>NW_026294769.1:47734435-48934435 GCF_026119805.1 Tympanuchus pallidicinctus
GGTGCAAAGATTTTAACACTTTATATTTGTTCATACATAGAAAGGCGATGTTAAAAAGCTTTAGAAAGCATTGGATTTTTTTCTACTTTCCTGGAGCCCTTCATCAATTTACAGATATTTTTAAAAATCTAAATAATTTCCACTTATACATCTTCCACAAAAATGCTTAGATAAATACATTTTCCGCATAGTGTAGTTGCCTATTTGCAGGTATTCCTGGGAAAACAACTTGGCCACAAAGACCCTCTGAGAGAAAATGATCCCTAGAATTACAGGCATCTGACAGACAGCAGGCAAGATATTGCAATCAAATGAATCCTGTAATTTCTAACAGCACTGAGGCAACATGCTGTATTATTTACATACACATATATTTATGCATGTATATATGAACTGTAAAATGTGATACAAGCCTTTTGTTTAGAGGTACACACATGTGATTTTGTGTATTTACAGATACATTTTTTTTGTCTACAAAGCATATCTGTTACATTATTTTCAGCAACACATCATGTTCTTAAAGTACTATATTGTGGCATCAAATATTATTACACTGTTTATCCATATTTCAGAACAAGACTAGAGCTGAAATCCCAAAGGTGATATGATAGTGAATTTATAATTGTCTTTTAATGTTTGTTTTATTTTATTTTATTCTGTTGTCTTCATAAAAGGCAGATCTGAAAAGCAGTGTGCCAAAGAAGAAATCTCAGTTTTGTTAGAGCCAAATACAAAATCCAATCATCTTGAGAAAGGTGCCTTTTCTCACAAATTAAGGAAATTCTCCACAAAATGGCAGTGTTGTGGCACCCACAGGATTTTTGGCCTCACAGGCTGACAGCACAGAATTGAAAGTGGCACTCCTGTCCGTTATTATTCCAAAAAGAATTGTCACTGGGGAATATTCCAGCATCCAGCAATCAGAGACTTCTGATACTTCAGCTGTTATGAGAAATATTGCTGTCTCTTCACAGATGACATTAGGTAGAATAATTTCATTTTCATCCCCCCCAAAAATATGCACCCTAATATCTGTATCTTATCTGATGTAATTGTCATGACTGTAATGGTTGTTTATAAGACTGACACTAGATCTGACAACATACTACAATGTTTTGATATTATCATTGCATATTATATAGGCATGTTGGACAATCACTGACAGATATTTGAGCAATTATAGCATATTTTATTGACAATTTTATACTATGAGTATACATTAATTATGGTAGAGACTACATCATACCAGTGACAGTGATACTATTCATAGCACTGCTGAAATAAAATCTTGATGAGCTAATACACTAAAGCACAATAGTTAGGTGTAAAACTGGAGGCCTGTATTTCTTTGTATTCTTTTGTGATGGTGACCATAAAAAGGACTGCAATTTTTACTGTCCACTGAAGTTCCTCTGTAAACCGAGGTTTTTTCTCTATGTGATCTATCCACCAAAATGACTTTAGGAAATTATCTTTGCAGTATAAGTGAATGAAACTCCAACGTAACATTAATTGCCTGAAAATTTACCTGTCAGAGAAAAGAAAGGTGAGGTCTAGATGTAGTCCCATGAAATCTCATCAATATGAATCTCCCAGACCACATCCACTCCACATGTAAAGCAAGGATTTGTTGTTTTTTTTTTAGCTGACCAGAACCTCCTTTTTTCTCTATTACAGTAATGATCTCCCTAGCAGTAGCTAGGGAAAGTTTCAAATCTCCTGATTTCTATTCCATATGACTTTTTGATAACAAAGGACTTGATTCAATATCCCAGGAATATAATACAGGTGAGAAGCATCTCAGAAAATTAGAAGCTTTGAATAGCTGAAAAGATCAGTTCCTAAAGTTTCAGCAAAAATGTCCTGCTAGAAGAATTGCGAATAAGCTAGCTTGTTCTTATTTTCTTCTCATATAGTATTTTGCCAAAAATAATAACTAGTCAAATTGAGTTTACATGCAGGCCTTTACTGAGGAACTATGGCATTAAAGAGGAGGAAAGTGCAGAATGTGGAATGAAAACAGCACGTGCTCAGAAGAAAATTCTGGAAGAAAGGGCCACACTCTACTGCCATGGTGTTATTCTTTTTTGTTTATCTCTTTTTCCTGTGTCATGCTTCATTCTTTCTTTTTTTTTCTTTTTCTTTTTTTTTCTTTTTTTTTCTTTTTTTTTTTTTTTTCCAGCTAGCAAGGATGGGCTTCTTCAATGGCCTGTATTTGACCTTCAGTTATGTGTTTTTGTAGCTCCTGGCATCTTTGTGCAACCTGCACAAATTCGCAGTGCCTTCACTGTTGTCCCATGAGAAACACCTGTTACCAAGCAGGAGTTCTCATAGCACATTCTTCTAACAAGTTAATAAGAAATCTAGTAGGCTGGGATTAGAATCTTTCATACTTAGTGTAACTTGGAGTTACTAGAAGACCTTTGGGCTGATGCTGGCAATGACAATTCTGCTTTAGCTGGACCTGGGGCAAGAAATCTACAACGTATATATTATTTTTTTCTAAAAGTAAATAAAAACATACCAGCTGGTAAATTCATTTGTAGTGGAAAAATACAAAATTCCTAGAGGCTGGAAATCAATTGACTGTTGAGACTTGTGACAGCACTGTAATTCTGTAATTCAAGATGAGAGAGGCAGTTGTTCTTTCCATGTGGTTTGTGTCAGTTTTCATACTACTGAGGCACGAAATCATTTGGTAAGTTTGGATAATTTCTCTGACCTAAAAACAGGTGAAATTCAATGACAAAATTGTGTCATCACATGCTTGTATCAAATTAAATGCCATGCTAGTGATGTCAGAAGATGAACAGTAAAAAGCAAATGTTCCTCATTTCTTCTATAATGAGTATTGCTAGAGAAAGGGAGGTTCATTTTTTTTTTTTTTTTCAGAAGAAAAGGCATAAATCCATTATCTTGGTACTCATTCTACGTAACAATAGCTCCCTTCTTCTATTACCATTTCTTTTCTCACGGGCAGCACAGCTGCTTGAGGAAACCTGCTGTTTCCTTGCAATCTGGCCTGCTGGCCTGCCTCAGACAAACAAAATACTGATCAATACCCACCTCTGCAGCATGAATACTGAAAGGACCATATCCAAAGCTACAACCTGCATACAGACAAGGTCTCAAGAAAATTCCTTTTTAGAGACTGGATAGCTGAAGCCATAGAACAGGAGCAGGTGGCTCCAGAAGAATGACTGTACTTTAGCTAACCTCTCCAAGACTCTCCACCAACACATGCAGAAACCTCAGGTAATAACCATCACACTAGTTAGTCTTGCACACCAGTTTGTATTTAATGTAGGATACCATTTTCTGTCACTCACCTTTGATTTCCTAATTCCTTAATGAAATCATAAGAGAATCGATAATCAATCTTCAATCAATCTTTCTTTTTCCCAGTGATTACAAGAGAATAACTTCAGATCTGCAAGCATGCTTCTACCTCACCACATTTTTGTTATTTGGAGAGCTAGTCTTTTGTTTTGATTTCCTTTAAAGCCAAGACTCTTAGAGCTGTACTGGCCAAAAAATTGCAAAAAGTTCCACTAAAGAAACCAAAACCCAATTATGCACTGTATGAATCAAGAGCAAAAATAATGCAGAAATTCTTTAATCAACAGATCTCTAGACTGAAAAGGTTTCCTAGACAACCTCACAATGATGATGGTAGTTACAGTGGTAACATTCCTTAAGATCATCTTGGAATAATCAAATGTCAGCAAGAAGGCAAGAATGACACCTAACATAATTTCCCTAAATCCCTCCTTAGCTATAGGAGGGATTGTGCAGATGATTTCCAGACAAGCATATGTAACTGGACCCACCCAAGGTTACATGGTAGAAAAAAGAACTAAATATAAATAAACCATAATCTAAATATATTGAGATCAAACTATCGTCTCTTCTAATCAAATAACAGGGAAGAAAAAAAAAAGCCAAACAATAAAACTGATCAACAATAAGGATTTTTGATCAGTGGTTAATTAACATCACTAAATTGCCGAGCTTACTCAGTACAAATGAGAATTCATGCATACAGGAGGAATATTATGCAATAAATGTTTATATTAATATAACTGTGTAAGTAGAAATGTAATCTTATCTAACATGCAGCCAGTTTTAGTACAGTCCACAATGGTTTTCTTCTGTTCTGCATTGATGAAATGTGAGGAACAAATCTAGAGTAAATGTTTCTTCTTGTACTTTCTTTCCAGACATCTGTATGAATATTTATGCTACAGTGCCTGTTATTAAAAGTGTTCGTATTTCATGAGAATTACCTGTAAGTATATGAACCTACAAGTTTGGTGGGGCTTTTGTCATTTGATTAGAAAAAACTATTTATGACTTTTTGATTTATTTTTGTATTATTTATCTTGTGCTACTCATGAAGATTTTTCCAATTCAGCTTCTTTTTTTAAACTTTGCTTTTGTTACTTTTTCTCAAGAAACGAACATTGCTATAAGGAAAAAAGTGATCTTTTTAAAATCAAGAAACATTCCGTTGCACATTGTTACTTGTTTATAAGCATTTATTGTACAAATCAGACAAAATCTAAACATGAATTCATCAGTGACCTGACTTTCTTACATAATGAATAAATGAATACCGGTACTGAGTGTGATTTCTACACGTATGTCTAATATTGTATGTTTTTCTTCCCCCTTTCTAAAGATAGTGTTACAGGTGAATCTGTTGAATGATTAACAGGTCTGACTGTACCTGCAAATATTTATCCTTCTCTTCTTCTTTCCCTCTTACCTTATAGTACATCTTCAAACATCCACATCCAGTAGGTTCTATTCTTAAGTGAATGCATCTTATTGTGTAGCTTTAATTATTACAAGACAGATTTGTAACTACACAAAAGGACAACTCTCAGTTTTCTGTGGAGTACATTGCCATCATCCAGAGTTTAGCTGGTGTTGACTGCAATGTACATAGCAGTAAGATTTGTGCACACTCATCCACGTTCCCGGTAACTACCTGAAAAATTTGACAATGCATTGATCACTTCTCTCATACTCCAGAAATTTGACAAAGATCTCACAAAAATTAGGAAGCTGGTATATCTGTCCAGATGCCATTATTTGCTACCACACAATGTCATTAGATAGAAAATAGTACAAACTCAATATACTGTCCACAGGTTTGGCCTACATATGGAGTCAAATCAGTAGGCTAGAGGATGGCTCAAGCACTCCCACCTGTCAACATGTAAATCACAGTTCAGATGTTTATGCATCTGAACTATTTTGGTAAATTTAAACTAAGTCTATTCATAAAGCCTTACTAAAATCACCCACCAAAGTAAAATGAGATGGGTATTTTAAGTCTCTCTCTGTGACACCCGGGTGTCTAACATCTCTTTTAAGCAGCAACAAATGGTATTACATTGAATGCTTTATTCACATTTCCTATTCTTTCACAGTGTATCAATATCTATCAGCAATTTGAACCAAGTGAAATGAAATAGATGTATCTTGACGACTTACCCATGGACTCCTGATTGAAATGCTTAGTAAGCTTTCTCAAAGGAATTTCATAGTAGTTTTCATTTTCCTGGCACTTTGCCCACTGTACCATTGGGTACTGCAGAAAATGCAAATCAAAGCTCAACGCTGGCATTGAGACTGGAATGTTATAGATTAAATGAAAGATGCTGTTAAGCTGTGTATAATATATGAATAATGGCTTATTTCTTGGTAGAGAACCATAGAGAATAAACCAGTATTCCCCTATTCATTGATGTCAGTTAAAGCAGTTCACATCAGGGCAGGATAAGGCATGAAATTTTCTTGTGATAAAATTACACTGACAACATCAAATTCTGTTTTACAACAACTAAAACAAAATATAGTTAAATAAGGAAATCATAAGTGTTTTCCTTTTCATGTTATCTATGTTATCTATGTTCTTTATTAGCAGCAACTAAAATAATAAGGTTAACAGTAATTCAGTGATGGAAAAATGTATTTTATTTTCCTATATCCATAACCTGTCTTTATTGCATCTTCTGTTTCTAGTCCCACAGATATGAAACAATTAGGAAGAAATTAAATCAGTTTTGTGAAATACAGCTCTATACTTTGCCTTTACTACACATTGAACAATTTGAAAGCTTCTTTATTGTTATAAAGAGGAGTTCTTTTTCAAAAACAGAATTACAAATAATATGCAAGGCATTCCTTTTGATTCACCTATTTCCTAATTAGATAGATGCCCATAATGTAGTGGACATTACTATGTTCAGATTTTCTATGCAAATTTCCTGAATCCATTTTGATTTTCTAATTTTGGTTCATCTTTAAATCACTAGTTTGAAGAAAAATTGAAGATACTGCAACTTCAAATGGAAGACTAATAGGAAAGACAAAAGAACAGTCTATAAAACAGTGAATGAATGATACAGACAGAATATACTAACAATTTTTATTCTCTCTGTCCCATAGCACTTGAGAAAGGGTACATTCAGATACACTGAAAGGCAGCAAATTCAAATCTGACGCAGATAGATACTTTTCTACATCACATACACAATATATTACTTAGCCAAAAACTACAGCAAAATTTGAATGATAAAAATATGAAGCTTAATAATGAATATACTAAAAAAAAAAAAAAATTCTTGAAAAGGCGTAACATTGAACTCATGATGACTTCAAAAAAATCTTCATAGTTCAGACATTTTACCTAAGGATAATTGTTTTCATATTCTTCTAAAGCGTCTAGAGCCACTGTCAAGCACAAAATTACATTAGATGTAACTGCAACTTCCTACTAAGGCCCAGCATATGAGGTTAACTTTTCTCACCAAACAAAGTCTAGAACATCTGGAACCTGTGTACCATTAACTTGTGCTAATTCTTTTAGGCTGCTGGGCTGAGGACAGAAACCAGCTCAGACAACATTGGCAGACCAACTCAAACAAAAGAGAGACTGAGTGAACTTTCCTGAAGCAGTGCAGCATTGACTTCTCTGGGAACTACTCACAGAAGACATGGCTGTCTTATGACCTGCAGGTTCATAACCTCATTAATTCTGTGACCTCCTTCTTCTCACTTTAAAAAATCTACAAAGTCCAGGATTTGGCAAAACATTAAAAAAACAAAACAATAACAAAAAACTTGATAATAAATTTAGTACATGGGAAAATGCTAATTAAAACAAACATATAAAGAAAACAAAACAAAACAAAAAAGAAAAGGAATTCATTTTGTTAAATGTTTTGCCAGTCAAGACTTTGTCAGAATGAATTGCCTCTCATAATTCTTAGCAGATAACACTGAGGACTTCATATCAGAAAAGTGTGGAGGCAACAATCAACCAAAACATTACTCATGTCAGTAAAAATATTATTAGGATTATCAGGAGAAATACATTTTGAAGCAGAAACCTAATAGGTCTTTTAGTCCTTTTTTTAATTAGGAAATAATTTGGAAAAAAATTGAGGATTCAAATTTTTTTTCATTTGCTACCCATTGCCTTTTATTTGTTCTGTTCACTGGTTAGGCACCAAATGAAACTAGTAGTGAAGCCCAAATCAAATAATTTGAGATGTAAAATTCTAGTAACGGCAGATCTCAGGTCTATATCTCTGCTTCTACAACATCCCACACCTGAGTGCAGCTATAGCTGGTAGGTACCTACTTCAACATAAGGACAGAAATCAATGGATAGGAATAAAAAACAAACCACAACACGACTATATTATATTTCTAAGCACAAAGAATCACAGACTTATGGAGCAATTAAAAAGCTGAAAAAAAAATGAGGTGTCTTGGCAGACTTAGCTTGAACAAATGAATTTACATTTGGGATTACACAACCACATTGTACGCTTTTATGGAAACATGCTATTTAACATAACAGCTGCCACATCACATGGGATTTATGTTGTCTGGAGACCCTTCTAAAAGTAGTTCAAATTAACAATATGCTCAAGAACATTTGTATATAAACTGACCCATTTTCTCAGGTTTCGAAATGTATTTTATAACATTTATTCCCTGATATCCTTTGACTTAAAATTAATTGTTCTGAAAAGATGAAGATTACTAAAGACTTGGCTTTGGGATCTGGGCCAAAGGACACTCTTGAATATATGAGATGATGGGAAACAGAACAAACTGCTACAGAAACAACTGAAAATAAAATACAGTCAAAGGAGGCTAGTGAGAAGCAAGTCATTTGAGCTGGAGCATAAAAAGATATGTAGATTCTCTGGAACAGGCTCCACATCATAATGCTGTTGATCACTAAGGAAGTGATTTGATGACATCTTTTTCTTTTCATGTATGTGTAATTTTGAGTGAGATTACCCTTGGCTGAAGAAACTAAGTTCTAAGACACTTCATCACTGCACATTCCTGGCCACATTCAGATCTCTTAGGAGCAAGAAGTTTTCCATTGCCTTTCATGACTTCAGCTTTTTCTCATGCAAGAAGGAAAAATTAAGGAATGATGGAAAAATCTTCAGTTATATAAAAAATTCTGTCTTTATAACCAATAAAAAATCTAATGAACAACACCATAGACTGCCATGCATGTCAAAACACACCGCTTCTTATTGACATTTCTCAGAGCATTTGAACTAAGATTGGGAGGTGGGAAATATTTTGTGGCAAGTTACCCATTTGCATAAAACTTCATTTTCAGAACAACCAAAACGGTTTCTGAGTTTTGTCTGCAATCGAGGACAAGTTTCAAATGGGATAACACTGACAAAATATTTCAAAAATGTTGAAACAACAATTTTCAAAATTAATTGCTGTGTATTTTTTGAGACAAAATTTTTGAACAGTTTAAATGAAAGATTTGCAATCATTGTTTCTCTTCTTCACTTTGACTCCTCTTTGTCTTTGTTTTTCCTGTTCATGTGGCTTAATCTGTAAACAGACTGAAATTTCTATCTACTACTGTAGATCTGAAAATACACTACCTTTCTTCTACTTTTTCATGATGAAGCATTCTCCAGTTGGGCATACACACACTAAAGGAAGGTTATTCTCAATTTTTACTGACCTCTACAGTAAATGCATGGAAACTAGCAAAGGTGTACAATCCACAAAACTTTCTCTGTTTTAGATGTTTGTTTTCCCGTGTTTTCTTATAACACCCAGAAATAAAAAGTACACTTCTGGTTTTATATTTCAAATTTCAGCATTCAAGTTTGGCCACCAAATAAAAATCTCACATATTACCAAAAGTTTTACCAAAAGTACAAAACAGTGACAAGAAAGAAACAATATCACTTCTACAAATTTCTTCTCAACAGGTTCACCATTGCACCAGTGCGCAGTATCTGAATTCCCCATGCGTTTGGACCCACAGAAAAAATAAAAGATTCTATACAGTGCCAAAGAGTAGTCAGCAGAATTATACAAGATGAGGAGACACTTACAAAACTGAGAGTATATAATCTCAAAGTAATGTCCTTGTGTCACAGTTTCCTATATCATGTCATATTTATTTTTTTAAATATAAAGGACATTTCTGATTTCCTCCCAGTTGCAGCTCTAAGACTCAGCTTATTTTGGTTTATGCATATTTATACCTATGTCATATTGTGTAGGACTAGATATTCTATTTATTTTAAAGTTGTTTTAGCTCTCAGCATATAAGCTTCACTACTTATAACTTTGACGATTAGCTTTTTTTTATTTTATTTATATATTCTTTGATGAATAATGTCTTTCCAGTCTGACCTAGGTACATTCTACTGCACAAGCATGGAATTTCATTTACTCCTGAGAATCCTGATGACTCATTAACAGGGATATATCCTTAGGTCTCATTATAGTAGTTCTTACTATAATTTGCAGACAATTAGATAAGTGTCTTTTTACTTCTCCATCTTCCTTTACAGCACATACGGTCTCACAGTGTGCCTGGAATGATTATAGTACATAGATATTTTAAATCATTTTTCCTTTCTTTGGACTCAGTCTTTTTTATGTGCATCTATTCTCTTTCTTTTTTTTTTTTTTTTAATTGTACATGGCTGGTTTTAGAGTGGGTAATCATTTCTCACTGTGGTGCCTCTAACTACTTTAGAAGGCTTTCTCTAATTCCTTTAATACTCAGAGAATCACAAACACTGCAGGATCCTCTAAGGTTTTAACAGTACAGTAAGTCCACTTATAGAAATAGCTCAGAAACAATGCATTTTCTGTGCACCAAATAAAAATATGCATACCACTCCACTATCCTTGATTTTGAGAGCTGTTTCTGATTACTGACTGAAAATTCCCTCTGTTCTTCATTAAAGGCTGAGATTCTTTTAAAATGCTTATTTACGGTGGCAGTCCTAAGGGAAAGGCTATGTATTTAACTGCCTACAGCTTCAAATCTCTTTCAACATGAGGCCAACTCTGTGTTAGGTAACTTGTTGGGTGAGTGGTGCCACATTCCTGATCTGCCTATGGGATAAAGTAGCCACAGTACAATATGGCTCATTTGTTCCTAGACTATCATTAGCATTAATGAGCTTTGCGTGTGTACATCAAGGAGAGGAAAGGAGAATCATAGCTCCTTATATTTAATGTTTTGCTTTCAGAGGTCCTGTCTCTGGCTTAAGTTCTTTCTTTTTGAGCCAAAGCCTGCATGCCTGTGAAAAGCTTGAGTAAACAGGCCATGTGCAGGGGATATGCAATGGACTGAGAGATGCAAAATGTTCTCCCTCCCCCAGGCTTAGATGTGTCACTGCAGCTTATGTGATACAGCAGCAGTTCCCTCCTGGGGAATGGGTATCTAATAATTTTTTCCTTGACCCCGTACCTTTGTCAAACACAGCCCTTTCTTGCAACCCCTATAAATCTACTGTGATGACATATGCCATTGAGTATGGTGAATGAGCAGCAGAGATCCCCCTTTATGCCCTTTCTTTTACATGACACTGCCCTCCCTAACTAGCTGAACCATTGTACTTAGGACCTTCTAGCCCCACAGAGAAAGTTTTGATTGTTTTGGAAGGAGAAAGCGAAAACCAAAGCATAAATAAGACGGATTCACTCATAAGACTATCTAATAAGCAGCTGAAAATCTGAAATAATATCTAAAGTAACAGATCTTTTTCATAAAATGACTTGCAAAAAGCATATATTCAGAAACAATATCTACACACTGAATTCTGCCCTACCAAGTGCAAGCTCACCTTCTATTATCTCGATCACGCCACTTTATCTCTCCTTGTGCCTTCTGTCCTCACTGAAAAAAAACAGAATGAATACATATTCCAGTATCATTAGGAGATGTCAGAGCACAAAAGTGCTACTAAATGGCAAGTTGGTTTTCTGACTTCTAAATACCAGCTAGCTTTCTGTCTAAAGGGTCATTCAGACCCTACTCAAGGTCTTGTTCTTTCAATCACTATACTGTTGTGACATGACCAATTCTCCATCTATTTCAAAACCTTCTTTTAGTAAGTTCAGTAATCTCACTGGCCGTGTTCCTTTGCCGACTTGGTGGGACAAGCCCTGCAGGAGGCCTGCTGCCTATGGGTCTGCAGCTGTGGCACAGCAATACAGGCTGCAGTGTCTTTTTTCATGTAAATCTCTGCTGCAATGAGCAACTTTTACCAGTTAAGCATGCAATTGAAAAATAAAATCTTCTGTCACCTATAGAGAGAATGACATGAGGCTAAAAGTAATTTAAAACGAGGAGACAGCTGTTTGAGAGAACTCTTCGAAGAACTTTATGCAGAAATAGATGCAACAGAACAAGAAGAATAAATTCAAGAGCTTACAGACATTGTTCAGTTTGTGGAGGATAGAACTATAGATAAAATCAACACAGTATCTGGATACCTGCAGTTCATCTGCTTCTAGCATAGTTTTATGGCCTGAGAACCTGGAAATTCAAGCAAATAAGTGGAGAAAAGCTGGATATATTGGTGCACCAGGATAGACTTTTCTGTCAGGGAGAATCAGCTAAAAAAAAAAAAAAAAAAATAGAATCCATCCAGTGAACCTTTGATTCTAGAAAGGGTTTCTTTTCTTACAGAGCCATTTTGCTAAAACTTAGTAATTGATTATGTGTGCAGCAGCTGTGTAAGAAGTGACCATAGTCTGGCCCAGATGTGGCTGCATTATGGTGCTTATGGCTGGTCGGTGCAAGCGAACTCAGCAGCATATTGTGTGGTCAGGGGAAGGGATAGTCTGCTCTGGCCAGAACTCTGACCTTGCCTTTGATAGTGTTGGAAGACTTGAAGTCACTCGGAAAGGTGCTTCTCATTTTGCAGATTATTTGGGAATTGTCATGGTAGGACACAGCTGTTCATTTTGCAGTTATTCAGAAGCAGTGCATGAGAAACCAAGTTTCAAGTTCTCATTCAGTTTCATTCAGATTAAGCACAAATACTCATACATTTGATAGGTCTGGTAAGAGCCTGTTCATCACATGGAATAACAGCTTGCTTTCAACCTCTTCCACTGGTGCTTTGTACTAATAATTAAACTTGAATTGAGGACTTTGACAAGAGTCTCCTACATCTTCGTCCTAATAATCAAGCTACAGTCAGACAATCTGCACAAGTCTGCCCAAGACATTAGGGCACTCACAAGGGTTAATGGAAGAGCTCTGTTCAAGCTGTGCTCTAAGCCTTACAGAATAAAAAATTGTTTCCCAAAATCCTGCCTGCATACAACTGACTTTCTAGCTTTTAGTAGAAATTCAAGCAGAGACCCAAAAAACTCATCAGAACACAGTGACAGCTGGTTAAAACACCTTTCTGTAAAAGTGACGACTTTGACAAGCCAACACATTTGCAGAAGGAAAAAAATGTCCTGATAGCCTTATTTGGAAACTCTGGCCTAGGCTGTGAATCTCTCCTTTGGTATGCAATTATAATGGGTAGCACTCAACACAAAATCTAAATCAAAACTGAAAACAATCTGTGTCTTCTGAAATTCTGCAGCTTGAATTAAATTATTAGAGCCTGCTGTAAAACAATAATGATTTCTACTGTCAGAAACAATGTTTCAAGCAGATGTGAACCACACAAAGCATATGTGAAAAATGTGTGATCCACACACTAAGGTCACAGGAGCCATTTAGACGCCACATGTAAAATATGTGAAACACATGTGGAGGCATGATGCAAATTCACATTTTGTTTGTCCTTTGGCAACTATCAAGAGCAAAAGCTAAAAGAAGTAAATCTCTCTGAGGCAAATTTTGTGCCTGTGAAACTTTCAATCTTTATAAAAGATTAACTTTTTAAAAAAATTCCTGCAGGGCAGTCTTCTTAACCCCTCAAATTATCCATCGCTAATGCTGCCTGATATGTCCTTAGTGATGGAAAATTCTTGTTACCCTCTTTCTTAACACCTACCAAAGCAAAAGGTTAACAGCTCTCTGCTGTCTTTTGTTACACAGCTAATCCTCGGGTAGTAATGCTGCTCTTACCCAGTGGGCTTGCTTTGGTTTATCTGAGCACTCAGGGCACAAAGCAATAGAAAAATCTTGCTGAAGGGAGCATGCAGTGTTACAAGTTGTTCACAGATGATGCTTGTTTGATGGTGATCCTAATGCTAAGGATTTGGCTCTGGGAGCAGCTCCTCTCACCTAAATTTCGCCTCTTTAGAGTTCGGATTAAGTCAGTTGTCTAAACCTCTTCACTGATAATGGAGAAGTATTTGCAAACTCCATTTACTATAGTGAGCAATGAATCCTCTCTGGAGAGGTTTTGTTGACTATACATGGGGTCAAAAAGCTATTTTAAGAGTTGAATCTTAACTCCTAGATGGCCATTCCTAGATGTCACCATTAAGATGGTGACAAGTGCTGGATACGCTGCTTATTGAGAACACTTGCCCATCATCCATCACTACTCTTGTCCTTTACAGAACTGCAAAGAAACCTGGGCTTCGTTTCAAAGCATGGCCTCGTCACACAGGATCTCCTTGCGGCTTCTTCAGGAGTGTTCTGAAGTGCCTTATGTTTGGAATAGGGTGGGCCTTACCACAAGGCTTGGAACAATCAGATCCTGAGCAGGTTTTTGTCTTGAATAAGGACTAACTTTTCATACTCATTTTCTCTCCATTCTATCCCTAGAAATCCTGTGCTGTGGGACACTGAAAGGTCTCCACCCATCCTCATCTTCTTAGTCACTTTTTCATCACCTCAGCTGCACCACATGTGAGCTTGATAAAGCCAAAATTTACATAGTTGAGAAAAGTAAGCTCTGTCTTTAAGCTCCTTCTTATGCAATGACACCAGTGGAGTGATTCATGAGAATAAGATTTTACATGAGATAAAGTGTTATAGATTCTGGACAATTGCTTTCATTGCGACTTGTTAAATGAATCAGAAAGGTAGAAGAAAAATGCTAAGGGGATAATATGTCAATTCTTTTTCTTAATGAAGACAATGGCAAATTCCCCTTTGATTTAAATAGAAGAAAGATTTTGTTTCATGAAAAATTACAACATGTTTACAAACATTTTAAATTAAAGAATAACATTGATTTAATATAGACTTATATGCATCTACCACTATCTGTCTCTCTCTGTTGCACGACTTACAATGCCATACTTTAGGAAAAAATTGTTTATGAAATATTCATGGGAAAACAAATAACGTTCATAAAAAATCAATTATGAAGTCAATTTGATTTTTATAATTTTTAGTACACATATCTGAGGTGCAGAGAGAAAAAATAACTAACCCCTCAGCAAACCATTAGAAGCTAGATAAGGTTTTACAATACAAGATACAGCACCCATAATGCTTGAAGAATGATGTCATGTCTTAATTATGTTAGCATTTAGTGGATATACATCAGCTCCACATCTTCAGATATTCAGAATTTACTGTGCCCTTTCTTTGACCCTGACTTTTTTTTAGACAACTGTAGTAGAGAGAACATATTCAAAGCAGATTTTCTTTCCAACATTCACAAAGAGATTTCAGAAAACAGAGTTTGAAGTGAGCTCTGGTTTAGGTCTTTTTTTTTCCATCTCCACTGCTTGCTAAGAGTTTAGAATCAGAAAGGGCTGATTATTTTCAGCTCTCTTCAAGGATCTGACCACACCATCAAAAACTTAACTGTCCATGTTTTCTGTGGGTCTTGAGAGTGCTCAATCCATCAGATACATACTCAGCATATGGAAGATACAAATTTGGAGGACTGAAAGCTAAAGATTTTTTTGTCTGTGATAGTGAACTTGCTGACTATGCAGAGCTAATTGGTACGCTCTTGTTGTTATTAGCAAGTTAAACAACAATGTAACGAATTCATGTTTGTTTCAGATTGCATGTTTGTTCTTTTCTAGTAAGAAATCACTTTCAGTTTTTCAGCACGCTGCCAATGTGCATAAGCACGTGCCAAAATGAAGCCACGACAGAACCAGTATTTTCTTTGTAAAGAGGGAGTTTATACATTTAGTCAATTTAGCCAACGCATTTAAAAAGTGCCTTCTCTGAGATCATCTCACATAAAAAAGCTTTTTGTTAAGACCAGGATTACATGCGAGAACAAGCATAGGAAGGACCCTTGCGAAAATCATCAATATTTACTCTCAAGTCTTATTTTTTAAGACCTTGGCTAAAAGCTCACACAATTAGTCAACTCTTGTGTTTAAGGAGATTAATGAAATTTGGACAAGGGTCAAATGTGCATGAACGTCTTCCAGCAATTATATTTTTCAGTTTTTGTTTAATAGAGACAGCTTTTCTTTCCAGAAATGCTAAAAAAGGACATATATAAAATGGAATCACAGTAACTCATTGTTCTTAAACAGCTTTGCTCGAAGTCCTATCACAACTTGTCTACCAGACACATTTTCTGCCTTTGGATGCAATGTCAGTTAACATACAACATATATACCCCAATACACAACCACTGTAGCTGAAGAAACTATGCCTTTTAGTTCAACTCAGACTTAGCATCCACTTCCTCAGGATTTGCCTCTGAAGAGTTTTCCCACAGCAACACTCCATGGTCTTTTATTGTAAGGATTTGCACCCACCATTCACAGAAGGCAAAGGAAAGTCTGGAGGGGGAGGTTCTATCTCCACATGTCACAGATGCCAAAAGATGGTAGAAAGACAGAAGCTGTTTTCTTGGCAGACATTCTGACTCTCTGTATGTCCCCCCACTCCATCCACTTTCCATTAAGTTTTGCTGCAACAACATATGCTTTGGATCCATGTCCATCATAGACATAGAAAAGGAAAATATGCATATAAAACTAACTGGGGTGAAGAAGGGGGGAAAAGAATATATTCATAATGCAATTCTTCATCTCCTGTAGATCCACCTCTAAGCTTGGATCTGAGAGACAAGAGTGCAAACAAATGTGCTTCTATATTCTTTCTATTCTTATTTTTTAACCATAATGTGTTTCAACTTTAGTTTTAACAAGAGTTGTCCCTGTGTATTTCCAGATAGGTTTGTTTTGTATCCATAGAGAAAAGAGAGGGAAGAAAAAAAAAAGAAAAAAAAGAAAAAAAAGAAAAAAAAAGAAAAAAAGACTCCAAAGTGATTAACTCCGTGATAATGAAGTCCAGTTTTCTATGAAGCACACGTCACGGAGTGAATTGCTGCTTGCTTTGATTTTTGCTTGAAATGTGAGACACACTGATTCCCAGATGGCTATTTCATTGTGCAGAAAAGCACAGAAACACATACTTTTCAGTTAACTTGCATATCTTTTCATTTATTCATGTAATTGTGATATATAAGCCATATTCCAGAATGAACCAGATGGTGAGGGAAAGGTTTACAGTGCAACCACATTCCCATTCAATAACCTTGGTTGTCTGTGGCAAACCCTTCACTATGCCAGGTGTCAACATTTGGTCACTAAGATTTTACTCTCTGGAACACACTGGGTGAAAGAATTCACAAACTCATATACTCCCTTCTTGATATGCATAGTAAATGCTCTGTAATGCTAATAAGAGCTGCAGGTACACTTCAAGGGTGAAATGTGCACAACTAATATCACCAGCATCTGATGTTGCCACGATAAGATTTCACCATGACATGTTGAAAAGCATTCCTAATAAATAAAGCTTTGCATAGGGAATGCTGGAAGTTACATTTTCAGCAAAGTTCATGGGAATTCAGCCTGCACTCCTGTCTAACAATAATGGAGTAGTGCGTGTAATTCCACCCACAGAGCCGGATTAACTAAAAGGATTTATTTTTCAAGCACTGAAACTGCTAAATTCTGGTACCAGCAGCAGGACTGTCTGCCAGTATCCTGTAAGCCTTTATTTCCCTAAGGCCCGCACCATATGACATGTTTGGATGATGTTTAAACCTTCCCCTTGTGTATGTTCATCTTGTGTATTTTTATTGTACTTTTAATTATCTGCACATATATATTAATTCCAGAAAGTACAAACAGGCTCCACTGTCATTTCTCCACCACACTTTATATTATAACATCACTCATGAATGCTAGTTACAAGTTTCCAGGCAGACATGCGGTTGATCTAAACTTGTGGGACAACAACATTCAGATATCTGCTTTCAATTTGTGTGCATGTTTCTCCCTGTTATTTTCTTTTTATGGTAGTATTAATTGTTACCAGAAGTCTGTATGAAATGACTGAGGAACCAAACTCTGGAATGCAGCAGATCAGAAATGGCTGATTCGCTTGCTGTTATGTGAAATGCACTCAGTTAGCTTATTCGTTATCTTGAGTATTCCTGTAAATGCCAGAGATTTCAGTTTTGGACATAAAAGAACAGTCAAAAGTCTTGACATACTGGCAAATTCAGATGCCCAGTGAATTCACTTACATGCTTGGAACTATGTATATACGTATAATTACCAGAAGCATATTCTCTGTATTTTTTTGAATTACTATGCCCAGATTACTAAGGACTAAACATTGTGCTAGGAGAAAGAATAAGTGGTTTTATCTATTTGGCTGGCTATCAAAATGTATCTGTTCCATAAATGGCCAGAACCCAGTGAAGTCAGTAAGAAAGCATTTCCGTTTACTCCAGTGGGCACTGGTTTGGGCACTAACTGTAGTATTACAACACCAAAGGGATAAAGAACTGCAAGTTTTCATTTATCCAGCACTGCCCAATTCTCTCTCTGAAGAATGCGTGCAGGGAATCAGGTTTAAAACCATGTGCCTGACAGCCCACATGTTTTCTTACATGTTAATCTACAGGTAATCTACTAAAAAGTAATCATGTGATTAAGCAGGAATGTAGGTCAATGCACAAGCATCGATAAAAAATAGAGAAATTTTTCTTGAAATCTCTCCTCTGTCAGTGTACCACTAGCCCTCATTTTGTGTGGGCTCCAGAAGGTGCAAGTCACTTTTGGATTTGATTCCAACCAATTTTAAACAGGTGCAGGTCATCCAAGGTATAGATTATGCAGTCAAAAATGCTTGCTGCCTCCTTGAATATACGCTTAAATCTCCCTTCAAGGTAACTGAAGGAATCCTGACTAAGGCCCAGGGCTGCAAGAGTCAAGAATGAGTTGAGGTCAGTATTTCAAGCAGCAGCCTTGAAATATGAGTGTTTTCCTTTCTTTAGATAAAACCACATTAGAAGGAGGGAGCACAAATTCAGGACTTCCTACAGCAGTCTTTTATCCTTTTGCCTGTTTGGATTACATGCCTGTCCCCAGTCCAGTTTAAGGTATACTATTTGGACTTATCTTACCACAGGATCTCAGCATTGAGGTTTACCTTTGTAGCATGCCACAAGATTGCTGCTCTATCAAGACCATTTGTCTCCCAAGAAAGGAAACACAACATGAAACTGAAAAAATCATCTCATGTTACATACCTCAATACAAGCAGGAGTCTATGCTACCTGTATAACCACTGCAGAAGGGTGTGTCATAGATCTTAAATCTTACCTTTCTACAATGACTGTAGGAAGAAGCTAAAGCACGAACTAGGTAGACAGCACAAATATCCAACATCTGGTGTTAAAAATAATTCCTTCAATAGTATAATTCCAGAAACATTGTTAATCATATAGTCATATGAAAACTGTGGATTAGGTGGCAGTCATGTTGCTCCTGTGACAATGACTGCCCAGACCACCAGACCTCCTTTGGCACATGTTCCAAATGCAGGTTTCCCATTAGGATGACTTCAGTGCAAACACTGTGCATTTGTGCTGTACCTATGGATAACAAAGGCAGGCCGTGATTTTTGTCAGCGTATTATCCCATCCAACTCAGAGTGAGTAGGACAGGCAACCAATTAATTAGGAAGGCTCATAAGAACTTCCACAGGAAAATCAAGATTTGAAAGGAAAACAGAATTCACTCTTTTTGCAGGTAAGGGAAAGTGTTACTGTAATGAAAACAGTTGTACTATCAGTACCACAGATAAATTAAAGCAGTAGATATAAAGATTATTTCTGGCAGACACAAATTCAAAATCAAGTCTTCTGTGTCACTTAGAATGATGTTCATTTAGTGTGGCTTTGGTCTGAGTGCATCACAAACTCACATCAATGCATATCCTCTCTTCATATCTATGTACAGAGTCTAAATGCTGCAAATATATGCATCCAGGACAGAGCTCGATCACTTTCTCTCTTAAATGACTGACAGTCTGATTGCATACAAGCAGCAGCCAGATAACGCACTGGTAAGGGGCCATATGTTGCTAGGAGACAGGGCCTAATGGCATGGGGAGGTATATGTAGGGGAGGTGATGGAGCTGGGGATCGGGGCAGGGAATATAAATACAGGAAGCTCATCTTGTTTTTATCTCTGTAACACAACCGTTGCATAAAGGCCTCCTTTCTTTCATATTCATGCAGCAAGAAGATGTATCTTCCCTGCAAAGGGTGTCATTCCCCACATTCAAACATCCAAAGGAAAGCTCATTGACCAAAAGTTCATAATCTACATGTAAGCAAGAAAAAACAAACTAAGGGATGAGAAAAAAAAAAAAAAAAAAAGAACAAAAAACAAACAACAAAAAACCACCGTTGTTATTGTTGTTGTTGTTTTAATATACATTTAATAAATGTAGGTAGCCACTGATTCTTATGCTCAGCTGAACTTGAGGTAGAAGCCTTTCCAAGGAGCTGAATGCGGTGGTGCTAAGCATGAAAGATGGCTGCTGCTGCTGTTAGTGGTTGTGCTAGTGCCCTGTTTGACAGATGGACAAGCTGACCCAAAAAAAAGGGAAAAAAAAAAAAGAAAGAGACCATGATGGATGCAGGATTTAATGATGAGTGAGTCAAAAGACTCTGGTGATTGAGGAAGGAGTATTTGTGAAACACAGATGTACAGTAATGGTTGTTTAATTATTGCTATTACCATTTTAGACAAGGGCAACAAAGTCCTGGGTAGGAAGTAACACAAAACAAGGAGTACATAATACAGAAAATTAAAGGTGAAATGAAGCTTTTCAAGAATGAAATATATACTAATTTTTTAACTTTTTTTTTTTTAAATGGGAAGAGAGAAAAAGGAAATAGTCATCTCTTCAGGTTCTATCCTTAAAAGGACCTGTGTTTCATTTCTATCAGAAATATGTATATAAGAAGTTTAAAGTAAAATAAATATTCACTGACAATAGTACTAAAAATTCAGCACTCCATCTTTGGCCTTTTTTTATTCTAAACAGAACAATCAGTAAAAATAATAATGCGGAGAATCATATTTGTTAACCAGCCCATACACGTGTTTTCAACCAGTGACTTTGGCTTGTGGATCAATTTAGATAGGGATGATGTAGTGTTGCTTTAAAAATGCAGACAGCAAAACTTAGGAGAGCAAGAAAACTGTATCTGTCTAGATAATAAAACCAGGATCATATTACATGCCATGTGGAAGATAACTGTCTACATTCCAACATAAGCCTCTGAAAGGAAAAAGACCTTTTATTTTGTAAAAATGCGTTTGATAGAAGTACTGTAAAGCAAACATCAATAGAGGATCTTGTAGCTTGAAAAGGAGAATCATGAATATTAATTCAGGAAATCAACACAAGAGATGTACAGAGCACACTGTTTATTAAATAATAAAAAAAAAAAAGAAAAGAAAAAAAGGGAAAAAAAAAAAAAGGACAAGAGAAAGAAAAAGGAAAGGTGATAAGCCACTGAAGTGCCAGAAAGAGACAGAGCAAAGGCAACAATAATGACATGATTCAGGTATGTAAATGAAAACACTGCTGGCAAGAAAAGTAAAGAGAAGCTGTTAAAAGTAGCCTCTTTGAGTACTTTCTACTAGTACTGGGCCTTTTGCAATGTGCCACTTTAGAAAAACTGAGATCATAGCAGATCTCTGAATGTAGATCAGGTTTTATCAAAGCCTTATGCTTTGTCTGCATGTTGAACAGAGAGTTGTATTTTAACAAATGCAGAAATAATGAGGGTTTCAGATTTCCAATGTAAGCACAAAAAGGTACACTCCACTCTAATATTTCAAAGCATTCAAGTTCACAACTGAAGCAGCACTGAGGACACTCAAAATTCCAACACATAGTCATCAGGATTTCTGAAAGTAAGAAATCTCAGTCACATATCTTTCCTCTTCTCCTTCCACAGCAAAAGGAAAAAAAATTTGTAGAAACTTAGAATTGGTCTGTAGGAATTATGCATACCTCCTGATATACTGTAAGAATGAACTAGTACTTTAAAACAGCCAAAAAAGCCCTTCGGTGTATTTTAAACAACAGTGAATTTTTACTTATACTTCCGCATGGCTGTGTACTATATTATTTTACCAGAGGCCAATATCCCTGTTCTAAAGCATACACTTTAGAAATGTTTGCATGATATTTCAATATGAAGCCTAGCATTGCATTAGCTCAAATAAGTTGGTGGATAATTTTTTTCCTCTTCTTCTTCCCATGGACGTCCAGTTGCAATTTAAAGCACCAAGTGAACAAATTTCCGAAGCTTTCCTCAGAGCGTTTTTTCTGTTTTGACAA
Organism: Tympanuchus pallidicinctus; assembly: GCF_026119805.1. NCBI lineage: Eukaryota > Metazoa > Chordata > Aves > Galliformes > Phasianidae > Tympanuchus > Tympanuchus pallidicinctus. The sequence goes on from NW_026294769.1 coordinate 47,756,325, forward strand.
TAATTTCCCTCCTCATATAATTTTAATAGTTGCAGACACTTTTGCTGTGTCCACTCTTATCTCCTGCAGAGTCTGGACTTTTATCTCTGCCCAAACCATCAGAATACTCATCATCTCTTGTCATGACTTGACCTCTTTAGTTTCAGGGTCTTAAAAGTCTCACAACTGTTCCAGATTTCTTTCTACAGATTTTCTATTAACTTACATGTATACCACATATAGAAAGAACATTTTCTCAAAATGGATGCTTGTAAACAGTGGAGAAGCCAGTCCATCAGTCAGTCAAAAGAAAGATGTTTATATTCCACAAATGGATGAGGACATGTAGCTTGAGTTAAGTATTGTTAGCATCAAGAAAACACCTGTGAAAAATGCATATCTCAAATTTTCGTACAGTCCGTTGGAATCACCTTTCCTTCATTCTGTCTTGCCTTTTCTGCAAATAACTCAGATTCCAATAACCATTTTTTATCAGGAGTTTTCAAACTAGTATGGTTCCTGAAGTTACAGTTGACTTGAACTGAAAATCTCTGTCCACAGTAATTTGTACATTAAGAATATGTAAAAGAAAAGCTTTATATGGCTACATAAAAATTAAATTGATGGTGACCTAGAACAGTTCTAATCAAAATGTTCTTTCAGAGGTTTTTATTGTTCTTTTAATTGACATTTTGGAAATAAAATCATAAGCAATGTGCTCTACCAAACATTGTAATAAAGAATATTTTGCAAAAGCATTGTGAGTGTGAACAACTGTGATTTTTTATTACTATTTATTTTTCAGCATCTTGAAAGTGAAAGCTTCAGTAATTTTTTTCATAACTGATACTGAATTCCCTGTAGGACAATATTTCAACAGCGATATCTGTATATTTGGTATAAATGGTCAATTTTCACCTTACTGAACTAAAAGACAAAAATGGCTGGCTATATGACATGATCCAGCCTAGGGAGCTGATAGAGCCTGGAAGATTCACATATGAATGAGAAATTTATTGCTGGCAGTATTTTGGGTACCTACCTCTTAAGAAGAGGCTCTGGGAGAAGATAATGTCATGATCCAATAGTACAATACAGGACAGAAGTGAAAGAGTCAAATGTCTTAGAAAGATATTTTTTAATTCTAGCTTTTTTTTCTTGAGATTTGTACCATTATGTCCTACCTATACAAAATTTTGCAATTTTGTCAGATTATTTTGTCAGAGGGTGATCTTAAGCCATGGGAAGACACCTAGAAATTCAGAAGTCATGTACAAACTATAATTCTGACTGTGTATGTGGCCAGAATTGGTGCTCAAAATGTTTGGGTGTTTTTCTAGTCAAAATAAGGAAATATTCATACAACTGTTTAAGTAAATGTACCTTCTCATGTGAAATACAGTGTATAGTTCTAATAACCTGTGTTAAGAAAAGATTAAATTGTTACACACAGCACAAGATGAAGTGACTGAGGGAATAAGGATCCTGTTTTCATAAACTATGTTTACCTGAGAGTGCAAGGTGTTGGGTTTCTTTCAGTGTTAAAAAGATATCTATACTGGCAACATTTCTGTGCAGCATATCAGACTTTCAGTAGAGTGGTAGAAAGAATTAGAATGAATCCTACTAGTGGATGGGAAAACAGGAAATAGTTATAAGAAGGGAATACGAGTGTCTTCTATAAAGAGACCAAGAGGGTAAATGACAAAGAGTAAAATGAACTGTTTAAGATAAAGGAATACATTGGTGCTAGAAGATACTCACACAAATTTCCTCTGAATGAAAGACACCAAAATGACTAGTACAACATGGCACTGATCTCCCTGGACAATGCAGACCCCTGAAACCTTCTATCCTGTATGATGAAATCATGAGAAAAAGATGTGGCAACATTTCAAAATGTTCTAATTCTGACTTTGTTTTATCTTGGTAAATATTAAAAAAAAGAAAAAAAAAAAAAAAAAAAAGTCATTAACTAGACATTTGCTAGTGGTTTGCCCAGCCAAGATGTCATTCCATTTCTTTGTTAGTATCTTATTTCTCCTTTTAATGTTATCCAGCAAAGTATGAGCTGTGGTTATAGAGTTTGATTAACCACTTAAAACAGAGAAAAGAACTTTATTGGGATAATATTTGCTTTTCCATGTGTTGAGTACTCCATAACAGACATGCAGTTGTCACTCATCATAAATCTACAAATGCGCAACTACCATGCTGCCTGCACACACTTAAGGTTACAGTAATAAATTAAACTTTTATTGGTGCATCTATTTTCCCACCGAGAGAAACAATTACAAAGCAAATTGAGAACTGCCAGGATACCACTTGAGCATTAACTTGGTAGCTGCCTCCCACTGTGCTGGCACTGTTTTTGCTCTTCTTCCTACTCAATAGCCTTGCAGCAACAAAGTCAACAGCTGTGGCCAAAGGCAGTCAAGTTTGGCAGTTGCAGTACCCAGATGACAACTTCTAGTATATCTCTTTCCTATAGAAGCAGCAACGTCTGGATTTATTGACAGCTCAAGGGTTTCTCTCTTGGCTGGATTCCTCCCTAGCAGCTGTGGATCTGTCTCTAGTGCAGTCCTGAGGTTGGGCTGTGGTGAGAATAACAGGATTCCCCTTTCTTGCTCTGATTACGAGATTCCTTACTGTGTACCTGTAATCATCAGTCCCTCCTCCCAGTCAAAAAAAAAAAAAAAATTCCATTTAATTGGCATTTTTTCTAAAATTGCCTATTCTTTGTCCTTCAGAGATAGTACCCATTTAAGTTGCCTCTGATTGCGAAAATAATTTCAAATCCCCTTGCAGGCTATTTCAGTCTGGATTACATGCATATGTGTGTATGTGTGTGTGTATATATACAGTTATGTATTTTTGCATTGTTTCTGGACTGAAATGCAATTTCTCTTTAGAAACAAAAGTATATCCTATCCTAAAATCAATATCTGTTCTTCCTGACAGATGAATATTATGTCTAAGTAACCATGCAGGAGTTGGAGTGAATTTTATTTTACAGGTGATGGTTACCGATTCTTGGATTATAAGATTACAGTGACATATAGCAAGGGATGTGGAATAAGAAGGGATTGTATCAGTACCTTCTTGCACAGATCCTGCTAGACAGGGAGGGGGAACATTATATGGTGCATTTGTTACTTGGGCTGAAGGAAGGAGTCTCCATGTAGAACAACTTCTCACCCCCACCCCAATCTCTTATGATAGATTTGTCTGAAGTATGAGGTACCTCTCTAGGTAAGGCAGAAATAGAAAAGAGGAATTCAAAAGGAAAGACAAGGAAGACCTCAAGAGAAACAGGGAGAGTCACTAAGGTAATTAAGTTGGCTTTCCAGGATGCGCAGAACACACTTTGAAAGAAAAACAAGACAAAACTAAGCAAATAAACAATCAAACACAACCCTAAGTAGGTGCAAATACACACACAGAGCAAAACAAGACACATCAAATCTTAGTATCTCTCTTTTCAAAGTCTCATAGGGATATAGCTGAGAGTCTTATTGTGCCAACCAATCATCTTATCATGCCCAGACCCCTGCTGTAACTTTCGGAAATTTAAAGATAAAATGCTTCAGAGTGTGTAAGCACTGAGAACTTGAAGAACTCTACTATCCTCACAAATAAGTACCCAGTAATAATTTGATTAACCCAGCAATATAGTTGTGACCTCAAATGCTGTGTTAAACAAGGCACTCTCCTGCCCATTTGATATAATTCTCTCACACAAGGTTCATGCTTCTTTTAGAATTGTATGATCACTATGTGAAAGCTAGAGGAAGGAAAGCCAGACAAAACTCTGAGGCTTACTGAAGCTGTAAATCTAGAGTTAGAATTCTACACAAAATATAAATTATTAGCACTACTGTGAATCATATCTCATAACATAAATTAATAATATATTACTCTGTGAAATGCTAAGTGTGATTTTTAATACTATATGACAGATTTTCTGATTTATGATCTGTCTATTAAATTTAAAAGTCCTTCCATTTCTTCCTTCTCTATCATATATTAAAGTCTCCGTTTGTTTGAGTCTCCTAATCCTTCATTTATTAACAATATCACTTCTCTTTTCTATTATTGCTTTTGGGATCCTTCCTTTCCTTCTTTCCTTTATTTTCCTTCAACTTTCCAAATCTCTTGAGATTCAAATTTCAAGATAAAAATATGTAAGAATTAGGCTTATATGTTTTCTCTCTTTCTCCATGTGTGCAAGGACTGGTTTGAAAATAATGCCTCCTATGTTATGTTGTAATGTCAGAGGTGATGTTGCTGGTATGGCAATAGAGGTTGAACATTCCCATCAATGTTCCATCACATGTTGTTGCCATGTGATAGATGACAGCAGAGGGACAGACTGACACAATGGCATCTGACACGGAAGTGCAAATGAAGCAAAGGTGTGTCACTGAATTGCTCCATGTAGAAAAACATTGCACCCACTGACATTCAACAACATTTGCAGAACATTAATGGAGACCAAAGAGTAGATGTGAGCACAGTGAGGCAGGGGGTGGGGTGTTTCAGCAGTGGCAACAGCAATAGTGGGTCATCTCTGTTGGTGCAGATTTTTACGAGCACGGCATGAAGGCTGTTGTTCATTGTTGGTGAAAATGCTAATAGCAGTGACTATGATGAAAAATAACATTTTGTAGCTGAGAATTTGTTTTATCAAATACTATTAGTATGCTCTTTGTATCTGTTGTAATATAAAATAAAATAAATGAGAGGCATTACTTTTGGAGCAACCTACACGTGTAAGATTTTACACAAATATATTAAGCTTACATATGCTGCTCTTAGAGTGATAAATAGATAATACAAAATAATCAGCAAACATTATCCGTAGTAGGAAAAATAAGGTATCTCTTCTTTTTGGATTTTTCGCCTACACTGATCCAGATCCCGGTGATCCTTAGAAGCGTTGCTGCCTGCCAGAAATTTACTATACAGACTTTTATGTATGTATGTACATTGAACAAAATGTCTTGGATCTCTGCTAAATTTAAACCCAGGACAAAATGTAAAAAGAAAAGGAAAGGAAAGGAAAGGAAAGGAAAGGAAAAGAAAGGAAAAGGAAAAGGAAAGGAAAGGAAAAGGAAAAGAAAAGAAGGGAAGGGAAGGAAGGGAAAAGGGAAAGAAGGAAAGAAGGGAAAGAAGGGAAAGAAGGGAAGGGAAGGAAGGGAAGGGAAGGGAAAAAAAGAAAAGAAAAGGGAAAAGAAAAGAAGGGAAAAGAAAAGGAAAAGGAAAAGAAAAGAAAAGAGAAAAGAAAAGAAAAGAAAAGAAAGAAAAGAAAAGAGGAAAAGAAACAATAACAACAAAAAACAATTACTTTCCTTGTAATTATATTTCTCCTGTGGAAATGTAAATTCCCATAATCAAAACTGTACATAATTGCCAGTTAGTTGCCTTAAGCACACTGATTTGTGTTTTTTACATAAGCTCCCACTCTCTTTATAGCATGTTTACCCTTGGGAACGTCCATAAATAACGCCATTTTTCAGAACGCTCATTTTTCTAACAGAATGATCACTACATGTAAAAATGGACAGTTTTCCACATGGCTTTGTGGCATTCTTCTGCTCAGAACGTGGTGTTTATCTACAGGATTTTGCACATGAATTTAAATTGGGGCAGATTTGACCAAGGGTGTGGCTCTGCAACCTAACACATTATTTAGCAGCTCACTGTAGCAGCAGCAGCTGTACAGAGGATTCTGCAGATCCTTTGGGATACATAACACCAGCAAAACCAAGTCTAGCAAACGATCACCCGAGTTGATCTGCACATACCTTCTGATCTCACGTCCCCAAACAGGGTGACGGAGAAGAGTAATACAAGTGGTAATACAAGTGTTTGTAATACAAGTGGTATGAATGATCACATCCAGGGGGTCATCAGAACAGTGTGCCATGCAGATAAAAGTTACTCCTTGTGATCTTGCAAGTGGAAGGGAACTGGTGACACCCCCACAATGCTACTATCAGTGATTTTTGAAACATAACCATGTTTTATCTGTGTTGTGGTGCACTGTGCAGGAGAAATTTGCAAGGCATTAGAGGAATTCTATTGTGAAGCACCTGATTTAAGCATAGTTTACTTCAGCAAGTAAATTGAAGTTATGGTGACTGCTCCTTTTACATCTGTCTTCTTGTGCTTCTGGTTGCTAATGTTTAATGCAGGTGTTATGAAAGCAATATAAACATTATTGCTTAATGGAAAAAAAAAAAAAAAAATCCTTTTGAAAAGGTTCCCAGGGAAGAGCCTACAGACAAAAAAAAAATTTTCATCTGTAGGACAGGTTCAAAAAATTCAGTGGCAGAATTCTCCTGCATAATCTCCTGCTAAGCTTGAGTTTTGCCCTGAGACCGAAGAGCAGTTCAATCTACGGAACTGTTTGGATGTTTGGAGCCTACGTTGAATCTGCTGACAATGGTGTCAGCCGTGATCTAGACACCTGTCTGTTAGAAACTACACTGAGAACACAAACTCATTTCATACAGATCACTGAAAAGACATTAGGTGGCAATAATTGTTGTTACTTCCAACCTGGATTAGATTTGAACCAACAGCCTAGGCTTCATATTCTATTATTGGTCCCCTGAGCTGCTCACTACCCTTGAATTCTTTCTCTGGTGCTGTGCTATGTGCTCTTGAAGTAAATATATCAGATTCCCGATTCTGTGCACAGAGAAATGAGAATTGCTCTTAAGTATGTGGATTTGTAACTATTGAATTAAAAAAAAACCAACCATATATTTAAATGAACATTAAAAATCTGTCAAATTTCAAGAAAACAAAAATCAATTACATCATTGTCAGGCTGGGATCTTTCAGAAAGCGCCTGCCTCTACCACCGACAGGTCTTGGTTTGGATCATTTGCATACGTAGCATTAATAGTGCCAGAACCAAGTATTTGCTGAGGTGACTCAGTTTTATGACAGGATGCTGGGTGGGACTAAATGTTCTCCTGGAGTAAATCGAATACTGAAATAGATGGATTTGCACCAGTAAATATCAGCAAGGAATAAAGAATGTAAATTGTCGTGACATATTAGTTGGGGGAGGTATATCTGCTAAAAATATACATACTGCCATCAGCAATACTATCAAAGATTTTGCATAAAGATGTGAAAAGGATCAAATAGGCATCATAAAGGACCATTTTATAACTGTGCTGTAAAATCTATTTTACAGGTATATATTTGACCTCACAGTAAATTGGGACTGTGACAAACAGCATTTTTGCTCCTATAATTTATCATCTACACCACAGTGGGTTTAACAGTGTTTGAGTCACTATTACATCTACACACAAAAATCAGGAATAGGATACATCCATTTCAAAGGTGTGTATCATCAAAGATCTCTTTTTAGTTTAAAAAAAAAAAAAGACAGTCATAACCCTGAGTCCTAGTAATACTTTCTGTATAGTGCTGTGTTTAACTGAGAGTTCATGTTTATAGTTCAGCTGTAAAAAGCTGAGAAAATAGAGCTTTGTTACCTAGACACTGATGAAACTCTAAATAGCATCGCAGGCACAGCTGTATAATGAGTACATATTAAAATGTCTTTGGTGTCTTCAGAGAGTGCAGAACATTACTTGTTACTCTGACCATAAATGTATAACAATTGTGGTTTTGTAAAATAAGTTGAAACCTCCTGCAGTCTAAAATATAGAACAATGCAGATGACTAATTTGAATCAACGAGGTTGCACGTGGCTTGTCACAGTGGGATTCCTAATGATCTTCTACAAGGATTCTGTTTGTCTAAGGCTCCCATTTTCTGTCCTGTGATGTGTGGATGTGAACAATGCTGAAAATAATATGAGGCTAATTACCAGCCCTGACAATGGCAATTCACATACAATGATAAAACATATTTCAGGGGAAAAAAAATAAAATTAACCCACACATCTTTTCAGTAATAACGACACTGAAAATAAAGATGGTTTCAGCCTTTGCTCATAGTTTCTTTGTTCTCAAAAGCATTTTTCAGAGTGGATGTCAGCACAGACAAGATTAAAATTAAGAAGAAAAAACACAGATTAGAAGCTTAGAAAAAGATCGGTCACAACATCATAATCTTCAACATTTGTTCAGATCACAAATATGAGACAGAATTTAAGAAACGTAGGAAGCATATATGTCCTATTTGCCCCTATTTTGAAGCTCCTCCCTTTTTTCCCTTCCTGCATTTATTCCATGAAATTGTTAAAGAATAATGCAGAGATCATATTCTGTAGACACAGACTTCCAGGTTTAATACACCATTAATCACTGCATTTTCATACAGTTAATCAACATTTATTTTGAGCCAACTTTAACCACACTACAGGAGTTGAAAGTGAAACTGCAAGCCTTAAATCCTTGTGTTCAGTGAATCATAGAATCATAGTTCCTATTGCAAACTGAATAACCAAGGCTGTCAAATGAGACAAGAAAATATAGTAAGTAAACTGACAAAGGTTGATATACTCTGTTTTAATATTCCATATAATGTTCTTATCTTCGTAAACCACTTTAACCTTCCAGTTTAAACACATATAGAATATCCAGTGCCATTTGCTATGTAAATGCTGAAGAATACAATTAGTAACAACACTCAAAGCTATTCTGACCTTATTGATTTACTTTCTCTATTGGCTTCCTTTGTGATACATGACTTTGGAAATGAGAGAAATGTTACTATTCCAGTAATTGCATATGTGGGCTTTAATGAGAGTCTTTGTACATGCCATTGCAGATGCAGGTATGCACATACACCTCTCTGCATGGCATTCTGCAAACAACTGCACATGCATGCTTATATGTACATGCAACTTTTCTTGTTAGAAACATATCAATAGGTCAGAAAACTGTATTCCGTGAAGTATGGCAGAATATGGTGTCAATAGTCATACCAGCTTTGTTGCAAATAAATGCATTAGACACAAAATAGCTGTATCACAAGCATTAGAAAATCTGCCTTCCTGATATGCTATTGAATTAAAGTAGCTTCTTTTAAAGTCAGTGCTTCTGTAGCATAAGTGAGTTTAGTGACAAAACAAAACAAGAGATAGAGCAATTGAAGCAGATGTTCCATGAAACTCTTACTATACAGAACACAAGGGTCTGGCATATAGCTCATCAGTAAAACATGAGAATGTACTTGAGTAGAAAAATCACAATCTGGTACCCACAGGCTATTGCCTGCATCTCATGTAAACTGATAAATTAAAGATGCTGCACCATTTTTCCTTGTCTTTCCTTTGTCAAATGCAATCATTTAAACATGCATTTTGGTACTGGAAAACTTAAAAAATAAGCAAACATACCAACATATACCTAGTTTGCTAAAGCGCAGCTTTCTATGCCCATTAGATTTTTTCTTATCACCTCTGTGTGTATTTTTTTAATCTGAAATAATGTTGTTTATTTTGCCTGAGGATTTGCACTTGTAAAAGCAAATCTGAAAGTCTACACCCTCCACCCCTTCTATCCCTATTAGTGGTAGCGAGAGCCTTTTTTATCAGAGCTTCTGCAGAGTAAAAGATCCATTTATGGTCAGTTTGTAAGGAAGTGTTCTAAAAATTATGCAAGTATTAAATCGACCCACAAAGAACTGTATATTGTTATGCTACTATGTAAAACAAAAAGTGTTCTGAAAGCCAAAATAATCAAATAAAGAAGTCAAACTGTCCCCAGACATCTCTATAGAATGGAAAACAGTGCAGTGAAAGTGCAAGAATGTTCAACAGTGATGTATAAACACAATTTATGGTTTCTGGGAATTTGATTATATTTACACTCACAAAATCTCAGTAGATCTAGGATAGTTCTAGCGTTCTATGCTGGCAGAGGTCAGACTTTACCACTGAGCAAAAACATGCAGCCGTAATTTGATAAATGATGAATATTTCAGTATTATCAAAATAAATAAATAAATACAAAAGATGAACAGAGTTTGTTTTTTTAAAATTTAATCATTTCTAGCCATTCTTCTTTTTATCATTCTTCTTGTCTGTTCTTTAGTCCTTGGAATTTTAGCTTTTGTGTAAGTGTTTTATGAATGCTTAATATTCTTTCCTTACTCGTCTCTAGCAATCTCATGCTAAGTGGGACAAAATGCAAACAGAGCATTGCACGTTAAAATTTTAATGCCACATCACAATTTTCTAATGGAGCTATCAGAATTGCAAAACAGTGTAACTCCACTGAAACTAATAATAAATCAGGTGCTAAGAGCAGCACCTCCTGAAAATAGTGGACTCCTGCCAAGCACTGGGAGACTTACAAGGACAACTGGATTCCTTCATTTAAAAACTTTAAAATGTCTTCCAAAAGCTCTCAAACATGAACAGGATGCAATTTTGCTATGCAGGTTGTGGCAAAATTATAATTTGGGCACGTTTGAATATCTTTAAAAAGAGGAAAGAAATGTAAGTTGAAATGCTGTAGTTCTAGTTGCAGTACAGATCAGTATTAAAGTTAAGTAATTTGCATGTCTATACAGTACATAAAATGTCCTGCCATTCACTTCATCCTTCTAGGCTTTGCTTTCATAATTGGCATTACCAAAGAGCATTCTTAAGTATCTTTCTGTGGATAGTTCCCTGGGTAATGCACATGAATGTATACCTGCTTCTTTAACAGGGATGATGTCAGATGTATTTTGAACAGATAGCCTTCTCTTTTGCCAGTTTGATGGGCACTGTAATTAGGGTATATGCTCACCACTGCAGAAAGAGTAATAACATCCTGAAATTCACAGCTCGGAAAATAACAGGCAGAAGAAGTTTCTCGAGCTTCCAAAGAGTACAAAAATATTGTAAAGGCACTAGAATCCTCTTAAAATGCAGCTACATCTGCATGAAGAGTGAGATAAACTCTTCCAAAATCTCATTCTCAAAGTCTTTCTCAACTCTATATCCTCAATGTCAAGATGGCTTTGAGCATTTATTTTGATGGAGCTATGGCATTTAGATTTGTTGTAGCCTTCGGCTCTCATTGTAAAGGCAATGATATTTTCACTCTGTACTTGCCTAAGTGGATTAGGCTTTGCATTGAGACATGTAATGTATGAGCCAGGGCCTCTGCACCGCAGGGTCTTAGAGCTTGCTCTTCCAGGGTTAAGGCAGGAGCCCTGATCCCCCAGTCGTGACTTCTTCAGGGAAAATCACATCATTGCTCCCTACAACGCCACCCACATATCTGCTCAATGCTTTCCCTCATAAATGCCCTGGATTTGATGTTCACTGCTTATCTTTGCTTACTTGAAATCCATTTCCTCATAGTTGTACCGCAGATTGAACTCTCAAAATCAAGACTTGCTATAAGCACATACGACCATTTAACAGTGCTCTGCATGAGGCCTGGAGCCACAATATGCAGCCACCATTCCCTCTTGCTCCTCACCCCTCTTAAGTAACACTCGTTTGCTCAGCAGTAGAAGCGGAGTCCACTTGGATAATGAAGTACTCTTAGAACTTGCACTTTGAATATGACATTTTGCAAAATGGTGTTTCCATAGCATCAGGAGACACAGCTTTCTGGAAGGTTCTTTCAGAATAGTTGTTCAATGAATAAATCCCCAAAATACAAGTAACCTCCTACAAGAAAGAGAGTTATTGATTTCTATGTACAACAGTAAAGCCTGCAATACTAAGCAATTGCCAACTGAGCAATTTTCATTTTAAGGAGGTGTAGTGGGATACGTAATTTGTGAGTGCTGCACATGTCTTTGGTGCTGGCTTGTCATCTCTGAGGGCCCAGGCTTCATTCATGCCTGGGTCACAAATAAGAATATATTCAATGGCCTTATCGAAGTCTTCAGCTATCCATTTCACAAAAATAGCACAATTTGACATGGTGAGCAATCTGTGCTCAAGGCCTGTAACTAGAATAGCTAGAGTGCTGCAGGTCAGAACTGAGATGTATTGAAAGGGATATGTGAAGAAACTTAGTCCCTCTCTTTCATGAGTACTAAATTCACTCAAGATTTAAATAATAAAAAATGCAGGGTTGTCTGACAACATTCATATTTTTTTCATGAGCCTGTCTTCTCAAATTCTCAGGCTAATGCTGCATGTAGTGACACAGCTAGTGTCACTCATGGCAGCGTTTACCTGGATTGCAACAACATGACTGTCAACCTTAAATGTTTGACAAACTGCTCTTTTTTTTTTTCTTTTTTTTTTCTTTTTTTCCTAAAATAAATACAGAAATAATATGAAAATACAGAAAGCTGTCGGTTTTTTTGAAGGGCGGGTAACAGTGCTGCCTGCTTTGGAGTTTTGGCTATGCTGCAGATAACCATGCTGAGGACCAAACATGCAAAATACTCTGAAATGACTTCCAAATAATTTTGTTGCTAGCTGACTCCTTCCCTCCATTTTCTTGCCCTGCTAACCATGTCCTACTCCCAAAATGGCTGCAGCACACAAAAGTTTTGGTCTAGCACAGTAGGGAATTCCATCCATGTTTTAAAAGGCGTTTATCTTGTAAAATATGTTCTATTTATATTACATATGCAATAAGAACTAGAAAAAATGAATGAAAAGTTACACATTTTCTTGTCCTGAAAGAAGAATTGTGAAAAGTATATTTGCCTTTAAGAACTGTGTTTCATCAAAACCAACACAACATTTGTTATACTCAAAGCAACATTTTGGTTCCATTGAAAAAAAACAAGCTTTTTTTCATTCAGCCACTTGTGTAATAAACACATGCATAGTGATAGCCATCACATGATAATGTTAACACCAAATATACTGATTGGCATCACACTATTCTTTCTGTGTATCTTTCTTTTTCAGTTGGTAATGGTGAGAGCTCTCCTACTTGTTTTGGTCTCCTATAATTACTAAGAAAATAGGTGCTGGGAACAAAAGTAATAAAATTGTGATAATCTCTTTTCTTTTGACTGGTGGTAATGCTGGGCTCTTCAGAGAAATTTCCATTCAACAAGATCTCACATCGTTACTGTAAGAGACAGGCGTTCTCACTTTCATGTTATCTTCTGCATCTTATAGTTTTAATGCACTTTCTTGAGTACAATCATCTACAGACTCCAAAGTTTATTTAATCAGCCTGGGCATGAAGCTGAATTTCTAGAGAGCACAAATTGGCACTCCTCACATCAAAGAGAGATGCCATTTGGCAAGCTGTGGATGCACTGGATTGAGGAGGGCTGTTCAGTTTGAGTTTTGAATGGCAGGAACAAGATTGCATTAACCTAATTTGCCTGCAGCAAAATTACCCCGTAGCATTTTAGACATAAAACCCGAATATAGGGAAAGCTGGTTCAATAATCTTAACAGTTAATCACAAATAGTTTCAAATTCCACTGAACAATAGTGCATGATGCTGTTGCTTATGTGTGCATGGGGGCTGAATCGTTGGCTCAACATTTTCTTTCAATCCTGTAAACTCATTGCTTATTGTATGTCACTCAATCATCAATTTATTTCACTCAAATAACAAAAAAGTAGATTTGAGATCTATTGAATAAATTCCAGATTTATCTGCAGAGAATGATTTGGCCAGCTCTATGGCCACATGTGCATATATACTTCATAAATCAGCTTCAGCATAGCCCAAATGTACACATAAGCTTGAGAAACACAATGCCAGTGGTGCGTAGTTATTTCATTGGGTCCTGCTTAATATGTAATCTGTGTTATCTGTTCTTGCCCCTTTAAGCAGTTTGCTTTAATATAACTGTAGGTGAAAGTCTTGGTTTACTTCACAACCTTTTCTGCAGTTTTTCTCCAGGAATGAGTATACCTGTGTTTCTTTTTTTATTATTAAAAAGGCTTTCAAAATCTTCTGATGATCAAAACTGCTGAGTAGGCAGAGAAGAAAGTATATTTGCTCTGTAGAATCAGACACTGCAGCTAAGAATCTCGTACAGGTCTGCTTTTTCCCAAATTCAGCCGTGCCTCAGAAGATCTGTGCTGTGTACCTTCTACCAGGCCAAGAACATATTCATAATTTAGGAAAGAAGCAAGACCAGAACGGAAGATGTTGGATGAGACATGAGACTGTCAAATCAACGGCCCTGGATTTGGCTTTTGTCCTTGCCAAATTCTTAGTGATTATGTACATTCTCATACAAAATGTTTAGCTTTCTTTCACTCAGACATGGGCGTTCATTTCAGACTGCATAACAGGATGTCATAAACTGTGCTACACTGGAGAAGAATTCCTCCTGCTTCAGTTGTCAGTGCTGGGATCACTCAAAAGCAGCTGGAATGCCTGATTAATCACATCACGGGGCCTCACATGTGGTTCCTTAGAAGCAGACACTAATAGTGCTATATTATAAATAAAAGAGCTCTGTTTTGCCCATTGTCTTAATCACATGGATTACTCGATAGTGACTATCAAGTGTTGATGGTGGTATCTGGAATATCCACAGCTAAAATCACTTTAAGCTCACAATGACACCTTGAGAGAATGAGTGCAAAATGCAGTCTTCCATTTCAGCTGCTTCTTCTGGTCAAGTAACCCAGAATGGGATCTGCTCTTTTGCATAGCTGAGAGTATTCTTCAGAAGCAGTCAGTCAGCACACTGGGAGAAAGAAGGTAAGTTTAGTAATTTAAAGCTTACACTAATTGAAATTCCAATGAGTTCATGAACCTGCTTAATCACAGAGTGAATAGTTTTACCTTCACTATTTATACTTCGCTTTTACGCAGAACTAATAGATTGCTTTTCCTGTGAGAGCTAGAACAGCTCTACTCTAAGAATGGGTTTATATTTTCCCACTTTCCTTTCAAAACTAATGCCAGCTCAGCATATTTCCACTTCTCCCCTGTACTTTCATTTTTTCTCAGCTCTCAAAAGCTTAAGTTTGCTGAGCAAAATAAGGGGAAAGTACAAGTGTTTAACATTGTGATAAGTTTCAGCAGTGCTTTTGTCAGCTAGACAGCACGTGTTTCCTTAGGAAAGACTTCAAAGGAGGACACAAATTCAAGTAATAGAAGGAGACAGCTTTCCTAATGACAGATTCATGCAAGATTCATACCTCTTAGCATCCTGTTCTCAGACCAGAAGTGCAGAAGATCTCTGATAAAGTAACAGTGTAGTTTCTAAATCTGCTTACGGTGTGTACCTGTGTAAACCTGTCTGAAACTGTAAAGAAAGGTCCAAGATGTTTGCTCTGTAGGTAAAAATAAAATACATAAATAAATAAAATTCCTCTAGAGCACAAGAAGGAACAAATGGAGAACAGTACATTGCAGCTCTGTACAGAACGCTCAGCCCATCCGAAAATCCTGTCTGGCAGATGTACTGAGAAACAGGTGCCATCTTGTTTGGCCTCAGTGAAAATATCTTCAGTCTCCCATCAAATAAACAAAAAGTCTAGAAAAGCCTCTATGCAGAACCAGTATTCCCTCCGGGATTCTGTTTACATGAAAGAACACTGTGAATTCTGCCTGCAGATACAGTCTTGCTGCAAAGCACAGCTGCATTCATTGTCTGCACATTCTTAGCCCAAGTAAAGTCATTTAGGAGGCCTCCAAAGTTGGTCTGACTAAGTAGAAGGAACAACCTATATGCTGTATAATAGGTTGAGCATTGTTATAGCCGGATTCTGCAAAAAGTTAACAAATTTAAAACTTCTTAAAGCAAATATTTTTCTAAATAGTTTGTCTTATTTTTTCCTTGTCATTAAAAAGGCAAAGATGAGGGTTTGATATTTTTTTCTGTGCTATTTAATATGTAACTGTGATTTTTGTTCATTTTTCTCTCCCTAAGCTAAACGCACTCATCATTTTACTCTTTCACATTCAAGCCCTTCCAAGGCTGTGATCATTCTTACAACTTGTCTTTGAACTACTTCAGTTTCATTTTTTTCTAACAGTGAAGCCAGAACTGAACATGGCACTCAAAAGGGAGGAGGCATCACCATACATAAACACACACTACCCCCCATACAGATGCATGAAAAGGTAAATTATTTATTTTACTTAATGAAAAGGGACTAAAATAGAGTTACTTTAAGCCATACATGCAGTGTAAGGAAATAAGGCCTGGAAGTAATGCAGTGAGTGCTAAAACCATGCACAGAAAACATCATCATCTAATCAGAGGCCAGATTTTAACAGAACAAGTGATCAAAACTAACAGTCTGTAGATTAAGTGGAGATAAGTTTCACTTGAAAGATGATAAGGGGATGTCAAAGATCACAAAGAGAAGAAGAATTTTCGATAGACCATTTTTATGGGTATGAAAGAGGACAATAAGCATTTCATTCATAGAGAAATTTTCTGTATTTTCAGCTATGGATCACTATTGCAGCCCATAAGAAAGGCATTGTGCAGAGTGCAGCAACAAACACATGATTTCATGATTGTTGTTTTCTCTGGGTGCTTGTGAACCAAGATCAGCCTATCACCTGAAAATTATTTTATGAAAAGGATTTCTGAAAAGGACCACCAAAGACAAAGAAATCTCATTTTGGTACACTGGCAAAGGGAGACCAGGCACAGAGTTAAACTCATTTAGCCGAAATACAACATAATGGTCAAATAGCTGAACATCCGCTGTATAAGCATGCTTTTTTTTTTTTTTTCTTCCCAGTTAAGCACCTGCAAGAAGCTTAGTGAAAAAATAAAATAAAATAAAATAAAAATTCACTTGCGGGTTTGAAACAAAAGGGTTTTCTCATCGACCTCAGAAAATGAGTCAAGTGCAGACCAGGTGCCAAAATCCCTTGGTGTATGAGGAGAATGCAACCTGCACTTTTATTCCTCTGGGATGCCTACCCAAGTAAGGACATATCTCCCATTTTTGCCAATATAGCTTCTGACATAGCTAAGGAGTGACCTGTAATCAACACAGCCCTCCCAGCAGAAACTCCTAGTATGTCTGCACTTACACTAACAAAGTGGTGTCATTACTGTCAGTATTTGCCTTGCTGAAAAACAAAGCAGGTTTAAAACAAATGGAAGTAAATTTTATATAACATGTAATCAAATTGTGAAACCCACTGCCTACAGGATCAGGCAGAGGACAAAACTTTAACTGGATTTAAAAAGCACATTCATAGAGGAGGCGTACATCATTGGCTATTAAACATGAAAGCCCAGATGCAACCTCTGGCTTGGAAAAAAATCACTAAACTGCTGATTGCTGGGAGCTGGGAAATTATACCATGGGAAGGATCACTCTGTAGCTGTCTTATTTTTTCTGTTCTTTCCCTAAGGGTCAATGTTAGAGCTAGGAGACTTTGGTCCTTTGATCTGAGCTCCTAAGCAGGTCACAGAGGCAGTAATTCCTATAAAACCTCAGTGAAAATAAACATGAATACTCTAGCTCCAAGAGGAGTCTTACCTTATTCAAACATTATTTGTTCCACGTGGCCTTTCAGATATTGCAGCCTCCTGATAGTCATGAAAGTCTCCATATATCTTGAATGCTATAAGCTTTGAATGGACTACATTTAGTTTCCAGGTCCCCCAGTTCTCTACCAGGAAGAAAAGATAAGAACTTAATATTTTTTTTTCTTTTTTCTTTTTTTTTTTTTTTAATTTTTAATCAGGCCTTCCTCTTTCTGTCATTGCCTTGGTAAATTAACTAGGATCCTTCCCTTCATCTAGAAATGGCAAATAAGAAATGTTCCACTGGGTCAGACTAAAGGCCTGTCTAACCTGTGTTCTCCATGGTGTATGAATCCTTCTTTGCTTTCTGGCTCAAAGCTTGCTTTCTGAGGTATTTCTTGTGATAAGACTGTAGGAGATGAGAGATGGGTATTGCTGTGTGGCAATCAACATTACTGTGTGGACAATTTTACATTTGAAAGCATTCCTTCAGAGCTGTTTGCCCTCAGAAGAGAGTGCTCAGGAGTGTTTACTGGCAGAAGATCTAGCCTGTGACCAAATAACTCCTGTTTGCTATGGGAAATTGGGGGATGATGCCATTGTATCCTGTGAAGGCAAGAATTATCTGCGTCTGCGGGCAAGGACTGGAAGATGGGAACAAAGGAGTTCCTGCTGAGATCCCAGAGCCAGAAGCTGCTGCTCCAAAGAGAACTGACTCAACCACTTAGGACTTATTATAAATAAGTTGGTACTACCACTGAAAAGTTGTCATCATCACCATGGTCCATGGTCACTGTCATCATCAACAGAACCAATGACTCACCACTACTGAAAATCAATGACTGAACTACGCTGGATCCATGGTGGTGACTATCTCCCTCTTGCTTCTTACACAGACTCCTTGCTTCTTCTTTCCCGTCTTTTTTATCACCCTCCTTCCCTTCCCCATTACCCTAATTTGTAATAGTGCCTGTCCTCCCCTTCCCCATCTCCCTGTTTAAGATTTGTAATAAACTAGTTGGACCAACATTTGAACCGGATATATTAATTTCTTAATTTCATGCCGGATACACAGATATCAAAGAACCTCCTCTCCCTCCTATAAATTGGAGCATGACACATGGCTCAGTCTTTTACCATACAATGTTTATTCAACAGTGCTGTCCCCCTGGAAAATAACTAAGAAGTATCTAAGGCCATTTACTTGCTGCTAGATCCTGGACATTAAAGGAGTATAACAAAGAACTGTAGTCTAACCACCCCCACTCCTTCTCTGCTGGCCATGCTATTTCCTACTCATTAAAGGGAAGATTCTCAAGGAGTTCTCATAAAAATGGCGTTAGAAACAGTAAGCAAAATTGGAAAGAATAAACTGAGAAGCAGCAATTGATTTGTACCCCGCTTGTCTTTCCAAACTCTGCCTTTACCATGCTGAGGTATATACCTCCTACAGGTGTGTAAATACAATATATCGGCTTCCCTGAAGTAGCAAATGAATAAAGGCAGCATTTAAATCTGTGACATCCCACAGTCCATATGGCTGCCCTTACATCTTTGCATGTCAGAGGAGAAGAAGGCACAGGGCTATGATCCCTGATCCTACTGTTACTTGTGGGATTGATATGATGTCTTTTTAGTGAAGTTTAAAAAGAACTGCAGTATGATATTTTCCTATAAACTGAAAATCAATAGTAAATACAATGGGCAAATGACAGGAGTTGCTCCCATGAATCAGTTTATCAAATATTTATATAAATTTCATAGCCTTCAGGGGAGGCCAAATTTGTTATCAGAACCAGCAGGTTATTTTCAGGTAAGCAATCCCTTTCATCGGTCTCCTAGAGATACAGAATAAAAACTTTAAGAATGAGACTTTGAAAAATGTGGTATGAGACCAGGCAACTTAGTGTAAAGGTCTTCCCATTACAGCTTTGCTTCAGTGCTCTGCAAGGAAAAGACAAGTGCTGATAACATACCTTGCCTATCTCAGAAACAATTTGTTCTAAACCAGAAATGGCATAAGAACTTCTTTCTACTAAAACAAAGTGTCGTTCTTGGAGTTTAAGATAACAATATAAGCTAGCTCTACTTAAATTTTCCTCATGAATGAATCATTGTCTCACCCCTCTCTTTGTGCCTTCAAGATTTTCTCAGTAGTTGTGTTTCTGCATTGGCATAGTTCTCCCGTTCAATCTGAAATTTTATTAATGAACTTTGTATCATATATTAACACACACATAGATATACAGATCGTACCTGCATATGCAGTGATATATTCTCTTTTTCTTTTCTCTCTCCAATTAGCCTCCGATAATGTGAACAGGCTAACATGATTACAGGTAATGAACCAATTACTATTTCTACAGTCATGCTGGACTGTTTTTCCTTTGACATAATTATGTTTAAAAATAACAAGCTTTCATTATGCTTTTTATTGATGGTCACGTTTACACCTAAAGTCAGATAATCAGCCAAGAGCACATAACAGTATGATTTGAATATTTATTGCTCACGTGAATACATTTTTAAACTAGCAAAGCAACGAGAGGAAACATCTGTAATTGCAATTTATGGAGAGTCCTGGAAAGATGTGTATCCTATGGTACATCTCACAGCAGACACAGGTGAACACTGTGTATGCCTTTGTGTATCACCAAGCCTTTATAACAACAGAAACAAGGAAAACAGGAACAAGAAAGAAAATACAGAGATGGGGGCAAGATTCAGCTTGCTTGGTAGCATCATTGCTGTAACTCAATCTGAAGCATAACTTCACCCCACAGGGGGGCTTTGGTTAAGCTTTTCTTCCCTGTGAGCTCTCTTGAGAAGAATAACAAACCAATTTTATTTATTTATTTGCATAACCACCATCCATCCTGCAGCTCATCCTGGGACAGGAGGGCAAAGCTGAGGGCAGTTCAGTCTCCATGCCCCTTTGACTCATCTGGTATGGCGGTTGGTCCCAGGGCATTCACGCAGCCCAGTGCAGAGCTACTTTCTGCCACACTCATGCAAAGCTGTGTCATCTCTCATCTTCATGCAACAGGAAGCTAGTGCTCTGCTCCAGGCTTGGAAATCATGGCTCTTGCTCCTTTCCCCACTCTTTGCTCTCCAAAAGCACGTTTTGACAGTAGCACAAATCCCCGGGGCGTTTCTGTTGCTGGAGTTGAGATGTGAAAATAGAAAAGTGAACAGAGCATTTTGGCCCATGTTTTGAACCAAATAAAACAAGGAGGGCTTGAGTAAAGAAAGAGGATTCAGGCTCGGAGCAGATTAAGGGGCTGTGGTCATCAGGTGAAACTTTTGTAACTAAAAATCTTCGCTTTCGAAGCCCTGACACAAGTTAAATTTACATCAAACTGCAGGTCACAGCTGCCTCTTTCAAATACTGCCATGTCAGACAATGCTTGTGTTTTCTGCAGGAGCCAAATGGCTGCACCACCTCCCGATGAATTAAAATGCATGCATGAGAGGACTAGCCTGATTTCCTATGAGCTGGTGGAAGTATTCTCCATTCCTCCCACTGCAGTTTCACCAAAAGGCTCTAAAGCTCAGGCTCGGGAGCAGACACGTAGATGAAGCACAGTTCTTTAGCTTGGCAGCAACAGAGCAGGGAAATACCATCCTAATTTCCAGGTTTTATTCCAAGGACAGTTTCTAATATTATTTTTTCCCAGTGACTATTTTTAAAAATGAAACACTTTGCTCAACTACTTTAGAGAAATTGAGCTAAATTCAGGAGAGATTTTAAAATGTATCTAAGGTGCTTCCCTTTGGACAAAGAAGCCCACATGGGAGATGTTAAAACTGTCCTAGGAGTTGCTCATTTGGCTTGTTGGCTATTTAGATCTTTTTTTTTTTCTAAGATGCTTAAATCTTTCTTTAGGCATGCATGTTTGCTGTGCTTTGTAACTTAAGATTTTTGGACTCTATTTGAGGAGCCAGATGCCTCAGAGTTAGGTAGTGAAGTACTTTTCGGCACGTATGTTCTTAATTATATCCAGCCCTTTAAACTATGAACATCGCAGAAAAGTCTCTCTGCATTAAGGAGAAGTTATATTAAGCCATAGAAAATTGTTAAATTTTAATGCGACGAAGCACTCAAAGTTAGTTCTTACCAGTGAGAATCTCATTTACAAAATGGCTGCTAATGAAATCTCAGAGAAAATATGTTGGCTTCAAAGCAAAGTTAAAATAAAGACAAATGACTGAGGAATTATTGTTTTCAACAAGTTCTTTTTTCATGTGCTAATTACAGGGTAAGAAAGTGATTTGAGTATCTTATTATCTATTTTCTCCTTCTTCTGCCAGGAGTTTATAAAGGGTGTGAAAATGTAGGGGAATAGTAATAATTTCATTTATGTTTTAAAGAAAATCAAGTTAATCAAGTTAACCAGCATTTAATATCAAGAGCCTGAGGATTCCATTTGCATAACTTTGAAGGACAAATACAATACTATCAGTTATGTCAGTGAAAGGAAAGATAGGGCCTTGAGCAGATCTATTTATTTATATATACACAAAAAATCATCTCATTGGAGAAAGAACTGACACACGAGAGAAACCCACTGGGATACAGACAGAGATACGCATTTTGTTGGAACTAA
This sequence comes from Tympanuchus pallidicinctus, assembly GCF_026119805.1. Taxonomy (NCBI): domain Eukaryota; kingdom Metazoa; phylum Chordata; class Aves; order Galliformes; family Phasianidae; genus Tympanuchus; species Tympanuchus pallidicinctus. The sequence goes on from NW_026294769.1 coordinate 47,778,239, forward strand.
TGCAGTTATTCAGATTTCACAAAAACAGTTTTTTACTGCTGTGAGCTTTTACATTCTTTTACTTACATCTTAGAGGAGGGAAAAAAAAGAATGGCAGTTTCTACAAATATTCCAGTATTCCAGGTAAAATTTCTCCTGAAATAGTATGATTATTACAGTGGCTTGAATGTTTGCAAGTTCCAAACTGCTGGCATATTTTAAGGGAGTACAAACACATTTTTTGTGGTCAAGGTTCAAAAACAGCAAAACAAAGACATCCATTGTGGTAAACGCTGCTAGAAAAGAATTCAGTGTTCAGTACATTATAAAGCATGAGATAAATTCCTCTTGTTTTTAAACCAAAATTGTAGGGCTGTTCAGGGTTGCTGCTTTGCTCAGAACCCTCCGGCAGTTGCTGGCAGCTCCAGCTCCTCACAGGGAGGATGCTTCAGCCAGAGCATTGGCATTGATTTTTCACAACACATTGCTCCCATTTGCTCTGCCATGGATGCCCATTAAATCTGGAATTACATATAAAATTGCATTGCTGACCTTCAAAGTGATGCACCAATTTAGTCCTGCTTACCTCACAGACCTCCTATCTAAGTATTTGCTTAGTCATTCCCCGAGGTCCTACCCTGCTGCTCTCCTGTCAAATCCTACATTTAAAGCAAGAGCCTTTGGCTTTCACGCTTTCAGCATCTCTGCTCCTCAGCTGTGGAAGTTGTTGCCGGTGAAGGTTCACGAATCAGCATCCTTTTTCCTGCCTGTTTTACAAACACCCGTTAACTCTTATCTGTTCTCCTCAGTTTCTGCTCAGCGTGCTTAAATAAAAATGCCGCGGGCTCTCAGCCCGTACTTTGAACAGCGATTGTTAGGGTTTATTTTTAAATATAAACAGCCACGAGGAGTCTGGAGGTGCTAAGCGGTCAGAGAGCCTGATGAATAATGCGTGTCATTCCTCACTAAGCCCAAAAGCAGCCACTTCTGGACCACTTGACAAAGCCATGGAGTGGGCGAGCCAGCAGTATGTGCCCTGCTCTGAGGAAGCACAAGACCCGATGGTGTGCGGGCCTCATGGGCAGCTATCCTGTGTCAGCTAGAAGCCCTGCTGTTTCTCAGGGCTCTGTAGCTGCAGGACAGGCCTGCATACCTGTGTAGGATGCTGTGAATCATTGGCCATCCTGCCTTCCTCCAGAACTGGGGCCAGCCTGAGAGCGTTTTCACTGGGGGGCACGAGGTGCTGTGGGACAGAAGGGAAATGTGCTTAAAAAGCTGTTATTTCTCAGATTGCAGCAGTTGGACAAATACCTGTAAATAACAGATGGGGCCAACATCCAAATAGTTTTGAGCTATCCTGTTTCGTTTTGTTCTGAAACAGCTCTAGGCACTCTATCATGCCTGAGCAGTGAATAGGAAATAAGCATCAGCAAGGTGGTAATGCCTTAATCACTAACAGCAATTTGAAAATCAAATGTCCCTGGTCAGCACTTCCCACAGACCATCTTTTCCATGTGTGACTGAGATCAACTTTTAGCTGTGGAGGATTTTCCTCAAAACCATTCCCACCCCTCTTTACATCACTTTGTCCTCCCACATTTAGGTTGGAGCACTTTGCATCTCTCCCTAGAAGTCCTCATCTTCTCTGTGTTACTTGCCAGACCAGGACTGAAGGACTGACTTCAAAGGACATCCATCTACATCCTGAATATAACAAGTGAGTTTATCTGAAATTGCTGTCTCCTGCTACCTCCTGCATACTGGCAAACTGCAGATTTAACTCACTGAGAGCAAAAAGGCAGCATACAGGTAGAAGAAGGCACACACAACTCATGGTTGCAGACACAACTCTGAAGTCTGCCACATTCCCTGTAGCAGCACCCTCTCACTCCTCAGGAGCATGGTTATGCACCAAGGGAGAAAGCAAAGTTAATGGGGATGCAGGGCATGCTCCATGTCCTCTAGGAAATTTAGCACAAAGTGATTTCTGCACAAAAATTCACATATTGACATAAAGCCACTTTGGGTACCACTTGTCCTAGGGGCTAAGAGGGGAGTAGCTCTCCACATGCATGTTTTTGCCTATGTCAACTCTTTGGCATTTACAGCGATATAGCCTCAGTGCTGTATTAAATTTGTTTCTATACTCCTGGTTTTATCAAGCACCTCAGCCTTAACTATGCTAACATACAGATTCCAGGTGTATTTTTAATTTATTTATCTATTTATTTATTTATTTATTTATTTCTCCAAGCTTCTTGCTCAACAACAAAAAGAACAAGGCAGCAAAAAGAACAAAAAGAACAAGTTCAACAAGGTGTTGCTTGAGTCACTCTGTCTCTGATAGGCCTCACACTATGGTGCCATGGCTTCAGTCTGATTCTCCTGGACTGAAAAGACTAAGTTGGTGTGGAACTCATCTCAGAAGATGATCTATTCTACAAGCTGGAGATAGCTTTGCACAACAACTAAAATATCAGAAGTTACTTCTTTCTTTTCCTTTCCTGTTCCTCTTCCCATATACTTTCAAACAGAAGAAGACAGCAGTCCAGCCTTTTATTTTATCCAAATTGGCCTCCAAGTGGTTGCCTTCATTTTTTAAGATGCTTTAAGATGCTTCCTGCATTTTAGGTGCTCTTTATATTGTATATTTTAACATCACAAAAATAATCAAGATTGTAATCTATGATTAATTTGAATAATTTCATCTCTTTTTTCATTCATTATTTGATTCTAAGCAGCTAGCAATATTCCTGAGTCTGTTGATCATTTACAGTTATGTCATCAATTACTTTAGCAACTTAATTTCAAGGTTACAGATTGTACATTATGTACATTGTACATTAAATGTTTACTACAAACATAGGGAAAATGTTAATTTTGAAGTTCCATATATATTTTAGATGGGATACATAGATCATGTGATTTACCTACATATTTATTATCAAAAGGCATTAATTTCTGTCAACATACAAAGGTGGTATAATGAGGCATTTTATATAGATCCTCCTGCCTCTAGTTCAGCATCAAAATGAACAGAGAAAATATCAGATTCTTGCCTCTGATACAAACTCATATTAATGGAATATACACACTCCAAGTTTCCAATACTCTAGAAACAATAGCATCTCCCAAAATGCATTGCTTTTTCTTTCTTTTCCAATAGAAATAGCAGATCTTGCAAAGAGCTTAAGTTGTGATGTCTGCTGGGTCTGGATCTGACATCAAGTAAACCCTATGATATTCCACTGGGCTGGCATTACCTAACCACATTGGTACAAGCAGTGGGTGGAGCAGTAGCCTCTGCTCAAAACTTACACATGCATTAGATTTCCTCTAGCATTCATGCTTAGTTTCTCATTAATAAATAGGTGCTTATGAATAAACAAGTACTAAAGTAGATGGGTATTATTTTCTAAATTTCTGATTCAAGATGAAAAATGCCCCCAATTTATGCTGACATATAGTGGGAAGGGTTTTAGAGAGCCTGCCTTTTTATGTGGAGATTAAATATAGGCACTGGGAAAACCCTTTTTGTATATACAAGGCTTGGTTGCATGGTTAACATCTGGAATGTATTCATTTCTTCTATAAACTACATATGACTCCCTTTCTACTGCATTCCTCAAGCAGCAAGCAACATAGATGTATTAATATTAGCATGCCTTTGATTCATGTCTTTCCATTTTACAGTCTACCGCCATATGCCAACAGCATGTTACTGGGCATGATGCAACCAAATCTGCCCCAGGAAATTCAGGAAGACTATTTTACTAGAAACTGGGACTAAAAGACCACAATTTAATTTTATGCCATTTGTTAAGCTGAAAAATATGAGAAGAACTTTGGCTCTACACTGCTTTTATATTTTTGCAGTGATAGAAACAGCTAAATGCTCACTCAAGCCTTGCAGCAAAGAGTTAGTGAAGAAAAAGGTGAGTTCTAGAGGTAGAAAACTGGATGTAGGCAGCCTTACACTTAGCAATTCCCCCTCCTGGACAGGGATGAAAAGGACAGAATGCAGGTGGCAGATGCCTTGCCCTGTCCACCATACCATAGCGAGCACAGCCAGTGTGTGATCACTGTTTTACAGCTACCCTTGATGCTTAGGTGTTGGCAAGGCCAGGAAGGGGCTCTAGCCCCCAATGCAGGTGTATTTGTATCCTCAGATAACTATTTCCCACTGTGGAAATTTTAGTTTGCAGTTGGTCCAGAAAAGAAAAGCACACCTCCACTCTTTGACAAATGTGATCTTATCATAACTGTAACTCTGGTCTTCTTTATCAGATTAGTTCTCTTCAACATGACCTAATAGCCAACACTTAACAATTACTCTATATATTTAGCTACAAAACTCAGAATTTGAAATTTTGTGCTTGGTATGGCTCTGTGTGCTGGATACAGAGAACTCTGACCATTTCCAAGATTTTAATGATGTTAAATATTAAAGAAATATAAGCTTAGCAAACTGTCTAAGAGACTGAATATCTTAAGGTTTTTGTAAGAGGGCCACCAAATCTGTTGGGAGTGAGCGAAGTTATATACTGCATGATTATTCTCAATAGTCAGTGATTTGCTGTTCTCTGTATTAAGGTGTTTTCATCTTAGACACACCATCTAGACAGATGGCATGAACTGAAACCAATTTTAACTAGATCCAGAAAAAAGTTAGATGCTGACAGGATGCTGAAACTTACTTTCCTCCTCTAGAACAAAGCATCATCTGGAGTACTATGCCAATACTGGGGCAGCACATTTCAAAGATTGGAATAAGTCCAGAAGAGAGGTCAGAAGACTAGAAAATATATTGGAAAAGGAAAGAATACATAATTTGGAGTTATCCTGCTGAAAGGAAGGAAGGCTGAGTGTGGTGTCTCCATCATTAAGGGCTTTTGAAAGAACAAGCTAGAAAAAAAATGTCAGAAATGACATTGCAGTAGATAATGCTGTCTTGAGTAGGGGAAAAGATTGGATGACTTCCTCAGAGATTTCTCAGCTGTACATTTCTACTACAGAATAGATCTATAGGCTATTGTCAAGTGATGCTTGGGCTGGGAAGAACCTGGCAATATGGAGACACTTACACTTCTCCACGAGTGCTGTTACGTGATACACTGGGCACTGGAGATTCCCTGCTCCACACAACTGCTCCTGCTGAGGAAGCTTCTCATGCATAGTTTTATTTCAAGTATGAAGTAGCATAGGAACAAAAAAACATTTAAAATAGCCTTGATTTCTTGATACGGCATAATAGTTGAGGATCACTTTACAAGATAATGGAGATTATTTAAAAGAAAGCTTTTTCTTATATATCTTCTTTACAATTGTTTCTCTTGATTAAGAGGACAACATTTTGACCTGGCACCCGTGATCAGAGTTACAAGGGATTTTGTGTTATTATGAGAATACTTAATGTATCCCAGGTAACAATATTTTATCAGTTCTTCTACTATCTTATGCACAAGCATATCACAGCAGTTTATAGTTTAAAAAAAAAATAGAAATTTGCATTATTTTCATCTCCATAATGGTACAGTATAACTTTTCTGACATAAAACTTTTTATTAGACAAGTTCTGCTTTCTTGTTTTGATCATCTAAGCAGTAGCTGCATACTAGATGTTTTATTTTCAACTGGCAGTCTAGTTTTTCTTGAGTAATTCCAAAGAGTACTCAGACAAATAAATCCTTAATTTAGTTGCTAACTTTTGACAGTGTATTATTACCAACCAGGACCCTGATTCATTTTGAACTGCCAAATGTTTTCATTTAGGGCACAGTTACAGATATTTTTATTTCTCTCTCAAATATATCATGGTATGGAGTACATTTGCCATGCATGTATTCAAGGACATAAGAGAAAGCCTCTCAGCCTTCATTTTACACCTGTGTGCAGCGCTCTGTGAGCTTTAGGCAAGCACAACAGCAGTGCCTGGTGCAGGCATCTCAGAATTAAACCTACCCTGCACACTATATAGAGTCAGCATGGGCTTCAAAAATGAGTTAGCATCAGCTGCACTTCACTTATTAACTTTTAACCTGTCATTACATCTCCAGGCTTCCTGTCTCTACTCAATGGCTTGTTTGTTTATTATTGCATTTATTATTCTTCTGCCTTTTTTAAGCAAATGTTGACTGAAAAAGAAAACAGTGGAGAGGATCAGATCCTTTTTTATTCTTCACATATGACTGAGAAGCAGAGGACAAAGATTTTTTGCCACATTGTCATCCTCCTGTTATTGTGCCAACCATATCCCAGGCAGAGCTCCAGCACTAATGACTGTAAGAGACTTTCTGGTAAGTGTAAATCTTCTGAGCACAGTCACAGTCTGGTTGCATTCCCAGTTCCCAGGCATGAGAAGGAGATGGCATTCAAGCCAGAACATCTGCCCTTAGTCACTGGAGATTTATCAGATAATCTTCAGGGATCAGGCACGTTTGTTGCTCTGCTGCTTTTTGCCACCAGAGCTCCTGGAATTGACCTCTCATCTAATAAAAGCAGGGGGAGGGGATTACTTTAAATTTGAAGTAAACCAAAAGCAGGCTTCCTTCAATATGTAATTTGTAAGAATGCAGCAAAGACTCCAATAAGAAAAATCTGCATCACCACCCCCACCACAAAATTAAAGCATTGTCGTTAACTATGCACAGAGCCAGTAGAACTCAAAGCAGCCTTCCAAAAACAAACTATTCCTTTCGTAAGCAATCACTGCAAATTGCAAAAGCAACAAATGCTTTAGCCGCAAATGAAGGAGCCACTGCCTGTCCACAAAGCTTCTTATGAAATTTGCCACACGCTAAGGAAACTTATAAAGACATTTGCTAGTGTTAAATTGGTGAAAGATCGGCGCTTTCTAGGAGGTACTGAAATTCTCCTTTTCTGGATGCAGTCATAGGCTGAAGGTAATGAAGGAAAACCACACATTCCTGCTGTCAGAAAGCATTTTTTTTCCCCCATAATGGAATTGGTGAGCAGCAGTGTCCTTGGAGAAGTGGAATTAAAAGAAGAAAAAAAAAAAAAGGAAGCATTCATTTTTGTTATTGTTGAGGAGAGAGACATGGAGGACACCATAAGAAAATACTGCCACAGAAGGGTGCACAAAATAAAGCATACCAAATGCAGACAGGTTGTGATGAAAAATTCTTACTACAACATAGGATTTATTTTCAGAAGCAAGAGATTGACTGGGACAGGCCTCATAATTGTAATGAGAGCTTTTCCAAGATAGATCATGATGAGAGATTTTTTCTCTTGCTAGATCAAAAGTTGCCATTCTGACTTTTTTGGATTATCCTTCTGTTGTCAAATTAAAGGAATGGAGAGGCTGCAAACACACTGCTTAGTGAGCAGTCTCTATCTTTTATGCATTCTGGTACAAAACAACCTCCTAGCTGGAGGACTGAAGCCAGCTCATGGGAGCTCTACAAGTCCTAAGAGTGTGCAATGTTAAGGCAGGAATGTCTTCTCCTTTTGCAGGCTAGTTTAGGATTCAAGACAATGTAGAAAATGCTCAGAGCAGTGGAGGCCCAATCACTACAGCACATGCAAGAGAACTCTGCCAGTCTCTAACTGCTATCTTAAGATTGCCAATCACATTCTCTTCCATTACAAGTTTACAGATCGAGCATAGGAGTGCATTTGGAAACTTCTTGCATTTGACTTAAGAATGAATTTCAAATTGTTCAAGTTTAGACATCAATGCTAAGCAACTGAATGTACATTTTAGCAGTCTAAGAACAAAGTCTGCATGGAAATCTCTGCATTGGTGCTGGGGAATGGCACCTCATGGCCACAGAACTCTTCTTAAGATAATAGTCCCCACAAAGGCATTTATCTACATGATGTTTTGATGTAATAGAAATAAATTTTAGAAATAGAATGGGAGTGAGGAAATTGAAAGAAAAAGAAGTAAAAGCATGGAAGAAGTGAGAAAAAGACATTAGAAGGAGATACAAAATCAAAAAGGTAGTAAGATGAAGTACAAAAATTAATTTGAAAAGCCTTTTCAAAGCAAGAGAGATGGAAGGAAAAATGAATCTAGTGTGGAATGGATGAAAAGCAAAAAGGGCAAAAAGGTTGGAGAAGCAAAAGCAAAAATAAAAAAGAAAAAAAGCAGTATGAAAGCAGAAAGTAAACGAACATGCAAGAGAAGTAAAGAAAATGTTAGTGAGGTTTTGTTTCATCATTTTTTCTCCATAGAAAGGGTAAAGCTTTGGAAATTCATGAATGTATGAATGATGTACTTTGTGTTTAGGGCAACAGTGGCCAAGATTCTGACTTAATACATTGCAGAGCTATTGAATCACTTGGGTTTAGGGCATTGAAGCATGGAACAATATTTTTTTCAGTATTCTTAGTGACACTTCTGTTTCAAAAGCACAGAAGTCAAGACCACAGGCTCTCTTCTCTTCAGCTCGGCTCTCCAGAAGGCCAGTTGGACCTGGGTGGGCTGAGTGCTCATCCAGTGCCTCAGTAAAAGTGCAGTTTGGTCTCACTGAAATCTTGGAAAGAGTGAACTGGAGACATATGCTCATGAGGAAGAACATTATCTTTTTTTTTTTTGTACCTAAGACACCAAGCATACTTTCCCCATGTAATGCTGCCTTTCCCACTCCCACTAGAAACAAGAAGCCCACCAAAATAGTTCCAAGTATCAGTGTCAGGATTATGGCTCTGTGAAAGCAAAGAATACTGCTCAAGAAGTATTATCCTCTTCCTGCCTGTGGGATTTTAAACTTGCCCCAGGGTATTCTGGAGGCAGTGCAGCTCAGCGTCTGCTTATAAGTCCAAGGAGATCTGGCAAGTCTGCTCTGGGCCCTTTTGATTGCCCTGTGGAAGCTCTAATGGATATTTAATCTTTACCTCTGTCAGCACTAAAATCACTCCCACAGATTAAAAATAAAAATCTCAAACAGCTAAATTATATAGTTCTTTTGTTCAAACATACTTTTAAGATTTGCATAATTTAGTATTGTGGTCAGTAATAAACACAGAGAAACAGGGCTCCCTTTCAGGAACACCTAATCTTAATAAGGTGGTTATTCAAATGTCTACTGATGTTTATGGAAATACAACATTTAAAAATAGAAAGTGGTTTGGGTTTTTGATCTTCTGTTTAAAAGGAAAAAAGTGCTTCAATAGAATTAGTAACACTTGCAGGATATCAACCCACTCTCATAGAAATGCAATTTAGCAAAATGAATGTGGTTGGAAAGTCAGGCCAGAATAACAACAGCTAACTTCAGATCCACCCAAGGCTTGTGTGGGGGCCTTACCAATTAGTATAATAGTTGTGTTTGTTGGGAAGTGAAGTCTTTCTGTTTGGGATGTGTCCCAATTAAAGAATTGTATTTGAAGTGGGATTTAATTTTAACGTTTTGATGCCAAAACTTTTACTCGCTGCGTCTGTTTTTATTTCAAGTGATGCCGAGATTACATTTTCAACTTGGTACTGCTGTCATCAAGACTCTCCAGTGTTTTTATTTACTGTAGTGGAGTGACAGTGGAAGAGTATTGTGCCAAGAATGATGGTTTCCCAAAGATTAACCCAAAGCAGGTGACCTAAATTGTATGAGGCTAAACTCACGAAGAATTTAGTGGGTTCTTTTTCAACTAACATTGAAATGAGCTTAAAGAGATCTGTACCATTTATTTCTTTCAAAACTGGAGAACGTCAGATAAAAAAACAATATCAGATCCGAATGGAAAAATTCAGACATAAAGTACCTGCTAAATTCAATCTTCTTTTTCCTGTTTGCAGACTACTCGTGGGGCAGCCAAAGTTTCTTTGAGCTTATGGATCCATCAAACATACTTGAAAAATATTATTTTAAAAAATCTATGGGTAGGTCACCAATATTTAAAACTTGTCTTTTCTTGCTCAGATGTCACTAAACAACTAAGTCATGAGCTGTTTTCTGTCATTTTTCAAGGAGAAATTTAGCCTGAAACCCCATATGAACCTAAAATTATATTTCCACGGAAACAGTCTTCTAGCACTGAAGCTATTTTCCATTAACATATTTGTCAGTAAATCACAAATTTTAAATTTTCAGAAAAAAATAAAGCAAAGCACAGAATAAGCAAATTCACTGAAATCAGATTCACTGAGATCTAAAATCAATCCCAATATTGCTGAAACTAGGATTACTACTGGTACATAAATAAGTGAAGCAGAACAAAAGCTATCAGCACTTCCAAAGCCACTCGAGTTCAGGATGTGGACAGCATGAAGTTTTCAAGTGGTATTTAAAAATCAATATGACATTTTATGGATAGATAATATGAGTTCGGAGAAATGAGCAGATCAAGTTTTGGTTTGTCGAGAAGATGCACGACATAATTCAGTACATTCTGAAGCTGTTATAGTTCATCTTATTAGAAGACAGTTATACTTGTCCATTTATACATAGAAACCTCTTCCTTTGCATATTTCTGAGCTGCACTAAGATTTTAGTATCCTTAACCACTACTAGTTTAAAGTTTGGTACATTTCTGAGCTAAATCTGACAGTTTAATATTTATATTTACAAGGTTCAGAAGAGAAAGCCTCAAGTCAAACAGAAACCCAAGGTTTCCACCCCTGGGACTGATTCAGTCTCAGAACTGCCAACTTTCAAAGTGATGGAAGAGTGTTGACGGACTAGGGATAAGGTCCAATCAAAAGAATTTTGTCTTATATTGATTCCGTTTTAGAAATTCCCTGGCTTTCAAATACTGTAAATCAGCCAAACAGGCACATTGGAAAGATACCATAAAATATTTTTTTAAGTGCAGAAGAAAGTCTGCATGCCATCTGAATATATACGGTTAGACAGATCATAAGCTTGATTCTCCCCTCATTTACATCACCGTGACTCTGCTCATCTCACTAGAGTAACTTCAAATACACATTTGTTATAGAGAATGGAATTCTACTCTCGACCTGTGTGTGATCTAAGCTTGGTAATATACATGAATCTGAACAGTTATCGAGCCTAGCCCCTGAGTTACCTGATTACACACAAGACATTTGATTTACGAATGCTGAAATTAAATATGGAACGAAACCAGTCTGAAGCAATGTCAGAAAAACCTTTGTTGGAATACACTTTCATCAAAATGATTTGGAGAAAGGAAGGATCAGCAGCAACTGATTAGGTCGCAAGCAACATATAAAGAGTATACCTTGACATAGTAAAAAATAATAATAATAATAAAGTTTCTAGAGAACCATTCTGGTGTATTATTTACTCACTACATATTACCTGAAGTGCCCACAACGAAAAAGACACTGTCAGAACATGAGAAGCACTAGTCCATTCACCAGTCATCTGAAAATCCAAAATTCTTATCTAAAATTCATTTCTAATCTAATTCTGAAAATGTACTTCTGAAGCTGAGTAATTTCTAATTAAAAATAAATTGCTTTAAATTAATAATATTTTCTCTGCACTGTAGGAGGAGTTGCAATTGCAAGTTTTAATTATGGCAATCTATCACAAGTCAAAGAGCTTAAATATGAAGAGTAAACTGAATTAAGTAGAGCACTTCTCTCAAGTGAGGGAGGCTAAGGATTACTAACTGGAAATAAGATGGTGAGGTTTGAGTATAAAAATTAGTTTATTCTCAACAGAAATCATATAAATATTGAGAGAGCACTAGTAATCATATGCTCCCCTGGATGTATGTACCTATGTATACATACCTATGTATACATGTGTATGTCTATGCGTGTATACATATATGAGTGTGTGTGAGGGACGCCTGAATAAATTCAAAGCTGCTAAAAGCTTCAGACTGAAAAAAAAAAGCTAAAATTTCAAAATGAACAATGAAATCTCTCGGAGTAAGGAATTTTCTAGGACTGCATAGCGGCAGATCCAAAATTAATTGAAGACATTCCATATACAAGTTTAAAGTACTCTAAGGTATATAAATTAATAAAGTACAGAAAAAAATTAATGCTGAAAGACCTAGCCGTATATTTTTCACTGTTTTATTTTTCCTTTTCTGTTTCTTATACTGAGCACTTCTACCAGAATAAATAAAGTGTATTTTGAAGAATGCTATCTTCATTTTTTTACTTGACTTTATTTTTCCTTCTTCTTCTTACTAAGGAATACATTAGCACATGTGGCAGATTTGTTTCCTTTTCTCACTATGCTGTAATTATCTTGAGTGCATACACATGTGAGAGGAATCAGCCCCTTGTTCCAAAATCTTACCTCCTGTGGCAGAATGTCAGAGGTATCAAGTCAGAAATCTGCCATGTTTTTTGTATGGTTGGTTTTGGTGTGTGTTTTGGTGTTGGTGGTAGTGGTTTGCTTTGACTTGTTTTGGTGGTTTTTGTTTTTGTTTTGTTTTTGTTGTTATTTTTCTGGAAATAAATTGAACATTGCCTGGATCTACATTCACTTTTCCAATGATCTTCCAGTATCTGCAGGATCTACCCTGGAAGAAATGTTCCAGGATCAGTTACTTTCTGCCAGTTCCCTGCAAGGGAACCAAAAGAAGTTAAATTGTCTGAATTCAAATGAAAACAAAACACTGTCCATAGCTGTGAGCTTTCAATTGCTCTCATGGGAACCCTCTTGTTACAGACTCTGGAAGAGTAAAGCAAAAAAAAAAAAAAAAAAGAGTAAGCCTTGCCAAAATATTGCTTTCCAGTTTTATTCATTTTCTGCACATTAATTTTGTAATGTTCTCATTATTTATGAGGTAGCAATCAAGGAATCGTGCTGTATTGTGACATGTACAACACAAACAAGTAGTAAAGATCTTCCTGCCCCTGAGGATTCACAGCCTAGCTGTCAGTTGGGATGCCGCAGGTGCAAGAGACGTGCAGTGAAGTTAAGGTTGGCTGGAAAAGGGAGATAAACAAAAAAATAAAATGGGTCAAGCAGAAAAAGCTGACTCTTTTCTAAGCCTACCTTTGCCAAGCAAGTTGTGATTTGTAGGCACAGCAGCTGAAAGAGGAGATTTAAGAGAGGATTAAACAATGCAGCAGATATTCCCATCAAACTATATGATTTTTTTACTTGAGTTCATTTTTGGGACTAAATTCTTGACAGTTTTTTGTGAGTGAAAAATGAGTCAGTCCCTCAAAAAAGAACAATAAGGTCTAATGGAAATGACTGACTTCCAGACTGGAACGAAGGAGAACTGTCATCTTATCACCTTCCCCAGTACTTCAAGGGGCAATGAAAAAGTTGTATGTTCTTCAGACAAGCTGCAGCTAAGCAGAACATATCACCCATATGACTTGCAAGCACTTCATAAGTTAAGAGTTGGTGTGCACTAACAGCGATGTTAGAAACCTGGAACCAGCAGAATGTAGAAATGCTACCACCAGGTTATTATTAGTTAGGAATTAACAGCACAAACCACGTAGATAGCCAAGCAGTCATAGAAGAATTAGGGGAGAATATACATTTTTTGTGCATGCCACATCTCTTATATTGCTTACATTGAACCATAATTCAGAATAAGAGTCAGAGAGGTCTTCATCAGCATTTGTAGCGGAGGCCAAGGAGCATTCAGGTTGGAGGCTATGCATCAAGAATATTTTTTGCTATTATTCACAAGAGCAATAAGTCTATTAAAAGTTAATGCAATAGGAAATTGGAAACTGTACAGCAACTTCTTTGTAGTGAGACTCATCTTTTTAAAGTTCTGAAGATAATAATGAATAAAACTTTTATCAGACTTGTGGTACCACAAAGCCAAGAAGATCTGGGGCATGGATAGGAGTCCACAAATGTTACACAGATGAGTTTTTGTTTGCAGAAGTGACGTGAATATCAGAAATAATTAATGCCAGTAGTTACATTTCAGTTTGTTCACAGGAACATAGCACAGGAATTACCCTGCTTGCTCATAGAGTCTATCACCTTGTAATTTCTTTCATGCATTCATGCAGCACCATCTAAGACCAGCAAAGATTTCACTCCTCTTTCTTTTAATAGCTCCAGGAGTGTAGAAGAGAATGTAAGCAGGCAGCTTTTCTCTCCCCAGTCCCAGCTACAGAAGGGCAGATTCCCTTTTGAAATCTATAAAAAATGGCACGCTGGGGCCCTGAGACCGGAGGTGGGCGTAGAGTCACACCAGTAAACCTGCTTGAGGTTGTCAGACTACTAAAGGTTCACATTTCTGTGGTGAATCATTTTCAGATACAGTCAGGATGAAATGTTCTCGAGAGACAGGATTTAATATCGATGGTTCACAAAAAAAAAATACCTAAATGAAGCCAAACTCCTGTACAGACAAGGCCCCAACTGATGTTTCGCCAAACCAGGAAATGCCTGTAAAGAAACACACATGCACTAAAAACACCAGTCCCCAGGGCCTCCTTACAAAGCCACGGTGGAGCCCGACTAACAGAGCCCGCTGAATGCACACCCCGAGCTGCCCTGCAACTGCAGGCAAGAAGCTGACGAGGCAAGGGTTAGGAACACTCCAAATAGCCAGAAATCACAGAGCCAAAAGGGAAGTCACGTTCATTTCTGGTTAAATACATTGAATGAGTGGTATTTAAAAGAAGATCCATTCCTGATGGTCTGGGGTACGGATCTTGTAAGGGTTGTAAGGGACCTCAAGGATCATGAATCTCCAAACCCCCTGCACATGCAGGGCCACCAACCTCCACATTTAATGCTAAACCAGGCTGCCCAGGGCCCCATCCAGCCTGGCCTTGAATACCTCCAAGGATGGGGCATCCACAACCTCTCTGGGCAGCCTGTTCCAGTACCTCACCACTCTCTGGGTAAAGAATTTCCCTCTGATGTCCAACCTAAATCTCCCCTTCCTCAACTTAAAAGCATTTCCCCTTGTCCTACACATATCAACCCTTTCAAAGAGTTGATTCCCTTCCCGTCTGTAGGGGTTTGAAAGGCTGCAGTGAGGTCACCCCGCAGCCTTCTTTTCTCCAGGCTGAACAAGCCCAGCTCCCTCAGCCTGTACTCATAGGGGAGGTGCTCCAGTCCCCTGATCATCCTAGTGGCCTTCCTCTCGACCCTCTTCAACAGCTCCCTGTCTTTTTTGTACTGTGGGCTCCACACTTGGATGCAGTATTCCAGATGGGGCCTCACAAGAGCAGAGTAGAGGGGGACAATCACCTCCCTGTCCCTGCTGGCCATCCCTCTTTTGATGGAACCCAGGATACCATTTGCCCTCCAAGCCACAAGAGCACACTGTTGCCTCATATTAAGTTTTTCATCTATCAGGACCCCTAGGTCCTTCGCCACAGGGCTGCTTTCAACACCCTGCACACAGGGATGGGGACTCAGGGAGCCAAGGCCATGGTGCTGGGATGGGTGCCACCTACAGCCAGAGGAACTTTCTTATTTCACAGCCACAGCATCATCCTAATTCGTACCACATCTTTGGAGTACTTTTCTATTTGTTGCAGTGGCACCTGCTGGCAACAGTGTGGGCAAAATCAGATTTCTTACTGTTGAGCTAAGCAGATAAGTTTAATTATGACCCAAAGTGTGCAGTATTTCACCTCTCTCACACACACTCTCACCCTCTCTTTGGGTCTAATATAACACATTATACAAGAACACAGGGAGGCTTGTTAGATAACTGTTGGAAGATGCAAGAATTGGTTAATTTTGCACCATTTCTCCCTGTCATTATAATCTTTGCCACAAGAATGGATACATTCTGTGAAATGTTCTGTTCTCAGTGCAGTCATTGTCATATGAATGAGCTATCACAGAATCCTAATGCCTGAGATGTTTTATTCTTACATTTGTGACATTTGTATTTCAGTGACAAAGACTTCAGCAAGAATAGGGAATGGAAGAAATTTAATCCAGTCTCTTGATCATTTTTAAATTCTAATTTTATGGTCTTTTCTTTCCCAGATGCTACAGCACAGTTTCCTTCATATGTAAAAAGTCTGTATTTAGACTAAGAATGAACTGATGAAATCAAACCTCTGGGATGTTTGTACTTTAATGGCTTATGCATTAAATCCACTTTATCAGTGCAAACTGCTGATAGTTAAGAAAGGTGAAAACCAAAGAATATTTGTTAGTCTTTTTTACCACTTACACTGTATATGTTCTCTTAAAACTCTGATAAACTGGTGCTTCTATTGCAGGAGCACATAATGAAAGATCAATTATTTTCATACATTGATATCAGCCAATGAGATAGTTGAAACTAGCATCAGAGGTAATTGGGCCAAGGAAGAGCACCATGGATCATTTTAAATGTGCCACAATGTGACATCTTCAATGCTGTTCTGCTTTGCTGGTTTCAGAGGCAAACATTACCACTGCTGTTAATGGAACCAGGATCAAGACCTCAGTCCAAAATCTCCTACCCAGTTTAAGTCTTTGTCAAGCCAAATGCCTCTGAAGTGGCTTGCATGAGTAACAGTTTAGACAATTCAGCTCTATTTTCTCCATCTCAAATATGTTTTAAGCTTAACTTGCAGTTTCTGCTGATCCTGGAAAACATAACATTTAGCAGGCAATTTTGCAGGGGTTCCCTGGTACACACATCAAGGGGTAAATTTTTATGGTAGAGCAAACAAAACATTCAGATCTGCGGGAGGATGGAAGGATTCTGATTATTTTTTTCCAGCCATGGGTACAAAATAATTGTTCTTCAATGATCTTTCCTACAGTGTGACCATAAAAAGGTGTCTGAGCTGTCAAAATGGTCTTCGGATGGCTGACTGTCAAAGATCTGCTACAGCATCACAACTGGAGATTTTAATTGCATTCAGACATCACACTGAAAAGACGTTGAGTGCATTTTATCCTTTCCTCTCTCTCTTACATGCACATATTCTTTCAGAACATAAGCTTATCCATACATATACATTTTCACAGCTTCAAAATTGTATAATATTTTAATCTGTGTTCATGTCAGGTAGTAATATCCTCCTTACACTTTCTCTCTTTAAATAAATGTTTGCAGATTCCACTTTTGATACCAGAACTGCAAGGCCTCATTATTTCTTATTTCCAGAGGTTACAGAGTTTTAATGTTAAAATGTAATCTTTGAGATAGTTTCATTTGCCTAGCCTAACCTCTATGATCAAATGAGCACCTTTTTTACTTTTCAAAATACTAGGATCTCAGGACCCATGCATTCTCTTAATCATTGCTCAATTTCTTTTATCCATGTTCCTTTTTTCCCTACACTCATAACAAGACTGCAGCTCAGACCTGTGAGATCTGAACTCTAGTCCATATTTTTAATGTCATGGTTCTATAGATAATATATATTTTTTTTGATTTTTAGTTCACAGGTAACCTACTTAAAGATATCTAGATACGTATTTTAAATTCTTAGATAAAATGTTCAAGTAGTTGATTTTAACTTGCAATAACAAAGAATTCAGAAAAGAAAATCCATAGGGAACATCCTAACAAGTGCATGGTTATCCTTCTATTTTACAGGGCTGGATTTTACTGGGAATCTCCCTGTTTTCATGCACTTTTTGGCCTCAGATTTCTTTTTAAAGTTTTCTTCATTATGAAAAAAAAAAAAAAATAGATTGAGACTTTTGATATCTAGAGAAAAGCCACTTCATTAGTTCATTACTCTGAATATTAAAACTTTGCATTGAATATGGCTGTTGAATGGAATAATGGAGGGCATGCTCATCATGAATACAGTCAGACTGTGCTGGCAACAGTCAAGTTCCTCATTAGAATAATCAAATTCACAGGAAAAAATAAACAAGTTATGGTATTTCTGTCATGATCTTGCACAGGCACAGCTTTCAAAACAGTGGGAAGATTCGATCATGCAGATCCTTTCTATGTTTAAATGCTTTAATAGTGTCTCCAGCTATAGTGTCTGTAGTGACTTAGCGTGCCAGGGAGGTCAATGGATTATTCCATCTCTACTCTGATACACTATGATAATAAGAGGCAACACAGCAAATGTGTTTATCTGGTACCTTGTAAAGCACTTTTATTTTGAACTGAACACTTTTTGTGTGATGCATGGGAAGAACATCTTGGAAAGGTACCCATAGTCTCCCTCTTTCCCTATTCAGCAAGAGTCATGGAAGAAATTTATTACAAAACCTGAGCATAGTGAAAATTTATTTCCAGTTATGGGTAGTTTTTGGGTCCATGAGAGAAATGAGGTGGTAAACTGATTCCTCAAACAGAAGTTTTAAATCATGTGCCAGTCTCTGCTTTTCATTCTCTTTCAGCTTGGTTGCAATCACTAGATGATACTCCAGACAGCCTAAACAGACAGCATGGTGGCTCAAGACACCTAATGATCATAGAATCATAAAATCATACGATCCTCAGAGTTACAAGGAACCTTTAAAGATCACGTAATCCAACTCCCCTGCAATGAACAGGGACATCCACAACTAGATCAGGTTCCCCAGAGCCTGGTTCTTCATTAACTTAGTCATATAAGTGGCTTAGCTTCTTCTCCCATGTAACTAGCAATAGGATTGAGGCCCTAAGTTGCACCAAGGGAGATTCAGGTTGGATGGTAGGAAAAACTTTTTCTTCAAAAGAATGAACAGGCATTGGAGCAGACTTCCCAGGAAGGTGGTGGAGTCACTGTTCCTGAAGATGTTCAAGAAGTATTTAGATGTTGTACTGAGTGACGTGTTTTAGTGGAAAATGTTGGTGATAGGTAGATGGTTGGACTGGATGAAGTTGAAGGACTTCACCAACCTTGTTGAGAAGGTTTAAATTCTGCCATACCACCAACATCCCCCTCTGACATTGTGGGCCAAAAGAATAAAATAGGAGGAATTACTTTCAGAGTAGCCCTCACATATAATTAAGAAATCTGCCAAAAATCAATGTATAATATTGAGAAACTTGAATGTCTCTTTCATTGCAAGAAATTCTTTTCATAGCTTTCCTTTTTTCCCTTTATTTTTGTGTTATGGCTTTTACTTACATGTGCCCTTATTATCTTAAAACTTAAGTAACAATATTGTTCTACAAGGTAAACAAAAATACAAGTCAGCCTCCTGCAAATGATACAGCTATTTTAATCATGATTAAAAAAAAAAAAGTTTGGATTCTTTTGCTTACTGTCTCTGAGCCTTTTGTGTGCACTCAAACTGTGTTTTTCAGTTTTCTATATTTATGAAGACCAGAAACTCAATTTTCTTTTGAAATGAAAGCTAGGGTTATCAGATGATAATTGATTCTAAGGACTAAGACTTTAAGTAAAATACCAGTATCATGAGACTTCTGATAAAATCACTGCAGTTGGCAACAACTGAGGATTCAAGCAGAGAGTATCACTTTTTTAATCTCCTTATTATATATATATAAAAAATCAGCACCATAAGTAATAGCAAATATTTCTCCATGGTCTGCCAGCCCATGGATTCAGTTAAACTAACAATAATATCTCCATCTGGTGTGTACCTCCATCTGTGCCTCCCAACCTATTAACACCTCACCAATATGCAAGAAGGCAGATGTCCTTGATTTATAGGCATAGTACACAGAACACAGGCTCCAGTTATGTACACATCAGTGAAATAGGGATGACAATAATACTAACACCAAGAGACTGAAAGGCTAAATTAATTTTTTTTTCCAAAACACATGGATATTTTTGCACAAAACCCAATAAAATTAAAATTTAATGTACTATGAACATATTTCAAAATAATGTGAAAAAAAAGTTGTATGTGAATTCTTTTCAGTTAAATACCAGTGTAAAGATGTTGTGATATGGTTTAGATTTTTAGTCCAACTACACTCAAATATTCATTTAGAAAAATATCCAACACATATCCAAAAGAAAATTTCACAAATCATCTTGCTAAAGATTTAGACAGAATATTTTCTGCAAGTATGTGAGCAACTAGAGGGTAGTGGTTTGCTTCTTCAACTTCAATTGACTCTAAATGGGCACTGAGGATACTTTTCACTTTACTACACTACAAATGAGAGGTCAAAAAAAGGGAGGAAAAAAGGAGATGACAAAACAGAAATTAAACTGATTACAATGCAATAGATGACCACAGGTTGCCTGTAGCAAAAAAAAAATTATTTAGGAAAAAGATTAAAAAAAAAACAAACAGAAGTCTGCAAGAAAAAGAAAGCAGGGAAGAAGGTAACAAAGGACAGCTGGGATAATTAAAAAAAAAAAAAAAAAAAAAAAAGATAAGAATTGTAATGGTGATAAATGTTATATTTTCTACTCTTAATTTCCCCCTTAGAAAAGTTATTGCAGAATAGCCTATTGCACAATGATGTCATGATAAATATCAAAGGTTAAACCTCTTTTCAAAGAAAACTAAAATGTGAGCCAGTTCCTCCGTTCCAGACCGGACATTGAAAACAACTGTATGCTGCAATGCCCAAATAAGAGGTGAATTAACTACTTACTTCTTTATCTTATGAACACTATTAGGAGAGTTCTGAAGTTTTGTTTGATGTATATACATACTAACCAGTGGATGTTTTAATGGAGCATTGGTTTGACGCAGGATAACATTCTTGCTTCCTGATGGTACATGGACAATTATTATTTTCATTTATTTGCTTTTATTTCACACCAGCAAAAGCCAGGCCTCATGGTCTGGAGAGCTTTCACATTCACAGTCATTTCAGCTTCCACAGCATTGTAAGGAAGCAGGTAAGGAAGGTATGAACGAGGTCAACATTAGTTCAACACTGGGCGAAGTTAAAATAAAGGCAAAACTGGAAGGGACGTAAGTTTCCTCAGTGGATCCTGATAGAGTTGTACCTACTTTTATATCAGAAAATGAGCACCTACTTCTCTTCCTCATTCTTTAATGTTTGTGCACGTTGCCTAGCTTACTCTCTGGAACCTCTGCTTTGTCAGTTATGCAAAACTCAAAAAAGAATCAGCTTATGCTTGATCAGTTTGATAAACTTCTATAATGAAATGTCAAGGGACTTTGACAGGCTGGAGGGGTAGGCTAACAGGAACCTCATGAAGTTCAACAAGGAAACAAAGTTCTGCACCTGGTGAGAAACAACCCCATGCAAAAATACATGCTGGAGGCTACCCAGATGGAAAGCAACTCTAGAAAAGGACCTGGGTGTCCTGGTGTAAGCCAAGTTGAACACAAGTCAGCAACATGCCTTTGCAGCACAGAATTGGTAACCTGCCTGCATTAGGCTAAGTAATGCTGGTAGATCAAGGGAGATGGTCCTTCCCTCAGCACTGGCGATGCCAGTGTCCACTGTGTCCACTTCTGGACTTCCATAAGAGAGACATGGACGTACTCAAGAGAGTCCAGCAAAGGCCATGAAGGTGATAAAAGGACAGAAACACCTCTGCTATGAAGATTGGCTGAGGCAGCTGGGATTGCTCAGCCTGGAGAAACAGAGGCTCAGAGGGGACCTCATCAGCACAAAAGCGTGCCAAGAGGATAGGACCAGGCTCTGTTCAGTCATGTCTAGTGCCAGAACATAAGGCACAAACTGGCACACGTGAGGTTCCCTCCCATTTGCTGTGTGGATGACAGAGCACTGCATGGATTGCCCAGAAGCTGTGTAGTCTTCCTTGAAGATCTTCAAAAGCCAAATGGCCATGAGTCCAGAGCATTTTGCTCTTGATATCCCTGCTTGAGCAGGATTTGGGTCAGGTGGATCCTGAGGTCCCTGCCAACTTCAATAATCCTGTGATTGTGATTTATTTTTTTACATTTTTACATTTCCCTGTCCCCAGCTTGCTTCCTTCATAGTGAGAAATGCCCACTTTAGTTGAACTATAAAGTCCTTTGTTCCAGCCTCCAGATTACTATGCAGGTTTCTTCCAAAAATAGATCTCCAAGAAAACAGGTACTCAGTGGAGTCATCTGTCAGAGACAAGTGATTTAATTCCATACCTTATTTGTTCTTTTACTGTAACTCCAGAGGATTTGGTATACCCTAGCTATACACAGAGGTACTTCAGGAGACAGTGATCAGATCATCTTAATTGGCTTTCCTATTTTCCTTCTCTTCAGCTATGTGATGGCTCAGGCTTCAGCCTGAGGTTGATGCAGCCCCAAAAAGCTTCAGTGATGATCTGCAAGAGTCCTGGCTTGTCAATATGAATCAGATTGCAGGACTGTTAGCATTCCAGGTGTGGGGTTTGTTTTTTATAGCACTTAGTAAAATGAGTCTTCAATCTCAATTATTAAAATAATAGGTAACACTATATATATAGTCCTATATGTTTATATTCATAAGCATAAATATTATTCAAACAGCACAGTACAGTAAAATTATTTTTTGAAGAAGGCATTAAACAAGTGATCTTGTATGTTAACAGCATGGTAGGTTTTATAGTACCCTTGGGCCCTCTGTTTCATGATGCTAAAACTGTATTTTAAACACAAGTTCTTCTCCCTCCATATGTTTTAATTTAAACATGGAAGGTATGGGATATGACCTTGTCTTCATTCCATAAGTTGGATGTTCCTGAACCAAAAGGCCAGCCTATTAACAAATTGCCTAATAGAAATATTTTTAGGAAAATTAAGTCAACCATGAAGACCAAGCAAAAATTTCCCTAACAGTCTACAAAGACTGAAAGCAATGCCTGAAAAAAAAATGTAATAATAATTAAAAAATATATAAGTGATTAATTTGCTAAACTAAAGCTCTCTTTGTCACAAAACAAAGAACCTACTTCACACCAATTACTTCTGGTTTCTGTCTTAATTGGACTATTGCCTTTGTGCTCATGCTCAGAAATTCAGTATTTCAATGTTTCAAAGATTGACTGCTGCTGGCTTGCACCCTCCCCCATTCATTCTCAGGGAGCTTTGAAAGGTGGTCTGCTTTGACATGTACATCATTAGACAGAAGAGGGGAAGCAAGGTATCAATATCAGAAATGAGCAATAGCAGGAAAAGTGTGTGGCAGGAAAAGAAAACTATTAGAAACACTTCAGTGTCCTGAAGTAAAAAAAATAATAATAATAATAGTAACTGCCAAGTTGGGCTGACAGAATCCCATCTAGAGAAATGGAGAGGCAAAATACCATACATCCACTCACTGGCCGGCTTTATCAAAGGAATAACACAGGAAAGCCTGCTTATATGGATTTTGATGAGTGCTTAAAGTAAGAATTCTTGGTCTGGGTTTAATGATCTTGCCTACCTTTTAGCTAAGGCTGAAGAAATAAAGTATAATTCAGGAATACATAATTATTTTCAAAATGCTCATCTCCAGCATTGTCCAGTTTTTCGCAAAAGTTTTCCTCAGAACAGAATGCTGCATTCCTAGTTTAAAATAACTGATGGCAGTGGCTTTAGGGAAGTAAATAAAAAGCTCGGTATCACTGTCTCATTTAGGGTAGAAATGTGAGATCCATCTTTAGCAACAGAGCAATTGTAACTGCTTCAGACAGAAGTTATCTATTCAGTACTTCATCTAGGACCCCACTCCTTTTGTATATTAGTCATGGGATTTCCACAGATGTCCAGGACTGGGCTAATACTGCTTCTAGAGACATCAATAATACAACTCCCATTAATTTTAAAGGAAGACAAGCTAAATCAATGCTAAGAGCTTTTGAAAATCCTTTCCTAAAGGCTTTATACAAAATTCTTCTGCCACCTAAATTATACCAGGAATCACTAGCATCTCAAGTTGCATTCAATAATTTGTTTGATGTAGTGCTTACTTTGTTTATTTAAAAATAAAAGCAAAATTCCCAAATGAAATAAAAGTTTAACTGGATTTTAAGCTTTTATTGAATTCTTCTTAGGATGTCAAATACTGTTGTTTGAAGTTCTGCAGAATCGATGTGCAGTATTTTGCTAACCTTTTCCTTGGTTCCAGTTTGCTTGGGTTCTCACTCACAAAATTTCACTTTCTGGTTCAAACTCACTTAAAAGTTCAGAGTGAATTTCAGCCAAGTCCACTAAGCGTGATCTGTTTTATGTTAAAGTCAGCCCATAAACCACTCAAAACTGGGCCCATATTCTTTTGAATCTGGGCCTACGGTCCGTGTAAAAGCAAACTCAAGAAAATATTTTGATGAATGTAGGCTCAATATTTCAAAGTCTGTAATGAAACCTGAAACAAAACCAAATTCCAATTTGTTTGGGGCTTCGTACTGCATGAGTTGCAGTATCAAACTGATGACATTTTACCACAACTTTTACAGTGAAAGATTTTTCTTCCCATAATTTCCCCCAAACCCTTTGGCTGCTGGAAGCAGTAATGCATTACCATGGATACAGATTACAGAGTGGGGTATGGGGAAGAGAGTGTAGGTTACAGAGTATAAAAAGATTTCTTTGGAGTTGGCATTTGGAGCAGAGAATAAGATAGCATGACAGTTCGTTGTTTTTTTTTTTAAACTCAAATATGTGCAGATCATAAAAATGTTATTTTCCAGAAGATGAACTAAAATAGATTGCAATTTTGTGTCATTGGTAGAGCCATCTTTTTTTTTCTGGAAAGCAAAGTGATAACCCTCGCGTAGTTACTTGATTTTGTCTGGAAAAGTGCAATTTAAAAATTAGTAAATTGTAAATGCTTTCTCCTTTTGGCTGTGCAGGGAGGAAATAGAAGACTATCTTGTCAAGTACAGAAACAGTCAGGCTTGCATGCCTCAGATTCTGCCATGGCTGCGTGCAAACATGATCATATACTTTACTGTTCCAAAAAAAAAAAACCAAAAAACAACCATGGCTTCACCACCACCATGTGCAGTGATGAAAAGGAAGCCAATAAGTGCAATCTGGAGAGTACAAAGAGCAGTGATGAGTGGTGAAGGACCTTCCAGGGGAGAAGCCAGACCTCCTTCCATAGGATATAGCTCTTCTAAATACAGAGAAACATAGGTGAGCCAGAATTTTTTATTTCTGGACTAATGATGACCAATAAGATCTTCCAAACAATCCTATTAAGAACAGCCTAATGGAATAATTCCTAGTAAAATCTGTAGGAGTGAAAATGATGAAATTCCACAGAGGTAAATCATAAGAGAAAATGATATTGTTATGATAAGCTTAAATCCATTCTATTCAATTGTGTAGGAGCCACATGGATATTTTTCTACCATACTTTCTAATCTAGTTCAAAACCTATTGATGTATTATTATCTAACCCTTCTGTAAGGGTGCCCTTGAGGTGATCACAAAAAGGAGTGGTGTTTAGTTCAGTGGAAAGGTAAGGGTTAAGCTACTCATTCAGCTATTGACAAACATGAAAAATATTTGCACACCTGCAAAGATTCCATTTGCACAGATGTGGTATCGCTATTTTGGTTAGGGATGCTGAAATATCCTTTCCAGAGCGAGCACCCATGAAGCCAATTAAGATCCAGGAAAGGGCTAATTGTGCTCCCACTCCAGCTTGTGAAAAGGTTGGCACTCATTTAATGACAGCAGAATCTGTCCCAGAATAATTTGCAGCAAATGGAGCGACGGAAAATGGAGGGGTTAACAAGTTTATTTTAGAATTAACTTTTTTCTCAGAGAAGATTAATATGTCAAGCTGCACACTAAATAGAGGTCAGTGCTAAAAGACCACCACACTAATCATGGGAATGTGTTTGCAGGGACATTGATGTGTTGCAGTAAACGGTTCTGGAGGGAAGCAGAGAACAGTCCCTCTGCAGCTGCCTGTGCAGGGTGGCTCCTTCTCTTTTTGGAAAGGCATCCCACACCTCAACAGAACCAACGTCTCCATGACAGGTGAGGTTCCCACCAGGACAAAGACCAAGGTTTACTGAATAAATGCCTATAGATGCTAGTGGCCCTCTTTGCATGCAGGAACAGTGGAGAGAAAGAGAACATGACTCCAACATAATGAGTTTACATGCATCTTTAATTACACCTTTATGACCCTCTGTAGAGAATCTGCTTTAGCAGATTTATCAATGAGATTTAGGCTCAATGATCTCTAGAAGTACCTTCTGACCCCTATGATTCTGTGATTCTATGATCTTTAGTGGCAATTGTATCCCATTCCAAAAATAGAAGACGTGTTTTTTCAAGCTCTAACTCTCAACATTTTATTTATGCAAGATGAATCATACAATTTTTCATACCTTTAATACATTTTTCACAGCATGGTGTGATCAGGTTTTTAGTCTTCTAATCTGTTATGTTACTGAGGATGCATACAGGAAATGAGGGCAAGGAGGACCCTCTAACCCTGAAGACAGACAGCTGTGTTGCAAGGAAAAAATGCAATTAGTTTTATTGTGAATAAATATTGCCATGTCACAGTCCTTACAGGCTCAGGATGCAATACACTTTTATTATGGGAATTCTTCATGATTTCTTACTTACACAAGGCAGCAGTCCTGAGTTGTCCACAGCACACAGGCACATTGCTGCTTCCGCAGGATCTAGCCAGCTGTAGCACATCAGCACATTGCTTCAGCAGCTCCCCAGCTACAGCTGCATGCAGAGAGGAACGCTTGGATGGGTGCTGCTACTGAGCTGAAAGTGTTTGGAAGACACAGTATTAGTCAAGGCAAGAGAAGTTTTCCTTCAGCCACAAACTTTTCAGTTCAAAGAGAAGAAATTTCTTCTGCAGTTTTCCAGAAAGGTGCCCAAATCTGAGAATCCCTCATGTTTCATTGAATCTCCTGAAGTGCCCTGCAGGTGCATCCCTTCAGCATTTGAAACTTTCCTACAGGGAGAAAGAAAAAGGTGAGGGGAGAAATATTTAAGTCAAGCAAAGCAACAAAACGTGATATATATACAAACCTGCAAATTGCCCACACACAGGTGTGATATCAGAAACACCTAATGCTTCCCTTGACACCCAGACTGCCTCCTCTAAGATGACTGTGTCCTTGCCAGGTATTTATCACTGCAAAACCCTATAGCACATTTTCACCTTCGTAAATATACGCACTTATGCTGATGTGCCTTAAAACTGCAAAAAGGGAGGAGAAAAAAAAAAGAGAGAGAGAAAATAATGCCCTTACTATTATATCAATTCATTTTCATCTTAAAAAAATCAGCAAGATTACAACACATCCCTTTATCCCAGGATAACTTATTGATGTTTTTTCCATCCCTAGGGAACAAAGGGTTCCTACTCGGTATGCAGCAAAACAGGTGCATGATAAGGATAAAGAAAGCAGGACTGCTGTATAGAAGTCAGTCACTGGGATTGAGGGCAGCAGCATATGCATTTAAAGAAATCTCATTCCTCCACAATTCCCTGGCAGACAGAGCGGAAGTTTGGAGGTCCTTTTGTGGGACCCTTAGTCTTACAGAGATTTATACAGTTTACACAGCTAGCTAAGGCTCATGAATCCTCCAAAGCTGCAAGTTTCTTCTGACTGCTACAGACAGGTTTTAATGAAACCTGCTGAAAGACACAGATATGGAGGCTGACAACCACCAAGAGGCAAAAGGATAGAAAGCAGAACGTGTGCCTGCAAACAAACAGTCACGCCTACAGAAACATGGGCACACAACACAAGAACAGCTATATTGATTATCAGATAGCATTTGACACCGTTAACAGATAAGCTCTAAAGCCAAAGTTGTTGGTTATCACGTATGTATCACTGCACACTACTTTAGCTTTAATAGTCACTCTGACAGAGAGAGGGAGTGAGGCAGACAGACAGAGGATTTTAGAAGAAGGGAAAGGTTCTCACCTCTAACACTGCCGACAACTTTATTCAAATATTTCTTGACCAAAAAAATCCCCGACAACCAGAAGACCTAACAAGACATCCTTCATGGAAAATTACTGAGCCCAAAATAATTTCCTTTTCAATGAGCAGTGGAAGTTACCACAGCATATATTAAAGGAAATAAGAAAGCAATTAAGATACCTTTGTTAAGGCATTTTTAACCTGTCAGCAACATATGCCTTTTGTTCTTCAATCTTTTAGGTTAATAAAATCAAGGCCAGCTCCCTTAGAGATTCTAAAGCTATTAGATATTAGTAAAACTTAATGTACCACAGGGACCATATAAGAAAAAAATGCACTTAATTGAGTGTTGAGAGCCGGAGCCACCCATTGTAAGTATATTCTGGCAATTGAGATGTTATTATTGCCAAGGCTCTGCCATATGATGGTATAAATGCATCTTTTCTGAATGAGAGCTCTGAATACATGGATGAAAAGATGGCTGCATTCCTTAAAAGAAAGGCTGGGGCTCCTCTTTTGCGTTTTGTCATTGCCATCCATAAGAAGTGGTAGTGTCATTAATGGGGTTACATTTCTAAAAATTCCTAAGTAAATCTGTTAAAAATGAGTTTCCAAAATGAGAGACATTCAATATTTCCTAGTCTGAATTTGCATTTCTAATGATGTCTCTGTATAAATGGTAACCTTATTATCAGCCTCTCAGTACTATGTTCAGTCCTTGTAAAGAAACAAAGACACTCCTTACTTCATTTCTCCTCTCTGGATGAATGATGTATGAGCTTTTCCAAATGCTTTCAGCATAGGAGGAGCTTTACTTAGCCATGCATTTGAAGTGTTAGCTGTGGAGGGAGACAAAGAAACCCAAACAACTGCATAAACTGTAGTTCAGAGTCTGATTACTGATTTAATTAGAGTGGACAAACCAAGAAGAGCTGGGTTTTGGTATGGATTCTTTCAAATAAGAGCAAGTTATGACAAAATCTGTGTTTATCTGATGCTCCACACTCAGATTCTGGAGTTGCAGTAAAGAGAACAAAACCAGACATAAAGCTGAACTCCTCAGGATTAGGTTATTGATCTTCACTCAGAAACTTCTAATACTAAGTAGGGGGATGTGAACTGGAGGGAACACTTCCCTCAGAGGACACCTATCTGCAGCTCCAGTTCTCACATATGGGGGTTATCAAGCATGTATACTTATTCCCTTGGGAAACTTCTTCAGGCTGGAAGTTTCATCTTGCTAGAGCACAGGCTCTAGGATAAGTAGCAGGGCCGTGGAAGCCTGCCCCTACAAGCTGAATACAGACAAGTAAATATTCCCAAGCTTCCCACTACATTTTCTCTGTTGAAAATAAAATAAAATAAAATAAAATAAAATAAAATAAAATAAAATAAAATAAAATAAAATAATAAAATAAAATAAAATAAAAACACTTTTTTTAGAGCTTAGGGGCATTTTCATTTTCATAGAAAAGAGAAAGTTTTTGGATGGCAGATATGAATCACTTAATATATACTAATTAAGTATTGTCTATATATAAGTATTGTCTTCTTCAAAGTCATGATAATGCTGATAGAAAATGAAACCATTAAAGAATTAAGAAATGGTAGTACAATCAAAGTCAGCACAGTGTCATGGAAAACAGATCTTGTCAGATCTAATTTTTAATGTCATTTGCAGGGTGCTTAAAAAAGATGAGTCACATAATAATAATCCTTATGCAATAGCATGTAGTGTTTTATAAGGAAATATTACCCTTCATTCCCCCACTACCTTAGCATTGATCACAACATCTCCATTAATGCTACACACTCTGACAACAGTATTTATAAGGCTCCAGAGGGTATTTCCATCCTATCCCATGTAGGGAGATTTACATTTGTGCACAGACCTTTCATACAAAGTCCTCATCAGCTCTTCCCCATGCTACTCTTTCTGGAAGGTAGCTGCTCCATCCTGAACACTTTATCATCCCATCATGCCTAACTAATTACTTCCTCTGCCATCCCTTGGGGATATATATACATACACATGCACACACATGCACACTTAGTGCAGCCCACCATTGTATGTGTGGTATCTCAGGGGCTTTTGTTCCCCTGTGCTTCCCACTGAACAGTGAATGCCATAACTTTTTATACTTAGCGTTAATCTAGGCCTCATTTCAAACAGAGAAATGCCAGAGACAAAATTTGGATGTGTGGAAGCTTGATTTTTTTTTGACTAATATTCTGTGAAAGCTTGATCAAATCCTGTCACTACTGTGCGCCTCGGACTGCACCTGTTAAATGAGGAGAACTGTAGATTTGAAAGAGCAGCCTCTATTTTCTAAGGTACAGAAAAGCACACAATAGAAAATAAAGCCTATAAATAAAAGCTATGAGAAAAGGCATATTAGGCTTCAAAATAAGGTATGTCAGAGGGGGTAGGGGTCAGTATTGAAATAAATTTGGCTGTAGGCATTTCAATTTCAAGATAAGATATGTTGAGGTGGTTAAGGGAAACTGATTAGATTAGTCATTTATATTCATTGGTGGAGAATGTTAGCATGAGGAAGGGATATCTAGAAAAGGGGATGCAGTTAACTCATCTGTAAGTATTAATGAAAAAGATGTGTCCATCAATGGCAAATCATTTGAAGTCTGTAAGCTTCTTCACCCTGCCCTACCTACTCCTTAACATGAAATCCCACCTCTCTGCATATGTAAATCCCCAGCCTGACTCCCATTAAATGTACATCTTAACTCCCACAGGACAGAAAATATCTTTGTATTTGGGGGAACTCTCTTTAAAATCAGAGCGGGCAGGAAAAACTTTTATTTTATGGAGTGGGGAGATTTTGCTTGCTGAGATTGGATGCTTTCCAAAATTTAAGGGGCTTTCTGTTTTATATAAAAGCTGTTCTGACGGTCTGACAAAATTCCCAAATGGCGTGCAGTATCCCTGTTCCAGGGCAGAGCCAGTCGCTTATCCCAGGCACTACACATTTTTGTCAGCCACTGCAGAGAGGATCTGCCTCTCCAGACACAGCAAAACCCTGACTTGGTTCATACTGGAACACAGTTGGGAGTGAATGGCGATTTCAGACCTGGGAACTCTTGTGCTGGGTGAAAGTATCCGGGGCTTGCTGCAATGATAGCCCATATTTTTGCTTTCATGTGCTCGGAGGCCAGCACAAGCTGCTGACCCACGTGCCGGTGCCTCTCCCCATCTCAGCCCGCAGGCAGCAGCACAAGAGCCTCAGCAGCTGCTCAGCGCCTGGCAGGCCCCAGAGGGTGAAATTAAAGACACTCTTTAAAGTTTCACTTTTTTGTTTTAAGTGCAGGACTTAAAGTACTGCATAACATCTGCCATCTGGGTTAGCAGCGAGCTGAGGTCATGCATCCCAATATCGTGAGCCCAGCCTTTCCAGCCAGAATGGCCTCCGACTCCTGTTTCTTCTATGGATCAAGGGTGGATAATGAAACATAAAACAAAAGCATGTGTAGACAGTAGCAAAACTGAGAAGTCATATCATGCCAACGTTGCCGCTGCTTGCTAAATTAAGTACAGGGACACATTATGCACAGAGGATCCAAAAACAATGTTTCTGAGAAAGGAAGGAATATATATACTCCTTTCACTCCCTTGGCCAAACAAAAGGAACCAAGGGATTGGTATTTGATACACTTAATTAGTAAAATCTTGCCAAGCCAGAAAAATAAGGTTTTCCAACCCCTTAATTCTATATCCAGCTCGCTAATTCTGTCATTAACGTGCTATGGTGCACTGAAACAGCTTTGCAAACAGAATAGAGCTACGACAGAAGGCTCCTTCTGTTTTCCAGCAAATAATTATCGAAATGTAAAGATCTGTATTATTGAGTTTCCACAGAATGAGCCTGTGAGAAATAAAAAACTAAAGGAAGTTTAGCAGGACCCAAGGACAACATCCAACATCCCCTCTTACAAGACAGACACATTCTTAATAGTTTTTGTTTACCTTTTGTCAAATGTACTTCTAGCTAATCACTGTCTACTACCTGGAGACTAGGAATTTTTTAAGCCTAGATATTTTTT
Source organism: Tympanuchus pallidicinctus (assembly GCF_026119805.1). Lineage (NCBI taxonomy): Eukaryota > Metazoa > Chordata > Aves > Galliformes > Phasianidae > Tympanuchus > Tympanuchus pallidicinctus. The sequence continues at coordinate 47,809,824 of NW_026294769.1, forward strand.
CCACTCTGCTGATGGTCGCAAGCAGAACAAGCTAGTGTCATGTGAGATCACTGGAAAAAAAGACAAAAAGTCCTCTCTATTCCTAGCTACATCTGAAGGGATTGGTGTCTATCTTTTTTATAACAAAGAGGGATAACTGGCCATAGGTATGTGGCTTGCCTGAAGAGTGCCTTCTTCGGGTCAAGTTGTGTGTCAAGCCTTTTTAAACCTGGAAATACAGTTCTGGCTCTTGAAGGAGCTAATATTTTTCAGGGATAATGTTTGCCTGCTATTGTACAGCCACAGTCTTCAAAGAAAAAACTGCTACAATGCTTTTCTAGGTCTTTATTATATGGAGAGAGAATAAATATTTAAGTGGATCAGACCTACCAGTTATTAAGAAGAAATCCAGCAAGCATTCATTTGGCGGGCCACCTTGGCAAGGGTTAATCACATATTTCCATAACCTGCTTACATAGCTCTTGCGTCTATTCTGTGGATGGCTCTGGAAGGTCAGGTTTACACAATCCCGTATGCTCCAGCTCTAAGGCCCTGAAAGACACACATGACTCACATCTAATTGTTAGCATTTATCATTTTTATATTCGGAGTATACTCAATAAAATGGGATTTACTCTGTTGATGCGACAGTTGAAATATTTTTTGCTTAGATATAAGGAAAATGTTATGATCGCTCAGTTTTCTGATTGGTACAGACACATTACAGCACTGTGTTTCAAGCATAGAGGTGTTACAAGGGAATAGATGATAGAAACCTTTTGAACAATAACTTGTATGCATAATATACACACTGCTGTACACACACACGTGCCCCCTTGAATTCTAATATGAAAATGCAGGCACATCTAACACAGAACTTGCACTAAACATTGCTGGTCTAATAATGAGTGTATGAGTCACAGGTTAAATCTGCTCACCAGTTCAACACAAGGAGAGAGAGAGGAAGAGTGCAAAGTAAAGAGGGTTCCCTGGGCTAATTTTCTAATCGTCTGTTGGCTGATTATTCCTGCTAAAAGAGAATGAAAGCAAAGACATAGAGAGTTATTATAATAAATATAAACTGGCTTCAGTCAGGAGAAACTATATCAAAATGACTGGGGAAGTAGAAGAACAGAGATGCGATCCATTGCATTAATTGCACTGTAATTAGTTATATACATCCTACATCCACTTCTCATAAATGTGTTCCACTTCTTATATAAAAATTGCTCAACATTAAATGCAGGAGCTATTGTCCAAACTCATATCCATTATATTCTGAGATGTGTTTCCCATACATTGCTCGCATCCATTAGCTTTTAAAGACTAATTAGCACGAATTTGAGATGGGTGTGGGCTGGACTGCTTCACTTCCCATTTCTTAAAAAGGCAGAAAAGGAACAGATGCATGTATGCTCATGTCTTCCGAGGGCTGTTTACACAGAGAACCACTGAATAAGTTTACAACGTTTGAAAGCCATATGTCGTGGCTCACAGAGCCCAGGGCCTTGAACCAGGGCCATCCGCACTGCCTTTCTGCCAAAGCTCAAATCTCAGTCCTTCCCACCAGGTGTGCACATTCATTAACACCCAGTAACAGCTGGACCCACTCCAAAGTATGCAGAGTCTTATGGGCGAAGACTAAAATCTGTGTAGTGTTTACAGTCAGGATGCAGGCTAACAGGACAGAGGTAAGCACGCCGTGAATGCAATCTTTCATTATATGCACATATATACTAACTAAGCTAACAAACTGAAGTTTCACTTGAGTATAGAAAGGACTATTCCTCACCTCAGATTTGTCCTTCGCAGCTGACTCCTGCAGTACAGTATATACAGACAAAGCCTCTGCCATGACATCTGCCCGATCCCTGAATAAACATGGCTGAGAACACATGTGCTATTTCTGCTTCTGTATTTGTATTAGGGCAATGTATTCAACTATGAGAGTTGTGTGGCCACTCAAATACAGCCTGTTTTAAGGAAGAAATTTAGCAGGAGGAAGAAAAGGAATATTGTACTAAACATTCAGAACACAGAAATCATGAGTAGCATTTTACCACAAAGAATAGAAAATACTACTGTTCATTTTGTCAACAGTGATTTCTCAGTGTAGAAGAACCCCGCGTTTACAAAGACAAGTGTGGATGCAGTAGTAAAACCAGTGTATCCCTTCAGATATTTCTAACCAAGGCCCTATTCCTATGAAGAGAATACGTGTAAAGACAGATTCTTACACCCATGTGAAGCTCCTACTGATACAGCTTCCTTCTATCCTAGGGTACAGGCAGTCCCTCCATTTTGAAACTCCACAGCTACAATTTTGCTGTCTCCTCTTTCTATTGCCCTTTACTGTGCTAATGGGCACAAAATTCCATGGGAGGAGATATCCTCCATTCTATGTAGCTTTATGACAACATATCCAGTGATTCACACTGGATGTCTTAGGCTCACTCCTCAAACACACTGCATTTGTTATGTGCTATCGTTGATGCCAAATCAAGCATTTCTTTCTTTTGCAAATTTGCAAGCTTCAAGGCTGAGCACAAATCACTTTCTGCAGGTACCTGCTACTTGGTTCCCAGTGCTCTGTTACATTTGGTCAGAGAGATTATAGAAGTCCATTGGTTCCCTTCTTGGATGAGCATTCAGTTTGAAGATAAAAACTTGCACATTTGAATTTTTATGTGAGAATACATGACAGTATGACTGTACGTTCCCTTTCGATGAATATGCAGGCATACCAGCTTGACTGAAAAACACTCACAAAATTGCACCTGTATCTGCAAACAAGTGCAATTAAATATGCCAGAGAAATCTAACACGGAATATTTGAGGTATCAGTTCACCTCTATTTTTTTTCTGCAGTAAAAGTCCGTGTGTGTGATCGTGCTGTCTAAAAATATTAATTCTATGTTAGTGTTAAGTGAAATGAAGTGGAATCATCAGCTACACTTGAGCAAAAGTAGAAGAGGCAACTGTGTCTGATCACAGGCAAAAAGCCTCTCGGCCTCAAATTAAAAAGACCAATGGATAAAATTCTGTTTCAGTCTATTAGGTATCTCTTCTTCCATTTGTTCCTTTTTGCCTCAGATCATATTCCTCCTTGCCATGACCCAGGAATGGGTTAATTGCATGAAACACATGTTCTTGTAATCAGCGAAGTTTGTTTTCATCTAGGCACCCTTTTAAGGGAACCTTGCTTGTCTTCTCTGGTGTTAGATCAGTAAGGGATTTAATTAGCGGGCAGAAAAGTTGTTACTGAAAGAGTCAAAATCTGCAGCAGCTAGTTGCCCATGTAAGGCTGTAGCAAGCCAACTGCGCTGCCCAGGTATGCAGCCTGGCTGCAGGCCTCTGCGATGACCTGTTCCCTCCTGAGCTTCCCAGGGTGAGTCCCAGCTCTGCTCCACATTACTGCTGTCTCAGTTTTCTGCCCTAAAGAGAGGGGAAGTCAGAGGATGACAGAGGTGCTAATCCACAGAGCAAAATACAAAAAGATTTACACCAGAGCTGAGTAAATATGGGTAAAGAAATGAACCCACCATCTTTTTTGAAAGTCCTCTGTAAGTAATTTGCTTGATAAAACACAGCTCACATTTGGGCAGGGAGCTAAGTTAGCAGACAGAGTGGAAATAGCATGAAACCTCCTTTAAGATGGTTTGCATAATGTCAAATAGGTTAAAGAAACCCTGCTTCCTAAATTAAAACCATATTACACTTAAAGGAAAAATTTACTTTGGACAATGGTAGTGGAAAGAATGACTAAATAATATAACTGTAATTAATTGTTCACACATGAACAGTATATAATGTTTGTGATTGCCCAGAGTGTGTAATGTACATAGGGAAGTAATTGATGTGTGCTTTTCTGTTGTCTGGACCATCGAACATTGCCAAATGAGGGAGGGAAGGGGAAGCACGTGTTCAGAGCTTATGTACATAGCAAGGCCCACAGCAGCTTTGGAAGGGTCTCCAGAAACATACACGTCAGGTCAAGAATTCTTCAAGAATAACAGCTCAGTTCCCCCTCCCAAACCTGTCCCTCATCAGTTTCTCCTTGCCAAAGGAGAAAAAAATAAATAAATTAGAAGTGCAATTCCAAAATATTGTTATCTTCAGGACACCTTAAGCAGAACAGAACCACCTGACTAAAAGCAGGACCTGGACCTGCCTTTGCAGAGAAAGCAAAGATTTCCAAATGCCAGTCTTTCTCTCTTGATCTCATATACTTCTGTTGTTAGTGAAAACTGTAAAACAGTATTTACAAGATTCTGCACAGCATGAGGCTGTTTGTATGCTGCTCAGTGAAGGAGCCAGTTTGTTCTCTATACAACAGTGCTACCTAGTGGCTCTGAATAACGTTGGAGCTCTCCATGGCAAAGCTGCTTGACATCTTTTGCGGATATCTTCGTATTTGAGAAATGGTACTTACATCAAACACTCTTCCTTTACAAGTCATTCAGTTATCTCGTTAGGGCTGGCACAGGAGAAAGGTCTCCTCGATGCTATCACAAGAATTTCTAGAAAGCCAGCAGGATTCTGAGCAAGCAGCTTTGAGAGGGTAAATGGTCCACTGCCATTGGGTTGCGCCTTGCAAGCTATTTCTCGGGCTGTGTAATTTATGCAACTGGTTCTGATGAAACTAATGTGATTATGCACATGTGTAAGGATTTTTCCTTTGCTTAAGGGTTACTGGATCAGTCCCCAAGCCAGAAATTCTCCAAGAAGATGTCATCTGTACCAAAGCAGTGCCACTGACAGGCTTGGAGTCATGTGCATGAGTGGGTACTTATTGCAAGCTGGTGTTAAATTTGCCGGTGTTGTTTGGAGGATTTCAGGTTAGCGGTACAGGGAATACTGCAAGGACTGCAATAATGGCAAATATTACAGTGTGGTAAACTCCATTAAAAAGAGAATGTTGTCTAAATAAAGGTTTGGTCCAAAGACTATTTAAAAGTCTTTGCAGGGAGGGTGCTTTACACGTTCTGATCTGCCCATTAGAGAAAAGCAAGGGGGGAAAACTTCATTTAGTGCTGACACAATGTTTTCAATGAAGCCCATTTGTAATAAGATGCTCTTCAGCCAAATCATTTAAGTCATTTGGAAATCATTTAGAATTCTCTTTCAGAGCAATTAGTTAAAAGCTAAAAGCCTCAAATGGTTCTTTGTGGCGATTTCATAATTATTATTTGAAAACAGAAAATATCACCTTAAAGCAGAAAAAGAAAACCATCCAATGCAATTGAAAGTATCCATGCATGTTCTGGAGATTTGAGGGATAGGGAAAAGGTGACCTTTTCCAGATCTATGCATTCCATATAACAATCTTTTCTTGCCTCACGAAGAACACACTGGGGAGAAAATCATTCACTATTCTTGTTTATATGAGCTGTTACAGTAAGAATTAAATGTAATTTAGTGGGACAATAAAATCTTCTCAAGTACTGATATTCGACACAGTATTGTTGTGTTTGGGGTGGATTTGGGGATGATTAAATGAGTAAATCACACAGATCTAAAACATTTTTTTCACCTCCTCAGATGGCATCTTGATCGTGCATGCACTGTGAACACCAAAAGCCTATAGGTCAGACCTGAAATTATAGCTAAAACTCAGCTCCTGAGGTACGTGGGCTGTTTATATCGATGAAAATTTATGATCTCTATACCCTAAATCCCTGGCCTCTCTTTTACATTGACTTCTTTACTATTTGCTGCTTTATTTTATGGTGATCCCTTGCCCTCTATAAATATATCACGGTTATTTAACCCTAGATCCCAACCATAGTTTTCTGTATTTCAGGAGGGATCTATTTGCTACGTAGTCTGCTACTGGGGGGTTTATAATCCTATACATTAGTAGCTGTTATTTCACAGAAGTCAAAAATTTTCAACAATTTTCATCCTGTCATTTAACTTGGCTGTATTTGGTGTTACAGCCAAGAACAGAAAACTGTCTGCTGTTTTTCTATTATATTGAGGTAAAAATCTTACTTAATCTCCTGCAGTGATTGAGTTATTTTCTATTAAATATTTATCCGTGGAAAAATGAATAAATTTAACTGTAATAAATTATAGTTTGGAAGACTTAATTGCCTATTGTTATTTAAAAAAAAAAAATAAATCAGTCTTATAAAAATCTGACCTAATCCTAGAAACATGCCATGAAGTAATTAAAGTTTTCTGTGGGGATAGACTGCAATAATTATCTTGTTTTGACTGAGCTTCTTATTATTTTAGCCTGAAAAATAAAACTGAAAAACAGGAAAGGAATATAGATTTGCAAAACCTATTGTCTGATGTTAAAATTGTTAAGAAAATATGAGTCAGTATTATGCAAATTCTGACCTAATCCCAGCAACATATTGGTAGGTAATTGTATTTTTCTTTAAAAGGGGACAGACCCTACAATAATTATGCCTTGTTAGTGTCCACATTGCTATATTTTTGATTTATGTATTTTTGTGGGAGCTGACAGATAAGCAAGAAAAATTGACATATTATAAACTAATAAAAATAAATAATATCTGAATCCGCCTAGCAGCAGTGCACATTGGGAAGCTAAATCAATGCATTAATCACACAAATTTTGAGTAAAGTATAGTTTGTGCTGAATGAAAAAAGTGACCTATACAAAACAGAGCTAAACATTAAAACATTGGCACTACTTCTATTTTGACTTGCCTTCATTCCTGAGGTCAAACAATGGATGAATTTGACCAATCCCATTTTTCTGGTTCTCCCACACCATATTCCAGAACAAATATGTGACCATCTCATCTTTCTACAGATTCTAATAATGTTCCACCTGTTAGAACTGCCTTTTACCCTGAGGAAAGGCTTGCTTTTAAAGAAAAATTTGGTTTGCATTTCTCTTCCTCCCTCTCTGTTTGAGCACTTTCATTTTACAGCACTTGTTTACAAAAATGCTCTTACTTTTTTGTGTGTGTGTGGAAAAGCATTGCCTATTAAGTGCCAGAATGAAAAAAAAATGCAATTTTGGTATACAGTAACTGCTAGTTCTGGGAGTTCTGCTCTAGTGCACTGGTATTGTGGACAAATTGGCAATGTAAATATTACAAAAATGAGCTGAGGGCTGGGCAGGATCTAACAATTCATATGGTCGAATGCAAATGGCAGAAGACTGATGAACTGTGAATACCATGTCTTGCCTCATGTTTCTGCCCATATAATCTCATTGCACTGACGTGAGTGTGGACTGCCTGGGCCAAATCCAGATGCGGTATAATTAGCGCTGAAGTTAGCAGCATGGGACTGATTTTTTTCTCAGTGACTGTAATTTGAATATAAAGAAAATACCAACCATCAGGAACAAATGATTTACAGCCTTGTCTCCTGCTGTCTGCAAATGCCACTACATGTCATCCTGTTTTGGCATTTCCAGAGTAATCTCCTGTTCTAAAGGCTTTAAAACAAGGATTGCACAAGCTTGTTGGAGAAAAAGGAAACAAAGTTTGAAAAGCATCTGAGCTGTAAGACAATATCCTCTGCAGCCTTCAGGTGCAGCCACATTCTTCTCACATTTGGGGCACATCTCTGTGTATGAGACGTATCAAGAACTGGTCTTGATGATCCTTATGTGTCTTTTCCAAATCAGGTTATTCTGTGATTCCATCATTCTGTGACAGGGAGCACTCTCAGCACAGGGTGCCTCCGAGGGAGATAATCTGCACTGCCTGATATAGCCGGTCAAGCTGATCAAGAGCTGAGGAAGCCAAAAATTCCTTGATTTGTCATTGAGGTGTAATGTCCTCATGGCTGTGATGACCAACTGCTTTTGTATCTCAGAGTAAGTGATATTCTCCAAGAACACCAGCCGTTGTGTAACTTGTTGGTCATGGCGTATACTTGACAGCCTCTCAAGGGCTGTGCTCCACCTAGTGTTGCCACACAAATATATTCTGTTGACTGTTCATTTCAGTAACAGAGCTAAAGGACTGATGAAAGCAGCAAGTAGTGGATTCAAAATAAAGGATAAAGAAGAAATGCAAAAGATAAAGAAAAAATACAGAATTTGAAAATAAATACGAAGGAAATAGTTGGGTTTTTTTGCCACCATCCACGAGTCAGTTGACTGGATTGAAAGCCATCCAGCTGGTCCTAGATGTTGGTATCAAGCAAAAAGGACTAAAAGTTGGAATTAGTTTAAGAAGAGACTGGACAAATTCTTGCAGAAGAAGCTGTCAAATACTGTCGGGAAAGAAAAAAAAAAAAAAAAGACTATGAGCACAAATCTAAGTATCTAATAAAACTATTTACACTTAAGCTTTGAGACAATGATGTAAAAGAATAATCTCTTACACACTTGTACATATGTGTACCTGAATGTGCACCTGAATGTGTACCTGAATGCACATTTGGCTAAAGCAAATAACCTGTATTAGGCATGGAGTTAAAGGCACAAGGAGGAGTTTCTAATCTCTCCTTCTATTTGGTATTTCCCACTGGCTAATTTAGATGCCCTGCTTCATCAGCATAGTTGGTAAGTGAATTCCAGGCCTAAATATTTGGTTCTTCCACTGATGGCACAGAAGGAATACAGGTGTGAGGCTTAGAACGAAAAACTATGTGACTCCTTTGGGGTTGTCCCAGAGATCATGGGGTGATGCTAATTTCTACCATGTCACGAAGTAGACAGCCTGCTTCAGGACCTTTCATCAATCACACTGCAATATAAAGCAAGCAGTATTAGATCATGTAAGATGAGTGATTCCTAAAATCCCCAATTTAAAATGTTTTTCATCCGGAGTTTTAGAAAGAACAGCTAAAATAATATAATCTATCTCATTATATGGATCTACATAGTAACCTCATAAAAATATACTGACAGAAGTCACCTAGTACCTCCATCCAAACCATACAACCCACACTTATAAAGAATAACAATTATCTGGTATTTCAACACAATATCTTGGCAATGTCAGTGCCAAGATCACTTTTTTCCAAGTGAAAGGAGACAGCGAGGTCCACATCCTAATCATGAGTCTCAGTGGAGAAGCCTGGAAGAAGCATCTACAAGAGAGCTCGGCTTGGGAGCCAATTGGCTTCCCCACTGTGGGAACTTGTGGGTCTGGAAGAAACAATGAAAGGAGGTAGAGCAGCTTCTTAAACCAGTGTGATACCATGAGTAGGAGACAAGCAGGAGCTGTGCTCTCCTGAAATGATGTGGAATTTGGAGCCTGAGACCAATGGGAGAGCAGAGAAGAACAGAAACTGACAGTACAGAGAGGAGAAGTGCTAGCAGAGGACTCACTATGAACAAGTACTGGGGAAATAAAGATCAACTGGCTGTAACAGGTTTAGTGAATGATTCTACCAAATGGAATGAACCACATCCCACACAGACCTTGAAGCATATATTAATGCAGACCTTTCCAATAATCTCTAATATGAAGTTTACAGAATTTTAAGATTAGTAAACTAATGCCAAATACATTATGCAATTAATGTTATGTGATTAAGTCTCATCTGTCTCAACTACAGAATCATAGGGGCTGAAAGGGACCTCAGGAGATGATAGACCCCAAGCGCCCTGTTAAAGCAGGTTTCCTACAGTAGGTTGCACAGGATCTATGCAAATAATGAATGTCTTTAGAAAAGGAGAACCTGCAACCTTGCTGGGCAGCCTGTTCCAGTGCTCTGTTCCAAATACACACAAGGTAGCAGTCACTCTGCCTGGGCATTTAGGTACATATATGATGAGGACAAATGTGTATGGTACATAGGACCTTAAAATGGATCCAAAATAATCATGATCACATTTCTGACTCATGATACTTGTAATAAACATGCCAACCCATGGACCATGCTTCCAGAAAACAAGGGTTATGATAATTATTTTAAAAGTTTTTTTGTTTTTGTTTTTGTTTTGTTTTGTTTTTTTTTAAAAAAAAAGAGGTCTATCCTACGTAACCAGAGAGAGTTTTGACATCAAACTATTTATAGCAAAGCATTGAGTTTACCTATAACAACAGCTGACTGGTTTTCTGAAAATTCTATTCCCTAAAAGGTAGCATCATAATCGCAGTGAAGGGTATTTTAGCCAAGATAGCATTCCTGACATAGACACAGTCAATCAAAGGAGAGGCCAAAGCAACAGTCAGATAAAAGACTAAGACAGCTCTGAATGGCAATAAAAGTCCACCAAAAGCTTTATTAGACTGGTGAAAACAGCTCAGAACATACAACAGCCCTTATACAAAGTAACCCCCAAAGGTCTTAACATCATTCATAAGAGATGTCAAGCTACACTGGTGAGGATTCTGAGAAGACACCAGAAAATCAAGGGCCAGTAAGAATTGTGAAAATACTGTTAGACTGAGTGCATTTGTTATAGGAGCTGGCCCCCAGGAACAGTAATTCCTTAGCTGAATCCCTGAATTCTAACCAGTAGATCTCAGATCATATTGAAACAAACGAAACGTCATTTTTGTATTTAACAGAAAGGGAAGTTGAGGCACAGAGGATATTGCACACTTCTTTATAAAGTTTTTCTTAATAACTTACTCCTCAGATCATAGGAAAATATTATGTGGCCTAAGTAAATTCACACATATACATATAACTTTGTTATGTATTTCTTAAAATCTCACAGGTTTAAGCTTCAAATTCATACAATCAGGGCATTTACATGTAGTTAGCTTTGTTTAAGAAAAACAGGTTGCCTTAGTTTTGTCAATATTCCATATCATGGCATCACCCAGTAGGCTGCCTGATTGTTAAGCACAGTGCTGGGTGCGATTCCTGTGTGCTGTACTTCCAGCAGAATCTAGCAGATGTGAGTTCCAGATCTGGGAGAAGTGATCTTCTGATTCCAAGTGAGGAGGAAGTGCTCTCGTCTTTTCCAGGATATGAGTGGTAGTGGGCCAGCCAATAAAGACTGGGTCTGACTCTCTCTCTCTCTCCTCTGGTTTTGCTTTTGGTTTATTTTGATTTATTGCTCTTAATTCTTCCATATTATCTCACATTCTTTTAATAAATTTGTATCTCAGTAAGTTTTTTTCCCTCTTCCATCCCCTCCTACTTTTTTCCAGAAGCGAGAGAGGAATATCATGTGATTAACTCTTCAAACTACAACACTGCTACCTTTTTTTCTCAATAATAGTAACTGCAGTCATTTAAAAAAAAAAAAAAACAGCCAACCAAACAAAAACAGCTATGATATACTAAATTTTATGTATTTGCTTGTAGTGGTAACATGCCCAGCCCATGTCTCAAAGACATCTTTTGAGCAACTGACTCAAAAGATATAGAAATGTGTTCCTTCACTCCGTAGGTATATATTTGTATATTTGGTTTTTAATGGTGCTGGATCACCCTGAGAGGTTGCGGATGCCCCGTCCATGGAGGTGTTCAAGACCAGGTTGGATGGGGACCTGAGCAGCCTGGCCTAGTATTAAATGTGTAGCTTGGTGGCCCTGCCTGTGGTGGGGGGGCTTGGAGCTTCGTGATAGTTGAGGTCCCTTCCAACCCAGGCCAATCTGTGATTCTGTGATTCTGTGATTGTAGTCATTATTTGAAGTTTGTGCAGAACTATTACGATACTAATACAAGAAGTAACCCTAGTGGAATGATTGTTGCCGTGATGAATGATATTTAGACTCAAAAGAAGTGAACATGAAGAGTTGAATGTATGACGATATCAGAGCTGTTGCTCAGAGTAGATGTTAGACTTCTTCAGTGTTCCTTAACGAAGTCACGTGTTAAAGAAAGAAATGTCCAACATTGATAGATATGCCGAGAGAAGCAAATAAAATATACAGCAGCACCTAAAAGGTAAGGAGTGAGATGGTGGCTGATGTGTCGCCAAATAGCTCAGGAGCTCTTAGTAAAGGGATGAAGTACTGACAGCCATGTTGCTGGATGAGAGTAACTGGGGTTACTGTGCTTTGCACTCTGCATATCCTTAATGCATATATACTTAGTGTGAAGAGGCATTTAAGCATTCTTTGAGCATATCTACCAAATGAGCTAGTGGAAACTTCTTTACAAGAATAATTCATGCCACAGCTGCTCCTCAAAGTCATCACATGTGACATAGATCCAGATATTTTTCCTGCTACAATACATCATCTAGCAATTTTATAACAGGATTTGTGCCCTCACACACCCCCACATTCCATGTTGTGTAGTGTATACCCTCAGTTTCATGTAAAAAGGCTGACCCTAACACAGGCTGCCAGTACAACCTCACATTATCTCAGTATTCTGGACTAAAATAACCAGCTCCAAAAATTGGTGATTATTTTTAGGGTGAGAGAAATGACACAATAGGTCCAGGCCTGAGTGCTTGGTAGTACAAATGTGGTCAATTTATTTTACTGGGAGCTAATTTTGAGCAGTACAGATACAGTCCAGTGAGCACCATTTGATTTGGAGGCTAGGGATTGCTCTTTGGCCCTATTATATTTGAACAACTGATTCAGTGACCATAGATAGCCTCAGAGGACATGGAGCAATGAGGTGTTTACCTGCTCTCAGGCAAATTCTATAGCTTAGATTTTGACCCTTCAGCTTAATACCTCCATTAAGGAGCCACTTATAGGGGCGGATCTCACCATTAGTATCGCAGGATTGTACTAAAGACCTGAGATCATAGGGCCCATTGTGCTGAACACTATGCAAATATATGGAAAACATCCTCTTTCCAAAGAGTTTGCAATGTAAATAAACACAGTCCTTGGAAAGTAAGAGAAGCACAGAAAGGTGAGTGGACTTGCAGAGGCCGTACATCAGATAAGAGTTTTCCTTATTTTCAGTTAATTATATTTTGCAAATTCTGCTTCTGTGCAAGAAAAACAATGGCCAACATTATTTAAGTTATTGTTCTGGAGTTAACATCCTTGGCAATATTCAAAAGCCATCTGGATATATTTCTGGGCAACTGAGTGTATTTGGGTCTGGCTGAGCAGGGTGGTTGGACCAGATGACTTCCAGAGATTCCTTCCAATCTCAACCATACCACGATTCTGTAAATATTAGTAACTCATTTTGTTTTTGAAAATGAGTACTTTCGTACAGCATGAAACCAGTAAACTTGGGAACAAACCTGCCTTATCTACTCACTAAGTTTTATTGCTTGATACATATGCATAAATACATACATATTTATTGTAATTTTTATTCATTTGTTTCTTGCAATAAAATGACCTTTAGCAATATCATTAGCATGCACTCCCCTTTTAGATTTAATAATATTGCAAGCAAGGAAAACATCTGACATTGGAATTGTATCAACACAAAGCAGTTACTTTTGGCTTCTATATATGATAGGATCATATGAAACATCTGCAAGTCATTGGCTGGAGCAAAGATTAGAAGGAAAAAGGTCTAGGATATTATGCAGTTGTACAATTCATTAGGCTTTAACTCCACTTTAAGCAGCATGCATTCCATGTACCTTGGCTTATAATAAGTTACTTTAATGAACAAACAAGGTGAACAGTGTTCAGATTAATACCTGCAGAACTTGCCTCAGCTGGCACCTGCCAAGCACTACACATTCTGAAAACATTATTCCAAATGCTTTCAAGAATTTCTGAATACCTTTGAAAGATGCAGGTGTTTTCAAATTACGGATAAATACTTCAGAAGATCAATTAAAATCCCCAGAGACTTTATACAGCTCATTAGATTTTGGGGGGAGGGCATTGGAGGCAGCAAGAATCTGGAGATAATCTATTAATTTATGGCACAGTCAATTAATGCTTATTCTCCTTATACAACGAATACTTGTTTCAACTTAGAAATAAACACAGTTATGTGACTAGCTTTAAGTATTTCTTAACACATTAAAATAAAAAACAGAGGCAGCTGAGAGGAGATCTTCATTACCTTCACCTTTTTTATCCCTTCTGACTATGACTGCTAAAGAAAATCTGAGTCATGAAATAACCCAACACAAATTTTTGCATAGGGAAGAGAAGTCATGAAGTGTCTAAAAAAATGTATTTAAAAATAAAGAGAGAAAATGTGATCTCAGACTTATTTGCTAAACTAAAATGCATTTACACACAGATTTCACAGAAAACACAACGGTTATGAAAAACCCCTACTAAGAATGAAATGCAGTGTATAGCATGTTGGAGTATTTTCTAGCCTATGAAGTTATTCTAGCTGGGTGTGATGTACCATATCAATAGTATACGTAAAAAGGAGCTTTAAAATAGCCAACCAGATAAGAAATTTTCTTTCCTTAACTTTCCCCAGTATGAGAAACAATCTTTGTTCTTTATGCAACACTAATGAAATTTGGTTTTCTATTATGTCTTATAAATGTATTAATCCGAAAGACAGGATTCAGTTCTGCATATATATTTTTATACAAACAATATACCTGAATAATAACAAAAAAATACATAAAATTTCTAAGGTAATGTGCATTTTGACAAATATGCAAAGGTATCAAACTTCCTAGAAGTTAGTTACTAGTTCAAGTGCCGCTCAGAAATCTGCTACATGTAAAATACAGAAGCATTTCTAATTTTGTGATTCAAACACAACTCCAGTTGAAAACTGGAACCCTTCCTTCCTTCAGCCTCTGCATCTCCCCTTCCACCTGGTTTGCAACTAGATCACTATGTTTGGCATCATCCTGGATTTACTTGGTATGCGCTCATGTAGAACCATTCCATGCCCCCATCTCCTCACCACACACAGAAGGTAGCTATGCTTAAATGTGGGCAAGGAGAATCACACTCCCTCCCCAGGACCCTTGCCTTTTGAGTGTCTGTCTGTTTGTCAGTACCCCCATTTATTTATTTTTTTCAGCAATGCCTGATTTTAGTTGGCTCAGCTTAACAGGGTTTAAAAATTTCTAAGTAGTTAAGCTTATACATGGTCTGTGAAAAAGTGTCTGAGTTGGGGGGAGACTTAAAGAACTCAGCATGAGAAAACGATTTTTAAAAAGCAGTACAAACTCAAGAGCTTGGTATGTTGTTTCATCAGTCAGCACAACAGGACAATCAACATGATGGGATTCAAAATCAGCTTGGCATTGTTCTCCTTTTGGTATAGGCAATAAGATTCCAGGGAGATGAGGATACTGTGATGGACTACTTGGAATATGAAGAACTCAAGGTTCTTATAGGAAAAGTAAACTGAGGTCACAAGAGACATGAGGATAAATTGAGACAAATATGTATACAGACATAAAATGCAAGTCAACTTAATTACAACTACTCATGGAACTTTTTGTTAAATTATAGTCATTAATTCTAGATGCCGGAAAAATGCAATTTTAATTTGATCCTAAAACAGACAGCAAACTTCAGGTGATCTGTTTTCTTTTTTTACACAGCCATTCATAGTTCATTTTGGAAAGGGTGACTCAGGGCTGCCTATCTAAATGCTGTCCTTTCCATAAATGTTTTGAGGCAGAGTGAAGAGCAAGGAAAAAGTACAGACTGAATTTTCTATGCAGTACAGATTGCATTTTCTGTGCAGAGGGAGAGAACTTCTGGTGTAAACCTGAGTGGACAGAGGAGTCAAGAAGAAAGAAAAGCAAGGAGTCAACTGCCAAACCAAGCTTAGGAGACTCCATTCCTGGGTGATGATTTATGGGAAGCATTGTGGGTGGAACAAAGTTTGTAAGAGGAATTTCAGTGAACAGTTTAGCCAAAATGCTGCCAGGAGGTAGTGTAATTATTTCTTAAGTGATTATTCCTAAATTTCTGCTCTGCCCATGACTAAATATCAAGATGACTTTGCATGCTGGCTAAATGTAAGCCTAATGTCTCACATATTTAGTGTATGTAATAATCTGAATGGGAGACATTCAAAACCTTTAACATGAAATCTTAGAGGACTGCTGGAAAAGTTAATATAATGGCAGGAAATAGAGAGGCCACAAAATGAACATGTTCCTTTCTGGAGTGCACACCTAGCCCCAAGACCTCCAAAGACTCAAACACACAGATTTTTTTCTTTCTTATGTTGCCCGAATTATTCAACTTGTCTCAGATCTACCACCGTCTATCAGCAGTCTGACAAAACTTCGAAGACACCTACCTAAAAAGGATGTATTGCAGCAATTAAACGCAGAATAGAACTCTGACCTAGACAATAAACACCATTTTCAACACCATGCCAGTTCTCCCAGCTGGGAGTAAGCCTAACTGAGGCAGTAATACGATGATGTTGGCAGTCAGCAAGCTGTCTCAGACTTTTGTCGCTGTTGCCAACATTTGTTCAGTTGAATTGGTGTCATCAATGAAGATATTTTTTCCAAACTGCCTCTTGGGTAAACAAGAATTAAGATACAGGGGGATCCGGAGAACACTAACATCACACTGTAGTGACACTATAGCGAAAAATAAAAATGAAAACAATCCAACAGGAATGGGTTCATCTAATTGGACTGTGCAAAAACAATCACAGAAAAATAATCGCCTGATAGTTTAAAAGGATCGCTAATGGGCAGAGTTAAGGCTATCTGAATACATCAGATATGTCTCTCTGTGGCTTAGATTTCTGTTCAGAATTGCCTTGAATCTAAATTTCCAGAATTTATCCCTTCTCTTTCCAGAGGAACTAGAGCATTCCTGTAAAGCATTTCTCCTTAGTTTACTGGTGCATCTTCTCAACTTGGTGTCCATTTTACTGGAGATTTCATCTAGGAATATAGACTAGGCATTTTTTATTTCTATTTATATTTGCAAGATTTATATATGCAGATTTCATTGAACATGTATTCTGTTTTTCACACACATCTTTCTGGAGCAGCGAATGAATAAATTAGTATTTTTACAGAGTAGAGCTACTCTGTAAAGTTAAGACTGCTTAAGACTGATTTATTTCAACAAGCTGAACTTCAAGTCTGAACATGGAACTCTAGAGTAGTAGTTCATCAAGGTTTCCTACCAGAGGTAACATCAGATTATGGCACAGATATGGTATTTTAGATTGTTCATGTAATTGTACATACTATAACTTTTTTCTTTTTTTCTTTTTTTTAAAGGAAGAAGAGAAATATCACTGCATATTTAACTCTACTTGATTTCATTCCTATTCTTTGTATGTCTTACCTGTTACTCAGTTTATTCTGACAAGTTTTATAGAAAGTGCGTTAAATAAAAGCATTTGCAACAATAAGCTGCAAAAGCTTTTTGCAATAATTTGCAAATAATAAACCAGATAAAGAGATTTGTAGACAAAAGCTGCCTTTTTTTTTTTTTTTTTTTTTTTTTTTTTTTCTGAGATAAATGTTTCTCCAAAATTTAAACAGACAGCCAGATATCACTACCTTATAAGGTAAGGTGATACTAAAGAAAGTTGTTTCCAATTGTTTCCACTCTGCAGTATATGATCAGCTACCTGTATGAGGTTATGTCACATGTGGACAAAATATCAGCTTTTAGAAGCACGGTAACAGAAAAGCGGCCTGTTAAAGAAATGCACAGATTTACAGAAAAATGCCAGACATTGGTTTGGGCAGCATTTACGTATCATCATCTGACTTTTCACAACAGATTTAAGTGGAGTGATCCAATAAATTAACATTATACAATTGTCCTGGATCAGAGGCTTTTTCTCTGCTTTGTGTGACTAGCATCACTTATCTCAGAATAGATTTTAATTTCAAAACATGATGCATTTACATAGTTCCTGAACTTCATTTTCTAGTCAAGATAGCTTTGTTTTATTCAACTAATTGATTTTAAACTACCCTTGTCTTTTTTCTTCCAACAATCTCTAAGAGAGGTCTAAAGCAAGAGCAATCAATTTAACAATAAATAAAAAATAAACTTGGTATTTAATTATCATACACAGTCATTTAAATGACATAATAATATAAAAACATCAAATCTGTTTACCTGTTCAAAGACTATCTTGCTTCCAATTTCATTATGATTTATTTAAAGCTGTAATTTGCAGCATGGAGATGTACTGATCACTGTGAATATGTACATGTATAGATTGCCATGTACATGCACTGATGCTGAGCAGGCCCAGAAGCCAGTAGTTATTAATAGCATATTTTTTCAAAATACTGTATGTATGAATGAACGTGTGTATGCGTGTTTACACTGTGACAGACTTAGTCATGTCCTCGGTGGTTAATTTTATCATATACAGCTAGAAAGAAAAAAAAAAAGTTTTTCCTTGAATCTTAAAACCTAGTGCGTACCTGAAGGATTTCCTGAAGCTGTAGTGACACAATAGGATTTCTTTTAATTTATTTTGCTTATTTAGATTTACAGAATGTGCCTGCTCAACAGATGTGCCTCACATTTCTTTGAATAGCAATCTCATCAACATGATAATAGTAACTCTTCTCATTGTTGAATGAAATTTCATTCCTCCAAATAAAGCCCTAAATGCAGAAGGCCTTATCACGCATTTACAACAGTTTCTTATGTATCTAGGGGAACAGTAGGGATTTAGTAGGCATTGTTCTATGTCCAGAAATACATTAGGTGGGTTTGTGCTCCGAAGTACAAATGCATTTATTTATTTATTTATTTATTTATTTATTTATTTATTTATTTATTTATTTATTTATTGTTTCAGTTTCTTCTGCTATTTGCACAAAATTAACCTTTTTTCCCTGGCTTAAGTTAGAGTATGTCTGACAGTTTTTACTGCAGTTTGACTGTGGTCATGCATCTTGTTATTCATGTGTCTTAAAGGCAAGAAAGATGTAAATTGTTGTATCTGGATCCTAAATATTGATTTAATAAGAATCACAGAAGTCCTAAAAATTATTAATACAGCATTCAACTTGCAACATTTTATGGAGCTCAGCCATCAGAAGGAATAGACGTAGTTTTATTTCCTAGCTTTATAATCCAATTATCTATGTTTTAATTATCTAATTATATAGATAACTATAAGAGAGATGTTAAGATTTATATGAATGGACAGTAACTGAGTATATATATAGTTGTGGAAACATTAAAAATAATAATAAAGGAAAGGGGTTATTGTGATGAGCTTGCACAGATAGCACCCACATCAGCAGATCATCAGGATCCTAGCACACATTTAGGTTGAGGTTCACAAAGTACTCAGGTCCTCACAGTGGGTCAGGCTAGAGAGAGTAATCATGGTCATTTCTCTTCCCAACCTGTATCTGTGCTTGAGATTGCCCTGACCCAGATGCAGGACCTTGCACTTGGCCTTGATGAACTTCATGAGGTTGGCATGAGTTCCCATTTCAAGCCTTCAGGTCTTTCTGGATAACATCCAGAAGGATAACATCCTCTAGCATGTCAATTGCACCACTCAGCTTGGTGTCATCTGCAAACTCTCTGATGGTGCACTCAAACCCACTGCCCATGTCGCCTGCTAAGATGTTAAGTAATACTAGTCCCAGCATTGATCTGAGGAGCACCGCTCGTCACCAGTCTCCACTTGGACATTGAGCCACTGGCCACAACTCTCTCAGTGCAACCATCCAGCCAATTCCTTATCCAGTGAGTGGTCCAACCATCAGATCCATTTTTCTCCAATTCAGTGACTGGGATGTCACGCAGGACATTGTCAAATGCTTTGCACAAGTCCAGGTAGATGACATCAGCTGCTCCTCCTTTATTCAATGACGCTGTAAATCTATCATAAAAGACCACCAAGTTTGTCAGGCATGACTTGCCCTTGGTGAAGCTACATTGGTTACTACCAATCACCTCATCTTTATTTTCCATGTGCCTTAGTAGGGCATTCAGGAGGATCTGCTCCATGATCTTGCCAGGCGCAGAGGTGAGATTTAGTATACTTTTCTATTAAAAGGCACTTAAAATATAAATAGATCTAAAGACTATTCCAAAATAAACTTTTTGTTAATCATTCGTAAAGGAGTTAACCGTCTTTTATTTTCTGTGAGAGAAACAAGATTTCTTTGGTATAGGGATGCATTCTCTGTTAAAAATAAATAGAAAGATAAATAAATAAATAAATAAATAATCTTATTTTCAACCTCAGCAGAAATACCTGGATGTAAGTAAGAGTTTCAGTCAATGCTGTATGTATTTATTTTGAGAGGGCATATAATTTTAGTTTAGAAATATATAAGTAAAATAAAAAAACTACTTTTGTTATTATAAATGTTTCTCACCTCGTAGTATGGGAATTGTACAGTGACAAACTGGATGCCATACTATTCTTTCCCCTGGAATGTATCCCTGCTAGTAAATGCTATTAGCCAATGAATATATTGCTTATTATTCTCACCTAGAAAATGGTATCTGGAAAAAACATTCAGAGATCATAGAGAAACCATGAGATTTGACTCACAATCAAAATATGAGTAATGCCTCCCATGTTATTACATCTGCCCACACCATCAAAGGCAGGTGTTGGTGGTATGGCAATAGAGACTGAACGTTCCGATCAATATTCCATCACATGTTGTCTTGTGATAAATGGCAGCAGAGACGCAATCTGACAAAATGGTGTCTAACATGTAAGTGCATATAAAGCAAAGGTGTGTCAGTGAATTACACCATGCAGAAAAAATGGCACCCATTGACATGTGTCCAGGTCTGGGGCCCCTAATACAAGGTGTGTCAGTGAATTACACCATGCAGAAAAAATGGCACCCATTGACATGTGTCCAGGTCTGGGGCCCCTAATACAAGACAGGGAGCTGAGCTGTTAGAGAGGGCCCAAAGGAAGGCCATGAAGATGATCAGAGGGCTGGTGCTTCCCTATGAAGATAGGTTGAGGGAGCTGGGCTTGTTCAGCCTGGAGAAGGCTGCAAGGTGACTTCATTGCAGTCTTTCAGTACCTAAATGGAGCCTACAAACAGGAGGGGAGTCAACTCTTTACAAGGGTAGAAAACAGCAGGACAAGGGGAAATGGTTTTAAGTTGAAGGAAGGAAGATTTATGTTTGATACCACAGGGGAGTTCTTTACCCAGAGAGTAGTGAGGTGCTCAAACAGGCTGCACACAGAGATTGTAGATGCCCCATCCCTGGAGGTGTTCAAGCCCAGGCTGGATGTGGATAGGGGCATGGGCAGCCTGGTCTAGTATTAAATGTGGAGGTTGGCAGCTCTGCCTGCAGCAGGGAGGTTGGAACTTGATGATCCTTGAGGTCTCTTCCAACCCACCAAAACCATGATATGATTCTATGATTGAATGATTCTTGCTGAATGTTTATGGAGATGAAACAGTGGGTGTGAGCACAGTGAGGTGGTGCTTTTCAGCAGTGGCAACAGAGACATGAAAGATAAGCCACATTCCAAATAATCATGAAGATTTTTTATGTGAGGCATGCAGGCTCTTGTTCATCCCTGGCACAAATACATAAGTAATGGTGGTGTTTATGTTGAAAACCAGTGTTTCATTGCTGAGAATTTGCTTAAATACTGTTATTGTGCTCTTTGTATCTGTTGTAGTTTCCATGGAAATCAAATAGGAGGCATTAATTTTGGAGCCACTTTTGTTGCATTTTCTTTTAATGCAACTGTTATTCCATGCGCACATCTGCAGTCCCATAAGGGAAAGAGATTACAGGTTATACCTTATTTTCTCAATTTCTTAACACTAGTGTTGCCAGCTGGATCTTTTCTACCAAATCACCTCTGATGCTTAAGATTCACCAGTTGTCGCATTGCATCTACAGGAATGCGCAGTTTCATACAAAAACTCTGCATTTGCTATGTCTTTTTGTATGAAATGTAGCAAAATCTGAAACCACACATATCCTTTCTGCCCTGCTGTAGTCAGTGTCTTTGAAGAGAGGTACTTATTTTGAACAAAAACATTGTTACAAAGTAATCTTATTTGTCAGCTTCTCCTGCTGTTGCACTGCAATGCTGAAAATTAGAGGAGATACATGTCGTGAGTAGGACTGCAGTGTGCAGTCTGAGGAGATGTTAAATCTATAGCAGTTTTTCTCTTCTAGGTATGTAAACTGTTCCTCTCCCTTATACCTACTTCCGTAAAACTGCAACAAGTATTTACTTTCAAAGCGAAGGAAACTACAGCATTTGTTCTTCCAGTAAACCAATAGAAAAATGAATAATGTGGTACTAATATCAAAAGCCTCATTTATTATGTTATTGTGAATAACCTTTTCTGTATATCCAGGAACAGAAGAAAAATACAGCATAAGACTTATATGTAACATATAAAGAAAGATAGGACACCCAAGAGACATTATGGTAACATTTTTTCTCTTCTGTGATGAAAGAACAAGGCTGAAATGAGGCTGAAACTTGAATATTCTACTCATTTGTTAAGAGAAATATGAAGACTTATCTTGAGATCATGAGCTGCCTTCCCAAATTAGAGAACAAAATCTTCAACTCAATGAGATTTACTCTATGTAAGTAAATAACAAACCAGAAATTCATAAACACATTATTAAAGCAGTAGGAAAGAGTTACACAAAAAAGCCATAGCTAGTTATCAAAAAATATGAAGAGGTGTCAGATAAGACCATTAAACAGTACATAAGCAATTCACTGGGGAAGAAAGCTTTAAGAGATTCTGATTTGTCCCTTTTAATTCATTGCCAAAGTTTCTCTGCATCTTTTTGTTCTCAAAGCCATATTTCAAAATCATGCTGCCTACACACTACATAAATAACACAAAATAAATACACCAGCCCATATTAAAGGGTGAGACTGAATTGTGGCACTGAGATATATTGCCTCTGTATATCAATTAAGACCCTCCTGCAATATTTATTATATTAAATTATTATTATTTCAGCCTTTCAACAAATAGGTAAATTGGCTCAGCAATAGCTTGTCTTGATGTTCTTTTGCACTTACCTCTCTACAGGTAGTCAAAAGATTTTAGGGTCTGAAGCTATTTTTCCTTCCAGCATAGTCCATGAGACAACATGAACAATTGTGCTCTCCCTGTTGCCTCTCTAATTGATGCTTCAGTGACTAGACATTTTTTAATCTTGCAAGGAGGAAAAGCTAAGGTTACATTTGATTGAAACAGAAGTGAGGATTTTTATATTATGAATTGTATTCAATTAAGAGTTTAATGAGCTTTTAGAACATGGCTAAAGTGGTTACAAAAAGCCTTCCGCAGTGTCAGACAGGAGATCCGTCTCGCAGATGTGTAAGACTAAAGCTCCATCCAGAGAAGACAATTATAAAAGCACAGTAGAACTGTGTGAGTTTAAATTGTTTTAGCTAATGAGAATCCAAAGGCAAGGTGGACAACCCCCTATGTTAAGTTGTATATTTCTCGTTCTACAGCTACTTTTTAAAATCTCTCCATCTGGAGCTACAATTTAGAACATCAGTGTCTAAAACTGTTAATTACAACCAAAACAAATTCACTGAAAATGCATTTTAATGATCTATCTAACATTTGGAAAATTTAAAAAACTGGACTTGCTGAAAAGGGAAGGGAAGGGGAAGTCAAGAAAAGGGAGGGAAGGAAAGGTTAAAATTCACCCAATATCTGCATTCATCTTCCTTTCCAGTACCTACTGCCAGAGCAGGGAGTTTACTGTTGTTGTACTTACTGTCCACAGCAGAGCAGAGCCCAATATGAAAATACTGTGAACTGTACTACACATAGAACACAGATCTGAGGTATCACAGAATCATAAAATCATAAAATCATAGAATCATAGAATTATAGAATCATAGTGGCTTAGCTTGGAAGGGAAATTAAAGGCCATCTATTTCCAACCTTCCTGCCTGGTCTAGTATTAAAAGTGGAGGTTGGCTGCCCTGCCTGCAGCAGGGGGGTTGGAGCTTGATGATTTTTGAAGTCCCTTCCAACACATGCCATTCAATGATTCAGTAATTCAATGATTCAATGATTCTATGATTCTATGATTCTGTGACACGGTTGCCAACCACTAGTTCAAGCTGCCTTGGGTCCCATGCAATCTGGCCTTGAACAGCCCCTGGGATGGGGCATCCACTATTTCCCTGGTCAAACTGTTCCAGCGCCTCACCACTGTCTGAGTAAAAGATCTCCTCCTGATATCTAATCTCAATTTCCCCTCTTTTAGTTCAAGACGATTTCCTCTTGTCCTGTCATTATTAGACCGCATAAAAAGTCTGTCTTCCTCCTGCTTATAAGCTTTCTTAAAGTACTGGAAGGGTGCAATGTGGTCCCGTTGGAGCCTTCTCTTCTACAGGCTGAACAAGCCCAGCTCGTTTAACCTTTCTCCATAAGAGAGGTACTCCAACCCTCTGATAATCTCTATGGTCTTCTGAACTCACTCCAAAAAGCTTCACATCTTTCTTGTACTGGTGACCCCAGACCTGGACACAGTACTCCAGATGAGGCTTCACAAGAGCAGAGTACAGGGGGACAATCATCTCCTTCACAGTGCTGGCCATTCCTCTTTTGATGCAACCCAGGATTTAGTTGGCCTTCTGGGCTGCAAGAGCACACTGCTGGATCATGTCCAGCTTTTCATCCATCAGGATCCCCAAGTCCTTCTCTACAGGGCTGTTCTCTATGAGTTCTTCTCCCAGTTTGTACACATACCTGGGATTTCCCCCAGCCTTTTCAAGCTGGTCTAGGTCCCTTCTGTCATGTCAGTTGCACCACTCAACTAAATGTCATCAGCAAACTTCCTGAGGGTACACTTGATCTCACTGCCTATGCCATTGATAAAGATGTTGGAAAATACTGGTCCCAGAATGGACTCTTGGGAACATCACTCATCACCAGACTCTACCCAGACATACAGCTAATGACTACGACCCTCTGGCTGTAGCCATTCAATCAATTCCTTATCTAATGAATAGCCCAGCCTTCAAATCCATATCTTTCCAATTTAAAGATAATGGATAATGGATAATCCCTTTGATCAGGCAGCCTACAGGAGATACCAACCATGAGATGTCCTTTACTGGTCTGGTCCATAATTTTCACCCACAAGCTGTTAAGCTGATCATAGCTGTTTTTGAGAGTCAGCCACTTGCAACCTATTCACCCTCTAATATAGACAGAAACTCCTCTGCCCCTCCTGTCCTGCCAATCTTTTCTTAAAAGCTCGTAGCCTTCATTGTGTTACCAGTTGTGTGACTCATGTCATGATGGGCTATTGGCCATGCTACCTTCTCGGAAAAACCCTTCCAAATTGCTTCAGGACAAATCTGAGATTTTCCCCCTGTTTCCTAAAACGACAGTGTTTCCAGACTTTTCTCCCATAAAATATGGTATAGTTCTTCCACACAATTTCTTTGCTTCAAGTAATACCGTTCTTCATACAGGGTGGAGAAAGGGATGATTTCTAAACTCTTTGCTTTTTCATCCTTATCCTACCTTATAATTTGTTTTGCTTTGCTGTCAGAAAACCTGAAACTTGTAACTTTTGCCACAGAAGAAAACTGTGGAATAATGAGTTCCTCTAGATGGGTTAGAACAAAAGGAAGAGGTCCTTTGTCTTGATTACAAGCAAATTACAAAATTAGGCATCATGAACAGATCAAGATGTACCAATGTCATAACAATGTGTTCCTTAAAACATAAACACCCCTTTTAAAACATCCCAGCTTCTATTTAGTTGGCAATTTGAAAAAAGGATCTAATAAAGATATTGACTGCAGCAGGATTTTACTGCAGGTTGGAGTCTGCTAGAATGAGGCACACATCTTTTTATTTACTTTCAGCTCAGTATTAAAATAGAAAAGTTCATTTTGATGGAGAAAAAAACGGGTTTTGTTCTGATGTCTTCAAAATTAATCACTTCATCTTTGTCTGAAAGCACTAAAAGAAAATGTCTTCTGTTTCTGGTACAAATTGTTCACTCATTTGTGTTCCTAAATACTTTTGGTCCTTCTAAAACTTGATTTAATATTCATAGAAAAATTCGCTTAGCTCTAATTTTTATAACAGATAAAGTCAAGACAAAACTCTCCATCAAATGCATCGTCTTTTCTTACTGCCCAGAAACGTGCTGTAATCTCCTTGAAAACACTTGCTATTCAGATTTATTTGATGAATAGGTCTTGTTCAGGAATTCAATTTGCTAACTTATAACCTTACTCTTGATGGGGACTACGTAATCAAAGTTGCTCATTTTGCAGCCAGTACTGCATGAGCTTTTTCACAGCTTGGCTCGAGTAGAAAGCTTTTTATAATAAGGATCTGGGAGGCAGCAGCCTACCGGATATTAGAGCTGTCCCAGAGGGTCCATTCTCCTATAGTTCTGCATGTATAATGGCGGAAGAAGGAAAAAAGGATATAGCCCCTTGATCTTTAGCACAGAAAAAAATAAGAAATAAATTATGTCTAACTTTCCAGCAATGTCCTGCTATTAATTACATTTAATGGTTGCAAAACTCACTTGTAGGCATCGTTATGAAGAAATAAAGAAGCAAAGGGCCAAGGAGCCAATACGACTGAACAGAGCATTGGCTTTTGTATAATGTATAAAGTTGCTAGAACTGTCCTGCCTACACAAAAAAAGAAGTTCAGTTCAATTTTAACCAAAATATGAGTAAAACTTCTCGTTGTGACTTTTTTTTTTTTTTTTTTTTTGGAGGCTGTGCACAACTAGTATGGAATTTCAGAAGAGCCTAAGTTGATTTGATGAATCTGTTTACAAACTGTAGCATATACTTTTTAAGCATTGAATGTTGATTTAAGCAAGTGAAAGTTTAATGCTATTTCATTTCTGGAAATACTGAATTTTCTATGCCACATTTTAATCCAAGTTGATAAGTAATACATTTATTTCTTTATGTTTGATTTTCATTCTCAGACAAATGAATAAATAGCGCTTAAAAACTGGGCTCCTAAAAAGCGTTTTCTTTTTAGCATAGACCATTTATTCACTTGAACTTCAAAATACCTGTGGTTCTCTGAAAATTATTCATTGTAACATTCCTGGGAAAATATGCATTCATTCAGATGATTACATTCAGATTTATTCAGAATTTTTAGCAACTGTAATTGTTAGCCTATATCGTGATACTTAACAGGACTAGTAAGTAGGACTAGACCAAGAATTTTCATTTAATAATTTATTTCCTAAAATATGTGAGCTCAGGAAATCAAACAATGACTTCAAGGAAAAATCAAATATGATTCATTGGGAGAAATGATTTATTCTCCAATTTTCAAACATTTGAATTTTACAGAACAGATTCATGAGGGGTCATAGACAGTATTTTTCACATGAAGGAGGAGGAAAATTGTCAATATAATTTCTCATTATTTTGTTTTACTTACATATCTCATTAAACAAAATCTCAGCTGAACACAAACAAATAATCCAATTATTTCCAATATTTAGGATTTTTTTTTAGGAAAAGAAAAAAAACACAAATATTAAATGTTCATCTTTTAAAAAAAATATCTTTAAACAAACAGAAAGAAGACCCAGGAGTCTACTTCATTCTTTGTACACTTAATACCATTAACTCTTATGATTGAGGTTTTTTGTGGATCAAACGGAGATACTGATATACGAGCTATTTTTTCTACAGCCACAAACTGTGTTCTATTCCCCACAGTGACTGACTTAACGAAAAGACAATTCTGGTGCAGGCAGTGAGCAGTGCTTAATGAAGTACAGCAGAGGGGCTAATTTACTCCCAAAATTTCACTGCTCTTGGAGTGGCTTTAATTACAAGCAATGCAAAACCAAGAGGGACTTCCTGGGTCACTGAGGTTAGTCTGCTGGTAGCACAAGCAACCACCTCATGTAACATCCTTCGTAAACTGATTGCACTCTTCAGCTTGCACACACAGTATCATAAGATTACAAAGGGAATTAAAGCAGAGGTGTCTGATGAGCCAAGGTTATATCATACATCTCTGAGTAATGTCTGATGACTTTTGGCAATTTGGAGGACTGAATTTCCTTTCAGTGAACCATTAGTAATGTTGATTCTGAGCAAACCAGCATATATCTAACCAGCTTCTATCAAATAATGTATTTCAGAAATAATTTAAAAGTGTCCTGATAAAACCAAATGAAAATAAAAACATCTCCCTTTTTTGTGCTTTCTTGTCCTGGGGTTTTGGACTTGTGGCTTGTCAGGAATGCCGGGTCTCTGTCAGTGAATCAGACTGGCTTACATGTGCATCTCACTTCCTCTTCAGATGCTGTATGTGAATCAGAAGAGAATGACTTTGAACAGTCTGGAATCTGCTGGGAAGTAATTGCAGCTTTTTCCTGCTTCCATAGGGATCTTAGGTTAATGACATAGTTCATACATTCCACATGAATTTAACCTAGGCCATTCCTCATTTAAGCCTCAGGCTACCACAGAAAGTCCCAACTAACATTTATAACTGAGTTGTAAAATTCACTGTTGCAACCACACACTAGAAATGGTATAGAGATACAGGCTTTTGGCTTGGAGAGGTGGACAGGAGATCTACAACATTTGTGTCTGCTTGCATGGCCCACTCTGAATAAATATGTTTCCTCTGCACCTGGAAATCTACAAGTCAACAAATCCTGCTGGACACCTCTCTTGCTATATAGACAACTACTTCCAGTACAGGGCACAAAAACTAAAATTTTAACAGAAGCAGAAATACAGACAGCTTTTTTGCTGGCACATTTTAGTGCCATCTAGAATCACTGTTATAGGCTTTTTTTTTTTTTTTTTTTTTTTTTTTTTAATCGACCTTTGGGATAAAATGGAATACTGTCAGCAGTAAAATGAGCACACTTCCATTCCTGAATAAAAAGACGGAATTCAGTTGCTGTCATTTTTTAAATTATTCTGGGTGCTCCATTTGGGTCTAATCCCACAGCTTCCTTAGTAAGTACAGAATACTAATTTGGCATGCTGCCTTTATTCTGAGACTCGGTGCATGAAAATAGTTTGGCAGGAAGCTTCTGACTTGAGGTGGTATACATCAAAAAAACTTTTTTTTTGTTTTCATAATTGTTGTCCGATCTGCACCTTCAGTAATTCTTTTTAAAAGTTTCTTGAAAATGTTCAGGATCTCAGTATTTGATCAGGAAGACTATATTCAGTGATAAACCACAAAAAAAAAAAATGCCAAAAAGGAAATAAAGAAAGCATGAGGCTGAGATAAATTCTGAAATGAGAAGGAGAGTTGAGGATGGTGGATACAGGGTAGCTATTGGGATTGAGAGGATCCCTAGGTTAAAAGATTATATTTACCCCTGAACACATATAAGGTATGCCAATCTTGAAATATATTTTTATAACTGAACTCTGGTTATCGACAGAAAAATATGGTAAACTTTTTTATTATTTTTAATTTGGACACTCAGTCTGACAATCCCAAGGAACAGCTAAAACTCTTTGCATTGTAAATTTTTACCCTCAGCTAAATATCTAGGGATGTTCAGGGAAAAATTAATTGGAAGCAAGCAAAAAAAAAAAAAAAAAAAGAAAAGAAAAGAAAGAAAGAAAGAAGAAAAGAAAAGGGTTTCAGTGCCCTAGTGAATAATTTATAGCTGTTTCCTTTTCAACAAAGGGAATGTTGAATGTTTTTGACAATAGCAGGTACATAATTGTTTTATGCTGGGGGCATTTATTGTAACTCATTCATTATATCATCTTGCTAGTTTTCGTGGCATGCATTTATTTGTTCTCCGAGTGGAACAATTTGAATGACAACTAGGAGAAATAGTAGGGGACAGACAGTGAGAAATGATGCATTGAAAGTCTTAGACCAGTGTGATAGGCAGATTGAAAACACCATCGATATCAACACCACAACTGGCAAAGAGAAAGGCCTACATAGACACAGTGACTACCATTTTTTTTTTAGAAGCATCTTCTTTTTTTTCTTTTCAAAACTGTCTTTTTTCATTGATTTCAGTTGTTCTAGGTCAGAAAGAAGATTACTATGCAATAGAAAGATTGACACTGTAAAAGGGGGGAAAAATAGACAACATAGCAACACATGTGAGTAAATCATGAGGAAGAGTCCAATCAATGAACTTCCTCTAAAGAAATAACTAACCCTAGAAGTTTGACCCAGACAGTGAGACCACACATTAGGCAGATATTTGAGGTTTTTGTGATCCTTGTCACTGGGAAAAGATTCGTATTATGCAGGCTGCTTGGAAAGTAATGACTCATTTATTTCCCTGTAAAGTGCAACAGATGCAAAGGGCACAATAACATGTTTGATAGAGCAGATACAAAACATTGTTTTCAACACAGTCACCAGCATTAGTTATGGATTTTTGCCAGTGATGAATAAGAGCCTGCATACCACACTTGCAAAAATCTTCACCAGCGGATGAGACTCACTATTTCAGAGGCACTGTGATGTCATCATTGCTAGGAAAATGTTGCTCATGCAGTCAATCTTTCACCAGCCCAAAGAGATGGAAGTGAAAACGTGCCAACTCCAGACTATATGGTGGGTGTGGTAGAACAGTCAAGCCAAGACTGCAATGTGCTCCATGGTCTTCAACGTGGTCTAGGGCCTGGTGTTATCAAGGTGCAAGAGAAAGGTGGTGACATCATGTCTCGTCATCAGTAATTATGTGATCTAATTATGTCACCTACAGCCTCTTATTCGTTCAATAGCTCCTGACAAACTTCCACACAGTTCTTGCTGTTTCTGCGTGAAGTTTTGTGCAACCCATCTGACACCAACTTTGCAATATTCTCATGTTGTCACCATTTTTAGTGCATTGAAGCTGATATTCAGCTCTGTGTACAATTCCTTTCTTGCAATTCACAGATTCACACAAATGAGCTGATTGAAACACTCGTAATTTCATGATGTGATACTGTGCGTGGCTGTCTGGAACATGGTTTGTCTTTCATGTCACTGTCATCGATGCTGAGAAGCACCACTCACCACCTCACTGTGCTCACATTGACTATTTTGTCTCTATAAGAGCTCAGAAAGTGTCAATGGGTACAATTTTTTCTACATGGAGGAATTTAATTATATACATCTCTTCATAGACACTTTCATGACACTTCCATGCCATTTTGTCAGACTGCCCCTCTGCTATCATCTGTCGCACTGCAACAAAATGTAATAAGATACTGTCAGGAAGGTTCAACCTCTGCTGCCATACCACCAACATTCACCTCTGGTGTCGTGGGCCAGCATAATAAAATTGGTGGCATTACTTTCAGAGCACTTCACATACATTGAGTCATTTCCCCTTTTTTTTGAAGTTGTGAAAACTGAAACCTACCTGTATTCTTTCCTCCTCGATCTTTCCATCTAAGAAAATGTAATTGTAATGTATAACAAAAAGAAAATGAATATCAAAATGTAGCAAAGACTTGATGAATTTATGTCACTGGGTCAACTGATAGCGGTATAAACCAGCATTGTTTCTGTCATTTTTGTGCTAATACAACTTGCACTAACTGATCTAGTAAGGTTAGTAAAGTCTTTGTATTATTATTTATTATTACTACTACTATTACTATTCACAGTAAATTGAACAACTAGTTTTGATATCACTTCCATGGAAAACGGTACAGCTATAAAGTTATTTATGAATTTCTGCAGGTTATATTCTTCCCAAGTTAATTTATAAATGGATCTCTAAAAATGTGACCACTGAAAAGAAAGTATTCCAGTTCTTATTAAGCAAACAAGAACTTAAGAAACCATTTAGCATGGCTAGCACGGCACTCTTCTACCTGTGCTTCAGTAAACAGCTTCTCTTGGTTCTCCATCCTTTTCCAGCCCTTTTTATAAAAAGATTTTTGTGTCTTACACAGCTTAACTTGACTTTGTTCTGTAGGGTTGTTGAATGATTGTATTCAATGCAAATTAGTTAACAGCCGGAAGTATTGTCTAGTTTAGACACGTATCAGGAGAGTTTCCTATTGTACAGTTTCTTAGAATGACAAGGCCCCTATGCTCTCGCCTTTGAGGAATTTGCACTAGATTACTCTACCTTTCAATTTGATTTCAGCACACAGCTTTCCATGTAATATTTGGCTTCATATGAATAACACAAATGGCATAAAATGGAAAAGTTGGACACTGAGAAATTTGGATTTAGTATGCAAAAATAGTAAAGTATGCTACATATCAAAATACACGACACACAAGCTCTTTGTGCCACGCTTGAAGGACAAAAGATGTATCTGAAATACTATCAAAATCAGTTAACTTTTTTAACCCCATCAGATTCCAGATCAGTAAAGAATCGTTTGTTATGATCACAGATGTGTGTCTACATACCTGTTTCTGTTTTCTTCTCATATTTTATCAACTATTCAAAATATTCAGAATGTTTCCATGTGTCTTCCTCCAAAGAGAGAAAAAAAAAAAAACATCCCAGATGCATCCAGCATTATGAATCACAATCATCTGTGTTGTAGAGGAGTATCATTGTTCTTGTCCCCACTTTCTCCTTCTTCACTGCTGATTTATTTCTGCCAATAGCATATGAGCCTAATAAAAAATCCACTGAAGCCAAAGTCAGACCACTGACTTCAAGTGAGTTTGTGCACCTCAGGAAAAATAAATAATTTTGTTGAGTTAAAGGGAAAATTTGCCTTTTTTCATCAACACAAAATTTTCTCTTTAGTAAAGGATGGGCAAGAAAAAGTAATAACATCAAAAAAAATGTAGGAAACTCACTTTACTGTAGAAAAGCTGAAATCCAGGTATTTTTTGATGTCTAAATAATGGAAAGTTTACACCCTCCCTGCATATGCCTGAATGATCAAGATCATATGAATGGGAGACTCTGACATGCCAAGACAATAATTAGGGTCAAGCTCTTTCCCTCCTCTGAAATCTGTAGAATGTGATGAAGTCGTCACTTATCCTGTTTCTGAATACCTGCAATGTGAATGAATGGTAAACTTCATCTTGTGGAGCAAGATAGTATTATGTTTAACTGCTTGTTTAGATATATACAGAAGACTAGAATCTTAACAGAAAATGCTCATTCCCTTAAAGTTAATTGGAGTCTTGCCACTGACTTCAACATGGCCAGAATTTCATCGACAGGTTTTAATAGGACTGACTGTCCAAATAAATGAAGCAAGGGGAATCTGGCTGTCAGTGACCTATATAAGATCTTGCAGACAGCTATGAAATCCAAAGCAACTAACTCAGAACACTATTCTAAAACTACAAACGTCCTCCCCAAGCCCAAAAATATAGGACATTTTGATAACAGAAGAGCAGTGTAAGTGGAAGTAAAAGACTGGAAATAGTGAGAAACTCAAGATTTTTAGCCAATTATTGTCAGAGATGTAATATTTCAAATTTTTACAGCTATCATCTTTTAATCTCTCTCACTTATTACTCTTGATGTATTCAGCCTACCTGGAGTAAGGGTTTTATTTTTTTGTTTTTTAGTTCATTTTCTTTCAAACATCTACAAAAGGAGAAAAAGGTTTTAAAACTCAACAGTTTTTAGAAGGCTATAATCATTTAACCTCAAAAGCAATTTTACTGAATCAACTATAGGCATTTAATGCTTGCTGTTTCACATGCTAATTCTTCTTGATGAAAATAAGTTTTCTGATATCACCATGATTTTTTTGTAGTTGAATTTTAGGACAGATACTACCTGAAGGAGTGCCTGAAGGAACAAAAATCACCCTTCACCTAGAATTTTTATTTAAAAAAAAAAACAAAACTGTATAATTATGACTGAAAATAGAGGATAACAGTGAACATGTCTTTCTTAACCAAATTACAGAGAATTCTACCTATTTCCTGTAATAAATATGATATTGCATTACATTTGCATACACGTGCATATATATATACAAGTGCATACATGCACGTAGATCTTCAGAAACTGAACACACTTCTTTGAAAAGAAAATCAAAGCATTCTTTTGCTTAGTCTATATTGTTTTCTAAACCTGTAGTTTACAGTTAGTAAACTGAAATTTATTTAGATGCCTAGTGCTTCTGCTTACGGATCTAATATAGTATTTTTTTTGGATTCCTATTCAAACCGTCTGTTGGGCTTTCTTTTCTTCTAATGTATCATGCCATAATTCCATGTAATTATGGGCACCTAGTCTTCCAAAACAAACAGCTGACACCTGGAGACATGTACATGTAAGGAATAACTCATAAGTTAAGGTTAGCTGCCCAACTCTCATTATAATGACATTTAAAGTATATTCTGCAAAGTTCAAGTTGAACCAAAACCTTATTCAGTGGTTCTTGGATTTAGAAATAAGCATACAATAGGCTAGACAGAGATTGTCAGCCTGTCATTATAATACTAGCTGTTAACAACCACAATTAAGGAAGACTACATATCAATTATTATTTGTCTGGAAAATGAACTTCCCTAAGCATGAAAGGAAGTGATGCAGCCTGTATTACTGTCTCCACTATTCAGCTAATTAGTACTGTTTTTAATGGCTTCATCTGCCCAGGATCAATTGTCTAATGGGGAACAGTTCTCTGTCAGTTAATAAGGTGAGGAACTGTATAATATGATTATGTCTGGCTCCAAAATAGTGCTTCAAACAACACTAAAACAATCATGTGATGGAATAAATAGACTGAAGCAGGACTGCCAGATAATTCTGGACCAAGCATAGTGTTCCAGTAAGTATACGAATGTCTGATACAAGAATATGCAGCACACTGTAAGGAAAGTACAGAACATTGTCTAGAAATGCTGGAAGTTCAATTAAAAGAAGGAGCCAGTGGTGATATGTATTTAAACTGCTGCTTAAAGAACATTAGCATAAGGAATGTGAAAGAGAAGGGATACATTTCCAAAAATACTTGCTGCAAAAATAAACCATTTTGTGGTTGTCCTGCTTGGAAGAATGTGCATTTTAAACTTTCCATTCAGAAAATGCCAGCCAGTACTGAAAAGGGTAAAAAATAAGCTGATGATATATATCCTCTGTGTCTCCAGACTGCAAAATTTAGTTTATATATACACATGCATACATCATGCCTCTGATGCTGCAGGATAATTGGATGTTTTCCCCATGGTCAGTTAGAGACAGTTTGGTTGATTGTTGCTCATCAGGAAGAAGGCACCGGACAACTCAGCAGAGCTATGCACAAGTCAAAGCTATATGACTTCAGATGACTTCTTTCTGCTAGTTGATCACTATTACCCACAAGCTAACTGGAATAGGTCTTGGCATTTATAAAAAAAGGTTATGCCAAGCCTCTATAAAAACAAAAAGCAGACTTTGTGGTATAGGAAATAATGAAGCTTTATAATTAAGCAAGCATAGACATCATTGACTTGCCTAAATTCATGAGGGAGGGGAGAGCATTTGGTGAAAGCATTACTGTTATATCCAAAAAATGCATTTTTTATTCCAGAATTAATTATCTCATCCGTCTTCTTCAGCAATGTCCAGTTTTCCCTTCGCTGCCTTTGAATCACTTTTTCCACAACAGATACAGTCTGGGACAAAAAAAAACAAAAACAAAGCAAAACAAAACAAACAAACAAAAAAACACTGGTTCATAATGAAGAGAATGAAGAGGATTATATTCAATAGAACTTCCTTTGTATAAAGAGTTTCTTTCATGCCCTTGAAGTCTGCACCTCTGCATTCAAATCTAGAGGAAAATATCATTTAAGATTTGCCCCTCCTACCACAGCTGACTTCAGCTCTTCAAACATAAATCATACACCTCAGTGCACAGTCACCTATGCAGCTCTTATGCCCACCAGAGGTAGGAATCAGTGCTTCAGATCTTTCAATCTCAATAAATCCAAACTTTGCTGGGCAAGCTGTATTATTTGAATCTATTGCCTCTAGAAAGATCACTAATAATGTTGAGTGTCCAGCCTTCACACTTCTGAATGTGCTGAAAGGTCTGTATCTCCTAGAATATCAATAATTTGAACAACAGAAATCTTGCCAATGTTTCAGAGCTCTGCTCTTCACTGCACTGATTAGACCAAAAATAAGCTTGAAGAAATGGGCAACTTATAAATGAATGGAGGAGATGAATTACAACCCATCATCACAACATGGAGATCATTTCTGTTACTCTACTGGAAAAAAAAGAGAAA
The DNA here is from genome assembly GCF_026119805.1 of Tympanuchus pallidicinctus. Lineage (NCBI taxonomy): Eukaryota > Metazoa > Chordata > Aves > Galliformes > Phasianidae > Tympanuchus > Tympanuchus pallidicinctus. The sequence goes on from NW_026294769.1 coordinate 47,845,660, forward strand.
GTTATTTTTTTCAGGAACAGTATGTGTATTGTTGTAGTGTTTGTGCTAGGGAAAAGAAAGGTCACACATTTTGAAATGCTCAGCTATAATCCACTGAAGAGAAACGTTGCTCTTGCACACAGAGCGTTGCAGGGATATAGCTTAACCTGCACTGGTCAGAACACATCAAATATAAAAGCGTTTTACTGAGACTGTAATAACTCAAAAAAAGAGTTGATAATCATTGTTATGGGCCAGCTCTGTGAAGCCTATATTTCCAGAAAGAAGAAGATATTTGCATTCCTTGAACAGAATAGAATGGAACTGAACAGAACAGAGAAGTCAAAGGTTAAATGTGTGAGAGAGAAATAACAAATTCTGTCTGAGTTACATCACTTGAGAATGCATATAATTTTCAGCAGATGGACTTACTCATTCTTATTTTACTTTCTATTTCTGGTTCAACTCACTTCCAACCTGCACTTCAGATGATTGTGGACAAGTGGAATTTTCACCCAAGGAGAGATTTTAGCTATTGCACATGGACGGAGTGTCAGTGACTCATCCAATTCTCTTTTGCCAACTGCCACAGCTTAGAAAAGAGAAAGGTCTGGTTGGTAGTAGTATAGGTAATTTTTTGTGTATTTTTCCCTTAAATGGTGCATTACTGCAAACAGCTACAGCACGGACAGTTCAGGACCCAGTCAAGGCAGAATTGCAGTTACTGAGATCATTGTGATATTATAATAATGTGCTGATTCTCAGAGGTACATTCTGGGATCCACCCCTTATGCATTGAAATATACTTAGTGTTCAACAAACAGCGAGACAAATTTGAGATGACAGAAAAACAAAGAAGCAGTTTAGAATGGGAAACAAGGAGGGGAGAAATGGTGGAAAGAGAAGTTTGAATTGTCTTCATTATCATTATTTCATTATTTCATCTTCATTATTTCATTATTTCAATATGCAAATTTGTCATTCCATCATCATAGAATGTGTTTCTTCAATTTTCTTGTTTAGCTTGGAGAAGAGAAGGCTTCAGGAGACCTCATTGTAGCCTTCCAATATTTGAAAGGAGCACATAAACAGGAGGGTGAGCAACGAGGGTGGATTGTGACAGGACAAGGGGGAATGGTTTTAAACTGAGACAAGGGAGGTTTAGGTTAGATATTAGGAGGAAGTTTTTCACACAGAGGGTGGTGACACACTGGAACAGGTTGCCCAAGGAGGTTGTGGATGCCCCATCCTTGGAAGCATTCAAGGCCAGGCTGGATGTGGCTCTGGTGGTTGGTGACTCTGCACATAGCAAGGGGTTGAAACTGGGTGATCAACGTGATCCTTTTCATCCCAGGACATTCTATGATTCTATGAAATAACATGCAAATTGGGAGGCACCAGAAATTCATGTGAACATCTCTATTGGAAAATTTATCATTAATAGAACAGTGTGCTTTCAGACAAGTTGCAGAAGTCTAGGTATCTTGATGTTCCAAATACTTTTGAAAGTACACTGACAAACATATTCAGAGGAATTAGGAAACCAGTTACTCTTTTTAGCAGTTACAAGTTTTCATTAAGGAAAGACTATTGTTAACCTGATAACCTCTCTCACACTTTTTCATATTGTCTTACAATGTTTTATGGAGTTGGTTAAAAAATCCATGTATTTTAAGATTGACAAGCCTTATGGCAAGATCAATTAATTATTACCTTTTTCTAGGGAGAGTTATGGATTTAGCTTAGGAGCTTTGAAGTCTGTACTTCAAAAAGAAATTGCAAAGATTTCTTATAAGCCTAGACGATTCTTTGACAAAATTTGGCATAAGCTCTAATGTTTTTATTATAGAATAAAGGAGAACATGATAAGTAAATGGATGTACTTTTGTTGAAGGCTTTTGAGGCCTAGGAGTTGCTACTTCAGAATCAGATTTTGTAAAACAGAGTGGTTGAACAGAAATTTTGTTTTTCAATACAACAGGGCTTCACAAGCACGCAGAGGAAAGTGTTTGTGCTGGCTCAACAAATGTTAACATAAAGAAATGCACAAGATGTTATTGTAGGGAAAATAATGAAATGGGCCAGATTTGAGAAAGGTAAAACAGCAGTAATATTTTCAGCACTACTTTAGGTAAAACAAGATGTGTTGTAACTGAAACTCATACAAACTTCTTTCTAATAATGAACGTAAGAATGATATGGAGGTTCGTACCATTTTAACCCAGAGCCATAGCCTTCAGTCTGGGAGAGAAACTGAAAGATTCCTTCATCCAATAATACGAATTAATACTCTTGAGATCTAGACGGACTCCAGCCTATAACCTAATGGGAAAACAAAGTCTCACAGTATTTCTGTTGTATCTTCAAGGAAAAGTTTAAAAAAGAAAAAAAAAGTTGCCTTGTAGTTGGGAACATGAGGCAAAGGTCCCCATCTTTGAGAGGAGCAGCACAAGACTCATTACCAGTATAGCAAAGCCTGCAAAAGGGCTGTATCTCTGGCAACACAACTGAGAGTGACTTCAGCTTGCTCATCAACAATGTTTCTTAGAAATGTTAAACATGTTAGAAATGAAAGTTTATAAGGCTTAGTTATAGTGAGGAATTCCTTCACTGATTTCTGTCAGGACAGAATAAAAAAGAAATTGAGCAACACCCTAGTTTGGAGGTGGTGCTCACTAACAAATAAAGGCAGCAGATCTTGCTTCTGTTGAGAGCTTACATAATCAGAGGGGAAACTGTCGGTATGGAACAACTATTTTCACACTCAGAAGTGGAGAGTTCTGTAGTCCACACAGTATCTTCAGGGTGGTGGTATCAAGACCAGTAGTTCCAGTAACTCAGACATAAATAAAGCAATCTTTTTTTTTTTTTTTTTTTTTTTTTTTTGGGGGGGGGGTGGGGGGTTAGGGTTGGGGGGAGGAATGAAGCAGATGAGTTTCACCTTGTTCTGACATTAAAAAAACGATACTTTTAATTCCCCCAAATTTCTGGAAGGGAATGTTATAGTAGTAGATCTTTAGACCAAGCTGTAAATATTTTGTATGCCCAGCTTTTTTTTAAGGATTTTGGATTAAAAATGTAGGATGAGTTGCGAAATCTCCTGACACTAGACTGATATGCTTTAACCAAGGCCTCGGATAGAGGAGGGACATGAAAGTGTATTTTGTTTCCTCATTATATTTGGGGCTTTCTGGATTGTTTCCCACTTTTCACCATCCACCTCTAACATGGCTTTCCCGTTGTAGATGCTTTTAGCCCAGGAACGCTATTCCCTTCAGAATTCCTTTCAGGTAAAAACAGCTTTACTGAAGAAATTGATATTCAGAAATTCATAGAATTAAATAAATGCCCTAAAGTTTTGTTTGCATTGATTCGCTCCAATGGAGAAAAGTATCCTTCCGTGATTCCCCTTTCAGTATATCAGTGAAAAGCTTTCTATCACTGACACATCCTAAGTCACAACAGGTTTCTACATGTATCATAGACTACCTACTGAATATGATTTTAAAGCCATGATTGGTGAAATCAACTCTGTTTAATTATTATGGTCCAACTCAGAAAGGTATTTAGGAGATGAAGCAGTAAACTAATGCTGGTTAGTGATGTATCAGTACCTACATCCCAATCAGGTGACTTGATGCCGTTTTATTTCCTATTCTCACTTGATAAAGCACCTGTACAGTGCTCAGGCTCCTTTTGAAGTGTTTTTCTACGCTAGACAGCACTAATAAGTGACAAAGAGTCACTATTGAATATAAACACAAACTTTCTAAGGACTAGGTAGCAAATGAACAAATTGTCCCAAGGATTTGAAGATTTCCAACAATGGAAAATTTATGAGGAGATAGGCATCTCTCAGGACTGGAATTGCTGCTGCTGTCCTTAATCCTGAAAACAGGTAAAATAACATTCATTTGAATGCCTACAAACCTACTCCCCAACCGATAACATATTCCATAAGAACTACCCAACTGGCACTTTTCTTTGGTCAACAGTTTGCAAGTAACTCACAAAACAACAAAATTACCCAGGCCAAGTAGTTAATTACATCACGTTTACTTTCACCTAATAGGCTCAACTTTGTCAGTATCTAGTTCAAATAGAGAAAACCTGTAGACATGATGTAAAAGTAAAAATGATGAACTGTAGAGATGGAAAAGGTTCAAGATAACCTGGATATTCCTCATTATTTTACTGCTATTAACCCCCTGGCTATATACTGCTGATTGATTTGTGTGACAGCAAGGGAAAAATGACAGTTGCCTAAGGAGTAAGCGAGGTTATTAATTAGTGTCCTGGTTGAGGGAGGGAGGGAGGGAGGGAGGAAGGAAAAGAGGAAAGAAGGGAGGGAAGAAGGGAGGGAAGGAAGGAAGAAGGAAGGATAGATGGAAGGGGATGAACAAATGAACAAGCAAAGAAATATAGGAAGTCTCTCGGTTGTCAAGGTCTAACTGTATGTTAGCAGTACTTGAGCCCTGATCCTTTTGAAGGCAGTTGGCTGTTCCCACTTTCTCATCTCAAGTGGGTAAGTTGAAAGCCTGACTTTCACCCATCCCTCCCTCCATTGTGTCTGAACATGCATAGGAATAAAGCGGAGGTGGGGAAGGCTTTCAGTTGTATTAGTGTGTGCAGCAGGAATGGAAAAACTCGTCAGCATGAGGTCACCGTGTCTTCTCCGGCCCCTCTGCAAGATGCCACACATCTCTGAGAATGCTCTCAGGATCCCCCTTGCTACTGTCCCCTTCTTAAATCACACTGCCCTTTCCCTCTGGCACTGTGCCCCACTGTGGGTCTATTTCCAAATGGGATGAACTGAAAACTTTATAACGGTGCTAGAGAAAATCAGTGATGAGGAATAAAAAAGTTAAGGCCTATTACTATAAAATCTTTAAGAGAAACAAACAAAATCAGCAAGAACCAAGTTACGAATGTTATACACATAGGAAGAGCTTCACAAATCTCTCCATAGGCCACTAGTAGTTTAACAATGGTATGCAATTATTTAGATGTATAGTTTATTCCTGCATAATTTATGCAGATCCATTTTCAGATATTTTGCCCAAATACAGAGTAACAGTTTGATGATTACAGCAGCATCAGGGGACATCAAAGCACTCTACCAATATGATTCACATCCCCATTAACGATAATGCACAAGACAAATGTGAATCTTTATTAGGTTAATTCTGTTTTGTCCGTTTTGCAGATGAATAAGTGGGAGCACAGAGAGGTTAAGTGATTTGCCCCAGGTCAGAGTGAAATCTGGAAGTAAAAACAATGTGTAAGTATGGCCTAAAAGCCATATAGATTACAATTAAATAGAGGGGTATTTAATAGTGAAAAAAATCTAAAAACTAGGGCTTCATACCCCACCTAAGCACAGACTTAACAGGTAATCTCACATTCCTCATAAATTTCAAACTTCCTGCGATCACTATATAAATCTCGTGAATGGAAAGAAAAACAAGAAAAAACTTTTCTTTCACTTTCTAAAAAGCAAATGAGAGAAAGAAGGGCTGCTAAAATTGCAGCAAAGAGAAATGATCTGTCCTAAAGTGACACTGCTTTTTTCACAGTGTCCCATCAAAAATGTCCTTGAAAAACAAGTCATACAAAAAAGAGGTCTGTGGCATACAGAAAAGTAGAACTAAAAGAAAGATTTCTTCTTTAACTTACAAGGGTTTACTGAGCTCTTTTTTTTTTTTTTTTTTTTTTTTTTACACTCATTAGTAAGTTGGATACAATTAGCTCTGTTTTAACAAAAGGCTCTATAACAAATAAATTGTTAATTGCTGCTTCACTGAATAAGAGTTTCTAATAAATGCCTCTGTAGCTAGTAATGCTACAAAAAAAACAATCACTTTCTATGCAAGCCTCAAAACACAGTGAACAGTGTAGTCAAATAACACCAATATACAAAAATACAGATAACCCAGTTTGAAACAAGCAATGTTTTCTATATTTGTTCTTGTTTTTCCTTTGAGGATGAAAAGCTACGCCAACTTTCTACCTTCAGCCATTTAAATAATCACTAAGTTTAAAGGAGCCCACACGCTTCATATAACTGTAAAATAGTTAGGAGTGCTCAGTTGTTCAGATTGAAACTGAATTTGTAAAGTTTCAGCCACAGGAAACTGAACTGTACAGAAACTTCCAATGCTGTGTCGAAGTTAATGTTTATGCTATATTAGAAACAGAAAAATATGGGGGAAACAGGCACTAACTCCTCCTGTGTTTAAAATATCTGAAATTTCCCAATGGATTCATGAAACTTTGACACTACATGAAGCAAATCTTTTGTCATTTGGTAGAAAGAAAGTCCTCGGAGGAAGAAAGTCACTTCCTTTTTCTCTCTCAGAATCCCATCTAGACCTAGCAGTGTTACAGTGCTGAGAAATGACACATCCTTTTGCTGATTATGCAGGTGAGAGAAAACAAAGTAGCATACAAGAAAGGTCAGATATATTCTTTGGCCTGAGAATGGGGGAACCTGGTTCCACTTCTGCTACTGCCATTTACAAAGAATCAAATTCTGGAATTTCCCATTCAATTTTTTTCAGCATTTCTCTGTGCATTTCAGTAGTTGTCTGTTCAATCGTATGGAGAACTTTCGGCCCTGGCTGCAAAATTAGCCTCTCTGATATGTCATCGATGTACTACTACGTTCACTGATGCCAGAGAGTTCGGTGCTTGCAGACAGAGGATGTAGAGAGCAGAATCCCTTGGAGTGACAAGTTTAAAAAGCTTTGTCTAAATGATTCCACCAGAAAGCTCAGACTTCTGTTTGAATAAACATATTCTTTCCCAGAGGGACTGGGTGTCAGCCAGATCTTATCCACACCATGATCAAAAGTTATTCCCAACTGACAAGCTAAGCATCGGCTGCCCAACATTTTTTTATATATTAGAATATGAATTTTCAACAAAAAGTCCCCTTGTCAACAAAGGAAGCGTATTTTGTCATGAACTCACAGAATAATGGTCTCATTCATCAAGAAGTATTGAACAGTTCAGCAATACACTCAGTACACCCATGTTGTTTTTCTTGTATCTCATTTTCATGTCTCAGATGAGCTCAGCTTCCTCTGATTCTCAAAGTAGGGAGGTCTACAAGAAAGGAATGGTTTTTTGTATTCCTCATCTCTATTCTGCTTTAGTTAATACAGTCATTTCAAGGGGATGATTACAAAACTGCTCATATAGTCTCTCTAATATTTTTGCTAGATTTAGGTTTGCAGTTGAAACAGCAAATGTTAATGTTTCCCAGGTATATACCTGGGATAATGTATACCTTTGAAGTATAGTACATACCTGGGAAGAGCATTCAAGCAATATGTAAAAGACTATGAGCATTCCTATCCCAATATATGTTTATGAATCCACAGTACAATTCGGGATGTTATTAAGTTATTTGACTCAAATTTAAAACTAAAGTAAATAAGCAAGCTCCTTAGAAACTAATGACAGACTATTTACCTCCATTTTTCTTATTAATAATTTCCTCAGAAAAAAAAGTTAGCCATTAAGTGTAGTGTCATTAGTTCTATAAACATTTCTGCTTGAATTATAAGTGTATTCTATTGAGTTCGAAGAAGGGAACTGAACAAAACTGAAATATTATGCAATTAGATTACTTTAACATAATATATCTAATAAAATAATTGTATTTAAAGTTCAAGGATAATTTTTAAAAACAGCAAGAAATTATTCATTACACACGGAAAGCTAGAGGCTTGCAGACTACTGTGTATTCCTTCAGAAAATATATTCTCACTTCTTGCTATATGAAAAATTTCAAAAACGAATGTAAAAGTTAAATCTCATGGCTGGTTTTCATGCATCCCTCTGACTGAACATTTTTTACAAGAAGTATACGACATATAGAGGAAAACCAATCTAAAGACCCACCTGTTTGCACAGCATTTAGCCAGAAGCAATAAGGCATGTTAATGTCTTTAGTAAGTTAATTGCTGTCTTTTGCATTTCAGCATGGAGCTGAGAAAAACTACTGAGTTCACTGAAATGAAATAAATACAAACGGCAACTAAAATAAAGTGCTGCATTCCGGAGTCAACAAAATCTGATATTTTTGTGGTTCATAATTTCACTCCTTTCATCATGTTAAGAAGAAATTATTTACTCAGAGGGAGGTGAGGCATTGACACAGGCTGCCTGGAGCAGCTGTGAGTTCCCCATAAGTGGAGGGATTCAAGGCCAGACTGGATGACGCCCTGGGCCGCCTGAGCTGTGGATGGCAACCAGCTTGCAGCAGTGGGCTGGAGCTCAATGGTCCTTTCCAACATAAGCCATTCTAAGCTTCCTTGATTCTATGATATAACTGAAAGAGAACAGAATAAGGCAGCTGATGTGTCTTACTTGAATTAATGTTCTTGGGTTTTTTGTAATTTGACTTTCCCAATATCTGGTATTATTACTCGTTATAGAAAGAATTGTAATATTTTTACTAATTTGTAACAAATTGCAATGATTTACATTTTAAAAATTAAATCAGAATTGTTATGTTTCCAAAAATGGCATTGTTATCTTTTGCAAAACATTGCTCACTCCGTTTTGGATTTGTATTAGTATATGACTTTAATCAAGACACTTCTTAACAGATTTCAGATTCAAGTTGGATGACAATACATATCTATAAATGACATGAAGAGTTGTACAAAATAGTCGTGCAAATACAGCATATTTCCACACATTTGTCTCAACTGTAGTTTATAGTAATATAAAAAACCTTAAGGTTTTCTAATTGAAGTTAATTGAAGAAAAAACATCAGTCATTTCATAAACAAGTTCTTGTAAATTTTCTATTTCCCATGATAGCCATCCAAAAACTTGTTGCTGTCACAGACGAAACCTGGAAATATACGGATACATTGTCTTTACCTCTAGAGATTGATTGGAGAAGGAATTTGGACCAGTTCTTACTCTTTTTTTCATAATCAGTTCTTTTTTACCCTAATGCATATCACAGTGTTAAGATACAATCAGAAGATCTAAATATTCACTTCTATTAAGCCTTTTAGGTCAAATGTTATGGCAAATGCAAAACAGCTTACTGAAGTTCAAGTTGTTTTGGACTACAGAACTGAGAATTTGGTCTGAAATATGCAGTGAAAGCACTATTTACAAATTTGTTCAGAATGTTAATCCTTCTTGGCATCTCTTCATTTGAAATACTCGGTCTAGCAAGTAGGAAACTTTAATATAGGATAGGTAAGGAAAAAGGGATATGTATAAGAACAAGAAAGGCCAAGTCATTTTCTTGTTATCCAACAGCATAAACTAGTTAACAGAAGTAAATAACAAATAATAGTCAGCTTGGTGGATTTTTTGAGCGTCCCTAAACCTGGGATTACATACGTATACATAAGAAAATCAGATGCTGCATATGAAGTTCGGGGTCAAACAGTTGTATTTGCTTTTTCTGTTATAACAGAGTTGGAAAAATTGTTATATTTTGGAATATTAAAAAACATTTAAAAGCCTATTTTCAAATGAAAGTGCACAGATACTCAATACAGAAAGATTAGTTGCATAGGTATCACTGAGTCTGAACTAGTTATTTTGATGTTACCATATATTTCACACAAGCAATTTTGAATTTAACTTTAAAATGAACATATATTTACGTATTCCTGTTACATCTCTCTTACACACAGAAAAAAAAAGGTATTCTACTTTACATGACAGCACAGTGTATAACAGTAATACAGGTAATATGCAAGTATAAAAGAACCTTTTTGTAAGGTTTTCCTCGCCACGGTTATTTATGCTTACAACAAGTTAGAAGACCACATTGTTATATGCTGGTAAAAGTATCCTATGGTCCCTGTTTAATTCCTAGAGAAACCTGTCAGAGGTAAAAGATGTACTACAAAAGGGATAAAAAGTGAAGAACATGTCTATTATCAATTTAATGATAGGACAGACGTTCCCTTCAAAGTTTTTCCTGTTATGAAGCCTCACCAGTGAATAAAAGTATCTAATGTATTATTCAGATAAAGGCCTCTGAACCTTAGACAGAAGGAAATCCATACCGCCTTACATTGCTTTATTAAGTCTATATTAAGGGCTCCATTACTTTAAAGAATCTGTTTAAGTAACATTAAGGCTATGACCCAAACTGACAAAAGTAAGGAAATATAGATAGCTAAATTTCCATCTTTAAAATATGCTGCTGTGGGAAAGAAAAAGGAACAATGGAGTATAAGACTTTGCTTCTCATCTTGGGCTGAGAGAAATATTTGGGACGAAAGAAAAAAAAGAAGAAAAAAAAACAGCCAGACTCTTCTCTTGGCATTCAAGTGAATCCAAATAAAAACTGCTTAAAGTTTGACTGTCTTCCCATCATTTCTCACCATGGGTCACTTGTAGACCTAGGAGCAAGTTTTCAAGTTGCTATAGGAATAAGAGATAATTCCTTACTGCTCTGCAACAGAAAGTTAGAATAAAGGACCCAATTACTGCTGCAGGGGTTATATGTAAAACAGTGCTTAAGGGTTTTCATGTGTTCTCTGCCCATGTATGTACTGTGAAATCTGCAGAGAGTAGAAGGTCTCTCTGTCCCATCCTTTACACTGGGAGAATGTGGGAAAGAGAGACAGTTACATCGCTGGCAGCGAGTATGACATTTTGCAAAGTAGCCATCACTATACAGGAAAAGAGAACATTATTAGACAGCTTAACTGTAGCTCTTAGCTCAGAGCTCAAATTAGTCTTTATAACAGGCTACTATGAGATTGTATTAATTCTACCGAAATCCTGAAAAGTAATAAGTAAACCTGAAATCTGCCTATATCTTGCCTTTTAAGAATGTCATTAATTTGAAACTGTAAAAGCAATTGGCCTATACCATTTAATCCTACCTGAAGTCCTAAAACAGTTATAATCTCTTTATCCACCACTAAGGCAGTGATTGATACAGCCCTGAAATCAGTATTTTAGCATGTATTTAAAAATTCTGATAACAAAGTATTTGAGCACACGTTTGTATCTAGGAATGTCTTTAAGTTTCTAGTCAAACATGGTTTAGTTATTAACTTTGGCTTTTTATCTTTGTGGTCTCATTTTTGCATCGGCAAAAAAGACTTTCCTGCTGTTTATCTTCTCACAACCTATTTAAAATATTCCATACCCCTAACGTATATACAACGTGAACATGAACTTTTTGATACCAAATCTGGAGACCAAATCACAAACTGAACAGAAAAGTTCCTCTTCTTCGAATTCCTAGCCCCACTAGTGGGTCTTAGCAAAGACAAATAAAAAAATGAATATCACCACCATATAACAGTGGGAATTATTAACAGCTAGACCAAATTTGGAAATACACTGCTAACTTCTCCAGCTCCCCAGATCAAGACATATTGACTTTCTGAAGCAGAAGTTTGTCCAAATCTAAATTTAGCCTGCAGACAGTAGATTAGGATAACAGTGAATGAGAGCAAAGTGAATACTTTTCTATGATCAGGTTTGATTATGTGTGGTCTTTTTTTACCTTAAGCATCCTGTAATTTTTATAAAAATTTATGATATATAATCTTGACGAAAATACATTTGTACAATTTCCAAGGAAAAATTCAGGGAAATGCAAGAGATCCTTTCTGAGGAGACATTCACTTAAAAGAAAAAGGGCTAAATGGAGAGCAGAATACTCTCTTTAAAGGTAGAAAATGAGCAGAGTTCAAACAAAATGAAAATTTACCTCTTGTGATGAATCTTCCAGTTCTCATCATTACCATTCTGACTGAAATAACACACAGTGCATTATCTTTCCAGATGGTAGTGTTTGTTTTGCTCGTATATACATTAAAAGCCAGGCTTTTACAGGAAAAGAAATCCCAGACAGCTTTCTTGCATAGTCCATGATGGGTGGAAACAGACTTTTTTATCTCATCCTTGGGCCAAAATCTTTACAGTCCCACATCTGCAAATCCCTTGGCAGCAGCTTCTGTTGTGCATTCTGCACCCCACATCACTCACCATGGTTGTGGCTTCTGCTCCCATCCCTTTCCTAGCTCAAAGAGTATTCTGTGGAGTATCTTCACCTGTTAATTTTACAAACACTGTGCTTCCATCAAGCTAGTGAAACATATTTTTCATCATGGCATGCCTCCTAACCACCCCAAAGAAGCATCATTCTGAAAATGAAGTTACAGTGTACCAACAATATTTTACCAATCTATATCATTATTGCCATAATTTCACCTTTCCAGGTGGGTAGAAATCCCCTAGGAGGTACAGAACAACATCGGATGACAAGGGGCAAATTTCCAGCTTTTTGTTTTATACAGCATGTTGTGTACCCTGACACATGTTTTGTAAAATGGTAATATTAGCTCTACATATCAAAGTGTAGTGTTTGTAACCGAGTGACTAGTAAATGAAGTTTTCATGAAATCAGGAAAATCAGTAATTTTGTGTATTCTCACTTTTCCCTTCCTGCATCTGAAAACAGAGGGATGAATCCATTTCTTTCCTTTTTCTTGAAGGATTCCTGCCCCTCTGCCATATCAACATTATTTTTAAAGGGGAATGTTCTTGCTCATGCTGTCTGTATAATGCATTTGGTACCACAGAAGAAAAAAAAATTGTCTTAAACCTGAAATGTCTGCGCAAAATATGGGGCTACTTACTTGACCTGGCAATAGAACTGCTGGATCTTAGTCTTGTTGACTGAACAGCCATAAAGACTTCATCCTGCAAGGCGCTGATAACCTGTGGCAAGATCAGGCCTATATTAACATCTAAGCACATGGGCAGCCCTCTTGTAGGTTGTATGATAATATATACTAACATATATATATGCAAAACACATACTCATAGATCTTAATATATGAAAACACACACAAATGAATGGTTGACAGTTGGATATGAATGCAAAAATATGTCTCAGGTTGGAACACTCTGAATTATTTCTAACATGTACAATGCAAACCATCTATTTGAAATGTCACAAAGGGAATTTTTACCCCGGATGAATTCTTGTATGCTAAAATTCAACTAACACTGGACTTCTTTTTGGAAAAATAAGCGTTAGAAAGACCAGGTTTAAAATGGAAGTGCTGACAGTCCTTTAACTTGAATAGTATCAGCAGCTTGAATAGTATCAGCACTGTACATTAACAACTGTAGTCATAAGATCTCAACATTTTTCCCCTCCCCATCTTTCCCTGGAGCTGCTCAAAAAGCTAAGCCCCTTTTCACATTCTTAATGACGAAAAGTTAAAAAAAAAAAAAAAAGAAAAGAAAAAGAAAGAAAGAAAAGAAAGAAAAAGAAAAAAAAAAACTTAAAAGTTCAGCTGGATTTTCTTCTGGTTTCCTAATGAGCTTAACATCTCTTAAGATGCCTTTGGTAAAGGAGAAAATCTTTTCAAAAAGACCCATTTTCCTGCTGACAGTACAATCTTTCTGAAGTAACATCAGAAGACCATAAGGGTGACATCCAAGACACCTGAGCTGGTAATACAAGCTCTGTAACCAATAGATTTCTATCCCCCCTTTACTCTACGTTTTCTAGCAACATAGTTCTTTAGAATAGGGTCAAAAGAAAAAATTCTGTTTAGTTGTTTAATGGAAATAAATATTTTTTTTCATCAGACCTCTGCTAGAGCTTGCCCGCAGTCGAAGTATGCTATAATTTAATTTGTCATAAAAGACCCAAAGTATGTGGCTCTTAATAAAACAGGAGATCACAAAGTCATATAGTTTCATGTCACCTTGTGTATTCATGAACAATGGTACCTGACCTATTTAATGATTTTTTTCTGCTCTATGATAGCAGAGAATAGTCTCACAATAAATTTGAATCCTGCACGGCTGCAGAAAGTAAGAAGCAGCAACTGCTATAACACGAGTGAGACGAAATGCTGTCTTGAATGCACTGTCTATTACAATTTTGCATGTGATTTTATCATGCAAAAAAGTTACTTAGAAAGCTGACATCACTCATGTGAGATATCTGATGTAAAGCAGAGAGGTGACCTCTGTGCTTATATTGTATGTGTGTCAGGGCATAGACAAGGCCTTAATACGTACATCAGGCATATGGACAAATCTGTGTATTTTTGCCACTTGCATTATGATCTGGTAACACTACAATACAGCACCTTTTGGTTATGCAAGTATAATATCATGCTGTTATTGGAGGGATTTGAGTCTTGAGTCAGAATCATAAATTCTGCAATTTATTTTTTGACAGAAATCTATAATTGGCAGAATTTAGGAGAGTTAATCATAGGTTACACCTGAATGAATAAGACTAGAAATTTACTGATGCTCAGTTCTGAATGCCAGTGGAAAAAAACACTTCTCATTTTCTATCTTTTTAGAACTTCTCCTATTTTTGCTATGGTTGCCATAATTCTGCAATTTCTGTAATCATGGAGCATCTATTATGAAGCAAGCCAGTAGCAATCATTTCAGTGTTCCTAGGGTCTATTTAAGACCAATTCTTTTTCAGAAACAGAACAACAGGACACTGGACTACACTGCATGAAAGAGGCAGTTTTCCTAACACTCCTATTTCTCACATGTACAAGTCACAATTCAACAGCCAGTGAAGCTGGGAGGCCTGATCAGAATAGGGGTGAGACTGGCAGGATGCACGTCCAGAATAAGGACTTTCCAAAGACCTTAAACCTGATCTGGCAGTTGATTGTCTCCAGAGGTGTGAATTAATTCTGCCCCCAGGTCAGTTTAGTCCCCTTGTGAAAAGAAACCTTCAATTATGATAAACTCTGCTAAATTATTTATGTTATTTCTTTGATATAATGAAGCTTTATTCAGCAGCAAGACCTTTGTCTCAAGTTGGAAGTGAATGGGGCAAATGATCATGAAACTACAGAGGATGTAGGCTTCTGGAGCAGAAGCACTAACTAGATTGGTTCAAATTTATTCTTAGAACTGTTGGTTTCAGAGGAGTTAATATGAGAAAGAATCCAGCTCATAAAACTTAATTCTTCCCTGTTTTACAGGGAGTGTGGTCCCAGAGAGGCAACTGAGTATGTCAGGGCAGCATTTCAGTTCCTGAAGTAGACTACAGAAAGTCCTATAGTTCAGCAGTTCTCACATAACCTTTATTGTTTTATTTTCAATTGGCTGCTGTTAGCTGTAAAAATGAATTCATTAAAAAAAATAAAAAACAAAATAGCACAAGACTGGTGCTTTGGAATATCCAGTCTTAGAACTTGGCCCAATAAAAAATACGTATGTATATTCAACTTCCACACCATTAAAGCCAGACATTTTCTTTATAACAAAACCTGGCCCTCAGTTGTAGTCAATACCATATAGAGGCATTTAGAGAGTAACAAAATCTCACAGGAAATTCTTTATATGAAGAGATTCAGAAATGAAAATACCATTCAGGTCACAGTCATTGGCACATAATGCTACAGTTAAGCCATTCATTTCTAATTAGGCCTGTGATCAGAAAATAGCCAATTTCACTTTCTGCTTCTTGGTATGTTCAACTATTTTGTCAGCCAAAAACTGTTAGCTGCTGAATTTTTAATGATCCTTTATTGGATAATAAGGTTGTGTTTTCATTTCTCGCAAACTGCTGGAGTCTCCGTTAACAATTATATTGGGGAAAAGGTTTCCACAGTAGGTGGGCCCCACAGTCTGTATAAACCATAGATTAGCATTATGGAAAATAAAAAATAAAAAATAAAAACCAGAGGAAAAAAAAAAAGAACACCTAAGAAAAGCAGGTTTGTGTTTGGGTGTGTACAGAATTAGGTTACTTCATTACATAAATTAAGCAAACCAAAAGAATACATTCAGTATGGTGAAAATCACATGAATCCGCTACTCATTAGGTCAGCAAGATCCAGCCACTAAGCTGAAGCCTTCAATTAGCACTCAAATAAAACTATACTTGTTACTTCAGGAATAGTATGAGTTTTTGGTAGTAGATCTGTGGCTACTTTTCTTCATGTTGCTTGTTTCAGAGGACTGCTTTGGGGCACGTGGAAAAGCTCTGCTTTGCACCCTGGTGTCATACACCAACCCATCTCTGGGATCTTTCAAGATGGCAGAGCAAAAAATAGCATCTGCTTTGGGCTTCTGCTGAAACAAATGAATGCCTGACTGGTTCTCAGGTTGAAGAGACAAAATGAGTTACTGTAGGAAGACAGAGGACAACAAGAAGAGGATGTGAAGGAAAAAGAAATAAAGTTTGAATGCACTGAAAATAGAGATACAGTGCAAGTCATAGAACGGACATTTTAAAAAGTGAAATTTAAAGGCCAGGTTTTGAATCAGAGTTATACTGCAAAGGCTCCAAATCTGCGTATATGTAGGAATGCAGGCATAACATACGTTGGATTCATAGAACTACTCATTTCCTAAGAAGAATCCCTGACACATATTTGGTAAAATCTTATTATCTCAAGGGCATCTTATCTCAAGCCGTACCAGACCAGCTATTTGCATGCATAAGTTAAAATAATAATTTATTTTGTCAATATAAAAAATAATTTAGTAACTTTCCCTACCTTCCAAAGACTCTGAAGCAGAGATGCAAAATTCAGCATTATTACTGACCATTTTGACAAGGATATTATTGCTGCTATAACACCTGGGCAAACATAGGCACGTCCTTGAAAAAGTTATTTCTGCCTACATTAATTTCCCTATTTCATCAGCCAAAACCTTCTACAGATTTCAACCCTATAAATTGTACTCAAGACACTGATACTTCCTAGACATAAAGTGATTATTCAACAATCCCACGGAGCTCTTCTCCAACCAGATACTGGACAGCATGTGGCAAAAATGAAATTTTTTTTATGAATCATGCGGTATTATCACAGTCACAACAATATGAAAAGAAAAACATATGAGGAAAAGTTCTGCCAATGGAGTGAGGTTTAAATAAAGTGTATTAAATAAGTCACTGGGCCTTAATCTGGATAATTAGGATAAGTAACAAGAAAAATCACAAGAAAGAAGAATGGAGTCATAGACAGCTTTAAACCTTCATTTCTTAGTTTAGATACTTTTTTGTTACCTTACTAAATATCTGTAAAATATGGCTTGACACATCTAATACATTTATACAAAAATGTAAATGTAATTGTATATATTGACAGTGCACATCTACAGGTGCATAATGGTTTACACAAATGTACAAATTAAAGAAATGAAGGAGGGTGACACAATATAAGGATGCAGGATAAGTTTTGCCTTCCTCATCTGCATGGTTCATTACAACACGTTCAATATGTATGCTGAAGAACTGCTGAAGAACTATATAAGCCATTCAACTCAGTATGAGCTGAATAAATCGCATCCAGTTTACAGTGAACTCTGTGTTTATGTATTCAAAACTTCAAAGTCAATCCAAAAGCATTTCCCTGGTTACTGGAGCCCACCAAACTGACTTCAGAGCAGTAGACAAAAAGAAGTTGTGCTTCTTAAGATCTTTAAGTTCTTAAACAGCTGGTTCACTCAGCTGCAGAATATAGTATGAGGAACGCTCAAAAGCTTTAAGGTGCAAGAAGTGATGATAAGCATCCACTTCTTGCTACGAAATACATATGTTCTTGCGTTTGGTACTCATATTTGAATCTATTCAATATTATAGCTAACAGAAAGTCTTCCTGAAGAATCAAATAACATAAGGCCTGGCTGCTTAAGAGCTGTGTTTAACCTTCTATACAGTTAGAAAATTGAGAGCATACAGGATCTCCTGCCCAATGTCCTCAGGTTTTTTCACTTTTTGATTGTACAGGTCTAAGTTCTTTCAAGTCTCAGGTTTCTGCAGTTTCTGCTTCACCTGCTTTACCAGGGTAAACTTCTCTATCTGTGCTTTGCACTCTACATGCGACTTTAATAAGCTGCTAAGCCTGAAGCTCCAGGTGCAATGAGCACAGTGAAATCAATGGGAAATATCTGTGTGCACCAAAGGCCAGATTTTGATCCATTGTGTTCGAGCAGAATGATCCTCATTAACCTAACAGATAAAGGCAGCAATGAGCGGCGCTTCTGTAATATCCATGAAATCACTATTTCATGATACCAGTGAAAGCCCAGGGAGGAGGTTTCTTGGTTGCAATAATTAATAATTTACAAAAAGCTTTAACTAAGCAAGACATTGCCCACCTGGAAATTGGAATGAAAGGATATTAATGAAGCTGCAATGCAGATGGTCATGTTGGAGGTGATGAAGAATTTATTAGGGAGACAGCCATCAGAGGCAGTGTAGTATATGAAGCATAAAGCTGCTATAACTAATGACAGCAAGTAGTTTAGGCAAGTAATGGACAGCACAGCTACAAAAGGGAACATGGAGATATATTATTTAGTAATAAAGTTCTCATAAAAATGTGAAATATGAAGTAGAAAGATTAATATGATTGCACAAGCCATCTTAAATATCCATATCCAACTTCTCCATTTTAAAAGAAGTAGACTGAATTTATGTCCACGCAGCAACATGTAAGTCACAGCACTTATTTACATAGTTTATGCAAACTACTACAGATCTATGGGCTTAATTTATTGAAATAATGTTTGAAAGTGATTTAATTTATTGCATTAACAATAGAGCAGATGTTATATTTCTACCTGCCAAGTGATCCAAGAAGTGTAGGTCAGGTTATCAATCATCATATCTTACTCCAAAAGATTCAGGGACCTGCACGTTAGCGGCTGCTCTGCTTTAATAATTCCAGACTTCCCTGAGATTGACTAATAATCCTCTCTTTACTTCTCCACTGTCAGAATTAATCTTTGCACAAAACCTGGGTGAATGAGCTCGCTGCAGAAGACAACACAAATAATAAACATTTCTTGAGATGCTGTGTCGCTAGCATTTTGTGTGCAACTGGAGCTAGAAAATACATTTTAATAAACCATCTCTTCTATGGCTTTCTTTTAGTAGTAGAAGTATTTAGTAGTTGAAGAAGTATTTTAGACTACACTAATGCTGGCATGCATAGGTGAGTAGGGGGAAATTAGTGGGGATTCTGGTTATTCTTAAAAGCTGTTTAAGCTTGATTTTCTCTCGCTCATCTGAATTCATAATACATTAGGAAATGTGTCTTTAATGCATACATTGATCAAGCTACAAAATTAGAGGAAGTCATTCTTTTTTTCCACTTCTTTTTAAAATGTATGAATGCTCATCCCAGACTAAAACCACAGCACTTGAATGTGAATTTTTCATCTAAAATAAAGCACTGTTCCAGTGTAGATACTCTGTACTATAAAAAGGATTGCAAATTGCTGAACTTCAGTCCACAGGATGAGTTTATTCTTCTCCCTAGATTAAAAAGAAAACACAATTCTAAAATATTCTTTATGTTATCAAAGAGGGATTTTTGTGCATTTGCCCAAATTTATACTCATCCATAGTGAAATTACACTAATGTGAGATTGGTACTGAATAAAACTCAAAAGAATTTTTTTGAGAACATTGACCTGATCTTTAATCTGGAAGGCCTGCTATTTTCTCAGCCACTCCTTCACTTGATAAGGTCTTAATTATGTTATTTTTGCATCGCTGCATTTTCCTATAGTGAGGTACCTCTGGAAACAGCATCAGAACTGGGAACAGCAACTCCGTTTTCCTGAGACCCATTTGGAAAGGAGCAGGAATCCAACTGATATATTTTTGGTAAAGACTGGCAAAAGATGTTCTGGCAGAGTTTTCTCAACCCTCCATTTCAGTGTGGAAAGTTAAAAACAGCTGTCTCCTAAAGGCTGAGAGTAAACCTTGTATGCAAATCACTCAGTCTCTGACACTAAACCAGTAATTAAACAGTGAATAAAATGGCTACGTATATATAGAGATATCTAGATAAATAAAATAGTATTTTTAAAAAAATATTTTCCTGCAGGGTACAGATAAGAAGCTAAGAACTACAGCTCACATTCAGAAACTTAAGCTTTTCCTACAAACAAAGGTGATAGACATCTGCAATGGTGGTTATGGAATGAATATATCCTGAATCTCAGTCTAAGGCCTGCCCCATGTGTGTTTAAAGAAAGGGAAAAACTGCACTGAAAGTCATTTGCATAATTCAGAGACACACTAAGGGAAATATAAAGGGTTATTTTGAAATGTCAGCAGTAGTATTATGTTCACCAATTCTGGGTCACTAACTATTGAGAGAATTATAAAATCTTCTAATGGGTATTAGTATGAACAAATCCATAGCTTTTGTTGCTTTGAGATGCTTGTTTACAAATCATATAATGCCTGCTATGAGGAATATTCCATTTTGGCTTTAAACCATTTCTTTTATTTATTCGTCTCTTTCTTTCTTTTGGAGGGGTAAAAAGCTCAAAAAAAAATAAAATAAAATAAAATAACCTACAGGGTGGATAATTTTCTTTTTCCATAGAACACTGAATTATTCTGCTACCTGGATGTAGTTTGTCATATTTAGTAGAGGGCTTTTTTGAATCATAAATGAATAAAATAGTTCATTTAACTGTTACTGGAATTTTGCTCTTTCCCCTGGTGAATGGTTTTACTGGCCTTGTAATACTGTTTTGGCCAGTTGAAATCTCATGAGTTATGAGTGTTATTTCCTTACAATTGCACATATTTTCCATATTTCACACAAACCAATTATTTATCACACACATATACATGTGTTTCAAATTATTTTTAAATTAGTTCCTTCCTATTTTATACTGTTTTTAAATTACTCTCAGTGTTTTGAATCTTAAAATAAATGATCTATTCAGTGCTTGTTAATGTTTTTCAAGATTTCATGGAATAGCCGCTGGTTTGTTTACAAAAACCACACTTTTTCACCCATGCATCTTATGCTTGTGCACCAAGGGATACTTGGGACAGAATTCTTCCTCTCTATGGAAACTATGAACTGTGCAGATTCTGATCATACAGCAGAAACCGGGAATGCTTGGGGTTCAAGATATTCCTATAACCATCTTCCTCATCTGTTTTTATTTTTCCAGATGGCACAGGCTGCACAGTTTCACATGCCAGTCCTTAAGTACTGGGTAGAAGAGAAAGGCAAACACGTGACACCCTAATGTGATTTTTATATATATAATATTTCATGTATATTATATATATGTAATGTTTTATTTATGATTATCTAAATCATAGATTTATATAATATTTTTAAATTATATATATTGTTTCTATATTTATCTGTACATAGCATTTTTCAACTCTATACACATTCATAACAAATTCTGCTATATTTTTCTAAACTCCCTCTAACTGGTCACCAGTAATAAGCTGTCCTCAGTGTCCCCAAGGAGGTTGTACCAGGGCTATAAACAACAGGTTTATTATCTTTTTGTTTTGTGACGTGACACTTCTGTAGATTCTGCCTAGTACTGCATTGAACCTCAGTGCTGTCATTCTGCATTGCAAATTTGTGCCTATTTTTCTTTCCATGGTCATTCATGAGCCCTTCTGTCATTATTTCTTTCCAGGTTTCATTGTCTCTGTGAATATTTGAGTTTTGAATTATATTTACCCCAGAGAGATATATATGGGGTTTTTTTCCACAATGAATTTCATTTTCTTGTTTTCTTTTTTTAACTCCTTTAGCTCCATTTACAATTTCTTTTGCTTTGTCTGTAGTTGACTGCAAGACTTTTCAAGTCAGTACCACTGATGAATTGCATAAATGGACCTATTACCCCACTTCAAAAACAATATGAAGAATGTTAAATGAAGTAGAACTTAAGCTCCTCCCTTTTCAGTCTAAGGCAATTTATGTTTTATCCTTGCTTTATGGTTCTGCAGTCATATTTTAGGCTATAAATTAAATAATAAGCCTTCATGAGACAAAGTGCCAAAAGCTTAAACAAAATTCAAACTTCTGCTGCTTTTCTTTCAGACATTTGTTTTACCTGCGCACACAGCACAACATTATCATCTTTGTCTATCAAGATGTCATTTTCAAACTTCATTGCTGCTCTACATTCTCAGGTTCATGAAGATGTTTCCCATGGGGAAAGTGCTGCTTCTGTTGCAGACCAAAGACAAACTGTTCGTAAAGTAAAACCTTCCTTCTTGCCTTCCTTTGTGAGTGAAGGCAATTACTCCGTACTCTCTTTCTGAGCTTCTAAGTGGCACGTTATGAGAAGATGCAGAAAACAAATTCTCCTTCTTTCATTTGTGTCTGCCACTAACTCTTCAACCTGTTCACATAATTCAAATGAAGTTGGCTGGAGGATTAAGGATGGACATGATCTCTGGGATGGTGGGTAGTCAAACTCCCAGTGAGGTTTTTCTTCTCTCAACATTTTTCCACTACTCCTGTGGGATAAAAAGTGAATCTTCAGCATATAATTGACAAAATCACAGATCTTTTTCCCTTTTGAACTTCTTTTGTTTTCTCTGCAGTGTTTTTGCAGTTAACCACATTTCCATGTCACATCAGCAATAATTGCCTGTGGCAGGGTAAATGAATTTCCTAATTACCTTACTACCAGTTGGCTTGAGCAATTTGTAAACGTTCCACTCTTTCAAGTACTCTTTTGTCTGTTCTTTATCAATTTATATCTGAAAGGGTCATCATTTGCTTGTTACATAAGCTTTATTTTTTATGCTTCTTACTTAACAAAGATCTTTCAAAGGACAACTGAATTTCAATAAGTTTTAACCATTACTAATGTCATCATCTCTCCCCCTCTTTCTTTCAAGAATATATTTTATTTCAAGGATTTTTAGTTCCTCGAAATAATTTTAGCATGCTTTTCATTTCCTTAACTACTTCAGCATACAAGAGCTACTACAGATTCATTTTCATTATGCAGGTTTTCCTTCTACAAACTCCACATTTCTTCAGATAATCCTCATAAATTTAGGTTCACTTCTCTTCTTCCAATTTCATGTTCTCAAAAAAAAATGAAGTTTCAGATTATTTGACAGATTCTTTGGAGAAAAAAAAAAAAACAAACAGCACAACTATTTCTTCTTCTTCCCGTTCATCTTTCACAAATACAGGTAATGTCAATCCTGAATTAATGTAAACTTGAAATAAGCTGCTTTGAAGGATGGCAGAGTGCCCTAATGATCATCATTTCCGAGCACAGAGTATTGTTTGTGGTAGGGGGAAAGTAAATGTCCACTAAATACTATGCGATTATAATTCATATAATTATTATATAATTCATATAATTATTCATAATTTATGTTGTATTTATGCAATTTTATTTTTTTGCTGTTCTTTTTTACTTTTATTTAAAACGTTAAAGTTATGTTATAATATTGCCTTTACCAATACCACCCTTCTAGGTGCCACTTAGTCCTATGATGTCTATAGATGAATTCCATCATTTCTGCATTCCCAACTCTTGCTTTTTGTGTCCCTTTTGATGTTTTTTAATACCCTTGATGACATTTATATATAACAATTCTCCTCTTACTCGGTGTATGCTATTTCATGAATGTTTCATCCTCTATTTCATTTGGAAGCTATATGCCAGGCCACACATGAGCTTGTAGGATGGAAAGCAGTGGATAAACTTATTAAAACTTAAGAATAGAGTGATTTCATAAAGAAGATTCATCATAGAATGGCTGAACATAAACAACAAGATAAAGGCAATTTATACTGCTTGTTAAGTCTGAAAGGGACCCAGGACTAAGAAGATGAATCTCATGTTAGCAATAGGGAACTTACCTAGTCTTGCCCTTAACATGGTGGCAAATCATTTTAGAAGTAAAGAGAAGGAAATGAAACAAACAAACAAACAAAAAAAAGCCATCAGATTTGGAGTCTATGTGTATTTCTAAGATGCTGAATGCTCATTGGTTATTGGTTATTACAGAAAGGTAGACCAAAACTGAGCAGGTGATAAAGCTTATCAGTGTTATACTGACAATGCATGGAGTAAAGGATCTCAAAAAATTCCCATGGGACCAAGAAATACTCAGAGCATTTTAGCTAAAATATAATCTAAGAGGGAAAAACAAAAGCAAACAAGAAAAGCCCTCACTTCTCTGGAAATATTCAGCATACAATGACAGCCAGTAGCTTTCTGCCTAAACTGCTAAGTGAGAGATAATGCAAATATTTAACATAAAAACATAAAATTTGGAGACGATTTTAGAAACGACATTCTCAAAAGATGAAGTTATAAAACAGGAAGTTATACATCAGTTTTAAGAAATAAAAACTCTAGGTATATACTATAAGACTTTTCTTTCAATAGACAGCGTAGATATTATTCACAGAATTGGTTCTAAAATGTAAAACAAATATTGAAACATTGCACTTTTAGAAATTATCTGCAATCAACATAAGGATATATGGAATTTTCTTTTATAACATGAGACACATACTCATAAAATCTAAACATCAGAAAATTCAAACATGATTTAAATAATTAAAAAGCAGTCTGTCACAAGACATGCCATATTGGAAGGAAAGTGATTGTCCATCAGAAGTGTATATAGATATAAAATATTTCAGGATGCATGACATACATATGACTGTGATGTGTCCATCACAGTGCTTACATGTTCTTAGCCAGCTTTACAAGGGATTTTAAGATGAGAAAGGATCATCAGTCATCTATTCTGATTTTCTGCATGATAAAAGAATAGCATTTTCAAAGTGCATACATAATTTAGAAATATATAGACTGTGGGGTTCTCGTTAGATGCCCGACTCCTACCGATTCCACGTTTGATAAATGACATTGAGTATCTTAAATCTCTAAGGTCCAGATCCTCAAAGGCACTTTGGAAGCTAATTCCCCCTACAATCAAAGAAAATCAAATGCCTAAATGTCTTTGAGGACCTGGGCCTAGCCCATTTTTGAAAAATTTGCCCTTTATGTCTCTCTTGATAAAGATAGGTGCTGTTAGATGAGGAGCCATTTTCATTTTCCTTCCTAAGGAGGTGATAATGCAGGCACTTGTCTTTAAGCGTTCATCCAGGAAGTGGATGACTTGGAATCAGCTCTCTCCTCTGTGTGAGGATATTCTAATTGTATCTTCTGCCTCCTAAGAGGATGCCCTGAGCAGTACTCCGTGCTAAGCCATATTCTACACTATTCAGGAGAGGGTGCATTACCCACTGTCTTTTGCACAGCTAACATGAAAAAGGCAAATACAGTGATTCAGTGGGCCAGAGAGAGAAGCAAGAACAAACGTGACATACATTTGGTCTCTGCCTGAGTTCATTGCTCTTCTGTATTAACAATATATTATGGAAAATACAGCTATGGGTGTAGGAACAGGAGGTCTACTGCTCTCACCCATCAGGGAAGTGCCGTAGTCGCTGGGCTACTCAAAGAACCTTCACGAACACCAGCACTATCATATAGACAGGCTTTCTCTTTATTTTTCACCTGTGCAGGTTGTGCTCCTTTTCTGAAAGAGAAGGAGTTTGAACATTTCCATTTGGAGACTTAAGTAAGGCTCCTAAACCTCAAGTACAGCTAAAATTGTATGCTTTTTCTTTTCTTATTTTTTCATTTCTTACTGTCTACTCTCAGCTATTGCTAGTCTCAGGTGTTCCTTGTTAAATGAGTAGACTTTCAGATTCTGATTCAAAGGAATGTTACCAACAGCCTCCACAAGGTGCCAATTGCCAGGTTCCATTCTGCAATGCTGTATACTGGCATTGCTGGCACTGCATCTAGGTTTTAAAATCACAGAATCACAGAATGTCGGGAATTGAAAGGGACCTCGATAAAATAAATACTGAAAATCTGTTGCTGGATCCAGTATTAAGACACTAAACAACCTGGCTATCCTTTCCAAAAGTGAATAGAAATGTGGGATAAGGAAATCCCAAGAAAATCCTGATATTAAGTTACTTTTGGGAGTGCAGACAACAACTTATCAAAGGTACAAGACTATTAGTACAGTCTAAAAATCTCTCCTGACAGTTGTCCCAACAGCTAAATGCACCTTGTCTGCATGTAGTACATTTCTCTCTAATCAAGAGAAAAGGAAAAATGAAGATGCTACAAGCATCTAGATTAATAAAAAATCTAGATGGGAAACTCCTGTGCAATTGCCTTCTGCTAGAAGAGCACTAACATAAAGACACTAACATAGTCTGTTTAGAAAGATCAACAGTAGGCTTTAGGCAAGGCGTGTAAGGGGGACACAGTAGGCCTGACCCTACAGTTATCCTATGATTTATAGTCATCTTGCAGCAATGTACTGTATTTGACATTGGCCAAGGGGTTAATCAGTTCTGAGCACTGGCTTGGTAATAGTGTCCTGCCCTCGGGGTCTATTCAATCAATCAGAGTTGTCCAATGCTGTAATGCCTCAGTTCTGAGTGTAGGCAGATGAGCATGTTGTCTTTCAGCATCCTGGAGGTATACAGGCTTTGAGAAGTGGAGTCAGAATTCCACCTAGATCAGGGCTGTCAAGCTCATTCCACAGAGAGCAGTGAGAATAACAAGTGAGGTGACCATGTTGAAACAGGGGTCACCGCCTTCTCTGAGGGCAGCCTGAAGCCGTGGACCTGCCGAGAATAGGAAGCTGCAACCATTTTGAAGGAGGAAAATACTTGGCCACATCCTCTCTGGAAGGAATTATTCAGATCTTGTTGGATAAGAAAAATCTTGTTTTGAAGAAAATGGCTACTAATTTGAATACATTTATTCTCAAAAACAACAAAAACAAAAACAAAACAAAAAGCAGAAGGCATATAAGTTCAGGAGGAAAATGAACCTGGTATGTTTCAGTAGAGAGACTTGAGACAATATTCAAAAGCATAAAGGAAGATTAGGTTGGAAGCTGGAAGAAACTGGCTTGGCTATTCCTGTTCTGCTGTACAATATGGCATCCAGCTTGTAAAAAATCACCCTTAATCTCAGTACCTACTCAGTACAGTACTTAGGTACAACTTTTTAAACAATGTCTAAAACAGGTGAATTATCTTTAATATAGGTGGAATTATCTCAGAAATTTTGGTTAAAATACATTCCAGAGATGAAAATCGGCTCTTCACACACAAAAATTAAAAACCTAGCAAATCTAGATTTATCCTCAAGAAAACTTTAGTTTACCTTGCAAGTAAAGAAGAAAGGAACACAAGCAGTAAAACTAACGAAGCTTGGTTTCCTCCAAGTACTGTGGTTTCTTTCTTAACCTCTTCCTCCTTCCTTTACATGTTGATAATCTCAGGCTTGCCTCCATATCCCTCTGATACATTCATTGGGCAATTGGGCAATAGAACAATGCATCTTCATCCACACACAAGCCTATCTGCTGTTATGTTGAGCTGAACATGTACGACCTCTGCTCTGTCCGCCACACCTCTCTAATGAGCAATAGATTTTCACACAGTTTGTGAAAAAGCAGTTGTCATTGCTATGTTAAAGCCTACTTCAAATCCAACTACTGATCAAAAACCATAGTACTTGATGGAGACAGGTAAAAGCAAACTGGACAGTATTTTAAAAAAATAAAATGAAAAAAAATTGACTAACCTATTTTAAATAATACATTTAATCCTGTGTTTTTTCCTTTTTCAACCTGTGGTATATTTTTAAAAACTGAACATGTGAACATGCAGATTAAGTAACATCAGAATGTTTTTTCTCATGAACTTGATTCTGCTGTAATACAGACAGACCACCACCAGTGCTGCAGTGTCAAAAACAGCTGTAGCTACGTTACTCTCTAAAATACAAAATGCATCCACATCTACCTGGTCTACCTGGGTTTATGTATGCCTTTGCCTTGAATATAAGGGGAATTTCCTGCAACATTTCCAGTGCTGGAGGTCCTTGTATCAACCAACTCCTCTGGATAACTTCCTGGAATAGCTGCTACTCATAAACTGAGTACCCTCAACACACAGATGTATTTATGAAACTGACTATATTCAAAATAGAGTGCATTTCAACAGTACATGTGTTGTGCAAAGCAGTGTGGCTGCTGTAGAGAAGTGAGATGTTTCATATGCAGCAATGAGGGTCAGAGCTGCTGTAAAGAGCTGTGGAGAGCACTCTACTTAAATATTTTGTTAATAATCATTCACAAGAATATCTGAAGAAAAACAGTAGCTCTCTAAACACAGTATTCCTTATTCACCCAAATTTTAGCTCCGTATGAGATTACCCAGAAGTAGGTATCAGAGGAAAGCTAAAGGAGCTTCCTGTGGTAATGGTACATACGTGTGAGGTCAAGAGTTTTTCAAAAAGCTTCTGAAATACACTCTGAGCAGAGGAGGAGTGGAAATGTGATCCTTCTCTCTGGGTGGTAAATAGGAGGTGTAGGAAATCATGTGTGTGCATATGGGGTAAGGGGGATAAATGTTTCTGTTTAGACCTCAGTATAGCTTTCAACAGCCAGTATTTCAAAACATAAACAGGAACACATCTGCACAACAGCATACGCTTGTTCTTTTCAGTAACAATAGATAATATCATATTCTTTGGTCAAAATAGTATTGATGAATACTGATAGTATTGATTGACATAAGCTCGCATCCTTAGTGTGTGGTCATTACCATTGGGTTCAATGGAGACATGTAGGAAATCCATTCTTACTGAAATCTACAGTTAACAAAATGGACACATGTGGGAATCATAAGTATTTCAGAGATGGATCAATATCAGTATAAAATTTTAGACCAACTGAAGTTGCATTTTGTGTTGTTCTGAATAAACTTATAGCAACGCAATTATTATCTAAAAACCTCTATGGAAGAATGACTAGCAGCATTTCAGTACTCTATTTTTTTTCTTTATTTGCATGGATATAGCTTGCTCTTCTAATTTATTTATTTATTTTTTTTAAAATTCACCAAGTTGCTTGTATCAACAACAGTCATCAGCGTTTATGGCAATAGAGTTGTGGGTGCCCATGAAAGGAAAAATGGTTGTTTTGTATGTGTTGCCTCATAGCTTTTCCTCTGAATATGAAGAGGATAAAGAATTACCTGTGTTTTTCCACTATTAGTCATTTCTGATAAAACTGACAAAATTTAAAACAATATTAGAAAGGTGAGAGTGGTGTCAGGGGTTTTTTTTGGCTTGTTTTGCTTTGTTTTATTTTCTTGGAGGGAAGGGGAGAGGAGAATTTCTTTGTCTTTTTATATTACATTATCTGTGAATGTTTTAATGATTTTCATTATTTTCTTCAGTTGTTGTTCATTCTATTCACCACTGGAGGACAAGGGAACTTAGTTAAACTTCCATAACCAGCACTGAATTACTGGACACAACGGTCACATTAGATAATGAAATGTTTTAAAACATTTCTACTGTTTTAATAAATTTAAAGTTGATAATGTGTTAAATGCAATATGTGACTCCTGAAATTCTGAGGTCATTTCCAATAGGGGATCTCTATGAAGAGAAGAGAATAAAAACAATATACCTGTGTAGTTGCATTTTAAGCTCAAGATAACTCACTGCTGAGACAATGCAGTAGTGCTTTTTCTGAATCAGATAGTCAAGTCATTATTATTAGCATCAAAATATTTCAGTCATTCTGTACAAGAAGAAATGATTTGGGAAAATCAAAAATGGCTAAAAAAAAACCAACATGATTTCTGGACAATGTCATGCAGTTTAATTTAATGCTCAGAAAGAATTTGCAATACGTGACCAAACAGAAGTGTAATGGAAGTAGCCTTTTTAACTTAACTTAGGATGCAGCATCTCTTTGACATCACTTACTTTGACATCAGCATTGTAATCAGCCACCAATGCTACCATTTCAGCAGACAGTACAAAATTACCAGTCAAGAGAGAACAAAAGGAGGCAGTCGATCTTTTTATAATGCTTTTAAATAATGTTGCAGTTCACAAAATGAATGCTCATGTGATGCATCAAGTAGTAGAACACAATACTTTGAAGCTTCCTTTAACAAATAAAATATTTTTAAGCTAACTGCTCCTGATAGGAGCATGATGGATGTGCTGGCCATGGTCTGACTGTAATTACAAGTCTTGGAGAAATACAAAGCCTTCTTCTTTATGTATATCAGTTTGCTTTTGGTTTCCAGGCCTATCTATCTGTGTAAATACTTCAAACCTAAAGCTGCAATGAACCTCCATAGTTGTTTGGTTTTTTTTTTTCTGTTATAAAATTCTTCTGGAAATAAATAAATAAATAGATAGATAGATTAAATAGCAGTTTCTTCTTCAGTGTACATCTGAGTATGGGAATATTATGCATATGAGTCTGGAGTTTAATGAAAAACATTTATCATCAAGACAGACATGATTTTGAAACAAAAATGTTATTCCGGTACTTAAAAATTTTGTATCCAAAGATAAAATTTCCAAGATTTTACTACTTCTGGAAGGAAAAGGGTAACTTGAATAAAAAACAGAAACTACTCATGACTCAAGGTTTTCAAGAGAAATAAATATTTTTGATATTTTATTGATGCAAATTACACTGATATAAAGTGAAATGAATTTTAGGGAAGTATTATTTTAGAAAGTACTGTGAGCTCTTCCTGCTCTGCACAGTGTATCTTAATTGCAGTGTTTGCAGGTACTGGATCCTATGACCAGTGCTAAAGCCATTACAAGAGCTAAGACAATATAAGTATGCTACTACAGTAATCTTACAGTCACAGTCATCACCGATGCCCTGAGTCACTGCAATAGATGAAAATCTGTTAAGTGAAACTGGCCAAGAACTTCTGTCAAGTGCACTCTGGCCCACAGTTAAAATAAGAGTCAAAATCCAAGAGGTCTGTGCGACCTTGATCTTGTAATCCCTTAAATCAAAATCTAGAGATCAATAAAACCCCAGATGATACATATCAGTCAGATCTCTAAATGCCTATCAAATACTTATAAGAACATATGCACTTCCTGCCCACGTTGCAACACTCCATCCTCCAGAAAAAAGAAAAAAAAAAGAAAAAAAACACAAAACTCGCAAACCATACTGAATATTGAAAAGGGGGAAAAAGTGCTTCCTGGCCACTCCAGTACCCTGAAACTTATGTTACAAAAGCTATATGAAATCCTCCTTCCACTTCTCTTGAAATAACCAATTTAACACCCAGAGATTTCTGTAAGAGAAGGTGATGGTAGAGCAGTGGTTTGGGAGCAAGCCAGACGGCTCACTCCTTGCAGGCTGGAGTCCAAGTCTTGGAGCTGGGAGCATGCCGGCTCTCTCTTTTGGAGCTGAGGGCTGCTGAATTGAGCTCCTCGCCAATGAGGTGTGCAGCACCATCCACCTAACAGGATGCTAATTCCTGCCAGTGTTGGCTGAAAGATCCTTCAGGCTCTGCTGGTGAAATTTAGCGAGTCACCACTGATTTCAGCAGCAGCTTAGATATTCAGTGCAGATAAAGACAACTACACAATCAAAAGTAAGATTCTTCATTTTGAGATTAATTCCTTGGGAAGTTAGAAAGTGAAACTAAAAGTAGTGTGGTGTTGAGTGTGTTGTTTTTTTCCAAGGAACATTCAGTGTTGGCACTAAACATATTCCTTCAGTAATGCAAACAGGGCTTGAAGTCACTGAGTTGCAGTTTGGACATTAAGATATTACCATTAAAAAAGAACCAAATGAATATGCATGTTGAATAAGTGGCATCCACAAGCACAACTACTCCTCACAGAATCTCCTCTTTTTACTTACCAACAAGTTGTACAAGCCTCCAGCTACAACACATATAGACTGTAATTCTTGTATCATTAGTCTCACAGATATGCCATTCAGTAAAGCCATATGTTTTATAATGTCTTATGTTTTTAATAAGGCCTTAAATAAGCCATTTTATACAGACTGGCATATGGTGACTGTAGCATAGTCTCATACAGAGGATAAGCAAGTTCTTGTATTGGATGTAAAGAGTTGGTCCCAACTCTGTATCCTCATACAGACTACTAGAGAACATCTTCTTTGTGTCTAGCTTTTGCTAGACATATTAAGGAACACCCTAAGTAAGTATTTGTATTTTTTCTTGGATATACATTTCTCAGAGGTCTGGACCCACCAATGAAGCTGAGGAATAAAGTATCCAACTAGGACACAGGCTGTCAGCCAAGAAAAGGGCAGAGCATATGTGTAAGTTCAAGTAAATGGTTCACTGGATCTTTTTACTGCTTTAAGTTTTACTTATGAGCTTTGTTGGAATGAGTCCTCACTAAACTTACAATATCAAGTAGAAAAACAAGCTACTCACAGCTACTCGAGAAGCTGAACAACCACAAGTGGGAAAAGCCAAAACCTAAGCATCAGCAGTTAGGAAGCTAACCATTATTACCTCTAACACCACTGGAAAAATTCATTCCAGACTGGTATCTGGATTCTTATTCAAACAAGAATAATGATTACATTAAGTTTTCTTAATACTGTAGTCTGTGTGTAAACGAAATGTAATGTTAAAATGTCACCTATTTGGAAGAAAATGACTTAGTGCATGTTAGACAAGCATATTGACAGAATGATATTTCCTGCTTGAAATCAAAAAGAGATCTATGTTCCAATGGGAATTTGTAATATAGCTGTAAGAAAATAAATAGGCAATTGTACGTTTGGGTGTGTGTGAGGGGAAACTTTTCAATAAGGTTGCTATTATTCTATTATTTTTAAGTGAACTATTTTCAATGATAAAATCTTATTAAAAGAGTTGATTGCAAGAAAAAGTGAGTCATTAGTTTGTATATAAGGTTATTTGTAGCTTTTTGAGTTGTTGTGCTTTGTTTTGTTTTTTCCCCACTTTCCTGAATTTCCAACACAATTGCATTTTTATTTGTTTAAGAGGTGGAACAGCGTTTGGAAGGCTAAGAATTGTGACTGCTTACCATGAAGTAATCCCCATTTTCCTGCAGGGTTTGGATGGTTTCCTCTGAAGTCCACAGAAAATTTCCAACCACTGCCTACTACCTAACCTAACTGCGTTTCAATTCTGAAGGTTATTAAATTTTCTACTATATGTTCATATAAAAAAACATCGTCTACAGAACTTCAGAGCCCTCTAGTGCCTGTACTTCTGCTTCCTGTGTATCTTCTGGAATAATTCCATCAATTTTAATGGAGTGAATCACCGGAGATTAATTCAGCTTGTTGGTGCAAAACTGTGTGTGTTGCTGATTTCATACATGCTGGTACCACAGTAAAAAAAAGCCATTGTGAATCTGACAAGGAGGTGGAACTGTTGGAGCTCTGGAGAGCTGTGATGTCCACACACTGGTTCACATCTGGGTAAAGTATCACTAATCAGAGTCACCTCTGTAGTAGCGTACTGCTTTCTGGAGCTCCGCTATTTGAGAAAGAACAAAACACCTTTCATAAGATAAGTTCTATGTATAGATTATTTACAGGAGGCTTTTCAAGAATGCAGTGGAGGAGCAAACAATCTTCCTGGTAGAAAGCTTTTCTCTGGCACGTAGCCCATGCTTATGGAATCAAGATGGAAAGAGACTGCTGGAAGTATAGCTCTTGCACTATTCAAAGACACCTTCTCAAGTATTCAAATACACACACACATAATCCAGCAGGATTTTTCAATAAACAATTAAACAAGAGCCTACATTATGCTTTGGCAAGAAAATAACAAATTTCGGATGGATATTTATAGTAGTCTTATCCTTAACAGGAAAATAATGGCCTCTGTTTGTTTTTTAAGTAAGTTTTGGAGGTATTAACTTAAAAGGAAAGAAGAAAAAACAAAACTGTAGTTAGCATCTATGCACTACTAAAGCTACATTCTTGGTGTAAATCCCTGGATTCTGATACTTATAACTTGGAGAAGATCCAATCATTTGAACTTTATTTCTCAGCTCAGATTCAAGCTATTATTGTTTTAGAGAACTAAAAACAAAAGATACCAACCATTTCTGACTTCAAGGTGAGGGGAATCACATCAGCTATAGACAGAGCAGCCATGCCTAGCCTTTTAGAGGGAGACACCAAAGAGGTTTCATATGCTACATCTTTTCTCTCCCATATTATGTCACTCAGACAAAATTGAAGTTATTCATATATATGTTGTTATTGTGTGATCACGTCACATTTTGCAACATCAGGAAGATTGGAGAGAGAAGGGTCACAAATCAATTCTCATGACCAAATGAATGTTGTTCATTTATTTCATGCAATATAGATAGTCTGAAGACACAAGAAGGAATACTTTTATTTTGGTTATATGTGAATGCATATTGAGAAGAGCTGAAGAGTTGTGGAATGCTTGAATAAATGGAGCTGGACTGTTCTCATTATAGTTAATTATTAGCAAGCATGGTGCATTTCTATAATCAAACTATTGCAAAAGCTGGAAGAAGAGGAAATAGAAACAAAGAGGGTCTTTGAGTTATATTTTGAAGAATTGATTTCTGACCTTGAAATCCCCTGAAAAATTACTGTTAACATGTACTAGATTCATACTACTTTGATTTTGAGAATAAATCCCCTGAAATTTTTCTCTACATTGTATAATTCAGACAGATCTGAAACTGCAAATTCAGATGACTACTGCCTATAGCCATCCCTGCTTTCTGTTCTGTTGCATCCTCTTCCTAAACACAGGATTAGGTTTTGCCCCACACTTGGCAACCAAAACAAAACAAAACAAAACAAGAGAGAAGAAAAAGAAGCCATGTACTCCCAATACAAATGAGTCAACACAAACACACAGGAAAGAAAGGAGTGGCTATGATAGATAGGAAGAGATTCTGGAGGATGAAAAGAAGAGTGCTACTTGAGGATAGCCAGTCATGGGAGTGGGAAGCCAGAAGTAATATTGAGTCTGGTTTAGAGAACGAGACCTGGGAAAGGACTCTGGAACTGACTGAGCAAGTCTGGTTTATAGGCTTATAATGAAAACAGTAAAATAAAAGCAAGGAAAAATCAGGACACAGGAGAACAGAGAACTGGATATTGGAATGAATCAAGAATGATATATCATGGAAACTGGGAAAAAAATTGAAGATGGACATGAAAACCTTGGCAGTGGAGACTACAACCCATGAAACTGTCTGCTATCTCTGCCTGTATCACAGAGTCCCTATTTCCACAATAAACAAATAATGAGAAAAAAATGAGACATTCAATAGTCCAAATGATGAAAATATTTTTATAATTCTAGAACCATAATTTTAGAGTGCTGTTCACCATAACAGCCATTCAACAGAAGGCTTTTGACATCATAGTGCTCAGTGCTGCAATGCTTAGAAGTTGTATACTCGGCATGTTCAAACAGGGAATTCACAAAGTTGAGTCAAACGTCTAACTGTGCTCTACATTGTCTGGAAGAAAAATTGCACCTCTGGACAGGGATTCAAAGCAGACAGGATATGGAACATGAAGATGCATAATCCCACTCTGTCAGACAGCTTCAGTGTGCCTAAAATGTCTCGCTTGAATCCAAGACAGCACCTGTTTCACGGCCACAGATCAGTGCTCCAGATGCCAAGTGCCTGAAACCACTTTCTCCACTCATGTACCAGTTTGCTCCCACGGTAGATTAAATATTAGCCCATTGGAAAAAAAAAATAAAAATGCAGGACTAGAACCTACATGAGCCTTTCTGGACAAATTCCCAAACCATTATTTACAGGGTCAGGTTCCTACTATCTGGTCTGATGGGCTTTCTCTTTCTGGCTCTAATATATTTCAGTGTTAGCAGGAAGAGAAGCTCAGAGTCTTGGTCAAATCTCTCCAGGGACTGCTGGTACAGATGCCCTCCTAGAGTACAAAAGCTGAATGTGAAAATCCTGTTTCAGTTTGAAGCTAGATCAAAGAATTCCTTTGGTAAAGAGCTGAATTACTTTACTAGGCTATCATGCAAATGTGGCCAGCAGCATCAACTTTCCCTGCACTCATGCAGTCAAAAAGATATTACCTGGTGTAGGGAACCTGCTTTGGCAGGGGGGTTGGACTCGATGATCTCTGGAGGTCCCTTCCAACCCCTACAGTTCTGTGATTCTGTGATTCTGTGATTCTGTGATTCTGTGATATGATCTCAGTGACTCTAATTAGCTGCTCATCACAAGGGTCTGCTATATGTTCCCGATTAATGTATTCCATACTCCCCCGAACACTGAATAAGGTTTTCCTTAACTATCAATTGTAGCTACAAAATTTCCTAATCAGCTGTTTAAACTTATCTCTGACTGAAGCTCTGGAAAAAATATATATATGTGACCATGTCATTCAATGCATTATCCTAACTACACTTTAGATGACAAGAAGTCACATACACAGCTTTTAACTGTTTTTTTCAACTTTTGAATACTTCCTCTGCAAAGGAAAAGCATGTTTCCATGCAGTAAGCTAGATAGCTGCAAATACAACAGCAGTCTATTTGAATGACATTACTATGAAAGGGATACAAAAGTAACTTCATACAGTACCTGCGCAAATAAAATTAATAGCATGAGATAAAGAAAAATTATGAGAAAGAGAGCCTTGAGCATTACAGCTATTAGATTACTGAAAAATTTCCCATGGGAAGGAACAGGCATTCCATTGCACTTTTATAAAATTCCAGTCAAATGTAAACGTTCTCTCTCAAGTGTTCCTAAATTAAAGAGGAGAGCGTACTACTTCTCTTTTACTTACGCATCTACTTCCTGTTTTGGTGGTTGAAGTAAAAAAGATGGTTAATTTCTTATTTACAATGGCACACACCTGTAGAAAAGCTACTGACTTTAAAAGAGACAGAAACCAACTGTGCACAGTGCTGAAATTCTCCTATCCAGCTCTAAGCATGTACATATAGACTTCAAAAATCCAAAAGCTTTTTGTTCTTTGTGATATTTATGATTACGCTTCAAAGGAGGTTCAGTGCTCAACAGAGTAATAACACTGATTTCCTGGCTCAGTGAAAGCAAATTCATATTTAAATAAAATAGATAACACTCAAATCAAGACCATCTTTCTATTGGAGATACTACCTTATTAGGAGATACCATGTTTCATATAGTTTTCTATAAATTAGAAACAAGTTGCTAAGTAAATAAATTAGTGACATTCTGCTCTATATGTACTTTCAGGAAGTTCAATTGGATCTATACAATTGCTATAAATTGTGGAAGTCTCCATCAAATATCAGCGTCTTTCAGATGATTTTTTTCCCCAACGAAAATATTATTCAATAACCACTCCAGTTGTGGCTAAATATTCATCAACATTTCGGGGTCTGCTGATTGCATACCCTGTGAGATTCAGCTCTCAAGCTGAAATGCATATTTCCTGTGCTTATTTGATTATTTGAATAAGCAATTTTTTTGCTATTAAAGGAATATTTAAGTATTTAGGAAAGCAAAGGAATTATTCACTCTTCTCCATAGTTACTTCATTTAACAGAAGTGTGATAGCCTGAGTGTAGAAAAATATAAGTTCCCATTGGACTTCTCTACTGCAACAGCATACATTAGAAATCCTCTTTTGCATGCATCAAACCCCAATAAATGATCACAGAGAACACCATTGTATATGATCCATTTTCACGCTTACTTAGATCTTGTAAAGATAGACAAAAATCAACTCGAAGACCTAATTTTGTTTAAATCCATAGGTTCTGGAGTTGTTTTAAATTATTTTAGGGCTCAGTTTGGAATGAAGAAAATTCAAATCTGAGTACATTCACTCTCACGTCAGTGGATGTAGTCAAATACTGACCCAAGACGGCTTGCAGCTAAGCTGGAAGATCTGTGAGAGCTAGTATATACTTACTTAAATTGGATATCATACATCCAAGCCATTTTTTTAGGTAGAACAAGTGTTTGTAGGAGAGAATAGGCTAAATTCTTGCCCTGTACACACTGCCAGAACAAAGGGAGTTATGTTGAAATAAATCTGACTCACAACATTAAAAATACTAAGCTTTTAAGCACAGTAGCTGTACTATAAAGTTAACATTTTGCAATAAGATTATTGAAGATACACGAAATGAAATCCATTTTTCCAGACACTTGCTGCACTTGGGACTTTAGTAGACTCTCGAACGTCAAATTACTGGTATTGTGTATACATTGGATGTAAGTTTGCTTTTATTTCTTTCAAGTGAATGGGGCTGCATACATATATTTGACAAGAGAAGTTAGGCAACAGGGATAATCAACTGACACGTAGATCATTTGAAAAGTCCTTACTTTTCTTATTTTGCCTTCTATTTCATAATGAAAACCAATGAGGGACTGTCTGGCACCATCTCAGAGTACATTGTGGTTTGTTTCCTCATTATGGAAATTTGTGGTTAACTTTGCATTTTGTTTTTTCTTTTCAACATTGTCTCATTGTTCTCTTTCCTTATGCTTAGAAGTATCTTGTTCAAATAAGAAAAGATACTATTTCCCTGTAGAAATAAACTCAGGCACACTCATGAAGAGAACTATTCATAATATAGGGTTAGAATTAATCTAAAAAATGCCCACTGTGTTACAGAAAAGACCTCTGATTCATGAAACTATACTGAATGCCAGCTCAGCCTTCTGAAAGAGCCAATGTCTTACTGTTACAAAGTTTAGACAAATGTTTGCTCCCCCCAAGCATTAGTCTGAATATTTAGAGGTGCCCATATTAAGGCAGCTAATTTAGGCACTTACAGCTATTGTATCAGATTCCAAAGGTGTCGATCTAGTTGATAGTGAGAAAAAGAGTTCCACAAGGACTAAAGCCAGCTATAGGGCTGGGTATATCTCTCCTCACTCTGTTTGGAAAGTAGTTAACAGCACCATTAGGGATGCTTGGAAACTAGAGAGAAGAATCATGCTGTTTTACTACAATAATATTATTCATTCAAGCTTCTCTGTCTCTTGTCCAAATAAGTGTTTCTTTCATTCCTCTTTTGCCATCATATCAGAGGGAAACTCACAAAGATTCATGGAGGGCAAGTGCTGTGTCATAAAGCGAAAGGAAACAGATGGTCACCCATGACCTGAACAGTAACCGTGCAAATAAGCAGCTAGAGCTGAACATCTGCATTCTGGTTTCCATTAGCAATGAAGAGATGGGGTTCTTTGCTCAGATTCGTCTGAAAGTTTTCTATAGGTCTTAATCTATAAAATAAATAAAATATAAAATATAAAATAACATACTTATTTGCAGATGAAAAGATAAACTTTGGCTACTATTCCACAAATATGTAACATTACAAAAATTTGAATGGAATTTCATCTATACCAATAAAAGGCTGAGTTGGGATCATAGAAGAACTCTATGTATGTATGCATGTGTGGTTGTTTCATGAAAATTCTGACCTAAACCATGAACTGAACCAGAATGCCAAGCATTAAAAACTGAAGCTAAAATGGAAAGCCAGAGAATCATAATCACTGTGGCTTATATATGGACAACGGAGTATCCCAGAGATACTTTCAGTATCAATGTACTTCCACAAAAATAACAGGCCTATCAATCTCATCAGAATCTTCATTACAACATTCCATTATTAATTTAGAGTTGCTTTGAGTTCTTTGCTTTTTATCTCTAGCAAGCAATATGCTTTCGCTCAAAGTGGTATGCTGATCAATATATAAATTAGCTTATTTGGAACTGGCAATTTGCCTTATACAAACAGCAGAAATAAAATATCATAATAGCGATTCCCATCTTAATAATGCCTCATTCCAGAGAGCAAGCAATTTGGTTCTTGTTTGGTCATCTCTTTAAATGAGAAAAAAAAAGGGAGGGGACAATAAGAATGAAGATAAGAAACTAACTTACAAAAGAAGCCGTCAAAAATATTAGTCAGTAATTACTTAATTTCATTGGTCTCATTTTCAATGATTTGCTTCATGGTCAGTACTGTAGTTGTACTCAAAGTAGTTACCAATAGTTCATTACAAAAATGAAAGAACATAGAATCTCCATAGGGGCATGTACCTGTTGTGGTATTCATTAACCTTGTTGACAGAATAAAGATTATACTTACTAAATTTGTAGATAATTACATTGGCAGATTATGACAAGATGGTAATGACTGACAGACTGATTTTTAAAAATAAAGAAGTCTAGCCTATGTGGACAATGGATGAGAACAAGAATCATCATCAGATATCTTAAAAATAGTATGCATGAGAAAAGATAGAACATGTCTGTTGTTTAGACTGAAGAAGAGAAAATCAAAGAGAGAGTATGATAACATAGTCCCAAAAATACTGAAGATGAGAAAAATCTAGTGAAATTCTGTTTAAAGAGCAAAAAAGATTCGGGCTAAATAATAAAAATAATAAAAACCCTTTGTAATATTTAAAGAAAATGAAGAAAATTAAGCATTTATGAAAATTGGCTGGAGTTGTGGCACTTCCTAATTCATTAGTCTTTAATTATACAGAAGCGAGGAATCACCAGGAACAAAGTACAATTGAACCAAACTGACCACATGTGAGTCATGGATGAAGAGGTCTGGCAAAGTATCTTGCAGGACTACCCATCATTCCTACCATTCTACTTAAAAATATGTATTTTAGAGGATGATTATCTAAATATCTAAATAAATATCTAAAAAAACCCTAAATCGCTAAAAAAAAAAACAACAAATTACTTCTCAAGTATATGTAGTTTACCCTAACAGACTGTTCAATTCCAGCTCAACAGTCAACTTAAAACTAAAAGAGGCCTAATAGCAGAATAGTCATGAAATCTTCCATTTCCTCCATCATGCAGAGATATTCTCAAAAAATTAGACTAACCAGATGGACAGCTCTCGTTTTCAGCCACATTTTAGATATTGTGTCAGTGCTCCTGTCTGCACTTAACAGTATAATCAAAGGAGATTGACACTTTATGAGCAAACCATATCTTAAAAAACTGATACAAGGATTAAGTATGAAAACATTATAACAGGAAAAGTACCACAGCAATAAAAGATCATAGAGAATTACATTGAAATGATAATATCAGCTGTAGTGTAATTTCACTCCAATAACTGACAGGAAGTATGGCACTTTGAACTGCACAGCAATGCCGAGTAGCATCTTCAGTAACCTGGATGGAAAGTTTGTTCCCAGAGATAACAAATCCCACACAGTAGCACTTCAGAAGGAATTGCTCAGGGACGTCTTAGGGGTTTGGATGTGAACCACCAGTTTACAGTCGCTTGGAACCAGTTCTCATCATGACAGATACTACAATCTCCTGAATCATCATCCTTCCACTTAGCTCTCTATATATTCTTAATGCGAATGAAAATGTATTTTGGTTTAACCTAGATAATTCTACATTATATCTGAACAATGCTACTACACTTGAATAAAGAGCAGTGATTTTTAATGAAGTATATAAATGAATAGGGATGGTTAAAGTGCTCATACATTAACGTGACAGAGGCCGATATAATACGCTAGACAGACAAATGTATCAAATTGTACACCATCAGATTCATCATATTCATGACTTTGGAATTTGTCTTTTTTAATGCACAAACATCAAAAAGACTGGAACATATGAAGGTTCACAAATGCAATTTATCATACAAACAAACTGCAATCATATCAGATTGAACAAGGTTAGCCTTGGAAGGAAGAAGAAATGTATGACAGCAGGGGAGGATTCATCTGATCAAATGTAGCCTCCTACAGTGTAAATCTGATCTTGCCAGCTGGATTACCCTTCTTGCGAGTGGAGAAAAACAAGTACACATAGGGTGTTATTCTTCACATCTTATTTAGGATAGGTCAGATTAATTATGTCCCGCAGTGCTTTTGTCTTCCTTTAGACTATAAATGGAGCCTAGGAAACGTAGTTCAAATGTGGACAGTTAGACTGCAGACTTCTAAGGTGATGTGAGATGAACTGTACTCTTAACAACCTTATGTCTTCTGCATGACAACTCTGAAGTTATGCAGGAAAAGGGAACAAGAAAAAAGAACAGATAATCAAGAAGCCAGTATTTTTCTTGTAAAGTTTTCAGATGAAACATTTGACCTAAATAAATAAATAAATAAATAAATAAATAAATTTACATGCAAATAGTAAAATATGATAAATTTAACAAAAAAAAAAAAATGAACTTACAACTAATAAAATGAGTTGCTTGTTGTTTTCATTTTTAATGAACTTTGTAAAAAAGAATTTCAATTTGTTTTTCATCCCAATTTAGTTTTAAAAATTAGGGTGTTTTTTTCCCCTCTAATGAGAGGTACTAAAAATAACCTAAAAGTGCAGCTATGGACTCAACTCCATCATGGTGTGTGTCTTTGTTGACTTCACTAGAATTCCGCAAAATGAATTTGACCTTGGATGTTTTCAATCAGTGTGTTCCAAATGAGAAAAAATTGTTGTTAGTAAAGACCAAAGAGGGAAATAAATCAAAGACACAAAGGGCAGTCAGTCGTCCAATTCTCTCTGATTCTCAGTGGGAATTGGGTGCTTAGTATCCTTGAAAATCTCCTCTTGGGATTTGAAAATGAAAAGAGAAACGGGTGACCTCTTTTACCTCCCAAAAATTGCTCAGTGAAAAGTTAGGCCTTTGTATTGTTTTCTGGGGAAAGCAAGTGAGAGGGGGAGGCTGAATAATTGTTCATAAATAAAATTTTCCTGTAGTGGATTACTCCAGTAAGTAGTGAGAGTGTGCTGTGTGGTGAAGGGATGTTGTTTGCTCGTTCCAGTTTTCAAAATGTATGTTTAAGCTAGTTTTCTTCCCTTTGAGCAAAGGCAAGGTATTAAAAAAAATAATTAAAAAAAAAATTAAAAAAAAAATCCATGCATAGATCAAAATAGTTTAGGTACTAAAAGGAGTACATACTTAAGATTTCTATAAGGACAGATATAGCTCTTAAAAAAGCGTCATGGGAAGCCCATACCTTTGAAGGGCTATACAGGTATTAAATCAAAAGAGCAGATTAGTCTAGCGGAATGTGTTTTCCTTCCCATTCATATATTAGGTTCTCTGCCTTTTTTAATCACCCAAATTGAAAACAAATACACATGATTTTCCTTTGGACGTGGTGTGAGAGGTAGGAGGGAAGAATCACTGATTGGCAAAAGTTTAAGATTAAAATGTGAATCTCATTTCAGTTGCGATGATGAGTCAGGGGTAAAAATGAATTCAAGTCTCTGTACCACTTTGCCTTAACCCAATCATCCATACAGCAAATTACCTGGAATGATTAGATTGCAGAATTGTACCCATGGGCCCTGCACCATTAAGCAGGGGGTGCTAGAAACTCTGCTTCTGCTTCAATAGGAAAGAAAAGAGAAGCTAACGTTATACAAAATGTTTCTGTTCTTCAGCAAGTGCCAGGAACGCTACAGCGTTTAATCCCTGCAAGGGAGTTCCCCTGTCCTTCCTTTTTTTAAAATGTATTTGATTGAAAGCTTTTTACTCATTCCTTGCACAAAAAGGAAGGTAAACACAGCTGTAGGATTTTAATGGCCTGAAGATAAGTGCACATATTTCTGTTGTTTTGGTATTGCAGTCTGTTGACTGAATTTCAAAGAAAGCAGTAACAACAGAACAGTGAGGAATTGTACTGACTCAGGAGAGGCATTAATATTCAGACCATTCTACCAAATATGCTTGGGAATATTTTCAAGTATAATAAATTCACCACAAATTCCTGAATTACTACACATTGTATGCTAGCACAGGCAGCCGGT
The DNA here is from genome assembly GCF_026119805.1 of Tympanuchus pallidicinctus. Classification (NCBI taxonomy): domain Eukaryota; kingdom Metazoa; phylum Chordata; class Aves; order Galliformes; family Phasianidae; genus Tympanuchus; species Tympanuchus pallidicinctus. The sequence continues at coordinate 47,889,098 of NW_026294769.1, forward strand.
GAAATATAAGGAAACTGACCAAAAACAAGGTTATACACTTTATAAATGATTCAGGCCTCAAGCTTCCCTTGACTAAGTAAGAAGACGCAGCTGGGTATAAAATGAATAGAGGGCAATGGCCTTTGCTAAAACAATATAAATGAACGCATTCATGACACGGTTCTGGCATGTGACTATAGTCAGAGTATGCTGTATGTATCTGAAGTCATTACCTGTATTAAGTACATTGTGTGAATGCTGACAATGAAGAAAAGGAATTATTTAAGGTGTGCGCATCTATTCTGTTTTAAAGATCATTCGGCTCCACAGTCAGATTACAGCCTTCAGTGAGCATATGTATTTCTTGGTGATAGAAAACTAAACTTGTCAACATACAAAGAATACGTGATGCTCTGGATGTGCAACTACTCCACAACAAAGAGCAGAATAATAGACGCTACTGAAACTGACTGGGTAGGAGGGTTGTATAGGAGCTGAGCTGCAGTTCACTAGGTATATGTGCAAGTAGCACATATCATCTACTGGTACAACAATTACCTATCCTTCACTATCTTCTTCTATGTGAAGAAGGTATTCCTTCTATGTGAAGGAAAGGATCTTCACCACAGCCATTATACACTTACCATGCCTCTGAAACAATACAGATTTACCTAGACTCTTCACCATTCAGTATCCAAGAATTCACTTGATGACATTTTCTTCAGATAGCTAAGCAAGTATCCTTTTCTCTTCACAGTCTCCTTTTTCTACTGAAACTCCAGTTCTGAGGAGCTACGACTCCCATGGATAATGCGTCCCTAAATATGCAGGAAAACACTTATTTCTTTTCCTGGGAATCATTGGGGGCTATTAGAGAAGCACTCCAACTGGAGCAAAAACAGATAGAAGCCTAACACCGGTTCTTTTTACTGACTTTATCTGATTATGCCATTAATCCTCCAGTTCAATCCACTCTATCAGAACGAGCAAAGACTATACTACAAAAAGAGCAGTAGCTGACAAATTGCCAGATAACATTTATAAACATGACAGCTGATTTCTGGATTCGTACCAACCTACCTCGCAGTTCCCTAGTGAACAATAAAGCAGAAAACATTTACAGTTTCTAACCTGAAGGAGGGTGTTCTGTTTGCCCAGTACAACACTCTGTGCTGTAATGTAAAGGGATCACCTGTCCTGAAAAAGCTTATGATGGCTGTTCATTCGGGGACTGCCTGCAGGTTCGCTGACAATATTATTCACCCACATACAGCTACTTCCATATCTTGTTCTCATAAAATAATATACATAGTAAGCAGAGCATGGACCAAAGCAATGAATAACTGAGTAAACCACCATTCAGTTGCAACCCATCTGTGTTATTCATTGTCTGTTATATTCAAAGTATACATTTAATCTGCACATAGAATTACTGCCAATTGTAAATAAATGGAGCAACCATTCATATAGATGGCTGATCAGACATATTTATGCATATAATGCTTAAATTAAGTGCCTACATCTCTGTCTACATGCATGAAATGTCCCTGTGTTCAAATGTTTTACACATACAATTGCACAACTAAAAAGTGTGGAAAAAAAGCAGGTTTAAAATGCAATATGAAATAAAGAAATACTGCTTTAAAAATAAAAACAGCATTTCAGGACTGCATCGTTCCAGGGTATTTAATTACTGCTTCCAGTATTGCTTGTATTTGATTAGCTGGGTACTTGGGGCCTTGAATTTCTCATGTTGTTTTCAGCAAAAGGATTCACAAATATCTATCACAGCCTGCTTGGACCATGAATAGAAAGGAAAAAAATAGCAAGCACAGAAATGTGAGCACTTTTAAAATAATAATCCTTGTATACAGGGCAGCAATATTCTCAAACAATTTGAAACATAAAAATAAATCCGTACTCCGTGAAATTGAAAATCTACACAAAAACCTTAATTGCAGTCTGATGATTGCTTCACCACAGCAGTCAGTACCCAGAAAAAAAGAAAAGAAAAGAAAAGAAAAGAAAAGAAAAGAAAAGAAAAGAAAAGAAAAGAAAAGAAAAGAAAAGAAAAGAAAAGAAAAGAAAAGAAAAGAAAAGAAAAGAAAAGAAAAGAAAAGAAAAGAAAAGAAAAGAAAAGAGAAGAGAAGAAAAGAGAAGAAAAGAAAAGAAAAGAGAAGAAAAGAAAAGAAAAGAAAAGAAAAGAAAAGAAAAGAAAAGAAAAGAAAAGAAAAGAAAAGAAAAGAAAAGAAAAGAAAAGAAAAGAAAAGAAAAGAGAAGAAAAGAGAAGAAAAGAGAAGAAAAGAGAAGAAAAGAAAAGAAAAGAGAAGAAAAGAGAAGAAAAGAAAAGAAAAGAAAAGAAAAGAAAAGAAAAGAAAAGAAAAGAAAAGAAAAGAAAAGAAAAGAAAAGAAAAGAAAAGAAAAGAAAAGAAAAGAAAAGAAAAGAAAAGAAAAGAAAAGAAAAGAAAAGAAAGAAAAGAAAGAAAAGAAAAGAAAAGAAAAGAAAAGAAAAGAAAAGAAAAGAAAAGAAAAGAAAAGAAAAGAAAAGAAAAGAAAAGAAAAGAAAAGAAAAGAAAAGAAAAGAAAAGAAAAGAAAAGAAAAGAAAAGAAAAGAAAAAAGAACAACCAGGCAATTCTCAGACAGCTTTTGCAGCCTTGGCTCAGTTCTCTAGAATGAGACAGCTGCATTTACAAGGAATCCTCTCTTTGTCTGGCACACCATCTTTTCTCCAAATCCTCAATGCAGAAACACAAAACCTGTGAGTGGGTTAATTGCACCAAATCAGTTGAGTGCATTGGTTTTCCAGTGGTGTCCTGGTGATGGGACAGTTGGAATTCCAATTCCATCGGTATGAATCCTGCAACAGCTTGTCCTAGTACTATGCTTGATACAGATTTCACCAGTAGACTCAGACAAGTGACTGCAATATAAAGAGAAGCCTGACTGAAAACACATCGTGCCCTTGGAGAGAAGTTGGATTTTGACCAAGGTTTTGTGTCTGCTCCCAATCTATACTGGGAAGAGTCAAATCATGAACCGACTTTTGGGCAAATTCCCATCTGGCTTGTAGAGTGATAGTTCTGGCTCACCCCTCATCCATTTTACTAGCTTTGGAGCTATAGTAATGCTCTCTGTTTCAGGCCCAGCCAAACAAGACTATATTTAGTCAGAGCTATGCAGAAAAGTCTTTAACTTCCAAGTACATTTTAAGATAAACACTGGATAATATCTTAACAAATTGAATATTATTTGACACAAATTCCTTACAGTACACTCAAGACATAGCTAGCAAGATTACCTCTTGTACTGAAATGGTTTCTTGAGAGTTTTGTATACAAGGAATTAGAACCACCTACGGCATTGATATCAGTGCGTGAATGACAAGTAATGATTGTTAAAGAGTAGCTCACAACACTCTGCTAACTTCCTTTGGAAAGTATTCCTATAACTTTAATTGAGATGTAGCGATTAGTTAAAAAGAGATGTTAAGTTCTTAGTAACAATCTGACTGTGTCCTTTTATTCAGCATTTTAAAATATTTACAGTTTTCTCTGTAGAGATCCTATGAATCTATGAAAGAGTTTATAAACAGAATTTTTATTACAGTTTATATGTTTTCAAAGATTAAGGTGTACAGTGACAACTTTATTTACCAAATCTTCTAGTAGAGGGGCAAACATAATAATAGCAATTAAAATGGAAAACAGCAGGAACACTGAGCACAGCAGTCTGGTTACAATGGAATTCCTGCTGGTAGGACAACAGGAACACATCAAACAAGAAGCAGCACTGAAGAGAATGGAAGCCAGCAAAAATAATGAGCTTTTAAATTATAAACAGAAATGGACAACCTTCTCTTTAAACAATGTAGAAAAGGTGAATATAAAATTCAGTTACATGAAATAGGCAGAAAGCAACTATGAATAGAAACACCTTAGACAAGTTATTATAGAATGAGGGCTGTTTGCTGCATGGTTGTCAGTGAAAATGTATTGCTCTTATATTCCTTTCAAAATTAAAATGCTGCATCTGGGGACAGCTGTTGACTGATAAGGAAGGACTGCCTGGATTTCAGTGACATTATTTCTCTGCAACAGCATGTGGAAATTAATTTAGTTAAAGGGAAGGCATGAAAATAAAACTGAAATAGAATGCATTTAAAGATGCTTTCGTCCAAAATGCAGAGTTTTTATTATTGTTATTAATATTAATACTAGTTATTATTATTATTTAGCTTTTATTTTCCTTCAGTTTCTTGTGCTGAAATATGTTTCTTCCAGATGACTCCCTCCTGTTCACAAATCTGAATAACGGAGATTATAACACAGCAAAATGACAGCTGTGAGCATTAGGAAGATTCTATACATATTTTGATTGAACATTTACATTCTATATCCTACTTTTCAGTGCTTTATATGAGTTGAGTGAATATCAGCCAATACAAGATTTGTCTGGAAATGGACCAGCAGCCACACCTTTGCTGTTATTTGGGCTGAATGCCCAGAGATTTAATGGAATAGTATACCTGCCATACACAAAATACTCATTTTACAACAAAATGAGGGCTTTTTTTTTCTTTTTCTTTTTCTTTTTTCTTTTTTTTTTTTTTTTTTTTGTCAGCAAGAATCAGACAGAAAACCATAAACAAACCAGTTATCCATAATCTATATTGAATGATGGCTCTTATACATCCTTTTGGGGGGTATTTTTCCTGGAAAAAATATGCTTTTGTGTTTGTTTTAGGTCTGTATTTCTTGCCTGGGAATAAACTCATTAAATATTGCCTAACATTCTGTGAGAATAAGGGTTCATTCCCATCATTCCCAGTGGAAATCTTAATTATAGGCTGCCATGAGAAGCTGAATTATTAAGACACTCATCAGTTTACAGTTTTTACAACTTTTTTAGTTCTACCATAAAAGGTGGTTCTTCTAGATGCAGCAAATGCCTGAAGAATCCACAGATCAACAATTTATTATTTAACAAAGGAGATAGTATACATTTTTCCCCTACTCAGGAACAGAGATCAAGAACACAGAAACTGTGCTGTCTAGATGTTCTGTTTCTGATGAAGTTTTATTGCTATGACAGTGCCCTATGCAAGCTCATATGACACATTAATAATTTACTCTTTTATTTTAATGCTCATCCTCTTTCACAAGTCAGGATGCTCAAAGCTAACTACCCAAGATGCTCAATCTATTTTAAATGAGGACACACTAACTTTGGATAACATGGCAAAAAAAAAAAAAAAAAAAGGAGCTTTGCAGAGCTTTCAGAAAGAAACTTTAAGAGAATATTAAGTTTGCAAAAGGGAGCACTCACAATAAAAGTACACACAACCTCAACTCCGCCCTTTCTATACATTACTGTCATCTCTCTCCACATATAACTGCTGTTCTTATTAAAACAAAAGAGTCTTGTTTTCTCACTCAGTGCCTAGGATGCATCATGCTCAGGGAACACAAGCTGTGTGACACTCCACTTGACCCACAGAGTTTATTTACTGTGTGCTGCCAAAGCCCCTCCGCAAGCACTTTCACACAATTCAATACTCAGCCTTCTCCACTGTCTAGCAAGCACACAGAGAGGATGAGCATGAGCCCACAGAAATCAGTGAAATCAGCGAGGATTTTTCTACAAATTTCAGTGCAATCTGACCTGCCCTGAAGAAGGCAAAGGTCTCATGGAAGAACAGAATGAGATTAAGCAGGGGTGGTAGCGTGACGCACAGCAATGGGGTAAAGTTTGAGCACGGTGCAACTCCATGGCTAGATTTGTGGTCCTTTGTCTACCAGTTATCTTGTTTGAAAAGTAAAATGCTCTGATCTGAGCAAAATAAAACTGTGAGAAATACATAGACTGTAAGTCTATATTTACTGCCAAGAGTATCATGTGAAGAAAAGGATTTTCCTCAAAACATTGTCCTTTTATGTACACACAGATATAGCATCAAAACAGAGAATCTGTATCAGCAAAAAAAAAAAAAAAAAAAAAAAATACAACATTGTACATGTGCATTGTGAAGAAAAGAAATAAAAACTGGTTTTCATGAATTAATAACAAATTGCTGAGGCAGTCTCAATTCAAATCTCAGTTTCCCTCTCTACCACAAAAACAGTAGATTGCTTTCGATTGCTTTTTTTGTTTGTTTAAATTAAGGTATTTTCAAGAAAAAGTCTTTCCTCTTCTCCTTTCCATTAACCCTTTCCCTTCTTGGGGATAGAAGCGTATTTGTTTCTCTTGTTAAAATTTCCATAGTAAAAGCATATCTGTGGCAGCAGCCAAGCAAAAATCTTTTAAGTCTCCATAAAGGAAAATAAAGTGTCTATGAAACAATTTGGGATCGGTTTAGTTTGTTTAAAAAAATTCAGAGCTGCTCTTCAAAAGAGATTGTCCTAGATCCCTCTTTGAAGCTGTTGGTCTGTATTTCTTCCTTTCTGTTGTGCTGAAATTTGTGTAAGTGCATTGCTATTCATCTATACAAGATCATAAGAAAACTATCAGGGTGAAAAAAAAAATAGAAATATAAGAACTATTCTCAGCTGAAAGCCTGGTATGATACAAAGAAAAAAAATAAATAAAATGTTATTTATTGAATACCCAAGTCCTAATCACACAGAAGAATCTTTATGAAAGAATAGTTTCTCACAATGTCAGTGATGAGTAACTGCCCTGACTGCCTCCAGATTAGGATCTCAACATTCATCTTAGAAGATCTTCCATCGTTGTAACTAGGAGTTTACTGAGCCAAGAAGAAGGAAAATGTTAATAACTGCCAACACCTACCTTCACAAACAGTAACATTCAAAGTTAAGCAAAGCCAGGAAAGTGTTTTTAAATTGCATGTTAGCCATGACATTTTGGAAAACATTTGCAAACAAGCAGCTTAGAAGTTATTTAATAATTTAAGAAAAATAACCCAAAGAATTAAGTTTTATGACATACAGAAAAGAACTTAAGGTAAAGCATTAGTCGCATAAAAACACTGAAGATTTTCGTCTTGATTGTAATAAGACAAGGCTTTGACCTCTGTTTTTTCCAGGGCAGACTCAAAAGCAATTTTTTACCAAAAACAACCTGTTACAAGACACCAGGCAGCTAACATAGCAGTTTAGATGCTTATTCCATAGACTGCATGCCTTTTCCTTCAGAAATGCTACAAACAGCAGTTGATCAAAACACAAGTCCATGAGCCATTCTAAATACTAGCTGTCTCTAACTAATGCATTCACTGAGTTATCTTCAAACAATGTCCTTGTAGAAAGCCGTAAAACCAGGCAAGTTTGCTGTTCCTTTCTTAGGCTGGCATCTCACTTCTTTTATCAAAGCTAGCATTTCACAGCCTTCTATAAACAAAGGAAATGTTTGAGTCAGAAAATTTTTCTTTTCTCTGTAGAGAATGAAGCAGGAAATACTGCTTTCCAGAACATCTATGTGCCACCCCAGAGAAATGAGGGGAAGGCGGAAGACTACAGGAATATGAATGATTTCTTAACCGACTGTGCCACCGTGAGGCCAGAGTACACAAGTGCACTGAAAATACAGCCATCTTTCATACTGAATTGTTTTTTAAATTAAGAGCCTTCATAACCACGCATCTTACATTTAGAAATTTCAGAATGTATATACACATAAAGACAACAGCAGAGAATTACTATTTTTTGTTCCAAATTCATAACAAATACTTCAAAGAAAGAACAACTAGGAATGAACACCTAGTCTGTTTCATTTCCTTTGTATTTACCAGAGTGCACTAGAGTTTAAGAAATTACAAAGCAAGGGTTAAAACTGAAGATATTGGATTACATGAATTCAGGAAGGCTGCATTGGCATCAGTTTCTTTACAGTTCTTGCAAATTAAACGAAGGTAGCTTGATCACCTGCTACAGTTATCAGTGCCACTTGGGGCCCAGAAACTAGATGTTACTACCTGAAAATTCTCAAAGAACTCAAACAAGTAGATCACATTCAGTGTATACTGAGAGCATCAAACACAGCAGCAACTGTGGTTCCTTGGCTCAGGGAGCAAGAGTTACAACAGAGTTATGAACTTTCATATCATAACCTAGTAGTTAACGCATTCTCCCACAGACAAGAAAAAAGAGTCCTCAGACCTCTACAGCCATTAACCAACCCAGGCCCACTGTTCAGGAGCAGACCACTCTCATCACAAATGGGGACAGAATGAGAGACTGAGAATGGCAGAGAGCAAACAAGGAGAGCATTTAATCAAACAAAAGATGTAGAGAGTGAATAGCAGAAAGCAGAACTCAGTCTAAATTCTTTCAGCTGGCTGTTGAGATCAGTGTGACATGGAGTCACACTGCCCAAGTGCAACACAAGAAGAGTGGTTCTTCCACTGCTACCTAAGAGGATTTCTTGGTGTGCAGGGAACACACCAAGAGAACATCAGTCTCAACTTCAACTCAAGAAAGACATAAAACTTGACAATGAAGGATTCCTCCCTTGGGATCAAGCCAAAGATTCTAAGTAGGAAGACAAGGAAGGTGTTATACAGACTCAGAGGATTCCACTGTGGCCCAGTTACTGCAGCTGCTGTTATCTCAATCTCATAACAATCAGCAAAATAAAAAGATACATAACATGATTCACCCTACTCCAAATTCAAACCCCATAATCTTTTTTAAAAGCTTGGGGAGTAAAAACCACCACCATAAGAATTAATTTTGGATAGCTCACAAAGAGAGGACATTCACTTCAAATCAATGGCACTGAAGTTTTGGTCATTCAACATCACTGTCTGGAAACTAAGAATCTACTCTGGAGACAGTCACTTTCTGGGTTCCATCAAGTACGTGGACAAAAACTCTCAATTCAGAGGCCTGAACATAAGCATGCAGTGACTTTTGAGACACCACAAGATCTCTGAATGACCTGTATGATTCTGGCAAATGCAAAATCCAAGGAGAACCTTCTGCAAGTATAGAAGGTCTGTGTGAGATTTCTGATAACACTTATGTCACAGCAACAGAATTTTGCCCTAAATCTCAGCTGGCTGTATTGAGAGTTTAGCTATTAAGGACTCATATATACAAATAACATTATATAAACTGTATTTCTGTCTCTCAGTTCAGCACTAAATCCTTACTTCAGTTTTGAGTTGAAACATGAGAAGATCTTACAATCTGGCAGATTATCTAGAGAGCTATCCTGAGGTATATAGAGCCTCTTGAAATGCCCTCAGGTACTTCACCTGGATCTTAGATGCCTCTGCAGAAGAGTCAGAGCTTCTTAGAAATTGTGTCATCTTTGTCAGTGCAGGCAGACATCTTGAATAAAATACAACACTGCCTCAGAGATCAGCAAATACTTTTGTATAGGCAACTAAAGATACTTAATTCCTCTCCAGTTGAGAGGAATGCCAGCTCATGGAAGCAGCAACAGTAATCTTGCAAGACCCCACAGACTGGATTCAAATGCAGTTTTCTTTAAGATGTAGACATAGATGAAAAATACCCCATCTTGAGAAAAAGCTCTAATTCTTACCTGTGTTTTTCTGCCTGAAAAATCTGTGGAATGTTTCTTAAAAAGTCTAAATAGCTAACTAAGAATAATAGCTTCATATATAGCAAATCACAAAAAATCTACTTATAAGAGATTAAACTTAAGTTGTAGGCCTCACACCTCTAATGCAAGTTTTAAAGGTGTCCAGAAATCAGGAGAAATTCAATGCTATTTTGCTGTCACAAGAGCTGTGGCAGATATTCCCTCCCGAATAAGAAGCTGGAGCAGCACATAAGGCAAATGTCTGAATCCTATGGGTGATGTTTTTTAACTACACTCCACATATTCATACACAGGGCTGTGTGTATGCACACACAGGGCTCAGTTTGGAAGCTCTGCTTTGAAAAACAAAGATCCAGTATCTTCCAACTTCCCAACTGCCACTGACAAGAACCGCTTTGATGCACTCCTGACTTTCCATCCTCTGCTGCTTCATGTTTGTGCAACATACCTCAGGATCTCTCTTCCTCTGCCAGACTTCTATTTGTAATCTTAGAAGATCAAGTCCAAGCGCTGAAAAGGCATAAATAGCAGGGGAGTGACACGGCACAGTGCACCATCCTGCAGTAGCTGTAGGGTAGCTGTGGAGCAGAAGCATGTCCCCCTGCACGCTAAGATGTGAGAAGGACTGAGGCATTTGCATGTAGCTGATGAAGAAGAGACAAAAAAAGTTTTTTTTTTTTGTTTGTTTGTTTCTGACAACATCTTTAAATCATTATTATTATTATTTATAGCTGAAGACAGTAGTCAACACTAGGATTTTTCTACTTTTAAGAATAACTGAAAAATATCTATTTTGACCCATTTAACTTTTAATTCTGAACCCTGCCATTTAACAGCAATAACAAACATACCACAGTACTATGAGAAGCCATAGCTAGATAATATAACAGAAGGAGAGAGAAGGTAATTCTCATCCTCAGAGCTACAGATAAAAACATGATGTTTTGGAAAAGAAAGCTATAGTGAATATGTGTAGTGATGGAAGGCAGTGACAGTGTCTTCTACTAGGGCAGGAACATGCTTGTAAAGGCATACATCGTGATTTAGTTTAGAAAGTGACACAAAAAAAGTAGTTCACCCTTCTCAAAGGCTCATGGAGTCTCAATAAGGGCACAGTATCCAAATAGGGTCACTGCTCTCTCAGCTCACTAACCCTTAAATGAAGCTGAGGAAGGGTGGACGCAGGGTTTGTGACTGTGCTCCCTGGGTTAGCCATGCCTTTTCATCTGGTGCTCAGGCCATGATCTAGCAATTCCCATACAGAATCCATATGTATACTTCTACCTCTGTGGAACCACAGAATAGTTTGAGTTGGAAGGAACCTTTAGAGGTCATCTAGTTCAACTCCCATGCAATGAACAGGGACATCGTCAGATAGATCAGGTTGTTCCCAGCCTGGTGCTCCCTAACCTTGAATGTCTTCAAAGATGGATCACCCACCATCTCCCTAGGCAATCTGTTCTAGTGCTTCACTACCCCTATTGTAAAAAACATTTTCCTTATATATCCAATTAAATCTCCCCTCATTCAGATTGAAACCATTTCCCCTTGTCCTGTCACAACAGATCCAGTCTATCTTATAGCCCCCCTTTAGATACTGTAAGGCTGCTCTCAGGTCTCCCTGGACCCTTCTCTTCTCCCAGCTGAACAGGCTCAGCTCTCTCAGTCTGTCCTTGTAGGAGAGATGGTCCATCCCTTGGGTCATTTTTGTGGCCCTCCTCTGGACACAGTCCAACAGGTCCATGTCACTCCTGTACTGAGGACTCCACATCTGGACACAGCAGTCCAGGCGAGGCCTCACCAGGCTCCGGTAGTAGAGAGGCAGGATCACCTCCCTCACCCTGCTGACCATGCTTCTTTTGGTGCAGCTCAGGATATGGTTGGCTTTCTGGGCTGCAAGGGCACACTGCTGGTTCATGTCCAGCTTGCCATACAAATGTCTGCAAGTCCTTTTGGTGGGGCTCTGCTTTACTGTTACATCCTCCAGTGTCCTTGTATTGACATTGTGGGTTGCCACAACTCAGGTGCAAGACAGCACTTGGATATGTTCAGCCTCATTAGGGTCTCCTGGGCCTACTGCTTGAGCCTGTCTGGGTCCCTCTGAATAGCATCCTGTCACTCGGACCATGTGGAGTTGAGCACACCACACTGCTTTGTGGCATAAAGTCTATCAGAACTTTTGCCTTGGGTTTTTGTTATTTTTTTTCAAGTTTACTTGAATTCCTTCAATTCTTCAGCGTTTCAGAAAAGTACCATTATTTGAGATTACTGCATCATTTTAACACATCATATTATTTGCATTCCTGAATAATGCACAGAACTTTGTATGGTTGTAGTTTACTTTTCAGCAAGATGTTTTCTGTAATGTATTAATCTTTATCAGTTTTTCTGAGTTTAAGAAATAAAGTTTGTCAGAATATGCTCATCATGACTCAGTAAATAGTACTCTTTTTTCATCCAGCATACAGAAATAGATGCAACAGACAGCACTGTGGTGTACATAGAGGTACTTTCCCACTTGGGTACGTTAGAAGCTTATTAATGTTTTGTATTCTTTCTTTCCAAGGATATATCATGAAATAGGCTATAATTAATTCAGCGTGGACATGCAGAAATGAAGTTGAAAGTCCAAAGTCAGGAAATGCAAGTTAAAAAAAGGTTTAAAAGCTTTTTTGTTTACATTTTGGTGCCAGTAGGAAGATATATTAGGCCACAGATTGTTCAGTTTATTTTTGCATTTAGTTTCACTGAAAGTAATTGAAATTCTCCTGAGAGAAAGGCAAATGGATTTGGCCCGGTGTGTTTCTGAACACAGTTTTAAGAAAATGATACAGGCATTTAAATGCATCTTCAACTTTCTTATAAAGATATCATTTTCCATATATATCAAATTTCACGCATACTGATTGTCTCTAGACAACTTAGAGAAAGCCAGTTAGATTCAGTACACTTTATTTTGACTTTCTGTTCCTTTTTAAGATCTGACAATATAAGAAAGGCTCTTTGGGAATTGTTACTTCATGGCTAGATCATCCTAACTTTTACAGCCCATGTGGTCAGACCGCAGCCTACTCTTTACCATTACAGCATTCTAGTTTTTATAATAATACATTGACAAATGTACAAGCACTCAAAGCAACTAAGCAATAATTAGCATTAGGAAAAATTGCTTGCAACACTGGCATTGAATTTCCCCAGTAGGGACTTGCAAATGAGTCCATCTCTACCAGCACTACTTCAATAATTCTAAGATTCTGAAGACTCACTCCTTCACTTTTTTTTCCCCTTTCTACTCAGAATGGCAGGAAAAAAATGTATTTCTTCTGTTTCGTTTGCATACATAGAATTTCTGTCATAAAACTATGCTTGTCATCATCTGGAATGGACAACATCTCTGACTTCACAAGAAGACAATAGGAAACTTGCTTCACCTCCCAGTCTCCATCCCCCTCCAGATAGCACACTTAAATCCTACTGACAAAAAGAAAGGCAATTAAAAGTTATGTTCCCCAACAGTATGCATCATTTATATTTGCACTCATAGGATGCACTGCATCATTACCACAATTACCAAACTGCACAGACTGCTCATCACCAGCATAAACTCCAGCTTTTCAATATGCCTTGCCTGAATTTTCTATTCACTTTGCTATTAATGCTGGATCATAGTTTGACTTTGCATCACAGCAACTCCAAAATGAGAGGATGAGGAAGATTTAGAGGGATACATTTTTTATTTGTCTGCTTTTCAGTGCTTCAAACCCGCCTGAATGAAGTTCTGAGAACAGAGCATGAAGTGCTGCTATAGTGAGAAAATTATTTTTCTTCGAAAGCATAAAGCCTTTGTAATTGTAGAAGATATAGGAAAAATGAGGAAAAGATTTTGACTGTTGGATACTCGCTTCGAATTTCCTGTGACAATAAAGAGCATGTAGGAATATCCAAAGTCAAACATTAATATTCTAAGACTTCTTTCTTAATCGATATTAGAAGGATTTCACAGTTCTTAATCACTGAAGTAAATGAGAATTTTAAAATAAACTTGATAATCTGTATAAAAGGAATCAAAATAGCACAGAAGAACCATAGCAAGAAAATAAACACTGCCTATGTGAGAAACATCAGCTTTTGCATGGAACCCAATCATTCAGAAATGCAGGCCTAGCCCTTGCTTTCAAAAAGGAAGTTAAGATATCAGTCCCTGAATAATATTTTAGTTTAAATCCTTGAGTTTTTTTCTACATGTAGAGGTACAGAAATATAGCGAGTAGTACTGCTCTCATTTTGCCACTTGAGGGCAGTCATTTAGTGTCCTGTAATAAACGCTGCTCTTCCATACCAATTTCTCACATTTGCAGTTAAGCTGTTCTGAGTCACTGACATACAGAAACAAACAAACAAAAAAAAAACAAATGTTCTCTTCTGAGCAGCCAATCTGATCTGAAATTCATTTCAGTCAGCCTTCAGGAGAAAAAGCTAATAATCAATGTTGCTTATGACAACTAAAATCAGTGATAGAAGAATAAATGTTTAAATGAGAATTCAAAAAGAAGGACACAAAGAAGATGGTTTCAGTCCACTAAGTCTAAGGGATTTACTCTGGTGAACGTAGGGCACTTGCAAATAGAGAACGAGTGATATTTCAACAACAACAACAAAAACAGAAGAAAAGTAAATGGCCTGGGTTGAAAAGGACCACAATGACCATCTAGTTTCAACATCTGTGCTGTGAGCAGGGTTGCCAACCCAGGCTGCATAGAGCCATATGGAAGCACCTGAAAACAGAGCATAGTACAGAGGAGATGACAAAACATTATGGATTAGCCATGTCCCTGAAATATAAAAGCTCTTGAAAGGTGTGCAGCACATGAGCAAATACCAAGCTGGGCTACCAAGGTAAAATCTGGTCACACTAACTTCATTTTCATCTATGATAGGATTCATGGGCATTTGCGTGGTCTCAGAGGAGCAGTGGAGTCATTTATTTTGCCTTTTGCTAGAATTTAGCAATATCTTAAATGGCTTTTGTAAAAGTGCATTAGGAAATGGTGGTGTAGCTAAAACCATAGTTTAGACAAAACATGTCTGAAAACATGTACACAAGCTATCAAAGAACTTACAATTTGGACACTAGAACAGAGTGTGCCCTTACTGAATCTGTAAATGAGGCAAGCCCTAGGGTGAAGTAAGAGTCACAGTTAAAAGTCCTTTCAAAACATATTATAGATCTTTTCTTCTTCAATTACATGGAATTGCCTAGTGATTCTGCCAAACTCCCCTTCAGCCAGTGCCTCACAATCTTAATTCAATCCCATGATCTCCCGGAATTGCTCTGCAAGGTCCATGCTCCACATCTCCAGCTTCATTTACAAAATTCATTTCTGCTTCACTATTAAACTCAGACTCATTTGTTTGCAGAAAAATGTCCTTTTCACTTAGCTATTTCTGCAGTCTCTCCACAAATCTTCTTGCACATCCTAAAGGCAAGATGAACAAAAGTAATTTGTGATGAATCCATATTGTTTGAACTTCGTATATATTTACATATACATTTACACTGAGATCCTTATATTACTTAAAGGGTATTGTATGTATCTTAATTATTTGAAATTTTCAGAAGAGAAATAACTAATTCACAGCATAGCCAAGCCCACTAAGCAAGCACAAGTTTACTGCAATTAAAGGACTACTCTCTACGTTCCTATTTCTTCATGCCATGAGCAGAAAACACGTGTACAATTTCTGTGATAAGGTGTGTATATACAGTAAGGATAGTCTGTGGATCCATCGGCCATTTTCCAATATAGAAGTTACTTTAAAAGGTCCCATTGGTATGAGTTGCAAGAAGGCAGCAGCAGGTGAATGGATGATTGACATCCCTTCATTTCCTTGAACCTTGATCTTGCATTGTAGTTTAAAAAGTGTGAACCCATTTCCGTTAACTGAAACAAACTTGGAATTATTTTTATTTTTTATTTGTAATGAAGAACAGCCAAATTTCACTAACGTACTGTATTGGAAAAGAGGGGACAAAATTTCATGATACAGGGATAACCAGATTATACAACATGAAACATCACAGTCTAGAGAAATCTCCACATTTTTTACTTTTGTAATTCCTTAAATGCCCCTCAGACATCCTATGTAAAAGCTCTCCTTTCTCTTGAAAGGATAAAGGAAAGCTTGTGACAGTGTGAGCTCCATAAATGTCTCTGGAAGACTGGGCAGTTCTTGACTGAAAACAGCATTACGTTTACACTGCTTATCTGCTCTACAAAAAGATTCAAGGATTGCAAGTGCTGGTCAGGTTGTTACATTTTTATATCATATTTAGAAGTTCTAATTTACAAAATGAAGATATTAAAATCTGCATTGTATTTGTAATGACAAGTAAATGACAAATCAAGGTTATCCAGAACATTGCAGGCAATAGAGGACAGGGGAATTCTCTGCCTTTCATTTTTCATCCAACCTCAAAAAGAACTGAAATCTAATTTCAGGCAATCTAGCCATGAGACTAAAGGCTTCACAGTGTTAACAGTACACTGGATGAGCCAATCAACCAGTAAAGACTGGTTATTGCCTTGCCCAGGAAAGACTTCTATTCATGTGATTGTAATTCACTGCTAAAAGAAGAGTTCAATGGCTCAAGAGTTTTTACATATAGTTTTCAGTCTTAAGATGAAGGAAAGCGACTGCTGAACTTAGGAACAGGCCTAAGAACACTGAAAAGAGGTGGGAAAGTTATTTGAATAGAGACAATTTAATCCCTTGGATTCTTTGTATTCCATCCACTACTACAGTGCTGCAAACTTCTGTTGCAAGAAAAGTGTTTTTGAAGATGTTTATAAAGTGCTGAGAACAATAGAAGCCATGTTGCCTTATAAGTATGCACTCACTAACAGATAATTATTCTTTAAGACTCTAAATTAAAAAAACACATTACCCTGAAATACATTTCTCCTGCCTTATAACTTATGAATTTGATTCTCCAGTACTTGCTCAGATAAATCTATTGAAATCTCTTCTGGGAGGACTATGGTCCTTTGTATCATCCTGAAATATTGTTTCAAGATTGAGTTCCTTTATCGAGTGGCCAGATTTAATTCCACTAAATTCGTGAAATGCTCCCTAGAGCATTACATCTCTTCATGAGTAAACTTGAAAATAAATACCTTCAAAAGAATAGCTGGAAAAGGTGTTAAAAAATTGGAAACATAACACTGCTAAAGGGTTATTCTGACATCTATTTTTTAATTCTTTCTTAATTTTCAGATGCTTTTGATGCAAAGTATGACGCTTTTCAGCTTTCCACCCTCTTTAAGTAACATCATTAAATACATAAAGGTAGCTTTAAGTACGTTGTGATATATATACTGTTCTAAGTAAAACTAATATATAAGCATTAACAGCTTAAAAGCATTCTTCCCTTTCCAGGATATTTCAAGAAATATTGTGTGACTGTTCTAGACTGTTAGCTAATGGGAGCCTATGCTATTTCAGGATGAGATTCAACAATTCTGGAGACATGCACTGACTAACACCAAGCAAACTCGAGTAAACTATAAATTGCCTAAGGAAAAGTGCAGTTTTCACTATCTTCTTCAGATCACATACTTCTTTTAAAAATAAAGTGAAAACACAAATTTCAGAAAGAAAAATAGTATTTGCATCACCAATAAGTCCAATAATTCAATAATTAAGAAATTCATACAAAAGAAGAAATGACTGCATTCATTACTCTGAAGTGGGAGGAAAATTATAGGCCATTACATACTCCAAGAGACATCAATTCTTATGTTTAAAATGCACTTCAGTGAAGAGCTAATGTTTTTTGAATAAAAATGGAACTCAGTGAACGAATGCAAATAACCTATTAGCCTCTAAGTTAAAAAAGCATTTCCTTTTACTTTTAAATAAATTGATACTCATTACATTTAAAAGTTAGTTTAAAAGTTGTTTTTTCCTTCACAATGGAATTCATGCTATTTGGAGCACACTTCTTGTTGTGTTATGTCATCCATTCACTTAATCTGGATTAAGAGAGGTGAGGAGGGAGATGTTCAGAAGGATCCACTCCTGCCACGCTGTGGTGTTACCAGCACTGACAGAAAATGAAGTTTTCAAAGAGTGATAAGGAGCTGGAATTTCTATACACAAAATTAAACTTCTGGAATATCTTAACTAGCCAAAAAAATCCATCTTAACTGAAAAAGTCCATATAAAAGACTTTGGTTTAGGTACAGCTCACAATGACAGGGATGGTGTGAGTTTGGATGGTTTTTCATTTATTTTCCATGTTCTGTGTTCATTTATTTTGATTATCTCTTCAAGAAAATGCTTATTTCTACTTTGAAGTAGAGAAAATGAAGAAGGAGGTTGGATACAGCAGATGTTACAGTCTTCATTTTTGCCACCAAAGGATATTTCTTCTGCAAATGCACCAAACCCTGCAGCTTTACTTTTTGATGATAAAAGTGAGAGAAGTTCCAGAAAGATCACATTATTTGCTAAGACAGTGGTGAGGTGCTGGAACAGGCTGCTCAGAGAAGTTGTAGATGCCCTGTCCTTGAAGGCATTCAAGGCCAGGATGGAGCCCTAGGCAGCCTGGTCTAGTATTAAATGGGGAGGTTGGCAGCCCTGCCTGTGGTGGGGGGGGGGGTGGGGGGGGGCATTCTATGATTTTATGATATATCTGTTAATCCATCAGAGTATAAGCAAAGCCCATGAAACAGCTCATGGCAATCTCAAATACAGGTATATTTAATTATGACTGACAAAAGGAATATGAATCAAAAATAAATACAATCAATTGCTTATTAGATTGACTTTATTGGAACATTTATTTAGAATCTCTTCATTTTGCTAGTTCCTGCAATATCATAATTTTTCTTCAAGTTTCTAGCTGATTTATGCTGCTCAGCAGCTATTACAAGTCAAAACCTAACACCTATTTTCAACTTGTATATGGCAGTGATATTTATAGTTCCACCCAGTTTTCCTTCCTGCCTATTTAAATTCACATAATTAATAAAAATAAAAGTTTATGTCCATTCTATCAACTGAACTTAAGTGGTCTGTATTACAGCATGACCTGGAAAATGGCCAATCTTCTTTCATTTTTTAAAGTACTCATCCTTATTTCAAGCGATCACTTCATTTTCCTTTGTTGGTAGCATGCAGAAACAAAAGACTGAAACAACTACAATTTTGCAGTGTATACACTGTAATAATCAGAGCAAGTCAGCCTAAGGAGGCCTAGCCCCTTAACAAAAATCAACCACGCAGCTTCAGAAAATATCTTCCTTTTTTATTATCCTAAACCTGTACCTGTAATAAAAATCTTTGATGTGGCTTCCTAGTTTGAGACTCTGTCCTAAAGTCCTGTTTCTTTATATTATAATCATGGAAAGAAAACTGGCATATAAAAAAGAAAATCTGGAAAAGTGAATTAATCATTGTATAAGCAGAAATGATCAATCATACATTTTACTACAAAAGTTTAGTGAATATCTCATAGGGAGTAAAGCTTTGTAGGTTTAAAAGAGTACTCTAGCCTCCTGGGACACTGTCTTTTTCTCAACTACTGAAATATCAAAGGACTTGAAAACCAGGCTCTGGAACTGGATAAGAGACGATCTCCCTTTGGGCTCACGACAAAGAGCAGATGCGTGGGGATTTTCAGAAGACAGTTTGAAGGGGAAGACTATTCCCCTCCCACTCTCCACTGCCACAACTGGACAAGAACTGGGCAATCTGGTTAGAGAAGCAAAAAAAGTGGGAATTAATGATGTTGAGGCAGAGGTCCATCTGAGATGCTTCATCAAGGCTATAGCAGCTAGTGACTATTTCATTACCCAGACAAACATACTGCTTGATATTAAGTGCAATTTGTTCAATACTGAATAACGTGCACACATCTCTAAAAGACTGGAAACCTTACCTTTTTTAAGGAATATAAGGATCTTTTGACAGATACAATTATAATCATCATTGGAAAAAGTTATCCTAAAAATACATCTCCAGAATTGCTCTGGCCTGCCTACAAAAGCTGTAGCTGGGATAGCACAGTACATTCAGCCAGTTAGCAAATAAAGATTTTATTTTTTACATTTACTGCATGCTAAATGCTATCTGTTATAAACTATAGCATCTTGAGACTGACAGATAATACTTACTAATTATAAATAAATACATTAATTATAGAGATTGGCATGGGAATAATAATTTAAGGTAGAGTCATGCATTATTCATTTTTATTTTGTTAAATTACATCCTCCCATGGATCATGACAGTCTTGGTAAAACGTTACTTGGTTATGCATTACATAAGAGACATACCTTCAGGAGAGTACATTTAGATATTTCAGTAATATCTCATATCTCATACAGACTGAGTGGTATGTATGGCTATAGTTTTTGCTAAAATTATGCAGCAGTTTCTCTACTGCTCACAAGGATTGTGTGTAGTAGAACCACACATGGGCAATGTAAATCCTGCAAATAATTCTAGCATCTAGGAACAAAGCTGTTGATTTTGTGTTTTGTTGCTTATTGCAAATAAACGTGAAAACGCAGAAGCCCACATAGTGGATGCTGCAAAAGCAACAAAGTATACCATCATATCATTTGGAGTTATTCACATGAATCATCTGATTCCAGCAAGGCTTTCTAAGAGCAGTGATGTCTAAAATACTACCCCTCAGAAAAAAAGAGCTTTGTTTATTGTTTTCTCCTTACTAAATAAACAATTAAAAACAGATAGAAAAAAATAAAAACACATTTTCCTCTATGGCTATTGGTACTTCAAAGAATAAGTACTACAAAAATAATTTCTGATTGTTCTACTTTGGTCATGCTTAGAGAAAAAGAAAACCAACAAATCCACGATCAGATGGATTACTTTCCAAAATAAGCAATGAATCTCTAGCCAAAATTCTGAAATAATAAAAAGTTTACTACATTCAAACGGTCTGAACTTTGACACAGAATTATCATCTCTGGCTTACAGTGAACTTAATGTGAACTTTTCAGGATATCCCTCTGTTTGTAAGTTAACAGAAACTAAAAATGAATATTCACTTCCAACTATTATTAGTTCAATTGGAAGGGGCCTACAAGATCATCCAGTTCCACTGCCAAATCTCTTCAGAGCTACCCAAAAGTTAAATCATGTTAATGAGGGCATTATCTAAATGCCTTCCGAACACTGACAGCCATGGGGCATTGGTCACCTCAATAGAAAGGCTGTTCCAGTGTTTGACTACCCTCACAGTAAAGAAATTTTTCCTCATGCTCAGTCTGAACCTCCCCTGGTGCAGCTTTGTGCCACTCCTCTATCCTGCCACTGGTGACCAGGAGCAGGGAACAGCATGTCCCTAAATTTACACTACCAAAGATGTAAAAATACTTCTCAAATACCTTTTTTTCCTCTTTCTGAATTTCAAGATAATGGAAGCTATGTCAGTTTGTTGCTCTTGGATACCTCAAAATGTTGCATGTGTATCTTCATGTCTACTGCTGAAAAAAAAAATGTCTTGATTTTATTTGAGTATTGAAACTCACTAATGCTGGGAACAATTTTAAATAGCGATGTGATGCATGTTGACTTGTACATATTGAAGTAAGAAGAAATAGATTTTTTCCCCCCATAATGAACTTTTAAATAAAATACATTCTTCACTTTTCCTTGTAGCTCTTTGCTTTATATCCACCTCCCTGGAGTCTCTGAAACCTCCGCAAGATCTTTGCGGCTCTGACAGCAATTTCTAGCCATGCAGAAATTGATTTTTAGTGTTTTGTGAATTAAGTAAGTCAATGCCTCTTTGCTCCTGCTGCCCTGTAACTCTGCAAAGTTACAGATCAGGAATCTGACTTTAAAATCTTTTTTTCCTCTTTAATAGTAATGTCCACTGTATCACTAGATTAAAAGTAATAGGGATGAGGAAAAAAAAAAAAAAACTCAACCACAAAAGACAAGTACATTGCTGCTTTCAGTCAATATGAACCAACCAGAATGATTCCAATCTTTCCCTAGGTACCATCAGGATCACGTTCCAACTTTGCCACAGTTTTTGGCAACTGCATCAGCTCTTAACAACTGCTTTGGTACTGCTTTTAATGTGACATCAGTACAAAAAGACTATGCATGTTGTACTTTCCTATCTTCAAGAAAATTATACAGATATAATTCCATATGCTTCCATATGCCTGGTAGGGATCTCCAGGCTTTCACTTTTCAACAAAGTTGCCAATTATATAGAGAACTTCAAATGTCACTATGGGTTCAGGATCATGTTGAGCATTTATGGATTTGTAAGTTTCATTTTGTTGCTGACATCATCTAGTGAGCATAATAATTTTTTCCAGATTTTTATTTTTTATTTGAATACCAAAGGAGGCAGAGAATTATATCTAGCCATTAGATTTTGAATGATAAAGAGGGAAACCTTCCTAAAAGTATAAGTTAAGGAATGGGTGGATTCTATCAGCTATAGTCTATACAAAAAGCATTTTCACAAGATGTCAACAACACTGTTCCTTGTGCAAAAATTATAATCAAATAGTAACTATTTGTTTTGAGATTCTAGCTAAAGGTTTATTACTTCCTGTTACAGACATACGAATATATGGACTATGAACTGGGGGTTGGGCTCGATCTCTAGAGGTCCCTTCCAATCCTGGCAATTCTGTGACTGTGTGAACATATTAGTGAAGTTAGTGAATTTTTTTTTTTTTTTTTTTTTTTTTTTTTGTTAATGAATAAAAACAATTAGTAACAGGTACATTAATGTTTAACACATTTATAGACTAACCAACAAGAATATTTTGGCATCAGTCCATATTAGTGAATTTTGGCTTTACTGTCTAAGACTTCTACAACATTTATATTTGAAAATATCACACAAATATTGACAGTGAAGTGATAAAGTATATAAACAGCTCAAGGATTAATGGTGCAAGGCATGTAAACCAGTGCATTATATGTTAAACTAGTTACTAACTAGTTTACAAATGGATTGATGAATCCCATCAGAATATCAATATTTTAAGAGCTTAGTCAAAGAAAGTGATTATAAAAAGGCATATCAAAGTATGCCTAACACATCATAAAGACATTTTGTGATAGAACTGCTAAAATTTCACTTTCTTAGAAAGCTTCATTTAGTACAAAAATAAAGTATCTTGTACTTCACATATTTTTGCTTTACTGTGCTAGCAAATACTACTTCCTACAATAACTCAGTAAATTTTCAAAAGGGGCAACAGTTATTAAGCAGCAGGTAGCCTATCTCTATGCTGTATTTATTTAACCTACTTAGGAGTGTGTCCTGTTAATTAGACCTAAAAGAAGTAGACATATTTTGGAACTTTCTCCCTCTTCAGAGCTCCTTCATCACTATTTCTCCCAACGCTTTGGATATTATAATAAATCTATATATTTCATTTATAACCTACATTATTTCTTTCTGAGGCAAATGAGCTTTCTAAGTAACATGGACACATTAATCAAATATTACTTATTTTTAAGCCAGTTTTCCAATTATTTTTTGCTGCTTTGGTCCAATTCCTCACAAAATATCTTCTGAGCTGTAAGATTCTCTTTTGTCTATGGTATATAACTTATGCCAACTCTTACATTTGATGCAGTTCTTTTTATTTATGCTATCAATTTACAGACATCATTATTGCTGATATTATTTGATGTGATTTGTGCAACAAGACTTTCATGGACTCCAAATCTGAGCTTTGCTTCTTCTTTTTGCTTTGGATTCTCTTCTGTATTTTTTTATTTTTTTTTATGCAGAAAAGTATTCATGCTAGCCAAGAGTGTAACTTTCTTCAGTAAGTTTTCATGTGGGCTGACAAACTTCCTTTGCTTGGCAAATTTTAATTACTTCAACAAAAGTTAGTTCTGTGTATTTGGAATCTGGGACAAGTCACAACCTGATCTTTTATAAATCCCCCAGCATTTTTGCATCATTAGGTCAGTCTGACCCTATTTTTTTCTATCTAGCTTTTTTACATACTTCAGAAGACTTCAGCTTTATGCTTATTGTTTCAGTTTTTCAACTTACTTTCAAAAAGCTCATATAAACTTTTTTGCCATATTCGTATATGACATTTCTACAGGAATCAACAACTCAGAGTATATTCAAGGTGTAGAAATGTTCCAGATATCACTGTCATACCTCCAAAGTTTTCTCTACTGTTGGCTGCTTATTGTACTCTCTCTTACACTGTCAGTTAGATATATTACCAGTCCAAACTTCAATTCTTCTTACTGTACAAATTCTGTGGACAAAATACAGATAGATAGACAGTGCATGTTGCTACTAGAAAGCAGGGTCTGTCCTTCCTGATTATTTTGATCCTTTTCACTCAGCTTATACACAAAATCAAGCAATGCAACACAGATACTGATGCAAGTGAAACCTTCAGAATGGTAAGACACTGGACCTACAGCATTCAAGGCAGAGACAATGCCTACACTGTAAAAAATATTCATGCAAAGTGTTCAGACAACATGTATATTGTAAATCAAACAAGGGAGGAAAAAAACAGAGCTGCCCAGTCCATTTTAAGAGAAAAAAACATGCCATTGTTTTTCCACGGCATTGTTACAGATAAAGAATGCTGAATAAGTGATAAACTTAGCTTCTGCATGATTAAGCGCACAGCTGTATTTTCAAATTTTTACAGTTAACTAGCTGATTTTCAGTAGCCTTTCTAACTAAACACTTGCCTTATTTTTTCCATGATGCTCTTTCACATGATGTAGATTTGAACAGACACATACAGCAGCTACCTTGCCTAGAACAAAAGGTTTTCAACTTCCAAGAGTAAGGTCTTGCACCTGAGTTGTGGCAACCCACACAGTAAATACAAGCTGGAGAACGTACGGATAGAGCAGAGCCCTGCCAAAAGGACTTGGGGTAATAGTGATTGGCAAGCAGAACATGAACCAGCAGCACGCCCTTGCAGCCCAGAAAGCCAGCCATATCCCTGACTGCCTCAAAAGAAGCATGGTCAGCAGGGCAAAGGAAGTGATCTTGCCCCTATACCACCTAAGCGTGGTGAGGTTCCATCTGGAATGGAGTCCTCAGTACAGGACAGACATGGACCTATTGGGGCATGTCCAGAGGAAGGCCACAAAAGTAGTCCAATGTCCTCTGCTACAAGGACAGGCTGAGAGAGCTGCAGCTGTTCAACCTGGAGAAGAGAAGGCTCCAAGGAGACCTGAGAGCAGACTTTCAGTATCTACAGGGGGCCTGTAAGAAAAAAAGGGAATAGGGCAAGGGGAAATGGTTTCAAACTGAATGAGGAGAGATTTAGATTGCATATAACAAAGAAGTTTTTCTACAGAAAGGGTAGAGAGGCACTAGAACAGATTGCCCAGAGAGCTGGTGGATGACCAATCCCTGTAGACATTCACGGTTAGGCTGGACCAGGCTCCAAGCAACCTCACCCAACTGCAAATGTCCCTGTTCATTGCAGGGGAGTTGACTAGTTGACTAGTTGACCTTTAAAGGTATTTTAGAAAACTCAAATGATTCTATGATTCTAATCTTATTACTTCAAATCATCATTTAAAATTACAGTTTAAATTACATTTAAAATTACACTGAAAGTACGCTTACATGATATGACACAATGCAAAACAGCTTTAAAATACCAGTGTTTGAATCCCCTTATTGTTTGCCATTGGTATCATCAAACGGGGTAATGGGGTCAGGACTAAAGCCAAGTAAAAACACTCTTCCCAAAACGTTATTTCTCTGAACGGTAAATAAAGAGAAAAATGGAAACAAACAAACCTGGCTACATGGCATTAATAATATGGTCAGGAAGTTATCCCTACACAGAGGTTCCAATTTATTCACAGATACATGCACAAATGCACAAATATTGCATAACATGAATTCTATCAGGCCTTTTTTTAAGAAAAAAAAACTTGCTGTATTGTCTGTCACAGAAAAGAGAGAATACTGTAAAGACCTTTGGTAACTTGCAGGTTTGATTTTGGATAAACATCTCTTCTTCAAGGGGAAGAATTGTCACATTTAATTAGTTAAAAGCATTCTAGTTCCAAGGCCCTCTTTTGCATGCAGGATCAATAGAAAAATCCTTCCACCGTAACCCTCTTATATAAATGTTTCCTTCCCTGAGGCTGCGTTCAATTTAGAACTGGAATAGTGAAGAGTCAATAAAAACTTGACAGGGACAGGCAGACATGAATAATCTTTCAGCCTGTTATTATCTTACTTTTGTGGGTCTTCAAGAAAACCTCAGAAAAATCTTGAAATCAAACTCAATCTTTATATCTACCTAGCATTGGAAAGTTGAAGCACATTTCCAGCAGATTTCAAACTTTTATTGGCTGAGCCCCTTTAAAACAAACAAACAAACAAACAAACAAAACCAACAACACAGAAACAATGTGAATACAGTTACCTTTAAAAAAAACAAAGATTGATGGGGACTTGTCTCCACTGCCTTTGACAGCTATATGGGAACTGCTGAATCACAACCTGAATCTCTGATGGACCATCTGAGGCAAGCAATGAGTCAGCCACAGGAGCACAGATGAAAGCAATTCACCTGTGCAACCAGAAGGGGTGGAGCATGGCTCCACCTCTCCTAGATGCCATTTAAGTGCTGACTGCCACTGAGAAAAGGTCTCTTCCTGAAGATCACTCCTTTTGGAGAACATTGCATGCCTACAACATTGGTAAGACTTTTCCATTTATTATCTCCCACCTGCAATGATCTTACTTAGCCTAACTTTCCTGTGTATTTCTTAATTATAACATCTGCATATTCATTGATTATATAACAGCCTAAATACCTAAGTTAATGTTGAAGTGATGCATTTGTTCAAAAAGATCTTCAACTTGCAAAAGAAACTTCAATAGAAAGGACAACCGCTTGGAAGAGTAAAAACATAAAGAGAGGAGTTTTATTCTGATTTGCTGTTCTAGTACAGGTTCATTATATGGCACAAAACAATCCTCAAACAAATAATCCTTAATATATACTGACTAAAATTAAAGCATTATGTATTTAATGAATAATAAAGTGAATAAAATAAAACAGTGTGCCACATACTCAGGTTTGGCTCCATTCACCTTCAAGTTGACGTAAATCTCTTCTGCTATTTTATCATATACTAAAGAAAGTGATCACAGGAAACAATAAAATTGCTTTTCAGAAGAAGAAACAGTTTATAATTCTGCTCTCCTGTAGAGAATTCTACAGAAATTTTGAGACACATGGTCCAATATATTACAAGCTTATTCTGTAAAATCCACCTCCCAAAGCTATGATCTCTCTCTCAGAATGCTCTTTGAACACCTTTACGTGTCATAAGGAAAAATATATATACAGTAATTCTTTTTGATAACTGCTTTCCATCTGGAAATTAAAATCTGCTCCACAATATTGTCTTTCATCGCTGCAAAAAACAGTAGCTGTTGAAAAGCTCAAATTTAAACTGTAACACAAATAGAATTTAGGCTAAAGAACAAAAGTCATCTTCTGATAAGCACTGGAGTGGAGGGGAAAAAAAAAAAAAACACCATACACTTAATGGAAAATAGAGTGCTCAAGGCACTCAAAATTGTCAGTACAATTTCCAGCTTTGTCACAGACTTCTCATTTGATATTACTTATTTGCCTTCAATGCACTCCTAGTCTCCATTTGGAAAGCAGAAATTCAAGATTTCCTTTTTTTCTTTCTTTTTTCTCCCGTGCACTGATAATTCAGACTGAGATATGAGATAAGTTTATAGGTACACCACCAATATACCCAATATATATACACTTACCACATTGTACAGCTGCACAACAGGACTGTTAGGATGTGCTTTTTTTTGATGCCAGAGCCATAAGCATCAGTTAGCTGTTGTCTAGCCTACAGGACAGTTATTATAAGACTTCAGCAAACAAACACAAATTCTAAAATGAACAGGGCTTCAGCAAAGGCTAAGCCTCTCTATTCTCAGTGAGGGTTGTTCCTCACTTTTCCAGAGCCTAACTTTAAGTATACAAGAAATTCTAAGGATAGTCAAAGAGAAGTTGGTTCCAGAGAGCTATTCCATGCTCGGCTTAAGCAAAATTTAGAGACTGAGATTTATAGTAAGGCAAAACTGAGGTGACTCAAATCTGAGTTTTATTGCCATGTATATGTACATTGAGGACACTATAGGGTCCACTCCTCTTCAGAGAGCAGCAATAAATAAAAAAATCTCACTACCAAAGATTAGCAGGTTAACTTTATTTTCTCATCATGAATATGTGTATTTTTTATTGTATACTATTGTATGAAATACAGAGATTTGGTTCCACAGATTTATTAAACACATTGCCTATTCCAAGTTTTTATATAGTATATCAAGGTCTGCCCAACAGAGTTTTCAGTGAATATTGCAATAATCATCACAACTCTCTTGGTATAACAGATTGTCTCTCTTTTAGAATTAAAAGCACAATCAACTAACTACCCTAATGGAGATTGCTATAGCTGTGAAATCAATGTGTGTTTAAAAAATAAATTAAAAAAAAAAAAAAAATAGTTACAGGTAACTTTCATTAAATGCTTACAACATGCAGGAATGTTGCTGTTTGTGAAATGATTGTCTTCAATTTCACATTTTTGATAAATTTGACATTACAGAACGAAATATCATAAAAAGCCCATGCCACAAAGATACGTCCATCTTTGGGCACACTTTTCAATTTAGAATGTTTTATAAATAATTAAATGGAAAACTGTAACCCGAAGTGTCTTGGGGATATTCAAAATAACCTAAGCATAAAAGTTGAAAGTTTAATCCCGACCTAATGACAACTTTCAGCTGAAAAGCCATGCTATACATTGGCTGTATATCTGCCAAATCCCCCAAAACTCAAAAATACAGAGCAAGGTTAAAAAAAAAAAAAAAAAAAAAAAAAAAAAAAATTGCTGTAAGTTTTAATAAACCACAGAATTTTTACAAAAAAAAAAAAAGTCTATGCTTCTGCTCTGTCCTCTCACCACTCTACCGGAATCCCAGAACCAGTACTTCCTACTCCTTATTCCTTTCTGACTTTTAACCTACTAACACTGCAATCTCATACTATCTTCTTTTTGTGAAGAAGTGCTCATGGTCTCATTCAATTGCCTTTATGATGATCTTTAAAGTATCTTTCCTAACTTCTGTCTTCAGATTCTAGAATCTGGTCCTTACTCTGTGGTTGGTCTTCTAAGTATTATTATAAATATGTCTCTATATTCTCTCTTCGCAACACATATAAAATATGTTTTTGTTCTCCTATTTACCCATGAAATCTCATTCTTATGAACTATCACAATGTCCTTTTTAGCTTTGGCAAATGCCTTGCTTGTACAGAGTGCTGTTACAATTAACTTTTTAATCTCATCGGCACCAATTGTAGAATTAATTTCTGTGCACTCATATAACACCTTATTTGCATCCAAATCTTCATACAATTTTGGAATGATCTTTATCAAAAACTGTATATCAGTTGTCATTATGAGGTCTGCTCTCACTCCTGCTATTGCAGTTTTTGGTTTTTTTTGTTGTTTTTTTTGTTTGTTTGTTTGTTTGTTTGTTTTCACAATTTCAGTACAGGCAGATCTAAGTTTTCACCTGCACAGCTTTTAGGCCAGAAAGAAAACACATTGCATCCCATGCTGACATCTCATTGCTAGTTAATATTCCCTTCCTTTTTATGATGCTTTTAAAAAATGAGTACTAAAGCTGCTCCTGTTTTGTGATTCTTGCCTGCTAAAGACCAGGACTGCTTTATCCAATTGTGTTATACTATCCAGCATCTTAATCCTTTGACCACAAGTTACACAAGGAAAGCCTTGTTCTGTGTCCAATTTAGTATTTTTTGTGCCTAGCTTGGAAATGGGCCTATCCTAATTACACTGTGGACTAGGATCAAAGCTTTTTTCATGCTATGGTAATTCAAATCCCATATTTTCTTGATATTTCTAATAAAATTCCAGTCTCAAAAGGGAAGTAGTCTGGATTATGCGTACTGTTTATATTCTATTCAAAGACTGGTGAAAAAATTCCTTATGAAGCTGAAGTGAAAGAAACCAAGCTGTTTACTTTTTGTAAAACTCTTTAGGAGGAATAGATGTGTTAAATAGGTTGTTCAGATCACAAACAGTTGTAAAGGAAGGAAGGTGAGAAAAAAGTAAGGATTAAGTGGAAAAGTAAGGATATAATTTTAAATTTGTAGCAGGGTAGTGAAAGAAATAAAGGCTATACATGGCGTCCAAAAAATCCCTGCAGGCTGAACTGCTGGGAGGATCAGTGTGTAGGACAGAAAGGAATCAAACTGGAAATGAAGTTGTGGCCACTGCACACATATTTACAGAGAAGAGCCTATCTGGTATAAGTTGCTAACTACTTTGGATTAGATTCTCTTCACTACAATTTCACTTATTTTAATCATTTGACATACAAATTTCAGCATTGTACCAGCTTCAAAGTGTAATGTCATGTCAGTAAGAAAAGGCTTTTTTTTTTTTTTTTCCCAAAAATTGTCATGGTAGATTCTACCAGAATAAAAAGAAATCCAATGACCGTTCATTAGTCCACATACTTTGGATGAGGAACTCAGCACATCTGATTTGATTCAAACCTATTCAAATCCTTTACAGAATGAAAACTACATGTGCTCTAGGACAAGCAGAGAGTTTTTACAGAAAACACTCCTGAGGTGCCACTCGTACAAAGCACGCACCAAAATAAAGTCAGTAGAACTTCCCATTAGGTACCCACCCAGGCAACAGTTCTGGAAACCTGAAAATTTCACCAATTTTGTTCTCTGACTGTTAAATTTATCTAGATCCAGACTGTATGGAAAAGGAAGATGCAGAGGAGACATGAGCTATAAAAAGCTTCTCTTAAAAAGAGGACTACACTGGCTCAAGCTTTTCAGAAAGGGATGAAGAGGTATGGTGATGAGCCAAAGTGATACTTGGTAGTTGGGAAGACATGAAGAAGCAGCAAAACTTAACTACAGAGCCTCTAATATCTTTGCTCAGCCATAAATTATTTGCAAGTTGAAAATTCCATGATCTGCAGAGGGGCTATTTTGAACTAAGAACAAGTTACATTATGAAAGAGACGAAGGGGAAGGAAGGCAAAATGGAATTCAAGAGGAAAAAAAAAACGAGTAGTGAGATGAAAAGAAAGAATAATCTGAACAAAGAGTAAAATGGAATATAACTTACCAGAGGATCTGGCAATGGGTGGGAGAATCTGAAAAATGACACTGCAAAAAGAAAGCAATGATTACTAGGCTACAAGTTTGAGATGAAGATTGCTGGTGACTAACATCTGTGGGGACTGGAATGAGAAACCTGAAGGCAGCACTTTTTGGTTGGAAGGTTGAGGAGGATGAAAAGCTTGAATTAGAAGAAGGCATGAAAAATGTACGTTGAGATCTACAATTTTTGCTCTTCCTCTGTTGACAAACAGTTGTGGAATAACCACTACATCTCACATACCCATTCACATAAACAAGTGTGCTGAAAACCTGTGCTGGTATCCAAATTGTCACGACAGTCTATTTTTCTTCTCTAAGAAGAACGGATTCCACACACTACATCTAAATATGTGGAAAAAAGTTAAGCTTAATCAGACAAGCACTGGGAAAACACAACAGTAAATCCAGAATTGAGAAAGTCAGTACTTTAATTTCTCCTCGTATAGCATGTACATTATAACAGCATTATATCATTACAAGCAGTTTTTTCCATTTGGAAATTTTTCCCACTTTAATGTTATAGTGTTAGTAATGTATGTTTAAGCACAGGAAATGCTACTACAAGACTATTTTTCCTATGAAGTTTAGAAAATGTATAATCAAACAATGAAATTGATGGTGGAAAATGAGAAAAATCAAAGCTGCATTGCTGTCAAAGTGTTAAAAAAAATCAGACTCCTTTGTACCCAGAAAAAGCTTGAAGCCCTAAGAGAAGAAAATAGGAGAACACTTCTGTTCCTACTGACCTCAAGAGATTAAGGACCAGGCTGTACCCCTGTGCAGGCACAACTTCCATTACTTTCAGCTGAAACAACATGAAACTTAAGGAAGAACTGCATCTTGTGCATAGGCAAGCCATTGCATTAGAAGCACATGCAGTATATAGAATCATCAGTGCATTTTGCAAGTACCTAACAATGTTGTACAAACTGAAACACCTATGGTCTCTGCCTTGAAAACCTGCCTATCCTGAATACTGAGAAACAGTGATGGAGGCAGTCTGCAATCAAAGTTTGGCTATTCTGTTTAGAGCCAGACTGTTTTACTTTAAATTGCCTTTTGCTGAAGGTTAGAAATTAATCTCTGCTGCAGCATGACTTGTTTTCTTTTTAATTTGTAAGATTGTAAGAGTTAAAGTAATTCAAGCAGAATTTACATAAACAATTATTCTCTCAAATAGTTTGAAAAATATTGTAGATATGTATCACTATTCGGTAACACACTTTATTGGTGATTACTTCCTCTACATTGATAATGTTTCTTTTAATTCATTTCTACTTACTTGCCAAGACCACTGCTGAAAATACTAATAAAACACAAGAATACTCTTTTTGAAATGTTACCATCAACTTTTCTCTAAAATTTCATCTTGCCTTAACTGACAACTTTTTGCCACCCCAAGAATATGACACCACAACTGATTTATAAAATTGTCTTCTGACTTTATATCCTACTTTTTTAATACATTTAGACATTTACTCCTCTGACTTGAACACACTCTTCTGATTTTATTTTCATAGTGAAAACAGTAACATACACTTTTATACACTCATTCCCTTCGCTCCACCCACCCTTTGTTTCAGCTGCAATTATCAAGAAAGCAAAATGCTCCATTTGAGGGGCAAAGCCTAGGTTTTTCACCCCATCCTCAGTGAAAAAGAACTCAACTTCTTTATTTCAGGATTTCTTTCTTTCTTTTTTTTAAACAACCAATTAACATTTTGCTATTTATTTCAGTAACAATCTAATTCAATTTGAATGCTGGCAAATCTCACATTTTCCTTGCTATTGCTAACCTTTAAGCCACAAATTTCTCTTCACTTGTTGGTTGAAAACCTACTACTAACATCTTGTTTAAAGTCATCCCCTTTGCAGTTGTTTGGAATTATTCCTTATCATTGTTCTCCCCAAATAATAATAAATAAATCAATCCAATCTCTGCCCACATTGAGCTCCTAAACTAATTTCTTCTTCACTTTCCTGCAGACTATCCTTCTACAGTTGAAATGCTTATTTTCTGACCATTTATGGATTTGTGTTTTCATTTATTTTGAGTCCATATCAGTAAATCTAATGTTATAATAACATTAGTACATCTAATATTATATTCTCTTAGCAGAAGCTCTCTGAATATTGCTAATAGATGGACACCAACATACTTTTTCAGTAACTTAAATTCTGTAGGCATTTGCTCTATATGCTTCTGCTTTTCTTGTAACAGTGTAGAAAAGTATTAACGTCCTTGGGCCAAGAGCACTGAAACTTGACTCTGTGATGCAGGTGATACCAGAGAAATAGTGATCCTGGAACATCAATCATTTAGGGAATTAGCTGCTGAATCCAGCAGCCCAACAGAAGCAACGCTGCCATGTCTCCACATTCTGAGGTTCAGCCAGTAGCAAGCATGAGCATGTACTCCAAACTGGCAAAACCAAAAGCTTTGTATGTATACACAACTAACTATAAATACACACGTGGCCAGTCTCATAGATAACAGAGACACAAACACTCATGCAAAGATAGCACAAACAGTGTAATCCTGTCCTGCTCTCTGGTTCCAAACACCCAACAACAAACCTCGTACAACCCCAAATACTCTTCCTATGATGCATCCCATAACACACCCTACCCCCTCCCGGCAATAAACCCACCAGCCTGTGAGGTGACCCAGAGAGCTTCTGGCTCGCCTGTGGGACTAGGCATTCCCCCTGGGACAGCCCTGCCTGCCCACGTGCCCCTGGGCTCCTCTGCACGCCTGATGGGTTTAATCACACAACCCAACAAACTGTAAACAGAGATTAAGCATCGGTGTTGATATGCAGCCAGCTCAGCACGCTTAGATCTGCCACGGCAATCAATGTAATAGTAAGGCAGGGAGTAAACAGGAACAGCTCTAAATTAGTGCAACTGTGCAACTGCACAGGCACAGGGAATCAAATTAAAGATAATGGCACGCTTTGAAGCCTTTCCATAACCGTGATAAAAATAGACACAAGGAATTTCCAAAGGGGAACTCAGGCTCTTAGTTCTTCTGTTTCACCTGAGAGACAGAGCTGAACGTCCTTACCTTAGCAGGGCTCTTCTCCCCCTCCCTGCTTTCCTCTGCCATTACAGAGGACCTTCCCAGCAGCCCCAGGCTGCTGAATAACTCTTCCAGGAGCTCTGCTCCCGCTTCAGACTTCAGACCACCACGAAACCTGCGGCGTTCCCAACTCGTCCCAACCTCCCGTTCCACAGAACTAAGTGCCCTGGGGCCGCTTGTGCTCACAGCGTGGCGTTCCTGGGAGCTGTTCCATCGCAACGTCTCCACGTTGGCTCTGCTTAGGGAACACGAAGAGCTGTGGGACCGGGGTGACTCGGCCACGTGCCCAACCCGGGCTGCCCGCTATTATTTGTGCAGCAACACAGCTGCACTCATCCTGTACGGGGGAGAGGGCTGTGACAGGAATCCGGCTTTCCTCACCAACGGGTCGGTCACCCAGCACGCGCACAGCGCTCTATAAATAACAAAAATAGCCTCGCTGCCCACTGGCGGCT
Organism: Tympanuchus pallidicinctus; assembly: GCF_026119805.1. Taxonomy (NCBI): domain Eukaryota; kingdom Metazoa; phylum Chordata; class Aves; order Galliformes; family Phasianidae; genus Tympanuchus; species Tympanuchus pallidicinctus. Next base: position 47,923,436 of record NW_026294769.1, read on the forward strand.
CTTAAAAATATCAGGACGCCCCTGCTAGGAAACCGCGCGTCGTGGTGACCTTGACGCACCGCCCTTCTTCCTCCCGCAGCCAGAGAGCGGGAGCCCCCAACGTATCAGCCCTCCGTTCCACACAGCCTCATTTGGGGGCACAGCCGCGCGGCGCCTGCGCGCCCCGAGGCGGCGGGAGGAGCGGGGGGAGCCGGGCGCCCACACACAGGCACGAATTACAACGGGATTTCCTTCCGAACGGACGCACGAGCGCATAGCAACGTTCTCCCCGCGGGAGGCCGCCCCTCGGCTCCGGGACCTCGCGTTTCGCTGGTACGGAGCGGGAGCGCCCCGCAGCGCGTCGAGTGACTCCCGCGAGGGGCGGGCGGGAGCGGTGCGGAGCGGCCCATCGCGCGCCGGGCCCAGGTGGGACCCCCGAGCGCATCCCGTCGTCGGCTTGGGGGACGTGCCGCCCTCCCGCGCGCCGCCGGGCATCGCGGAGCTCGCAGCACTGCGGCAGCACCGGCCCTCGGGTGGGAGGGATCGGGAGGGACCCGCGGAGCGCGGGCGGTGTAACTGGGGGGGCGGCCTCCCCCTCCGTGGCGGGAGCGGAGTGCGGCGGCCCGGGGAGGGGGCGGGGAAGATGACTTCATGCCGCCGGAGCGCCGTGAATTTAGGAGCGGCAGCTGCCGGCGCGATGTGGGGGTGAAGCGTTCGTGGGAGCTGCCGCCGGTTGAGGGAGACGCAGAGTCGGGCACGGTGCCGACGGGCCCGCGGCTCCGGGAGGGGAAGAAGGGCGGGAGGGAGGAAGATGCGCTGAGCCGGCCGCTGGGAAGGTGAGAGGGGACTGCCGGCGCGGGGGCGAGCGCTGCACGGTGGAGCGGCCGCGGTTCGGCACCCGGGCTGCTCCGAGCACTCGCCTGTGGGGAAAGCCTCCGCTCCTACGGCAGCAGGGCCGTCCGACGGAGCGCTACAGCGCTGCGTTTTATCTTTTGCCGCCGGGACGTGGCTCGGTGCCAGCTCCCTGCCCGCCGCTCGCTCTGCCCTTCGCGCAGCGCGAAAGGCCGTGGGGTTGCGACAGGTGCAGGGCCGCGCTGCGGGCTCGGCGGCGCTCCGCAAGTGGAGGGGAGACGTGTTGGGGGCAGGAAGGCTGCAGGGTCCATCGTGTCCTTGGGCTGCCTGGTTTTGGAGGTCGCTTTACAGGATACTGAAAGGGCCTGGGAGCTGGAGACCCAGACCTTATAGCGAGAAGGTTTATATAGGGTCTTTGGGGGCCTCTGTGCTCTCTGTTTTTCAGCTTCAATCAGCTAGTGTGTGTTTTGAAACAGAAATACCTGTGATACGTAAATGGTATTGTTTAGTAAATAGAAGAAACAACGGGTTGCTTTGCCATGGTGAGGCCTTACCTCTAGTACTGTGTTGCTGTGGGCACCTCAGTGCAGAAAGGACATTGAGGTGCTGGAGCAGGTCCAAAGAAGGGCAACAAGGCTTGTGAAGAGCTTGGAGAATGCGCCCTACAAGGAGTGACTGAGGGAACTGGGGCTGTTTAGTCTGGGAAAAAGGAGGCTCTTATTGCTCTCTTCCAATATCTGAAAGGTGCTTACAGCAAAAGCGGGGTTTGTCTCTTTTCACTGGAGACAGGTGAAAGGACGAGGGGAAACGGCCTGAAGTTGCATCAGGGTAAGTTTAGCTTGGATATCAGGAGGCACTTCTTTACAGAAAGGGCTGTTAAGCACTGGAGTAAGCTGGAGGTTGAATCACCATCCCTGGATGTGTTTAAAAACTGTTTGGATGTGGTGCTCGGGGGTATGATGGAGGGTTGTTAAAGCTGGAGTAGTATGGTCAGGTTGCAGTTGGACTCAATGATTTTTAAGGTCTTTTCCAACCTAAGTGATTCTATGATTCTAAGTGAAAAAATGAGAACACTTTAAACCATGTATCTCAGTCAATTGACTTGCACCCTCCTTGTGGAGTGTACACAGCAGTATGTTAAATGAGCACTCTTTCAGAGCAGAGCAGGAATGGAACAGCACTTGCTTGGCCTGAATCTGTTCGGCATTTTTGTTGTGTTATTTTTCTTTTCTTTCTTCTGCTCTGTAAAAGGTTGCTCTGAAGATGGCATGTCAGTATAGGAGGCTGGGGATGGCATGCGTAGGTAGATCATTAGAGTGAGCTCTGTCTGCATGGAGCAGTGGTTAAATAATGGCTGGCTCTGCATGCTTCAGTTTGGAACTGAAAATAGTGATTGTGCTTGTAGTGAGGGAAGGGTAAGGGTTTTTTTTTATTTTTCCTTACTGAAAAGTGGAAATGAGATACTAGAACCTGAATGTTATTTTATTGGGTATCTATTTACTTACACGCTTGTTGTAAAGGATACCATTATCCTGTGTGCTTATTGAGCAAGCTCGTGTAATTGCAGTTGTGGTTCCTTGGTTGTGGCTGAAGGCCCTGGGCATGGTGCTGATGATAAAAATAATACGTAAGGAGGTAACTGGCAGTTGCTTGATCTGTTGCCATTATTTCTGGGAAGATGTTTAAATACATCTGTTTGTCTCAGTACTGTTGCTGGGTAGGCAGAAGGCTGATGATTACAGAGACAGGAAATGCATATAAAAGACAATTGAGGCTTCACAAGGAAGAAACACAAGGAAGAAACAAAGAGTGACTGGTGAACTGCAGTGTCAGAAAATTAGTTCAACAGATGGATTTTTTGTCTGTAGACCAGTCATTAAGTATGGCCCATGCAAGTTATTCTAGCCATTAACTATGGCCTTATATAAACCCTATTTAAGCACTCTGTGGTGTATCCAATGTATACCTTTCAAACCCGGGAAAGTGATGTCCAGTTCCATCAAATGTGTATCTGTTACTTACCAAGCACTTACATTTTTTCTTATAAAACAGTTGGGAGCCTGAATTATCACGCATCTGTTGTTGTTTTTGTTTTGGTTTCTTTGGGTTTTTTTGTTTGTTTGTTTTCTGGCGAGGGAAAGAGTATGATTGTGTGTCTCAGCAATTGCACTATAGCAGTCGTTGGTTGATTTCTCCTGTAATTGCCTCTGGCTGGAGAAAGAAATGTATGAGAAAGAAATTGTATGAGTTCAGATACGTGTCATGTTAGTCCACCCGTTCCATACTGAGCCCATTCCTTTCTTGAAGAAAACGTCAAGTAATGGTTTCCCATTCTGTTGCTGTAAATGTAGAGTAGCATGAGTTCTTGCTAATGTTGACAAAACATTAGCAGGGTAAGTATAGCTATTTGTGCTTCCTGGCAAATGTAAATAATGATTCAAAAGAATGTTGATGCTTTCTAAAATAATGTGGAGGCAGGGAGGAAGGAATGGTTGATCAAGAGTCGTTACCATAGAACATCTGGTTGGTTTAACACTGAAAACTTGAATTGCTTCTGTTTTTATCTTATGTGTACACTGAAGACAGATGGTGTAATCATGCCAAATGGAAGGGTGCATGTGTCCATAGACAGGGGAAAAAGTTTGTGTATAATGATCAGTGTCAATTTAGTTAATTTAGTTGAACGCTGTCGCTGATGTAAATTCATTTCTCTTTCTGAGCTCCTTTTCCACCTTCTGTTACAATAACTTCCATCCCTCTGCCAAGCAAAGAAAACAGTCTGTGTTGCAGTTAATCTGGGGCAGGAACCCTGCTGCCTGGCAGAACAGTCCAGTTGGCCAGCTGGTTGGTGCTGGGCAGACTGAGTAGCAGCTGAGAATTAGTTGCCTTTCTCTCTGAGGGCCTGCTAGTTTAAATTTCTTCATCTAGATTAGTTCTGTGAAATTGTAGGAGTTCAATTATCTTTCAGATTTCTAAGCTATAGCCAGGCCTCTGAACCAGCGTGTTCATTTAACCGAATTTATGGGCAGGGGTCAGGCAAATAGATTTGCATGAAGCTTGTTTCCTTAGGAGAACAATGTGGAAAACCCAGTAACCCTGAATGCAATTGAAAGAACAACAGTTTGATTTTCTTGTGATCCTTTGCGAGGCTGAAATGAAACAGTTCAGCTAATAAATTTGTCTTAATGGGAGAATGTCTGAAGGTGATGTTTCTAAACGCTGTTTGAACCAACCCAAATAACAGCCTTCCTTCCTGAGTAATGTTGTTATTAGGCTTGGAGTTGACGCATTTTCCCCAAACTAAGAATTCCTTATGGACTAGGATAAAAAGAGACTGCAATAGAATGTGAGTAGACAGGTATCTTATTTACAATGACATGCATACGCTTGACATAAGCAAACAGAATTTTAGCAGTAGTCTCCATAACAAAAAAAGTTTATATGCTTTCAAGTCATGTGATGCCCTTTATGTAACTGGCACTTCTAGGTGAGGAAAAACTTTCACTTTAGAACTAAATGCCAGCCATCAACTTATATTTCATCACTTACTACCCAGGTGAACCTTCTGTTGGACTCTTTAATTGTGGTCAGAACAAAATCTTTAGTCAGTCAAGTGCAGAACTAACAACTGTTAGAAGTAAGTTGTATTCATCCCTAATCTGAAGGCTGCTCCAAAAGTAATGCCTTTTGTTTTACTGTGTTGGCCGTGTCATCAGAGGCGGCTCAGTAGAGGCTGAACCTTCCCTCCCGTTATACTTTGTTGCTGCACGACAGATGGCAGCAGAGGGGCGGTCTGACACAATGGCATCTGTCATGAAAATGAGTGTGAAACAAAGGGCTGTAATTAAAGTCCTCCATGTACAAAAAATTGCAACCACTGACATTCGTTAACACTTGCTGAATGTTTATGGAGACCAAACAGCGGGTGTGAGTGCAGTGAGGTGGTGGGTGGTGCGTTTCAGCAGTGGTGACAGCAGCGTGAAAGGCAAACCATGTTCTGGATGGCCATGCAGATCTTTGCATAGCTAATGGTGATGGCTGTGCTGAAAAGCAGTGTTTTGTAGCTGAGAATTTTTTCTATCCAAATAGCATTATTGTGCTCTTTGTATCTGTTGTGGTTTCCATGGAAATAAATAGGAGATATTACTTTCATGGCAACCTATGCATATCAGCAGTGGAAAAAAGACAGGCTTTAAATACTTTTGTGTATACACCTAATGTAATAATACATGCGCGCTTCACAGCCCAGATTCTAAGGACACAGATTTAGTATCTGAAGCATAGAGATACAAGAACAGAGTTTGTGTATGCTTTTGGGGAAGGCAATTTGGTTGAAGTTTCTCTCTCGAAGAGAGACAACACAAGCATGCATTTGTTCATATTAATTTCATGATGCATTGAGAGACTAGTGTCAAGAAAGTCTTCTGGTTTATACTGTTACAGAATTACTCTATTTTCTAAGCATTATTAAAATGAATGTTAAAATTGGCTATTTTAACTGTTCTTTGGCTTTTCAGGTTTCATGGGCAATTTCAGAAATACTTCAGTGCAGCTGGTTGGTCTTTGAACGTTTGTGCATTGTTTTCTGCATTAGTTCCCCAGTGATTCATCAGAAGTGACAGAAAAATAGGTCTAACCCCAACATAACCGTCTCAGTTTTTCTTACTTTCACTACTTTTCTGTCACATCTTTGTTCAAGAAACTATCCCAAAAGACTCAAAAGCACATTGAAGTTATCCTGGCACCTGTTAGTTAGCCTGTAAAATGTGCTACAGCTTTAATGAGATCATATACATCTTAATATATCTATATAATTATGTATCTATATTTGCTAACTATTCTCTCGTTTGCCTTCTACCTCCTACAGAATTTCCATTTACACATATGGTGAGCACATAACTGTGGTGAAACGATCTCACCACCTGTTGTTTTAAAATAGCACAGATGCTTATTAATGGTCCTTCCACGATACTGTTTATAGTACATGTTAAACCTCACTTAAAATACTGTGGATCATATTGGTAAAGGATATTATTACCTCAGTAGCAGCCTTAAATCGGTTTCTGTTTGGCATCTTCATTCAATCTGTTGATTGTTTGTAGGTAGGAAAGAGGCCATCTTTGTAGGAGAGTCAAAGCTGGGATCTGCAGTGAGAAACGGATCATTGAGTTGTGTACAAAGTGCTGTGTGAAAATGGCTGTTGCTATGTGGATACCTGATCAACCCAAAGAACTTCAAAACGTATGATTACACAGCTTCTCAGTGCTCTGTCTTGACCTCAGTTGCTTTGAACTTCTTTGTGCCAAGACTCAAGAGCAGAGCTATTGCACTTTATGGCAAGGGAAAGAGAATAACCTGAGAAGTTATGCCTTGATCAAGAGCATCTCCTGATGTACTTATTTATTATTCATTTATTTTTTCATGGAAAAGCCAGTTCCAAGCTGACTTAACTAAATTTATCCAGGTACATGTTCCATCAATTCTGTGTTTTCTCTGTCCAATCTAAAGAGTGACCTGGATTCTCAACTTTGCTTTCAAAGACTTCTGCCAAGTATGTAATTCTCCTATAACTTTAGACTTGTGAGATTTTTTGTTGTTTTTCTGCTTGTTTGTTGTTTTGGTGTTTATTTGTTGTTTGCTTTGATACAACCTGATCAAACTAGAAATTAGAAATGCATTCAATGTATTTTTACTTCAAAATCATCTATCCATGAGAAGGTAAACAAAAATTCTTGATGTTAAAGTGGCAGTTCATTGTCGTTCACACTTCACTGGGATGTAAACTTAAAAAGGTGATCAGAGTAAACAGACTGCTGCTTTTTGAAGTTCTTGCTTAAGGCACGGTACATTCGTGATGTTTGTATGTTTCTTGTGAATTCCAAGAAAGCACTGCTACGCACTGGAAAAAATACATAGCAGATAAAGGAATGAAGGGTGTGCTTTATAGCTCATAGGATCTCCTGCTCTGAGCAAATGAAGTTGTTTGCCCTACAGTGTTGCCTATCAGATGTCTGCTCAGGCTGTCTAGGATGAACGTAATGTTTCTGAAAGAGATTTTTGTAGCATATCAGTACAAAGCTAACCTGTAATAGCAGAATCTGCTATTGGAATAAGGCAGCTGGCAGGCTTTCAGTAAAGGATAGTTGGAGAGTCATATATTACTTCTCCATTATGTATTAAATAATCATCTTTTGATGGAGTTCTCATGCACTTGATAGCATTGATGAAGAGTTTTGTGAGCTCTAGTAATATTTGCAGAATTTAATTTCAGGGGACATAATGTCCTCGGTGAATGTGTTCAGTTACTCAGATTTACATTCTCAGCCTCCACGCTGTACTTTGGCATCTATGTGGAGTAAGTCTCCATTTTGCCTTAAATTTGTTGCCTGATTGTTTAATTAGGGACCTTTTTAATTGTTCTGATGTGAGAAATGTTAAACGGTTGTCCTTTTCCCTGACTTACCAGGTGATTTCATTAGGTCTATTGCATTGCCCTTTTTTTTTTTTTTTTTTTTTTTTTTTTTTTAAGGAGCTGTTTCTTCTTGGTCTGTTTACTCTTTCTGCATCTGTAGACAGTTCCATATCTGGTTCCCCATCACTTTTTAAAAAATATGTTTTCCTTCCTAAAAATGTATGTCTGTAAGAGCTTGGGAACTCTGCCTGGTGATATGGTAATTTCTATTTCTCTTCCATTCCTTTCCTAGACTTCTACTATACTGTTTTTTTTTCCCCCCACAGATGTTAATTCTATGTTTTGTTTGGGCTGGTCTCTGGCACCACTGTGAAGTTCTTTGTAGGATGACTGCCATGAGACTGTGCCGGGTCTCCCGTGAATGGGTGTCATTAGCAGGAGGTTAGTAGAATTTGATAGCTGGTTATCAGAATGTTCATCTTGCAAATGTGAGAAAATATAAAATGTGTGTGCCTTGAAATGTAAGGAAAAAAAAAACCACCAACACGTAGTGTGTAGCCTTACAAAGCAAGGGAGATTATACATACCTTCTTTGTTTCATATTTCTTACACTTTGAAATAATGGCAGGTTATGGAGCTGGGCTAATGTGTGTGAGTAAAGACATGATGATCCAGAAATGAATGAAAAGGCTCCACTAATGTGTATAAGCATGTGGGGAAAAAAGAATCATACTCTAAAAGCCAGGCATAATGTGAAATGCTTCATGAATAAAAAAGTAAAACAGCCCAAAAATAGGCTTCCATGTTTTAATTAACTGTTATTTATAAAGTCTCATGGTGTTAAAACGTGATTAAAGATGTGAATGGAGCATGCGTGAGCATAGAAGCTGTGTGACTTGAGGAAGAGACTTGGCTTATCAATATTGATTACAGCATGCCTTAAAAGCCTGAGGACACCAGAGCTTTTTGTCAGTGAGATAAGCACATTTCATCATATATTTGCTTATATACAGCCTGCTAATATTTACATTCATTTCTTAGACCAACATCAAAACCTTTTCCAAGCAGAATATTGATACTGAGTAGAGAGTGCCCTGAATTATCTGAACAGCTGGAGGACTTCTTGAATAATTCTTTTGTGTGTAGATTTCTTGGTGAGAAGTGCAAGTGTTGATATGCTGAATGGCAACTACAATATTATAAGGCAGTGAAGATTTTATGTAATGCCAGTGTCATTCACTCTGAGTGACAGCATGCAAAAAGAACACTGCCAACCCTGCATATCCTTCTGGAGTTAAATTGTTGCAGCTATAGCAAGTGTGATGCTATAAGGTCACAAGGCAAGGCAATGGCAGCATTCTGTTGAGTTTCACAGAAGCACGAACACTGATAAATGGTGAAAAAAGATGTAGTCTCCACGGAAAGTATCACACCAACCCTCAACACATACACACAGCAAAGGTATTTATAGAACACAACCATGATAACCACACATCCAGAGGAGCACAGATACTGTGTGTAAGGAATTACAAGCATGTGACATCACTTCCTCACTAATACTTCTATATTCATTATATATAGATATAGCAATAAGCTTTTAATACACAGGCAGCTAATAATGGGGAATGATTTCATTAGTGCATAAGGAAGGAGCTGCGTGAAGATACTTGTGTTACGAACTAATTGTCATTCTAGAAGTGGATCAGTTTTACATTCTTCACATTTCACGATTACCATACAAACCAAAGAGCAAGAATAATTTATTTTACTTTCCCTCTCTCAGATTTTGGAGAATTGTGTTACTTGTGCTGGACTTCTGATCATGAAAGACTTAAAAACACTTAACAGCCCTTCCATTTTCATTGACACATACGGAATGAAAAGTGTGGTTTGAAGGCTGTTTTTTTCCCCACAGATGTATCATGAGTAGAACTACAAAGCAGGGAGTTATTTACGCTGAGCTCTAGAAAAAGGGACTGATGTCTGATAGCTGCTGCAGCACGTTGGGCCGTACTGTTTCCTTCTAAGCAGAAAATTCTCTTTCCCGTCGCTTCTGTGCTTCATGGAAGCAATTTCTGAAGGATGTTTATTCATTACGAGCTGCAGCTATGCTTCTTAAGTACTTGTTTTAGTGGGACAACTCACTACACCAGTGTACTTTGCGTATGTTTGTTAGATTCTCCAAGTCCACTCTTCATTGTACTTTCTGTTATCCCACCATCCTTTCTTTTCCTTTGTCTGGCTAAATCGGACACTGATACTCCTTTTCCAAATCTCCCAAACATATTCTTTACTGAATTTATCAATAAGGAAGATTTTTGAGTTTGTAGTTGGGATCGCCCTGGTAGCATGTTATTTTGCAAACACTTTTGACTACTATCACAAACTTTTTTTTTTTTTTTTTTAAACTAGCAGGTTGTGTACTCGTAAATTTAAAATTTAAAATTTGCATAGGCAAACTGCAAGGCAGTGGTTTGATGCCTAGAATGAAGAACTTGTTTTAAGGACTGCTCTGAGGTCAATATCCAGTGACCACTTGTCTTCCTGTGGTAGGTTGCATTAATTTCCCACTAGAGTGAGAAGAGTGCCACAAATCTGCTAGCCAGGTTGTGCGATCTGAGCCACCCTCTGAGCACCATGCAGTACTTGAGTACCTCGTTGTGTCTAGGCATCCTTAGGGACAGATATGAGGTTTAGTTGTTCAGTTTTTGTTTGTATGGAGCAGGGGTCAAGCTTTGTAATCTTCATTTTAATTTAGGCAGTGTCTGTGAACAGTGAACACCAGAGCAGTTTCATATTATACTGTTGAACTGTTGCCAGGGATTTCAGTACATCTTTAGCTTTTGTCAACTCTTTCTCTGAAAAAGAGCCATAGTCAAACATAGACCACTTTCTGTGACTTTTCTGTTTTCTCAAGATCTCCACATATAGCTTAAATACATGCTGGCTTTTGTAGCTGCTTGCTTGGTTTCATGTGGGAGAAGCTGCACGCCACTATACCTAACAGTAACTAGTTACTCATAAAGGATCCTTCATCCTCTGAAAATCTTCATGTCTCTGAACACAAGATAAACAAGACTGGCATTAGCTCTGAAATACCCAGCTGAGTGTTTGCACTTGAATCATCTGCAGCATACCTACTTGGACTGTGTGCAAGTAGATGTCTTTTTTTTTTTCTTTTTTTTTTCCTGTGGAAACTGGAATGGTATAGGAGTGCCTAGCTCTCATTCTAAGATTTGATTATAACAAATCTGCAAATACTTGTGGAGTGTGCAACTGTAACATAACTAGAATCTTGCTTATTGTTCTGTAGAGTATTCTGCTACATTTTTCTATGAACAAACTTTCTTTAGGAGTTTCTTGTCATCTCAGAATGACAGAAGTCACACTACCACTACTATTGTACTGAGTAGTACTGCTGCCTTTTAATTTTTCTTTGCTGGAGCATCTGCAGCAGGATCTCTAGTATTCTGATAAAAAAAGAAAATACCTGTTTTGGCAATATTCCTATTTCCATAATTGCTTCGAAGAGGTTGTGCTTTCTCATCTATCCTGAGATGAAGATTGCATACTTACACATGTGAGACTTATCTCAAACATCCAAACATTCTGCCAGGTGCTGTGAGGGAGGGAGCTAAAATGGCTTTGCCAACTTGTCATTCATAGTCTTGGCTACTTAAAGTGCCTTTCTGTTGTGATGCTTTGTATTATCAGTTGAAATAATTTTGACTTTGTCCCCAAACTGCTTAAGCCTTCCCTGCCTGATTTTTGTTCTTTCTATGAACTTGTGAAATACATTTACTTCTATGGCATCCAATGGAATGGACATTTGTGGCGCATTTGCTAGTTGTTTCTTTTTGCTTTGTGTATACAAGCTACCAAACAGAGCAGAATTTGCTTTTCCCACATTGTTGAGTACAGCTTACTCAAAAAAAAAAAAAAAAAAAAAAAAAAAAACTCAGTGACACCAAAATTTAAAAGGAACTGCCCGTCATTCCGTCTTTCATGCTCCTCTGCTCTTCCTTCAAGTGAAGGAACAGTGAAAAAATTACAAGAGTCAAATAAAAGCTTATGTCTTTATTCAAAATGGATAAATATAATAACTTAAAATTACCAAAGTGTGTCAGTCTGATGTTACTCCCATGCACAGTAGTATAAAAAGTGATATTCCTTTTACTTGGATAGTAATATAATTAATGCCAGTTGCTGCTGATTAACAGAGGAAAAATGAACCCCACAAAAGGGATTGTAACATGCTGGCTCTGTGTATTTTTGGAGATTGCAAGTTTGTTTGGCTTCAGGAAATAAAGTTAGTGGTGTATTTCAGAGATGTGAAGTTAATACCACTTTATGTCTACCAACCCAAACACCTCAAGTAAGTTATCTGCCAGGTTTGCTGCTTAGTTCTGAATGCCAGGCAACATGGCGGTCGACAGTTGCAGCATAGCATGTGCTATGTGACATTCACAGCATATTTTACCCACTGGAACGTTTTTGTACCTGTCACGGAGGTGTGATGAATGTCTTCCAACAAGTATGTGGTGGTGTTTCGGTCAGCACTGACCCAGACTGAGCAGCTGCTTTTGACTTCACTGTAAAAGGATTTCTAAAAATGGATTACTTACAAGAGTTTTTATCTGCTTGTTAAATACCAAAGCAATCTATGTGTTGAATACATACTCAGTAATAAAAGGCGTTCCCTTTTTTACTCAGTCTCTGCAATGTTCTGCAATATTGGTGAGTGTTCCCTTAACTTTTTCTCCTCCATGACCTCCTCCCACCCCAGGCCCCCAGCAAGGGAACCTTTTTCTGCATTCAAAGAAATGTGAATTACTTCTTCAAAAGTAGTCAGGATTACAGTTTAAATACAGCCAATTTATTAACAGTTCTCTAAATGCCCTTTTAGTAGGGCTCACAAAGTATGTTTGCTTGTTAGATGTGTTCAAAGACAGCACAAGCAGAGCGACACATTCTCCTCAGCTATCGTAAAGGCTTCTATGACATTGTGGAGATTTTTGTTTTTGGTGTTTGTTTGTTTTTTTTTTCTATGTAATTCAGACCACATTTTTTCCAAGTGTTTGTCTATGTGGCAAAGTTAAGAAAAGATCTGAGCAGTCTCCTGTCAGTAATTTTACAGGAGCCCTTGGTTTTATAAAAAGCTAAGAAAGGGCTTTTACGTTACTGTCCTGACAGAGCTTCTGAAAAACGCATTTTAAAGTTATTTCTTTTTTCCTGTGATGTCTGTGATATTTTTTCCAGCTCTTGGTCTCTAAACAACAAGGGGAAAAAAGTTTAAATTTAGCTTTTGTGAACTTGTTTACAGCCATCTGGCTTTATCTTCATTGTAGTTTCACATATTAAATCCACCAGACTTAACACTTTCTTGCTAGAAACCTATGAAACTGTTAAAACACTGAAACTGGGCATTTCTTTCTTTCCATATGACTCATCACTTTGCTTGCCTCATTTGAATGTTTTACACTTCATTAATCCCTTGTGGTTATGTTGTATGTCTTGGTTCTTTCTCCTCTGTCTCTGTTGGACAATGTGAACTTTGTTTCATTTGTCTTTTTGCATTTTGAACTTTGGTACAGGCTGTTCTCCCCTGCAGCTTCTCTTTCCATTTACAACAGGGTAATATTCTTCCAGACATCAGTGTGTTGCCTAAAGATCAAGAGGGCAGTTTAACATTGCATTACCTTCCCTACTTCTCTTGCAGTAGATGAAATGAAAACTGCTGTGAAAACAGAAGACTACCAGCTGTGCCAGATGCATGCTACCTAGTAGCATGAAGAAAACCTCTTGTATAAGTTGCACCCAGAGGATACTGGCTAGGTCTTTCAAATTAATTATTGAAAATGGCATGAGAAACACAAGATGAAGAAACGAGGAAAAAACGTCAGCAATTAAAATGAGTAAACTCTCACAAAGAGTCTCTGAGAAGCAGCTTTTAAAAATACACAGCACCAACAAACAAATTTATAAACTATTTGTTTTTCACTGCTGCAGCCAGAACTCGGTATGAGAGGTGCCTTTGTAGACTCCTTTGTCTTTGGCCTCTGGCTGTTCCAGCTCACTCTGTTCTTGTATCCCACCCCTTTCTTCTTTTTTTTCTTCCTTTTTTTCCCGTAAAGAGCAACGACAAAGATCAAAGTTGTACTCTGGACCCATATGTCTGAGTGATTTGCTTCGTACTATTCCAAGTCTGTCTTAGTTCATAACGTCAGTATACTAGTGAGGAAAAACAAAATGCACTGCAAATGTGCATTTTTTCAGATGGAAGCAGATGAAATTTTTAATGTTCTTTTTATTTTACTGTTTCAAAATCTGATTTTAAAACAAGGTTGTTTTTCAGTGCCTCCTCACTTCATGCATTCATAAGACTGTTACTTGAGTGGCAGTTCAGAATGGAGATCATAGTTCTGCCTCCAGTACTATGCTACCCAGGTTGTAGATAAGATGCAAGACATTATTATATAGACTATGCATAGGTGTCAGTAGTAAAATATATAGCAGTGTTCCAGTTATCATCAAGTTCAGGGCCAAAGTGTGTCTTGCAAATTTAGGAGGGAAAAATGGATATCTTCATCTTCTCTTGAGAAATTAAATATTTTTGATTGCGTGGGTAGAATCTGATGAGGATTTCGCTAGTGAAAGTTCCCCAGTAAAGATAATTAAAGCTGGTATCTTGAGAACTCTTTGCATTAATTTTGTATCAGATTATACTTTAATTTCTGCAACCCTAATTAATCGAAGTTTAATAGTTACTCAATCTGTAGCAATGTTTTGGGCTTAAAAATATCAAGGGACATATTCCTAATTGAATATTAGAACCAGTGTCTTCTGCTCCTCTCTTCCAGAAGAGAAATAGACTCATGTAAGCACAGGGGGAAAAGAAAGAGGTAAATATCAGCTTGTCCTTCAGGACAAGAAATGGCAGCAGAATAAAGACAGTGAAGTAATTAACAGGTCTTTCTGCAGAAGATGAGGTGGCCTTTACTGTGCCTAATTACGCAGACTGTAATTTAATAGATGCTGCCTCGGTCTCCCAGTTGGATCTTTCAGCGGTTGGTTCCTGCAGGCAGTCTGAGTGCTTACATTTCTAGGCCTCTGAGCAGAGATCGAGGTAATGATTGCCTGAGACCACAGGCTGAGAGAACGGATTGCCTTGTGAGAAGTCAGAGCTCTCATCCTTTGTGGTTTAGTGTTATAGATTAATCCTTTGTAGATTAGTGGCTTTGGCCTGTAATGTTAGCAGTTTGTATTGTAGCAGGATAGAAAGGAGTATCAACTTCATTCTAAACCTCAGCTGTTATCCTCCAGCAAATAGAGCTGTAATCTGGTTTTATAAACCTGTTTAGAGGTGACCAAAAATAAAATATTTGATTGGTTAAGTATGCATCAGGATCAAGCAGCTCTAGAGCACACCAAACTAATTTCAGGAAATCATCTTAATAAGACTCAGTTATGTGTAAATGGGGGCTTTATTTCATTGACATGATGTTGATAATAGTAACAACTTTTTGAACTCACTCATCATGGATTAAGCAATGTGTATGCAGACCAGTACCCCGTGCTTTTACAGTTCTTTTGTTGAGACTGGGTTCTTGATGATCCTAACAAAGATGATCAGCACCTCCCTTACGAAGACAGATTGAGGGAGCTGGGCTTGCAGGGTGACCTCATTGCAGCCTTTCAGTACCTGAAAAGAGCCTAGAAACAAGAGGGGAATCAACTCTTTGAAAGGGTAGATAACAGCAAGACAAAGGGAAATGGTTTTAAGTTGAGGGAGGGAAGATTTAGGTTGGATGTCAGGGGGAAAATCGTTACAGAGAGAGTGGTGAAGTGCTGGAACAGGCTGCCCAGAGAGGCTGTGGATGCCCCATCCCTGGAGGTGTTCAAGGCCAGGTTGGATGGGGCCCTGGGCAGCCTGGTCTAGTATTAAATGGGGAGGTTGGTGGCCCTGCATGTGGCAGGGGGGTTGGAGATTCATGATCCCTTCCAACCCTGGCTATTCTGTGATTCTGTGATTGATCCAAGAAGACATTTCCAAACTGTATGTAGCTCTATGATAAGAGTAAGTGAACAATGATAGGAGTTGTCCATAATCACTGTGGGACCTGGCTGTACATGTATGTCCCTGGTTGACTTGTAAAGTGAAATTTCCACTAAGACAATGAGCAGCAAACTAACTAACCTTTCCCAAATTTATGCATTATTGAGTTTGTAATTATTTAACATATCTTATTCTAATGCAGAAAAATACAAATAGGTATGTGCCAACAAGAACTGCAAGCTAAACTTGCTCTTCTGTCAAACCCACCCACATAGAATATATTCAAGAAAAGCTCCATCACATGCTGTAATCTGAAGACTGAAGCAATCTTGAGATCTAAATTTGAGTACACTTAATAACTGTTTATAATTCAGCATTCAAACTGTGCTGGTGTAGGGCAAGAAACAACAGAAATCAAGCAAGAACTGTAGAACATGGTGGCATTTTATAATTGTGAATGTTGCCAACATTGTTCTGAACTTCATAGTTTCTTTTCCTTAGGGGTATTTACTTTCAACAACTCCTGAAGGCTTTCTGCACAGCTTGTTAGGGATAGCTAGTGAAAAATTCTGGAAAAATCAGAAAAGAAGATATATTTGCTGGTATTGTCCTTAGCATCAGAATATGAAGAAGTTGCTTTACATAAAGCACAGATTTCTAGTCTAATTGTCCTGTACTACTCACTTCATACTTTGCTTTTACTTGTTTATAATTCTTCCTTCTTTGTAACAAAGTTAGTATAGGAATATGACTACTTGATTCTGTGCTGATTTATTTGATATTACCTAATCACCCCTGCTTTTGGGGCTCAGTCATGGCATATAGAAATGGCCTTGCAGTATCATGTTTTTGTCTCTGCTTTAAGGAAAAGTATACTCAGAATAGTCTTCTCAGTGAATTATACAAGCTGAGTAAAAGCTACTTATTCTTCTGCACGTATCTTAACAGCCTTTGACCTCTAAGACCATTCTCTAGTATCAGGTGTAATTCTGTTTGTAGAGCTCCTTTACTCTATTCTTGTTGGTTTAGAGTGCCCAAAGATTAATAGGAAGAAGTGCAGAAGAAAGCCTAATATAAAGCCGAGCAGAGCAAACATTGTCTCGGAGTGGTAAGAGTTAGCTGTGCAGTACTTGATTGCTCCTGTCATAGCATCTGAAAGATGTGATGCTTTGCAGTTTCATAGAAAGTTTATGCAGTGTTAGTGGAGCTCATGGGAATATTTGATTACATGCTTAATAATCGGACTGAAACAGTTTGTGTTGGCAATGTGATCACCAGCTATATTTGCCTCAAATCAGAGGTGGTAGTATGTTTTCTTTAACTTACAGAAGTTTTTCTGTTATACTCTTATTTTCCCAGTGTGGGTTTTTTTTATCTTTCAAGTTAGCAGTTAACTAGAAAGTCAATTGCAAGTGTCTCAAATAGGCTTTGTGATGTATTTGTTTGGGATTAGGTAGTATTGAGAATATGAGAATTGCAGTTTGTTTGTTTTCCCTGGGACCATGATGTGGTTTCTTGTGGTGGTGGTCGTGGTTTTCTGGTTTGTTTTCCAGGGTTTGGGGCTTTGTTTGCTTTTTTTTTTTTTTTTTTTTTTTTTTTTTTTTTAATAAATTCCCTTCTTTATTGTTATATTCCTAAAGTGTGTATGGTGTCTGTTGTATTCTGTGCTGTTTTTTATCCCAAGGATGGCATAGCTCTTCACTTTAATCTTATGTTCTAATAATACCGTCTTCTGATCATCAGACCTGGAGACTGAGCACCTTTACTCTCACTCTCTACGATCTAGTTTTATATTCTTAAAGAAAAGAATTCCATTGTATTTAATTTTTGGTAGGGAAAGTTGGATTGTTTGCTTTCACTTTCTGTTGAACCCATCAGCACTGATAGCTCCTTAAACAGTATACTGAGGTTTACCAAGCAGGAGAATTATTCACCTGAAAATAGCTTTAACAGACCTCAGAAATCATTGCATTATTTAATGTGGAGTTTTAAGTAAATAGCCAAATTCCCCTTGAGCTTACAGATAAGTTTACTAATATGGCCTGTGAGTCAAATGACTAAAAGATTTTTCCCCAAAAATGTACTGGCACATGTAGATCACTGTCGTTGGGATACAGAGGATTGTTCAAGTGATGATGTCATATAAACTAGCTCTGTGGAAAGGAGTGGACACGTGCTGAGGCATGTGGATTCAGCTCTGTTCCATGTAGAAGAGCAGAAGAAGCAGAGATTTCAATTTCGCTCCAGCTTTACAGATTCTTGAATATTTTTCCTGTGTTTCAGGTACTCTTAACAACTCTTAACAAAATACATTTAACAGTTAATAATGGAATTTAATATATTAATTTTTCTTTATGTATATATTCAAGTAGTGATATTTGAATAATCCCTGTAGGGTGCTGAGCAGCAAGAAAGGCAAATTTGAAAGGGGAAAAATACTGTCTGATTCTGGATGTCAGGCTTAGATATGCACAACAGTGCTTTAACAAAACTGCTTGGGAATAGGAGGGATATTTTGGAAATAAATATTTTAGACAGACATTGAGGCTGAGCAGGCTATATCCATGAACTGTCATATGAAGGCAAGACTGGACTGAAAAGCTTTTTCTGAATGAAGACATCTTTCCATTTTCAGTTGACCTCTGATTTCATCTCGATCTATGAGGAAGGCATAAATATGGATTTCTGTGTTGCACGAATGTCTGTGCTGTTTGTGTGGACACATTGGTGCTGTTTCTGTCAGTTCATGAGGAGGCTGTAGGTGGGAGGTCTAAGGTTGAGGTGATGGACATATTTTTTCAAAGTAAGGGTAGGAAAAAAAATCAGTTAAAATTTACTTACCTAAAGGTTGCCTATGAAGCACTTATTCACTGACGTTTTTAATTCAGTGTGGTCAGAAAATGTGGGCATCAATTGCCTCACAGCAGAGAGAAAAATGTCTTTCTCCTTTAATTTTTTAACAGGGTAGGTGAATTTCTGACTCAAATTACGGAGTTTTCATCAACGTCAACACATCTTGAAATAAACCCAAATTTCATGGGTACTGTCCTACATTTCAACGTTACAATAAATTGAATTTTCAAAAGATTTAAAAGATTGGGGTTTGCCATTTTATTTCACTGCTTACTCTAAGATATTTTTGTAAAGGCTGGTTCTTACTCATCTCTGGAGCTTAAAATCCTTCGTAATGTCTCCTTTTGGCCACATGAAGCTGAAAATGAGCCTCTGTGTACCAGTCATTATCCTGAACTTGGCACACTTCTTGTGTATGGGCAACTGTATTTTTGTTTGTTGTTTTCAGTTCTTACCCTGTTAGATTTTTTTTTAACTTATTGCACTTGTGGACTATTTGCATTTTAAACAAACTAACCAAAGCTTAGCTTACAAGCCATAATGTCACTCCATGCAGCATGCTTGCATCGTTGGCCCTTCTTGCTCTTCTGACAGAATCCAGCAGAAAAATGTGGTGTGATTTTTTTTTAAAAAAAGAACTCAATTTTGTTACTATAGTGAATGCTTTCTTGGAAGCTGCTTATAGGCTTGAAAAGCTGATATGTACTCCTCCTCCACCTTTCTTCTGGTACAGAAACCTAAAAATGTCAAGACTAATCTTATGTTTAAGTTATTTAAAATAACAGAGAAAAGAGTCCTCATCTTTTCTCATGTAAAAAAAAAAAATGGGCCTCAGTGTTGGGAAAATCACATTGCTTTTGTTGTTTATAGAAATCACGGCTACAAGGATCACAGTCGCTGAGAACATAGAGAATATCCTGGTCTATGATGTTACAGACTGCTGTGTAGACGATAATGCCTTATCCACTGCTCATGCTATTAGCATAGTTGACACACAGCCTTCACTTGGAATGAGACTGTCGTGTATCAGTTACATGGTATCAGGGACATGTGACAAACGAGGTTATCACGTGCCTGTGATTTCCTAGTCTGAAGAAGAAAGAAAGTGACAGCAGAGCAGTTTCAGCAAGCTGGTAAAGTTTGAAAAATGCACTGGAACAGCTATTAACTGCTTCTCTTGGCCATTTAGATCTGCATAGTATCTTGTGATAAACATGAATTCTGCTGATGAGCGTGCTGGTGTCAGAGTATTGGCAATAGGGTGGCTGCATTGGTGTCCTGTGAGGAGAGGCTGGGGGCTGCCCTGCGTTGTACAGCCTCAGTGCCAGCTGGCTCCATCTGCTGAACCCACTGACCAAGCTACTAACAGCCACTCCTGGGAAAAGTGGGCATCTCTGGTGCCTGCAGCACAACCTCCCCTTCCTTCTTCTTTGACATTAGCATTTCCTGTGCTGTTTCTCTCGCTTTTTACTCACACTTCCTCTGCCTTCTTTTTTAAGAAGGGACAAAGTATGTCACACAGGCAATTATTGCTAATTAATAACAGTCTAGAGCAGTGAGAAAACTAAAAGCAAACTGAAAACACCTTCCTTCCATTCACCATCTTTTATCCCCTCGCAGACCAGGGCTGCAGTCAGTCCATAGCATTTTGTCTTTGCTGCTCCTGTCACTCTGCTCCTCATGGATCCCTCCCACAGATGCCATCCTTCCCCAGCTGATCCCGTGTGGCCTTCACACAGACTGCAGCTCTCCAAGCACTGCTCAAACATGGCTTCATACCGTGGGGCCCTCTTTCTGCAGTGACCTTGGTGGCTGCAGAGCTGTTTGTCTCACGTTTCTCACTCTTCTCTTCCAACTGCTGTTGCAAAGCAGATTTCCCCTCTCTTAAATCTGCTCTCCCAGAGCACACCAAGCATCTCTCATGGCTCAGCTCTGGCAGCAGTGGGTCCCTTTGGGAGCAGCTGGAGCTGGCTCTGATCTGACATGGAGCAGCTGCTCATGGAGACTATCCCTACAGATCTCTGCTACCAAAACCTTGCCATATAAACCCTATACATACTTCAAAATATTATATTTGAAGTGCATCTTCCTTTTTTTCTTTCCTCATTACTGCATGGAAAAACAGTTGGACACTGAAGTCCCTCCTAGCCATGGACTATAGTGTCTGCCAGTCAGAAAGCTGGACGTAAGCTGTTGATGTACAGATCAGGGAGAATAGACCAGCATGTGTATAGTTACCCTTTCACTCTTGACAGCAGGTAAAAATCTCCCTATTATCATATTTCCCTACAGTTTCTTTTCTTACTTTTACTGTAGTGCTGCATAGCTGGGAGGGCTTGGCAGAATTGCCATCACCTGGGGATGACAGCAGTTTCTACGATTTGCCTGCAGTTCAGTCAACTCTTTTAAAGGGCTGTGATGACTCTTGGCTGTGAAGGTGAAAGGAGAGTGAGCGCTACAAGCATTGTTATAAGCAAAAAGGGAAACCTACCTTATGTGAACTTCCTAACAGTTAAAGTACAGGAAACAGTTCACTTACAAAACTACTAATACTTGTCCATACTGACACAGAAAAGCTTTGATAATACAATTCAAACTTTGTTTAGGAAATTCTCCTTCTGCTACTTTCCTCTGGTGTTGTAGCACTTCCCATATTCATCTAGTTCTAAAGATGGACACTAGGTTAGGATGAGAGAGGCTCAAGGCTGGTTATCAGCATCCCAAGGTCTTTACAAAGAGAAATAATGGTGGTAAAAGTTGTCTTTAGTTGCCAAGAGAGACTTCATGTTGATTGTTTCTTCCTGCTCAGTTTTAAAGTCCACTTAGATTTATTTTTATATGCTTCCTTATCACAGTCTGCCTATATGCCCTTTTTCAACATTGGTTCTCATTTTCTCTATTTTATTCTCTTTATTTCTAAATCAGGTCTTTTACAATGTGAGGCAGCTCTTTTGTAGTGACTTAAAGAACTGTATGTGTGTTTCCCTGATGCTTTAGATGTGGAGCAACACCAACTCATACACATAGTTACCTTCTTTCTCTGAAGTTATTCTGGCACCTGATTTTTGATGAAAATATGATGCCCAGAAACTCACACCTGTGGGTGATTCTTATTCTCAGGAGTTCTTTTCCCTTTGCCAGGATTTCAGAACTGAAAGACTTAGAAAATATTCTACCCACACATACATTCTTACTGTAAGAAGACAGCTGGTACTTCTTTCATCATCCACAGTACACAAACAGGTAGATAAAAAGAGGGAGGGCCTTAGGTTTGGTGTGAAAGTATTCATGTGGTCTGACAACATGAATTCCTTCCTTGGGAACTTTGTGAAGCGTGAAGGTCTTTGATCTCTGCTTGTGCCTGCATATGGATGCCTTAGCTCATATCCAGAAAACATGGATTGCAGTTCATTACATGTTACTGTTTTTATGCATGTATGTAAGAATTACGTGTTCAAATTCTTGTGCTTTTATTTTTTTAGCATTTCTTAGTACTCAGCAAGTGCTCTGACTGTGCTGTGAGCTAGAATTGGAGCTTGGATCGCAGAAAATTTGTACTAGGTTGGCTGAAAAACATTTCTTGGCATGAACATAAAGTGTGTATTGTATGACAATGCTTCTTTTAAAAGAAAAAATCATTTCAAAGACTTTGGATTTTGTGAACAAAATAAAATTGCTGTTATGTTCCCGTTTTCCCTTTAAAAGTGTGTGGGCAGATGTGCTTCTGAGGGGGCCTTAATTCAAGCCTTGTGTCTGCTTTCTCTGGGTCTGGGAAACATCTTTTCTCTTTTTACCTCAGTGCTGGATGCATTGCTCTCTATAGACATAACTGCTGCTGAGCATGCTAAAATGGACAGGAAAAAAAAAGAGGATGACGTAAGATATTTCCTTTCATTAAAATCTCCTTTGTATTACTAGACCTTCCTTTGTCCCTTCTGCCTGGCGCACAGTGAGACATTTGACCCTCTTGGGTTGACTGACTGATGCTTTAACAAGAGCCTTGTGTTTATATTACTCTGCATATTGTTACAGAAATAAATTAACTGAAGCTTCCCAAATGAGCCAGCAATAAGAAAACAAAACACGTTGGTCTGCCCTCGCAGCAGCAGCAGCACTAGAAGGTCATAATGAGAAAATTGCAGTTTGAGGCTGGAAGGACTGAATGTCACAGGACGGCTTCTAAAGGGCAGCACAAAGTCACCTCAAGTTCATGACATCCAGCGTGTGATTTTAAAGAAGCGAGGTCTTGCCCTAGGGAATTCTGAAATCCACGTATGTTATAATGAATGGCAACTTGGTATATTTGCATACAGGTTTCTTCTCTTGGTTATATTAAATTTAAAGTTTAATTCAGATAAGTGGAGGTTTTTGCAGGATTGGTTGGTTTGGGGTTTGGTTTTGTTTTGTTGGTTGGTTAGTTGGTTGTCTTTTGCTTTTCTTTCTGGTGGCTTATTTTAAGTTAAGTAGAGGTTTGTGGTTTTGTTTTTTTCCCTTAGTGGTAAAAACTTTCCCCTAGTAATGCAATACATGACTTTCCTACACCTAGAGAATATCTAGCCAGAATATAGCAGTATTTGAGGTTTATGTCTTCCTGTTTCAGTGCCAGAGGTACATGCAGTAACCTTGTTTTTGTCATCTGGGTACCCAGACTCTCCAGGTGACCGCGGTCTAATCTTGTGATAATAGTATCGGTGGTCCATTATAATGAAACAGTAAAGTATTCCTGCTGGAAACAAGTCTAAAAAAAGGGCGTTTGAGAGGATTATTTCAGGAAGCCTTAAGTAGGCTATGCTGTTGCATAGCAACAGAGCCAGGCAGTCCTTAGACTCTAAAGCAGTCAGAGTACACATGGGAACGGAATGCAAAAAGGATGGAAACCTCGAAAAAATGTAAGGCTGAGATGAAGACAAACTGAAGTGAAATGATATGCAGTGCAGAATGTGAATTTATCATGTGAGAGATAATAAATTGAACTGCTGTTAAATCCAGAGCTGAAGTGCTGTCAGATAAACTGTGCTTTTTTTTTTTTTTTTTTAATAGCTTCATGGTAGCCATTAAAAGAAAGATAGAAAATCTGGTGGCTGGAAAAACTAATTCAGATGTAAAGTAGATGTTAAATGGCTGCAAAAGAAAACAAAATGAGTGGAGGTGTTGGATTTTTTTATTGATGAGCCAGAAGTTGACCAAATATATTATGAATGAAATATTGAGTAAGGTACTGTGGCACAAAAAGGCTGTTATTAAACAGCTACTTGTCTCACATTCACAGGTTTCCAAGCTGGCCCATGGTATGTATCTTAGCAAATACTGAGAAGTACAGTGTCATTGGGTGTATTCTTGGCAAACTCTAAGCCTGCATGTAAAATGTGAAATCTCAACAGAAGCACATTGCAACTCTGCTTTTCCCATTTCTTATTAAGAGCAAATAAAGGAGCCAATATTTAAAATCTGGTAACATGGAGCTGTTCATCATTTTGGTATCCAAAAAGAAGGCTTCCCTTCCTTCCATTGCTACTTTTTCATTGCCCAAGAAGATACAGCAATAAGTTCTTCTGTTCTGGATGCTGCAATGAATACTTTGATGGTGAATCATGATTTTGAAAAGTAGTCACATGCAGAAGTCAAGCTATTGCAACAGAACCTGCTGAAAAGATTAATGATACAATGTTGCATCTGTCTAGTAGGTTACAATTAAAAAATGGAGGAAAATGCCTTGGAAAGACAGAAAGACAGTTGCCTTCTGAACACTAAGGAAGAATTTCAAAATAGCTGAACTTTGGAGCTTTTGTATACCTTGCCTACATGATAGCTAGACTACACACTGTAATGAAACACAGAAGAATCAGAGCAGATAGGTCTGGGAGAAACCTCATGAGAGTGCTGATGCACCCCCCTGTCCACAGAGGATCAGTATATAGTAAATGCTATAAATGCTGTAAAATGCTATAAAAAAGGATCAGTAAATGCTGTCATTATAGTAGTATTTAGGCATTTTCTTTTTTCTGGTCTAACTATGTATTTTCCTCTTTGAAATTCTTATGTTATCTGCAAGCTGATGTTGTAGATGTTGTATCAATCAAATTGTCAGAATGTGGAATGTGATAGGAGTATTGCCTGGAAATGAATTGTAGGCCATAACTATTTTAGAACTTGGCCCAACAGTAAATAGTGGAAACTGTTCTAGAGAAGGAAAATCAAAATAGTCATAGAAGGAGATGAGATTGTTCAAGCAGGACCTCCCTTTAACAAACCTTTGCTGGCTGGGCCTGATTCCCTGGTTGTCCCACACATGCTGTGTGATCGCACCCAAGATGATCTACTCCATACCTTTCC
The DNA here is from genome assembly GCF_026119805.1 of Tympanuchus pallidicinctus. Lineage (NCBI taxonomy): Eukaryota > Metazoa > Chordata > Aves > Galliformes > Phasianidae > Tympanuchus > Tympanuchus pallidicinctus. Next base: position 47,947,921 of record NW_026294769.1, read on the forward strand.
TAGAACCGAGGTCAGGCTGACAGGCCTATAGTTCCTCTGATTCTCCTTTCAACCCTTTTATAGATGGAAGTCATATTAGAAGTCTTCAGTCATCAGGAACCTTCCCATTTGGTCAGGACTGCTGTTAGATGGTGCAGAGTAGCTTGGCAATCGTGTTTGACATCCCCCTCAGTATCCTCAGGTGGATCCTGTTTGGCCCCATGGACTTCTGGCAGTCCAGGCAGAGTAGCAAGCCCCTAACTTTTTCCACCTGTACCATGGGGGATTTATTCCGCTCTCCACCCCAGAATTCCACATCAGGAGTCTGAGTACCCAAGGCTGAAGTAGTATGATGGCTACGGCAGGGGAGATTCAGGCTGGACATGAGGAAGTATTACTTTTCAGAAAGGGTGGTCAGGCACTGGAACGGACTGCCCAGGGAGGTGGTGGAATCACCGACCCTGGGGGTGTTCAAGGAAAAACTGGATGTTGTGTTGAGGGACATGGTTTAGTGGGAGCTATTGGGAATAGGTGAACGGTTGGACTGGGTGATCTTGTGGGTCTTTTCCAACCTTGGTGATTCTATGATTCTATGATTGTACCCCATGGGTAACTGGTCTGACCATTAAAGCCAAATGTAAGAAGACACTGAGAACTTCAGCCTTTTCCTTATCCCTTATTCTTACCACATCCAGTAAAGAATGGAGATTTTCCTTGGCCTTCCTCTTACTGTTAATATGTTTGTAAAAACATTTTTTTGTTGTCCTCTATCACAGTGGCAGGGTTGAGCTCACAATGGGCTTTAGCTTTTATGATTTTCTCCCTGTGAATGCTAGCAACTTTGTCCATCAGGACTGATTCCCAAGGGACCTTCCCTATCAGTGTCCTATATAGTCTGCCCTCCAGAAGTCCAAGGTAACAGTTTTGCTGAGCTCCCTCCTAACTTCACTAATGATTGAGAACTGTACCATTTTGTAGCCTCTCTGCCCAAGACAGCTCATGACCACAACATCTCCCATCAGTCCTCTGTGAACAGCAGATCTAGCAGGGGAGGTCCCCTATTAGGCTGTCTTACCAGCTGCATCAGGTAGTCATCCTTCACACACTCTGGGAACCTCCTAGACTGCTTCCCTTGGAGTGTATTGTATTTCCAGCATGTATCAGGGAAGTTGTTCCATGAGAATGAGGGCTGGTGATTACGTGACTTCTGCTAGTTGCATGTAGAATCTCTTGTCCTCATCCTGTTTTGGTGATCTGTAACAGGATCCCACCAGGATGTCAGTCTTGTTGGCCTTCCTCTGATCCTTATCCCCAGCAACTTGGCTTTATTATTCCCAGCCCTGATGCAGTGGCTGGCACTTGTTGACAGAACTGTCTGAGAGAAATAACTTGTTTGCAGCATGAATCCTGAATAAGGAAGACAGGGATACTTCATGAGCAAAACCCATGACTTTGTTTTTGTTTTTTTTTCCTTTTTACTAAATGTCCTGGTGTACCTACCGTGTTTTTGTAGAAAGGAATACTGAACTAAAATTAAGTGGTAAATGAGAGTCCAAATCTTTGTGGTCAAAAGCATAGTCAATTGTGGTTAAGCATAGTTAAAATATTTAAATCTTTGCCTTTTAGTTCTGTAGATCTCGTTAGTCAGAATATACTAAAACAGCACTTACTTTAGAAGGGAAACACATTAACTATTTTTTGAATGATTTCTTCATAAAAGTTATGAGCTTAGGAACATGTGCCTTCATAATGCTTTTTTAATACAGGTTAAAACAACTTTTCATTTTTTCTGGTTAAAAAAGTCTGGGATGATAATTTCGTTTATTGTGTTTCATGGTTTATCAGTTGATTTACCCAGTAAATTCCAGTAAGATATTTTTGTCTTATTGTTCAACTGCGTCTGTGCAAAAACAGTACTGTTTCTTAGCATGATAGATACAATCTCTTGTGGAAAAAGCTTACTTTTATCAAGTTGCTGCTCTATTTCATTTGCTTCCAACATAGCAGTCCATGCATTAGATGGAAATCTAAGTGTACGGGTAGCTGTGGAATAGAGCTTTCGCCTTCCTGTCCTGTCTCTAAGTTAAGGCTGGATTTGAAACCAAAATTTATCTCACAAGCATAATTATACATATCTAAAACAGACATGTTATTAAATGACAAGTTCTAGTTTTTTGGGGTTTTTTTTGTTGTTCCTTTATGAAAGCTGAACATAGATAATTCTCTTTAAATAATGTGCTGATTGTGATACAACATTTAGCAGCCAAAGCCTGGGAGAGTTTTACCTAAAAATCCTTTAATTCAACCTTATTATTAAGCATGTGTGAAGAAAGAAGGGAAGTAAACATTGAAGGATTGTGCCTCTTAAACATACACTGCATCTTCACCAAGAAAATTGCAGCTCTCCTTTACTAGCAGGTAGCATATGTCAAATCTTGTAGACAAGCCGTGTATCAAATGCTCATTCTTTCTCTCTGTCATCCGTTTTAAAATAAAACATTGTTGCAAATTGATATTTTTTATTACAGGGTTTTGGAGTTCTTTTAGGTAATTAATCTCTTGAAAACGTTAAATTCAACAATTCAGGGTTCTTCTAGCCCGTGACCTGCAGAGACGCTGATTTTAATTTATGTTGGTATGTCACGAACTTCATGTACTTTCACTTCTGAACTCTTGATAGCAGTATCTTTGTGTTAAATTTCTTTCACTGAGTTGTGAAATCTCATCAAACTGGAATTTCTTTTATGAAAGCCATCACTAAATGTTGGACTTTTACTATTATTTTTCAGTAGAATCCAAGTATGTAGAAGAAGGAAAAGAGTATAAATTTGACAGTTATCTCAAGAAATTGGAGGTGGAAAATTTAACAGAAGTTGTATTGCATAGGCCAAGAAGTATTCAGGGAGCTTTTTAAAAACACCAATGCTGATTCTTTCATAATACTTTATAATGCTGTTCCTGTCATATTTTTCTCCTTCTGAGTTCTCTGAATACTAATTCTAGTCCTCACAATGCTTACAGTACAACTTCGGTTTCATAGGGTATAAAAGCAGACCTTTTGCAGGTGTAGCATTATGTGTTATCTGAGATAGTCATTTATAATAACAAAGATGTCATATTACGTGGGCTAAAATCCAAGACTGCAAAGTCTCCTGTGATCATGCTGTATCTGTTTACCTTCCTCCCTATCGTCATCCTCTGTAATTCTTTAAGAGCCTGAAAGTAATTTTGAACACAACCTCCATACAGAGTAAGGAGTTGAAATGTAAAAGAAATTTAATTCTTTCATGCATTTTGAGAAGTTTAATGAAACTAGGAAGCTGAGGAAAGTGGCTTTATGAAAATCCCCAGTGCTGCAGTTGATGTTCTAACCTTTTATCAAGCAAAATGGCTCTATGCTGGGGATGCCTTCAGATGGCAATCATGCACGTGGCAAGGGGGTTAGAACTAGATGGCTGCTGAGATCCTTTCCAACCCAAGCCATTCTACTATTCTGTGGTGAGATGATATCTTACAACTTACCTTGGTATCCAGTTCCGCAGCACCAGGTTTCATTTGTCCTTATTCTGACACAACTGCTTTCTTCTTGCTTCTGCTTCCTCTAGTTTGCTGATTCAGTTGGCAGAAGCAGTGAGGATTTCAGCCTTCATTTTTCAGTTTCATAGCATGTGGGAAAATGTGGGAAATGGTAGAAAGAAGACCGGGACCACAACATTTTCTGCAAGAGTATCTGTTAATGAAATCAGAAAATTGAAATTATGGTTCACAGAAGTATTCTCAAACTCAATTTGTTCCATAGAGAATGAAGAGAAGTGAATGGTAATACCTTAATGACTGATTCGGTGACTTTATTCGAGGCTGATGGGCACTGTGGCAGTCACTGGAAGAGGAGCTCTCAGGTGATGTCAGTGGAGTTCCATATTTATACTGTAATGTCTCAGGATAATGCCAGTGCATAACAGAATGGTGTTTGACATTTAAAAGAAGATGCAGACAGGAAAACTTGGAAGTGTTAATAAATGTGTGTTTGGTAACATTCTTTTTCTGTTCTGGTTGTTGCTAGTAATGCCATATTGAGCCCATAGAAAATGAGCCTTTAAAATTCTCTGCAAGTACATTTTGGTATGGCTTTATAACTTGTTTCCTAGCTAAAATTAAGTTAAGCCTGAGAATTCCCTTGGTGTTTTCTGTTTTATGGAGTGTTTCATGAAGATGATAATCTCACAGAAGTGTAATCTGTGGAGTGCAAGTCCAGGGAGTGCAGTGCATGCAAGTCCAGGGATTTGTACTTGGAGTAGAGCAGTCCTTGTTCTGCTAGCCTTATAGACAAATAGCTTGTACCATCTCAGTCATGGACTGCTCTCCTTATTCTATTCCTGATGCACTGATTTGCAGTTTCCAAAGTAATAAAACAATATTCTTCTATGGTGGTTTTGGTTGGTTGGTTTGGTTCTATTTTCTCTTCACCTGCACTAAGCAAAATCAACAGCTTGGCTAGAGTGATACCTATGATGACTTTGGACTGACACTAAACTAGTGACAAAATCCAAGTTGTACATATATTACTTAGATCTTGTACTTTTTCTGCAGGCACAAGCAAACAGTAACTGCAGAAAGTTTCATTTCAGACATTTTGTATTCTGATCTTGCCAGATGATATTTGTCGGTGAACAGGTCTTCACTGTTTGTTTTCACTTTTGCATTTTATATGCTTCATTACCCCATTGTTGAAATATTTGGTACTGAAACAACTGCACCTCTGGGAAAGAGCAACTGGTAGATTTCTCATTTGCTTCAGTATTCTTGGGGTGCTTCAAGAAGGGAGCACTGCACAGGAAGAAATGTGCATGTGCTCATGAAGGCATTAGTATTAATATAGTACTATTAGTTGATTGTGGGGCACAGCACCATTTATGCGTGTCAGGCAGGCTTTCAGGCAGTGCTGACCCCTTCCATTCCTTGGGTGTTTGTTGTTAGGTTTTAAATTTATTATTATTTTTTTTTAACGCAGTTTCTTGTTTCATAGTGGTTGTTCGTAGGAGTAAAATTACCATGTCAGCCATCCAGCATTTGGCATGAGACACCAAGCTTGATAGCCCTGAACTTTTTCAAATACGTCAGTCTTGCAGTGATACTTGATACAGTTATATTTAGTCTTGATAAAATATGGTTTAGAACCCTCTTTTGGCTTCTCAGGCAACTTACATGTACCCCCCCATACAGCTGGCTGAAGTTGTGGAGGTGAGGGCTGGGATGAAGATGAATGGATGGAATTTGTGAAGATTATTCAGTGTAGGAATGAGTTGGCTCTTGTCTTACATACCTATAAAGAGTTTATATGAAATGAGTTTTGTTTTCCTTTTACTTAAAGAGATAAAAAACGGAATCTTTTGCTGCTCTTAGTAGGGGCTTCCTCACCATCCAGCAACTGTATATAGTAGGAACTGGTTAAAAGCATTTGTACACTGTGTGCAAATGTAGAGATACAGCTACTCCAGTAATAACAGCTAAACCTACCTCTTCTGGCCACATTCTCTCTTTGCAGTACGTAAAGCCCAAGAAGAGCAGCTTAGAACTGAAGGAAGCATATAGCTTTGGGGGTACTGTGGCTGTGTGGTGGTTCCCCAGTGCTGCTTTTTTTCAGAGTACTGCTCTACCAGAAAGCTTTCCTGATCGTCCTCCTACATCTAGACATAAAATGTGAGAGAAGTTACATTTAAAGCGTGTTGATCTGTTGGGGTTTTTTTTGTTGTTGTTTGTTTGTTTGTTTTTTTGCAGAAAGCCTCAGTACAAATAGAACTACAGTAAAAATGGTATCAGCAAAAGAAAGTTGTAACCCATCAGGTTAAAGCTGTGGCAGACAGTCCAGCAAAAATGCAAATCTTTCTCTTGCTGAGGTTAAAATACAAGTTTCCAAGTTGGCAAACTTTATAGTAAAGTATATCATCTCATATTCCATAGTGATATGAAAAATAACTTCTTTTCCATTGAAAAAGAATTCTGAGCTATATCTCGCTTGCAGATAGCTTTTTAAGTTGTTCATTATAGTTCAGCTCTTGCCCTCTGTTAACTTGACTCCACTTCAGTGACTTTTTGGTAATGCATTCACTTTGGTGTTGTTTCAGCACCAAAATAAATTAGAAGAGTCCATATACAAAGCCAAAATTAACCATACTAGAGGAAAAGCAAATGCACAAAACATATCAGAGCCTATGCATGAGCACATAGTGTTACCAGTTTGTACTTTCTTAATCCTTGTGCTCTGTTTTTTGTGCAGAAAAGAATTTTGTTCCACGCCCTACCTTCCTCCTACTTTCCAGCTAATATTAAAAGCAGAAACAGCTTTATAAAGAAATTATGTTGCTGAGGTCATTGCTCTTAGAAGGTGCTCAGTAGCACTTCATGAAGTATGGTAAATGAAGTTGTTTAAAATATTGTTGAATACAAATCGCATAAAATCCTCACCATTTTTTGGTTTTTTTGTTTTGTTTTGGGTTTTGGTTTGTGTTTTTGTTTTTCTTCTGCATACCATTATGTTTCTGCTCTAATTTCTCCAGATTTAAAGATTGAAGTATCTCCTTTAGCTACACACCCAGTCCTCTGCTCATTGAGAGCCCTTTAGTTCTTCTGTTCTGCTTCCATAGCATCATCTGTTCCACTGGTCTTCTAAGTGCTGGTGTTTTCTCTCACCCAGGTACTGCTATGTGGATATTTGTTAGCAATGACTGATGTGGAATCTACATATGCAGACTTTATTGCTTCAGGAAGAACAGGTAGAAGAAATGCACTACACGACATACTTGTGTCCTCTCCAGGTGGGAACTCTAGTGAACTGGCCTTAAAGCTATCAGAGTTGGATATAAATAAAGCAGGTGAGTGCTTTTTGGTATTTTAACATATGAATTAAAATTTCATAAGAAAAAAGTCCTTCAGAAACTTTTTTTTTCCTGAAACTAGGATAAGCAGATATTGCCTGCAGTAAAAACACAGATTTCATAAAAGGGAAGGATACTTGTTTGCAAATAAGAAAGAACTTTCTGCAGTGAATGCTTGCTAGTTGAAGATGAATTTTTTTATAGTAAAGTATTTATTAAGGACCCAGCTTATTAATAGTATCCTTTAAAAGGAATCTCTTCAATCTGTAGCTGGAAGGAGAGACCATATGTTTGCTTAAAAGTTTGTGGAGGTTTAGTTTTGCTTTCAGATACCAGAGGACAGAGAAATAATGATGCATTGTTTCTTTCATTTGAATCTTTGTTTCCAGATGAGTCATCTCTTCCCCTTTCTGATGGTGCTTTCTCCTTCTTTCAAGGTGATTAGCACTAATGCAGTCCTAAACCTTACTCCTGCTGCTAATGCTATCCAAAATTTTAGCTGGTTTTGCACCTTCAAGTGAGTGAAAGGAGAGTCAGTGTATACAGTGAAGGGCCTTACATTAAATAAAAACAGTAACATGGTTTATATGGTTTTTTTTGGTCACTTAGGTGGGAATTAGTGAATTGATCTTAGTAATATTCAGAAGGCCTTTTTGGGTTTCAGGAAAGGAGATTTATGCTTATTTTAGTAGCAGAAGGAAACAGATGCAGCAAAAAGCGAGCTGTCGATAAGCAGCTCTCCTCTTTTGTGAAAATATTTTTCTCAGAGCTAGGCAAGTGCTCAGAGAGACAATTTCTTCACTGGACAATCAGATCTGGCATACAAAATTGCAGTGGTTGTAGTGCTCTTTATTGACTTTCACAAACTAACTTAATCCTGAGTCACTGCTTCTGCTATTGCCACCTTTGGGCATAACTGGCTTTTAGAAGCATGCACTTCTAATTGCACAGGGCTCTTAATTTTTTTTCCATCAAAAAAGAATTATAATACATGAGCATGTGTGTAGGGGTCTATTTATTTTAAAGTGGGGATATGCCTAAAATGTTGGACAGGTATTTGAAATGCATCGTGCCAGCCTTCCTTCCTGCTTTGTTTCTTCAGTCTCAAATTTACACTGATCTTGTCTGATCCGTCTATTTAGAAAATATACATGATTCCTACCTTTCAGTTAGCTGTTGGAGTGCTTCTAAGCTAGAACTATGTTCTTTTGTGAACTATAAAAAGAGCGTGACTTTGTACTTGTAATATACGTCAGTGTGCATTTTGCACATGCAGTTAACACTGTAGCAACGAAAATGGCTTAAATAACCATTCTCCTAAATGTTAATACATAATTCAGGGGTATACAGAGTTGCTTATAAAATTTCCTTAGGTGGTAGACCTACAGAAATGGTAGCATACTTCTTTGGGCATGCAGTTTGAATTGGATACAATGAAAATATACTTTTGTTATTAGTTCACTGTGGTGCTGGACAAAAACCTCCAAACCAAAAATACTGGAATATATACTGTATTATCATTCCTATGAGTATTACAGTGTTATCATATCCTGTCTTTCCAAACTGAAGAAAAGATAAGAAAATATTTTGCATCCCCAGTTTCAGTGTAGAATATGCTGGTGCTCACAGGATGTAGATTTGCAGCATAAATAGATGTTAAGAGAAATGCAAATGTTTAGGAGTTACATCTTATTTCTTTGAAGGTTATTTATTCTAAGTAATGCCTAGTTATACAAACACATACACCAAGTTTGTGCTTTTTTTTTTTTTCTCTTACTACAAAACCATATGCATCTTGCAAAAATGCAAGTACAACTCCTTTTTACAGTATAGAGTAACAGCAAAGTAGGATGATGCAAATGAAGCAAAAAAAGAGTAAAATTATTATCAAATATATGTAAATTAAGCTATCCAAGCATACTTAGTACATTCATTTTGAAAAGCATGTAGACACACTTCTCGCAAAGAACAGGAGCAGCTTTGAACAGCAATAGATGGTGAAGCCTTCTTCCATGACGACAGATTTTCTCTCATGCCCGACTTGATACCTGAAGTGAGTGCTGGTTAATCCCCTCATTGATAAGCCAATTAATTACACATAACCAAGAGTTGACTGCATAATCATGTGTAATATGTGTAGTGACTGTATAATAGTCCTTTCAAAACTACAGTTACAGTCTTTTTTGTCCATAGTAAGTTAACAACTTTCTAATATTCTTAGCTACCAAAACATATTCAGAGCATATCTAGCATATCAAAACATATCTACCAAAACATATCTGCCAAAGAATGTACTTCAGTGCAGGAATGAGAAGGAAGCTTCCTTGTGAGAGTTGCGTCCAACTATCTACAAAAATGAAGATAGTGCAGATGTAAAAGTAATCACAGAATCACAGAATTGCAGGGGTTGGAAGGGACCTCCAGGGATCATCGTGTCCAACCCCCTGCCAAAGCAGGTTCCCTACAGCAGGTCGCACAGGTAGGCATCCAGGCAGGTTATACAGCACTGGAATGGAGGACTGACTGTAGAAGTTTGTCATTAAAAATTATTTTGGATCATGATAGAAATGTTTAAGATGTAACCACTGTGACCACTAACAGACCCTGAAGAGCCTGTAGTATTCTAAGAGGAATTTAAGTTAAAAACTGGATATTGGCAAAACTAATAGCTTTTGCTGGCTTAGCTACTGTATTATGGCTTCAAGGATCGTTTTTTATTGAATACTACCTAATTGAATCAAAACACTACGTAAAAATTGCAACTCTTTCTTTTAACAGCTTATAGCAATCATGTTGCAGAAGGAATAGCTCCAGAGTATGCTTAGACAAGTTTTGAATATTCTCAGAACCTAGGCAAAAAATTATTTCCATAAATGTGTTGGAAGGCTTTTGGTAGGGGAAGTCTGTCAGCAGAAGAACAAGTTTGTAGTACCACAAAAGTGTATTATAGATTAAGCAGATGTAGGCTCATGAGTTTTTCAGTGAGTTTATGAGAGCTCACTTCTGAGCTTTTCTTCACTGAAGAAGTAGTATATTAGAACCTTAATGCTCATTCTCAGTATTCTTGTGCACTACATTTAATGTTTAGATAAAAAAATGTCTGGAGTGAATTTTCTCAGATTTGCAAATAAGTACAAATATTTTTCTCATTAGTTTTGTCTTTTTTTAACAAAGAATCCTGTTGTTTTTTTTAATTGTCAGTATGGATAGTGGCAAAAAGGGAAAAAAAAAAGAAACAAAAATGAAATTACACTCGTCTGTTCTTACACAGTATCAGAACAAACGTTGAAAGCTTTGTAGAAAATGCTTACACAACTCAGGCAAAAGGGATTTCTGTAGAGTAGGAAGTAACAGCCTATAGATGAACTAGAATCCTTTGTGATGTGGGAAATAAACGTGAAAAATAAGGAGTGTTTTCTGAGAAGGTGGATTGCAAAGCAAATTCTTACTTCTAACTCAGTCTGTAGCAAACAGCAAACATTTTGAGGGTAATCAGCTTTCCATACAACTTTTCATCAGGTTGAATTTCATAATTATCACAATTCTGAGGCATTTTTTCTGCAGAAATACAGTCCATGCACAAAACACAGCTATCAAACTAAGCACTTTGCAGTGTTCTTCACAGTGCAAAGATTTTTTTTTTCCATTACCACTATGCTATTTCTCCTATGTAGAAAAGAGAAGGTATTTACATTGTTTATCTCCATATACAGAAATAAGGCTACAGATGTACAGTGTGGTTTAAAATGAGGTAACAATAAATATCTGCCTTGAGAATTCTGCCTTTATTTTAATGACTTTAAATAGTGGGGTGACCTACAAAATAAGGTATAGACTTAAAACTAGTTCAACTTCTTTGCATCTTAGGCTTTAGAATTGTCTTCTCTTAATTACTGCCAGTCTAAAACAAATGATTCAGAATCCTTACAAGATACAAGGTATGTCCTATGTCCTAACAGTATTTCTCTACATAATTACACCAGCATTCAGGAACTTCTTTCTTATTAGGACTTAGCTTTTAATCATCTGAACGTGTTAGGTCTTTAATCGTTAGGCAGAAGATAGGAAGCAATATAATGCTTTGCATATAGGTACTTAAAGACCATTATCAAGGCACCTCTAAGCTTTCTTTAGACAGGCTTTGAGGTGTCTGCTCACTGTGTCATTGTAAGATGCCTTCTATTCTTCAAATGGTTTTGTGGTTTGCAGTGAGACAGCTGGGCTGACAGCCTTGGGACATGGCACTGAAAATGAATGCAAAGAATGAATACAGCTTTAACAAACTACTGCATCTCTTGAAGCTGCACCTCTTTTTATTAATCTCTGTTCAGAATTGGTGTGATGAGGTTTTTCTTATCTATTGTCATAGTATCAACAGTAAATTGTCAAAAAAGCACAATTATTTTTAACTTTTGTCATTTATAACTATTTCAGGTGTGTATTTGAAATGATAGTGGCTTATGCAGCAAGGAATTTGTTGCTGATGGTCCTTTGAGACGCAGTCTTGCTGTTTTAGCAATTAAATGTGTTATATGTAATGCAAGATATGTGTTCCATTTCAGTTTCTTTTTACTTTGTTCTTGTGATTAGTGGAAGAAGAGTTAGGGTTCTACAAGCAAGACTTTTTTGGTCTAAGGTAGATCACTCATTCTTTTGTTGTATCTTACAGAAGGAGAAGGAGATGCACAACGAAATCCAAGCGAGCAAACCGGGGAGGCCCAAGGGGAGGCAGCAAAGCAAGAAAGCTGACATCTGACTTTGACCGACTGGAGCAGCTGCTGGATGTTTTCAGACTACAAGAGCATGCTGGAACAAATTTGTTTCCATGAGCAAGCTGGTGGAAAGGAAAGTGCATGTGTCTTCACTACTGGAACCTGCTAGAAACTGCTGGAACAATGCTAAAAATGAGGGTACAAGCTGTGGCAGAAGACAGAATTTTCTCTACCTCTGTCATTAGCAATGGTTGAACATGTAATGTTTTGTGGGATAGTGTCATCAGATGAATCCCTTCGTAATGACTACTTGATGGGAACACTTCTAGAAAGTAGAACAAACAGGTTAATCTTGTAGCAAATGGCCTTTGAAACATTAGAGGATCTAATTGTGTATCTTAAGCAAAGGCTTGTGTGATCCTCAGAGTTTAAAGTTCTCTGGCCAAAGTGTTCGCCCATTAAAAGAACTGTAAAGAAAGCACTGTTTTTAGAACTTGCATCTGTTTTACAGCTCTGTTACTTACAATGGTTTTTGTATTGTACAACTTAGATGCTCTACACTGCCCCTTCTCAACTGCTTATGAAGAATATTTCTGTTACTGTGAATTTTTCTACCACGCGTTTTGAAAGGGCTGGTTTTTTGCATAATGTGGTGATGTGCACATGATCGTTTTAAAACGTCAACTGCTAAATTGGTTATGCCTAAACCTAAATGACTCAGAAACACTCTAATTTGTTACTAGATGAGCCTTCAAAACGATTCATTAATGTGAATACTTTGGCGTGTTTTGTGTCCTTGGTACATTTTTGCCACTTGCCTGTAGTTAGTTGCATATCAGAGACTCAAAGTGAATCTTTGATGTTGTTCTTTCCCATTTTCTAATTTTTCTCCCCATTTCTTAATCTTTCTCCAAGCTATTTTTTTAAAATGTTAGTCCAAGTATTTTATCGTTACGGTAGTTTTAAGAATACATTTATTACCTTTTATGGGTTAAAATTCAAACAAATTCCATGGTGCTAGAGATTTGTCTGGTTCACATTGTTAAAGATGGGTCTTGTTTACACATGGGAAAATAACTGGCATAGGTAATTGCCAATTATCTATCTAGAGTGATTTTCAGATTGCGGGATAGTCCAAGTAGTGGATCATGAAGTGGATCCAACCAGGAGATTTCATTATTTCATTTAGACCTTGGCTTTGCCTCAGTTGATCAGGCCATCGAGTTTACACAGCCAGTAGCATGTTTATGATGCACTGGGCACAGCCAAACGCTAAAAGCTGCTGCAGCAGCCTTTTGGCCCAACCTGTGGAAACAGAAGTGAGAGAGCTGTAATCTAGCACCCAAAATACTGGATTTTTTGCATTTCAGCTATTCCAAAATGGCAGTCCAAAGTGAGCATTCATTGAAGTACTGGGATAGCTTTTCCATAACCTATTCTGCAGTAGCTGTGTTGATTGGTTTCCTTCCCACATCAGCCCCAGTAGACAAGGCCGTACATGAGGCCAAACAATGCAGGATAGGGCAGTTACACCTCAGTGTGATTAAGGTGAGTAAGGACAATGACTGACTAGTAAACCATGGCAATCACATAAGCACTAATCACAAAGTGGAAAGATCTTTTCTTAATGGGAGGTGATGTCACTTTCTTTATATATATTATATATATTATATATATTTTTGTGTTGTTGTTGGTTTCAAATGTTACGCACTTTTTAATGTTTGTAAACTTTTACTAATGAATGGTGTGATTGCTTCCTGAATATATTAATCATCAGTTAACAAAACATATTTGTGGCCACAGCTGTTTGTTTCTGCCGTATGTATCATGGTGTTTGTCACATGAAATCTTTTTGTGACGTGTGTGAACAAAAAAAAAACAACAAAAAAAACAACAAAAAAGAAAAAGAAAAAGAAAAAAAAACCCTAAACAAATCAAAAAAAAACCACCACCACCACTTCTGATCAGTATTATGAGCTCATTCATTAATGTTAATAAAAAAACAGCCAGCAGTATGCTTGTGGTTCATCAGTGTAATATAAACTCTCACCTTTTCTTGTTTGAAAGTTGAATGCCTTGCTGTCTTATTAGCTGTCAAATGCTTTATCTTCTTGGTAACAGAAGTTGTCCATTTGCTTTGAAAATACTGTTACCTTGAAACTAATTATTTATTAATTTGTTTATCTTGATGTTCCTGAATTGGGTATTCAATTGAGCAAAGAAACTGGTTGCCCTTTTGTCATAAATGACAAGTTAGCACCAATTTAGCACTAACTCCAGAAGGAAATAAGATTCTGGGGATTTATATAGTGTTACTTTATTGATGATCCATGAAACTCCATCGATAAATTGTCACGGGAAAACGTAATAATAGAATAAGTAATGCAGTATATTAAAGTGTTGGCTTTTTCCTTATTTTACTTCACTGCTTTTTTTTTAATTATTATTTCAGTGCATTTTCCTTCTTCCAAAGTCTTCTCTGTTATGGGACAAAATAATTTCAGCCATTCCTCTTTATTTTCTCTTTCTTCCTTCTATTTCTCACTTTCCTTTGTTTCTAAAGCAAAGATGGAGGCCTTCATGCATTCAGATACATCTTTCTTTGATGGAAAATGGCACAGAAAATTTTAGTAGAGTAAAAGGCTGTTTGTGTTCTTTATCCCCAAAAGTATAAGTGCTTACTTTTTTACTTGAACTCTGATGGCTCTCTGTACTCATTCTTGTTGTTGTTATTGCTTTTTTCCTGTGGCACCTGTAAGCATCCTGTGAACCTGTAAGTTTCATGTGAACCAGCTTAAACGTAAAGCAAATACAAACAGCAATATAAAAAGATTAATCACCCTGATAGCTATATACTTCAGCACCATGAGCTTCAAAAAGCTTTTATTGTAAGATACCAGCAAGCACAAACAATGATTTCATCAAGCTATCATTTTAACCAAAAGTTTACCATGAAAACAATTGCTTAATTGTTTTCATAACTTTTGTCATGTTGGTTTCCCCCCCCCCATGGTTTTAAAGTTTCAGGTGGAAGAAACGTAAGTTGGTATGAGTGGCAGGTCCTGACGAGTTAGATTTCATACACATAGCTGATGGAATTTTCTGGTGTCTCAAAGAAGGAAGTGACAACTGAAGTGGTTAAGCTGGAAATTCACTGCATGTATGGCTTCCTCAGCAAAACAGTGAAGATTTCCAGGTGTGCTTTATGTTTATATGCAATGTTTCAGAAACATCTGTGATGTTTTCACAAAGCAAAGACTGAGAGCTGCTGCTGAAACTGAGCACAGTAATACAAGTTGACCTTTGTCTAAGTTTGTCTTGCCTCAGCAGTAGTCTCGTGCTAAACTGCTGTGTGTCTGTGCCCTGACCTGTGTCTTTGTTCTGTTTGTTGCATTTGGATATTTTTCTATTCTTTGCTTCCCTCAAGTAAAACAATATCCTAGAAGTCAATGGACACGGAGTACTGTATTGGATTTTCTGTGTATTTAACTTAGTGTCTTGTAGTAGAGTGTTTCTCTTCATCTTCTTGATCAAAGCACAAAGTTCCTAACATAAGATAGAAGCAAAAGAGCCAAAAAGGAAATGTGAAGTCAAGAAGGCCAACAATATTAGGAGGATATATTCTCTTAAAAGTAAGGCATGTGAAGAAGCAGAAAATAGCTTCCTTCATCATAAGACAGGCAGTCAGCATGTGCTGATCTCCAGCTAAAAGGAAGAAATTACTCAACTTAGGGTGATACTTTGACATCAGAAACAACTCCAGATATTCAACAGTGTTCCAGAAGATTACATAAATCTGTAGCTCACACCACTGAGACGAATGAAAATCATCAGGTTCTAATGAAAGAGAATGAGATAATATATGGTGGCCTCTGAAAGGCAGAAACTATTAACAGCTAGGAAAATTGTAGAAATCAAGGTAGTAGCAGGAACCTTCTGACTGTTCTCTGCAGCCTCGTGGGCTGACATTTCTTTCTTGCTTTCTTGTAATGATTAACAATACTATATGGAATGCCAGAGAATGCCTAAGAACAGGGGTGTTTAATATGGATGTTTGGTGCATGTCATTTATGTTACATATTGTTAATATCTTGCAGAGAATAAATAATAATCAAATACAGTGATCTGGTCAAATAGGTTAATAGGGTACTGAATCAATTCCTAAGTATATGGAACTAGACTAAGAAGTCTAGTTAACAAGAGTCAACTCTTAAAAGCAGGGAGTAAAGCTAAGCATAAATGCTTAATAAGTGCTGCAATTAAGCAGCATCTTGGGCTTCTGAAATTAGCAGAGCACCATGCTGTACCCTCTTACGCTGACACTTTCATTATGGGTTGGATCTGCTTAGTTTTTCAGATAGAGGCAGGAAAGATGTGTCAACTCACGACGTATATATACAAATGATCACTTGGTGTTTTCAGGCATTATGCTTGTAAGCTGATGTAAAGTAAAAAGACTGATACTGGTAATGTCTAGCTTACAAGTCCTTAAGTAAATGCACTGATCCAGACTGGCATCAGAATACATACTCAATCCTATTGGCCATTAAGAAATTCTCCATGAGTGTTGTCTAACAGTTAGTAGCCTGACACAGACCTGACCAAGGCAGAAACTTGAGTGCTCCCAAAATGTCTGAGGTGCAAATGAGTACAAAAATTCCCTCTACGTTCTTTAACTAGCAGGCAGATGATGACAGTATTTTGTATCTGTTAAATAATAAAACTATTGAATGCATGGTTAAACAGGTAATGCTTAATTCTGCTTCTGTGAGAAAGAAAAAAAATATTTCATCTTGAAAAATCAATCACAGTTTGTTAGGAAAGAGGGAAAAAAAAGAAAAAAAGATAGAGGAAATTAAAAAAAAGATCAGCTGTAATTTATAGGAAATAGTGGCATATAATCTGAGAGATGGAAGTGAGATATTGGCTGGGAGGTCAGATCTTGAGCAGCTCTGCAAACCAGTGTTGGGATTAAAGCTACTTGTCATTCCATCAGCACTAGTGTGACTTGAATAATGCAGGTTTGCAGGTAAGCTGATCTGTTCTACATCTGTGAAGCTGCATTAGCATGTAAATTAAATCTCATTCTGTTGACTAAACATGGACATTATAAACACAACCAGTAATGATTTTTAAGTATAAGCAGATAAATAGTGGCTTCCAAGGCAGCAAAGGGAAAGGCAGATTTTTGCTGTGTAGCATGGTGACGGGTCTGCTTCATTACTGATACAGTACCACTCATATGTCACTTTTTTTTGTTTACTAAGAACAGCATAGATGTAATTGTGCACACACTATGATGCTGATTTCTTTGCATCAGCAGAACCATGCATTTGTCTCAGCAAAGTTCTGCTATCACTTGGAATGTCAAATGACAAGCATCAAATGAGAAGAGAGGAGATTAAGATTGGATAGAAGGAAAAAGTATTTTAGTATTTTACAGTGAGGATGGTGAGGCACTGAAACACGTTGCCCAGAGAGTGGTGGATGCCCCATCCCTGGAGACATCCAAGGTCTGGCTGGATGAGGCCCTGAGCACCTGATCTAGCTGTGAACGTCTCTGTTTACTGCGGAAGAGTTGGACTAGATAACCATTAGGTGTCCCTTGCAACTCAAAAGGTTCTATGATTCTGTGATTAACTATATCTTGAGTCATGGGATGGGCTGTATCACTTGCTTTCATTGGAATTTCGCTAAATCTACTACTTCAATAACTCACTTGCCTGTAAAGTAATTTCTACTGTCTACATTATTGTCATGTTTGTCATTTAGCTCTCTATTGATTTAAGAACAGAGAATGTGAAAGCTAACAGTTTAGAATTGTAGAATCATTGAGGTTGGAAAAGACCTCTAGATCATCTAGTCCAACTGTCACAGAATCATAGAATGGTCCAGATTGAAAAGGATCTCAACGATCATGAATCTCCAAACCCCCCACACATGCAGGGCCACCAACTTCCACATTTAATATTAGACCAGGCTGCCCAGGACCCCATCCAACCTGGCCTTGGACACCTCCAGGGATGGAGCATCCACAAGCTCTCTGGGCAGCCTGTTCCAGCACTTCACTCATAGTAAAGAACTTCCCCCTGACATCCAACCTAAATCTTCCCTCCCTCAGCTTAAAACCATTTCCCCTTGTCCTGCTGTTATCTACCCTTACAGAGTTGACTCCCCTCCTGTTTGTAGGCTCCTTTAAGTACTGATTCAGGCAGCCTGTTCCAGTGTATTACCACTCTTTTTGAAAAGGAAACCAATCTCCCCTCACGCAACTTAAGGCCATTACCTTTCATCCTATCACTTTTCCTTGGGAGAAGAGACCAACCCCTATCTCACAACCTTCATTCAGAATGTTGCAGAGAGTGATAAGATCTCCCCTGAGCCTCCCCTTCTCCAGACTGAACAGTCCCAGTTCCCTCATCCACTCCTCATAAGACGTGCTCCAGACCCCTCACCAGCTTCATTGTCCTATCTGCTGCATTAATAATTCTCTTTATCAATCAAACAGCACTAAGGCTGGGAACTACTCAAAAACTACCTGGAATTTCTATTTCTGGTGGGAATCCACTCCTGGATGAGCCATGATAAGTTTTGGTGGAAGGTGTCATTGTTACAGGCACATAGAAAAGACCTAGAATATAAATAAACTCAGGAAAGGAGGAGTTGGTGGGGAGCTGCAGGGGTTGCTGCTTTATTTGGGGAGCCATATATTCAGTGATATGTTAAGTCGTGGCTAGACCCTATTTTCAAAGTACCCTATCAAATAGATTTGAACCTCTGGCAACAGTGTGTCACCATGCATGGCTGATCATATTTTATCAACTAATTGTTTTTTACCTAACTCATGCTCAGATGAAAACAGATTTACTATTCACTCTGATGTATGCTTGAGAATGCCTAAATGGTAATAAATGTCAGCATTGCTTTAGGTAAGTGTGCTGTATAGGAAGTCTTGTAGTTATTTGTAAAGTTCTACCAGTCATCATGGATCTCTCCATATTTTATCCCTATATTTACACTGAAAATACACAAGAAATGCTTCAGTTAAATATCACAGACCAAATGGGGGGTGGGGGTGCAAGATAACAATATTGTGATATTTGGCTTTGCATAGTATGCAGTCGTCTTTTCACTTTTAACTTGGAAGTTACACATGAATGCAGATAAGACACAACATGTTTCCTGGAAAGATCTTCAATTCTACAGCCTCATCTTTGATGCTGCAGTGCAGTCGAAACGCGGACTGTGTAACATCTAATTGCAGTTATCATTTCCCTAGCAACAGAATGATATCCTCAATGCATTACACAGTAAATTTCAGAGAATAGTGCGTGCTGCAAGGGAGAAAAGATGGATGACTTACTAGGCATTTTTCATCTATAATTATTCTCATCCAGGGAAAGAATTCAGCGCACCCTCCAAACACAGCTATGACATCCTCATTTGTTCAGTAGTGAAACACCAACACTACATAATAATGAAGATTCTATAAACTTCTACCACTGTTCTGTTATTACAGAACCTCCTCCCCAGCAGAATAATCGAAGTGCTCCAGAAAATAACCAGTAAATAGCACACGGACACCTCCTGGTGGCACTGGGTAGTATTTTAAATAGCAGGATTAGAACTTAACGCTGACAGAAAGAAATCCAAACAGCCATGCTGGACCTGGGAAGGAGTTGAGAACCTTTGTGTGTTTTTTTTTTAATTATGAGAACAAAGTAATGGAAGTGCATCTTCTGCATGATTAATTTATAGGCTTGACTTTCATCCTTAATCTCCTAAAACACCCATCATTTTTCAGAGCTTGGTAAGTAAGATCTGCATCCCTGCCCCACAAAGAAAATTTCCATAAGTGCTGGAAATAAACCTGGGATTGTACAGCAGGTCCTGCAGCTGATTCCAGCTGATGATCAGAAACCAGAAGTGCAGTATTCTCCTGCCTTTATGCAGCATCTGGCTGCTAGAAGGACAGCACACAGACTTTCACTCTGGACTCACCAATCTGAAAGCACTGTCAAAATTTTGTACCCTCCTGGTGACCTTTAACATTAAAAATTAAGAATCTGAGTATATCAAATAGGCTTGAAATTGAAAGAAGTCCTGACAGCAACAATAGAGAAGTTTCTGGGAAGTAGGTGTTGGAAGCTTTGAAAAAGTCCACAGTCTAAAATACTTGTCTTCCTAAAGGCAGTACTTGCCAAACTAAAACTTGGTGATGGAAGAGTTGTCCATGCATCTCAACCACATTACATCTGCTGATAACAACACGTGATCAGCATTGCCACAACTCTGGCGAATAAATCCAGTTGCTAACTCTTCCCCTGATGTCTGAAAAAGGAATTGTGCTGCAGTGGCCCACATGGTAGGTAATGTTAGCATCAGAAATTTCATTCTGACAAATTTCTCATTGCATTTTCTATCATATGTTCCTTCTTCAAAATCAAGTGTTTGGGCCAATAAGTCTTAGTTTTACAAAACAGACCTGTATGAGACGAAGCCACAAAGGGAAGTTACGCTTCCTTTGAAGTAGCCCATCTATGGCTATCTATCAGACTCAGGAACTCCCGAACATTGCAATGTGGTTCTTAACAACAGCTATTTATGTTCTCATATAATTTTAGTCCCAACCATGGCACAATGTTATGCTTGTGTTGCTCAAAGAGTAGCAATTGCTGTTTAGCTGTCCCAAACACAGTTCAGCCACATGCCACAGCTTTCTACAGTAGTGTTATGTGTGTATACCTATGTGTGTAGCCACATGTTACCTTATCAATTGTGGATCCTGATCCTTCTTTTTGGGAACACATTCTGCCCCAAACATTTGGTGTTTTTTTTTTGAAAGGTGAAAATGATAAATCTCCCAGATGACAGCTATGTTCTTTCATGATTTATACACGAGAATACTCAAGGACTGGAAAATATATGTAGACGTGCCTTTCTTCAGTGTTTTGTACTATTAAATGGCCTGTAAAAGTAAAAGAAAAACAACTTCCCAGTGTTCTTCTACTGAATTTTGAGCATAAAATATCCGACATAATTGTCAGCTGTTTGTATTAGCAGTCTCATAGAACCATAGAATCAAGGAATGGTTTGGGTTGGAAGGGACCTTTAAGATCATCCAGTTCCAACCCCCTGCTATAGGCAGGGATGCCTCCCTCTAGACTAGGTTGCTCAAAGCCCCATCCTGCACGGACTATATTTCTGTAAAGATATTGTGATTTCAAAAGATGAAGTGATTAATTTAATCCATCACAGAGATCTTACTATCATTTATGTTGATGCGAATCTTGAACAAAAGCATCTCAGCATAATATTTCTGTCAATGTTTGATGGCAGGAGACCTGCTTTCATCTCAGCCACCCATGAGACTAGTCATTGTCTTCCCAGAAGCTCACAAACTCATGTCCATCCATCCCTGCTGCCCCCCATGAAATATTCAGGCTCTTTTCTTTAAAGCATTTTTCTGTTGCTCTAAAATACTTCAGTGATTGCTACCCACGGGTTGTGCATTCAGAAAATATTTAAAAGTTACAACTTCTGTCTCCCAGAATTAAGACTATGCAGTAGATATTCCCATTTGCTAAAACAGTTTTGACAGGAATGCTGAGCATGAGTGAATGAGAAGAACTGAGCATCTAACTGCTGGCTAGGAAAAAAGCAAGTAACTACTTTGAATTTTAGCACACTACCAATACAAAAATAATAAGTAACCTATAGAATCACAGAATCATAGAATGGCCTGGGTTGAAAAGCACCTTAAAGATCATCTAGTTTCAACCCCCCCCGGTTGTGGAGAGGGTTGCCAACCACTAGACCAGGCTACTCAGAGCCACATCCATCTATGCTCGGTATGTTCTGCAAAAATAACTTTTAAGGTCTTTGCAGAATTGGACACTAAATGATTTACAATGCAGTTGCTGTTGATAAGCACACAGAAAACACTACTCAGTACATAACAACATACTGGGTTGGGAAAAAATAAAAAATAAAAAATAATTTTAAAAAAGTCTTGGAAGATATAATCGAAGCAGAACCCAAAAAGGGCACTGATCTGAGCAGTCACGCAAGGGGCAAAAAAAAAGCACATTGATATCCTTGGTAAGAGGCATCTGGGGCCTGCTCACTGCAGCATCCTCGTTGCACATAACTACCACTGCCAGCTACGTGCCTCCAGCTGTAATGGGTAGCTACAGGCAGCTACAAGGCTCTGCTTTTAAACCTTCAGTGGTAATGGGTAGGTACTTGAAAATGGAAAGGATCGTGACAACAGTAGTGTATTTCACATTAAATTTCTTTGCATTTCCATGGCGGAAGGAAGAGGAAGATGTATGTCATCTTGAAACATATTTCCTTCCCATTTACACCATATTCTTTTCTATTTTCAGACTTGTATGGAGCTGCAAAGCTAATGTAACACAAAACTATCATAACTAATTAGATCAGTGGTGGTATTTGGGACTGAACACAGTATTTCGCTTTCAATATAGCTGCATATAATCCAGTCTGTTTTTACCAAAACACATTTTATACATATTAGTGTAACATTAATCTTTTCTTTCTCTGGTTATCTACCATACATTGCCATTTCTCTCTGCTGTTCCCAGAATCTTCAGAATCATGTTTTTCACTGTACTTGCTGTGGCTTATTTAGAACACTGTAACAAACATGAGGCATCAAAATGGTTTGTTGTGCTGTAAACTGGCTTCTATTTTCAGTAACTTCTTTTGTTGTTACTTCTATTTTTGTCATGGCAACATCTATATATCTCTATCCAGTTTGATCCCACTGAATTTATTAAAAGTTTTTTCTCAACAGGATTGATTTTCTGCCACTTTTTCTGCTATTCTTTTCTCTTTTAAAATCATGCACCAGTGACTACCAGCCCTACTACACATACTGCATTTCATTTGTAACTTACTTTGTTCTGTACTCACCATGTGAGTTTGCTTTTGTTATGACACATAACTTGGCCACAACCATTTCCATGTTCAGAAAAAACTGAAAGGGGACTTCTAACAAGAATGATCTTACCCCAAGCTAGGATTCATTCTTTAGTTTGCTTTAACCTGAGGACTTAGATACAAGTACCCTTGAAACCCTTATTTATACAGTACATGTTATCTGTAGGCTGCAATGCTCCTGTTGATGTTTCCTGAGCAGTTTAGCAATTTGTGATAAAATGTTCTATTTTGCTTTTCTGGATTTCGGTTGTTTGTTTTTTTTTTTTTGTTGTTGTTGTTCTTTTTGTTTCGTTTTGTTCTGCTTTTTGTTTGCTTGTTTGTTTTTTAAGTTAGTGCGTCTCTCTTTCAACATTTCATATCTGAACACTTCATCTTTCCCTGAAAACTGCAGATCCTGTCCCATCATCTTCCTTGATGAAGAATTACAAAAGCAGCTCTATAATTACTTCACTATTTCTTTCATTTTCCTTAAGGCCCAGAAGTCCTTGAACTATTGAAATATCTTTAGGTTCTATTCTCTCTTCTTTTTTTACAGTTCAAGTCACGTGGAAATCTGTATTCCAGTTTCATACGTCCCTTATTTTAAAAGATTTCTGTTGGGCTCAGAGATCTCCTGCTCACTTAAGTCTCTAAATAAGAGGAGGGAAAACTGTAGTTTCCCTTCTTGAATATATTGTAGGGTAACTTTGTCAAGTCTATTTTGCCACTTTCTGAAGACTTTAAATACATTGACTTAGAGTTTGAGACATTGATTTAACTTCAAATACTGGCCAGTTTGTTCCATTTTAGTTATGAAAAAAAAGGCTTTCTCGTACATCTACAATCACATGGCAATTCAATCATTATTTTTTCAATTTCAGCAATAGGAAAGGCAGAATTCATTAACACTTAACTAGTACAGGCAGACTGAGGTTATTTCTGTCTTCATTCAAATAAATAAACAGCTTAATTCAAAGGTGTATGTTTGATCACTTGTCTATTATGGAGATGTAATGGCAAACTAGCACGTACATTGTGACAAAGATATTGCAGGTAAATTAAAGGAAAGTATGTAATTTCGTCTTAAAAGCTTTTGTGTTGTAGTTTGACAGCTTAGGCTTTGAAATCTGTGATTTCTATGCAACAGTCTGTCAGACTGCACCACTAGGAAATACAAATGCACTCTACATGAATTGAAGGTGTAGCATATGCCTTGAAGCTTGCACATGGAAAAATAAAAGTTAACTCTTCCTCTTAGTCCTTGTCTTTTAGCTATGATCTGATATCCTTCCTCATTCTTAACAGAAGCCTGAAATAAATGTTGGAGGTTCAAGACCAGGTTGGATGGGGCCCTGGTCAAGCTGGTTAAGTACCTGATCCAGAGGTTGGTGGCCCTGCCTGTGGCATGGGGACTGGGGCTTCATGATCCTTGGAGTCCTTTTCAACCCAAGCCATTCTGTGATTCTGTGATTCTGTGAAGGATTCTTCCCAGATATTATCTTTTACAAAGCTCATTTCATGACACTGAGTATGAACCTAGTAAGACACAAACTGACTTCCTAAAACCAGGAAGTTGGGTTCCTTCTCCTTTAAACAACCATCCATCAAAAAGAAAGAAAACAAAAAAACAGACAAAAACAAACAAAACAAAAACCTTTTAAAGCCAATAGTCAAAACTCAAAATTTTAAATAAGGCCTCAGACGAAAGACACTGAGTCCCTTTGCTACTGAAGGTAAGATCTCTTCTCCTTTCCTGCTGAAAGCCCAGCAGCATTTTGCTCTTTGAAGAAGTAGGGACCAGATAATCGTGACAGTATGTGTTAGTCCAGTCGTCAGTAACACTGGTCTTCACAGGAAATCATTTTATCAAAGGTTGTAGTAATAACACTTTTCCCAGTTCCTTTCCCCAACAGTCTGCAGATTAAAGCTTTGACCCCAAAGGTGACATCAAAGGTTCAGAATAAATCCTCTACTTTGAAGAGGCTTTGAATCTCCATCGTCTGCTTTCTAGGCAAGAAAATATTCTGGTACACCCAAGTCCTCCTTTTAAAGATTTCCCCACTGCAAAACAAAGAACTGAAAGGCCTTGCCTTCTCCCAGGCGAGTGCCCTAACCACTGGATTACTCGACAATGGGTCCAAAACTACAGTGGTAGTTTTCTTCAAGTTGAAAGTAAAGAGCCATGTGGATGATCTCATCTTCAGAGGAAAGTACTGAAAGGGATTTCCATGCTTAATACAGTTAAGTCAAAGAGAACTCAGCCCCAAACCAAAGGGAGAGATATACATCCCGGACAAGCAGGCCTGAAGCATCCCCTATGCTGCTCCCTGTGAGCTCATGGAGCTCAGCCCTCAGCACGACTTCTAGAGACACTACTTTTGTGCACAAAGTCCATAGTTACTCTGGGCATTGTCAGAGGACAGAGAACTGCCATAGCTGTGTCCTCCCTGTAAACAGAGCCAAACATTTATTAACTCTTCTGCTCTCAAAAGGAGAGATTATAAAGCACTACTGACCAGAAGCATAAATATAATTTGCCCTCCAACAATTGCAATAACAGAAACTCATAAAGTATAACTATCCAACCAACCCCAGAGTCCTCTAGAAGCAGATTTCATGCTGGCATTAGTATTCCAGGATGATTTTTGGAGAAATCACCGAAGAACAGCTGCTTTTGAAACTTTTAGTTAACAACTTCCCTATCCCAGGTTATCTTTTTTAAAATAAACATGCTTTTTCATGTATCGTGTTCCTAGTTCATACTAAACCCAAAAAAATCTTCTATCAAGACAAACATACAACTAGAGGAATACAATGTTGGAATTTTTTTTTAAGACAGAGGGAAAAAGTCTACAAAACCACTGATGTCAGTCCTTTCCTGAGCCAAGGAGTTGCTTTCATAGTATTCTGAACAAATGCTTTGCCAAGACTTTCTTCTAAATAAAGATCCGTTCTCCCATAAGAGTATAGACTTCAAAGAAACAGCAAAAAGCAACAGAGCTTATAAAGCAGACTGTGTTTAAAGGAAAAGTTTGTGTCAACATACTACTATTGATAGAGAAACTGATGAATTTGGACATTGATATTGAGTGTCCATTTTACAAAAAAAGGAGAATTACAAGTGGGAATTTTTCCTTGGCTCTATCCCTTTACAATATATTGGCCTTGAGTAGATGCAAGACTGCTGGAGCAAATTCAGTTTTCTCTTCATGTGATGTAATTCCAAAGTAATAGTCCTGGAGCAAATGTTATACTTACAGAGTTGAAAGTAGGGATCAACCGTACTCTGTAATTTCTGCATCAAGCCCATGCTGTAAATCAGCTTCATATTTTAGTACGATTCAGATCTCTGCATAGATGTATACTCCTAGGGAGCATTCACTGTACAATTGCTGCTTCAGGTGAGGGGAGGCTGTATGTGTCAAACAACGGAGTGGTGCTCCCTTTATGCAAAATACACCTGTTTAGCAGAATGCTGCAAAACTATATTTCAGAATTCAGTTCTTTCTATGAGCATATAAATGCAGTATCAGTATTGTTTGCAGCCATATGACAGCATCTCAGAACAGCACTTTGTTCTTAGAGTTAGAAGAACAAGCAATAAACTGGAAACAAAAGTACATGAAAAAGAAACCTTCAGTCAAAACCTTTATTATTTTATTCCTTCCATATTTATTTGGCATAAAGCTTTGAGAAGTTATTTGAGGGATCATGAAGAGGGAATAAAATTATTATTGTATTATCATACTTTGGCATATGAATAATAATTATTATGTTTCCTTCCAGTACTAGAAGGAAGCTTATAACCAGGATGGAAAACAACTTTTTGCATGTTCTGGTAGAGATATGACAAGGCGGAATGGCTTTAAAGTAAAAGAGGGGAAATTAGATTAGGTTTTAGGAGGAAACTCTTTACTCAGAGAGTGGTGAGGCACTGGCACAGGCTGTCCAGAGAAGCTGTTAATGTCCCAACCCCAGAGGAGTTCAAGGCCAGGCTGAATGGGGCCCTGGGCAGCCTGAGCTGGTGGGTGGCAGCCCTGCCTGTGGCAGAAGGTTGGAACTGGGTGATCCTTCAGGTCCCTTCCACACCAAGCCGTTGATCAATTCTTGTTACAATTAATAACCAACTTGGTATCGTATTATTGTACTTCAGTATATTAAATGGTAATTATTATTATTGATTGGTAGTTGTAACTAGCAGTTACAACTAACAGTTGTATACTGTGTTCCTTTTTTCATGTTAATCTGAGTCTATCAGACTTTCCCATAAAATGCTCAGCTGAATAGAGACATTGTGTTATCTCCATAAAGGGGAAAAAAAAAATCACTGTATGAGTTTGTTTAATATATGGTAAGTAATTAAATTAATGTAAGGGTATGTATCAGCAACAGACATCTACATGCCTCCAAGTCTTATTCTTAGGACATACTCAGCCTGGTGACTAACAGACCCATGAAACTGAGTGATGCCACCTCTCTACTTCAGCTTCACCATTATTTTTTTTTTAGTGGGAGGAATGAAATGGAAAGTCTTGTGTACTAATTCCTCAGCCAGAGACATGGTGATTTTTTGAACTCCTAATCCATATTTGCTGAGGTCAAATGGTGTCTTCAGTACATCTAATTTTTATTATCATCCAGAAGAGAGGCTTTTCAGAACAGCAAGTGCAATTTCTTTCTAAAGGAAACCACATGGGGAGGGGAGGGGAGAGGAGAGGAGAGGAGAGGAGAGGAGAGGAGAGGAGAGGAGAGGAGAGGAGAGGAGAGGAGAGGAGAGGAGAGGAGAGGAGAGGAGAGGAGAGGAGAGGAGAGGAGAGGAGAGGAGAGGAGAGGAGAGGAGAGGAGAGGAGAGGAGAGGAGAGGAGAGGAGAGGAGAGGAGAGGAGAGGAGAAATGTTCCTGCTTTTTGCAGTCTGTTTAAAAGAAGTGTCATTAAAAATTAGGGGAGAATGAAGTACCTGTCTTTCTGAAAATGAAGCAAAACTATTTCCTTGCCATGTCCTACGATCAGAGCATCTTGTGTGGTTTCCTACACCTCCAGAAAGCCTTGTTTTGTCAGTATCACTTCCCAAGGAATTGCAGACACCAAGATTAGGATGAGTCATCTGTACCACAGCAGCATATATGTTCAGTCTCTCTGCTGTTTTCTTACTTCATTACTGATCTCTAAGAGTAACATGGAAGTTTCATAACTGAACAGTGTTTTCTCTTAACTTCTTGTTTCTTCAGACTGAGATTAGTTGGAGTTCTAAAGCTGCAAACACACATGCACACAAAAAGGGCTGTGATGGAACCTGGAAAGAGATACATTCTTTTTATTAATGAAAAATGAGGAGAATTTGCATTGCAGGGTGTGCATATGTCATTTCAAGAGTTACGTGCAGACGCCTGAATTCATATTGCAAATAAGAACAACACAGAGCTCCTGCAAATTCCTGCACAAAGTAGAATGCCTGCTGATATATATATATACAGGATCCATATCCTCATAGATACCCATCTATCATTATAGCATCCATATAGGTACAAGACAGGGATCTTAGCCTGTATATAGAACTGAGAAATGTTTTATGTACAAAAATAATATACAGTAATTGTACATCAGATAGCACCAACAATAAACAGCCAATTACCTCAAAGTATGTAGTGACAGCTTTTGGTCCAATTCTTTATGTTTACAGTAAAAAAAACAATAATTTTGTTAGCAATAACAGATGTTTATACAGCAAGCACACTAACTGAATGCTACACACTCAAGTATAGGATAAAATACACAAGAGATGACTGATTAAGATAATGGATGGTTAAACACAGCAGATGGAAATGGCTTTTAAGATTTTTATGGAGGACTTACATAGAAACCTAGGATTGGGAAAAGCTAAAGTAGTAGTTCAAATCCAAGGTCCAAGGATCAAGTTATTGGAAAGTGTTTTTCTGGACTATCACTAGAACACATTTGGGGTCTGAATGTAGGGAAATCTATTCACCCACAAGACACTATAGCTCTGACATGGAAATGCTAGTGCAGGAGTTGTCCAGACTGTGCCCTGGACTTGTTTGTTTGGTACAAGGCACCAAATTTTGAGATGCCTTGATACTGTAAGACTGATAACTAGGTAAGGACATACCTACACTTAAGTATGAGCTAAAGGAAAAATTCGGCAGGTGTGCAGACTGCTGACTTGTAAGAACACCAACAGAACTCGTTCCACAATGACTAATCCACCATGCCCTAAGCAAAATTCCAAGTGTGTCTGAATGTACCGCATGCACTTTAGAAAGCAATTAGTGACACAATTATCTGAAGTGCAATAGCCCTAGCTCCCAAAGCCTGGTTGGACAGCCTCCACATATCCCAACCACACGCAGCTCTTTTACGTCTGTCACTGGACAGACACAAGAAGTTGGGTACTCTGAGGTGTAATTTCACACTGGCACTTCACACAAGTGAAGTGGTCCCAGGAACCAGAGGGAGGCAGCTGGAGCTGCAGGAAAGAGGATACTGCATAGTGAATTTGTCAGGAGCTGTAACAAGTTGGCATCCTAGAG
Source organism: Tympanuchus pallidicinctus (assembly GCF_026119805.1). Lineage (NCBI taxonomy): Eukaryota > Metazoa > Chordata > Aves > Galliformes > Phasianidae > Tympanuchus > Tympanuchus pallidicinctus. The sequence goes on from NW_026294769.1 coordinate 47,976,979, forward strand.
CTGTCAAAGATTTGGGCTGGCTTAGCAGCAGACAAAAATCACATTCAAAAATGCAAATTTAGGATTGAAGCTCAGTTTTATTTTTTTGTTATGCCTTTTTAACTTTGATCAGAGCTTTCAAAGAATCCATTCTCCAAAAGTCTAGTTTTTAAAGAAAAATCAAAGGCACACGTCAATAAGGAGGGGGAAAGTGCCTGCCAGCAAAACACCCATTTTTTCTCTTATTACTGCCTACAGCTGACGTTTGAATATCTGATAACAATACTTGGCACCACCTGATACATCTGAGATGGAAATGGCCTTCCTTAATGAACACAAAAAGCTACTAAGCAGAGCACTTAAAATGTGTTTGTGAGTAACAGACTAAAAAGATGTAAGAGATGTGGACGTATACACAAAATAAAAAGTACACATTAGAGGAATTTTGTCCTGCCCATTTTACCTTATCCATACTTTATATATTATCTTTTCGGTAAGTATAATTGAATCTTGTTTAAAATCAACACATTTCCCAAAAATGACATGAAAATGATTTAAGAATAAAAACAAAAACAACCAAACAGGCCATATTTCAATCACTGAAAGCGTGATAACCATGTGTAAGGTTGTTTTCTCAAAATCTTCTTCAGTTCCTAGTATTAAACGAATGTCAAACTCACTTCCATTTATTTTACGAGTATCCAGCTTTTTCTATGCAAACAGTAAGATGACTGTGATGCCAGGACACAGAGGGGGTGTCACGGAAAACAATCTCACAACTCATAGTTCTGCATGTGACATTTTGTGTAATTTTACTTCCCCTTTCCAAGTCTTATGCTGCCAGCTTCAGTGATAGTTTGAGATCAAAAAATGTCCTTAGCTGCAGGCTATTGTTGTAACTAATAGCTTCTACACCCAAATACTTTTCTTAGGCTGAATAGTTTAGAGCAAAGATCAGCTTACTTCAGGCTATGAGTTCAGTGTGTTTCACAGTATAGAACAAAAATAGAAATCCTCAGTGGATTTCAGTTTCAAGACTATTATTTGTAGCTCTTTTAAATGTATAAGAAATTTCATATTCATCCAGACAGACTGAAACATTGAGCTATGTGTAATCAGATATTTGCCAGTGAATCAAATAAAGATTTTTGCAATTCCAAATCCTACAGTTTGATCAAATGACAAAAAGTATTTAGGAATACATTACAAAAATTATTTTCTGTTGGCATGAATCCTCTCAGTTATTGATTTTTTTTTATTAAAAATGAAGTATGCCACAGAAAAGTTGTTGAATTAAGCCAGTATGACACCAGCAATACTGTGGGACTATCACCCAAACTGAAAACATTGACTAATAATTCAGTGTTTCTTGCTGTAGCTTCTGTATAGTTGGTGACTTCTCATAAAGTTGTAAAAAAGAATACACAGTACTGTAAATCTAAGTTTAAAAATAAAGCACATTGTATGTTTTTCTTTTATGTTAGAGCCTATAGTAATGACTAAAGTTACTCATGAGCAACTTTCATCTTCATGAATAATATTTTACAGTCTAGACTATGCCAAATGTGCTAAGTAGTTATATGAATCTGCAAGTACCAGGATTGAAGTAAATACTGAAATCAATTTTTTATCCAAGGGTCTGACTGCATGGCAAAGTTGGCATGGACAGAGAAAGTCAGCTCAGCTCACGCCAAAGGTCACTGCATTTTCCTTAAGATATTTCTTTTTTCTTTCTTTCTTTCTTTTTTTTTTTTTTTTTCTAGATTTCAGTATACTGACTATGCCTAAAAGGCTGTCTATTTCAATACCTTGTTAGACTGGCTTTTAGAAATGTTGAAGAGCCAATTTTCACCCTGCACCATAAGTAGGTGTAATCACTGATACTACAAGGGACATGTGAATATCTGGCATTCAGAAAACAAAACAAAACAAAATAAAACCAAAAAACCTCATGTAATTGTGAGACAGAATGAATTCTCACCATAGGGATATACCAAATGCTTCTCATAAGAGCAAGTAAAGGAAGAAAAGGCAAAGGTGTATATGGAGTAAAGTTGTGATCTTTAAAGGAAGTGTTATGAGAGACAATCACAAGGAGGTCAGCTCCAACTAGAGATTGTCTGGAGAATTCACAGGATCACAGAATGGCTCGGGTTGGAAAGGACCTCAAGGATCATGAATCTCCAACCCCCCTGCCACATGCAGGGCCACCAACCTCCCCATTTAATACCAGACCAGGCTGCCCAGGGCCCCATCCAACCTGCCCTTGAACACCTCCAGGGATGGGGCATCCACAACCTCTCTGGGCAGCCTGTTCCAGCACCTCACCACTCTCATAGTAAAGAACTTTAGCCTTTTTCTGTATAATGCAAAGAGAGCAAATGCAGTGAAACCGCATTTGGGTTAGATGAAACTAAATGTACTTTTAGACTATTGCTTTTAAGTTTTTCTTTCTTTGCCAAATTGCTATGTAAAAATATTTTGTTTTAAGAACAATTTTTACAATCAAGTCTGTGAATACATATTACCCAGTAGAATTAAAAATGTGTAAATTTAGTCACATAGCACAAAGAGTTAAGTGATGACACTGCATAATCTGTAGGTAGCTTTTTGTCTAAGAATAGAAGAATCATGAGATCACATTCTGAGACAGAGAACTGCAAGAAGCAGAGTATATTCAGTGATAAATAAAAAAGGAAACAAATATAACAATATTTATTCTAAGCATTCTGAAAGTTCATTTCCAAATGACTTTACACCATTAGTTACTATGATTTAACACATTTTCCTCTGAATATTAAAAAAGAACATTATGAAAATCACACAAAAATATAAATTGAAATGTAATCTCAATTACAAAAAAAAATTCTTATGACAGAATTTGCCACCTTTGTTCTATCCACAAGAGTAAGAATATATATGTATAATTTTCATTTTAACTGCCATGTAAGACATTTGGATAATTCTAGAAAACTAGAATATTTTACTTGCTTCGTGGTCTACTGGTTTGTACAATACATAAATGCAACCAATTTTTGCATGCCTACCCAGAAAAGTCAGTTTTCTAAGCAAGCACTTAGGGTACAGAAATGCATAAACTACTTTGCACACAAACTCACATCAAAAGGCTTTGTTAAATCACCTTTATAGGATTGTTTTGCTTCTCAGTAATCTCTCAGTTTTGGCTTGTGCCATGCCTCAGAAAACAAGACCATGTCCTAAAACAACAAGCTGAAGTGTGGCAATGTGTTGGAAATAAAACACAAATGGTACATGAGATTTACCAAAAGTCAATGTCTGCCTTATGTAGACTGTGCTCTGATTTTCCTACTCATTTTTTTTAGAGAACTACCCTGCTAGTAGAGCTGTGAAAACTAACAAACAGCCCGACGTTTGAAAACTGTCATATAGGTTGCAAAATATAACTGTTATATAGGTTGCCAATATATAGCAATAAGTAAACAGTGGAACTACTGCAGTCTGTAAAATTTCAAGTGCCTCTCTAATGAGACTTTTGAAGAAAAGGTGATACAGAAAAAGGGGGTATATCATGTCATTTTAAAGTTCAGCATAGAAATGTAGAGACTAGAAGGCTATGCTCAATGCCTAAGACTGGAATTACTGAATTTTGAGCCCTGACCCTCGCAAATTAAAAAAGGCTCCTCCAGGTTTCACAGGAGAAAATATAAGCAAATATGTGAAATTACTTGTGAAAGTAAAGAACTCAAAGAACTTTGTGTTTCTTCAGCTCTAAAGCTTGGACTTCACAATCCCAGCTTTACTGACACCACAAGCATACTTGGTTAGAAGAAAGCTGTTATCAGATAGCAAGAGGACACTGACTCCACACCCTGAACCGCAACCCTGAACACCAGGGGTTTGGTCTCGCTCTCTTCTGGAACTCTGGATTCTGCCTTCTGCTCTGAGCAATGGTGCTCTCAGGAGTGGGCAAAAGTTGATAGAACATGTCCAGCAGAAGCACAGCTTGGGAAACCTATTTCTTCAAAACTTCCTGCTGTTCTAACTGTACAGCACTTTCCGCTGCTGCTATTTTGGCACAGTCTTTAAATATTAATCAATCTGGCAGAGTAAAATGTCAGGATTTCTTGAAAGCACAAGGAAGAACTCCCAACATTTCATATTTTAGCCAGACTGAGAAGCAAGAAACAGGAATGTCTACTTTCCTTGTTTTGGCCATTCTATTTTTAAAATGGCTGCTACAAAACCATGAAAGGATTTGAGCTCATTAAAAAATAAATAAGTAAATTAGTCCTATCGGATTTATATAATAGACCTGGTAAAGATTCATATATGTTTTAGAGACAGCACAGCCCAATCCTACACACAGGGCCGTATTTTAAGTTCTTTGTTTCTCATGCTTCTGGATCAAAAAAAAAGATGAAGCTTTTTAGCAAGGAAGGGCTGTTTACTTAAAAACAAAATAAGAGATCAGAAAGGATATGGAACATCAGAGTTAAGAGATGAGAAACCTGCAGGCTTTTTGCAAGTCCTCAGACTTATCAACAGAGAAGATCCTCTGTATTTTGTCACACGTCCAACAAACCAGGCTGGAGAAATTCCTGATTTTATCTTCTCTTTAAACTAATACAAACTACCAGTGGAAGCGTCAGCTCTGTTTTCCTGAAAGATGCTGGCTACCCATTCTGATTTTAATGTGGACACCCAGTGTGTGATGGCACAGTTCATGTAGTTATATAGGGAACCATAAAGACAAGCAGATCAGATGAGGGTTGAGGATCACTTTCCCAGCTACTTGAGTACAGCAGCACTTGGGCCAGCACAAGGAAGAGGTCAGAATGATGAACTGAGAAACAATGGTTATAAGAGGACAGCTGGGCTCAGTGGCAGCAATGGTTTACAGATCAAGAAGGTAAAGCAATAGAGTGTCTGATGAAATAAAAAACAACAGCTTTTCTTTTGTTGTTTATTGTCCAATTGAAGAATTACAGACTCAGATACAAAGTCACAATCCCTGGACTCCTCCTCTGGCTTGACAAAACACATCTAACAACATGGCATTCTAGAATTTAAACTAGCATGTTTATTGTTTTATCGGTGTTTGGGGCATTATTATATCTTATTTGCTCTAACACTGACAGTTTACATTCAGCTTTATACACTGAGCAATTCATGTTTGAGCAATTCACAGGCAAAATCTGTTCACTCAGGCACTGCTCAACAGTGTTCTTTGTGGCCTCTGGTCTTGTTCCATCTAATATGGGAGTCTCTCAGCAAACAAAACTATAATGTGTACTGAGAAAAAGAAAAAGCAAAAAGCTAGGCTGCTAAAAAGATTGATAGGAAAATCACAATACACCAGTTCTGAATATAAATCAGGTCTATAAGCCACAAAAGAACAAAAGGCACTCTTATAGTAGTTCAATTGAGGAATTATTTCAGTAGGAAAGTAATCATTCTTGTCTGTAGTCCTCAATTAGTGTTAATTGTAAGAAAAAGCTTATTAGGAATATTTAAATTTTAAACTCCCCCGTGCAAGCATATCTGAATTCCCAGTAGCTAGTGTGAGGCAAAGTGTATTAATTAAAATGCCACTTTGGGAAATCCTTCTCTATCCCATGTTCATTATTAAGATGAAAGATAGAGAACAGGTTTTCATTTTCTATAAAGATCTTAGTCATTATGGCAAGGATTTAAATGGTGGAGGAAAGCATTTGGAATGTTAATGGAATTCTGATCATTTTACAAGACTTAGACCTTTTACGACTCTTCTGAGCCAAAGGAGGGATTTGCACAGGTTTGCAAAGGTCTAGGACAATACATTGCCAAAGTCTGGATCCCAGAACTCTTTAGTCACTTTCTAAAGGGACTAATGATTTTTGAATGCTTCAGTTTAGATAATCTGCTATATTAAAATATACATACATATTTATTCCTCAAGTCCCACTGGCCAGCCTAAACAATTTAAAAGTTTTACAATCTATTTCATGGAGCCGTCTTTACCTGGAGTAAGTGCTGGCCAAATGAATAAGGGCAAGAATTCAATTCCCATTGCATTTTACTAAATATATCCTGTTATCAATATGCACCTTTCAGACTATCATAATCCAACTATCTCTATCATATGTAGTTAACTGAATGGGCTGTGGCAGTCGCCAGGGTCGACAGGGGCCCCTTGGCCCCTGGGAAACCATGGCAACAAATGTCTTGAAGATAAGAGAGAAGAACAGGTTAGACCAAATAAGGAGGAAACAAGATATGCCACATGTCCATTGGTCAGAGATAACGGTAGTAGCCCTAAGGCATGGGGAAAGTTTTAAGAAGGATGTGCTCCTTGCAATTAACGCCATTTTGCTGCTCACCATATTGGTGTCATGAAAAGCGTTCGAAACTGGCTGGGGCTGTCGGAACACTTTCACAAGGGGACTTCAATCAGGGTCTCCAAAACAAAGGCAACAATCATACAAAGAGCTGCATGAGAAGTAGGGAAGTAGAGCTTGCACGCAAGAAAGAGCTGGAGTTCCTTGTGTAACCAGTCAAGAGCACAGTGAACAAATGTTTTGAAAATGTTGCCTTATGCAACCAAAGACTAAACTGTAACTTGCTTCTATGCCCATAGCTGGCAGGGAAATTGGGCCTTCATAATCTGCCCCTCTTTTATACCAACTAAAACTGAGAAACTCTTCTGAAAAAATAGCCTTCTGAGAGACACATAAGGCTTTCTGCAAACTGATTCTTAAGCTAAGAGAGTACCTGTATATTCCTGCCTGATGTTTGAGCTGACTGCAGTGCAGCTCTCACCTCCTTTGGAATTCCTCCTGGAATTTGATCAGGTGCAGTTGTGTCTATGCCAGTGTTTATATTTCCACTCTTCTAATAATGTGAGTGGGGAAAATGTGACCACTGCACTTATGGCCATGTTTTCTTGTTCCTTCTCAGAGATATCAAACAAACTGAACTGAAAGTGTTCAGACTGTAGAGTCTGAGAGTAGACTAGAGGCAAAAATTCCTGTCATTGCTGCCCCTGCAAAACAGCTGATATGGAAAAGGAGCTAAATATAGACTAGGTGCCTACAAGTTTACAATAGCATAGCAAATGTAACCTAAGATGCATTAGTAGAAATACTCCCATCAGAGGTGAAGAACTCTAGCAGATGTTTACAGTAAGACATTGATCACATGCAAAATGAGGAAAAGCTTCTTTACTCTGAGGGTGACAGAGCACTGGAACAGTCTGCCCAAAGAAGGTGTGGTGAGTCCTTTTCTGGAGATACTCAAAACCTCCTGGATGTTTTCCTATGTAACCTTCTGTATGGAACCTGCGTTAGCAGGAGCATCGGACTCAATGATCTCCAGAGGTCCCTTCCAACACCTATGATTCTCTGATTCTGTAATTCTGCTAAATATGAACTAATGTGGTATAGGTTGGTGGAAAAAAAAGGATACCGCGATGACTATTGAAATGGGAAAGGAAGTTTATGAAGACAGTTCAGAAGAGCTCTACTTTGTTTAGGCTAACAAGGGAAATACTGGAACAGAACATAGGCTAATTGCCTATAAATACATCAAAGAGATAAACAATGAGGAAAATATTTAAACTAGAAACCAACGATGGCAAAAGAAGACAAACTGCAAACCAGTAATTAATAGATTTAGCATATAATTTGGAAAGGAAATCCTAAATATTATAGAAGTGTCAGACTTGCTTTTGGAGTGGTAAGTCTAGAGCAAAGTAGTATAGGCATGGTTGTTTTTTTGTTTTTTTTTTCTTCCTTGTTGTTGTTTTCTTTGTTTGTTTGTTTGTTTTGTTCCAATACGTAAAATAGAGTATATTTACAACAACTGATAGACCCAGCACTGGGCATCCTTTAAGATATTCTGTCCATGTGCATATTTGCACAACAGAAGTTCATACACCAGCCACAGAAAACAGGAGGATTGTTCAGCTTTGCTGCAGAACAGCCACTTGCCTACTAGCTTTGTAAGTCATTTCTTACGTCCTTCACTTCCCAGATGAGTAATGAAATGACACAGTCAGTCAATCGCACCTTGGCAGAGCAAAACTAAGCAGTACATCTATTTCCAGTACAGGATCCAGTCTGAAGACATCTAAGGTAGAATTTGACTACTCTAATGTGGGTGTTGTCTACATCTGAGCTCGTCACCTGGCACTAATACCTCTTCACTTTGTAGTTAGTGCAGAGTTAGTAAGTCTAATTCTTCCTCTGGCTAGAGGTTGGGCTCTGATTCATGTCACCCTGAAACAGGCAGTATGTTTGGCCAGATGGATCTCACTCTCATCCCACAGAACACATAATCTAAAAAAAAAAATTCCTATTGACTATAATAGGAAATCTGACAATTAGCTCAGCTCACCATGTTGTAGACCCTTGAAGTCATCTTCTGCTCTGGTTGCTAATAAAAATAACCACACTTTTCAAAGAGAAACAAGAAACCAAACCAAGCCAAACGATCTTCTAATACAAACTATTCACTACATTGCAAACACAGGATAAAAGTTGTGCTTATGGTTTCATTATAAAGGATTTGTCTGCTGAAAGATGAGATTACCCTAAGCCTCTGCTTTTGAGTTTTCAGCCCCAAAGTATGGAAATATCACAAAAGAAAGTGAACTTCTGTTTGCTACTCTCATAGCTAGGTAAGCAGCCAGCATTTGGCAACTATGACAAACCTTGGCTCTTTCAAGTTTTATGACAAAGATTTAATGGACAATTTGCAAGCGTTAGGTCTCTGCAGCATAGTGGCAAACAGCTTTCTTCTGCCAGGGCCTGTAATTTTACAAACATGAGCTCCACAGATCAAAGGCAAATTTGAAATGCATTTTCAGCATGGTTCTGAACCACCCAGAGAAACTGCAGCTAGAGTTACTGCAAAATTTTGACACAGTGGATGATTTAAACATATACTTGTCATAGTTTACATGCTGAGTGTTGGGCATGCAGCACTTAGATCTGTGGAGCTCATGTGATCGTAACAGTGATACTATGGACAAGGAAATATGATTTCAAAGTGCACAGAAAAGACAGAAATAATTTTGGTAAGATTTATTATTGTTTACACTGAGAAATTTTATTAGTTGTTTGTCATCTCGAAGACAAGTAAAGGAGCTTAAAAAGTAATCCTAAAAAATTATTGAAATGCTTTTATTGCTATAGATGTGAAGTTTTAACAGATCAAAAGGAGCTGCTCTGGTAAAAAGCACCACAAAAGCATAGTCACTGACAGTTCAGTGGTATTGTTTTCCAAAAGCGGGCCTTGTAGCCTGTTGATCTTGTAGCATAAGATGATCTCAGTGGATAAGGAACTGGTTGGAATGCCACAGCCAGAGGACTGTTGTCCAGATGAGCAGTGATGAGCAGTGTCCCCCAGGGGACTGCAACACATGCTGGACCCCTGGACCAGTGCTCTTTAACATCTTTATGAGTGACATAGATGATGGGATTGAGTGCACCCTCAGTAAGCTTGCAGATGACACCAAACTGAGTAGTACAGTTGATAAGGGAGAAGGAAGGGATGCCACCCTAAGGGACCCCAGTAAACACAAAAGGTCCTGGTAAACCTAGTGAGGTTCAACAAAGCCAAGTGCAAGATGTTGAACTTTGGTCCAGGCAATTCTAGATATATATACAGACTGGGAGAAGAACATAAGAGCAGCCCTGCTGTGAAGGACTTGGGGGTCCTGGCAGATGAAAGACATAACGTGGGTCAGCAGTGTGTGTTTGCAGCCTGGAAGGCCAACTGTATTCTGGGCTGCATCAAAGACAGATGGTCAGCAATGGTGGGGAGGTGATTGTCCCACTCTACTCTGACCTTTGCAGGACCCTTCTGGAGTACTGCATCCTTTTCCAGGCTCTCAACACGTGAAAGATGTGAAGAGCTTCCAGAGAAGGGCTACAAGGATGATCAGAGGCTGAAGGATCTCTCCTGCAAAAACAGGTTGAAGGGCTTGGGCTTGTCCAGTCTGGAGAAGGCTCTAGGGTGACCTCATTATGGCCTTCCAATATTTAAAGGGATATTATAAAGGGAAATTTTTTTTTTTTTTTTTTTTTTTTTTTTTACATTGGTAGACAGTGTTAGGACAACAGGAGAATGAGGTTTTAAACTAATGATGGTAAAATTAGATGTAAGGGGAAGCTTTTTTGCTGTGTGGTGAGGTGCTGGAATAGGCTGCCCAGAGAGACTGTGGATGCCCCGTCCCTGGAGGTGTTCAAGGCCAGGTTGGATGGGGTTCCAGGCAGATGATGCCTGGATGTAGTGGCTGTCAACCCTGCTCACAGCAGGAGGGTTGGAACTAGATGATCTTTAAAGTCCCTTCCAACCCAAGCTATTCTATGATTCTATATTCATTTCCTTCATATATGTGCCTATTTAATGAGGAGGAAAGGACGAGGAACCCACTGCCTACAAACACAAAAAACATTTTTCGTGCTTTTCACTCGGCTGCCCCGTGTTTTTACACCATCAAGGGCAGCGCACCACACACCGGCAGCCGTGCCCTCAGCGCAACTCCATCCCCCCCTGCCAGCCGGGAGCCGCTCAGAGGAAGGCGGCAAGCCGCCCTACTCCCAGCCCGGCATTGCGGCCCCGAGGGGCGGTGAGGCCCGTCCCGCCCGCTCCGGCCGCCCAATGGGAGCGGCGGATGTTAGCGGGCCGGGAGGTGGCGGCGTTGCCACAGCAGCGGCGGCGGAGCGGGACTGGGTTGGGCGCTGGCGGTCGGGGCGAACCATGGAAGGGCTGGAAGGTGAGGGGCAGCGGTGGGGGGCGGCTAGAAAGGCCTCAGCCGTCCGGCGGGGCAGCGGGAACCGTTCGGGGTGGGCCACGCTCCGGTTTCGTGGTGCTGCGGGCGCGTCTGGGCGGTGGCGGCGGGAGCTGCGGGAGCTGCGGGCCGGGCGCAGCTTTCCTCGTTCGGAGCCCGGCCTCGCCGCGCCGTAGTGCTGGGGAGCGCAGCCGGGCACGCTTCGGTGGTCGGCGAGCGGGGGGGAGAGGCTGTGCGTCCGGGCGGGCTGGGGGTGCCGGCGGGCGGGGCCGCGCTTTGTCCCCGGCTCTGCTCCGCTGCCGCAGCCCGGCGGGCGGGCTGGGCGGTTCCGCCGCCCGCTTGGCGCTCGGGGGACGCTGCTGCGGGGAGGCTGTGCCCGCTTCTCTGCTTTTGCTCACGGAGGATGAAGTCATGGTACAGCCGTAATTCCTGGGGAGCGCTCGGTGCCGCGAAAACGAGGTGTGTGTTTGCTGACAGAGTATTTGCAACTTTATCCCGTGCCAGTTGCTTCGGTGAAGATATCATCACCCTTCCGACCATACGTCGCAGTGAAATGCCAGCCTGAACTTAAGAAGTTGCGGCTTGCCTTAGAATGCTTAGTAAATCTGCCATTACTGCGTTTGATGAGCTGCTGTAACCATATTAAGAAAAAATGCAGCCTCGTTCTGAGTAATTGTCACAAAACAGTCGTTGAGGCTCCCATGCTGAGCTTCGCAGGCAATAACTGCGTGTTTAAACAGGGGTGAGCATTAGCTAGCCTTTGTCCTTTGTCCCTCCGAGCACTGGTGTCACTCACAGCGAGCGTCTGTCCTTTCTCTATGTCCTAACCATAGATGTTATGGTCATCAGGCTCTTCTCCTATGAGCAGTGACTTCAGCAAGACTATAGATTAGGGCAGCATTATTTGGCATTAAAATCCCAAGAGGTTTTCTGTTATTTAATTTGCTCTTACGCCTTCCCTGTTAGTGAGATTTGAAAGGTGATGTCCAGCGGTTTATCAAATAATGTTTTGGGTTTGGTTTTGTTTTTTGTTTTGCCTCTGACTGATGATGATCCTATGCTGCCTGCCCAGAAGGGGGAAGCTTGCTTTGGTTTTGAGTCAGCTGCATGTTTGCTTGCAGTTGGGACTGCGTATTATCTGCAGCCCATCCATCAATTGATTTGGCTGTGAGCTAATTTAATGAAGCCAGCTATGCCAGCTGTGTTGTATAAGCTCCAGTAGCTTCATAACCGAGGGTAGGGAGAATGGTCATCTACAGATTACAGAAGGCTAAGAAAGTTTGTCATTATTGGGTTGGATTTCTCCTTGTTCTGTCTGCTGGTTGGTGTGCCTTCTGGAGAAGAGTTACACTTCTATTGTTTCAGTAGATACAGGCAGTGGTGGGAAGAAGAACTTCTAAATTGTAGGCTCTCATGCTTACTCAGCCCTTGTTTGAAATCACTTTCAAAAGCTAGAGCTTATCAGAGTTATTTTGTTTTCCATGGCATGGAATGTTCCTTCTGAGCACTCAAGATCAATTTGAGCATAGTATGGGTATTGAGACATTTCTAAAATTCAAGATGACCTTTGTTCTGAAGACTCATATCCCACACTGTTATCTAGCTTCTTTGAAATTAAGTAATAGAATTTTCTGCATCTTTTGGGGTTAGTTTGTACTACTTTCCTGTCTTTGAACATTGCCAAAACACAAAATACTGCTTTTTTTTTTTTTCTTTTATTAAAGCACAAACTATTAGTGCTCCTAGAGCTGCAGTGTACATAAGCACACACAGCTTTTGTATACAGGTTTTTCAGTTTAAGACATCTCTATTGAACATTAAGGTAGGCTCTAATGACGTTCATATGGGAAGATGGCCCCAAGAGAGGAAAACAGGCAAAACCAACAGTAAAGATGGATTATTTTGCTAGATGTTGTGTTTTTCTCTCTGTCTCTGATTCACCAGTGACTCAGAAGAAAGTTGTTGGTTGCCATTTTGGATTAAATTTGTGTTAAGGAGCACAGTTGCCCAGTCATTCATCCAGCATGGAAGCAAGGGCTGCTCCTGAAATCCGGCTCAGCCTGCTCCTTGTCTGGGGTTAGGGCTCAGCAAAACCAATTCCCAGGGCTGATTTGTGCAGCTGGTCTGGGGAGTTGTGAGGTGAGGGATATAATTAGGGTGCAGGGCAGGACTTTGGCTTTTGGCTGCATTCTCCTGGTGTGTTTTTGTGGTGGTGGAAGGGCCCTCAGGCATGAATTGCCTGGCCAGGACTTCTTGCCTTCAGAAGCTGATGCTTTATTTTCTGAAGCTCAGCAACATTGAGGTGAGATCTGTTTTATTTCTGACAATTCAAGCATGCTTTTAATAAGAAGTAAGTTTACACAGTTTGTAATGATTCTTTCCATTATGTGAAGAGTTGAACGTGTATTAGTTGGCTTGTTGAGCTGCATTAGTGACATTTAAGAAGTGGAATAGTACTTTTTATGTTGTGGCTGCGTTTTTCTCACTATGCACAAGTTTAAATGTTCAGTAAAATGGCAAAGTAGCTTTCTGTACAACTTAAATGTTGCTTTCAAAGTTCACTTGTGCTGGTTTTTTGATGTCTGCTTTATTTTTTCAGTTGTCTACCAGTACTGTTGTATTACTAGACTGGTGTTGAAAGTCACATTTAGAACTACAAAGCTTTGTACAAAGGAATCAGTGCGCACATTTCAAGTGACAAATTTGTTACATGCTTTGAAAGTTGTATCTGGGATTCCTGACTTGACATTTATTACTTTGTAGCCTGTGTGGGTTTGACTGTTCTTCAGTTCATTTGTTTAATTTGTTTAATTTCCTGGAGAATGTACTGAGAGCAATGACTGCAGGAAGCAATGATCTTTAAGGTGAGTTAAAAGCCCTGCCCTGGGTAACCTGGTGTGTGCTGAGTCTGAAGGCCACTTGCCATGGTTTGGTGTGTGCTAGTGGCTCTCACTGCTGGATGGCAGAAGGGCTGTCACATCAGTGCAGTTATCCCTGTGCTTTGCTGAGGATGATGGAGGAGGGGCCCAAGCACTGAATTCCTCACTTGAGCAGGAACAGTCCAATGGTGGCATTAAATCAGCTGCACTCTTAGGCTCTTGTTTTTTTTCTGGGAGGGTGCTGGCAGTAGCTGCCGAAGCTGAAGAAATGCTTATTCCCACACTTGTTCACAGCCATCCCAGCAGGTCAGAATGGCTGCTGCCTGGAGGGTGAAGGGCACGGGGCAGCTGTGGATGAAGGCAGCACCCACAAAGCCCCAGCAGCCAGGGAGGGCTCAAAGGGGATGGGTGGCTGCGGGCTGTAGCCTGAAGCTTCCCCTGCACACACTAAGCAGGATCTGTTACTGCCATTAAGCTTTCAGGCTCTGAGCAGTCTGGGTGTGCCCCTGTGGACTGTTACTAATAAAGCTTGCTGTATAGCATCTCCTGGGAGCTGAGGACTGTGCTGAAGGAGCGTTTTTTTTCCTGGACCTTTCACTTACCCTGATAATGTCTGAGACCCCACCGCAAACAGTTGAGGCATAATACTTTGGGGCTTAGTATTAGTAACATGACCACTGGATGCAAGTGCATGTGCTTGCTTTCAGTTTGGGAGTGAGCCAATGCCCGCTTCCTTTGCCTTATTATTATTTTCCTTATGCTGTAGGAAATTATTACTTTGTTTTCAAAACAGAAATATATGAGCTTCCTTTCCCTTTGGTGTACATCTTTGCCTTACCTCTGGATGTGTACTGCAGCTTCCTTACTTTGGCAGCCATTTTCTTAAGCTGCATTTCTGTAACATTCTGGCTTTTTCTTTTTTTTTCTCCTGAAAGTATCTAATTTGTCTGAGAGAAGGAAAAATAAATGTTATGATTCTTAAATCAGCAAGCTGGAAAACTGCTGTCATCTGAAATCCAAGACTAACATAAATGTATATATTTTTAAGAATGTGCTACTCTAGTAGTTATTAAAGCATAATAAGTAACTTTGCGTTGTACTGCTGTGTTTTACACATGTTTGCCCCTCTGGTAAGCGATATAATTTTTACATTTAATACACTGAATAACCATGGACAAGTTTAGTTTTTTGACACCTTTTTATTTTTATTTTTGATTAGCGCTTATGTTTCAGGAAAGAAACTGAAATGAAATGTTTTGGGGGCTGCCAATGCAAGACTGGCAGAGTGAAGGTCAGCGTGAGGAGGCCGGGCTGCATCTGGCTACCTGCTTACTGTCAGCACAATTCTTCAACCACACATAGATTTTGCAAGTCATGTGATTTCTAATGGTGACTAGCTGATGTTAAAGCTCATTAACAGAAGACCAAATAGCGTGTTTGGAAGTCAGATCGATCACGCAGAACTATTTAATTGCCTTGGGTTTTGATATATATGGTATGCGTTGAAGGGGAAGCTCTCATAGGCTTTTGTGTGTCACAACTGAATGCCTCTCCAAAGTGCCTGCACACCCATGCTCAAGTGTGTGGAACAAATTGAAGGAATTGGAGATCTGTGCACAGCTGCAGGACTGCAGTGTCACTGGGGCCACAGGAACGCGGCAGTGGCTGCTGCACTGTGGTTGGGTACAGGCTGTGCAGGAAGAACCAGCCAGATGGCAAGCAGAGGTTGCCTTTGTGTGGGAGAGCAGTGGAGCCTTACTGTGGGACTGGAGAGGATCAAACATAGCAAGCAGAGCAATAGGGGAACTGTCGTATTTGTATGTCTGCTACAAGCCACTTGATGAGGCAGAAGTCCTCTTCAGATAGGTGGAAGGAGCCTTGGCCCTCACAGGAGATTTTACCCACCGTTATCTGCTGGAGGAACAAGTCAGCAGAGTATGAGCAGTCCAGAAGGCTTTTGATGTATATCAGTGACAACTTCCTGACCCAGGTAAAGATAGATGTGGAAAAGTCTGCTGGACCTCACAGCATGAATAAGGAAGCATTGCCTGCAGGGGTGAAGGTCAGGGCAGCCATACATGTGTTGGCTATCAGGTGAATGCATTCAGGGTCCTGAGAAGAGAGGGCAAGAAGGAGAATCAGGACCCTGGCCTTGAGGAGAGAAGACTTTGTCCTGTTTAGGGATCTGCTTGGAAGTGTCGTGTAGGAGTGGGGAGAAGTAGTTTCAGGAAGATATTTAGTGTGACATCAGCATGTTTTCACATTGGAAGTTATGCTTCAGATGAGAAAGGGAAGAAGAAAGCATAGAGAGTTACAGAGAAGTGTAATGCATCATGATACACGTTTTGCATGTGCCTGTGTTGCTGTTCTAGACTGTGTGCAATTCACTTCTCAGTCACAAAAAGAACTTATTCAGAGAATCCTCCTCCAGCTTGTCACTCTGAGGCAGAGGGGTTCTCCTCAGCATGTTATTTTCAAGGAAGTAATACAGAACTCGCCATAATCAGACTCATGTTCGTTACAATAGCAGTAATTTTGACAAATATAGTACACTTGCATTGTCAGGCTGGAGAGCTGATAAAGGAGTATGCAGGAGGTACTAGGAAAGCCTCACTGAAGCTTTTCAGCTTGAAGGAGTTGAAGTTTTGCTGCTTTCTGATATCTTTAGTAAGCAGAAGTGACAGGTTTACATAAGATTAGACTCCATTGTCAATACAATAGTAAAAAAGAATGAATCTCTCCTCTGAAATCAGGCAGAGATAGAAGTAGACAGAATCATCATAGAATGGCTTGGGTTGGAAAGGACCTTTAAGAACACCTAGGTCCAAACTCCTGCTGTGGGCAGGATCACCACCCAGCTGATGAGGCTGCCTAGAGCCCCGTCCAGTCTGGCCTTAAACATCTCCAGAGATGGGAGCATCCACAGCTTGTCTTGGCAGCCAGTGCCTCACCACCCTCAGAGTAAAAAATGTCTTCCTAGCATCTCCCCTAAATTTCCTCTCTTTTGATTTGAAGCAATTCCCCCTTGTCTTATTACTATTAGACCATGTAAAAAGCTGGTAGAAGTAGATTGGTTTACTACTTATTGTGAAAAACCTGATGGCCTAAAAACTTTGAATTATGCAAGAAGGCTGAATAGTAAAGAATGACCTTACTATGATTTCCTCTTGCTTTTTCTTCCTGTGTATTTGTGAGTGGCATGAGCTAGTAAGGGCGAGGTTGGGATGTAAATCATTTCCATCATCAGAGTTCAGCAAAGTACTGCCCATTGTTAAGCAGAATCACGTTTGATTTTATTTTTTTCATTTTTGCTTCAGACAAAAACTTGTAGAATTAGTATTCTGTTTTTTCAGTCATTTCAGCACCAGGTCAGTGCTGCTTAGTTGACATATGTTGGAGTCTGCCCCCAGGAAATGGTGTTGTGGATTGATGGTACAATTCCTCAGTCAATGAGACTGGTTTTTTTTTTGGTAGCTGAAGCATATGGATTTATGCACAAAATAACTGGCTTTTGGGGATGGGAGTTGTGCCAAAAACAATACATTCAATTTTCCAGGGAAATTTGGCATGCACTCTTCCACAAATATCTTTCAGTATTTGCAGACCACTTGTCAAGTAGGTAATGCCAAAGTTGGAATTCATACCAGAGTGTTTCTGCATGTTTGAATGCAGTGGCACTTGGTGGTTCTTGTTATTACAGTTGTCTGGCCAAAGTCATTTAGTACTGTCATTGCTGCAGATAAATTAAAGGCTTAGAAGGGCAATCAAACAGGTCTCATAACATTACAAAATACTGTTATTGAGACCAAGTATTGCTTTAATCTTTGTAGTCTTATTTCTTTGGAGCGTCCTGCACCTTATATCTAAGTATGTGCAGATGTACATGGAAACGCACAGCTTTCCAAAAGTGTAAACTGTAATGAAACTTCAATTATTAACTGCTCAGCAGTACTGAAGGCTTCTGCTCCTCAGTATGCAGTCTATTTTACACAACTTGCTTGTTTCTTCAGCATGACAGTAGGAGCTAACATTATGGCTGGGACTGCATCAAATCAAACTTGTATGTTTCTGTGGGCCCACACATTACTGTACAACAGAAGATAAATCTGGGAACTGACAGCTTGTAGTTTCCACTCTAAATCAGTTGCTGTGTTTGAATGTGGTGGGAAGAAGAGAAGCTGTTCCCTAGAAATCTAGCTTTCAAAGAAGTTTAAATTCATCTGTAGTTGAACTAAAAGCCCCGTGCTGCCTGAGAGGCTCTGTGAGGCTCTATTGTCGGACTTTGAGGTCCACCCAAACTTCTCAGCAAAACTGCAGCCTTGAGAAGAGAAAGTACAGGAAACTAGACTGTGACCACATCTGAAAGGAATGTGTGGGGTAACTTATTCATGTGCAGGTAGAAAAAGAAATGAAGAATGAAAGACTGTTCAGAAATGCAAGCGGTGAATTTGGATGAATTTGGTCATGAGATATCGGGAGATTTATGAACAAAGCTGCAACAATCTGATGACTTAATGATTGACAACCAACATCTTAGTAGGTTGATCTCTGTTTTTGAGACCTAATCTCAGGCAGACAGTAGAATTGGGTGTAAACCTGCGTGTCATAGTTCTGGCAACATTCAATGAAAATACTTCTTTTATTGGTATATACATGACCATCTTGAACATAATTTTCTTACAAAATGATGTAATTATTACTGTTTAAATAAAATGATGTTATTCATGTTTAAAATTGGCACATAAATTACTGGTGATATCCCTGCACTATTGCCAGACTTCAAAGAAGACTGAACAAAAATTTACAAACTGCTGTGATGCTATTTTAGAGCCAATTTCTATTCTCCTACTCATGTGCCAAGTAAACTCTTTCTTGTGTGTCTTGATTCAGGTGTTACCTTTCTATTTTATCTTCTTTCCCATACAACCAAGTTGAATCTATTACCTTTCTTACTTGCATCTTTATTATTCCGTGTGTTGCTGTACTCCTTTTCCCTTCCCTTCTTATCTTGTCAATGGTTTTGATGGTGTTGGGATGGTGGCATGCTTCTCATCGGCCTTGCCTGAAGGCCATGGTGGAGGATCTTTTCCTCACAGTGCTTTACAGCCTAGGATGGAAAGTGATTGTGACAGGAGAGAGTTCCAGTGCACAGCTGTGGAGGTTCCTCTGCAGAGCTGTCCTGGGTGCTCATGCAGCACAGAACTCATACAGTACCAGAACTGTCAGCCTGTGCTCCTTAATAAATGGATTCTGCTGTTTGATTTATTCTTACTTGTTATTGCTTTTAAGCCTTAAATGCATTGAGGAGTGCCTTAATCAGGAAAAGAGATCCCTATGGACTGCCGTTTGCTGCTACATTTTGAATTGCTACTTTAGGGAAAACCTTGCTGAAGTTAGTTGTGATGTAAATACAACTTTGGACGAGCGAGAAAAAAATAATTTTGTCTCTTGTTAATTGCATACCTTATGTGTAACGAGTGCTAGGTATTGTATGTTATTGCCTTTAGGAGGAAAAAAAAAAAAGCAAACTCACCAACTTTTTTCACAATTTCACAATTTTATTGCCATCGTTTATTTTAAAATCAGCAGGTTTCATGTTGATGTTACTCACCTTTCTGTAAAGTTCCTGAGCTCTTAAAAAGGAAATGTTAACATGTTATGGATTTATTTTTTAATTCTCTGTTTTTACTGAAGAATAAAAAAGCAATGAGGAAGAAGTGAAGGGATAAACACAGTGGGTTTGGGGTCAGTGATCTGTGTTACAGGGGAAGTTTTGGCAGTAGCTCTTGACAAGTGTGGCTGAGTACCTGCCAGCAGCACAGGAGAGTTAGGAATGCTGGAAGGAAATAGAGTTCAGTAACTGTAGCTGGTGAGTGCTAATTAGCACTTGTTATGTGTTGAAATGCCTTATGTAAATACTGCTGGATTAGCTGAGCATCTGTCAAGTCTGCTTTTTTTCATGGTGAATTCAAATATAAACATAAATTCCTAAGTGCAGCAAAAAGAAGAATATGGTGGAAGATATAGCTATTGTGCTACATTAGATTGTATCCATAGTACTGTGTTCAGTTTTGGGCACCTCAATACAGAAAGGACATTGAGGTGCTGGAGCAGGTCCAAAGAAGGGCAACAAGGCTTGTGAAGGGCTTGGAGAACATGCCGTACGAGGAGAGACTGAAGGAACTGGGGCTGTTCAGTCTGGGAAAAAGGAGACTGATGGGAGACCTTATTGCTCTCTTCCAATACCTGAAAGGTGGTTACAGCAAGAGGGGGTTGGTCTCTTCTCACTGGTGTCAGGTGGCAGGATGAGGGGAAATGGCCTGAAGTTGTGCCAGGGTAAGTTTAGCTTGGATATCAGGAAACACATCTTTACGGAAGGGTTGTTAAGCACTGGAATAGGCTGGAGGTTGAGTCACCATCCCTGGATGTGTTTAAAAACCATTTGGATGTGGTGCTCAGGGACATGATTTAGTTGTGGGTTGTTAGGATAGTAGGGTTGGGTCGTGGTTGGACTTTAAGGTCTTTCCAACCTGAGTACTTCTATGATTCTATTCTTCATTCACCAAGGCAGATATGTGAAAGAATTCATCTCTCAGTCAAATCTTGTAATATTATGCTATACACCTGATTACGAGATCACTAATAGTTATTTATTTCAGCCAATTTCTTGAAGACACAAAGGGTGTCACTTTGTATTTCTATGAAATGCCTCTCTCACTTGTTGGCAGGTCTGAGAATTGTATTAGAAAAATGTCACAAAATAAAGTTCTCTGTTTTTTTCAAAACGGAAGTGACTTTGCACTGTTGCACTGTTGAGAGTGCTGAGAATCCAGAAGAATGAAGTAATGGAACAAGAAAGTCTGTGCATATCTGGTATTTTTGATTGGGAGAATTGAAGGGTGCCTCCAACCACTGCCTCTTTGCTTACCCTTGAGAAAAGCAATGAGGGAGGTTCCAGCTGTCAGAGCTATGCATGAGAAGTTTGCATCTTGCTACCTGTGATTAGTGTTTAAAGGAACAGATCTGTGGTAAAAATTTCAGGTATGATTGTTTAAAGCAAAGGTTGGAAAGATACCATCAACAGTAATAATAATAAAAAAATAATAACCTTTCCTGTTTTGTGTTGTTAACATGCAAGTGTAACTCGGATGCAAGAATAGATGAAAAGCAAGATCTACCTGGAATGCTTTCTTTCCTGCTTTCCCTCTGCTTGTGTAAATACAAATGCGTTTAGATTACAGGAATGAACACTTAATTATTACTTAAACTACACATCTCAGTTACTGTCTGTGCGGTCCTGCTATGCTGTGATAAGGGCCTACTTGTGTCTACATGGAAAAGGTGTGTAAATTAATGAAAACACAATATATACAGAAGCGTGTTCATCTGGAAAACACTTTCTGTATGATTTTTAATTCTTAAAAACTGTGTTGTAAAAATATACAATGAATTATTATACTACATACAATTAATGTGTACGTAAAAGTAGCAGAAATAGATTTAATGGTTACGTGTTGCTACTGGAAATCTCATTTAATTTCAATCTTTAAACTTGAAAAATGCATTAACTGGGAGCCATGGCCACTTGAATCTGCATTTACTTGCCTTGAAGCATTTTGTTCAGCTTTCTATTTTCTATAGGACTGATTCTCTGGTCCTAATTGATGTGTATGTATGTTTAGTTGGAAAACTGTTTACTACTGAGGAACAAAAATAATATGAACTTTGAACTTTCTTATGTTTATAACTTCTGTAGTTTCAACCACTAGTTTGCCTAAAGGGCATAGAGCTGTACTTTCAGATTGAGTACAGAGGAAGAAACTAGTACATCTTAAGCTTGATCCAGATTTACTCCCTCTACTGATGTGTATGTGTATGTTCCTATAATTGTGTTACAATGCTTTATATAATAGATACATGTCATTTATAAGCCTTATGTAGCTTTTCATCTCTGCCTCAACTCCATCATATAATACATACTACATGAATATACTGGCTTGAAGGAACTTGAATACTGTGACTTATTATGTTTTGTTTTTTTTTAATCTGGTTCTATGAATCAGTCAGAGCTTTAATAGAAAGATCTGAAATGTTTGTGTAAGCTGTCAGCTTATAACCTATATCAAATGTCTCATAAAAATAGCCTTCAAGAATTTTTCTAAGGCAAAGTGAAATAGTTTAACTTAATAGAGAGAAATAAGTGATGAGATGTGGCTTCTCTGTGATGTTTTGACAGGTGGTTCTCTTTCGAAGACATCATTCTCACTAAGAATTGTTGTTCTCCACATTTCTGTTTGGGCTGTCAGTGAGACTTGGTGTGAATGAGTCCTTTTCGTGCTGTTGTGCAGGCATTCCTTTAAAGGTGCAAAGTCTCATGTTCTAGATCATTAGAATTCATGCTGACTTTTTACTGGGCCAGGCTGCTTTGAAAAGTTACGTAAGGAGTTGTGTATCACCCTTTCCTTTCTGATCAATGCGGTCTTTGCACAGTTCAAAGAACACATTTTAACAGTGACAGCTGTTGTTATTGCCAAGTATATGAGGTTAGCAAGCCAGAAAGAATTCTTTTTAGTACAAATTTAAACAAATTTTCTTATAGAACTATGTTTTTTTGTTTGTTTGTTTGTTTGTTTTAAGGTGAGATTGCAGTGCAAACTGGAGATCTGTTGCCATGTAGGATTTGTGGAAGGACTTTCTTTCCAGCAGCACTGGTAAGTTGTATGAGCACTGTTGGCTTTTACATTTGATAAGTCAATATGAAAGTTAAGCAGTGATCAGAATAGTTAAATAAAGAAGATCTAGATTATTGCTTTTTTCTGTTTTTATTTCTATTTTCTCAAGTTAACAATTCCCATTGTCTCAGTCTTGAAGCTATTTAAAGATTAATTGTATTTTGGCATCCTGTCACATTCTGGAAATTCAGATGCTTCCAAAGATGTTTTCTCTGGGGCCACAGAATCATTCCTTGCCTCTGCAAATGTAAGGCCTAACACCATTCCATCTTACCTAGCAAATGAAGTGTTCTGTTAGCAGTTTTCAAAATTCCTGCCTCTTCAGTCTTAATATAAGTTGAATTGTCCTTAAATATAAATATGAATTTCAGACAGTTTCTGATCCATCTTTCCTCTTAATACCAGTGCTGCCTACAACCTATCAGTTTCTTTATTTGTAAAGAGCAAATACAGATGCCTCCCTTTCTCCTCCTTGCTCAGACCCCATACCCCAGTTCCTGTATGTCTGTTAAAAAAAAGTAATGCTGGCATAGGAATTTGAGCGAAAGCACTCTAATCTTACTCATCAGGACCTGAGCCTCATTTGCTTATTTGCACATCTAGAAAGAGGAAAATAACATGTTAATAACATATTTCTAAAAATAAATTCTGCTTTCTCTTTAATTTCTTCTTCTATTTGTAGAAAAAGCATGGACCCATTTGCCAAAAAACTTCTGCCAAGAAAAGGAAGACATTCGATTCCAGCCGCCAGAGAGCAGAAGGAACTGACATTCCCACAGTAAAACCTCTTAAGCCACGGGTATGTTATAATTTACTCCCTATATGAACATTTTAGGTAAAATATGTATACATTATAATAAGGTTTACTTCTGCTGGCAACTTGTGATAATTAGATCGATCAACAAGGATCTGGAATGAATTTATAATAAATGTATTTAATGTGAAATAAGAGCTTCAAACATAAAAAGTTGTGGGGTTTGTTTTTTTTGACTTCTTAGCCAGAACCCCCCAAAAAGCCATCCAATTGGAGACGAAAGCATGAGGAATTCATAGCCACTATACGAGCAGCCAAAGGACTTAATCTTAAAGATGGTGGAAAACTTCCTCCACCACCTCCGCCATCATATGACCCTGGTATGTAAAACTATTGAGTTCCTTAAAGACTTTTTTGTAACTTAAACAATATATAAAATTTTTGTATATTGGGGACTTTTTTTGAATACAATATTCATGAGTTCTTGAAGATTCCTATCTGCTTATCCCTATGCAAATGTTCTTTCATGACTGTTGGATCTGACTGGCTAGTTGTCCTGAGTGGTTTTCAATGCCTGTTACTTTGTTTTTAATGCACCAAAAGGTGGTTATAGCCAACTTGCTAGTATGTTACATACTGTAGGTTGTACAAATTGTTTCAGCACCTTATTTCTATCTTCTGCAGCAGAACAACTCAGAGCAAAGTTTCTTTTTAATTGGCTGCCAATTCTGGACATCTACATCCTTTATATATTGTGAAGATGTGTGTTTGTCCAGTGTAGTCTACCATTTCTTTCTGACTTCAGATGTAGTTTCATAATTGCACTGTATGTACTTAACTGTTCTAGGCATGCTTGTGATCCTTCCTCATGCACTGGGTAAGGCTTGTGTTTTAGAGTATGTGAGATCAGTGGAACTTGTATTAATATGCGAGTAACATTTCTTCAGTGGCCTCAGACCTTGAGTTAGGATAAACATGGAAGCAGTCTGGGGTGATAAGGTAAAAACACTTTTAAGTGAACTTCTGTCATGTGATTGTAGGTTGGAGAATATCTTTGTTCAGGTCTTAAGAGGTAAGCCATTTGATTAACTCAGTGGTCATTTTCAGAAAGACTGGGAAAAAACATAAAAAATCATCTATTTGCTTCTGGCTGTCTGTGATCTTGTGAGGATGTCAGTAGTTTACACCTTCGTTCTCCTCAGGAAATGTATTAGTCCTAGTATAAGGACTGTAGCTGTGCATTCATACTGCGAAGTGAAGAGTCATATTATTCAGGATGCTAGGAAAGATCAGGCCTAATCATGGAAAAGATCAATAAGTTAGTTGTGTATGTTCTGAATTACAAGAAGAGAAGACCAGAACAAAATTTGCCATGCAGAAGCTATTGAAGCAGGATTCCCTTGGCACCAATCTGCAAAAGAATGCAAGTAAAAGCGATGCAAAGAAAGTTGCTCTCTTCACTTTGCTTGAGTGTGAAGAGGTACAGGGAAGAGCACAGTATTATGCCTTTGTTTATCTTCCTTCCTTTTCACTTTCCCAAGCTGTGCTTTATTATTTATAGTCTCCTTGCTTCATCCTGTTGCAGTGGGTAAGGAGTGAAACAGGAACAAAGAGGTGTCAGTTAATTATGGACTCTTCCCACAGAACAAAACAAAACAAAAACCTGCAAACAACAAAACAGAGCAGAGGTAGCTACAGTTCTGCCTTTTTCACTTTATGTATGGGAAGAAAGAGGAATTATACAGTGTATCATGCAGTATATCCATCCTCTCCTACTCAGCTCTGTTTTTGGTACGCCTACTTCTAGGTAGCTGTTAGACTATTTTTCCTTTAAGTTGGAAATATCAATACAGAATATTTTTCTTTTAACTGCTTGCTTTGAGTTTGGGAAAAAAAAATAGGCAGTATTGTTCCTTCTTTGATCACCTGCTCCAGTGTTTCTTTAGAAACAGTGTAGAAAAACGTGATGATGTTGAAAAGGATTTTAAGTCATTCCTATTTTCACTGAACTTGGCTACTTATGTTTATTGCCTATTTATTTTGATTTGTTTGGACTGTATTGAGTTTACATTGAATCTTAACAGTTGTTCTGGATGGTACTGTCTGGTCCTGGGCAATCTGCTGCAGGTGTTACTGCTTGAGTAGGGCCTCCACAGGTGGCCTTCACCAGATGGCCTCCACAGATCTGTTTCAACCTCAGCTGTACTGTTCTATGGTAGCTAGGTGGCTGCCTGGTGCTAAGCTTTTTATGAAAGGATAAAGATACAATCCCTTATACTTAAGAAAATACTTGTTAATCCTCTGTTGTCTGATTCACTTACTTTAGTCAGGGCTTTGAAAGTCTTCTCTAGGCTATCAGGGCTTCCATAATTGCTTGATTCATTGATTTTTTTTTTTTTAATTTTATGTTTATACTTTCTGTTTGGTCCTAACATGGTTTGACCACAGATGTTTTTTAAATTTTTTTTAAATTTCTGAGTTTCCATCTCTTAAGGTGTAGTTTATGTTTGAGAATTCTGTCAGTAGTGGAGTTTATGTAAAAATAAACAATTGGTGTTGCCATGTGAGATTCCCATGCCATCACTTCTGCGATGGATTTCTATGTTTTTCTTGTAGTCTTTCACTCTCTTTTTCAGGTCACTATTCATAGTTTTCCAACCATTAAGCGTTTGAACTATTCGAGATTTTCTTCTTTTAAAGGGATAAAAAGAGATAACTGTAATCCAGATCTGCTGTGTTTGGAGTAGTAACATGTAATCTCAGTCTTACTTTGGATTGTATGTGTCTGTGATCTTGAAGGGCAGTGACTGTTGCATTTCTTTGTTTTCTTTAATGCACTTATAAAAACACATGGGAACATGCTAATTTAAACTGCTGTGATGGTGCCCACGTCTTCTGAATTTGATATTTACATGGCTTAGAATAATGTACTCTGAGGAATTAAACATCTGTATCTCTAGATGCTAAGATATCTACTGGAAACTGAACTATAACAATTTACTGTCCAGGGGCAGTACATTTTAAGGACTATATTATTAACACTCAGGTGAAGGATTTTGTAGTACTTTAAATACTTACACAACATGAAATATTGACTATATATTATGTATATGTTATTATTTATTTTAAATGATCCTTTTTTAAGAATTGCAGTTGATACATCTCAATTCTTTTAAAATGACAGGAGGAAAGAGAATTTATTGTCTTTAGCTATTTGTATGGGAAAGTTATTGATGTTCTTTCTTATCTTGAACAAACAGAACTGTACTTATCATTCGTTGTTTAGCCTCTCCTGCACTTTCTGCCAGATAAGTTCCAAACCATTTCCTTCCACCTGTTTTGCTACCTTCCATGCTGAATAGCATCTCTCAGATTATTCCTGTTTTCACATGAATTATCTCTGATCTTCAACTGCTCTTCTCATTCTTATCATCAAGCAAGAAACATCATTGCACAGTAATCTTTTCCCCAGTAATGTGTATTTCATTTTCAAAACCAAAAGACCTTAACTTTCTCTGGGATTTGAGCTGGTCTTTAAAGGACTTGAAAACACTTTTTATAACACTTGTTTAAAACACATTACTAACGTTATGCTTTTGTTTTTTTAAGATTACATACAATGTCCGTATTGTCAGAGGAGATTTAATGAAAATGCAGCTGACAGGCACATCAATTTCTGTAAGGAACAAGCAGCACGAATTACCAATAAGGGGAAACTGGCAGCTGATACCAAAGGGAAGGTTCCTACTCGAACACAGGTGAACTACAATATTTTTCTGAAATTGTACTTTGCTTTTGGTATCAAATCAAGCTTGTTAAATATTTTGTGTTGCGCTTAAATTGAATTGTTTTCTTCTGTAATTTTATTATTTTATGCACTATAATATTATTAAATTAGACACTAAGCATGGGAGAAGTTTTTGTTTATGAAAGTTGCAATCGGAAATTGGTAAATGAAATAGTAGCAGCTGCAAAACTGAAAGCTATCAAATATTATTAAGACTTGTGAAAATGACCAATAAAGATAGCAGAAGGAAGTATAAATGCAGTGTTTGCAAACAAAGCTTCGTTTCTTTTGTGCCTTCTGAATCCACTTCAAAACTGTTCCTTAAGTAGGCAAATAAAGGTACAGCATTGTTATATTTGGCTAAATAGAGGCTTAGAAAATTCAGGCAAATCAGGCCAAGGACTGCAGTTGTTAACTTGCGGATTAACAAGTGAAGGATTGAAGTGTGATTCTTCATTGCGTGGTGAACCAAATGAAGAAGTTTTTTGGTGATTTTTTTTTTTGTTTGTTTGGTTGGTTTTTTTTGGAGGCTGTGAAGAGTAAACAGACACATGTACAAGGCTGCAGGCTAGTAGGAACCTTTTGTCTAAGTCAGGTACCAACAAGCTATTTGCTAGTACTCAGTTTGTTTTCCCATAGTGCCTGAAATAACTAGCTGTCTTATTGCATAGATAGTTAGACTTCATTGCTTAAATTTCTAGGCTGTATTTTGTTACAGTACAAGCCTGCTGCAGTTAAGAAGATGCCTTCTGCAGTGTCAACACCACCGTCATCATCATCACGTCTACCGCAGCCAAGTGGTGTTAGCAAAGCAGTTGTAGGTATGAAATGAATGTTAGCAATTTTACATTTCTTTTCTGAATACTATTTTTCGGGCTATGTAGTAGAAGTAGTAAAAAAGCTGGAAGGATTTCTAAAGCATTGCCAAGTGATTTAAACTGAAGGAGTAAAAACTTCATGGGAGGAGATCAGTGTTACAAGAGTGGATAAGATGGTTTCTGTCTTTCATGATAGAATTAATATTTTAGTTGCCTGATGTTTTTTCTGATTGCATAAATGATAGCTTTGTACTTCATTGTTCAAATCTACACCGTTCCTTGGAGATGCTGGGGAGATGGGGAGAACATAGATTGGAAATGACAGGTTGTTCCCTCTTCAGCAAGACCCTAAAAGCATGTAGAAATCTTGTGTTTTGTATATCAGGTCAAATTGGAGATTCTCTAAAAAATTAAACTTGTAAAAGCAGTTCATGAAATAAATGCATAATTTTGCTTAATACTGATCTTTCATATTAGCTATTTCTTTTGCTTCATTCTGCAACTAACTTGTATGCTAAATGTGATCGTGAATTGGTGAAAATACACGGTCAAGCCATGTATGTTATAATTATACAGACTACTCTTACTGTGATTTCAGTTATTGATAGGATTCTGTTTGAACATACTTTGATATTCTAGACTTTATTTCTGAAGAAATTGAGATCCGATTTTTTATCAGAGTAGAAAATGTTCTCAATTGGATATATGCTATAAACTTTTGGAAGCTCACCTGGTTATTTTTTTTCCTAGTATCTTTGTATTTGTTAATACTTTCATACTTCCATAACTATTGTTTTGAATTTTACAATAAATCTATAGTGAAGGATGTTTTTCAAATAGCAAAATCTTATGCTTCATTATATTTCCCTGCTTGCTTTCAACTGTAAGGTTCCTCTTCAAGCAAAGCATTGTCTTCAGCTGGATCCAGTGGCAGCAAAATTCAGTCGTTATCACCAGCTCATAAAAACTCATTGGGAATGGTGAATCCACAAGCAGGGTAAGTTCTCATTTAATGTTGTCATTAATGGCTTTTTTCATATTTATTTCTGCTAGTTCTAGAAGAGGCTTTGGGCTGTTCTTTGTTGTTCTTTTTGTTGTCCTTTTTTCTGCAAGCTTCAAAATGCAGTGCTTGGAATTCATCTTTTATTTATAAACAAAATAAATGTTTAAGGGACATTGGAGGAGGTGAAGATGCATTTTCTAATGTTAAAATAATAGCAAAGGATGTGAAGTGACAAAACTGCATAAAAAAGATTTCATAGTTTCAGAATATGCAGAAGCAGTTGGAACTGTACTGGTTTTCTTTGTAAAATTGAAAAGATTTTAATAAGAGAAAATACCAAGCATAACTTCTGGAATTTTGTGAAAATAAAATAAAGACACTTCTGCCATGGATCACAAGGCAATTGTGACAAAATTTCTCTCACAACAGAATGGCACCTCTCCTCCTCTCTTCTTTGTAAAATAGATGAGACAACACATGAAGGCAGTAGAATCCTGTGATCTACAACAGTAACAAGAAATGGTAGATAGATATTATTAGTGTTTCCTGAAAGTGTCTATTTTGCTTAAGTCTGTTACTAGTGTTTGGTAAGGGGATATTCAGTGCAAGCTCTATAAAAGAAGAAATGTATAGGGGGAACTGAAGATAAGTGCTAGAACAGCATCACAGAATGGTTGAGGTTGGCTGGAACCTCTGGAGCTGTCTGTCCAACCCCTGCTCATGCAGGGACACCCAGAGCAGCCTGCCCATGCCTGCATACAGGTGGTTTTTGAAGATCTCCAAGAAGAAGAAATAGAGAGGTTGGAAGCCTTTGAAATCAGAAGGAATCTTAGTATTAGATGAAGAAATTCATTGTAACTGGAAATGGGAAAGGAAAAGGATTGTTATTTTGCCATGCACTGTGAAGACCTTAGCTTTTCTTTCTTTGCCTTGCATCAGACTTCTGCTTTTCTGTTCCTGCTGCTCTCTTTTCCTGTGTCTTTCCTTCAGAACTGTAAGATTTCATTAAAGTGATACAAGTCATTGTGAGAACAAGTGGCTACAGAAAATCATCAGGCTATGGATATTGTAGATAACTATGATTTGGTCAGACATAACTCTTCAGAGGCAACAAATGAGTAGAGTATGAGAGGAAAGAAAAAGCTCATGTTGTGTATTTCAGGCAAATGAAATAAGTTGAATGTGAGTAGAAGGAAATTATTTTCAATGGAAGAAAGGGGAAACAGGGTTGGGCATGATGAGAAGTGAACGTTACTGCTGGTGGACAGGTGGGCAAGCATGTTAAGCCATGATCATTGTGTGTATGGTAGGGAATGGTGATATAAGGAAGAAAGAATAGGTGGAAATACTGGTTGCAGAAGGCCATCAAGAGTAGCTAAACTGCAGGAGGGAAATAATGGAATTCAAAACAATGTACAGCGAGAATCAGATGGCTGAACTGCAGAAGTTGAATTAACACTCGAAGTAGGTCTGCAAAGACCTGCAAAACAAGTCAGCTGAGATAAGTCGAAGGCATGTTCCTGACTCCAGTGGTCAATCACAGATATTTGGGAAAGATTCTTTCCTACTGACAGTTTCCAATTGCAGTCTATTAGTTTGTGAGTAGATGCAGGTTTTGATCTTCCCTTCTTAACAAGACAGTTTTGTTGAATTTTAGCAGTCAGTTGCTCACTGAACTTAGTACTTATTTTTGTCAAGATTGGAGGAAGAATTGTGATGTGACCAGATCAAACAGTAATGTATGGAGAGGTGTTAGCACATGTTCTCTGTTTTCACATGCTGTTGCCTGTAAATAGATGACTTCTTTTTGGCATCGCTCTCAGATAATGTTCTCTGCAGGGAGGTGGTGAATATTAGCTTGGCTCATAATGTCACTTAGTTGCCTGTACAATTGTACCTTTTTTTTTTTTTTTTTAAAAGAGTGTGAATGTGATGATGTGATGAATGCTTCTGCCTGCAGTCCTTCTTACTTCCCTATTGTGTGAAAGAACAGCAACAACAAAAACAAATAACTTCTATCCCATTCTTGCCTTTGCCAAGCAATCCTTGTGTTTCATTGGTGGTCATACTAACTGGTCTTCTCGAGAAGTCAACTTACTGAGTATCTTTTCTAAGCATTCTAATTGAGAACTTTTCTATTGTGTGTGTTGTACTTCTGAGAGCAAGTTTGTCAGGAATTATGTTGAAGCAAAGAGACACAGGAGTAGTTACAACATGGAAAAAGCTAATTAAAGCTAAAGCTAAGTGATGCCTCACTTTGGTCACTACTGGAAAATTTTGGCCTTAATCTACCCTCAGCTGTAGTATTTGGGAGGAAGTGTATACATTTGAAATGTGTAGGGCTCTATTGAAATACCTACAGACTTCTATCAGAGTAAAGAACAAGACATTAACAGTCAACACAATGAAGTCAGAGTAAAAATGATTAACATTGTACTGAAACCAATTTTAGGCATTGGAGTGTCAAACAATTAAAGCTTTAGCTAATATCAGCTTAAAATATTTTATATCTTATAAAAGCTGCTCTTCCTTCTGAGTTGTTATTGAACTGATTTACTGAGTACATTGTGCACATATATTGTTTTAAGTGCAGTCATTCAAATGTTAAGAATGTTAGTTTTCTAACATTGGTTGGTTTGTTGTTTTTCTTTATTTTTTATTTTTTGTAATTGCTCAGGAGCTTTTTTTGTTGTTTTGGTTGAATTCCAGTCTTGCTGTAGGAAAAGACCTCCTGAAGTGTTATTCACACCCTAAGACAAACAGTAATTTTGAGTGGGTTTTTTTTTTTTTTTGTATTCATAAAGTGAGGTCTTGCATTTTTGCTTAGGTTGTTTTAATTCCAGATTTCACAGAGGTTTTAAGGCTGGATAGAATTACAATTATAATGTGTTGTGTCAAGGATGAATTAAGTGGATATTAGAGAGGGGCAATTTAATCCAACACTGACTCTTCCTCTTCAAGGTACCTGTTCACTGTGATGGTTATGTGAAGGGACAAGAAACTGGAATCTTTGGCTAATTAAACGACTAGAAGGGATTAAAATGCACGGGAATGCAGTTTCCCTGTTGCTCTCTAGATGGCACTCTTGAACTGCTGTCAGAAGCCGTTCTGAGAGGCGAATAAAGCTGTTGGTGCACTTCTGTTACAAGTGAAGGCTAGAACAGTGTCTCAGGTGTTTCGTTATGTACAGGAAAAAGTTATGTAACTTCATTTCATATGAAGCTCAACTCCAATATTGTAGTATGTATTTTTATTTTATCAGAACAGAAATGCAACCAAACTATATAAATTACATTATTTTAACATTTTGATATAATATTTCTATTCTTTTACTCCCCATGTAGAGGGCCACAGTTAAAGCATCAACAAAATAAGCTCAATTTAGCTTTATTCAGACTGATTTTGTGCATGTGGGTCTGAGTGTGTCAGCAGAGCTTGGCTGTGAGAGTTTTCTTTTTCTACCTTAACAGAATAAAAGCACAACTATTTATAAATGTGAATGGAAATGTGGTTTAAGGGCATCATTTTTGAGTACTAGAGAAGCAAGTGAGAATGCAAGAGTAGTGTGTGACCATGTACTGCTTCACAAGGAAGACCTCCGTTTACTTGAAAAATTCTACGTAAATTTGTAGTTGGGTTTACATTTTGATGTGAGATGTTAAAACCCAAACTTTGATACATCTTTCATAAGAACACAAAGTTTAACACTTGTCTTGCATTTCTTGAGGGGTAGGGCAGTTCTCAAGCTGCCAGAAATAATAACTTCAGGAGAGAAAATTGGGTAGGTTCTTCCTATTCTACTGCTAAGCAAGCAGCCAGATTCCACCCACACAAACTTTGTTTCGCACGGCAGAACTTAACTCTTTGTGGCCAATCACCTTTTGCATATACAGATTAATTTCTCATCTCTGCATATTTCATGTATGAACATTAATATTTTTTCACTGTAGCTTGGAAAATTGTTTTTCAGTAGGGCAAACGTGCCCTTAGAGATTTCTCTCATTTTCTATGTGAAATTTACAATATACCTCACAAATGTGTTTACCATACTGTAACTGTAACCTTTAAAAACAATCTCCTTAAACAGGACTCTAAGACAGCACAGTTCAGTGAAATCAAGGCTAATAAGTCATCTTGGTGGTCAAAGATTCTTTTGATTGCACTTTTATTCATTAGTACCTGAAAGGGCTCAGCATGTTTTGGGTTGTTTTTTTTTTTGTTTGTTTGTTTTTGTTTTTTGTCTGTTGAAAGATATTGCAATGCTTCAGTTTGGCAATCATGACTGCTGAAAGGAAACACCTCAGTATTTTATATTGCAGATGCCCAGAGTTCACCTATCATGTTTTGAAAGTTCAAAAGAGAGCTAAGGAAATCACAACAGGTTGCAGTATGTGTCATGCAGTGTCAAAAACCTCAGTCTTGCTTCTCGTTTTTGGGAAATATGTCTTTGACCAAGCAGGAATTGATTGAATGTTTCCTGCGTTGATTAGCTTGAGCTGGAACATCTGTTGGGAGGAGGAGTGGGAAGAAGAACTCAAGGGAAACTCATCTGATAGCCTGCATTGAGAGCTAAATTGTCAGACTAATATCTCAGTGCTCCCTTCTGATTTCATAATGAATGACTGTCACTTAGCATTGTTCAATTTTTGCTCCCTATGAGGTGATTTCCTTTGATGCTTTACAGATGTAACGTGGATTGAAAGGTTCTCAAGCAAAGAGTCTCAAAATCCAAATTGTCTTTGTAAAATTTATAGGTCCTGTACTTTCTAACATGCTAATACAGAAGAAGAATGAGAAGTTGTGTGATACAAATGCTGGAAGTTCACAAGCTCTTTTTCTACTGTTGTAATTTTTTTTTTTGTGAGGTATTAAAAGCTACATGAAAGCAGTAAGCAGAGAGCTTCCTTGACAGATGTTTAGTTATTTTTCTAGTATTGCAGTTCTTCGAGGTTAGATGACAAGAGTCAGAAAATTTTATTTTAATTTTATTGCATTATTTCTCTCAGTTTGAGAGTGTATTTTTTTTTTCATTGTTACTTACATTCATTTGTTTTCCCTATGACTTCCCAGGAGGGTAGGGAGCTTCAGAAGAGCTTAGCTTCAGCAGCCTAGACATTTTAATCAATTTTGGTTGGCTTGTTTGTGTATAGCTCTTTAATTTCAGAAGGATCAATAAAAATACTCTAAGATTGTCTTAGTTTTTCAGTTAGAGCTATTATTTTTGCTGGCAATAAGAAGAAATGTTTTGTTACATTACTGACATGGGAATGGAGATATAATTGAATTTTGCAAGTTTTACTGTTTTAAGATGATGAAAAAGCAGAATTTTACAGGAAGACATAATTTTTCTGATACAAATCATGATTTCTCAAGAATTAATGTCTCTTTTGATGATGTTGAAGGGAGAGAGGTAGTGTTTTGTGGATTTTTTTTAATAATCTTTTTGGTTCAGAATTGTTATCCCTAATAGTTGGGGAAAAAAATTATTACAAAAGTACTGCCTGTACATAGTGCTACGTACATGCTGTGAGTGGGTGTTCTAATGATTAAAACAAACTAATTCTTCTTTCAGGCTGTCTTCTGGGTTTTTTTCCTCATTTCTTCTCAGATAACC
Source organism: Tympanuchus pallidicinctus (assembly GCF_026119805.1). Classification (NCBI taxonomy): domain Eukaryota; kingdom Metazoa; phylum Chordata; class Aves; order Galliformes; family Phasianidae; genus Tympanuchus; species Tympanuchus pallidicinctus. Next base: position 48,011,301 of record NW_026294769.1, read on the forward strand.
TTCAACACTTTAATTTAAGAAAAAAAATTGCGTGGGGGAAAACAGTTTTTCTTTCCTGCTAATCCTGAAGTCAAAGAGGCTCGTACTTGCATCTTTTACTTTCTAACATCTTAATACAGTTGGCATGAGTTGTTAATAGGAACCTCGTTTTCTGGATGGGGATGAATTTAATGTTATGAAAAAGATTCTTGAGACAAAAAAAGCCCAAATGTGAGTGTATTGTGTAAACTGTGAATATAACTAGCAATAATTTTATCTTTTTTTTTAATAAGCATATGCATTGGAAACTTAATCCAATTATAAGCCTACGAAATTAGCCCCTTTTTAAAGTAAGAACTTCCCTCTGGTTTGCTGGATAAATGTCTTTTTGGTAAATAAGAATTCTTTGGGAATATAGATGTAATTGTAAGTACTTTTTTGCAATAATTGAAACAGCAATTTGACAATCTCCTTATGAGTACCCCTTTATATATTTTAGTAGTAAGATGGACAAGTTAGGCCCACCACTGCGAACTGGAAGAGATGTGCAAAGGTTTTATGACACTGATAGAAAAACAGACAGTACCATCAAAAGACCAAATGAATTGTTGCCTATAAAGAAGTAAGTATCACAAATGAGCTTGATTTATCAGTTATACAGAACTGTTCCTCAAAAGCATTGGAATATTAGAAGTGTGGCCTTGATAGATATCTGCTTCCTAGTACGTTTTCGCTATAAATGTTGTGGGAATATAATTAGTGTATTTATTTCACATCAGGCAAATTGCCTCATGGTAGGAATGGAAAGGGGATGAAAACGTTCTTCAGGTTTGATTTCTTTTGTCACTGATTCTGCACTCAGAGTAATGTGCTCTGTAAAGCTGAGATAAAACTGAAGTGATATGATGCAAAACTTAAGCAAGCATTTAAACCTGTAGAACGGCTGATAGCTTTATAAATGATTGCTTTACATGCTAATACTTTATGGCAAAGGAATTTTATTTTGCTCTTGAAATCAAATATTTCCTTCTTCTTCTATAAGATAGCTGTGATTGTCCAAGAGTGTAGGTAAGGTAAGCTTTATTATGAAAGATTAAAATCAAGGCTGCTTTGGAAGAAATGGTGTTCTATCTTTTAAAAAGGAAATTATTAAAATGTTAACATAATATAATTGAATTTGACATCTTTCAAATTACAGTTGACTGTTTCTTCCTAAATACCTCAAAGCGTATTGCAGAAGAGTAGTTAGTGATGAATTATGTAGCCCATATTTGGAATATAGTGATATACATAGCAGAAACGTATTTAAATCTTGCAATGCTGTTTTAGTGTTGTAACCAAAGCCGAAATATTCTGGCTTAATCCTAAAAATATTTCAACTTTGGTTCCTATTAAGAGGCAAAAGGAGAAAAGGGAGGGGATGCCTCCAAGAGAGGTACAGAGTGTGTGTGTCTGTACGTGTCTTCCTTTGCACACCTAATTAGAGGCATGAATCCTGTGAACTTTTGAAAATTAGGTCAATATAAATTTTATATGCATTCACTAAGACTTATTTTCAGTATCTCAGTAGTTCCTAAGCATGCTTATAGTAGCCTTTGTCTGTAGAGAAGGGACTTCTTTAAAAAAAAATTCTGTAAAGAATTTAGGCATTTACTGTGGTCTTCATACCCTTACTGTTTGAGTTGTACTTACTCAAACGTTCACTGGAATTGTGGCTTAAACCTGTCTTCCTTGCAGGAGGTTATTGAATACATTGCATTCATATGGCACTGGAGAATGTGAATAACTATTAGCCAGTGTTAAATTCCACATACTGATGTAGGTAATTATAGTTTAGGGCAAAGACTCCTGGATTTCAGTGTTCTTGCTGAAAATTATTTATGATTTTGCCCTGAAGTATGAGCTATGGTGGGTGACAGTGATAACTGTCAAGAACATCTGAATACTCCCTGTTTAGGAAGTAAACTTGGTGTTTCAGTCTTATAAAGTAAAATATGACCAAATTGCAAATGCCTAGATAAAAAAAGGCAAGCTTCTCATGCAAATTTGTTTCAGGTTTTGATTTTGCAATCAGTGGTAATTCGACTAGATGTACAACATGAACTGCTTAGGAGCAGAGGTCACCTTCAGTCCTAATTCTTTTGAAACAGAGGCATAATAATAAACATTTGTAAAGGTACGTCTAAATGGTTAAGAATTAAAGATGACACTGACAATCTCATCTGCTGTCAGGCTCCATCAGTACTTCATGTTATACAGCTTAGAACAGGTATTATATGTATGTTGTTTATAATTACATATAGGGAGGCATATGTCTGTAATTATACTAGACAAATGGCAATAATAGCAGAGGTTAGACAGGTTGGAAGAGATCAAGCTGTATGACTGAAGTGGAGATGATGAAGAATCTTTGGCCATGTTGGAAGACATCTGTTTCCATAGATCAGATTGGATCCTGCAGATTCAGATTCAAAACTGGTTATCATATGTATGTTAAATCTGATGCTAATTTTAGTGTCCTGATCTGGGATGCATGAAGCTACAGACAGTGGCAGCCTGCTGCTTCTGCTATTGATTTACTTGTAAAAAGATAGAAATCAGTGCAGTTGCTTATAAGGGCTAGTGTATCAGTCTAAGAATATTTTTGGCCATGTTTTTCAGTACTTTGTTTTTTTGGTGGTTTTTTTTCCTGGTTTCATCAGTAACTTGTGTGTCATACTGGACACCATTTAAGCGATGGTTTTAAGATGCTGAAAATGTGGGGAAAAAAAAAACAAACTGACTTATTAATAGATCAGAAGAATTTGGTTTAAATTATCTGGCATTGCCTAAACACGAACTGGGACCCAGTTCTATTCATTCTTTCCTCTCATCGCTGAACCATGATCCACTGTTTCTATTTCTTCATCTGAATTATTCTTAACACACTCTTCTAGCTTTCAGAGCAAGTGAAAGTCCAGTATGTGTTCCTGCATTACTGAGCTTTACTGAATTTTACTTGCATTTAAGGAAAGGTCTGTCTCCAATGTAAAATGAGATAGAGAAGATAACACATGCTAGTTTTTATGATCTGTACAGTTGTGCATACTTGTGACAGCATAATTTGAATTGGTTAAAACTTTTTTATCCTGAAAGTCTGTATCTCCTGAAAAACTGATATAACTTAGGTGTTAGTTCTGATATAAAATTATGTAGTGATTTTCAATCCACTTTTTTTTTTTTTTTTTTAATGAAATCATGTTTAGAATCTCTTTGCTGAGTAAGAGAGCAGATAGGAAAACTAAAGGAGAAGAAGCTGGTATTCTTCCCAGTGAGCCAGAATCTCTGATAATTCCAATATGCCTGTTGAATGCAGAAGCCATTCCTGTTAAATCTGAATATTCTATCCAAATGTACCTTTACTTGATTCAATCTTAAATTTTGTTCCTGGATTCCATTTTCATGCTTAATCATTTGATCACTTTTCCATTGAATTATTTTAAGTCACTGGTTTTAAACAGAAGGAACTGAAAAGCTCTTCTTAGCCTATATTACTGATATAGAAGAAAAAGTTGCCTGAAATTCAGGAGTTAGTACACTGATACTTACTTGTGTCAGTAAAGTATTTGAAGTTTTTTCTTCATTTACACTTGAAAAAACAAACCAAGAGTATGTTGTCTGTGATTCTAAAAAGAGCAGATAGGCTCATCTGGAAAAAATCATTGTTGAGGTTTTTCTTACTGACCGGTCTCTTGGTGACTAAACTTTATGTGAGATCCTGTTTTAATATTTCTTCATACCCGTGAGCCTGTCCCACTTTAATTTATTCATCAGTGTGCAAGAATGAGAACCAAAAAACTTGGTTGGTCATGTGCAAGATGTCATAGTCACTGAAGCCTTGCAAGGAAGAAATCCTGATGAATAGTAAGTCTCTTGAGCAATGAAGAAAAATTCTGTTCTTGATTACAGATGGAAAAAAGGATGCCCTTTCTTATCTTTCTTTTCCTTTGTGCTGCAGAGATTTTCCAAAGAATTCTGAAGTTTTTACCACTCACTAAAGCAAGCAAAGAGATGTTCAGTGTGTTTAGGATGTGCACTGGAGTTTAGAAATTATATACTGGTGCTGACAAGACCCACCAGTTCATTGTGACCTGCAGTCTGCTGCTTTCTATTTCTCTGAAATCCCTGCCAGTACTATAAAGTGACTTACAATCTGTCAAAGAAGACCTTAGAATATACTAAACAATCAGTAGTGTGGGTTCTGCTTGTATTTTGGTATGATAACAAACAAAATATGTGAACAGGACAGGACTTGTGCCATCACTGAGCTTGCAGTTGCAAGATTAAATTTATGTGCAGTCCAAAGCAAGCAAAGATTTTCTATCTGGTGTTCATAGGAAATAAGCTATTAATGCAGTAAAGCGACAGACGGGTGGATTATTGAATTTTTGTATTTTTGTATGTTTGTAATTTTTGTACGTGGCATAAATATCTATTCTTGTGTGTATATAATTGATCAATATTTTTTTCTGTTTTAGAGGTGCAACAAAAACACGGATGTCAACCCCTCCTAGTGTGGCAAGGACTATGAGCACGGGTGCTCTATCAAACAAAAGAAAAACTAGTAATTCAGACAGTTACTCAAGGTAGCTTTTAGTTTTGTTATTTTATCAGCAATAGAATCTTTACTTAAGAAGAGTACTCATTGCAGAATATATTTTCCTTACTCTAATACATCAGCATTGTCATCTGTTGTCTAAGATGTGCAGGAGATAGTGTTAGAAATGTCAAAAATCTCTTAGGAATAGTTGTACGTTTGGGTGAATGCTCTTTTGAATGACATGTGGCTCAACAGAAGTTAAATGAAAGTTACATGCACAGTACGTAAAGAACTTGTCTGGTGTGTGCCTATTAAAGGGCAAAAAAATATTATTTAGACTTCCTTTTAGTCTTTCTTATTTTGATAAGCCAATTTTTGTAAGTTTCCAAATGGTCTGTTTAACACAAGGACTCAAGAACTTACTTGATCCAGCTTCTAAAAATTTTGGCACTTTTTGTTGCCTTGTATCTGGAGATAAGTAGGGGAATTTCAATAAATTTACAAGGTAAGCATGAAAATAACGGCAATAATTCACTGCAAGGATTTAAATAATTTTGGATCAAAATATACTGAATTGAGTTAGTTGGAGTTCTTTATATCTGTTTTTTCAGGTCTGATGGTAAAACTGGGAATGACACTGCTGGCTACCTATCCTCAGTCAACGGAGGAAGTTCAAAAAGCAATGAAGGAAATTCATCTGTACAGTTACCTAAATTTTGCCATGAATGTGGAACAAGGTATCCAGTGGAATGGGCAAAGTTCTGCTGTGAGTGTGGAATTCGAAGAATGGTTGTGTAAATGCATTCTTAAAATCAAAAAGAAAGGGAGATCCTGAAAGCATCTGCTACGTGCTGCTGCATGGAAAGAGAAAACACTCCAAGTTAGGCTTCATGCTGCAAACATGTTGAAGCATTATAATTTTCTGAGTGCAATCTGCTGGTTACATAGTAATTTATATATAAATATGTATACTGTATATAAAAGTAACAGGTACCTAAAACTGTGCCATTCAAGGAAATACTCTTTAATCTCAGTTGGAAATATTTTAAATTAGGGTAAAAATGTGTTAAGTAACTTAAGTGGTAGAAGTGGTTCAGTGTTACTTTTCTTATATAATTCTATAGAATTTATTTAAGTCACTCACCCATAGGGAAGTAGCCATGAAGAATTTCTGCATCAAAAGTTTCTCTGTGGAGGCATTTCTTTCTTAAGTGATAGTAATTAGATGCTATCTGTGTTGTAAGTGAAAACAACACGAGCAACTCCCTATAAATTCCTTGCTATAAGTGCAAAAACTGGAGTGCATTAACTTCTTCATTGTAATACCCTAACTGAACTTTCCAGTTACTTGCAGGATTTTTTTTAATGATTCAAATAGGAAAAAGTCTGAAAATTCCATTCGCATCTAAGAAAATCGAAAGTTGTGGTTGTTGCTCTGCCCATTTTGTTTTTGAATAAGAACTTGTTAATATTTTATGTATTTATAAGGACAAATGTGATATTTTAATTACTTTTATTCATAAATACTTTTCTTCCTCTCCCTGTGCTCTCCACCATGGCTAGCATATGTAAAAGCTCTTTACTTTTGTCCTTAAGGCTTGCAAAGGTCCTATTTTTCTCTTTCCTTGTCTCCTGAAGGGGACTCTATTGTAACTGTACCTAGAACTGCTGAACTTATTTTTAAAAAACAACCTTCTTATTGTATCCAATACAAAAAGAGTTCCATAAAAATGTATACTATTAGAAAAGTAGAAATTAAGTAGTTACTTAAATTAAGTTTTTTATACTTAATCTTGTGTAAATAGCAGGTTCAGAGTTTGTATGTTTACAGCTCTACATGTGTTTTTTGTGGTGGATTTTCTTCTGTTTTTTTTTCCTCCCCTTCCCAGTTCTTGGTATTCATGGGCTCTGAACAAGTAACCTCATAAAGTTTGTGACAGTCTTCATGCGAGTTCATTGGTATGAAGTGTCAAGACCTGTAAGCTGTTCCTTTTTTGGTGGTTGTTTTGGTTTTTGTTTATTTTTTTAAACAATGCAATCTACTAAAACCATTCACAAGCTGTATCACTTGTGTCTGAACGTAGTGATTTGTTTTGTTAAATTTTTATTTTGAAGTACTGCTACTGTCTTATTGGAAGAACAATCTGGAAGGACTTAATTGTGCCTTTACCACAGTACACTTTTTTTTTTTTTTTTTTGTCAAAAATGGTTACTTTCAGCTCACAAACATTATCAGAAGCAATTTATATAGTTTCTTTTTTAGCTTGTGTAAAATATACTGCAGTGTTGCACCATAGTGTAACTTAATCGTTGAACACATTTTCAAAACATGTGATTAACATCAGTGGCGCCAATTGTGAGTAAACATGAATGAAGAAATTAATCTCCAAATCAGGTTCTATTCTTGGAGGATAAGAGATTTAAGAGGCTTGATGTAGTCATCTTCCAGGCCAGAAACTATTGGTATTTAGAATTACTTCAATGATATGAAATTGTCTTACACTTTGTATAAAAAATTATTTCTAGAAATTATTCTTTTACCTAGTGTAGTCTTGTAAATAGTTGATATAAGCTGGCTACAGAGCATGATAGGTTGGATAACCAGTAATGAGAGACCTGACAAGTTTTAGCCGAATTGTATTCTAGTTAGTTTAGGTCGTAGGATATTTTGGCACGTCCCTATCTGTACTTAGAAAAAATTGGAATCCTGCACAGATAAGTCTGCTTTACAGAACTTCTTCAGGACTTGGGCCTTGCAGGTCTACATTTGATGGAGGTTAGGAGCATCCATCAGAAAAGGTGCAAATCCAAAATAGGTTTGATTGGTTAGTGAATCTATAAAATAATTCCTTTATCTGACTTGATGAATTCCCATTTCTTGTTTCTGCCAGAAGTATGCATTTTACCACTTAATGAAAATACATTCTACAAGGAGAACATTTTTTAAGGAAATAAATATAGTCTAGGTTTTCAAGGACTAGTGACACTGTTGAGAAATATATTGACGTTTTCTCCTTTGAATTGCAAGTGGTACATTTTACATTTCCTAATTTTAAAATCAATTCATATAGAATAATGATAATTTCTGCCTTTTGAGTTGTGTAACTCTGCTTCCAGAGCTGTGTACAGTAAAGTGAGAGAGACACGGTTTATTTACGATTCTGTGATGTATAGCAGGAGTTAGAAATGGAGTTAACCTGAACCGAAAGGAAAATTTTAGAGATTTCCTGAACTTTTAATTTGGCCTTAAAAGAATGTCTACTGAAGTATAAATGACTATCAATAGTAACAATGAAAATGTAAATGCCTGTGCTGCTTATTATGTTACAGTGAGACTATCAGAAACCTAATATGTATCTACTTTATGAGCTGTTTGTTTTTTTTCACTGAGTGACACGTTTCTGAAGTCTTTGGTGTTGCTGACAGTAGACAGTATTACATGCATGATCAGAACAGATCACTGTAACTTCATCTAAATGCTTGCAAATAGATTAGCTCTACAGAACTGAATATGGAAATGAATCTATTATAGTATTTAAAGAAAAAAAAACCAAAACTGTAAGGGAGATAAGTTAAGACTCTGATCTTCAGGTGTATTGCATCTGCCAAGAAGGATCTGAATTCAGTTTAACAAGACCTAGGTTCACACCCCCTTTGCCCTACTCCTTCCCCTGCTTTTGTGTCTTGGTTCTTCCTGGGAGGAGAAAACATCGGTACATATTCTGAAAGGGCAGAGTTTCTGAATGCATCAAGAATCGAAAGTTTTATAATTGTAAACATAACATATCTAGATGATCTGTGCACCCAGATGCACTGCACTGTTAAGAATAACTTAGCTAGTGTTATCCTCTGGATGACTTGTTGACAGATACTTAACTTAAAAGAATAAATTCCTGAGACTAAATGTGTAAATTTGGGATGATACGATTACTTCATCTGTCTTTTCAGTTGTGTATTTGTGAATGCACATATATATTGTGTAAGAACTCTAGTCTTGCAAGTATAAAAAGTTGTTTCACTGAAGCAGAGTTGATACACAACAATGCTGAACACTACTGGGGGATTGTGAAGCCCCATACAGATAATTGATACACCTGCTATATTCAGGAATTTATTGATGTGATTTTAATGTTACCTGTGTCTATTTCTGAGCCTATAACAGACCTTCTTTTAGCATCTGCCACTGTATGTTCCTGAAGTGCTTGCTAAGACATGAATAAAATTCAACTAATGAAAAAAGAAGGAAATAAAGAAAGGCTAATGGTAAAATCCCATGTAGAGAATGTTGTTGCTGAGGTGCACAGCATGCACAACTAAGCATGTTTGCATTCACATTTTGGTTTTGTATTTTATTTGATTTATAAAGGATGTCTGTGCGACAGAAAGGAGCTGTAAGAACTGAAACTGTACTGATGCAAGTGCAGTGGAATTTTGAAATATACTGGCTTCAGAGGTGAAAGCAGGACAGCGTAAGGCCTAACCTTTATATGATATCACAAGTTTATATTTACGCATGATACTGATTCCAGTTCTGAAAGAAATTGTCTAGGTTGTATCTATTCACAGCAACTTAAATGTATGGTTAGATAGTTATAGATAGTTATATCCTCAGCGTACACCTCTAAAGGAAAGTGTGCAGTAGGAGGCAGAGCAAGCTTTAGCACCCTTTCAGATAGTAACTATGGACATCTAGGCAGAAATTTCCTTACTTGCCAAAGAGGTTTGAACAGCCACCAGCCTCCCTCAGGTGGATTTGAAAAGCTCAACCTGAAGGATTGCATGAGCAGGGAGCTCTCCATGGTGCTCCTGGCACCAATCCTTTCCCTGCAGTGTGCCTGGCTGTGTGTGAGCTCTTCCATGCAGCAGGTAGCAAGGTGCACAGCGTAGTAACTCCAAAATGTCCTTTAAGACCTGAGGTGAACTTCACCCATCGTGGAACTTCTGTCATTTGAGTGAGACTAGATCCTAATTCACAGTTGCAGTTAAGAGTTAGTGTCTGAAATGCGGTGTGTGAGGAGAATGGTTCCGTGATGCATGCTTATCAAGTCTGTCAGGGGGAAGGTATGATTGCAGTAATTGAAATGCTAACAAACATGGCATTTAGCAGTGCACACTGATATAGGCTATGTAATTAGAGTCTAAAATGAAATGGCATTGTCAGTGTCTTATTAAGTTCTCAAGAAGTACTGGTTTTCAACACGTAGCTTTTGTATCTGTGCAATGAACAAAATTTTTTATAAGTTTTCTGAAATCTTGACTAAAAAATGTGTGTTTTGTAAGAGCATTTGTTGCAACAGCATTTCTTTCAGTTTGACAAAGCTATCAGTAATTGTTTGGGTTGAATGACACAGTGGAAATATCGTCTTTGAAGTTGTTTTTGGTGACTGGTGAAAATATTTTCATTGACTTTGAAGAAGCGCAGCTCATTCCAACTTGTGATGGTTGTGTTGCGGAGTAAAACTTTGAGTTACTTTGTTGTGTCACTGAAAAAAATGTTCAGTAAGAGATTGCTGTATTCAGCATTTACTTGGTTGATGCTGTCTTTCAAGCATTCATGATATAAAGGATTAGTCTTGCATATTAGTGGATTTTGTTTTGTTCATTATCTTTTTATTTTTTAATGTATGTTGTTCCAGAATACCCTATTCTGCTTAGCCCCTTTTCGTGTTGGCAGAAAACAGCCCACTTATATTTTCTTTTAAATAATTACTGTTGTTTTTTGTTTTATAAATCATTTTCCTCCAATACAAGCAGCAACTTGTGAGACAGCAAATCAAATACTCGTTTTAATATTGTTGAACAGTGAGCATAAGGTCTAAATGTTGTTTTTCATTGTTCTTGTATTTGAATTTCTGGCAGAATTGCAAATGGATTTGGATCTGTTCTGGTAAATTCTAAGTATTCCATGGCTGTTAGAAAACCTACTTTATATGATTGCTTTAACTCTCTTGGTGTTCATCCTTCATATGATACTTAATATGTATCTTCATAAGTTTATTTATTGATGTTCCATGTTTTTAAGTGTTCATTCGTGTGTTTAATTTTGTCAGCACTGCATTTATTATGTTTGCCTTGCCCTTCAGTGTACTTAATATTTGTTTGTGACCATCCAGTGTTTTGTGGGGTTTTTTTGTTTGTTTTTGCAGAATGCTTAGGTTTGTGTTTTATTTGATATATTATTATTATTTTAGACTTTCAATTCTGTTTTCATCAATAAATGTAAATCACCCCCTGATGCTAATTTGCCACTTGTTAACAATAAAGTGAATATGCCAATAAAACTTCTTGAAATGCATGTTTATTTTTTGTAATTGTATGTGAAATCACCTTAAATAAAATACCATAAGGATAGGTAATATCATTTCAGATTTAAAATATTGTAATGTATTTCATCTCTGGGAAACCATACCTATTGGGAGGACACACCCACTGTCTTTTCCTGGAAGGATAGATTTTTTTTTTTCAATTGACTTGCAGGATAAGATTTGTATATACCTGTTGCCTTGAAGAATAATCTATACCAAATACTTAAATTAGTAGTATTTGCTCATACAAATTTAACACATTTCAGGAATCATCTGCAGTACGCGTACCTGGCCATGTTGCTTACCCAACAAATATCTGGATAATTAAAGTCCCCCATAAGAACCAGCATCTGGCATCACAAGGCTACTTCCAGCTGCTTGTAGAAGGCCTCATCAAACTCCTCTTTGCCTGAAGACTGGAAGATAGCCACTGTCATTCCGGTGCTCAGAAAGGGCAAGAAGGAGGATCCAGGAAACTACAGGCCAGTCAGCCTCGCCTCCATCCCTGGAAAGGTGATGGAACAGCTTGTTCTGGATGCCATCTCCAAGCAATTGGAAGAGAAGGAGGTTAGCAGGAATAGTCAGTAAGGGTTCACTCGGGAGGCAGTCATGCTTGACCAACCCGGTAGCCTTCTATGATGTTGTCACTGGCTGGGTGGATGGGGGGAGACCAGTGGATATAGTCTCCTTGATTTCAGCAAGGCATTTGATACTGTCTCCCACAACATCCTTATAACAAGGCTGAGAAAGTGTGGAATAGGTGAGTGGATGGTGAGAACTGGCTGACTGACTAAGCTCAGAATGTTGTGATCACTGTCTCAGAGTCCAGTTGGAGGCCTGTATTTAGTGGTGTTCCTCAGGGGTTGATGCTGGGTCTGATATTGTTCAACATCTTCATCAATAACTCTGAGGAGGGGATAGTGTACACCCTCAGCAAGTTTCCTGATGATATGAAGCTGGGAGGAATGGCTTCCCCTCAGCAGAAGGCTATGCTGCCGGTCAGCAAGTCACTGGACAGGCTGGAGACTTGGGCATAGAAGAACTAGATGAGATTTAACAAAAGCAATTGTAGTGTTTTGCACCTAGGAAGGAATAACTGCATGTACCAGTAAAAGCTGGGGGATGACCTGCTGGAGAGGAGCTCTGCAGAGGGGGACCATGGGGTCCTGGTGGACAACAGGTTGGCCATGAGCCAGCAATGTGTCCTGGTGCTCAAGAAACCAATGGCATCCTGGGATGCATTAAAGAGTGTGGCCAGCAGGTCAACAGAGGTGATCCTCCCTCTCTACTCTGCCTTGGTGAGGCCTCATATGGAGTATTGTCTCCAGTTCTGATCTCCCTGGTACTAGAAAGACAAGGATCTCCTGAAGAGAGTCCAGTGGAGGGCTGCAAAGATAATAAAGGGCCTGGTTCAGCTCTCTTACAAGGAAAGGCACTGCGACCTGGGTCTGTTCAGCCTTGAGAAAAGAAGACTGAGAGGGAATCTGATCAATATCTATAAATATTTGAAGTATGGGAGGCATAGGGATGAGGCCAGACTCTCTTTGGTGGTGTGTGGCAAGAGGACAAGGGGAAATGGCCACAAACTGAAGCATAGGAAGTTCCACAAAATTGTGCTTAAGAACTTTTTCACAGTAAGAGTGGCACAGCAATGGCACAGGCTGCCCAGAGATGCTGTGGACTGTCCTTCTTTGGAGACATTCAAGACCTGCCTGGACACCTACCTGTGCAGCCTGCTGTAGGGGGCCTCCTTTGGCCAGGGGTTGGACTCGATTGTCTCTAGAGGTCACTTCCAACCCCTACAATTCTGTGATTCTGTTAATTCTGTATGCCTTTCCCAGCCATTTGGGATACTTAGTTAATATACAGATGTAGAGTGTGTCACTGTGATACCTGCAGTACTATTTCATTTAATCTATAAAATGTAACCTGTAACTAAACTTGATCTGGATTCTTTCTGCTTTGTATAAAGTCAAAGCATGTTTTGCTGACAAAATGAAACAGAAGTTATATTCTTCCAGAGAAGTTCTATTATGTGACCAGAAATTATAAAAAGGATTGGGCTCATGATTATTTTTTTTTTTTTTAAAAGGGCTCAGTGGAGACCAGTTCTTCTTTTTCTTTCTTCTTTTCAGGGGAAAGTTCCTCCTGATGGCTTTCATTTATTTCACCACACTCTCCAGAGGAAAGCAGACATATTTTTCCTTCATTGTGGATGAAACTTTTGCTAAAAAGCTGCAAAATCTTGTCAGTACTAAGATCGCGTAGTAACTCCTAAGAGGAAGGAAACTAAAGAAAAAGTCAGGAGTGAGATTTAGCTGAGCAACTTTGGCAGTTAAATGGTGTAAAGTGAGATATGAACCCAGGGACTTTTCTTTATTTGATTTTCTAAACACCAGAAATTCTTTCCTCTCAGAAGAATGCATAACTGGCTCTTTACTGTTAGAAAGTATTTAAATTACTTAAATTACTTAATATCTTACTTAAAGGAGTTAATCTCTTTCTGTTCAATTCACATGTTTCCTTGGAACCATGGTCCCTTAGCCCATTTCCTGCAAAGCAGTTTGGTTTAAACACATTTATAATTTCAGAGAAGGCTGGAGAAGGTTCTGAGAAGAAAGAAATCAAGAAGCAGAAATCGCTGTTTGGCAGTATGACTGTGCATGTAAGCAAAGTGGCAGTAAGAATTATGCAAGCAGCATATTTATTAAGAGAAGCAACCAGGAAAACCACAATTTCATAACCACACAATCTAAAATTATTTTCTGGACCTTAGTATGATATTTCCCCAAAAGGAAAGGCCAAAATAGGCCAAAAACTGCTTGATTGGCCTCAAACTCTGACTTCTGGAATGCTGCTTAAATTATTTAAAATAACTGAATGTTATGATTTTAATAGTAATATTTCATCTGTGTATTCTTGTATTTCACACTGACTTTACCTTGCCAAGTGATAATGGTTACTAGAAAATAAGTCTTGGCTTCCAACTGTTCCTAAGTTTCAAAAAAATAGCTGCTATTCTTCAGGGAGATTTAGTCAGTACCAAGTGGGACTTTTTCAGTAGAAGTTTAATTGTAGTTTTGGTACTCTCATTTGCAGTACAACACCAGAAAGTCTCTTTCCTGTTTAATGGAAGTGTAACGGATTTGGAATTGTTTTTTCATTTTATTTGTTTTTCTTTGTTTGTTTGTTTTGCTCTTGTTTAATGGGTGCGCTTCTCTCTCCCACTTTGACTCCCTTAGATCAAGAGCTGAACAGAATAGTTGAAAGCCTTGGTCACAGTTTTTACAAAGGTGCTTCTCCTAACTCAAGAAGTTCCCTAACTATAAATAGATGTGGGGTTGAGGAAAGAGAAGCACTGCAGCGTGTTTAATTTGCCCTTAACTTCTTCCGTCACCGTTAGAAGTAGAGCATGCTCAGTTTCAAGGATTCAGTAGAACAGACCTTAGTCCAATCAGGAGATATGCCTACAGTTGTTTGAAAGATATCCCATCATTTGGGGGATACCAAAGATTTCATAGAATCTTCAAATCACCAAAATTTCCCCACTAAACTATGTTCCTTGGTACAACATCTGAATTTTACTTGCACATCTCAGGGATAACGACTCCACCACCTCCCTAGGCAGCCTTTTACAGCATCTAATGATGCTTTCAGCAAAAAAAAAAATCCTAACATCCAACCTGAGTCTCCCCTGGCACAACTTGAGGCCATTCCCTCTTGTCCTATCGCTAGTTACCTAGAAGAGACAAACTGCCACCCTACTACAATGTCTTTTCAGGCAGAGGTCTCACCTGAGCTTCCTCTTCTCCAGAATAAATGATCCCAGTTCCTTTAGCTTCTGGTCTTAAGACTCATGCTTCAGACCCCACACCAGCTTCATTACCCTTCTCTGAACGTGCTCTAGAGTCTTAATGTCCTTCTCGTAGAGAGAGGCCCGAAACTGAACACACTACTCAAGATGCTGCCTCACCAGGGTGGAGTACAGAGTACAGATCATTTCCTTGCTCCAGCTGGCAACACTATTTCTGATACAAGTTAGGATGCTGTTGGCCTTCTTGGCTACCTGGGCACACTGGTGGTTCACATTCAGCTGAGTGATGACCTACACCTCCAGATCCATTTCTTCCACGTAGTTTTCCAACCACTCTGCCCCAAACCTGTAGCATTGCCTGGGGCTTGTTCTTGTTGAACTTCATCCCATTGGCCTTAGTCCAGCTATCCAACCTCTGTAGGGCCTTCCTACCCCCAGGTAGATAGATTCTTCCTCATAACTTGTTTTCATCTTCAAACTTAGCAAAGGTGTGCTTAAACCCATCATCCAGGTCACCCAAAAAGATCACAGAATTGTAGGGGTTGGAAGGGACCTCCAGAAATCATCGAGTCCAACCCCCCTGCCAAAGCAGGTTCCCTACACCAGGTAGATATTGGACAGGCCCCAGTACTGATCCCTGGGGAACACCACTCATGACCAGTTGCCAGCTGGATTTAACTCCATTTACCACCACTTTCTGGGCATGGTCATCCAGCCAGCTCTTTACCCAGCATAGAGTGTAGTTCCACAGAAAACATTCGCTCTCTTTCAGGAAACAGCAAACTTATTTGAAGATGTCCCAAAATATTTAGTCCATGGTGAATACCTGGTCTGGAAGTCTGCTTAAATTTGCCAAGTTATAAGCAATTTAAAAAATTGACATCTTATAATGGGAATTCCCAAGCAGTTAGAAGTTACAAAAGTAACTATTCCTTCAGTGATTAATTGTGGGGGGAAAAAGTGAAAAAAGAACTAACAGCCAAAAAACTAGCAGCCCAATTCCAAAGAAGGTAAATATTTTATTACCACGAATTATACCAAAGTAAGAAAATGCAAAAGAGTTAAAAACAACTATAAAAATACCTCTATTTATCCAAAATTAAATATGAACACTTCATTAGTTAAATGCCAATATATTATTCTCTGAAAATATTCACACGTTTTAAGTCATGTTCATCTAACATGTTAAACACATAATATAAAATAATTGAATATAAGAAATCACGATCCAAAGGTAAGAAATTCTAGGTCCTCTGTCAACTATCTCTAAGATAACCAAACACAAGGTTATTGCTGTTTGCAGTCAGCTGAGTAGACCTACAGTTGGGCAGCCCGTTTCTTCATCTACCATATGCCTCACTGTCTTGTCTCTGCCTCACCTAGCAGAAGCATGCTACATCTCTCAAAAATCAGCACCCTTCAAAGGCTTTTGAAAACGTTAACTTTTCCTATTTTTCAAACTTAAATCATTTGCATTGGATGCTCACACTAAAAACATTATGACATCAGCAGAACAGACTCAAGAGCTGCTGCTTGTTTGATAAATCGTTCATTCTGATGGAAGTCAGCTGGTTTGGGGCCTGCAGCTTCTATTTTTTTTATAAATTGCAGTAGACATTTAAGTAGATCTCTGTTGTATGAAGTCACTCAAAAGATCAAAAAAAAATGCAGACTACTTTTCAGAACCTGAAGGTGGGACACAGCCTTCTCTGGAGTTCTTTGTTTCAAACACCAGTTCTTATTTCCCTTTCATGGGCATCAGTAGCTTGGTTAAGCCATTTCTGTTTATTCCATCCCTAGTAACAAAGTACAGTAGCTTTCCATCCAAATCCGGCATAAGGTGTTCGTATAAGCAAACAGAGTAACTTGAAGAATGCATACAAAATGCCAAGGTACCAAGTAATGTCACTTTGAAAGAATAGGATTCACTTGTAATCACCTTGAAATTATTTTTTCAAATTTATTCCAGCAGGATCGAAGGCTAGATATATTTTCTTTCAGTTCACAAAATTCTTGGTTGCATTTCTTTTTCAGTTGTTCAGCTGTTTCTGTATCTTCATTATTAGGTGCATTTACCTGCATGCAAACCTGAAAAATAACATACTGTTAATTAAAAAGTTCTTATTCTTTTTATATACGCATTTTTTGAAACAAATTTCATTACATCTCACTAAATATTGCAGGATATCTCTACACAGTAATTTAGCCACTGTTTTGGGCACCTCAAAAAAGGTGATGTTGTGGACACAGCCTGCCTCAGTTCTCCTGTTGGCACAGCCTTATTGCTCCTTTCCGCTGGTCTGGGAGCATTAATGCTCTGCAAGTACAGCGGAAACCAGCATGTGTAACTGAGAGCATCTACACCCTCTGTCTGGTTTGAAAATTACCCTCAATTGTTTGAAAGACTGGAAGAACAAAGCCAATTAAACTTTGAGCCAAACATCCAAAGCTACACTGAGAAGACAGAACCAAACAGTCCTGTTCCACAGGGCTGATGCTATGGCCTAATGTCTAGGGTCTCTCACAAAGATACTGAGATTGCTCCTGTCCACACTCGATGGCTGTGACTTAACAGAACCACAGGACAGAATAGGTTGGCAGGGACCTCCGGGTCCATCTGGCCCATTCCCTGCACCAGCAGGGGCACTCAGAGTAGAGGGCCCAAGACCAGGTCCAGGCAGCTTCTGAAACTTTGCAAGGAAGAGACACCACAGCCCCTGGGCAGCCTGTGCCAGTGCTCCATCTCCTGCACAGCACAGAAGTGCTTCCTTATGTTTGTAGAGTGCCTCCTGTGTTCCAGCCTCTGCTTCCTGTTCTGTCACTGGAAACCACTGAACAGATACTGGCTTTATCTTCACTGCATAATCTTTGACAAGACAGCATAGATGTTTATAGACTACCACAGAGTTTTACGAAATGACTATAATGTAATTCGTCCTTAAATAAAATTGGGCATCCCTGAGACAAGGTGATGCTCCAACTTCTGCGACTAAACTGGGATTCACCAGAGCCAAAGTCTAAGCCAAATACAGATACAAATGCTACTTTGTAGAACTAATCTTGGGTTGTAAAGGTTTTATGCTTGTCCATTTTAAGGGAGTTAAAGAGTGAGTTAAATGCAGCCTTCAATCTAGCTATGTAAGACAACCATAAAGAATTACACAGTTTGGTGCCTATTATAGAAGCTTTTTAATGTTGACCTGTGCTGTTGTGCTCCATAGATAACTGTGAGCTAATTACTCTGGTTAAGTTTGAGATGTTGTGATAAAAATAAAAATCAATAATCAAAAGGATTATGGAAAAGAGAGAAACTCCTACAAATTACTTATTGGAATAACCTAAACATTAATTTTAGGGTAAAACCTCAGTGCTAACTACAAATATGTTTTTACATACACAAAGGTGTTCCTTGCATAAGCGTGGCCTTTATACTTATTGGAGAATTAATTGAATTACTATTGAACCAGGGTACCTATCTTGACTACAGATTTCCAGGTCCCTGACTTAACTAGTCTTTGCACTGGGCTTAATGTCTGTTACAAGATGTGCTATACAGAGCAAAATTCATCACACATGTAAAATGTGTGTGATAGATGTACCTTTGAGAGGTAGATATGATAGTTTGTGTTGAAGAGCTCTGAAGAGTAAGCCATGTATTTCCAATAAGCTGAAGACCACCACTGCCACTTACCTTTTCTTTTTTATGTCTTCCACATTTGCAGTGTAGAACCTGTAATGTTCCACATGAGACTAATGCTGCTTTCCTCCTAAATTCTTTGTTGATTTTTTGCTTATTAAAGAATTTGAGCATATTACATGCCATACTCTGTAGTGATCCTATTTCCTGTAAAGAGAGCAAGAAAAAAATGCCCTGGTTTCTGGAGTCAGTCCTTTTATCAAGTCATGATAAAATCTGCAACTACAGCTAATGATTTTACTTTCTGCACTTAAGATCTGCCCAAACTATCACTTTAGAGCTTTGTGATCTGAAGTGAAAAGCTTAGCTAATCACAGAATCATAGAATTGTAGGGGTTGGAAGGGACCTCCAGAGATCATTGAGTCCAACCCCCCTGCCAAAGCAGGTTCCCTACAGCAGGTCGCACAGGTAGGCATCCAGGCAGGTCTTGAACATCTCCAGAGAAGGAGACTCCACCACCTCCCTGGGCAGCCTGTTCCAGTGCTCCGTCACCTCACTGTAAAGAAGTTCTTGCGCATGTTTTTGCAGAACTTCCTGTGCTGCAGGATACGATTATAATACGATAATACGATTTCTGTAGAAAAATGAAAACAAGGAACTGGGATTTTTTTTGCTTACTTTTTGTTTACAAATATAACCAGTTTTCTGTACTGGTTTGTATTAAAATTTAAAGCAACTCATGCAGTAGGAAAAAAATTTTGGATATGGTACTGCTTAATATTTTAATTGAAAAGAATATCTATCTGCTGGACAGATTCTATTATTCCACATTCCAAGAAGGAACATCCCTGAACACCACGATTTGACTATTAGAAGACCAGACTACTCACTATCAAAATATGTTATTCAGGTATATACATAGAATTTACTGCAGTTTATACTCTCCAAAGCAAATTCTGAGAAGATTAATTTTACCTGAGTATCATTGCAGAAGAACACTTTGTTATGCTCATGTCTTTTATTCTTGCAGCATCTGTCACGATACTCTGTGGACATATTTACCTGTAAAATATAATATTTATTGACTCGTGAGAGTACTTTTAATCAAGTGAGCCAAGTTTCCCATTAGCAGCTGGTTACACTCAACACTAATTTGTTCCATAGGATCTGCTCGGATGTAGCAGTGTCAGTGTACAGTTCTGAGCTTTTCCTTTGAGAACGAACAAAGAGAACCTCAATCCAACTACCATTTGCAAGGGCTTTCACAGAATTGCACAGAATCACAGCATGGCTGAGGTCAGAAGGTACCTCCAGAGCCCTCTGACCTGACCTCTGCTCCAGCAGGGGCACCCAGAAGAGGCTGCTCAGGACCAGTCCAGGAGGCTTCTGAAATCTCCAAGGAGGATGCTCAGTAAAGAAGTGCTACCTTTACTACATATTGCACATCCACCTTTCAGAGGAACCTTCTGCGTTCTAGTTTGTGCCCGTTGCTCCTAGGCACCCCTGAAAACAGCCTGGCTCGTCGTCTTGCACCCTCCCTTCAAGTATTTGTAGACATTGATGAGATCCCCTTGAGCCCCCTCCAGTCTGAACAGGCCCTCACAGGAGAGGGCTCTGGTCCTTTGTCCATCTCTCCTCACTGGACCCTCTCCAGGATCTCCATCTCTCTCTTGTAATGCAGCAACCTGAACTGGACATAATCTATTTCTCTTGAATCCTCATATATATATCCTTAAATACATATTTATATTCTATTGAATATCTGGTCTTTTAACTTTTGAAATAATACAGACAGCAAACACATTTGTCCATGTTTATCTCAATAAATATAAGCCCCAGTCATGATGTATTCACTTGGCATGTGGATTAAGAGAAAATGCATCTCAACGTATCCAAAGCCAGACCACTTGCTCCCTTTGTGTATCTTTCATCAACGTTTTTTCCCCTCTCTTTTGTTTCCATAGTTGTCATCCAGATGACAATTGAGTCTGGCTCAACAAAAATACTTCCGTTTCTTCTTCAGCCTGTATCCAGATAACTTAATGCAACCAGAAAAGCTTTAAAAAAGAAGACAGTTTATGTCAATCTTGTATTAGCTCTCTTCACTGAAATGTGCATAGGAACACATTGGTCAGCCTCATTCTCAGGGTTTTTCTGCAGATTTTTGTATAACATCTGTATTTCAGATGCCCATCCAGGTCTAGCATGGATCCCACCAGTCATCTCCATGACTACTTCCAAATGTCAGGTTGAGGGACTGAAAGTTACTGATTTTGGCTATGCAGTTTCTAGTGGACAGCTGCTGTTACCCAAGGGGCAATATCCTTAGGATTTGCTATTAAGCTGTAGTGAGAAGGCTATACACTGATTTTACAGAAAGGATAAATAAATCTCTCTTGAATAAGGGAAAATATAGACTGGAGAATGAAACAGCTTCACTGCAGTTGATTGTGCATGCCCATTCTAAGAACTTGAGTTCAATACGTTTCCACCACCTTTCACAGTTATTAACTCTTGAAGATATTTTTATTTTTATTTAATTAGAAAACAGTTTCAGTTCTCACAAATCTCCTAAAAAAACCTCTATGGATGGCAATACTATTATTTGGGGGAAAAAAAAGAAAAAAAAAGAAAGAAAAAAAATCACCTTTCAAAATGAGCCAGGAAGAACTGGTGTGGACAATGTACCATTGCCCACAGCCCATGCTACCGTCTGGCTCCCCTGAACCCTGCAGTCCTGCAGAGCTGGGATGCATCCAGGACTCTCCCCCACTGGAAGGCAGTGAGGTCTGGCTCCCAGACACCGTTCTTCCTGTTGTACTCCTACAGGCCAGCTGCTCTATGACTGCTCAAGTGGTTTCGTTTTTGTTATCCAGGAAACATCCATCTTTGTTAGAAATAAAATGACAAACTAAAGGAGCTACTTATTTGTTCCAATATGGTTATGTTTTTTTCCCTCATTTTCTGGTGCCATACTGAGGATAATGAGATTTATCTATGAAGAACATAGAAAAGCAGTGCCTTTCTCTCTCCATGTGCTTTGGTAGATAAAGGCTGGGAACCACTGATGTAATGCTCTGAATGATAAACATGGTGGTGGATGGTAAGTGTGAAAAAATACAACAGCTGATACAAATAGAAATACAATCCTTATTTAACCTTTGGAAAAGCATCATATATCACCTGCATTTCATGCAAACAGATCTCAATTTAAGACCGCAACAGAATGATGAGTTTTCCTTTGGTCTGACAGATTTTCATAGAAATGCCTCTGCTAACCATAGAATTATGAAAATGCTTGGGTTGGGAGGGACCTGTAAGATCATCTAGCTCCAACCCTGTGCTGTGGGTAGGGATGCCTCCCACCAGCTTAGGCTGTGCAGGACCCCATCCAATCTGGCCTTTAATGCCTCCAGGGATGGGGCTTCTCTGGGCAGCTGTGCCGGTGCCTCACCACTCTCTGATAAAAAACAAAATCCAGGAGTAGAAAGTGCTTTCTCCTATGCAAATGTTCTTGATAGATGAATCTGCTAATAATTCTCGATGAAAAGTCACAAGGTGGGTATAGAACACGGATCAGTAAACTGTTACAGCACTTTGTTTACAAAGCTGTAATAAATATCTCTGATAAAGCCATGATAGAGAAGAGGCTGCTGCTTGTAACTCAGAAATTTAAGGTTTTATTTGCTGCTATCTAGAAAACTTGATTCTTCATTGGTTAAATAAGATATATTAGCAGTAAAATACAAGTTAACTTTTACTGTTATATGTGTGTTTTAAATCATTTGTATGGAAACATTAGTTTGTTGGCTAGTGTTAAAGAAGGTGCCTTGTAATTCTAGAAGATTATGATGAGAGTGATATGAGTGATACCTAGGACTATTAAAATGATAACACCATCTGTTAGCTGGTTAATTAAGTAAAAATCTTAGTTGGAGAGTGAAAGATTTCAATCACTCTCCATAAGAAATGTTTCAGTATTCAGAAATATCCAAACAAATCTAAAGGTTTAATAGCAAGGTTTCAGCTGTAAAATGGCTGAATGGGTTCAGTGGCTGGAACAGAACATGGAAATCAGTCTGAAAATCAATTACTCAAATTCTGTGCCTCTGTTATTCATCTTCAGTGGACAACAAAAAAATAAAGTCAAGAAGCCTAAAATTAATAGAGCAAATTGCAGGCTGTAGAATGCTTTCTTCTCTTGACTAGAAGATATAATCACATGTATTCATGAAATTGCTTCAGAAAAATATACTTTTTAAATATATGATACTACTTAGTCCAGATGATATGTGTGTCTACCAACTGCTTGGCGTGCAGGCACAAACTCATGTATCAAACAAAGCCAGGATCCCAATACAACACACTGTTTTAAATTTGTTAATATGAGATGTGTTTTTTTAATATTATTTGCCATAATCTAAAAATAGTTAACATTTTGGGAAAGCTATTACCTACCAGCTCTTCGATGTCATGGCTGAGTATGTTCTCATACTTGACACGGATCTCAGTTGTTTTATTTCCCATTGTACAGCTAGATGAATTCACTGGTGACAGAACGAGGAGTAGTGGCAGAACCCGAAGGATAGATCTAAAAAAGACTGGATTACAATAACATTAGTAAATTAAGTGCTGTGTTAACAAATTCCGTAATCTCTTAGAACAGTTTAAAGGGGACGTTTATACAAGCAAATGGCTTATACCCTGAGGGAAAGATTCTGCTCCAGATTCTGCCTGGATGTCTAAATTCCCTCCCACTGAAGTGATTTAGGCAGTGTGGTTTGAGATCCTTCAGCTATGTGGCTGGCCAACCGCATCATATCTGCTTGGGTTAAACTTCTCTCCGGTCTTCACTGAAAGCTCTGATGAGGTCACATCACTGACCACAACATGGACCTTAACCATCCAGCACAAATGTAGGCTGGTCAAATAGGTGTACATGTCCAAGTATAGCTTAATTACTGATTTTTTCATATGATGAATTCTACAAGCACTCAACATCTGTCATTGTATGTTTAAGCACATTTTCAGGCTGCCCAGATAGAAATCCATCCTAGTGGACACAGTGTGAGATAAGGTAGCAGTGTATCCTTCTCTGCAAGTTTTTTGCAGCCTTTTGGACTAAGTCTCACTGTTCCTCAGTTTCTCCCCTCAACATACCACTGGGTTTCTGGCCTTGGGTGATATCCAGGAAATTTGAACTCTGCAAGAATAGGCAGTGAGAGAAAGGACCAAAATACCTGGTCAGCTCCAATGGACCAAAACCCATTTGGTCCACCCAAAAAGGCTGACAGGGCAACTGGAGGCTGCAGGTGAGCAGCTTGATCCTGGGAAGGAGGAAAAATGCATACAGGACAACACAGGATTAGGAAGCTAGCTAATAGCTGGGCACTGCCTACAGCTAGACTGAATAGGATGGTACTTACAAGGGAGGTTGTAAAAAAAGAAAGAATAAATGAATAAAACAGAGCTAGAAATTTAGGTTGGGAGATTATCAAAGATCACAGCATACCCTCACAGTAATATGAGCTGTTTGTATCCATCTCTCCTACTTGGTAAAAACAACAGCCAACACGGAGCAACTGGCAGATAGCACAGCAGTAGGGATGCCCTGACCTGACTGCTTCTCTGCTTTCTTCCTCCCTGGCAAGGATGGGAACACTGGGCAGCACCAAGTGCAACACTCAAAATCTCCAGACTTGGGTATCGCCAGTGAATCCCAGAGAGAAATACTGAATAACTGTAGAACACTAGAGATGAAAGTAAAACACTGAATATTTTTTTAAAATACAGATTCTGGTTGTATCTCTTCAAAGTAGAAAGCAATTAAATATGATCATAATCTTTACAGAGACACCTAACTTCTATCATGCAAGAACCAGAGTCATAGAATCACAGAATTGTGGAATCATGGTATGGCTTGGGTTAGAAGGTACCTTTAAGATCATCCAATTCCAAACATGTGCTGTGGGTAGGATTGTCACCCACCAGATCAGGCTACCCAAAGCCCCATCCAACCTGGCCTTGAACCCCTTCAGGGATGAAGCATCCACATCTTCTCTGGGCAGCCCGTGCCAGTGCTCCACCAGCCATGCCATGCTTTCCTGCTGTTCAAAGATATAAACTCCCTCACAGTTCATTCCATCCCCACAACATGCTGCTGCTTCAAACCAAAATGTATGTCACTCTTCCTGCCTACCAAAATCTTTTCTTCTAATTTATTATTTGTGAACATGCCACAGCATGTGCACACCTCTGTTCTAGAAACCAAAGAGAAACATTTTCACCTCTACACAGTGAATTCAAATTTTTGCTCTAGTGGAAATCTGCCTGCCAATTTTGCAAGGGAAAACCAAATTATTTAACCTTTTCATAATGATCTGCAATGGTCGATGAGTATCTAAGAAAGATCTAGCCTGAAGAGTTCTGATCCTAATGGATCCTACAAGCAGGAAACATAAAAAATTGACTGTGCAAGGCAGATATGTCTCCAGATGAACATCTGACTTCCACAGGGCTCAATCTTTGCATATATATATATGCTAGCTAATCTTAGAGAAGTACCATTGTTTATGTCTGGGATTTCTAGGACTTTCATATTAAAAATTTGTTTGCACAAACATGCTAAAAGTCAATTATAGGACAATGTTGTTTCAGCATACCTCATGATTCCAGCACAAAAAAGAAAAGCACCTGTAATACTTACAAATATCAGGTGCAAAGAACTTGGTTATGTTACTTCAAAAATACTTTTCAAAGGACACAAAAAATCTTCTGAATAATGATAATAATAATAATTAAAAAAAAAAAAAAAAACAACAAAGTAACTGATTCCATTACTTCTAAAACTTGGTTTGTCCAGCAGCAAGTGGAGATTCAGGTGAAAACTGCAAAGTCACTTTATTCCTTTGGCTTTACTTTTTTCTGTGTTGGACAGATGGTGAACCACTTACATGAGATTCACAGAATCACAAAATTGGAAGGACTCTTAATGTCATCTGGTCCAACTCCCCTACAATGGACAGGGACATCTACAGCTTGAACAGGATGCTCAGAACCCCGTCCAGACTAACACTGAACATCACCAGGGATGGGGCACACACCACCTCTCTGGGCAACCTGTTCTAATGCCTCACGACCCTGATGGTAAATATATCCTTATATCCTTCCTTATATCCAACCTAAATCTCCCTTCTTTTTGTTTGAAACCATTTCCTCTTCTCCTGACACCACGGACCCTGCTTAAGAGTCTGTCCCCTTATTTCCTATAGTCCCCCTTTAGATACTGAAAGGGTACTGAAATCGCAGCAGGTAATGCTGAAATGGATGCTGCACAGCTGCAAGGTCCCTGGACAGCAGGACCCCAATGCAAACAGTTCAGCCATTCCTACACAAATCCTCTGGAAGCTGCTACACAAGTGTCTTAAAATATCCCAGGGGCTTTGGACTGTTAGGTGACTTGCCAAGCAGCAGAAATGGCAGTAGCCCTACAATTACAGTATTTCAGAAGAGGGGAAGCTTGTATTGCTGGGAATAACCATCCTTTCAGTAAACTTCCCAAAAGCTCCTTAGTCGGAAAACCCCACGAAATTCTCCGAGGCAAGCCAGGAAAAGCCAGCATTCCAGCATTTCGAAATGTCAAAAAGCCCCTCTCTTTTTCTTTTCTCCCAAAATCCCCTCAATGCACGCAGCAGGGCAGCGTCCTACCAGGCACGTCCGCGGCTCCCTCCCGCGGGGCCCCTCGGCTCCGCTCTGCCCCTCTGCCCCGCTCCGCGGCGCGACCCCGGCTGCATTGCTCGGTGGCTGCTCGGGCGGGGCGGATCGCAGGTGCCCGCTCCGCTCCGCGCGGCTCTGCCCTCCCGCCGCCCGCCCCGCCGCTTCCCGGTAGCGGCCGCTGTGGGAAAGCGGGAGCTTTTATTTTCGGGTTAAGGGAAAAATAGAAAAGAAAGAAAAAGTAAAAGTGGGAATTCCCCCGCTCGCCACCGCGGGGATAAAAGGGCACCGGGCGGCATCGCAGGAAGAGAAACGACGGGAACGGCAGCGTGAAGCGGAGCGGCGGAGCCCGGCTGGGCGCAGGTGGTGCGGTGCGGTGCGGTGCTGTGCGGTGCGGTGCGTTGCGTTGCGGTGCTGTGCGGCGCGCTCCTTACCATGGGACATTGTCCGCGGGGGGAGGTGGCAGGGAGCGGCGGCGGCCCGGCGGTCATGGTGGCGGCTCCGTCTCGCCCATGGTGCGCGGAGCCCGCGGAGCTGGGGCGAGCGGAGCGGCGGCCGGACGGGCTCAGCGGGCCCCCGACGCCCGCCTGCAGGGGTTGGGCGCGGCGCTGTCAGAGCCGGCTGCGGCGCGGCCCCGCTCCGCCGTGCCCATGGGGCTTCCGCCGGCCGCCAGGTACTTTCGCTTTCTGCTCCGCGGCCGCCGCCGGGTTCCCCGCAGCGCCGCCGGGCTCCGCGGCCTCAGCGCGGCGAGGCGGGAGGCTGGCGGGCCGCCAGGGGAGGAGGCATCCCCGCTCCGCCACGGGGCCAGGAACAGAACGGAGTGCCGCGGAAGGACGGAGCGGGCGGACAGCGGCCCGTCGAGGCTCACTGGAGCGGGGGTTACATAGGGCCCCGGTTACACGCCCAGCGCCGGGTGCGCGGCCAGGGAAGGAAGGATGGACCTTGGCAGTGCGTGTGGAAAGAGCCGCTCATTCGCGGGGAGGAAATCCTGGAGGGGGTGAAAAAAAAAAAAGAAAAAAAAAGGCAAATAGCGATGTCGCGGAGTGGCTGATGCGTGGTGGGGCTGCAGAGCGCTGTCCACGGGTGCGGCGAAGAGGCGGGGCTGCCCCGGCGCTCCGGCCCAGGTCCGGGCAGGCAGGGCGGCCGCTGTCGGAGGAGAACGAAGCGATGGCTTCACCCGAACTGCCCGAACTGTTGTTCCACACGACGTGTGAGAAATCCGGAAGGGTTAAGTGGAAGCTCTGAATGGCAGAGGAAAGCGTAGCGTAGAAGCAGTTCGTGTTCTAACAGGCGCGGCTGTAGCTTGGGTTTGTGCTCGGTAAATTCAGAATGCAAAAATTGATGCTTCACTGCAAGTGGAAAGGCTTGGAATAAAATAGGACGTGAAATGTCTTTGTCGAGTCCTCTCCCCACTTCCTCCCACCCCGCATACATTTTCCAACTCCCAGAGCCTTCTCACATGACTGCTTACCTGAATAAGGCAGGAGCTGCCAGGGTGTGACCATAAGGAACAACAAGGAGGACTTGGCTAAGTTGTGCACTGCTCAGAATGGTTTCCACCGAGTCTCTCTGGAACTGTGCCACTTTATTCAGGCACCCGTGCCTCGGCGGTACTTGGCACTTTACCTGCAGGGGACTTGTCTCTGCTTTGGTTTGGGTGTACATTTCTCACTGGGATTTCTTTGGAAAGCATTTTAATTCTTGTATTATAACAAGAACCAAGAATGAGGATGTTTTTCCTCCTGTTCAGCTTTGAGCAATTTGACTTTAGTAACAGTGGCTCATCACTAAGGCACTGTTTGTGTGCAGTGATCAATACCAACAGAGCTCCAGACAGACTGCCAGATCCTGTCATTGCTTGTTCCCTTCATATATGCTAGGCTGTATTTAGCAGGTGGCTCGGATTTTGAATTTGAAAGAGGATTTTGTCACCCTAATAAGTA
Organism: Tympanuchus pallidicinctus; assembly: GCF_026119805.1. Classification (NCBI taxonomy): domain Eukaryota; kingdom Metazoa; phylum Chordata; class Aves; order Galliformes; family Phasianidae; genus Tympanuchus; species Tympanuchus pallidicinctus. The sequence goes on from NW_026294769.1 coordinate 48,039,272, forward strand.
CCTGATTGAATTCTTAAATGTTTCTTCAGCTGTACCTTTTCTTTATTATATTATTTATTGTCTTCCCTCTTCTACCAAATGCTGTATGAAGATATCTCTCTGTGCACATTTAAAACTCGCTGTGGAGTATAAAGCCCGAATCACACAAGAACACAAGATCAGCTTTCCTTCCAAGCACGTAGTCCTGTTTTCTTATGGCAATACATGTGTGCTCACAAAATGAAGTCTTCTGTGCAGATGCACAGTAAATCGTCAGGTTGGAAAACACATGGAAAGACATCCTTAGCTTAGGTTGAACCCTGAGTTGGTTTGGTTACATTGGTTTTCCAGCTGTCTGAAATGCCAGGCAGTCTGATCATCGTTCCCATGTCAATTTTCAAAAAACCTGGTTGTGATTCATGGAACAAATCAGCGTGGCAGCACTGCATCTTATTGGGATCACTAAGATCAAGGCTCTGAGAGTTGATGAGGGAGTGTAGAATCGGTTCTGTTCTGTGGTAGGGACAGAATCCTTGCTGTTGTGTAAGGAGATTGAGAGTCTGCGCGCTGAACAGATGTGGAACTTTTCCTTTAGTAAAAATGACAAATTTTGAGCAATGTGATCTGTTCTTTGGTCCTAATCACATCTTTAGTTCCAAATGAATCCTTGTTCTGTGACCTAAACCTGGATTGGAGCACACACTTATGATATAGATGTTATATGATGTATTCATCTGCGGGGAGTGCTTAAATATTTTATGTTGGACTGTAACTTTTATGCCTTTTTAAAAAAATATTTTGAATCGTTCCATACCTTTTGTTTCCATTTGTGATAAAGATTTTTCTCAAAAAAGATTATCTTTAAAAAGACCGAATGCAAACCTTCAGAAGAATATGACCCACAGTTGCTTTTTCTTTTTAAGAATGAACAGATACCTCCCAGTTGCAATTTAAGCAAAGCATTTGATATTGACTATATTAATATTGTCTTAATAGCCAGTTTTAATCAAGAACTCACACAAAGATTCTTGAAGGTCTGCTATAAAAGTTTCCTTGCCCTGAAACCCAGTCTATATGACTGACACCAGCCTGCCCATCCTGCACGGTGCCAGGCTGTAGCGAGCAGCCCCTGTGCGGCAGAACGGAGCTGTGGCTGTGGCTGAGGCTTGGGAAGGGCAGTGGCAATGAAAGCCTCCTGTTGGATTTCTCAGGTGTTAAATGTCCCACCTCTTTTTAACAGAGCCGTTCATGGAGCTGTCTTGATACAGATTTGCTGCCTTTGCTCCATAAATAATTTGACTGAGTTAGATTACAAGCAAGTGGCTTCTGGAAAGAAGCAGCTTTATGCAAGGCATTAGCACAGATGTATGCAGGTTTTCCTTTTACTTAGTATTCAGGAATAACTTTTAAAACCGTAAAAGAAAACACTTGAAATTGCACAGCTGAGACCTGAAAGGCATTGGTGATTTTATCTGTCCAAGAATGAACACACTCTGTGTACTAAGCAGAACTGTGCAGCAGTTTCTCTAAGCATTTAATTTAATGATCTAATTGCCTCCTGACTTGTTAAAATCTGCTTCTTGGAAGAACAGCTATTTCACACATTAATATCCACCAGAATGCCAATATGCCAATATTCCTGGGTAGGTCCATGATTGCAAAGCACATGATTTCTTGTTAAGATACAATTGTCAGAAAAATAAATAGGCATATTTCTGGGAATCTTGCTGTCTTGCTGCAGCTGTTGTTTGTCGGTTTGAGATCTTTTGCTCATGACTTCAGATTTCACATCAGGTTGCTTGCAGACCCTCATAACCATTAGTGAATTATTTTATTACTGAAAGTAATAAATAATAAATAAAGTAAAAATAAAGAAAGTAAAATAAAGAAAGTAATAAGTAATAAATAAATAAATAATAAAGTTAATTGAAAAATTAAAAAAAAGAAAAAAGAGATTTTATTTTAGAACAAAAGGTAAATGCTGTAGTTGTCACGCATGGTGCAATTCAGGAAAGCACGGTCACTTTTGTGAAAGTTTATTTTAAGAATGAATCTTCCTGGTACCTCAATTGTCCTCATCTAATTGAGGAGGATGAGGACAAGCAGAGACATGTTCCGTCCTACTCACACTCTCCAAACAACACCAAACCACAAAAGGATCCCAGCCAAACTGCCATTTGGGGTTAAGTTTGTTGTACACACAAAGCTTTCCCTGGTTTTCAGGTTTGGGAAGCTCTTATCTTCTGTTATACTTAAGCAAGAAGAAGCAATCTAACTTTGTTGCACCAGAACACGCATTTCGTTGAATTAGAGTTGTTGCTTTTTCTGCACAGATCACTGTCATAGGAGCCTGTGCTGGAAGAACAACTGAAATGGCTGACATGCTGCTTTAATGCAGAGTTGTATCATACATTTGTTTAGCTGCAAGGTGTCTGCCTCTTTGGTTGTTTTTTTTTTTGTTAGTTCATTTTTTTAGGGGATGAGAATTTAAAGTAATTTTATCAATGGAAGCTAGAAAAGAAAAGAAAATATTCCTGGAAAACTTAAGATAGGGATTGGGAAAGTTACGGGAATTTTTTGTTAAACTGTGAAAAACCTTATTTCTTCAATAGAAAGCAGTAATTTATTTTTTTTTTTAATTGTGTGGGACAAGTGGATGACTAGAGAAACTTACAGCACCAAGGACAAGGTGATAACTGAGGGGGTGTTGATAACACCCCAGTGGGATGGGGAAGTTTCCTGAGCACATCACTGCAAAGGCTCAAGAGACTGTATGTGAAGGGCAGTGCCAGTGGGAAGAGAGTGCTAGCTGCTGCCTGCCTGGGTACTGCCACCCAGCTGCAGAACTACAGCTGAACCCATCTGGGCACCAGGCAGGCGAAGGGGTTACTGGTGCCCCTGCACACTGCAAGCCAGGCTGTTGGTATCCTCACCCCACATGCAAGAGATGCCCTGAAATCCCAGGCCCGTTTGCCTGCCAGGGCTAGAGTCAATGGCTTCAAGTCGGTGCTGGGTTTTGGGCTCTCTTGGCCTCTCTGCTAATGCTCTTCCCTTTGCTCTTGAGTTACCGCAGATGTTATTTGAAGGCAGGTAGGAAGAGATACAGTAGGAAGAAGGAACCGATGACCTAACATCCTGCTTTTACGTTTTTTATGATAGTTCGGTTGGAAGGATGCTACAAAGACCAGAGAATCACAGAATCATAGGCGTCGGAAGGGACCTCTGGTGATCAGCTAGTTCACCATCCTGCTAGAGCAGAATCCCTACAGGAGGTGATCAAGTTCAACTCCTGACCAATTCACGGCTTGCTGAAATCTAATGCATGCTATTGAGGGCATTATCCAAATGCCTCAGAAATACACTACAGAACTTCAAATGGACCATCCAGACTTTCTGTTAGTGCTCCCATTCCCTGTTCATACAGTTGTGCAACACACTCAGCAGTGGTGGCTGGTACTGGGCAGGATGTGGGCCTGCTCCCTGGGAAAGGATGTGGACCTGATCCCTAGTCAGGATGCAGACCTACTCCCCATGGCAAGATACAGACCTGTTCTCCAGGGCAAGATACAGATCTACTCCCAGCCACTGGGGCTTCTGCACGTCTACACTTGGGTATGACAGCAATCTGCACTGGCTTTGCCTGTTGGTGAGAAGCAGCTTACTCTCCACGTTACTGCTATGAAGGACTTTGGTGTAGCTGTCCTGATAATTGTGTGGAAGTATCTGAGCTGCTTGATGGCTGTTTGGTGCCTTACAGAAGAGTGCTGTGAATGGGAGAAAAAAATACCACAGCCAAGATAAGTGATGGAAAGCCTGCTTCTGCTTCAACAAGCCATAAAAGAAAGAAGAAACTGGGGTAAGGGTTCTGTTTTAATGCTTTTTCTCTTGCTTTTCCTACTTAAAAAATACAGCTTTGTAGTATGTTTCGTCTTTTTATTTATTTTTTTTAACTTTTTTTTTTTCCTTTATGTTTCTTTTTGATACTAGCACTGTCTTTACAGACATACACCCATACTGTAATTACAAAAATTTCATTGCATTTTACAGTCATGGGAGTTCATGTGGTTTGGGGTACATGGTTTTAGGAATGTTTTCCTAAAATTATAATCAATTATATTTTGCTGTTTTTGAAAACTCACATTTCTTCTAGTGAGTTCTCTTTTTTTACAGTGTTACATATATGCATACGAAAGGACATTTATTTCCCTTCCCTTCCCTTCCCTTCCCTTCCCTTCCCTTCCCTTCCCTTCCCTTCCCTTCCCTTCCCTTCCCTTCCCTTCCCTTCCCTTCCCTTCCCTTCCCTTCCCTTCCCTTCCCTTCCCTTCCCTTCCCTTCCCTTCCCTTCCCTTTCCTTCTTTAGAAAATGTGTTTCAGTGAGTAGTAGCCAGAATAACCTGTCCTCTCTTTTTTTTTTTTCTTTTTCTTTCCTCTTTTTTTTTTTTTTTTTCTACATTATTTTTTATTATTTCTTTCGAAGTCGAGAGCTTCACCCTGGGACAGGACAGCAATTTTAGTGGAGCCACTGCAAGGGGGTCAAATTATATATCTTCAATTTTCTAGAGCAAGTCCCTTCCCTAGGAAATAATTTCAGACATGAACTGTTGGGAATATATTGCAAGACACTCATGATTATTTTCTTGCTTTTGATGTAAATTAATGAATGCATGTATGTGTCCCATTACAAGCATTCTGGTAAATTCTTTTTCCAGTGGAAAGGTTTATTACTACTACTATTATTATTATTAGCATTATTATCTACAATCCCTTCTCAGAATAATGCTAATCTTATGAAAGAATATTTGGTGTCTTTAACACATAACAAAAAGCTAACTTCTAACTTCTTACCAGCTTCCCCGAAGGTGAACATAAATTCAAACATCATTACTTAAACCTGCTGAAATCCATGCACTTTAAAAAATTCTTACAAAATGCTTTCTTTTCTACCAAGCAGTTTCAGTTGTTGCATGATAGCAAATGATCTTGAAGAAGAAGTCTGTTCAGCACATTGATATAAAAAATCAGTTGATAAAAATACAGTTTTAAAAAGAGAGATTACTTATTGTAATTGTGGACTTTGAGGGCCTAACCCTACAGACAAGTGCCTGTTTAGCTCCCATTTCAGCACGCCTAACTTACGTGCTTACTCCTAAGCAAAAGTTTTCTTTGGAGGTTTGAAACTTAAATGAAAATGAAACATCTGCTTTTTGAAGCTTAGGGTATTTCTGACTTTTTTGTATATGTTTGCAATTACCCTAAAATACTTGCAAACACGTATCTTTTTTCAAGATCCTGTTTACAAATGTGCCTTTCTTCATCATTTGAAGTGAACGGTAAGTAGATATGTGCATAGAATGGGAGAGGAGTGTAAAGGAGGACACAAAATTACAGTCAAAATATGGTGTGCTAATGGAATATATCCAACAAACACCACTTGGGAAGTCAAAGCCAGTGAGTCATGCTGAGACTTGAATATCTTTTTTATGAGAGAATGTGTATCTAAATATCATCTGAAGATGTACCAAATGTATTTCGTAGTAAGAACAGTGTACAGATACTTCAGGGTTTGCTTCATTTGTAGCATTTTAAAGGGCTCACTCTGAAACAGCAAATTGGTAAGTGGGTGCTTGTTCCCTGGTGTTTGAGACCTTCAGAGTCTGATTTATCTTCTTTTCTTCAGCAAAGGCGGCAACACCACAGGTTCAAAGATATCAGTTGACCTGAAATGAAAGTACATAAAGAGCTTTACATTCTAACCTACAAAAATGGACCAAATTCTGATCTAAACTCTAAAACTAAAAGGAAGAAAATATTGATCAATAGTATCTTTTTAATTCTTTTATATGACATTCAGAAATTTTTCTCAAAATATTCAACAGTTACATTTATTGAAATGATGGTGAATGACCAAAGCTAAACATAATCTCCCACACTCTCTCTCTTTTCCTCACATCACAATTACTCCGCTTTTAATAAGACATTGTGATTTTGAAAACATTCTAGAATGCGCCACTTTTCTTTGAACATTTGCGTCACTTTGAAGGTGGAGTCCTATGAAACAGGTCTCCTGAATCAGCAGTTTTTAGACTCATCTTTTCTGGAAATATTGAAGAAGTATGTATACTCTGCACTTCTTATCTCTAATCTTTGGTTTATTTCTTTGATTCTTGGGCTGTACAGTTTTGGGAGGAAAAGTATCTTGCTATTAATTCACATCCATTTCTCAGAAGAAAAAAAAAAGTTCCATTTTGCTGCTGGTTTTGTTTGATGCATTTTTATATGGGTCATGAGAAGTTGTGGCATTTTCAATGTGTGTCACACCCAGTGTTGTCTCTTATCTTGTCTGAAGCAGATGATGCAATTTGGTGCCTTTTCCTGTGTATGGCTAAGATTAGGGCATGACAGTGGGCAAGCCAGCAAAAATGTGTCTAGGTAAGACCACGTGACTGTGACACTGAAAAGGGATAAGTGAGTGTTGCAGTGAGGTGAATGTGGGCCTCTGGGAGTTTTTTTCCCTTGCTAGCAACCTGTGCTCCTAAATCAAGAGTGGCTTTAGAAGGCTGTAGTGCTAATGCATCTTATTCCATGGAGGCAGAGTCCTGTAGATATCATGACATCATATGCAACATCTTCAGTTGCTTCTGAGGAGCACCCTAAAAGCGATCCCAGTTTCCCAGTGTTTTCATATTTCTGATAAGAGCCATTAAGGCATTGCTTTTACTTCTAGAGCTCCCATACTTGAGGTACTCCTGGACAAAACACCAGTCTCAAATCTATATTGCAACCTTCTTGTAATTATTCTGCTGCAACTCAGGATTCCTTGTCCCCTGGTCTACTTAAAAGGGTCTTGTCTGAATGTAAACATTACATAGTGTTGCTCATAACATAGCATGCGAACCTGGGCAAAAACTTTTCCCCAGTTCTTTATGGGTATTTGTTGGCAAATTAAAACCTCAAGCATCTGCTTTCATGGATTTGGAGTGGAGCAGAAGCTTGAACTTCAGTCTCTTCCATTTCCCTGGCATGTAAACCTCTCCTCCTCTCTAGGAAGAGCCTGTAGGCTATAATCAGATCTCACCATTATTATTAGTTTGGCAATCAGAAGATATGGGACCTTCCTGGGTTTGTGTTTTCAAGAAAAGAGGCTGTGGGGAAGTGAGTCAGAAGACATGATACAAAGAAAGTACCATGTGTTCTACCTCTGGCAAAAGAGAACTCTTTACTGATTCAAGCTGAATAAACCAGCTGCCTTGTCTCTTAGCACTTGGAAATGGTAAACAGAGAATGTACCCATAAAAGTAGCGCTCAGCATCTCAGTGTGGTATGAAAAACTCCACTGATCCACAGCAGTCTACAACTTGAAACACCTTGTATGCAGTACGCCTCTCCCACTGCTTCCTCACAGCTGAGTAAAACAGCAGAAACAAGCCCTGTGCTACATGACCAAGTTAGAAAATAGTTTAAAAGCCAAGTGCGTTGCACAGAGCAGCATTTTAGCTGATAGAACAGTACCTGTATGACTGCACAGCTAACACTGTGTATGAAGTTTGGTCTGAAATATCAGGAGTGTTTTTTTCTCTTGAAAGTGAACTACATAAAGAACAACATGAAGATATAATGGTGTATGGGTGCTGCTGTCATCATGACCAGCTGGACTCTGTCTCTCAAGGACTAATCTCTCTTGGATTAGGTTCTTCGTGGACTTTGGCATGTGAGTGTACTAGCAGTCTACTACATAGAAAGTGCTTTTCAGCTGACAGATTTTCAGCTTCACATCATTTGTTGAAAGATTATTAGTCTCTTCCTTTCTGTCTTTTGTATTTATGCTGGTTGGAGTACACATTGCTCATGTAACAAGCTTCCTATAATCATCTAAAAGCCACCTGAGAAAGGTCCTGAAATGATTTGAAAGCAGATGCTGGAATCAAGCTTACATTGCTGGAAACCTGCCTCTCTAACTCTGTCATAAGTTGTCTTACTAGCCATTGATCTGCAAAGAATTCATCCATTGCCAATGAACTCTACATCCTCCAGTGAACTTTCAAGCTCATCTAAAACCAAGATGGAAGTCTAATACTCAGGCAGTCCAGAAATTGAGGGGAAACAATCTTCTTCTGATCACTGCCCAGGAGATATTTCCAACACAAGCTTCAGAAAGTGATCAAAGTGTTTTCCTTGGGACATCAAATAAAGAAGTGAATGAGATGCCTTCAGTGGGATACCTATCTCCCAGATTCTCCAGGTGCTGAGGAAATCTGTTCTGCCTTTTCTAGAGCCACTTCAAAAAGCTTCAAGCTTTCAAGGTTGGAGTTGCTAGAGCAAGGCTTGGATGAATGCCTTACAAAAAACCATGGAATATGCAAAGACAGAAGAGGACTGGAGCAATTGGAAAACAAACCTATTAGTTAATCAGGGATTCCTTCCATCCCTCCTCAGCCCTGCACCCAGGGCGTGCACTAGGGATGCATGTCCTGATATGCCAGCCTGAGAGTGCTGAGAATAAAGCAGTCTCACAGGTGGCTGGTGTTCACAGGAAACTGGGGTGTGACAGCCTTCCCATCCCAGTTTTCAGGATCTCTGGGCACAGAGCTACAACACTGAAAATAATAAATAGGTCTGATTTATATTTCCAGGAAACCAACCAACCAAAAAAACCCAAACCAACAAACAACCAAAAAAAACCAAAAAACAAAACAAAAAAAAAAACACAAAACAAAACAAAAACAAAAAAAAAAACCAAACCCCAAAGCCAAAAAAACCAACAAATAGCAAAAAAAGTGAAGCAGGTCTTACTATCCCTGTACAGCATCAATTAAGAAGAGGCTGGAGATCATCTTTGAATGGACTTTTCCTTTGCTCTATCCAGCTCTCCATAAGTAGCCTCGTGATTAAAATACTTTTGCAGAGGAAGAATGAGACACAGATGAGAGCCAGGCTGGAGATGGGCTGCTGGCTGGGTGGGAGAGAGGTGGGGTCAGTTCATGACGTGGGCTGGTCAGCCCCAGGTGTAACAGCTGGGACTGTGTCTGAAAGATCAGATGGAGTCACTGCTTAGCACTTAGTCCTCCTGTTGTTCAATGGGATTGCTGCATTTGGAAAAAAAAAAAAACAAACACATAAAGCAGCTGTTTAAGAATAAAATGATATAAATGTGAAGTGTTGGCTTGGCATCATGGATGTCATCCCCAGCCAGTTCCTGCACAGATTTTTGCTTGGTAAATTGGTAAATCCATATTTGTCTGCTAATCAGAGGAGGAGGAAAGGAGCAGTAAGATGGCAGTAACTGTTGTCTCTCAACCAGATAGTTCTGTGTGTATAGCTCTGGAGAAGCTTTGGTCATGCTATGTGAGGTGAGTGCCATCTGTTGCTGGCAGTACTTATATAACAGGTAAACAAAATGGTAAGTCAAGTTTGAGATGTACCTGAAGAAGAGGCAGGCTGAGAAGGGTTTGCTGGCATGTGTAGCATTAGAAGGTGCTTCTTTTGCACTCTTTTAAGGATCACACAGTGTTTTCTGGAAGGCTATAGCTAGGCAGTCTGAAAAGGTAAAGGTGCAGCCAGTAATGGAAGATACTTTGGCTCAAAGAAAATCAAATTAATAGAATCCCTTGATCACTAAGGGAAAACTGGCTACTGGTTCTTCCAGTAGCATTTGTGCTAAATTGCCAATTTCTTAAAATTTGGAAAGACTCCTGGAAATAAGAACTTGGAATCAAGGCAACTTTTATTATTCAAGGAAATCTCTGTGATAAGCACTGGAGAGTTAGAGGAGATTGTGCATATTACACATACTAGAATACCGAATAAAGCATGTTTCATTAAGACTGATGGCTCTAGGTTCTATCATCAGTATATCTTGCAAAGCATTCTCTAGTAATAAAAAAAAGTCTTAAAAAAAATAAAGAGGCTTTGATTCCTGTTCAAGGTTATTTGGAGGGCAGGAAGTGGGCTAGAGCATGTTAGACTGGGCAACAGTAATGCTTAGTTTCAATGCTATGCAAAACTGGTGATCCAAGTGTTTCTTCTGTTTCATTCTTTGTCAGTTAACTGTTAAACTGATGAAAGGCATGTCTGTTCTTAGAATGACAATATTATTGAAAAGTTTAGGAAAAGTAAAATAAAAACAAGCTGGTTGACTTCTGAAAGGAAAACAAGTGTTGAAGACATATATTTGTTAAGACATATACAGCTTGTTCACTCTATCTACCCACGAGTGGGAGAAAAACTGGCATTTTCCACACCAAGTGTTTCTAGTGTTTCAGTTAAAGCTTAATGTGATCTGTCAGCTGTAGAATATGTTAGTGCTGACTTTTGTAGATATTTATCTATTTTTTACACTTCCTGCCTATGCGTGGAATGTCAAAGGGTGTCCTTCCCTCACTGTTTGAAACTGCTTGCTCTAGGATGGGAAAGAAAGACCTCTGCTCTTAATCAGCATCAAAAGCACATGGTCACAGATCATGGACAGGTAATTGATTACTCTGCAGAGATAGAACCTAAGGAAAGGTGTTGCATTTGATGAAAATACTTGCATACTCTGTCTCATGTAATAGGTATTTTGTCCATGCAATCTGATCCTTTCCTCCTTTTCAATAGTTGATGAGGATTTTGTTTTTCTACGCAATCTGGAATACAGCCAAATTTTTGTCCTTGTAGGAACATGAGTAGAGATTTATTTTTGAGATACGTACTTCTGAATAATGTATGCAAAAAGGGTAGGATCATTAGGAGGGCCGATGTTGAAAGGTTGTTAATTTGTTTTGCAGACTGATGAACTGCTAAGTGTGATGCTAATAGAATCAAACGGCGTGCACCACAGCAGTTAAACAGTTAAATGCTGCAGCTTTGCCATGGTCACTCAGTACTGTCACTACAATTCACGTGCTGACTACCCATACAGTAGTGGGTATGTATGTAGTTATACTAAGAGTCCCTCTCTGACACGAAAGAAAGAACATTGCAGATACAATTGTTTTTTGCTATGACATCATTTCCCTCTTATGCTAAAGTAATGCTTACAATTTTGTGAAGTAATACTCCACTGTTTCACAAAGTAAAATGTAATTATGGGATATGACGTACTAGAAACCAGAAGGATTATTTGTGATACTTGTACATCGTTTCTGGTGGATGTTCCAGTGAAATAGATCAGTAAGACAAATTTCCAGACTCTGAATACTAGGTACTGATTAATACTGGGAGTCGTAGAGCATCCTTATTTTTGAATTGAATAATTGTACATCGCAACACCCCATCTTATTCCAGATGCTTTGATAGAACAAAAACTGAACTGAGAAGAAAAAAGATTTTCTCAATATTAAGCTTTTTGCTTTTGACCACCAACTCCATTGCAGAATTCAGTTTTGATCATAACTAAAATCATGCGTGGGCTGACTTAAATATGTCTTTCAATTTAATGAAAATTCTGAGTAGGTCTTTAACCAAGAAAGCTACCTAAATTGAGCAATTTGCACAAATGAGACTGTATTCTCATTCCCATCTCTAAAACTCTGAATGCCTGCCAGACCTTATCTTCAATCTCCTAATTTAGGTAGGAGGAGGCCACTCAGTGTTTGAGAGAGCGATGTTACATAATGCTTGCTTAGTGTAACAGATTTTGATCAATACATACCAGCTGAAACTTGGCAGCATGGGGAGGCAGTGTTGATAAATTCTGTGTGGACATGTTTACCTTTTTGTTAGCTACAAAACATGTTCAGGGGATTACATCAAATGTAATGTGCTCTGATAAAAGCAACTGTATTTGAAAATTTAAATGGCTGACGTTTGCACTTCAAATTTGCACACTATAGCAGGTAATTGGCAGAAGCCATCTTTAATGGATGCCCAGTTTAATATGGTCATTATAAAGCATGCACTGTACTTTCACAATTTTTATTAATTATCTCTATAGATGATGTTCATTTGAGATTAAAACACTGTGGCTTCCTTTTTCGTGGAGCTTCTTAACTTGTATTCTGAAATATTGTGTGCTTCCTAAATGGACTAGATGACTTTTCGTAGTACTTTGACATCTAGTAAGTCCTTCCAAATGGACGAGACTTCCCTAATATGCCAAGCATTATTCAGACATTTGTAAAATGGCTTGCTTTCTTGTAGCACTAGGTCATGCAGTATTATAGTAGTTATTGGAGGAAGCTCTGGGAAGCATCTTCAAGAACTAGACCACAGGCAAAACGTATTGTCTGAATACCACAAAGCTGAACTTCAGTATCTTAACAAAAAAAAAAAAAAAAATTTCACTTTCTGATTTGAGAGTATTCTGTTATGCCTTTCATATAATGAATATTTTTAAGTTATTCTACAGTTTTAAATCAGTTACCAATATGCAACCAATACTGCTAGATTACTCAAAATATTTTTTTGTAGTCTTAGACTCTAAAATATCTACAGTATTTACCTCACCCTTTAAGCTTCTTCCTTATTAGTAACAGGATTATATTACAAATCAAACACATCCCATTATCCTCTTCTCTGCCACAAATAGGTATTAGTTCTTGTGATCAGGAGAAAAAAATTCAAAGGATCAATAGAATTACTAACATCAGTTAGAAAGGAAATTTCCAAACCTTAGAAATGTTATCAACTTAATCCAATTTTGGAAATGTTTCATAGTTGACAATATTTTCCTATAGAGAGCTTATTTAGATCCAGTTAGTACATGGCTTGTAAGAAAATATGTTGTCCAGAGAGTCTTTCCACACATGATATGCAGTCAATGCAACCTCCCTTTCCTATTCTAGCACTGTGTCCTGCAATTGTCACACTGGTGTTTCACCTTCATACCCAAACATGCTGGGTTATTTGACTGATGGAAGCAAATTTTGTGGAAATAAGCAGCTGGGTGGAAGAGATACAATTCCGTGACTGAAGAAGTGACTTTCATATGAAATTATACTTTGTTCCAGGTAATCAATGTGAAAGAGAGTTATGAAACCAGGCAGTTTGCAGCCGACCCGATGCAAAAAGAAAACCACATATAATTCAATCCTGGTTCATCTACTTCTGTTTTCTCCATGTGACATTATACAACTGCTGTATGCAGAAGCAAAGCTTAGCTGTGTTTGTGAAGTATCCTTGAAGAATCGCACGCTTCTGCTTGATGGTTCCTCCTGACAGAGCAGAACCAGAAGTCATTTGCCCTTTTCTAAACAGGAAAGGTCAAAAGTGAATGACATCGTAGTGCTCTCATGGTTTTATGTCCAGGTCTGTATTACCCTGAGAAATTATTATAGATAACATTTATGAGCACGTATCCATATCTATGTGCACGTGTGGATAACGCACATATCAATTTGACAGAGTTTAAAAGGCGTTGTTGAAATAGTCTTCTCTTGAGTCCTTTTAAACTTTCAGGTCTCACCAAAGAGTTCATATGGGGGTTTGAAAAATGTACTAAGAAAGTGTCTTTTGTAGATGCAAAAGCTCTAAGTATTTGCTCACTGAAGGCTTTTGGAATGGCTGGTCTGCAGAGCACTTGTTGGTGTCCTTAGAACAGCTGGCAGATGGTGTTGTGCAGGCGCTGCTCCAGACACTGAGGCTTTACAGAATAGTGTCTCAAGTGGTTCTGCAGGGTGGATGTGGATCTTAAGTGATTTGCAAATGGAGTTGGTGAGCTGTGTTGAGGTACAGCCCATGTGATAAAAGCGTTAAGTACTTCCATCCTAATATTAAAAAAGATCAGTCCCCTACTCTCAGTGAAAGCACAGCCACCCAAGGATTTTTCCTTAATAAAAAAGCATCAGAACAAACATAAATAAGCCATTAATTTTGTGTGATTTTTATTTGCACTTTTGCATGTCTACTCTCAGGATTGTTTGGGGTTTTTTATTTTCATTCAGTAGACTTATTTCATTTTTTTCAGAGTTGTGGCATGGTATCATTGTAGTCTAATACATGAAATCATTTTGAATAGATTTTCATTAACATAATTGGTGAAGATTGTTTTGTGCAAGTAAAATTCCAAGATGCTGAGTTTCTGCCTGTAGAGACACGTCTGCAAGGTGTAGTACTTTGCAGCACTTCAGCTTGAAAACTGGAGGTATAACATAAGGCCAGAGTTTCTGTAGGTCAGCCTTTCATTTCTGAACTTGTCAATGGATAAAGAACAGAGACAGGAGAATAGCAAGAGGTAGAATAAATAACTCCAGGGGATGTTATTTTGGGAGAAAGTCAAACACTGCTGTGACGAGTAGCTAGAAGAAGTAGGGTAGCCGTGTACAAGTTCCGCATATTGTGCAGGCTTGACAAGTCAGGGTTCTTGGGGTAGGGATTCTCGAGCTGAGTGAGGTTGGGTCATTGTTCTGCTGACTCTGAGTTCTGTTCCTTGAAGTTCTCATCAAACAGGAAAGAATTTCCCTCCTTCTCTGACAAACTTCCTCTTTATAAGGGATTAAAGAACTGAGAATTTTACGGAGAGGAAAAAGGTATAAACAAAAGCAGTTTTCAGTACTTGAACCTCATTTACCAGAGTTGCTTATAGATGTTTAGTTTCACAAAGAAAAAAATAAAGTGGATTATTTTAGTCTTTGGCAAAACATAAGATCAGTGTCTCTCAGTATGAATTCTTAGGAGAATGGTGGCAAGCTGTCAGTGATAGTTAAAAATGTTGTTTGTATTCAAAAGATATAGGAAGGAAGTATGCAAACTGAGTAGCAAAAACTTCCAGGAAAGAGGCAGTAAAGACATGAAACAGCAAGCATAAAGAAAAAAGTCTTAAATTGTCAAAGACCACACATCTGTTTGGAGGTACAGATTTCTGTCATATTGCTGGTTTCAACAAGTTTTTCCTTTCTCAAACTACTCTGAGATCTACATTTGAGAATGAAGAGGTAAGAAGTGTTTGAGTATTCCGTTATTCCATTAAGAAATGAGGAGAGAAAACAAAAAATATGCTATTAAGTGAATTATATAATAATGTCTTTTTTACAACCTTAATTAGTGTGAACATAATTTTAATATATTCATCTTTTTCACTTTCTATTCCCACTGTCCTTTCTTCTCATTTTTCAAACTAGGGAATCTCATACATCCTTGTGTAAAATATGAACAGATTATTATTTTTAAAATAATTTTACAAATTATTTTAACATATTCCGTTTAAATTGTGAAGTGCAATCTTCTAGACTTCATGTGAACAGTGATAAATTCAGCAGGGTACTGGTTGTTTGATTTTATTCTGTCACTGCTTGGAAATAATGGTTGTAGGAAGGAAGCAGGAGAAAGGAAAGACAAAGAGATAGTTGAGATCCACAACTGTAGACTAGTCGAGTAACTCAAATTTTCAAATAAATGCTGTAATAAAAATTCCAAACACCTATTAAGTACATCAAAGAACAAAAATAGATGAATTGCAGTCAACAAGTCATGTCACGCCAATATTATTTCCTTCTTTCAGAGGATAATAGGCCTTTTGGGCAGATAGAAAGCAGTAAATTCTATCTGCCTTGTCATTATTAGAGATTCTGGAATTGTTTTTTATGACATATTCATACAGTAAATGGGCTAGAGAGATACAGCCAACTTAATGTATAAACTAGCTGGGTACAAGACCTCAAATTCAATTTTAAACAACTTTGCCACTCAGAATACTGTCCAAAAAATAGAATTGGTATTGGGACTCTCACAAGAGTCTTTTCTGGGTTTAATACTTACCAGTATTTTCTTCAGTGGGTTAAGTGATAGAGAGTGTGCTATGGAGTTCTCAGATGCTGAGGAACTGGAAGGGGTTTAAAGCATGCTGAAGGACAGGGTGTATATTGAAAATGTACATTTATTGTAGTACAAATGTTCAAATGTGATTCTAAAGCAGGCAATAAATGTCTTTTTTCTGTACGATCTCTTTCTGTTGTTTTCTCCTTACATACTTTTTTTCCTGTATGTTCTTTGTCTGTTGGATCTGGCTTTATACCTTGGCTAGCTTCATTCTGTCCTTACTGCTTCAAAACTTTTTTTTGCTGCTCATTAATTTCCTAATGTCTATTTTCTTTTCAGGTTACTGAGGATCCGTGACTTAGTCAAGCTGGTCTATTTTTAAGTTTCCTCATTCTTCCTTTTAGATGGTGACATTTCTTTATTTCTTTTAATTTCTTTTTTTTTTTTTTTTTTTTTTTTTTTTTTTCTGAAAGACACGTACTACTTTTCTGCCAGTGAAATATCAATTCCTCGATCACTGTATCTTATGTCTTAATATCCACTGCTCTTGTTCATCCTCTTTTTTTTTTTTTTAATAGAAACACTAAACTATAATGTAATGATTCTACTGCTTGACTTACCTTTACAGAACTGGTTCTCTTGGAAGTGTTGCTGTAAGTCTCCTTCTCTAGCTGGTTTTGTCACCTTTCCTATCTGATCTCAGCTTCTCAAATCAGTAGGGATTTGCTTTCCTGCCCAGCTCTAGGAGAAAGACTTCCAGACAGCTGTATGGGTAATTTTCTAACACTGGGCTGTTTATCTTCACCTTTATCTGTATACTTCCAGCTAAGCAACTTCTATTATCCACGTGCAGCCAAGGTGTGGAGCACATGTTCTGCTGGCACAGGGCAATGGCATATCTTTTTTCCCAGCCTAGCCAATCTATATGAATTACTCCATCCATTCTTAGCTATGCTATTGGCATAGATAGTATTTGTGTTCAATTTCCCACGTTTCTTTCTCTGGTACAGACGTCTAAAGTGTTCTGTAGATGGATTGTTTGGTTTTGTTTTCTTGCCGGGGACCTTGTATGACTATTACTAGAGAAAAATAAAATAAAATAAAATAAAAAGGAGCAGGTATAATTGGCAGATCGTCAGGAGAGATATTTCCTGTGAAGAGAGGAAATATTAGTGGTAAGGCACTACTGAAACACGAATCTGGAAGAAAGGTCAGGAAGAATAAATGCTGACATGAACCAGTCAGACACTTGTCATTATGGGAACAGAAATCCTCTAGTGAAAAAAGAAGCTAAGAGGCTGATCAGCCTACTAAAATAAAGACAAAGGAGTTGTTATTCGTAGGCAAACCTAGAGGCTGAACACAAGGGAAAGAGCCAGATAAGATAAAGGATGACTGATACTGGTACAAATGGGTGTAAATAGCTTGCAAATAACTTCAGCTAGTAGCACTGGAAGATGGCTGTTAATAAAGGGAGAAAACAAATTGCTGGAGCAGGTCCCATTAGAGAGGGGTTTGGGTTATAGTAAGTCAGAGATAAAAGGATCCAAAGAAGTGTAACAAGATGAAAATGCTTAAAGAACCTCCTCTGCCTCGGAGGTTGCAGCAGACACGGTAAAACCACCCAATAGTACCTCTTAATTCTGTGCTTTAGAAAAGATGTCACACATTAAATTCTGTCTCAAATATATAAATATATATATTTTGACAAAAATATTCATGCTGTTCTCGGTGGTGTGTAGCAATAGGACAAGGAGGAATAGCTTAAAACTTGAACATAGGAAGTTCCACACTGACATGTGGAAGAACTTTGCTGTAAGGATGGCGGAGTACTGGAACAGGTTGCCCAGAGAGGTTGTAGGGTCTGCTCCTTCTATGAAGATATTCAAGATCCATCTATCTGTGCAACCTACTGTAGGGAACCTGCTATAGCAGAGGGGTTGGACTTGATAATTTCCTGAGGTCCCTTCCAACCCCTGTGGCTCTGCAGTTCTCGTATCCCCTATGTAATTATCAGCATGGATTGATTTAACAAAGCTGCATCTACCCGACATGGTTTTTTGAAGCTACCAGATAAAAAGAGAAGTTTACAGAAGAGAGAAGTTACTCTTTGGTTTTAAGGATTATCTGAAGAGCTGAGTGGTAACTGTTATGTTTACTCTTTGTATCTAAGGATTGATTACTCATCTAAAAGTCAATGGTTGCCTAGTGACAAGCAATCATTATTGCTTGTCAATTATGCTCTAATTTGATTTCTTGTGTACACACAAAATATTGTCTTGGCCCAGAGCTATGCAGTTTTCAACAAGACAATCCAGGGGTTTTGGCATTTCTGTAATAAGCCTCCTGCATGTTTTGGTTAATCGATGGGACAGTTTGCATGATGTTACTTGTTTTTATGTTCAAAGGCAGAATAAGGAGGCACTGTTTTGTTTGATTGTTATGGCTTGTTGTTTTTTTGTTTGTTTGTTTGTTTGGCTTTTTTTTTTTTTTTTTTTTTAATCCTGTAATATATTTTTTTAAATATTTATTTATTTATTTATTGCCAAATAAAAATAAACCATATAAAGCAAACAAAAACCTGTGCAGGTCTTCTCTGCTGTGTACTCTGATGGTCTGGGCGACATTGACTCTGGCAATTTGAGTTGTCTGCTCTCTTTTATTTCAGTATATTGGTAAACGAAGGTAAATTCCTGGTGAATGTGAATTTACTGATTGTGAGTTCCTTCAGAATACTGAAAACAAGACATTGGAAACACAAGTCAAAAGGACTGTAAAGCAATCAAGCTGTAGTTTACAAAGCTCTGCTTGTGCTTCTTCAGATTCTTGCTACTAAAAATCAGATTCTTTTCAAACAGTAATTGTTGTTCTGAAAATTAAAGTGAATACGAAATACATAACAAAAGGAAGTTTACAGGGGTGGATTGTGATAGGACAAAGAGAAATGGTTTTAAAGTGAGACAGGAGTGATTTAGGTTAGATATTAGAAGGAAGTTCTTCACACAGAGGGTAGTGACACATTGGAACAGGTTGCCTAAGGATGTTGTGGATGCCCCATCCCTGGAGGCATTCAAGGCCAGGCTGGATGTGGCTCTGGGCACCTGGTCTGGTGGTTGGTGACTCTGCACATAGCAGGGGGTTGAAACTAGATGATCATTGTGGTCCTTTTCAGCCCAGGCCATTCTATGATTCTATAAAGATATATTTCCACTGTATCATCCTTCATTTATGAGGGACATGAATTTTTAAAATATGTTTATTATTTCTGTCAGATTTCACCCGTACAGAAGTTTCAGACCAGAATTGTTTTTGTATTGGATCTGGACTACACATACAATTCTGTGGGGGAGGTGTGTGAGCCCCTCTCTGTTTATCTAGGCATATCCATACTGGATGCATTATTTTGTGGTGGCGGTTTCAAAGGGAACAGCTGTCCTGTTTGCCCTGTTGGCAGCTGCGGAGGTGAAGTGCAGCACCCACCTGTGCTGGAAATATTTCACAACTTCACAGGAGTTTTGGGAAAAGGCAAGGAACCCTTTTTTGGGAATACTCATGTATAAAATCATCCAGTTTGGTCATGGCAGTTTTGTGGGTGATTCTTTTACTTTTTAGTTGGGATATCTATTACCACTATATAGACAAAAAAAGAAAAAAACAGACACATGATAGAAAGTCTGCTTACTTTATTAATGAACAACAGTAGTAGTGAGTGACATTTCAAAAGCTACACTACTGTTATGCCATCACTTTCCTTTTTTAATCCATAAGCCGTGTAACTTTCTTTTCCAAAAAATATTGTACAGTATCCATACATAGAACTGTCTTCTTGCACATGGTCTGTGCTTCATATGTAGTGATAAATGTATCATGACATGGTGAAATTCTGAGCTTAACAAAATGTTGCTTATTTTGATACGCCATTTCAATTTATAGCTTACACAGAATCATAGAATCATTAAGGCTGGAAAAGACCATGAAGACCATCTAGTCCAACCATAAACTAGTCACTGCCATATCACTAAACCATGTCAATAGCATACGGAAGTGTTCATGTGAAAATGAAGCATCAGGGTACTTTCTCACCAATCAGACACAACATGGAAGCATCTTATAAGGGTTTAAGTCTAGATTATCCTTTTTTTTTTTTTTTAATCCCTAGGTCTTGTTTTACTTTGGTTTTTCCACTATTTAACAAAGAAAGGGTCCAAGATCATGATGAACCATCAAATAAACATGAGGACTTAGTATGGTGATGTCATCTCCATATTTTATTCATCCATGGAGAGCTGAATGGAAATAAGAAGGAAGTATAAGGAAGTGGGTATTACTTTTGCATGTGGCATCAACTTGTTCTCTTACAGCAGCTACTCTAAACCATATTTGGAACAGGTCAGAAAGGAAACACAGGAAAGAAGCACAAATATTGCCTTCAGGTTTGCTGTATGGGTTCAGTTTCTCCTGCAGGAAGTCAGCATCTGGCTGGGTCCTGAGTGCCAGGGCAGAGCTGCAGAAGAAGGGATCTTCCATCTCCTCAGCCGGCAGAGTGGAAAGGGGGAATGGCACGTTTTAGAGCCTGGAATATATCAGCCTATAACTAATGGGCCTTGTTCATAAGGAAAACATTTTCTGCGCATGATTCTCCAGGAGAGGGAGCTAGAACTGTCTGGAAATGTCAGCAATGCAGCCTTGCCAAACACTGCAGCCTCGCCCCATCCTTCAAACACTGGCAGCATCATTCCGTGCAAACAGCTGCTGCCGGGGGACTGTTGCTCAGAGCCACCGGGAACTGCCCCAGGCAGCTGCAACTGCAAGCAGAAAACAAATTCCCTTCCTTTTTTCTACGTCTGACCTGTTCTATGCCAAGAATCACTAGCAGTGCAAAACAATTCTGCTATGGCAGTGCAAAGACCCAAGCGTCTCACTGCCTTGTTCAGATAATTAGCAAAACACGCACTCCTTTTCTACATTTATCTTTGTGCACATCTGAGACACCAGAGGCAGGAGGCAAACTGAGAGCAGAAGGGAACTAGAAATAAAATATGCAGCATCTTGCTGTTCAATAAAAGGTAGGAATGCTTTCTGGATCACTGAGCTGGATCTGTAAACTTGTGCTTCCTAGTGATTTAAACACATACACAGAAAACACAGCAAAGTGGGATCTTCTAGGAATACTGTATTACATGGAGAAAAAACAGACTTATGAAATCTGTTAGAGGCTGATAATGCATTTGGAGTTTTGAAATCATCAGTAATTAAAAGAAACTGAAATAACTGGTCTGAAAGAAGAGTCAAGGATTCAACAAAATACTATAGCTAAAATGGCACAGTGTCTGTTTCCTCTGGCAAGTCAGGATCCCTAAAGAATGTCAGCTGGATTAGTGCCTGCAGAGATGAAGCTTGAGTTGCACCCTACAATGGGGGGTGTGAAAATAGCTAAGCAAGCTTTTCTTGGGAGATTCCTGGGTTAAAGAAATGCCCATCATCACAGGCAGAGATTTGCACACATGAACACCTATAGATATATGAATGAAAAATTACTGAAAATTATTAAATCAGAACCTCAGAGAAACATGTTACAAACTAAAAACCAATCTGCTTTGGGAATGAGGTGGAAGGATTTCAGAATTTGGCAAATGTGCATATGTGAAAGCCCCACTTGCAGTTCACTGAATGAAACTGCTGTGCTCAACGACTGACCAGTGACTGCTTAGTGCAGTGTTTGAGGCAAGCTGCACTGCCATTAGACTCCATGGCAATATTGCTTCTGTATGATATTTGTTGGCCTTGACTTGAGCTGGTGATTGATACATCCGATGGCCAGCATAAAACAGGAGCAAAGGCTGGGCGAGAGGATGAATGGAAGGAAATGACTTCAGACAGGAGATACAGTCTTTACTGCAAATTCTTAGTTTTGATTTATGTGGGCAGAGTGTGGTTATGGAAACGTCTCAATTATTGCATCCTGTGAGAGAATTGTTGCAGGGCTTCCACTTGTTCATGCTGTGGCGATGGAGCATTGCAGGAGGAAGGTACAGAGGCAGGCAGCTTCCCATTTGTTTGAAGATTTCACTCATCTCGAGTAAAACTGAGCTATGCATAACTAGGGCCTACATTCGGTAACTTTGGTATTGACAAGGCCAAGAGGTTTTGGTAACTTCTTATTAGGAGGTACTTCAGGTTGCAGTACCACCACATTGCCCTTTGGTCTGCTGAAAGCAGCCAAATACTGAAACACTACACTCTCAAGGATTATGCAAACAAGGGGAATATTTGCATAGAGAGCATAATATTGACATTTGCATGTACACAGTGCTACTTTAAATCACATTGAACAACGTTACAATTCAGGCTGCTTTGTTAGATTTACATGCTTTTCAAATTAGGTCTGATTCAGAAACAAAATAATATGTGTTTTTAGCTTCTAATCAACTATTAACAGGTGATGTAAACACCTGGAGCATTGTATTGCATTCAAACCCATTTAAAATATCCATCCAACAACTGAAGCTGCACTCTGATTTTTCTTCAGTCATCCTATTTTATCAAGAATATCCACAAGAGCTACTACATTACAATTATAATATTTTCCAATACATGACAGTGTAGTTGTGTGGGAAGAAATATATCTGAGGAAACACCTTAGCAACTGTCTTAATTGTTAAGAACAATTTTCTGTCTAAGGAGACATTCTTACAACTACCAAGATGTTTATTTTTAAAAATTACTTGTGTGTAAATATTCTGAAATTGTATACTGATTTTCAGCAATAAATATATTATTTTGTTTGCTCTTTTAATTAGAAAATGGGCAAAATATTCAATAAATTCAGCGTATGCTTTTTAAACAGAAGAGGAAAAAGCCTAGGGACTCATGAGCCAGAAAATGTATAGTTACAGAATACTTTTTTTTTTGGTTTGTTTTAAGTGACAAAGACAGAGCAGAAGTTTTACTGGCCTTTATAAAAGAACAGATCTGTGAGGAAAGAATTTGTACGGCAGACAGGGGAAGGCAGCTGTCCCAGTCAGCAGTGAAGGGCAGCAAAGGAGGGCATTTAACTTACATTACTCCAGTGACTAAAATACAACCTCTGTGGTGGTGTTTCACTGAGGCCCTTGGGTAGAGGTCTCTCTGAGACCCCTGGGTACACTTACCCAGAGTGTCTCATTTGCAGAAACTATAAAATACTTTTCTGCAGTTGGTTTATGAACTTGACCTATGCTAAAGTAAGAAAGCTCATCCAGTTCATTGTCTGTGAGTGTTCAAAAGGAAACTTTTAGTTTAAAATACTAGTTTTTCTTTCAGTGCCTATTTTTCTCACTACAGATGTAATCCCCAAATTATATTCTCCTTATTATACTGTGTGAATATCCTTAGCTAATCTGTGTTGCCAGGCCCTCTGCTAGTCATTGTATTCCATTTCAAAAATTGTTGGTAATCTTTTTGTCTATTTATGCAGGAAGACATTCTTATCCCAACACAAATCTGGATATCAGCAATAGCTATAGGCAGTAATTGTGAGAGCAATGAATGAAGCTTGAGAATCTCTGATAGATGGAGGTGTAGCCACAATACTGACAATAGCAGCTCACTAAGTAAATAAAATGGTTGTAATGTGTGGTAGGTGATTAATATACGAAATTTGGGAACCTAGAACCTAGAATTGAGTGTGGCACATCTTTATGTGAAGAAAATGAAAGCAAAGATCATAGAGAAGAGGCATCCAGATGTTATATCAAAAGAAGAAAATCTTCCAGAGGAGTAAATACCTGTCAGCAGCTTGTCTTGATTTCTTGGTCTTCCTTACATTAAATTGTGTGCCTACAGATGTTCTCCTTGTTGTTGGTGTTGTTTTCTGTTGTTGTTGTTGAAACTTTTCATATAAAGCCAGTGAAAACACCATGATTATGGAAGTTATTATTAAGAATGAACTGATGAGGCTGTCACTTCTTTCATATTGCTTAGGGCTCTCATTCAAAAGGAATTCAAATGAAACGTGTGTAAAACTGAAAAGTGAAGAAGAATATTGCTATATAAGAAGTTGTGAAATCACGATAAAATTGCTGAATCAGTATCAAAATGAAATTACAATGCCTAAATTTAGAGCACGGTGAACAGTAAACAGAACACCGAGTGACAAGGTAGCCCAGCTCTCCCACACTGAGTTTAATAATCCAGCTAAGCAGTGCTTTCCAGTGTTAAAATAAAGCATGGACTTAAAAATAACTCAATTTAAGCAGTTCAAGCTAAAAGTGTTCTGGTATGTGTTCCATTGATTTCTGTGTAGCATACCATGTGTCACACGCCCACTAACTGGTTGATCACTGCAGTACACATGCTGGGAGTTGAGACTTGAGTAGGGGGATATGCTACCTGAAGCTGGGTATTACAGTGGTGGGGAGCTGCCCACCTGCACCACGCTACCTCTGGTCCCCAGAAGTGCTGCTGCCAGAGTCTGGGCACTGCAAGCTAGCATCATCACCAGGGAAAACAAGTTAGGCAGAAACCGAAAGAGAAATCAGAGGCTGAGAATATGATGGCTGAATATTTGTGAGTGCTGTGGAATGCTGCTGTCCTGATGGTCAGACAATGAGAGAATGGCTTAAGATGGAAGGGACCTTAAAGACCGTTTACTTACAAGCCCCTGCCATGGTCAGGGTTACCATCCATCAGATCAAGCTGTCTGGGGCCTTGAGCAACTCTGGGATGGGACATCCACAGCTTCTCTGGGCAAGCTGTCAATAATGGCAATATAACATCCTCAAGCAATGACAGTCAGCCAGCAATTCCTTCACAGGCTTTATCCTACATTGTGCTCTTTCAAGTCCTCAGATGTAGCCAATAGGAGGGTTGCATCCCAGCTTTCAAAGGTGGATCTGTAATGAAAGCATAGTTCCCAACTTGTTTATCACCAGTCATAACAGAAATGGTTTTTAAGGCAGACAGGAGGAGGCTTCAAGCTGCAAGTCTTTTAAGACTTTTTTTTCATACATGCAGGCTCTTTGGTATTACTTACGAATTGCTTCTAAATTTGCACATCTTCCAATAAAATGAAATATTGTGGAATCAAAGCCTATAATCACTACCAAATACTAAGTATCAAGTGCCTTAAGTTCCCTTAGTGGAGCTACATGTAAGTGCTGGTGGGCAAGAATCAATTCACTGGTTATCTTTATCACGGGTCTGCAGTTTCTCATGATTTGCATGGCACACTTGGGATCACACCATGTCAAATGAGTGTGAGGTCTGGATGGAAGCAGTGATTGCATCTGCTCTATGTAGACTCATTGAGCATGCTAATGGTTGTTAAGAAAGCTCCAGCACGTCACCTGGTTAAGAATCTGCAAAATTTACAGAACTAGACCAACTCAAGTTAAACAGTCTTCCTAATCACAGGATCACAGAATGGCTGAAATTGGCAAGGGCCTCTGTTTCCATGCAGGTCCGACCCCTGCACAAGCAGAGATACCCAGAGTGCCCAGGACCGCAACCAGATCATAGGATCACTGAACTTAATATGGACTCCAGTTGGTACTGTGGCAAGAAGTGACAGCCAATACAAATCTGATGGAGTTTCAACTGCAGAAGGCTTAATCCAAATCAGATCAAGAACATATGTTAAAGATATAGATTTTCCTTCTAGTTGAATTGGAGTGATTAGACTCATTATATGCTGCAATATATTGGCTCCTAGTGAAAGGTAAGTGTAATCGCAATGTAAATTTTGAACAAATTCAAAACATTCACTCAAAGCTCTGTATTTGCTATTTAAAAAAAATATTAAGTATTTGTGGTTGAAAATAGATTTGGTGGTGGTGCTTGGAGAAAATGTGAATTTAATGCTTTTTAGCAATTAGAATTGTTATAATGGTTAGAACCATTATAATGTTTTATATACCAATGATCCAGAAAATAAATCAGTTACTTGACAGGGAAAATACTGTTCCTATATGAAAATAGACAAATTACAAAATCTTTACCTCAATTTATCTTTCAGGAAGGGAAACTGCCACCAATTGTGTTTCAGTACAGAGAAAGAAAGGTACGTTAAATAAGAGATACAAGAAGTAAAATAATGTATCTTCTTTATGTGATAGTAATGATCAAATTCTAAGACATGTATATACATATGTACATAATATCAGATCTTCACTCACAGAACCTCAGAAAATAAAGCTGAAAGGGAGTTGAGAATCTGTCTTCTCTGCACACTGAAACTGTTGAACTGTGTTTGAAAACTACAACAGAAACACCTAAAACAGAAAAGCCCCTCTATGAGTCTGTTAGTAGAAACAGGCTGATCTATTTGCTGTTGTTGTTTTTGTTCCTTTTGTTTTATTTTGTAGGAATTTTTACAGTGATGGTAAGATCTACTAATAATCATTGGGCAAACAAAAAGGACTTCAGCATTTGCCAGTGGCGTTGATACAATCAGAAACTTTATAAGAGTGGTTTGAAGATGTGAACGTAAAAGTGTGTGAAAAGTGGATGCAAGTAATAACACTGAATATAGGTAATCTGAAAATTTGAAATGAATAATTCAGAATGATTTAAACAACAACAACAGAAAGAACAACAAGAGCATTGAATAGGAAAATGGTAAAGGAAACAGTTTTTCCAAAAGGAGATAAGGGAATACAAGATTTTCTGGAATGTATCAAGAGTGACTCAATAGATTACTTTAGTGTTTTCAGAAATGAAAGAGGATGAATATGCAAAAGCTTAAAAGGATAACAAAAACTGAAGCTGAGTATTATTTGTTAGCCTTGAATTCACTGGCATACTCATTAGTGAGTATTATTGAAAAGCATGGTTTTAAAAAAATAGCTCAATAGCCAATGACTGTAAAACTCTATAAAGTACATATTTAGTGAATAACCTCTAAGGTAACATGAAATTTTTTAATGATTAGTGAAGACAATTTTAAACTAAAAAGCCAGCTTGTCTGAGGCTCATCACAATAGGCAGATTGCTGGTAAAGATGTATAAAATTACTTCTTTGTTTTGTTTGGAAATATATTTCTTTGTTTAAATGCCTACTGCAAATTGGGGGAAAAAAAATCTGAATAAAGTGAAAATAAATGATGGGCCAAATGAATGCCTGAGTAACTTCAAGGTTAAGTGAATTTGCACGCTTTTCATGAAAAACTCTGGTCAGTTTTAAGTATAGAGCTATGACTAATGCCACCACAGAGTTTATGAATGCGTTTGTACATCCTTTTTTGATGTAGAGTATACTTTTTTCAAGACAACATTTGCTTAACTGTAGTAACAGAATGTTGTAACGTAGGAGTACGGCACAGGCCTGTTGATTTTGTACTACGTTACTTTATATCTTTTGAATCAGAGAATGTTGTAGTAAAGCATGGCGTATTTATCCAATATGGGTATTTTCATGTTTGTGTTTCTAAAAAAAATGATTTCACACTTTAATTAATGCAGTAAATTCTTTTTCTATTTTTTTTAAATTATCTAATTAAAAGATAATTTCACATTATTTCAGAGTATTCCTGACTCTTTTTTTTTTTTTTTTTTTTAATAGAAAGCAGATAAAGGTCAATTTATTTAAAATGATTGAAATTTCAAGTAGTATACACACAGTGTGAGCTTGGAAATAATTTGACTAATTACTATTCAATCTGTGATCTTAATTGTACAATTTTCTGATAATAATAATTAAAAAGGTTCTAAATAGCAAAAAACCTGCACAGTTAGCTAAATCAGTTTTTCACAATTACTTCTTGTATATAAGTGGATCAGAATGAGGATTTCTTTCACTTTTCGGAGGAGCATATGCATAACTGTGTGCTATTGATTTGGTATAACTTTCAGATCTTTCAAAGCTTGATAGAAGGATACTAACTACAGTAAGTTGTGAAAATGTGGTAGTTACATCTTTTTAGTGGTTTTAAATTGGCAGAGGGCAGATTTAGACTAGATATTAGGAATAAATTCTTTTCTGGGAGGGGTGGTGAGACACTGGAACAGATTGCCTAGTGAGGCTGTGGATGCTCCCTCTCTGAAAGCTGGAATTCAAGGCTGGATGGGGCTGTGAGCAACCTGGTCTGGAGGGACACATCCTTGCCTATAGCAGGGGGTTGGAACTAAAGGTCCCTTCCAACCCAAACCATTTTATCATTCCATGATTCTGTGATGTGTGGAGACAGTGAGAGCCTTGGGGATCTGAGTGGGCTGAGGTGCCCATGGGGTGGGGATGTGGCGTTGGCCTCCATGCAGCACTGGTGAGGTCACTATTGGTACTAAAATCCAGGCACAAGGCTCAACACTTTGGTGTGTTAAGAGGTTGTTTCCACTTTTCTCCAAATTTTTGTGCAGTTCTACATTTACCACGTTCTTTTCCTGTGGTTTTTTTTTTTTAAGTTATCAAAGCCTCTCCACTTTTTGAATCCATGATGTTTGTGAAGTCAAAAATAAAAAGTGTGAAATAAAAGGTTTGCTTATTCTAGAATATATTCAAAGTGATGAAAGGTTGTTGTTTTTCTCTCACAGATGTTTATTATCAAAATTGGCTCCTGCAGTAGATAATCATGTAGTTTCAATGGTTTCAGACTTCAGAACTAAGGAAAAACAGATATTTTCTTCTCTGCAGGAGTCCTGGAACTCAACTGCATCCTCTAAAGTTGTAAATGACAGCATATGATAGTTGCCATAGTTGCCACAGGAGCATAAGTTTAAAAGCTGTATCCTTAAAAGATCTTTAGCCCATGGGGAGAAACATTTGTCAAATGAGTTCTAAATTCTAGGGTGTTCCTATTGAATATCTGACATATATGGTATAGAACTTCCTGTTTTATCAAATCCTTGCAATGTGAATTGTTTAAAACTTGCCCTGTCTATAAAACAGTTAGATGTGTTAAGGTTCTGAATGGGACAGAAAGCATAGGTGTGCCCCCTCTGAACCATTCAAATCATATTAAAATTTCCAGTTCTGTCTAGACTACAGCTTTTTAAGCTTCTATATTCCCTGGTTATAATGTAGGCATTGAGCCAGCAAGATTTGTGTCTGGTTAGCAGCACAGGTTGATCGAACTGAAGAAGGGAAGCCCAGAGGTATCCTGTTCATGGATTGCTATCAGTCTTGTGTATTGGCTCTGTAAAACTAACTGCCATGGGCAGTACTATTTAGCAATACAGTTATCTTTTTGGATCAGTGGAAGATACCATCCCATGTACTACCATAGCTCTTTTACTCGACTAAGCTTCCACTACATTTTCTGGATTACAAGGTAAGCGCTATCACTGCTGCACACTGCTGAGAAAGATAAGAAAAGAGGTTTTCACATTAATTTCAACAATATTGATCATTTATGGTGTTAAACGGCACCAGGTATTCTTAATATTTTCATACTAATTCTGTCTCAGGTAAAAGAAAGGGCACTTTAAAAGCTGAATATTGCGAGGTCATAAAGCACTGCTGGCAGCAGAGCCATTTCAGGAACTGTAACTATCATTTGGGAATATGCTTTTATGCTTTCCTATAGCAAATATGTTGATTGTTCCTGGAGCCTTCATGGGAAAACAAACGTCAAGTGATTTAGCTCAAGTCTGCAAAAAAGTTACTTTTTTACTTTTTTGTTGTTTTGAGTACCATAAAAATAGACTTGAACCGAAGGTGTTTCAAAAGTTCTAGCCAGTATTTCCCTGACCTTGCTGCAGGTGCTGTTCTTCCTTGGGTGCCTGCCAGAATCCAGCAGCAATAGTTTTGCAGCACATGCTCTACTAGAACCTTGCACCAATCTGAGGAATGTGCAAGTTCATGGTGTTACTTGGACACGCAATCGTACATCAGCTGCGTTACCAGAATGCTGATGCATCGCCTGGGCAAAGGGCTTTTTTGCAGTTATCACCTGCCTGGGTTGCTGCCCCTGGGAGCTGTATTGCAATAACATCAGCCCCATAAAATGCCAAGGTGTTGCTGCAGGGAGAGGTCTGGCAAACTGTAATTTCCTAAGTGGAGATGAGTTTGTTATGGTGATAAATCTTTTTCTCATAACTGCTGCCCACCATCAGTGATTTTGAGAAATTTCTGTTGATCCCTCAAGTCTCTCTGGAAAAAAAAAAAAAAACAACAAAAAAAACCAGTCTCAACAGTATGGGAAAGATAACCTGGCAAAGCTTCTGGCATGTCCTTTGGGTTTGGTTGTTTTGTTTGTTTGTTTGGGTGAGGGGAAGGTTGTTTTTTTGAGGGGGATGGTTTTTTTTCCTTTGAAAGCAGTGCCAGTGTTTTGTGGGCAAAGTGTTAACTTGCCTTTTTTTCTTTTTACACTCGGTAATTTGCATAAAATCTATTATTATTGGCACCCCAAGAGACTTTTATGATAGTGTGGAGAAGAAGGGACTACAGAGAAACATAGCCAAAGATAGCTGAAGATGTGGGCGTGTCATATGTGATAAATTTGTCAGCAATTAATTTCTTAATGAGAGGCATAACAAATAGAGGAATCCCCTTAAGATGTGCTATTGGAAATCCCATATGTATTTTGATTTCTTGAATGCTCTTCTGGGAACAGAATTAACATTAAAATGCATGTTATTCTGCCAGTAATTTGGGCTGAAAAGCAACTCTTTGTATTTTTCTTCCATTCACCCACACCCTTGAAGCATTTTGGCAGCAATATCAGTAGGACAGTCACTCCTCTGATATCTGATGCTTTGCACTGCATGTTTGGGGTTACAGTGCCTTAACAGCAGAGCTGAAGCCAGATGCATCCTCCAGCTTAGGGAGCAATTCCTGTCACTCATATGGTCCATATGATTAAATGCCTCTTGGTCCTTTTAGGAAACCATTTGCTGTCCTGCAGTGTTCTCTCATTCACACACACTTCTGTGTCTCTCCATTTAATGTGTCTCTTCCTCTGCTCAGCCTGCTGTGTGCCGTAATGCGGAAGAGCAGACCAAACTCACAGTGATTTATGAGTGCTTCATGGATAGAAGCCAAGGCTGCTGCAGGCTCTGGTAACTTTAGTAACAAAATACTAAGGAAACATTACCGAATTTTCCAGCTCCCAGGTTGATCTCAATTAGAAAGCATGTTATGATGAGTTCTATCCTTAGTCTCTTTTAGCACTAACAGGGTTAAATAGCAAAGTGAAAGGACATTCTTTTCATTTTCTACCATGGAGGCACGACTGGTAACTGTGATGACTGTATATCTTAGTAGGTGAAAAATGACCAACCCTAGATGAGCAAACACTGGCAGAGAACATAGAAGCAGACACATAATTCACAGGCCAGACAGCAGGAGATAAGGCACTGCATATGAATTAAGAGGATGTGGGTGTGAGAGCAGCACTGAAAGAGGGGATTTAACTGCTTCTCTGAAGGTGCAATTACACAAACAGCGCTTCTGGCTGTATCTTATCTATAGATACCACTCAATAGCAGAAATTGGTAAAAATAAAAAAATAAAAAAATCCACACACAAAAAATATGTGGAAATAGCAAGCTTGCTTCCAGACAAAATAAATGACAATCATCAGTTAAAAATACCTATAGATAACATCTGCCTTTTAAGTAAGCAGTATAGTTCTTGTTTCTTTCTCAGAATGTGTGTTTTGGTTCACATTTACAGACATTTTCTTTTGTTTTTGACAGACTTTTCAGCATGTTCTTTCCAAAACATGGATTCTGGGTAACTATTGTCTAGCAATGTCAGCTGCCTCAGTGTACCTTAGTTAAAATAGTTACCTCAGTGTACCTTAGGTTAAAATAGTCCTTTTTCCTTTAGTTGTCTTGCATTAATATCCTCAATATCCAGTAATATCCAGTGAGGGTTTTCTCCAGACATGGATGAGGAGAAAAAGGGGCTGGGAGCAAAGTTAAGAGGCATTTGTTGAAACGAGAAGCAGCTTCAAAATGTGAAGCCAAAGCAAACTTTGTTTTCTCACCAGGCTCTAATTGCAGCCTTTTGGGTTGATCTCTCTGGCTGTGCGGTGATTCTCTAGGTCAGCCTGTAAAGGCTGATGGAGAGCTCATCTCTCCTGAGAAGCAACCTGTGCAATGCAGGGTCAGCATCTGAAGCTGTAGAGAGCTCCTGGATGTCTGAGGACACAGACTCAGGGAGGCTCCTATTCCCTCATTTATATATTTTGCTTTTTAAAGAAGAGATTTATATTTCCTGCGTAAAAATTTTTGTTCTCCCAAAGTCACAAACCTCCAAGCAAAAATGTTTTATTCCCAAGGCTCAGGCATGATCTGAGGGACAATTTATGAGTAAGACACACATTGTTCATACTTCAGCTTGCCAAGCTCTGGGCCATTTAGGCGAGCTTTGTGGAAGCAGCTGATTGCACTTTAGGTTTGTAAGGACAGTCTGGGTTTCCTGCATATCTATCTAATTTAGCTGCCCTTAATGATCCTGTACATATGTCCTGGTGTAGTAATACTGTATTACAAGCCATCTAGCTTTTATGCTGAAGAAGCATGCAATCACTGTGACTGTTGAAATAAATCTTTGTAAAACTGGGCAGGAGTTTTTCATACTAGATTTCAAAATAAATTGAACTCCTTCAGCAAAGCTTTCTCTGTAATCTTGAGAAAGTTAGGGTGATCCTATAGGAATATTTTGTTCCACAGGCTTTGTTTGATCATTTAAGTAACTCTATAGGCCAGTGCTCAGATATAATTTTCTGGCTTTTTTTATTTTTATTTTTTATTGTAGTAATACTTTCCATCTGGATACACTTAGATTGTCTGGTTCTAATTTAGCCAAATGACAAACAAACACATTCTTAAGTGACTAGCTCTCCATTCAAAAGTCTCATAGCTTAGTTTTCCGAATTATGCATGTGAACTATTCGATTTTTTTTGTAGCATGACTAACATTAGATTTTACAAATTATTTATAAAGCAGACAGAAGTGACTGCATAAAACATAATTTTCACGTATAAACATAGGACTTTCAGTCAAGATCTGCTATTCTAGCATTTAACTGCAAATAGGGACTGACTGCAGTGTTTCCTACACAGAAAAATGTACAGATATAATGCTGGCTGAATCATAGAACCACAGAATAGTTTGAGTTGGAAGGGACCCTTAAAGGTCATCTGGTCCAAATCCTCTGCAATGAACAGGGACACCTACAATTAGATCAGGTGTTCAGAGCCCTGTCCAGCCTGACAATTAATGCCTCTAAGGAGTGGGGCATCTACCACCACTCTGGGCAACCTGTTCCAGTGCCTCAGTATCCTCACTGTAAAACACTTCTTCCTCGTATCCAATCTAAATCTGCCCCCTTTTCATTTGAAACCATTTTCCCTTGTCCTGTCAAAACAGATCCTGCTGAAGAGTCTGTCCCCTTCTTGCTTACAGGCACCCTTTGGATACAGAAAGGCCGCTATCAATCTACTCTGAACAATCTGAACTCTACTCTGTCCTATTGTGCTCCTTCATTTCATAGATGGGAGGGAAAGCATGAGCAACACAATAAATTCCAGAGCCAAGTGTGTTCATTCACCTGAATGAGATGATTTCAACACAATTTTGCAACATGTATATATACAGCGTTTTGTATCTTCCAATCACAGTGCTTTTGTTTGTACTACTGAGATACTCATGTCCTTGAGGAGCAGTAAAATCAGCACAGTCCCTCCATAGCTCTATATGTACTCTTACCATGAATTCTGCTTATGGAAGAGTTACTGTTCCTGGAGTCGACAGAGCAGGGAACTCATTGTGTAAACAGTTAACATCTTGCCTACAGGTATGAAGCAGATCAATCCCCCAGCTCCCAACCTGCTTGCTAGAGCTCTGTGAATCAGCAGAGCCCTGTTGCAAGGTTTCAGACTTTCAGATTTCATTGCCATTCAATGTAACATTTAAGTGCATTTCAGACCCTGCATTTTAAACCAGCTCTAAGTACAATTTAGGGATCTATGCAACTGCACTTAAATTTAAATTCCATTATGTGACTGAATAATTTATAAGTGTGTACAGAAAAGGTTAATTGATGGTAACCTTACTTCTTTGGATGTCAGAAGTATTTCAGCATTTCCTGATGATCTGATTATCTCTTGAAATGTCTTAAATTTTCTTTTCCAGGTTTGCTTCAGCCTCATTCAATTTCACCTCTCTCAGTTTTGGGAAGACGATTCTGTCATTTCTGTACATGCTTTATAAGACATTATGAGTGTGAGCATCACTGCTTTGTAGAGGGAGGACACAAAGCAGAGAAAAATCAAGTAACTTTTAAAAAAGTATACAAGAAGTCATTAAAAAGTAAGACTGAATGTTTTTGAAGACTTTGTCAGCCAGGGACCTGCATGGGAGAGGAGGGAAATTTTGACAGCTGTGGTTATGGCTAAAAGATTATACCCATAATGGGGAAGATAGGACTAGATGAGAGATGGTTTAGTATGCATGGTTGTTCTGGGTTGGTGGTTGGACTAGATTATCTTAGAAGTCTTTTTAAATCTTAATAATTCTAAGATTCTATGATTATATGCCTTTCTCCAGTCCCTACTGCCACAGCCTCGAATAATTATGTATAAATGTCCATTTGTTTTAAATTACTTGTAAAAGTACATTCCGTAATGCTCTTTCTCAATATCATTACAATGCTCAGATCTTATTGTGACTTTGAACAAGCTCACAGGGTAACATTTATAAAGTATAATGCTTTCAACAGCTTTGCTTTTATGTCTGCTTTTAGCCACTTTGTGCAGTCACAGAAAATATGGAATAGCTGCTAAGACATCAGAGATGGTTACCTTTTCATTCTCTTTGTAATGTATCTTTCTTGTAAAACTAAGTCTTCTGAATGATAATGGCAAAAGTTGTATTTGATGTCTTGTATGTAAGGATATTATGTGCCAAGAGTAGTAGCATCTGAGTAGGGTTTCCTTGCTTTTCAATATTTCAGATGCTCATTTTCTAGTCTTCATGCTTACGTTGTGCTGCAGGAAATGCTCGTATTATGCTAGATAAATGAATGAGACCAGGCAGGGCACAGAATCAATTCTAATAGTTTCATGATAGGCAAAAAGACAAAGACTGCTTTAATCAAATCTCCCCACACAAGTAAGCACTATTTAAGCTGAAGTTAAATAGACCCAAGCTGAGGTGCACAAAATGGCAGACTTAAGCTCTTACAGTCACTCTTAAAAGAAATCAGTTCTGCATCTGATCATATCTAAGTGATCAGATCTAAGTTAGATTTTCCTTCCCATTCCATTTGTTATCCTCTTTAATAATGAACACTTGTTTAATGATGATTTTAGGGATCTGTACAGACTTTGCCTCTTCTTACTGTCCCAACTATACAATATAATTGCATTGCACCTTACAAGTGCTGCTGGGGACAATTTATATATAACATGAAAACTGTAAGAATTGTCTAGCATATACTCACAGTATACCTACATGAATGTCAGTGTGCCCACTAAGGACTTAAATGAAACTGTAGATACAATAAGTTGCAATATCCATGTATAAGTGTTTATTCTATGTCAGCTAAATTCACTGTCAGGATCAATAGTTTCATTTCAGAGATTTTTAAGACTGAGATGTGATAATTAATCTAACAAAAGGTGTCTTTCGGCAGAGCTAAAGCTACAAATAGATGTTATGAAGGCTTAAAAGATCTTAACAATAGTTGCTAATCTAAACACTGGGTGTTAAATTAAGCCAAAATACAGTGTTGAGTCATTACAGTCATCAGCTTTGTTCAATTGAAAACAGAATGCTAGTTTATATTGAAAGAAAAATAATGAGAGAAGAAAAACAATTTACATGTTGGCAGAATGTTTTTGAAAGATATTTTAATAATAAAACCAGCTTGGTCTGAATGGTCTATAATATGTGACAACTGGAGATGCTGAGTAAAAATAAATTTAGATTGCTTACGTTCAGAAATGTGGGCAATTGAAACAGATGGTTTACGTGAGAGATCAACCAAGATCTCATAACAGTGAGTTAAGGAGAATAGAAGTGCATCTAACTTTAGCTAACCCAGCCCAAAAGAACTGTGTGAAACAGACAGGAGTAAATCATGCCTTTGGAGGTGTTTGGCTTCTGCATTGACTAGATAATGAACTTTAACTACTAATTTCTGTAGTTAGTAACAGTAGTGATGGTTGCATACAGTTAGAGGTAATTATATTCATCAATAAAAATCCCTCTACACTCCTCCCACTGTGCTACCTGCTGTAGGAAACCTGTGTTAGCAGGGGGATTGGACTGAGATGGTATCCAAAGGTCCCTTCCAACCCTAAAATTCTGTGACTTTGTGATTTTTAAATAGATTTAGACTTATGTGGTTACAGATAAGTGTCTACAGATGCAAATAGGAAGTGTACTTTTGTGTGGAACAAGTTATACATTTACATTTCTCTTTCTGCATGTGGAATATCCTGGTCACACGTGAGCAGAAGTGCTTTGCTTCTGTAGGGATCCAAGTCACGATGTGTAACTGATACTGCACTGAAACACAATATCAAGTAGTACTCTTCTCTGTCCTCAGCTTTTCTTCCTGAACAGTTGGCTTGATTCAGCCTACTTAATTAAACACTTCCTTGGAAAACAAGATAAGCATTGTAATTACAATTCTATCATGAAATCATGGTCTTCAGATTAGGAAATCTAAACATTCCCCAATAAAAGACAACAAAAAATCAACTTTTGTTATTTAAAATTAAGAGGAAACTCCATGTGGTGGAATAAACAAAAGCTAACAAGCTAATTACAAACTGAAATATACTTTTGACAGTATGAAAATTCCAAACAATCAGTTCCAAATGTTAGAAATGCGACTAATGGTTGAAATAGCAACAATCAAGTTTTACTCACTTATGCCAACCTTAATTTCCTACCCTGTAAATCACAGACGAATCTCATAAACAAGAGAACCACTAGAGATGTGATTAATGAGTTTTTACAAATATGGTGGTGCTGGCAGACCAATTTTTGACAATATGGAAAATGTGGGGAATAAAAAACCAAAAAGATCTTTCTCAATATGAATGAAGAGTGGGAATATTTTTTCTTCCCAAGTGGGGTAAAATAGCCTTGTGGAGGTTGCTGCACAGGAGCTACATTGCAGCCATCTCCTGCAATGCTCCTGTGGCCGTTGTCAGAATTTGTTATACTCCATCTGCCAATCCATGGTGCTGCTGCTTCAGCTGTGCACCATCCTAGCAAAGCTTCTGAAGCAACTGGTCGGCTTTATCCACAGGATTTCTGCATTACAGTGTACAAAGCAGTCCTTTGGCCACCCACAGTCATCTTCTGCTCTGATCTCACCACAATTGTTCCATGCAATGATTCCAAGGAGAACAGCTGGTGGTTTTACCTGAACCAAGCACTAGCACCCATGCCATTTAGAGAGATTGCCTTTGCAAAGCCAGTTTTGGGAATAACGTTGCTGCAGTGACAGTGGAAACATCACCTGAAAAATTATCTTATGAACTGTTAAATCTGCTTGTGTGTATGAAATGCCACATGGCAACAATTAAGTTGTTTTTAGAAGTGTGAATCACCAGTACGGAATTGGTACTGATGAGTCTGTAAGAAATGGTTTGTTGATGTGAACCTTATTTTCAAACAGTAAAGCATGCTACTTAAGAAGTGTTTTTACTGAAGTATTGAAGAAATCTGCTGTTTTTCTTTGGAATAAAGGTTGGTTTTTGTTGTTGTTTGTTTTTTGACTGGCTGATTGTTAATGTATGCTGTAAGTGATGTGGTTTAAAATTATGATTAAATTGATTTTTATACCTGAGTTTTCTTGAGCACTTCTGAAAAGTCATATGTATGTCTGTCTTTGACAATGATTTTTTTTTCCTTTTTTTTTTTTCTTAGCTGAGTTGTAAGATGAAATAAATCATAATTTGAGAAGCAGACAGGTGTCTTATCAGAACATATATAAGTGCAAGTGATGTTCTCCACAGATTTCTAAACAACATGCTACCACTGAACCAGCAAGTGGCCCTTGTTCTGACAGCTCTGCTTCAAGAACGACAATTTGAACTGGTGACATTGAATGCCAGTGCTGCTGAAAAACAAATAAGTATTGCAAGAAAACAAAGCTGCAAGACAATCAAACAAAAAAGTTCCATAAATATTGGTGTCTCTTATTATCAGGGAAGGCTGAATTTAATGCAAGCCATTAATTATGATTCCAGTCACTTTGGAGAAGTTTCAAAGCTGTTTTTCAGCTGTTTTCAAACCCTGATCCTGATCAATCTAATATAAATTCTAGTCCAAACCGTCTTCAGCAAAATGCCATTAAACCATTTCAATCTGTTAAATACTATTTTTAAATCATTAACTATCACAAATATTCACACTCTCCCTATCACAGACCACAAAATGAACCCAAGTAAATTCAAGGGACTGGAGGAAAACAATTTGCTTTCTGGTGCCCAGAAGTGTGACTGGGCTCATGTATTTTGCAGAATACTGGACTAAATACAGGACTTCCCTTCTTCAAACATACTTTAGAGTGTAATCAAAACACAATTCTGAAGATATGCTTGTATGTTGTGAAGGTTATAGAGCAGATTGTCTTGAATGCAATTACACAGCATGTGCGAGACAATCAGGGGATCAAGCCTAGCCAGCATGGATTCATGAAAGGCAGGTCCTTCCAATTTTGTCTCCTTGTGACCCACCTGGAGGATGAGGGAAAGGCTGTTGATGTAGTCTACCTAGACTTCAGCAAAGCCTTTGACACTGTCTCCCACAGCATCCTCCTGGGGAAGCTGGCAGCCCATCTTCATGAAATCCTTGTTTGTATACAGCAGGCTTCTTAAATGCTATCTTCACCTGAAACTGTGTTCCAATCTAACACAGAAATCACAAGAGTTTGAGTGATGACCCTGTGTTTAATCTTTACTTTGATTGCCTTCTATACAGTGGCATCAATGGGGAAAAAGACAACAATATTCTGAAGGCATTGACATAGGTTGAATTAATTTACTGTCTCACTTCAACCTATAGTACTTGGAAGAAATATTAATGTGGGATTTTTATCTGTTCTCAATGTGATCTTTGTCAGGAGTATGAGATGTCTGAAACAAGTTAATTAAAGAATCTTTAAAAATATATTTCCTTCTGAAACAGAGCTGAGAAAGCTGTCACATTAAATAGCATTTCTTTTATTCTAAATTTGCCCCCTGGTTATGCTTGATACCGCAATCTTTGAGTTTTGAAGCTCTGACTAAGCACCTCACTAGAAAGGCATGATAAAAACAGTTTATGAACCTATTTTACCAAATGACTTTTTGCAAGGATAACTGCTCCATATAAAAATTAAAACAAAACAAAACAAACAAAAAAACCATGAGAGATTGTTTCATTCTGAACATCTTAAAAAT
This sequence comes from Tympanuchus pallidicinctus, assembly GCF_026119805.1. Classification (NCBI taxonomy): domain Eukaryota; kingdom Metazoa; phylum Chordata; class Aves; order Galliformes; family Phasianidae; genus Tympanuchus; species Tympanuchus pallidicinctus. The sequence continues at coordinate 48,078,251 of NW_026294769.1, forward strand.
GGAATTTTGTATCTACCATGTTCTAGCTGCTTGCTCCATAATTTATTGTATAAAAATCTAGAACTTTGCAACTATGAGAAGTCTCTTCAGCAGAGCAATATCTTTTCCTCCCACTTTTTGGACATTGTTCTGATGTAAAAATTGCTTCTAATTAGCTCTGAAATTGGTATGCTGACATACTCTGTTTTTCCCACACATAGTGAAAATATGAACTCAATTTTTTACTGATATTCTTTTTTTTTCCCCAAACCAGCAGAAATTTACTGTTGCATTCACAAAAGTGTCTGAAATACTACATGCAAGTATCATAAACTCAACTTTTGAAATTACTCACAATTCTTCCATTTGTCTTGTACACAGAAATGATAATTTGTGAGAAACTATGTTTTTTTCTACATAGTGAGCTACCACTGCTTTGGAATAATAATAATTCATTCAGATTTCTCTGATTATCCTCCCTAATTCATAAATACATATTTGTCCTTAATGCTGTTTTTCGGCACCTTATGCCTGGGTTAATGTGTGTTGGCAACAAACAAGAATTTGACTGCTTCTGGAGACACAGATCAGATTTTGCAGCGTTCATTTTGCTGTGATTTTCCCTTTTTAAACATATGGAAGAACAAGGACTGTAGATCTGAAAATCCTTTTTAATCAAATGGGTTATTGGTGGCTTTAGGTAACAAATACATTCATCCATTTTCAATTGCAGACAGTTGTAAATATGCAGCTGCTCATGTGGGTATAACAACACTGAAAACAGTAAAAAAGATACATTTTTTTGAAAACCTCAGCTTCGTAATTTCTGTTGGACGTATCCTCTTCTACCAATGAAAAAAATGGTCTTAAAACTCTTAAAACTTTCATTTTAAAATTTTGAAAAGCAGATGTTTCTGATTTTATTCGTCTCAGGTATAGCCCCCTCTGTTACATGCTTTGGAATACTGATGAGTTGCAAATAAAGAGTAACTGTTCCAGAGAATGAACACTCCCTGAACCCAATTTCCCAGAATGGCCGTACACAAAGGCCTCTCTTATTTGCACAAACAGATTTGATGGCTATGTGCACAAATTGTACCCTAAAGTGGCCACAGAGGCAAGGTTCCTATTAGTCATGAGTGCTATGGATGTGGCATTCATGCCATGTACATTTTAGGGGAGTTTGCTTTCTTGCTTTAAAGTCAGGACGCTGAGTGTTTTATTGTTTGGAGAAGCATTCCCTGGGAGCACATCTTCTGGTTTGATTTCATTTGAAGCTGTCTGCACATGGTTGCATCTGAAAGGAAGCTGTCTGCACTTGATCCTGGCCCCCTGTTCTAGGTGTCTGTGGTGGAGCAGGGATTGGGTCTGATGAGCCCAAAGGGCCTTGCCTTCTGCGATTGTATGAATTCAGGCAAAGCACTCAAATCCTGCTGCTGGCTTGAATCTAACTGGTAAGTGTAGATAATCAGAAGAATCACCTTAGCAGTACCCTCCTGGACTGATTATTTCATTACTTAACATTTCATTATTCAACATTAATCCAGGACATCTAGGGTTTGCAAAGCATCCAGTTGTCCTCTTCATCATATTTGTACCAAATTCAGGAACATGATTACTTACAGAAGAAATATTGCAATGTCTGTTCCCTTTTCTTTGCCATATGTGACGTTTTGTGGTTTTTTGTTTTTTTTTTTCTTCTTAATATTCTCTATCCTCTTTCCTAAAACAAAAGAGAAGCATCCTAAGGGGCGTAGAGTACCAATGTGATCAGGCATCTCTCTGCCAAGTTTCTGAATGAGTGCTTTGAAAAATAACACTCCTTTCCCTGAAACAATAGATATAATTCTGAGGAAAATTGTGTAATCCATCAATTCTGCATTGGTTTATGGACTGAAAGGAAGGGTAGAGAGAGGGAACAAACAGAAAAGAGGACTCTGTGCTGGCAGCAAACGCTATTAAATCCCTGTAGTTCCTGCAGTTTCAAATTTGCAAAGTATATGATATGTCATTTAGTCACATATGCTTTGTCTGAGTGCTCTCAGGAGCAATAGCCTGGCCTTTTAAAAATATGGTGGTGGTTCTGCCTTGAAATATGAACAAGAAAAGCAGCATTCCTGCTCTCTGTACAAGGCTGAACCAGATGGGGAACTCCAGCCATTGCCAACCAATGGCATCACCAACCCCAAAGGATTTTTATTTGGTAAGTTTTACAAAACTCCTAAAAGAAACACTGTGTTTGGAAGCAAAAAGAAGAGAACGCTATACTTGTAGATGTTTCTGTTCATGTATTTTAGGACAGATGGATATAGTGCAAATTAATTTTACATTTTAATGTATGATTTATATGAAGTAGAAAAATCTTAGCTTTTTTATGCATTCTGGCTTAAAGAGATAATATTGTGAAACAAGGGTTGTTTTTCCTCCTTTCAGCTGAAGGAATAGAAGATAATTTTTGTAGAACAGTTCTTAAATTTAAAGAAAAAAAAGAAGCAGGCTGCACTTCCCGTCACATTTAATGAAATGCCAATCAACGAAGTATTCAAGCTTTGTTCTAGTGAGTATATGCTTCAGTCTTAATCTGAATGCAGGTGAGAAGACTGTGGTGTCCTGAACTGCTATGTACCATTGCATGTGCTTTTTAATGATAATAGACTTATCCAATGACAGAATATATGTCATAGCACTGAATATTGTGTAGGCATTTCTTAATAATAAAGAGTAATGATAATATGAACCACACAGCACATTTTAAGTTCCCTGGTATTTTTTGAGTCCAGGCAGCTATCTGTTGCATGCAGAGTTATTATTATTTATTCTTATCTTTAAAACTTCTTAGCAGTAGGTGAAAATGCAGCTGATAAATGTCCTGAAAAAGAAAGGTTTTTGAAGATGGTGGGTTTGCTCATGAGCTATCCTTTTGAGTGTTCACCTTTACAAAGAGCAAGCAGTGTCCAAGGGAACTGCCGAGTTTCTCATCTTTTCTATGGTTGGTCCCAGTGGCAGAAATAGAAGTTTTTAAAAACATCCTAGTTTTGGTGGTCTTTTGTTTTCTTTCTGGTTTTGGTGGTCTTTTGTTTTCTTTCTGTTTGTTTTTGTTTTTCCTGGGAATACTAGAGTGCAAAAATAGAAGGTTAGTTTTATGGAGATATATGTTTGAGCCTTTGTCTTCTCAGTGTTTGGCAGAGAATCCTGGATCTTCAAAAGCTACAGTGATTTGGCAACTAGAAAAGGAAGAAACCTGCCTTTGCTAAAAGGAAATGTAATAAAACCTATGCCTCACTGCCTTTGTAGTGTTCTCCTGTAATGTATCAATTTGATTAGGAATTACTAGGCTAATAAATAAAGAGTATATTCTACTTTTGCTTTGGCCTATCTCCTCCTTTTCTGCCTGATATGTCATTTGTGTTCTATATCTGTTTCGCTAGTATTTAGTCAAATTATTACTTCTCTAGTGAGTCCTCCAAACACTGATTGATAAAATTGTCCATAAGACTTGATTTACAGATGACGTTAGGCACTGAGATTTCAATTTTAGGGCCATACAAACCTTGACTACCTTTTACTATATAGTTTGACCTCAAGGTACTACTAGATCGTGGTCTGTCTCTGTCATGCCATAAACACATAGTCGTGGTGTCTCTTTCAAACTTTCAATAGTAAATTGTACACAAAAGAGTATATATAAAACTAAACAAGTACCACTGCCTCATATCTGTATACTACCGGAGGATATAATTTGGATTTTTCATGATATTTTGCATGAAGCAAATTGTGTTTAGTAATCTATTAGCTGAGACACTGCAGATATTTTTTTTCCTCAAGCAAGTGCAACCTTGTTGTAAATAAAACAAAGACATAAAAATGATAGATTCACCCTAGCATATATATTCTACTACAGCGTCTGTAGTTCAGCAAAAAATGTGGTGCAGAACAGAAGCTGTTTATTATGTGATCTCTGGTATGGACTACACTCATGCTCAAGCATGCTGAACAGGAAAGGAAAATCTTGGTGTTAGAACTGAATTTAAACCCTATGGCTCCATCTCTACCACTACACATACCTCATGATTGGAATTAAACGCTATAAATAGCCATTTATTCCCTTGAATTGTGTACTCCAAAGAATAGTTTTAGTACATATTCATGCCAAAACACTCTCTGCTCAGGCACAGGTAGGAATAATACAGGCTATGGTAGTAAAAAAGAGTGCTGCCATTTGGATGTAACCAAGGTGTGGCATGCGCTCTGTTCTTGTAGCCCTGGTCTTTATTTTCAGCCCTCTGAGTACTGAGACAGAGCCAGATATGATGAGGAGGTGACAAATATTGTTTTTACTGCAAAATTTGATTGGGAATGAGTTATAAGAAACAAGATCATCAAGTTCATTAGCAGTAATCTGTAAAATACATTCATTCCTGCTGATTGAGCTAAGGAAATGTATACTGGGCCTTTCCTGGGGACTGTTGTGCCTTTGCTTTAGAACAGTAGACCAGAGGGTTGTACCTCAAGACAACAGCTCTTTTTCCATAACTTCTGACAAGTGGATAGCTGCACCAAAAGAGTTTGACTGCCTTTTTCTTCAGAAAGTGTTTTGCCATCATTTCCCAATGAGACTGTGATTATGGGATTTTGTATTTGGAAAATGGGGAAAGAAGGATATTGTGTATAGCAAGAGTGTGGGTTAGCTTGATCTTGTTCAGATACACTGGAATCGCCAACATATAAAACACCAATATACAAGCCCTAATGAGATGCTCTGGGATCTCCACATTTCTTATAACAAGCAAAGTATATGTGCAACCAGAAAACAGATGATGTATTTTACTTAGTTAAATACTCAAACAGAATAATATGCATTAAACAAACATACTGAAAGAGTATTTGTGATGCACATAGGTTTCATCAATGCAGCCCTTAACAGAACTGCCTTTAATTTCCATTTTTCATTATGGTAAAGAGAATGAAGTACCCTTTCAAATTTCAAAATAATAGTGTTAAAGTCAAACTGAACCATTAGGGGGAAAAGGAACTACCATTCAGCTGATGAAAAGAAAAATTTAACATGAAGTTGCCAATATTTGGAAAAATTCTAAGCATTTGGAAGTCTTTTCACAGAAAGCAGAGTGTTGTTTAGACTCAATGCCATGTACAGCTATAGACACATATGGCCTTTTTTTATTCTTGACAAATATTTCTTTAAAAACATCTGATTTCTGTGGAAATATTTGTATCACTGAATGCTTAGTGAATAACTTGTAGTGCAGTTTTGCACCTGCTGGTTGTTTAGGAACAACTTAGTTATATTTGCTCTCTTGGGTTGTGTGATTAATTTTATCATGAATTTCTCACACTGACAGCAGTCAAACCCCACATGTACTGTAGTTATGGCCAAGCAGATGTACTCTTTGCTCATAGCAACTTGCTTTCTAGCACAAAACAGATCCCAAGAAGCTCTGGGGATGACCACAGACAGCGGAGTGCACACTGCTTGCACTGTTGAGCATAACAGCACGAGGACTATGCTTTCATGCTGGCCTGATTCTGTCCCTTTGCCAGTAGTTGGTTTCAGTGACACAAGTCCCAGATAAGTATTATGCAACTTGGAAGAAATAAATAATTTGAGATTCTATTAGAGGCAAAAAATTTCTATGTGTGTGTTCACAGACAGGTACACATGATTACAAGCATCTCAGTCTGTTTCTCAATGTTTCATTTGTCATTGCAGCCTCAACCAGGGTCTCATTTTGCTTCCCTGACAATGGCAGCTCTATCAAGAGGCTGTGCAGCAGTCCTAGGCCTTCAGTTGCAAACAAAGAGGAGCAGGGCTGCAAACACTCTGCTATCAGCAGTTCTTGGGGTTTGGACATAACTCAGTAACAGATTTTGTTTGTAACTGAGAATTAAGAGTATTTATACAGAATGTCTAAAGTTGCTGAGGAGTCACAAACTATCCTGCAAATAGCAGTTGTCACAATGACAGCAAATAAAAATAATCCCATAGATAGCAGCCTCGCCCTTGTTCCTGTTATATTACAATCTATGCATTCAGCTCTCTTAAAATTACTTGTGCAATGGGTAAGCTATTAACTTTCATATGGAGTAATTAATCAGCTATATGTGTTCCTTGAGTGATGTTGCAATCTCTTTGCCCTGCAATTAGGATTTGGCAGGGCAGGGATAACTATCAAGGGAAATCAGTTTCCTGAGTACTGGAGGCAGGAACAAAGTTGTTCCTTTGGCTTGTAACTGTGATGTTATAAATGAATTTTGTCCTCTTGGAATGCTTATTCTGTCTCTGACCATACCCATGCTGCTTGATCAAAGGTGGCCTTCTAATATAGATTTGAAAAATATTTGTAAAATTCTGCAAATAATGTAAGTACAGTTACTACAGTACGTAAGTTCAGTCCTTCCCGCAGTGGAAGGCAGTAGCCATCCCTGCAGGATCTTATTTGCTCTGGCTCCTGGATACTTGTAATTGCAAGCAACTGGCAATGATTCTCATTGGCTGACATGAATCTGTTCTCTATCAGAGTCAGTGCACCTCTGTAGCTCAGCACAATGTTAGGGAAAGGTTACTGCTTGGGATATTTGATAAATAAGAGGTGAAACAAAGTTACTTCAGCTCATTAACGTCATAAAACAGAGTCCCAACCTACAGCTTCTGAAACTGTGGATGCAGATGCATTTTCTTCCCCAAGTGCATAAGGAAAGCAAAACAGTGATTCACTTTTTCGTTTTCTTTGCCTGAAGATCAGTAAGTTTGGGTTGTAACCACCACAGGGACATGCACAGAGTGTGTTTTAGAGGCTGCTATTATAGATGTTGAGTAGGTTCTACTGAGGTAAGTCCAAATACTACATCAGGAAGTGATTGCAGTTTTGATTGTCCAAGTTTAGATAAAACAACATTTTAAGAATACATTTCATGGTACCTGCCTGTGAAATCCCTCAAGACTGCAGGTGATCATGCCTGAAATATCTTTGAATCTTGGGATATATATTAAGCTATCTTAAATGGGAGTATGAAGGTGCTTCTTAACTTCCATTAGCTTGTTTATGTTTGCAAGGCATTCAGCTCTCCCCAGCATTCCTCCATTACTTCTCTGGAGCTGATGGAGAAGGCATGAGTGCATGAGTCTTTAATAAGTAAAACTAACAACTTAGTGGGGATTACTGTTGTGAAAAAAAATAAAAATAAATAAAATTTTAAAAAATGGTGGTTTGGTTAGAAAACCTGCTATTTGGTTAGAAAACAGGATTTTGCTAAAAGACACAAAATCTACAAAATTGTTGCAAACTGACTTAGATGCATAACTAAGCTGTGTCATAATCTAGGACTGAACTGTTTTTGTACAAATACCCTATTTTGACTCTTGTACCTGTTTATAAATATGCAGTAGATAGAAGAAAGTAGATGTCAGACATCAGAAAGTAAGATGTAAATTCATATTCTGTTCTTGCAAGAACAAGTATTGTCACAAAAGTTGTTAAAATCTTCACACAGTTTCTCTGTCGATACAAATGGTTTATAAGAGCATCTGATACTTACAGATCCATGAATAGATCAGTCTCTGTTCTGCTCTGGCTTGAAGATGTGTTGGATTGCTATAGAACTCAGAAAGAAAATAATCTATTGAAATTAATGCTTTGTTAAACACTTTTAAAAGAGTAAAGAGTAGTTTCCCATCCAACTTCCATATACATTTATTTAAACAAAAAATCCATGATAATTTGATTAACATCATATACAACATAAACCAGATTTTCTGATGCCTAGTTTTATTAGAAGCACTTATCCCACATATGGGCAACCCACCAATCTGGAACATGCTGTTGGCTGTGATCACTGCAGGCACCTGATGTAGGCATCACTGCCTGACTACTCCCTGAGGGACTGTCAACACGGATCTTGTGTTTTGGCAGTTGTGGCTTTGCTTTCTCTTCCTAGTTTATCTAGGAAAGGTCCCTTTGCTTCAGTTTACTGGTGCAAACAACCAGGTGAGCCTGTCCTTTACAGTATTTTTTGTAACTCAGGTTGCAAGCTTCACCTGCTTGTATAGCTGGGCAAAACACCTGTAGCAGTGTTTGACTTTATTGCAAGATGAAATAAAGGTTTGAGCGTCATGAGCAGTTCACGCATCATCCAAAAGCTAGTGGTGCATTTAGGAGACTGTAGTTTGAGTTAAAGTCTATAGCCACACATCAGAGTCAAAGCAAACTGCACTGTGAAAGCTGAGGAAGCTGATTTTAGAGGTGCTCTGTATGGAGCAAATTAAGGATTTTAGAGTCTAGATGCACTAAGGAGATTTGTGCTGGGGTGAAGGCAGGTAGACACTGTGGTGGGAAATAAAATCACTGTTTCGACAAAGCTGGGCATGCATTCCTTCCCCTTCCTTGTGACTTTTTCTATCTGGTACTTTGTTATTCACCAGAGTCACCAGCTATGACTCAGACATCTAGCCAAAGCACATTAAAGTACTATCACAGGTATGACGATTTTGTTCTTTTGTCGCAGAAAATATTTATTTCCGAAGTTTCTCAGGAATGTACAAAACTATAAAAATGGATCCACCTCTCTTCAACTCATGCTCTGCCTGACTTAGTTATATTTATTTTCTGCTTGAGAAGACCCTTTTCCTGGAGGGATTCCATCTTGACTAAATCATAGAATCATAGAATGGTTTGGATTGGAAGGGACTTTTAAGATCATCTATTTCCAATCCCATGCACTAGGCAGGGTCACCTCCCTCTAGACCAGTCTGCTCAAAGCTCCATTTGGAGTGGTCTTGAATGCTTTCAGGGAGGGGGCATCTACAACTTCACTGGGCAATCTGTTCCAGCATCTCACTACCCTCATAGTAAATTTCTCCCTGATATCTAGTCTAAATCTACTCTCTTCCAGCTTAAAACCATTTTCCCTTGTTTGTTGCTACATGCCCTTAATAAAATGTCCCTCCACAGCTTTCCTGTAGCCCCCTGTCAAGACAGATAAAGCTTGAAAACTGGACAGCCTTGCAAGGCATTTGTATCCAGTGCAGATGGCTTGCTTCTTTTTGCTATTCAATGTTGCTGATGGCATATCTGATAGTCATAACAGCAAACATGATTATGTTTTGTATAAATATGGAATAACAAAACTTGTAAGGCTGCCATGAGGGTGCAGTGCTATTGGATCTAATTACTACTGGATCTAATGTGTGATTTTAGATGCAAGCATACGTGATTGTCACTTCATTAAAAGCAGGAGGGCAGGAAATAATGAAAGCATAGTCACAACACAGCCAGTGCTGGATTTTTAATCATCCTCAGTCTCTAGCTCCCAGTGGCTTTTTTTTCCTATTATCAAAGGCAAACCAAAATTCCAAGAAACAAATAGGGATTTGATTCTTTTTTCATGTTTTTCTAGTGAACACATGCTATGATTCAGTGTGTGTCTTTATAACCATTTGAAACCTCTCCATTGATCTGTTTTAGATCTTATCAGAAGTACTAAATATCAGCTGTCTCAAAAATACTTCCTTTCTCTCAGGTTAAAAGGAAATCTCCAATAGTAGCCTGGATGAACAATAAAAGAATTATAGGCTTCTGTAGGGGAAAATCCCATTATATTATAATGAGAAAAAGAAAATACACTGCCAATATTTGGCCTGGAATTTAGAAAAATTAGAGAGCACTTGACCTAAACAAAAAAGTGAGGAAAGGATCAGGAAAAAAACAAAACAAAACAAACAAACAAACAAAAAAACCCACATCTTATTTTCTTCTTTTTCTTTTTCTTTTGCTGTATCTTTGTGAAACTCAGCAATATATCAAATTAGAAGGCACTAAACTGAAGATCAATAAGAGGAGTGCTATCAGCCATGTGTGAGCGTGGCTGTGCTTGGGTGCTTGAGTGCATGCATAAAGAGAGAGATAGACATAAAAGCTGCATTATTTTCTACCACATAAAGAAATGAACTGACAGACTATGGGTGGAATAATTGACCAGAAGATCTTATGAAACTGTACTATTTTCTGACGTATTTCTCCTTTTCTCTGACATTATTATAAGTTTTCTAACAAAATCAGTGTATAAAATTATATAGTATTATGACAGCTCTTTTTTTTTTTAATGAAATACAGAAATGCAAGATATCTTCAGAGGTCCTCATTAATAAACTCTAATGCTCATCATTAGTTTATAATGTAAGTTGGGTCAACTGAACACATCAGAGTGTGTGGAGGGAGGAACAAATGGCTTACTGTGATTCCCACTGCTAATCTGTCTCATCATGTAACTGCTTATTTGACATCTAGCCACAGTGGAAGAAAATTTTTAACAGCCAAATATTTTACTTGGATTTAATTTTTCAAACAAAAGATGAAAAGAAACACTGGATTGGCCAGAAAACACTACTCTTGATTGAACTATTTATTCCTTAAGAATTTCAGCTGAGATCTTCAAAAGACCTCATGCATCTTTTTTTTTTTTTTTTTTTTTTGTACTTTATGTTGCAATATCCGTTCTTAAAAATTGTTTAGTTGTTTTTTACCACTAAAGTGTTTCCTGCTTGTGCAAATTATTTCAATAATTAACACAAGGAAACTTTGCTCTAGAAAAGAGTTCTTAGTCACTGTTAGTTAACATCTGTCTTAAATATTTTTATTCTTTTTTTTAATCAACAGAAGCAAAGAATATTTTAAGCATTTTTACTAACTTCAGTAAAAAACCACTAATATATTATGTGCATAACACTCATTAAAGTTATGCCGTTTAATCCCTAAAATGATACAAAAATTGAAAATTAACTTTTACTATTCTATAATGAATCCCTTCTTCCTCAGTATTTTTGGGTGTTTATTTCACATGAAAAGGGAGTGATAATCTCTTTCATTCTACATTGGAACAAAACCATGTTTTGCAACATTATACTCTGGGAAAATATTTTAACTCATCCAACTCCAGGGAGAGTATTCAGAGTAGAATGTGAACTATGAGAAAGCATGTACATCTCCCTCAGCGTGGCACAGCCAGCCACAGAAAAGCAGTTCTAGGGGTATCAAGAATGCACAAATGATGAGTTAGGATGGTATGGTTAGGTTGTGGTTGGACTTGGTGATTTTTAAGGTCTTTTACAACCTGAGAAATTCTATGTTTCTATAACTCTATGATTCTGTGATTCTATGATTCTGTGACAGTGGGTATCTTATGACTTCTGAAATTCTATCTTTCCTAGAACTTAGAACTTAGTTCTACTAAGTTCTATCCTACTTTTCTAATTGCATCAGATATTTTCCTGTTTTCCTGGTATTGTTTTGTGTGGTTTTTTTTTCTTATATCACACTGAACATTGGATATTCATTACCTATGACTGTGCCTGAGGAGTGAAATGCTAGATGGAGTTTGTAAACTGGTAGACAGTCCATTGATTCAGGTAAAAATCTGCTGTTGAAACCAAAGGCCAAATAATGTTGCTAACCTACTCGGTAATTTAAAATGTGTTTCATAAAAACTGTTGTTCATAGAACAGTTACAGCCACACATGGCCAGCATTCACAAAGAGTTTTCTGATGAATTTGGTTAACTTGAGAGATTCATTCCATATTGGTGTGTCAGCTGAGTGCAACAAGAAACAGAAAGTGACCCACTGCTCTTTATTCTTCTAACCACAGAATAAGGGAGAGCAGCTAACACTCTTCTATTCGTTAGCAGTGATGAAAAGTAAGCAGTGGTAATTTGGAACACATCTGCACATTCATCTTTTTATAGCAGATAATGGATTGGGCTGGTGCCAGCTTGTTTGCTATTGAAGCTCTTTGCACTCATGCTGCCAGTTTTTTGATGTTCACAGCTGAGGACTTGAGAATTATTCAAAGGCAGCTTGAGGTTGTACTGATCATAAATCCCACAACTGTGACAGTCTGCAGAACTGCAGTCCTGGAAACATTTTCGTGGCCAAATGTCTATCCATCATCAGCCATGTAGCAAGAGCAGCTGGATAGTGCCATTGTCACCCCTCTCAACTGTATGTGCACTGAGTGATAAGAATCCACGTTTTCTCCCTCATGATCTCCTATTATAAGCTAAGATTCAGTCCTAGAGAACAACAGACTTTGTTGCAAGAATCCTCCTGATTCAGGTAGGAAATATATATTCTATTACTTTCCATAATTATTCTGTGATCTGCAAACAGATTGGGAATATTTTGACTAAAACTATCAAATGCATTTTATAGACACTAGAAATTTTTGTAAGTATTGAAGCTGTAAAACGTGGTACCATTTCTGCTCTGCAAATCAGTATATATTCCAGGAGATAGCTGTTGGGTTAATGAATAGCTAGACTGCTTTTTGCTTTTTTTTTTTTTTTTTTTTTTTTTTTTTAATTAGAACTCGCATAAATAAATTGTGAATAATGAATAACAAGATTTTGGAAGCCATGATGGATTGAACTAGAAATTTCACTGAATTAGCACATTTTATGTAGAAATTGTTTATAATCTGATTCACTTTCATTGAAAAGCTTTTATTCATCTGTTTGTTTTCTGGGAATATAATAAATATACAACTAAGAATGCAGTAGGTTTTCAACTGAAAAATTCTCTTGCATGACCTGGATACTGTAAGTCTATCTTAACTCACATAAGTACTAATTCGGAATCTAAACAGTCTTTCTGTGACCAAAGGATCCCCTTAAATATGATTTATTTGTAAATGCAAAACTAACACTGTTTAAAATTAATCATTATGGACAGTTCTCAGTCAAAGATGTCTGTGCAATAAAAATGCAGTGAAGAAACTAGAACCACTGAATCAAAGAGGCATGGAATAGTTTGGGTAAGAAAGGATCTTAGAGATCACCCAGTCCAACTCTCCGCCATGGGCAGGCACACCTCTCAGTAGACCAAGCTGCCTGAAGTTCCATCCAGCCTGACTGCAAAGAGAAAATGAAGTTCTTACAAGCAGTTCTTGAAGTGACTTCTGACTTGTCTGTTGTATGATCTCATTACAGAAATGCTGAATAAGGTGATGACTCCTATAGTGAAGTCCAGGCAACATAACACCACATGAACTTAAAAATTCAGATCCAATCCAGTGTAGCTGAATTTATATCATGATATCTAGTCCTGCTGTTCACAGTATGTGTGTGTGGACATTTCCATGTGGTGACCTTGCTTATGACTACAGTACTTTTAGTCATGATGTTGTCTCAGAAGGAATCAGTTCTAGCTGTAACTTGTTCTTAACTGTTCTTCTTTCTATATATTCAGATTTTCTAGTGAGATATTCTTTGCTTATTCGTATTCTGTGAAGAGCTTGTTTCTAATTACTGATGGATTAGTGTGAATTTCAGCTTGAGGTGGAATAGCTGGATAGAAAGAACAGCTGTCAATACTTCTATAATAATTTAGAAAGCTAGTGCTTTGTAGCTGCAAAACAAATGAGCCAGATTGCACACCTTAACCATGTTGAGTCTGAATTTACATGGAACAAGTTTTGTTCTGTTATACAAAGAACATTACTGCATGAATTGTTCCACTGATCAATAAAAGTAATTACAGAGCACAGCACTGTCAATAGGTACCTGGCAGAAATCTTTTTGTCTCAAATTGCCACCTGCCTCTACTGAATAAGTTTTTTCTCCTGTAAGAAAAGCTGCTCTCAACTCTGAGAACATCAGTTGATAGCAGTAGGCATTTTTTTGTAAGTGAGTTGGCAGAGATTACCATTGTTTGTCAGTAGGTTAATTAATAGCACAGGCATCATGAAGTAACTTGGTCATGCAAGGCCAGTTACTTAGGTAATATTGCATTAAAATATATGTATTACTGTGTACCTCACTGGAACTGCTAAAAATTGCAATAACATGGACATGAAATACTTCCTATTGAGTTTCTGGCATTTTTTAAGTTAATATTATCACTTGTGTGTCAGCACCCTGTACCTAATCTGAGCAGTCTATCCTATCTTCTTATTAGATTCCCTTTGAACACTTTTTTTTCTGGGTGATGAGCTCTCTACTCTGTGTGAAAATGAGATGGCCTCTCTAACCTCCTCTGAGTCTCTGTGGCTTTGTGGATGGGATGGGACAGTATGTTGGGCAGAGGCAGGACTCTGTCCCTGCTCAGTAGTGCCTATACTGGGTGTACTATAATGCTCCCATGAGCTCACCTGAAGCCTCTTCCTGGAGGAGATGACCAGAGACAGCCCATCTTGGTGAGAGGTGGCAGCTCCCTCCTGACAAATATGTGCTATGTCCTTTTCCCTTCCATTTTCAATACTCAGTACAGCAGCAAGATCTTGATGTCTGAAGAACAAGATTAACAAGGCACAAGTGTCTTGCGCATATTGCGTTTACGTTCTTATTCTATTAAATATGACTGCATTTTCCCCCATGCCCTACTGAAACAGCTTCTCCTCTGACATGCAAACCACTGATCTTCCAGTGGTTACAATCATAGAAACACAGAAATTAAAAACAGAGAGGCAGCATTATGGAATCCTATTTGTCAGCAGTGGTAAAGAATTGTTTTTTAATGTGAGACTTCTTTTTTTCTTTCTTTTTCCCCCCTCCTTTTTGGGAAGGAATCTCTTATGGCACTATGAGGTTTCAAAGAGTTCTTGCACGAACATCCCACAGTGTAGCACTGCTCCTGTTCATGACAAGTGGCCTCCGCTGTCCTGCGGAATTTCATGCCACTGTTTAACCTGCCCACAGCCCAGTTTGTTAATTTTTCCTTTCCTCCCTCTCTAAGCATTCCCAAATGTCTGTAGAGTGTGAAAGAAAGAAATGAAAACTTGTGAAGATGTAAATAAAATATCTTTAAAATATGCTGCACCTAGCTGTATTTATTTTATGGTAAGATTCTTTTCAGACTTGTAAGTGGTTTATTTGTTTGTTATCAGGGTTTATCTGGACTAAAATACACATTAATTATAGCAACATAAACTCTAGTACTTCTGCAAGTAAGCAGAATAAACTAAAAGAAATTTTGACAGAAATACAAGATTTCTGGGCAAGTGCTGCTACCTAAACTGACTGACTTTTAAATTATGTTCCTATAAGAATGTTATTTCTATCAAAACTGATTTACCATTATATGGATTAACAACTTCTAAGAACATTCTGCAAATGAGCATCATGAAGTAGCAGAAAATCCCACAACAGCACAAATTTGAAGGCCACAGTGCATTAGAACAACATCTTCCTTCTGATGAAATGCCATGACCTTTCCATATACCTATTTCACGTCAAGCTGTCATCGTTAAATTGTCATTGGTAAATTGAAAATAGCCCTTAAGAACAAGAGGTTATGTTGCCTTGTAGTTTTAAAGCCTACTTTTTTCTTGTCTATAAAAGAAAGAATTTCTTACAACAAGGCAAGAACCTCTGCTCTGTATCATAGAATAATAGAATCATAGAATGGCTTGGGTTGGAAGGTACCTCAAGGGTAATCAAGTTCCACCCCCCACCGCAGGCAGAGCCACTACCCTGTAGTTAAAAAATATTGTCCGAACAGGAGTAGAATGTATCAATAATAAAACTTTCAGAATTTTTCTATTACTGAACTCAACCCCTGATCATTCTTTTATCTGGACTTCTAGACTGAACTAGCTTGAATTCTGTTACTGTTTAAGCTTAGCACTTGAGTGGTAGTGGTCATATAATTTCACATAGAAATTATGTTAACTGCCTCTGCTATTGATTTAGTTAATTTTCCTCTTGAGGTAACATGAAAATAGTTTATTTCGGTGTATGACAGCCATGTACCAACAGCAATTTACTTCATGCTTTTTTCTTCTTCTGATGGATGCTTTCTAACAGTATCCTTTAACAAGGCAAAAAGCTTTCTAAACAGTTTTACAGGGAAACTCAATTCCAATAAGCTCATAAGCAAACTACTTCGCACTTGGCTACAGTGCTTTTCCACCAGCACAATTTCTTTTTCTGTGAGCTTCAGCCTCTTAAAAATTATTTCTACTCTGAATAGGCAAGGGGTACCATGCTGAAACCCTGCATTCTGTTAGGTTTTTTTGGATGTCTGAAACACTATCACCTACCTGCTTTCTGTTTCACTTTATGAGTCTGTTTCTTAGTTCAGACCTTTAGTTCTTCTTATTTGTCACAGTGATAGATCCATTTGGCAGAGCTTTTCCTTCATCTGTGCACAGTTTTTCTCACTTTTACCTCCTGATTTCAAATAAATTCAGAAAGATCTCTGAAAATATATAACTTAAATTTTCAGAAATTCTTGTCTGTTATTTTGCGTGTTTCCAGCATGTTCTCTTTCTACTGTACATACATTTATCTCTTTTTCCTGTAGAATAAAACGTATGCCATAGTGTACTTGATTTCCTTTGATTCATTCTCCTGATTCTCAGAAGTTTCCTTCTTCCTTGACAGCAACTATAAAGATTTCTATGCTAAATGATTCTGATTGCATATCTTTGTTTATTTTAGTAAAAAGAAAATCCTGGTACATATTTAACCTATTTCTTGAGCTGCATCTGCTTTTGTATTACTTCTGACTAGCTTTCCAGATAGGCAAATACAAGCAGTGTCAGGTGAGATCTTGTGCAAAGTTTTGTCTCCCTTGAGCCAAGTCCTTGCATAAAGATAATAATTGCCTCCAAGCTTACATGGAAGTCTTTCAACATTACACAGATAAATAAATAAAAAATAAATATTAAGTAATTATTGCTTCTACCTAGAACTAGAAAAGTTGCAATGTAGGACCTTATAATTTTAAGCTACTGAGAAAATTTCACTTTTCTTGATCTGTCTAAATATTGCCTATGTGAAAAAGTAAGCTATGTTTAAAAAAACAAACAAACAACACTGCAAATAAATAAATAAATGAATAAATAATAAAACCAAACTAAAAACCTAACCAGAAAACTTACAAACTATCAACTGTTTTAGAGGAAAAGAGTGTAACATACGAATTACAGTTGACGAATCCGAACATGATCAAGATTGCATTAGAAGGCAAGTTATTTTGTATTCCATACTCTAAGCTAATGAATCCTTGTAGCACTGCTATTTATTATAGATATTTGTTATTCTTTAGATTTCTGTTCCACTGGAAATTGAAGTGAATAAAAATGAAAATCTGTCTATTTTATCTTCCTAAACCTCCTTTTTAAATAAACTGATATATTATTTGACATGGATCCTGTAGAAATGTTTTATTTAATACTGAAACACCATAAAGATCATTGAAACCAAGAGCATGAATTCAGTGAAAAGGCAATGATAAAGCCTGTACCTTTTGGGTTGCCTTCTTTGGATGTATTATTGTATCCTAAGTATTAACCTTACAACAAAATTTCATTTTTTAGTTTACTATGTAAATGACACTTAAATTTGAGTAATTAATATAATTGCTTCTCAGAGTCAGAAATGCAAATAGCAAGATGAACTTTTGATTGAGCAGCATAAAATCCATCAGTGCTGCCAGACATTTTGCTGTCTTTTCTGAGCCAAGATGATTCTTACCTTCCAAATACTCCAGAAAAATATTAAAAATAAAAAAAATAAAAAATAAATGCATCCTTCAGGACTGTAGCACTGAAAAGAGCCATCTGAATCTTTGTGTTCACTCTCCCACAGCCACAAGCATCTATGTAGTAATTGTTGAGACCAGAAGGCATAAGGGTAGCCACGGAATGCTTCTCTGGGTCTTGCACGAAACATCTGATGTCCAGCATACATAGCTTCAAAATGGTTTGCTGTGAGTCTGACTCTGAACTGCAGATACAAATAAAGTTATACTTAGTCCACTTAGTACAGTGACCAATGCATTCACTATCTTTCTTATGTCATATGGAAACTCTAAGGAAAAGTAGCGCTTTGGTTGTTTCTTCTTCTCTATGATTATAATGATGATAAACATTGCAGAAAGTAATGGGAATTCTGTACTGGGATGCTGTGAGAAGTGGTATCCTTCTGTTTTTTATGTTTTATAATTGTACTGTGTTAAAAATCTTGAGCCAAAAATATGGAAGGTCAAGACATTCTCAGCCTGGTGGATAAACAGTTGTGTATATGACTCATGATCCATTCCTTGTCCAGTGGAAATTTACAGTAAATAGAAGAGGTTTAATAGAGCAACCAAAAGAGCTTCAGAACTGGACTCCCTCCTACCCCAGAGGTTTGTGCCTTATTCTGATATGTCAGAGATTTTTGCTTAGTTTGCTGCTGCCTTAGCAAATACAGGAGAAACCTGAAATATTGGACTTCTCCACTTTCACTGTGAGTGAATATTCGTGATGCTGATCTGTTTGCTACTTTGAGCTTTGGGCAAAAACATGGAAGTGATTATCTTACTGAGGTCTGTGACTTCAAATCCATGGCAAGAGAAAGCCAAGTCTTCTTCCTGCACAGAGCTGTGCATTCAAAATCTGGATAAGGCTCTCCTACTCCCTCATCCCCTATAGGGAATGGTAATAGTCCAGTTTAGCCCATTCTGTAGTGGGCATGTAAAGGAGCCTGGAATACCTCCTATGTACAAATAGCAAAAATGTGCAATGTGGTGAGCTCAATCCAGCAAACAGTTCGATGCAAACTGAAAGCTCTAATGCAACTCCTTAGCTTCAAATGATATCAGGAATCTCATGGTACTTCAGGTCTGAGTATTCAAACTATCATCTAAGTTCTTGAATTTAGCATTATGCTGCTGCAAAAAGAAAAGAATGATGTTGTTGAAGAAAAATAGCATTTAATTTAATACAAAATAAATAAATACAAAAGGACTTCTTCACAGATCCCATTTTGCAATCACTATTCCAAACCCTTTCATAATCTCTCCTGCTGATTGTGCTCTTCTTTAAAGCTATCAGAATATGTGTTTGCATTCTCTTTTCATGGATAAATTGCAAAATGTAAACAAGGTATTTATTCTTTCTTAGAAGAAATCCTTTCTTAGAAGGATAATGATTCCATATTTATTATATAAGCATTAGTAAATTCAACATTATTCCATACTCATAAAGACTTGAATCAAGCCTTCTAAAGCAGAACAAAGTTCTCTCCAATCTTTATCTTTACTATTTCCTTCAGTCATTCATAGATCACCATTTCCTTTTGTAATTACATCTTTACACTTCCTTCATGCTTTAGCTGTTTATTTTCTCTATTTTTATTTGTTTAGTTTCTCCATATTTACTTTCCAGCTATATTACTAGCAAGAAAGGAGGAAGAGGAAGAGAGACAGTTGTTTACTCATTTTATTGGAAATGTGTAAGCATGGCCAAAGGAGAGTAAAGTATCTTTGTGGAACTGGTTAAATACCTGGTTAAACAGTAAGGGGAAGAAGAAAGATTTCAGTTGAAAAATTCCTAGGTTTCTTTCCTGATTTCTTAAATGAAGACAGAAAGATATTTCAAAAGCAAACTTCCATACCACTGTCTTTATGTCTGGTCTTGATGGTTTACTATGAAAATATGCCAAAGACAAGCATGGCTTGCCAGAAGGCTATGCCAAATGCAGTTCCTGACAGACTTCTGGCATGGGATCCAAGTTGACTCCATTTGTGCACAGCAGGAACGTGATTCTGCAGTCTTTCCTGCTGAAAGCACTGTACCTGTGCTTCACAGTACCTGGACAGCAAGCTGTTGTGAAGAGCCCTTCCACAGGAAAAAAAGATAACTCTGTGTCAAGGCACACATCTAGGATGGACTTTATCCTGTCAGTCTCCACTCTCAAGGAAGTCTGAGGGAACCCATAAAAGTAATAAGCACCAGCCTGACTACTTGGAGCAGATGATTGTATAACCAGATAGCCATATGCTCAATGACCGCTGCTTTGATATATGTGTTTTTATTGGAGCATTCAAAGCAAATCCCCAGAGAGAAATACTGTCATCACTCAGGAAACGTGAAAGTAAAGACAAAGCTTGTGGCCAAATTCTGAGAAATAGACATAAGTGTGTATATAAAAGAAATGCACTCTCAAAGATCTGTTTACTTTTCTTAATATTTACATAAGCAAATCAGAACCTGTAAATAGAGCCAAAACAAGAGCAGAATGACAGCTGAGGGTTATTTCATCAGGTCTGTATTAGAAATGTAATTCTTGCCAGCCTTGTTATTTTGTTCTCTATTTGTTCTCCAGGATTTCTTTTTTTGTTTTTTTCTTCCTGAAAACAAACAAATAAACCAAAACACAAACAAAAGCTCAAAAAATAAGAAAAAATATTTTATCTAAATAGTAGCAGCCAACATTGTCCCTACTGAGAATCTTTCCTTCACCCTCAGTTTGATGTTGAGAAATTATTCTTCATTTATGATTATAATTTTTGCCTTCTTCTGTCTGCAGTCACTCATTATTTTTTTTGTAATACAGGCAGGCAAGTATCTGAGTTCTCTCTCATTGATGTTACTTCACTGGAGTTCATCAAAATATTTTTGAATAAATTTATGTGGCTTTTTTTGTCATTATGAGAAACTGCAAAAGCTGAACATAATGTCTTACTTGTCTGGAGAAAATTTAGCCTGCTCACTTTCTCAGGTAGAACTTATCTGGAGTTCTGCCATACAAAATTGGAAGGAAAAATGGTCATTTTGGGTATAGTCTGAAACACAAATTACACGGGATTGGCAAGTGCATTTTCTAATTCTTATTCATAAGTTATATAAAAAACAGCATCAGAAATGTACTAATCCCCTAAAAGAGCTTGACATCTTCCTCTCACTCCAAAACTGCTGGCAGTAACCTAAGTACAATAAAAATATTGGAACTTTCATCTAGGAGTCTGCATGTATGACATGGGTAATTGGAGTGCTTCTGAGAAGAAGAATCAGGTTAATATTTCATAAGATTAATAGAATTTCAGTGTCAGAAAGAGAGATCAGATATTGTTTTTTAAGGCTCATCTTCTGTTGAATCACAGGGCATGAGTAAGACAACCAGGGGATCGGACCCAGCCAGCATGGGTTCTTGAAAGGCAGGTCCTGCTTGAAAAACCTGAGCTCCTTGTATGATTGAGTGACCCACCTGGTGAATGAGGGCAATTTGTTGAAGTAGTCTACTTAGAGTTTAACAAAGCCTTTGACACTGTCTCCCATGGTACTCTCCTGAAGAAGCTGGCAGCTCATGGCCTGGACAGGTACATTCTTCACTGAGTAAAAAATTGGCTGGATGGCTGGGCTCAGAGAGTGGTGGTGAATGGAGTTAAATCTAGCTGACAACTGGACACAGTGGTGTTCCTCAAGGGTCTGTATTTGGATCTGTTCTGTTCAGTATCTTTATTGATGTACTGGATAAGATGACTGAGTGCATCCTCAGTAAGTTTGCAGATGACACCAAGCTGGAAGGAAGAGTCGATCTGCTTTGGGTAGGAAGGCCCTACAGAGAGATTGGGATACCTGGACTGATGGCCCAAGGCCTGTTGTATGAGCTTCAACCAGACTAAACATTTGATCCTTCACTTTGGTCACAACAACCCTATGCAGTGCTACAGGCTTGGGGCAGAGTGCTGGAAGTTTATGCATTAAATTTCTGGTGCTCCGAGTACACTACTTAACACCAACCATAAATGTTGGTGTTTTATCAACATTGTTTTCCTTCTAGAACCAAAACATAGCATCATAACAGATACTCTGAAGAAAACAATTCCATCACAGCTGAAACTAAGATATATTTAATGACAACTGGGTATATTCTGGAGAACACAGACTCACAAACCCAAGCTTTACTTAGTATGTATAAATTGTTGTTTGTATGACTCAAACCTGATTATGCAGCTAGCAATTAACTTGCTGGCACACAGAATGAACTGATATGCTCATACTGAAGATGTCTAGTTTTGAAACTCAAGCCTTCTGCTGCATCACAGAACAGAAGTAAACTTCTAGGTCTTTGATTGATTTTGGAAAGATTGCCCTGAAAAACTGTTATTCTCTGCCTCATCTTGCTTCTCCAGATCAATAACAGATTTTCAGTTTCAAATGTTTAGAAAGTAACGCATGTGAAGTCTTTTCACTTCCACACTCTGATGCCATTTGAGAGTGAAATCTGATAAGAGAATTCTACCTCTGATGAGTCAAAATTCATATCGACTCAGTCATTGAGCCAAGATGTTGGCTCTGTGCTTACTGTCTCATGTATATACAAGGTGATAAAGCCAGAAAAAGGTACAAAAGTATTATGCTTACATATTTATTCAGAAATCTGTAAACTACATCAGTCTATTTTTAATAATTCAATATTATTCCTTCCTTGTGTTCCATCATATTCAACTGAAGAATATAAAGCACTGACTGGACTTGCTCAGAACCAGATAATTTAGTTCAGTAAAAGGCAAGTGGGATTTAAATTCCACTCCGTATTTGAGATAGGTGTTTAAAATTCAATGTGCTGTATCAACTTTTAAAACTTTGTTTCTCTTGGTTTAGAGTTTATTTATATGACCAATCTTAACTTCGGCTGTTCTCATTGGCTCTGAAAATGGAAGGCCAGTGCTAACAGATCATTATAAACTTTATCAGGGTTGCTGGAAACTTACCATGAAATGTTGCATAAGGAAAAGGAATTGAAATATTTTCCCCATAATTTGTTATAAATTATGTTGGTCCAAATACTTAAAAATATATATACAAGTATTTGAGAGTGCCCTCAGGCTTCCTCAGTTAAAAGATTACTATTTCTAGGATAGGTTGAGATACAGTTATATTTTTTGCTACAAAAACGGACTGCTTTCTTAGTAATGCTTTTGTCGCTGTGCTTCCAAGGCACAGAGTAAAAAAGAAAGACTGCTCTATGTAGCATGGCTCTTGCTCATCGTCTGAGGTGGTAAAAATCATAGAATTCTTTAACTTGGAAGGGACCTGTAAGGGTCATCTAGTCCAACTCCCCCTCAGTGAACAGGGGCACCACAGCTAGATCAGGTTGCCCAGGGCCTGATCCAGACTCACCTTGAAAGTCTCCAGGGACATCAACCACATCTCAGGGTAACCTTTTCCAGTGCCTCGCTGCCCTCACTGCATAAGACTTTTTCCTTAAATCTAATACAAATCTATCCTCATTAATCTTGAAATCATATCTCCTTGTCCAGTCACCACCGACTCTGCTGAAGAGTCTGTCCCCTTCTTTCCTGTAGCTCCCCTTTAGATACTGAAAAGCCACTATCAGGTCATCTCATAGACTTCTCTTCTCCAAGCTGAACAGCCCCAGCTCTCTCTGCCTATCCTTAAAGGATAGGTCATAGGTGATATAATTCCTTTAGTGTTTTCTAGTTGAGGTCACAAATCAGTTTTTTTCTTCTAAATTAATGTAAAACCAGTAATTAAAGTTATCCAGTTCTTGTGAATTCATTTACATGAGAATTATTATGATAACACACAGTCTTCTGCTTTCTCTGGGATTAGTCTATTCTGATCTGAATAGATTTTTTGAGTACATGCTTACTATAAGATCTATTTATTTCAGATAAACTCTATTGAATCTATTTTTTCTGTTCCCCTGGTGTTTTTATTGCACTTTTACTCATATTTGCTTGTCTTTTTCACTTTGATAGCAGAGCAAGAGAATTCTGACTCCTAAAACAATGAGATCCTACCTTACTACAATGAGAGGACTATGTGGATATATGATGGATTGTTTCACAGTACAAATGCCTTATTTGGGGTTGAAATTGTAATTCTAGGATAGAAAATAAAAAAATTGGAGAGTAAAACACCAATGTACCTCTGAATTACAGTTGAAAATTTCTCTTTTCCAGTAAAATTGAAGCCTGAAGTAGCATTGTGGTCTGCCAAGAAATAACAGTTTTATAAACTACAGTAAAAGATTTGATGAGAATCATAGTTAGATAAGGCAGTTCTCCAATGTCATCTTATATCCTGCACAACCTCGAACAATGTCTTGATGACTGCCAGCTCATAGGAGATATAGTGCTATCTGTGGTGCTGAGGCATCATCAGTTGAGTTATTACTTGCCTTATTGGAATCTGTTCCATCATCCCTGGATGTGACATAAACACAAACTTTAATAAGGCCAACTGAACAATCAGAGGCTGCTTTTGTTGGAGGTGATTCAGTATTCTCCTGTAACATCTGCATGACCTCCCTTCCTTGCTGAGCTCTTCTGGTACAAGAGTGACAGCTGAGAGGAGATCAAGTGCCACATTCGCTGTCTGGAATGCAAGGAAAAACCTTTTCCTTTCCTGGCAGCCAAGTAAATATGCCAAGTGACACAGAAACAGATGGAAAGTCATCCTTCTTTGAAGAGACAGATAATTTTGACACTTTTCACACTGGATGCCTGCTCTGCTCTTTCTAGTACGCATGATAGCCAAAAAAGTATCTTATTTGTCAGAGGCAATGGAGAAGAAAAATGAGGCAGCTAAAATCTTACAAAACTGATCTACTACTTGGCCTAAACTGACAATAGTCCATCCTGATAATTTTTCACTGTAGACAGATGATTCCTCTGGGGCATGATAGAAAATATCGCGTGTGATCACAGCACCTATTTCAGCATAACAGGATTTAAATGGAAAATCTAAGGTAAAGTTTGACTTTTCTGATCAGTACTACTGTAGAGAACTACTTCTCAGCACCACACAGTACAACACAAAACTGGTTGGTTTCTTGCTTTGCATGTCATTCTTATCTTTGTTCCTGCACCCTTTTTTCCGTTTATTATGCAGTCATGTTCTCGTACAATCCTTGGATAGAGTTTTAAATGAAGAACAATTATTAAATCTAGAAAATGTGTCTGCAGAGCATGCATACCATTTCTGTCTTGTGCTAAAGATGACTGCTCGAACCTCTTCATTTCAGCTTTATAATTTTCTCATGTATTTGATCCTTCCTGTAGTAATGATAAATTCTTCTTCTCTCAGTCATTAATCCTAAATCTTATCTTGAACATAATATTGGTTATCCACAGAAAAACTACATTTGATTCAAGCAACTATGAACTAAGACTGCTTTTTTTACAACAACAAAAAAAAATAGATCATATCACTGCTCTCACATCCCAATGTTACTTGATGTAAAATAAATAAGCTAAGATCTGACAACACTTTTTAAATGGCAGAAGAATTCTTTTTAATTACGTAAGTTGCTCTGAAAGTAATGCCTCCTACTTTTTTCTATGGAAATTACAGAAAAGAGCACAATAGCACTGCTTGATAGAGCAAATTCTTATCTACAGAACACTATTTTCTAACACAGTCATCACCATTAGACGATTTGCGCAGATGAGCTGATTGAGGCGCTCTTCATTTCACGGTTTGACAGATTTTCATGGCTGTCCAGAACATGGCTTATCTTTCCTGTTTCTGTTGCCACTGCTGTGCCATACCCATCACCTCACTGTTCTTATATTCACTCTTCGGTCTCCATCAAGCTTTCAGCAAGAGTTGATGAATATCGGTAGGTGCTTCTTCCACATGGAAGAATTCAGTAACATCTTTGCTTCATTTGCACATCCATGTGAAATGCCATTAGTCAGACTGCCCCTCCACTGCCATTAGTGTGGCCAGCAGGAGCGGGGAGGTAATCATCCCCCTCTACTCAGCACTGGTGAGGCCACACTTTGAGTACTGTGTTCAGTTTTGGTCCCCTCACTACAGGAAAGACATCTAGGCCCTGGCAATGAGAAGGGCAATGAAACTGGTGAGGGGTCTGGAGCACAAGTCTTATGAGGAGCGGCTGAGGGAGCTGGGATTGTTCAGTCTGTAGAAGAGGAGGCTCAGTACAACTTCCTGAAGGGAGGTTGGAGTGAAGAGGGATCTGGCCCCTTCTCCCAGGCAACGAACAGGATCCGGGGAAATGGCCACAAGTTGTACCAGAGGAAGTTTAGGTTAGACATGAGGAAAAACTTTTTCTCTCAGAGTGGTCAGGCACTAGAATGGCTGCCCAGGGAGGTGGTGGAGTCACCATCCCTGGCAGAGTTCAAGAGGAGTCTGGATGAGGAGCTGCGAGATATGGTTTAGTGCTTAGTGCAACAAAACATTATGGAGTATTGGTGGGAAGGTTCAACCTTTACTGCCATACCACTGATAATGTGAGACAACATAACAATATAGGAGGCACTACTTTTGGAGCAGCTCTCCTTGGGGATATATTTATTGAAAAGCTTATTTTATTTTTGACTGTTAATGAGTAATGCATCTTTTCACTTGTTAGTAACATCCACCCCTAATTAATATTAGTATTTATTAATTAATATTCACTGCTCAAACTAAACAGCTGTGAAATCAAACTATCCACTGCACCCCTCAGTGTCTGCAGACAGATAATTCAACTGACTTCAATGAAGACCAAACATGTATCAGTCATTGTACTATTCTGGGAAAAACTAAACTAACTGCCATAAGATATTGCCAAAATCATTTCTACTATGTCTTCAAGTTAATGTGGAAACATGCTAAAAATAGTAAAAAAAATAGGGAATAAATCTACTTCTCTTTTTCCCTGTAGTTTATTTCTGTTTAACATGACTTGTATGGTTATTTTTTACAATTCCTTCATGGTCACTAAGGTCACCCCAGCCATGAACAGAAACACACTAGCAAATTATCAGCTAGTACTGCTATGGTAACAGGCTTTTCTATTAAATGTGACTATTTGATATGAAATATTATTTTCAACTTTGTACCAGAGAAGGAAGAAATTAGGGAAATTACCTCAGGTGACATTCCTAATTATACTGGTGCTCATGTGGCTGGGAAAAAGACAAAAAGAAGAAGAAGAAATAATGCATCAGAGGGCTTGTGGCCAAACACTCATTTACTCTAAAGGGAAAGAGTATCAGATGTTAGTATCTAATAAGATACTGCTTTCCAGTGGAGAGGCCAATAGGAAGTGGTAATTAAATAAAATGGATTGGAAGAAATATCATGGTTAGCCCCTGAATGTGCCCCTATGAAAATCAGGATTCTTGAATATTTCTCATTTGTATATTGTCATGAAATGTTTTCTGGAAATGTTGGAATGTCAGGTTAATTTATAACCGACTCAAGTGTTACCCAAAGAAAATGGAAATATAGTGCCAGCCAGTGTTCAAAAAGGGTTTGAAAGGAGACAGTTAATGCTCATGAGTTGTGCCAATAGTTGCAAATCCAGGTTTTTAGATTCCACAGATATATAATTTCATGTTTAAACTATAATTTTGCTTTAAAATACAGGGGAAAATTACAGCTTCACAGGTGTAGTAAAATGCGCTGATGATCCTGCCAGCATTTCTTCTGATACTGATTCTTGAATCTTGTTTATGCATTTTGGCTTAAGTTGTTCACTGGCTTGAGTGGGGGTCAGATGGAAATTTTTCCAGTGAAAAAGTGGATGAAACTCTCGATAGAGTATTTTTTAGCCTTCTTTCTCTATTATAGGGAAAGATTCAATTTTTGTAGTCACGTAGCAGAGGGGATTTCACTGAACAATTTTTCTGTCATGACATGAGCATAGGATATTAAACATCCACTTATTCCTCCCTTCTGTTTTCTACAAAATAAGGTTGTCATCTTTTGATGTAAAGTTTATCGCAGTGTGCAAGGAAGAGCTTTGTGCCTGATGCTTTCTAAAACGTGCAGTTTAGGTCTTCTGTGGCCTCTTGAGGTTTCAGTGTTCTTCAGGAGATTTTCGATTTGTGGTCATCTGCCATTGGTGACTCAAATTATCTCATTCATCTCAAAATTCAAGCAGCTTTTCAGAAGAATTTAGAAACAGACGAAACTTTGATATACATCTTAGCAATTTAAACCACTTCCACACTTGCTTAATTCTAGGCATAAATTGTACACACATTTTTTTATCATTTGTACATGAAAATAATTCAATGAACAAGGAAAATCACTTCAAAAAAAGTTGTTTCCTGCAAAAAAGTTGTCTAGAACAGGCGCAGTGTAGTGAAGATGATCTCTACAGACTGGGAAAGCAAAAATGGACTCATTTAAATACTGCGACATCACTGCAAGGAACAGAAAATGTATGAATTGGTTTATAAACTGACATGTTTTCTGTCTCATAAAGTCAGCACATAAGAGTAATATCTGAAACACTTTTTATTACTAAGAAGTTATTATTGACAGTGGATTTACAAATGTTACTCAATCTTTCCTGGAATTGTGTTTAAACATAACACATCTATTTTGCAGTTGTTAGAAGAACACTCTACCATCTTTTCCCATGAGACATAGATCACATCTAAATTATTTGGCAATGTTCATCGAGACCCTATTTTCATCAAAATTCTTGTTGACTTCAGTGGGAGCTCTGACTGAGAGAACTAATTGATACCCAAGTCCAAGAAGGGACTGTAGAATTTGACATCAAATGACCACAAAAACCCAAATAATAAGCAAATCTCCACCCCCCCCCCCTTTTTTTTTTTTAAACAGAGAAGTGTGAGCTTCAGTTAAGTTTGGTCGGTTCCTTAACATCTCTTTTAGCTGGAAAATATATCGGAGGGAAATTTCTCAAGACTACCTCAATACACTGTCAGATCATTCCTCTCAGAGAAGGACTACCATTTGAGAAGACTATTTCCACTTCACTAGAAGACTATAAGAAGGAGCAACTTAATTCTTCATGCCCACTCGCATCTTTCTTGTTTTAGATCTAGAGGTTATTCTGAGAAAGCTGAGAAATGACAAAGAACTCTCTGCTTTGTACTTATAGCAGAGTCTGCAAACCATAGGAGAAGTTAAGCCTTCGTGTGACCTTCTTGTGTTGGGCTGCATTGCTGGTTGAATAGCATGCAGGAATCCATCCTCAAAATGTTTGAGATTTTCAGAAACATTCTTGTAATATACATTCTTCTAATGTACTAATTGCAATTTTCAAAAAAAAACAATGAATAAAAATGAGACTTCAGCTTCTTCCCCTCCAATTAACATAAAGTACTCCTTTTATATTTTGAACTTTAATAGATCAGTACCTAAATGTCCAGAGAATTTGTCCAGAGAAATGTCCAGAGAAATTGTCCAGAGAAGGGCAACAAAACTGGTGAGGGGTCTGGAGCACAAGTCTTATGAGGAGCGGCTGTGGGAGCTGGGAGTGTTCAGTCTGAGAAGAGGAGGCTCAGGGGAGACCTCATTGCACTCTACAACTTCCTGAAGGGAGGCTGTGGTGCAAAAGGGTCTGGCCTCTTCTCCCAGGCAAACAGTAGGACTCGAGGAAATGGCAAGAAGTTATACCAGAGGAGGTTTAGGTTGAATATTAGGAGAAACTTTTTCTCTCAAAGGGTGGTCAGGCACTGGAATGGCTGCCCAGGGAGGTGGTGGAGTCGCCTTCCCTGGTGGTGTTTAAGAGGTGCCTGGATGAGGAGCTACGAGAGGGTTTAGTAGCTTGTGGTACTGATAGGAATGGGAGGGTGGTTGGACTAGATGATCTTGCAGGTCTTTTCCAACCTTGTGATTCTGTGATTCTGTAAATTTCAAAGAAAAGTCATGTTTTTTTCTATCTGCATTTAACAAAGAATTTTTGGAGAGTGTGACATTTTTATTATACATATGGTATGTGCAAACAGAAGCACTTACATATACACACATGCATGTTATCTGTCTGTCTGTGTACACATCTTATATGCATGTTCGTGATGGATGTTCTCTACTCTTGACCAAATTAATGACAATTGTGTTCAGGACCTAGAGATAGTAAAAACCTAGACACTGATCATGAATTTCCTTAATTCTGACCTGTTCTTTGAACAGGTGGCATCTTATGCCTTAATATTCATGGACTTGGAAACCAGGAATTCAGTCATACAATAAACATACACAAATAGCAGGAAGTTCTCCCAAGACTAATTTATAGAAAAAGCAAAAGAAGTTATGGGTACAAGAAGTCTTATACTTACCTTTTTCATCTTTCGTCATTTGTGAACCAACCGCTTTACCCCATGAATATGACAAGCTGAGTGAGCTTGTTCTCAGCATTTGCTGCTGAGAGGCTGGATGTGCAGCAGTGGTCTCTCTTCGAGTTGGTAAGTCTCCCAGCCATGCTCTTTGAGGTTAAGGACCCCTTACTTGCCTTGGTAAATGACCAATATCATGCATTACTTGCATCACACTGCATTAAGATCCTATGCTGGCAACTGTTCATCATGATTATATCTTCTGTACAGTCAGTAAAAAGTTGAGCCTTACCTTGTGGCTTTGTTAAGTGTCAGTTTTACATCATCTTTCTACAATAAGCCGCTTTTGCTCCTAGCTTTGTCCGAGGTTATTCAGGTAGTTTAACTCACACCTGTGACAATGTTTCAGCAGTGCTGTCTGGGCTGTTGCAGCTCTGTGAGATCCTTGCCATCTGTGCATAAAGAAGCTCAGAAATGCAGCTTCTTGATGTGCTTAGTGTGTACCCGTGCTGTCTGCATGCTGTGGACACGCTACTTTGCAGAAAAGCACAATCTACATCCTTGTAAAGCAAACTGAAAGACCTCAAATAAAATCTGTTTATACATCTTCTGAAAGAGAAGTTCAAGCCTAATGGAAAACAGCTTCCTCATCGCCTTTGCTGTAGAAAATGAGAGCTGACAAATGTCTGTTGTATTCCCATTACACCGAAGCCCAGAGTGGGAGGTGGAAAAGCAGAGGCAGATTTTTCCAAATGTTTTTCTTCTCAGAACAGAAAACGGAAGAATGATTTTGAAGCAGGAAGCACTGAAAACCCAGTCAGCCTTGTAGGTCCTGCACAGGCCCTATTTGTGCCCTTCCCATTTTTGGTGCTATGCTGACAGCTTTTTGGAACCCATTCTACTCAGCAACAATACCAAAAAACACATTGATACACAGTATAACCTACAAGCTCTTGTATAAGTAGTTTGTGATCTTTTATAACATTAGTCACTGACTGTCAGCTAAGGTGATTGGATCATCTTACTCTGAAAAAATTGGAAAAAATAGACATAAAAAATATGGTACGTACTTCACTTTCATTTATATCTACTAGATTACCATTCATTTATGGTCTCTCAAATGTTGCAGAGAGACACAGAGGTAAATTATATATATTATACTATATATATATATATAGTATAATATATATATATATATTATATTATATATATATATATATAAATAATATATATATAAAATAAAGGTAAGATTTAAAGGGAGAAATGAATTATTTTCTTCTAGCAGAGAATTCTGGAGGGCGAGAGCTTCCCTGCAAAACAGTGACCTGATAGTGGAACAAATTCTTAAATTGCTTCACAGCCTCAGGCAAATGTTGAGGGTTTCTCCTTCATAGCACTCAGGGCGACATTGGGCCATCCTCTGACCAGAAGTCTTCAATTTCTGGAAATCTTTGCAATACTGTAATTTTTATGGTAGGGAATGGCCTATGGGAGATCAGTGTGAGCACATACTGCTAAGCACTATGACTTTAGCAAAGACTCTTTTCTGCTGTGTGTATAAAGTTGATGCATTTAGAGATAAGGTTGAATTTGATATTGTTTTGTGAGGGCCTTCACTTTTCAATGGCTTGCTCTTCATCTATTTGGCTGGAATGAAAAATGTATCTGTCCTTTCTGTTTCCAGCTAAAAACCAAAATCCATTTTCTATGTAGATTTCTGATGACATTCAGTCGTGTGCTGAATTAAGACCAGAAATTGAAGTTTCAACATCCTTTGCAAGGAGATCTTTCAAAATATCTCCTCTGTTCCAACCTCCCACCTCCACAGCCCCTTGTACAGCAGGACACAACCCTCAGAAACTGCTTCAGCAAATGTTAGGGGAAGAGATTAAAAGGTGGAGTGGGTTTTATCCACACAGTCCTTTAGCAACAACAAGAAAAGACTGTGAATGGGTCTTCAAATGGATATGAAAATAACTCATTTCTACTTCCAGCCTCTGAATGTTGACAGGGTGGGTAAGAATAATATAAAATCTCATATAAATAAGAATCAGACCTACCAAGGCAATCTAGCTTCTCTTACAAGAAGATACAAGTTCTTTGAAGCCACCAAGGTTGCATCCATTTGCAATGAGACTGTTCTGTCACAAATTCACTTTTATAGCTGAACAAATTTCTTTGTACACATGCTCAAATTGTAAACATACTGTTTTGACAAAGATAACATAAATTTGTGTCAAAGCAGCTCAGTCACAAGCTGCACATAAAAACAGATGCTTTAAAACCAAACTTCTTCCAATACTGTTATTTCTGGACAATGCTGTTTACATCTTTTAAGAGTTGTACATTTTTTATTATTATTTTTTTTTAATTCTGAAGTTTATCACAGTACATGCTGTAAAACACTGTAGTCGCATTTTTCTCAGAGTTTTCTCATGGTTTACTTTTAGCATCTCATACAAATGAAAAATGTTTTTCAAATTTTCTTCCTCTGAACAATCCTATTTAATACATGTGTTTATTGGTGCATTTCTGTCTTTGGAAGATATGTGGGGTGTAATAATAAATGTGCACCATCTGGGAAGAGTGCAGTCTGGGTAAATTTGCAATGGGTTTCTTTTGCTCACAGCTTCACTAAGTGAAATGTACACTCCCTCTTTGCAGCGCATCTTTCCTGATCTTTTTCTTCTGAGGCTGGAAATCCCTGTAAGTACCAGAGATGGGTAAGGGAAGGCAGCCCCTCCCCAGAGATATGGACATGTCTAATGTCTGCTTTCAGAAAGCTTTCAGGGTGCTCTGTGAGAAAAGTCTGGACAATGGCAAAGGCCTTTAACATGAAAGTGTGCTAAACACTTTTCATAGCACTTAGTATATGGAAAGCTTTGAACCTCCAAAGATATATAAATATGCACTAGGTCCCCAAACACAGAGACATAAGAAACTGAAATATTATGTTTTCTTTTTGAGGCATGCAGGAAGTAGAAGGACACACCAGGGGAATCAGCTTCAGGTCTAGGTTGTCACTTGCAGGACTCTTTGCAAGACTGCAAGAGGCAGGAAGAGAGGGAAGACATTATCCAGGAAGAAGAAGGTATCACGGGCCACCCCACAAAAATTGGCCAGGGACATCCTGAGATCTGAATAGAAGCCTGGGTGCAGCACAGCAAGCAGGAGAGCAGGGTTTTCACTGCAGCCTCAACCATTTTATCTTGCCTCCTACCTTTTTCCCAGTCCACTTGCATATTCCTGTCTGAATTCCTGTTATATCACCTGTCAATAAACCTCTACTCTGATATTTATCAAAGAGCATGTCTTTTGTCATATGTCTATGTTATGGAGTGGCAGACTCCTCCAGGGGACATTTGCCTCAGAAGAGGCATCATCTCACTGATAAAATAAGATCTTCAGGAGGTCATCAGGTAGCCAAAGATGTCTTTTTATGACACAGTGAACAGATAATGCTTTATTCCTCTGTTGAAATGTTCCCAGATACATTAGCATGCCTCATGCTCCTGCTTTGATCTGAAGGTTTTCTAATTATGCCTGGTTTCTGTGGAATTAATATACCTGCATTTACTGTGGTCCTGACCATGTATTGGAGGACAAAATAGATAGCCTGTTTGTATTGCCCACATACAAATTGTTGGGTAAAAAGGATGGTGTTTTGAATAGCAAAATCAATATTCAGTATCATGGACATAATCTAGAAAAAAAAAAACAACCCACAACTATTATTGCTATCCCATCTGCCCTGGAGAAAGGTATTTGGAGCCTTGGACTCCCTAAGAAATGGTTTTACATTGTCTACCTTAAAGTCAGAAATAATTTGCAAGCATCTTGCAAAACATCTAAGGGGCAGGGCTCAGTGGGACTTGATCCCAAGTCCTGGCCACAGCTTTGGGCTTTGATTATAACTTTGGAGTCAACTGGTGCTGGGGACAGTTAAATAAATACATCATTATTCTGCTGGAGTCAGAATGCGTTTCCTATCACTATGTGCCCATGAGTAAGTAACTCAAGCCAGGAATTAAGAGAGGAATATGAGATTATGGACAGTGTTGTTAAACTTCTGTCTGTACTTGGAGCCAGTTTCCTCTAGTGAAACACTGTAATAACACACACACTTCATGAAAATGGCCAAAACATTGCAACTCACTTGCCATTTTTTTGAAGATAAACACTATGTCTGTCTAACAATTTATTTGTCTAGTTTCGAGCCCACCCGCAGTAGCCCCAAGTCTACAAGAAGCTAGTAGACAGAAGCAAGAAAGCTGGGTTCCTTGTCTCCTCAGATACATTCCTATAGAGGCAGCTGTGACTACTGGAACAGTCCAGTTTGTTCTGTTTGACAGTTTTACAGCCCTCAGAAAGTACATGAACTGACCTTAATATGAACCACTCTGTCACTCCTCCCTCTGCTGCTGTAGCTCAAAGATGGCATGAAGTTCAGAGCAGTCTGAGTATACATTTATGTGAGCATGCCCACAGCTTAAAAGAAATTGACATTAAAGGCACGTTGTTTCCTGGCAACTTTTTTAAAACATGTTTTCCAGAGGAAAAATAGATTCATTTTTGAGTTCTCAAAGGAACTCAAAAGAAAAAAAAAGGAGAGGAGAAAAAAAGAGAAGAGAAAGAAGTTCTGTTTGACATTGTTCTCTTTGGGCATCTTTTAAAAGACAAATCTATGTTTACCTCTCTGGAATTACTTTTTTTCTTTAGAAATTTAAGCTGACTACGGTGAAACTATTTATTATCTGCCGTTTCAAACTGGCTTCACACAGTTACTGTGACTTGAAGCAACTCAGGTTTTACTGAAATGCAGTTAATAGAGAAAAGTGAAGCCTACTTTTGATTCTATTTTCTGTGATGTGACTTATGACCAGAAGTTACAAAACACAAAAGTGATAGATTTAAATAGAGCTGATAAAAGGTCTTATGCTTGTACTCCATTTAAATATATCTTGAAAGCACAGCACTTCTGCCACTGACTTCTGACTAGGAACAGAAATTCTCACTTATTTAAATCTTATTATTTTTTTAGTGTTCCAAGAATACTGGGAGGGGGAATATTTCTACGAAAGCCATTGAAAAATTCAGCAAAATGAAGAAAAGTGATTGTTATAAATGAGGATTTTAATTTGTCCAGACTATAACTCAGGGGGCAGCAAGAATGTCTTCTTACAGTGCTTGGGATCTATCTTCAAAATCCCACCTATTGAGATCACACTTCTAATTTCATTTATTCTATAGCCATATGATATAAAATCATATTAATTCATTGTTGTGCCATACTTATGTTTTTGGAATTTTTGTACCTCCTTATGGTGTCAGATATGTTCTGAAAATTAAATTAAACACAGAAGAAAAGGCTTCCTAATGTTAGATGAATTACCACTTTCATATGAGGACTTATTTGTTCTTTATTCTACTGTCACTATTCTAAGATAATTCTCTTTATAATCTAAAATTTTAATGGCAGATAAATTGTTGGCTATTTACAAGGGTGGATAGTGATAGGATAAGGGGGAATGATTTTAAACTGAGACAGAGGATATTTAGGTTAGATATTAGGAGGAAGTTTTTCATGCAGAGAATGGTGACACACTGGAACAGGTTGCCCATGGAGGTTGTGGATGCCCCATCCATGGAGGCATTAAAGGCCAGGCTGGATGCGGCTCTGAGCAGCCTGGTCTGGTGGTTGGCGACCCTGCACACAGAAGGGGGTTAAAATTAGACG
The DNA here is from genome assembly GCF_026119805.1 of Tympanuchus pallidicinctus. Lineage (NCBI taxonomy): Eukaryota > Metazoa > Chordata > Aves > Galliformes > Phasianidae > Tympanuchus > Tympanuchus pallidicinctus. Next base: position 48,113,761 of record NW_026294769.1, read on the forward strand.
ATCATTGTGATCCTTTTCAACCCAGGCCATTCTACAATTCTATGATTTTTAAAAGGTTTTCAACAGCATTTCTCTTTGGAAGCTCAGAAGTAACAAGAAGAAATCTAACTTTCTTTTAGCGCATAATCTCTGCCATCTTACCGTTGGTGTTGTATATGTTTTCTGTAATTCATTTATCTTCAGGAAGATAAGAAATAAGTTTCTGACATAATCACCACACAGCCACAGAACCAGAGCAAGGACACATTCAAATAATTTTATTGTATAACAAATGCATTCCCTCCAAATGTGCTCAGAACACAAGAAGAGAAGTTTAAGATAATGGAATGATCTTAATTGGAAGAATTCTAAAGTTTTCTTCTTCTTTTCAATAGACAAGTTTGATAGTGTCCTAGTTGCTGAAGAAAAATTAAAAGCTGAAATTTGCCTTGAGCCCACTGAAGGTAGGAAAAGATCAAACTACATAACATAGTGCCTTCAATCCCCACTACTTTAAATCTGAGGCATTGGCCATGAGAGAAAGTTGTATCTACCTGTAGGCTAACTAAAGATGTCCATACCAAGGGTGATTGGGTTTGATGTTTAAGAAGGATAAAATATATAACAGAAAGCTATGAAGGAAAGGTGACATAAAGAAAACATCAAGGTTTAGGCCGCTGATAAAAAGCCAAGGAGAACAATCCATATATAGATGAAAAGAGGGAAATAAATTGGTTCTAGTTAGTGAAATCCATGAAGAAATTGCATACCATCTGTAATACAGGGATAGAAATAACTCACAGAATATATGCTGGTCCAAGGAATAATCTTTTGAACTGATTCTGGATGTAACATTTTATAAGTTGTAAACAAGATTTAGTGAGACTGAAATAGGGAATTTTCGTATAAAAACAAGAAGAATAATGAGAGGGAGAATGGTGATGCTGATCCTTCCTGTTGTCTGGCTGTCTACAGAAACACTTAGAAAATGTTGGACACCATCACACAATGTTGGACACTGTCACATCTGTACTCCTTATCAGAGGGAAAACCACAGCTGCATGGATATTGATAGCATTCACTTAGAAATGACAAAATGAAAAGCTTTGGAACAGATGCTTTAAATATTAAATGAAAGTCAGTGTTTACAACAGATGAGATTAAATGAAGATTCACACTTGCAAGGGAAGATATTCTATTGAAGCATATGTTAAAATATAGAAATACATTTCTATATTTTATACCTGGCAGGGTGTTGTGTTTCACCAAAGAAGCTGAGTGGGCAAGAGTGCTCATAACACAAGCTGGAAGGATGCCTGCTTTGATATCTGTCTTGATGTCAAAAGAAGAGGAGGAATGAGTTGCAGATCCTTGCAGAGGGGCAGTGGGGGCACTTTCTCCTTGCCATTTCATGCTGGAAAGAAAAAGGAGATTGAAAGAACAAAAAAAGGAGTGAAGGAGAAAGAGAAGAAATGGCAGATAAATCCCTGAACAAGCAGATAGACTTCTGAAAAAGCATCAAACAGCTGCAAACATGTTTTACAGAGAGCCATATCTAGAGTGAAGAAGAAAATGAAGGGAAATTGCCCATATTTTGTAGTGCAAGTTTGTTGGACTGCAAGCAACATTTGAGGATAATGCATAACAGATGGTGGCTTAATCGGAAGGGAAGCAGGGGGAAATTTACAGTGTATAAACTGTTCTATGAAATATCAGAGCAAAACAAAGCAATGAAGGAATTAGCAGTAGCTAGGAAATTATGTAGAAAGCTAAAAAGCTTTGTCTTGCTTGAGGTAACTGATCATCTGCTGTGATTAGGTATGCTCATGGCGTGGAAAGAGCACATGCACTGATAAAAATAAGAGAAAAAGGGATTAAATGTACAGTGAGATAGATGAGGTTAGCCTGGGTACAAGGTCAAAACACAGGCAGCCAGTAAAGAAATGAGAAACAAAATGTCTGAGCACAGCAAAAGAAAGATTAGAAATTGGAACAATATGGGGAAGCACCAATTAGTTAAGGAAAAGAAACAAAGTTATATTTTGACTGCTCCTAAACTGCAAGTATAAAGACACCAATAATAGTACTATAGTCACTGGGACACTAAGTACACAAGAGACAGGCAGTCATATGTCACAGTCATACCTCTCTGAAACATCCTTAGTCTCTCTTTGGCTGCCAGAACTGTGAATGTTTTTCCACTTCCACAACCACCTGAAACCTTCATACTGCTGAGGTACTCGGAGTTTTAGGTCATAACTGACTTTTGATCAGACCTATACTTATCTTACATGTAGATCCAGTTTTCTGAGGAAAGAAGGAGGAGGACCTTGAATAACAATCTCCCATCATTTTACATCTCTCCCGCAAAGGAAACTTCTGCATTTCAATCTTCAGTGGCAGTGTCTAACCATGAGTGCTCCTCTTCCTAAAATCCATAAATGGGCAACATCTACATTCTACATGCAAAACGTGAGGATAATAGTATAACATTCACAGAAAGAAGCCAATGCAGTCAACAAATAATGCAATTGCAGGAAAATGCCAAGGGAATTGGAATTTTGTAAGTATTGCACTTGGATATGTCTCATGACAAGACTGTAGCAGCGTCTCAGTTCTTCCCCTGAAGCCCTATTGCTGATTCTTTTTGTGTGTTTTTGTTTTGTGTTCTCTTCTCCATTTCTGCAATACAACATTTCAACAGTTTGTAGAAGAATGGATATTCTGAAAAAGGAAACATGAAACTAAGAGATCTTATAGAGAACAGGCCAGAATTATTTAAATTTAAAAGTGAAAACAACATCTGGGAGGCTGTTCATTTGGCAAAATAAAACTTCATGTAATCAATTAGATTGAACTTTTGAAACAAGAAGACTCATTAAGCTGGAGTAAAACTGAAAATACAAAAAAAAAAAAAAAGAAAAAACAGAAAAAAAAGAAAAAAAGCATTTAATAAGATGAATTCCTTACACCTGTAGCTGAGACTATATTCCTGTATCTGTTGTATTTATTTCAGCAGCTATTTAGTTGATTGTAGAAGGAAATTAGTAAGTTCCATAATTCGTTATTAATACGTAACTCATACATTTTAATGGATCTGTATTCACTTCACTGCACCTGTGGTATCATTCTAGCTGTAGATGTCCCTTTTCATTGCAGGGGAGTTGGACTAGATGACCTTTACAGATCCCTTCTAACTCGAATGATTCTATGATTCTATGATCCTATGATCTACAGAATTCCTGCTAATATCAAGTAATTTTGTGTTAACACTGGTGGTGCAAACACATTAGAGATGATATAGACCTCCAAACCATGAAGCCTTGAACACTAAGCAGCTGAGATTCTAAGTTTAATGGTGTTAGACTTGTCCTGTAGGTTCTCCTAAAACCTAGAAGTAACTTTTCCCTATTAAAATGCAGAATAGTATTACTACAGGAGTTCCAGTTAGTGTAAGTCTGAATATAACCAAAAAGTGGTCTGTATTTACACTTCTACTTCTTTTCAATATTTCTTAGTATTGTAACTACTCACCTACTTACTGGAAACTTTCAACAATATTTTTAGTAGCTTTCTACAAATTTTTAGTAGCTGAGCAGATTAGGTGGATCACACCTTCTCATGAACATTTTCAGCAGAATAGCTGTGAGCAATGAATGTGTGGTTGTCACTAAGGTCCTAATTTAACCTGTTCACTCTTCATAAATGCTGGCTGTGAGTGGATCAACCTATGAAAACAATGTAGAGTATGTGATTGCATACGAGTACAAGTAAAGTAGATTAAAAAATGTCTTTCTGCAACTTGCTCCTATACGTCAACCCTAAAACTATCTGAACTTTCAAAATGGAATGCATTGCATAGAAAGGTTAGACTCTGTGGAGATATTAATTCGCTAACAAAATTGAGACTTTCTATTAAATGCTGCCATATGCATGATCTGCTTTGTTAGCCTGAAATAGTAGTAATCTCTTCTTTGTAGCATGGTAATTTAGCACTGATTGTGGAACTATTGTTGAAATCGTATCCTGGAAGTAGAAAAAAATGACTTATGAGGTCATTATCAAAGTGTCCAAGATACATTAGGTAATTTGTGCATTAAAACTTTGAGTCTTTCCCAGAATGAATAACAGGATAATCAGAGTAATTGCTTACAGATTGTTTTGTATCTGGCAGCCTTTAAAGTTAGTGAGTTCTAATAGAAAATGTAAACGTTCACTTCATTTACAAGTAAACATGGGTGTATCATATTCATACATGATATAAGGGAACAGAAGTGTTGGTGGAGACTGCTCATGCCAACAAGCATCTAAAGAACAGTCAGCCCACCATAACAAAGCTGCTGTCGGGCCACTTCTCCAGGAGAGGAGCCTTCTTTTATATTGCTTATTGGGCCAGGTAGATCTTAAGATTCTGTGACCGATGTCTACCGTATTACATGTTCTGCTTCCTTCTTTATTTTTTTTTTAATCATTTGTTTTATTTTGTTATATTATGTTTTATTCACATTGCCTTAGTTTGTTGGATCTAAAACTACTTGCGTAAAAAGAAAAGATCATTGTTGCATTATGTGATCTTTGTCAAATAATTGGTTGGGCCATCTTAATTTTCAGAACAGCAAAGTATCTTCAGTAATGACTTCTACTTCTAAAGGTCTGCATCGTAATCAGTGAATAAAACTGATAAGTATTGAATGCAGCAAGACATACTTCCCATTAACATCAAAAGTGGTTTATAATAATAATATATTATTGCTGCTCTGATTTAAGATTCAGATACTCTCAAAGGTAGATGAACTCAAGTATGCTGTAAGCAATTTCTTTACTTTACATGTTGTAACACAGGGGACTTTCCTGGGCTTTCTGAAATGCTGCCTTACTGGCAAAATGAAAAAAAAATCTTTTGAGAGGAAATTTGACAGTAGCTTTGGAATAGGTATAGTCAGGAGAGCTAAGGGAAACGAGTGGTTCACCTTTCTCCCTGATGGCATGAAATATTCAAGATTTCTGTTTCGTAGCCACGACACTAAATCAACCCTTTCTAATCACTTCCTCCATTCTGAATGCAGTTCATCTGTATTCCGTCATTTTGCTCAGATGGTGCCATAGACTCATTTTACTTCACAAAACCATTACAAGTCTGGCATTTTCTCTGATAGTTTCCTACTCTTCCACTGGCCCCTGTCATAGCTGTTTCTAATTTGTTTTATTGCCTTGGGCTGCTGACAATTATAACCTTAAAAATAGTGTCCTCCTGTATGTATCTAAATGCAGATCAAATTAAACTCCTAAGATGGTCTTATCACTCTGAATTTCCTCCTGTCCAGACTCACTCATTTCACAGTGTCCTACGGGCAGACTTGCTGCAAATGGCATGAATGACTTTGTGAAGGGGAGGGCTGGGACCACCAGGTGGGAAAGCACAGGGGGAACAGAGCTCTCTCCTGTTTCTCTGCCTGTCCCGCTGCGTTATGCCTGAGGCACAACATCTACCCCAACCTCCACACTTCATCTGCACCCTGCTCCTGTGGGTGAGCAGAGGGCAGCTGGGAAAGGAGAATTCTCCAGGAAATATCTTCCTGTCTCCAAGACATCATAGGGGAAGCTTTCTACCAGAGCCACCAGTTTCTCTCGGCTCTCCTGGCTATGCCTACCCCAAAGAAACTGTCAAAATTAGGGATCCATAGAGAAAAGATCAACATATTTTGCAGTCCTGATTTCTGCTGGGACAGAATTGAGGTTCTTCCTAGTATCTATTATGATGCTATGTTTTGGCTTTAGAAGAAAAAATAATGTTAATATCACTGATGTTTTAGCTGCTGCTGAGCAAAGCTGTTCAGAGACAAGAACATATCGGTTTCTCAGCTTCTTGTGCTGCCCTGCCAGCAAAGGGCCTGGAGGGGCACAAAGAGTTGGGAGAGAAGAAAATCAATTCAGCTGACCTAAACTGGCCAAAAGGATATTCTATACCATATGGGATCATGTGAAAAAACTGTGGAGAATTGACTCGGGGTGCAGCTGTTCGTCAGGGACTTACTGGGCATTGGTCTGTAAATAGCGAGTAATTGTGCTGTGCCAACTTTGCTTTGTAAATATGTACAGACATATCTACAAATAAGATGTAACATGTGAGAAAGGTACACATCTCACCCTATTACTTACTGACTCCTGCATTTCAGCAACTACAGGATGTCAAGTGAGATAATCAGACGGCAAATTCAAAATCTCTAAGATTCTTCATAGAGTCTACAGGCAAACTTTGAATGGTTCTGGATATTATAAAACTTGCTTGACCAAACCACACGCAGGGAAAAATTATGGAAGGAGAAGGTGATACTGGAGTATCCTGAACTTCAGATTGTTGGAGGCTTCGAAAGAACATCGGACAGATAACTGCTCTTATTTTATCTTTACATATCTTCTAATGACCAGGATAAGGTTGAAAGACTTTTCCACACAAACCCTCCACCTGACACAGTATATTTTCCCTAGTGTTACTACTTAATCAGAAAATCTGTACTAGAGCTGTGATTAAAACCTTAAGCCATCCAGCATTCATCGGTTTCTCTTGCACAATAAGTGATGGCTCTGCCAGATTCTCAGGACTTCCTCCTTCCAGTCTCTGTGTGTTACTAAAGAATACAATCAGATGAATAAATTCTCTGTGCCTAAATGAATAAGATAAAACTAGACTAAAAGAAGCCTGTAGGATAAATAATGCTAACATGGTAAAGTGAATGAAGGTTAGCATGCAGTTTTGTTAGTAGACAGTTTGATTCCTGCTATGCTCATGAATTGCATTTCCTAGGCACAAATCTGATCAGAGTTTTGTGCTTCATTATTAACTGTGAAAACCCTTTCCCTCAACATAAAGGACAGTAGTTGGATAGAAACTTAAAAGGTAAATTTGTCAGAGTTATCAAGAAAGAAATGAGACCTTCCAACTCCAAGGACAGTGGTAGTGAAATACAAATATTCAAATGGAATAAGTAAATATGAATTAAAAAATAGAGAGAGAGAGAGAGAAAGAGAGAGAAAGAAAGTGAAGAATTAGGTCTTCAAAAATGTCTCCTTAGTTTCAAGTCATAAAAAACTGCTATTTCAGAAGCACTTCTGTCTAGATATTATATCAGTGTGACGTATACCCAAGATTATGGCTGAGAAGCATCCTTCAGACTTCCAGTAAGTTAAGATAAAGTGCTACCATTTACATTTCGTATTGGCATTTTTTCTTTTTGAAAGCATTAGAGCACCAAGAAAGTATTTTAAAATGATGTGCATTGACTTGTATATTGGTACTAAGATTTTTTTTATACAACCTGCTAGCAAAAATCACAGAACTGTGGTGTTTCTATAGCAACTGCATTTTAATAAAGCAAAATTTCCAGCGTGATAGAGCTGAACAACTAATAGTGTCAGCTTCCAATGTTGCAGAAACTCAGATGTCAGGAAAGGTCAGCATAAAACATGAGGCTAAAATTGATGTTTTGAGAAATTCAAGTTTATTGCTAGTATAATTTTTGGTAACCCAATGAGAGATATGATTAAAACAGTAATCTTATTTTCACACACTTCCCATATCATGGATAATCAGCACTCAAAACATATCAGTTTGAAGCTTATTCTTGCTTATCCATAAGACACACCATGCACCTACTGCAAACTCACTTTTCACTTCTGAGTTCTTCCTGTGTAATATTTAGTGGGAGATTTGTGTGACTAGTTTTCCTCTGGTAGATGCTAATAGACATCCACCAAAAGTCATATATACTCATGTTTGACAGAGAGAGCATCAAAACTCATTAATAATTTTTACTGTAAAATCACAATTTTATTAATGCCAACAGCAGATTTCAAGTGTGATTTCTTTTAAAAATGCAGAAAAAATCATGAAGTAGGATCTGGCTTTTAAAATCAGTGGGAATTCTTCCAAAGGATTAACAGGTCTGTGTATTAAATAACCTTCAGCTCTGTTACCGTAGTGAATTTCCCTTCAACAGTGATGTGCTGGGGGAATTAATTTATGTTGCAGTATGAAGCTGCTCTCTGAAACTCTCCCCTTAAGCCCCAAATAAAATAAAAATGAAAATAAAAAATAACAACTGCCAAGATGCTTTTCAAAAGGAAGCTAGAATTTAAGGACCTAATTTCAAGAAATTAAGTTTTAAAAAAATCTCAAACATCAAGGTGCTTAAAATAAAATGAAAGTTGACAACATAGGAACTGTTTAAGAGATCTTTTTCCTTCTGTGCTTTATTAGGAATCTTGTGTCTCCATCTGTGTTACTATGTAGTCACATCATCTCCTAGTTTGGAGAACTAGTCAGAAAAAAGTCTACGTGTAAGATGTAGGATCACCTGAAAAATGATGGCCAAGTCCAAATTTCCTTTTGGGACTGAGTGGTTTTATCTCTCAAGCTGTGCTTGTGACTGTTTGGAAACACTAGTTGGTTTAGGCCAGATCTATACTAGGGACCACTTAGCAGACAACAGCAGACAACAAACCTTTCCTGAAAATGTTTCTTCTCATTTTTTTCTTGGTTCATACCAGTCTGTGTTAATGTATCAGTGAATACAATGAGTAGATAGCGGCCAAACCTCTGGATAAATGATTTTATTAGCAATGCGTACCACAAACTGAATATTATAAAAGTCTAGTTATAACCTGTAAAAGAATAAAATATATTCTGGCATCTTTGCAGAGCATATTTCAGACAACTGAGTGCAATTTCTGTGCAGTATTTCTGTGAATTTAACTTTTTCTGCAGTCACCATTTAACATTAAAGGAGGTAGCTATGAATGGAACTGAAGATTTCTGATGATTGGTGCAGTGCAAAATCTCTGAAAATTAACTTCATATATGTGCATGTCTTTTTGTAGTAGATAACTTTAGTTCTTTGTACTCAAATATCTGATTTAATACAATAATGTAAATGAAGACAACTTTATATTTTGCATATGTAATAGCATGAAAATTAATCTGTCTCAAAAGACGTGTCCTGCACAGCCATTTTCTCTACTTTTTCATTAGTTCTTAGAACTATATTTCTTTATCCACACAGTATTAGCCGTTTTATAAGCAATTCATCAAAAAGCTTTATATTAAACCATAAATATGAAAAATTACGACACTACAAACTTATAAAAATGTATAAACTGTAATATTAACATAACAAAAGCGACTATCTTGAATAATTAATGTATTATTTTGTTGGTTATTTTTTAAATTAGATTCTTTCACATGCAGAGGCTATGATGCCATTAATTGTGCAGAACTATACGTGGTTTTATGAATTTGGCCCCAGAGATTGTGTTTGTGTTTGCTCTGAATTCTATATGAATGCTAATTTCAGACTGCTTATACTTGTGGAGTATATGTGTGTGTTGAGGTGGGGGGGCAAGGCCAAATTCTGGAGATCAAGCCATGGTAGAGATGCAGCATCCATCCACAGAATATATTTGACTAAGATGTTTTGGGATCAGCTTTAATCCACCTTCATCCAGTAATCTGCTTTCTAGCTGAGTTATTTTTGAATGAAGCAGTGAGTATGACACCTGGCTTTCCCTTGAGGCATTTGTGAGAGGTACCAGAATAGCTGAGCTGGAGACACTGACCCTACACCCATCCATGGACAAGAAACCACTTACAGGCAGAATTGGATAGCCTTCCTTCTGAGATGGCAGAGTAGTTTGAGCCACTTTTTCTTTTCTTTATGTGGAAAACGGACTCTGACTCTCTAAAAATGTTCAGAGTCCGAACTTTGGAAAAAAAATAAATCATTTTTTTTCTCCTTGTTTACATATGTTATAAAGTGACATCTGAGAGCTAAGGACTTACTTCTTAGTTCCACCTGTCTCCCCCTCCAATCCAAACCTGTGGGCATAAAATTACCATCAAGGTTCCCACTACACACACACACACACCTTGAGAAAGCTGTGGAGCAGAAGAGTTGCCAGTGCCATGCAGGGGATACTACAGCCCCTGACAGACATGCTCAGGAGGAATTGATTTGCATCTTTCCTGCAGCAACCAGTCTTCCTTCAACTTCTCTGCCTCTACTGCACATGCAGGTTAGGGCTCCATATTTCCCTGGTCTCATGACTAAGAAGCCTTTCTGGTAGTGAATCTAATGCTTTTGTTCTTTCTTATATAGAAAAACCAGGGAAGTTTTTTGTATTCAAATAAAATATAATATTAGAATGCAACAAGCATCTCCTTATATATGATTTAATCTAGATTGCTGTGCTCTGATTAATTGCATTACTTAACCAAAATGGAAATTTATAACATACAAGCAGGTAGAAACAACATACAAATGGTGTTCAAGTGGTGGATGTAACTTGTAAATATACAATATATCAGCACCCACCAGGAATACAAAACGAAATAGGTAGTCCTTGCCTATAAATCTAATCTAATCAGCTAAATTCAAGAAGACAAAACATCTGATGTGATGCATGGAAAGGGTAAAATTGACATTATTATGAGCAACAGCAGCAGTTTTTTAACTGCAGGACATTGAACTTACAAGAAAAAAAAGATTGAAGAAGTAATGCTGTAAAAATGAGTTGGGGTTATATTTCCTTAAATAGACTTATATGACACTTACAAGTGGTTTGCAAATATCCAGGAACATGATGCTTTTATAATTTTTGTTTCTTTTGAAAACCAACTTAGAATTACTGAAACAGCTGAACAGTCTGTGCTATAATTTGAAAAATGTTTAATAATAAATGGAAGATCCAGTTTTAAATCACATGACAATACGGTAGTAATTAGAAGTGTTCATGTTCACTGAGACTCTTCCTAATTGCAATATTTGCATAAAAATATTAGGCAATCTGCTAGATAGAAAATTAGATGCATTTATGCTTTGCAGAATGTATTAACTTGCTACACTTCAAAATACCCAGCAGTAGACAGAAAACTTTGCTATTCTCCATTTAAACTAATGTAAATAATTAAATTCTCCCAACACTAACTTCTGTACTATCTGCAACGATTATCCTAAAACATGCATTTATTACAATTGCTTCAAAGTTGTTGCCTATTTTGTTCCATCTCTTGTCAAAAAACTAATTTTCACGGGAAAAATCTGTAGTGTAGTTGAAAAGCATGTTTGCTACTGGATGTAGTATAGCAAATCTTCACCAGCTGAGCAGCAGGGGGACTGTGAAGTGCTCTCATTAACACAGTTCCATGGTACTTGTTGCTCCTATTAGTGGAGAATGGGAAACCAGGGCATGGCATTTAAATAGTTTGCCTAATGATATATAGTATGTCTGTAGTAAATCCAGATGAGGACTTACGAGCTACTGGTTCTATCTTCCTCTTCCAGTAGACTGCACTTCAATCAAATTTCCAGGTGTCACTGAATTTCAGTAACTCAGAAAAGACAATAATATTTACTGTCTTAGAATTATTTAGATACTTGGATATGTAAATTGTGAGAGTCATACAAAAAAAAAAAAGATCTTGTAACAGTCTGTGTCTTGGTGGGGATCTAACCAATGTGTCAGGTTAGGCTGTATTCTCCATAGCCACTTTGGAAAGCTAAGGTTCACTACAAATAAATGGATTAGTTTCCACAATGGTCTGCTGATTCTTAGGGAGCCATTCCCACATATCTAAAATGTACTGTATTTTCCTCTGTAAATTTATAGCATCACAATAAATGACTATATTGGTGTAAAACCAGAGGGCTCACATATGGTAAATATTTCACAGAACAGTAGGTAGTTTATCAAGCATTGGGGAAAAGATTATCACAATGAGAGATAAGTGATCTGCATCACCCAGTTGGGCACACTGAAAATAACAGGTCCCAGCGAGTTAATTTTGAAAGGCTTTTTTTTTTTTTTTTTTTTTTTTTGACATATGATTGTAAGCTCCTATTCATTGTAGCCTGAGCTGATTGTGTTTGTTGAGCCTGTGGACACAGCACTGGGGTTGGAGCCAGGTCCCACTGTCCATTTGCTTTTCCTCATACAGCAAGCTGGTTGAGTGGCTGCAGGGTTAATGTCTGAATGGAGATTATTTAGGGAGTTCATTTTCAAGGGTGAGCTGAAACCCAAGTTAAAATGACAGCATAAATATATCAACCAGATGGTTTCATTTCAGCACAAGGTTTTTAAAAGTCTATTACCCTCACGTTATTTGCAGAGAAAATGACTACTGGAGACATAAGATAGCACTCAAAATGTATAAGACTGGCAGCAGTGGGCTGATGGGGCTCCAGTTTGTCATACAACTGATACAAAAGTATTTGTATCAGATGTTAGGGATGAAGAAGACACATTCTGGCACTGTTAGAAGCTGAAAAAAGATATATTACATATTATCACAAATTAAGATGCAGTTAAACTTGTCACAGAGCTATGTATGCTTCAGACACAATCTTTTAAATACAAATTCAGAAAAAAAGAAAAAAAAAAAAGTGGTGCATTTTAGGAATTATAGGCAGGATTGTGAACAGGCTTACAACCGACAAGACATAAAGTATCTAATAAGCAGTTCAATTTATGGGCCTGTTGTGAGCCAATCTTACATTTAATTTTTATTGTGATAAGTAGCGCTTAAGTGGATGAGACATCTGCACATAGGTGAAGTTTAATTAGGGAAATTAACAGTGTAGAAGAGTTATAATTAAAAGATTTTCTGCCTGTGTGAAAGTTTTATACATAGGCTATTGATCAAGTGGGAAGAACAATTTATCAAACTGTTTTGGCTCTTCCTACTTACATGAAAAGAAAAGAAGAAAATGTCAACAGGGAAGTCTACAAGTTGTTATACTCCACTCAGTTTAGTATTTAATGACTATTAAAGGTAATTTTTCCAACAACAAAATTTAAATTGAAGTGACAAGAGAACCATCTGTGAACAGAAAAAGCAAATTACAAGGATAAGAAGTAAATCACTGGATGAATTTTTGCATGGGAATGATAATAAATGTCCTACTTCTAGATAAGAAGTGGTATTTAGCTGTTGTGGAAAAAGCACACATTTCCTTGTAAGGCTGTGAACTTCCTCTCAGTTTCACTTGTTCAGTGACCATTGTAAGACCTTTCTCCTTTCAGTGATGCTGCCAAAACACCTCTGCACCCAATTGCACTTGCTGGCACAAGAATCAGTTGATGACAGCCTCCGTTCTGTAGCTCATACTCAAACCTGGATCAGCTTTTTATCTCCTCGTTGCTTCTCTTGACTGGCTTCCCTGATAAACTTTACATGACTGAGCTTATTTTAGGAAGAACTTTTCCTGAGATTGCTCTTGAGTTTTATAGAGTCGCACAGGGCATAAGTTGGCAGGTAACATACTGAAGATTACTGAGTTTGTCACAGACCCAAGGAGTTCCTGGCAAATGTCCAGTCCAGTATCTGGAAGATGGCCCCATCAGTCTCCATCAATTTTCTATATGTTCCCAGACATGTTACAGAACCAGACTTGAAGTCTGAATATTTCAGTACTGGATCTACCACTTACTTTCCATGAGTACCTTCTTCCGTGTGCTGCAAGTTGCCCTGCATGTATATGGTATGCATAGTACTATGCAAAGGCAGAAACATGGCACACAGCAGGGTGTTGGTTAACCGTACTCAATTTTATTCCCAGGACTGTTCTAGAAGTAGAATGTTATCTCCTCAAAGGATCTCACTGGCATCTGCTGAAGCAGTTTTTCTTAAATCTTTATAACAGAAAGTAAAAGGCAAGGACACTGCGATTATACACTTCAAACTGATGCTACACAAGCACTATCTTATGCCAAACAGTAATAAAGTGAAACACAAGCAATAAAAATCATGTAACTATTTGAGAAATCTGGTTGCTGGGGCTGTAGAAAGTGTAACCAGTGATAAATTGAAAATCATGCTAGTTTTTGATAAACCAGTAATGCAAAGGAATCTGCAACTTTCATCCATTCCTGCTGTGAGAAATAATTTCTCAAGCAAATAATGTACTGCCTAAACAAACAAAAGAAGCAGAAATATTTTCTACATGTCTAAAGAAAGATATTTAAATGATTTATCAAAAAATTCCCCCAATCCCAGAAATGTATGCTGTGGTACAGACTCAATACAAATAGAGATTGCACAATTCTCTAAAGCCAAAACAAATATATCTCAAGGCAAAAGCCAGAAGCTGAAATTAATGTGCTGCAACTTTTTGCGTACAGAGTACAATTCTCAGAAAAGCTCTTGATAAACAAGACTGTCTCCTGTTCCAGCATAATGTCAGCTTACTGTGCCATTTCCTCATACAAAGAGAAAGATAGAGGACAGAGAATAGTAGAGAATAGCGGCAGTGGTATTTTTTCCTATTTAGGCAGGAAAACAAATTCTAAGTATATGAAATATAAAATTCCTAACTGAAAAAAAAAAACAAAAAAAAAACAAAAAAACCCAAATCTTAGGAACTCCAACTCTTTACTGCAAAGTTTATGATCTTCGAGGATTTTTTTAAATGATTGTGTGGATTGCTGTAGATGCATAATACATTACAGAAATTTTGAAAAGGTGGAGATGGAGCAATTTTCTGGGTCTACATGTAAGTATATATAACATTTAAGTTCTACATATGACAAAACGTTCCCTCTTCACATGGTAGCAATCAAATATCTTTTAAAAGTCATAAAAAGTGAGAATAACATTTTGACTGTTCAAAGCTGATAAACACACTTTCAAAATACTAAGGTAATCAGCAAAAATACAAGGCCAGGCTGATTCAGCAGCATTTTTGGCATCTCATGTAGAAGGTAAATGTTACATAAGAAATGTATGTTGGAAGGTAATCCGGACACTCATAGCAAGGTTAACATCAAGTTGCTCCAGGTTCAGTCAAATTTTGAAAATCTCCAAGAATGGAGATTCCACAAGCTCTTCAGGCAGTATGGACTAAGTATATTCACTGACTGCTTCTCCACTTAAAAAGGTAAGGAGAGTAGTTCCTCATGGAAACCAGTGTGAGGATACCAAACTTAACTGTAAGGAGAGATAATTCTGCATCATTTTATCATACACATTCAGTCCCTGTCTAATACCTCTTCCTAGCTACTTGTTCTACAGCTTTCTACATCTGAAGAAATCTACACCCTGTGAACAGCACCAGCCCTAAAAGCAAACGGTAATCTATGGGCTGCATCTACTGCTGATCCTAATGCTCCCCCCATCACCAAACTACCAAGCTCACTAGTGCAGTAATACAAATGAATAATAAACCTGTTGATACAGAAGAGAAATCTGATGGTATGAGCATTTGTGAAATTCAGATCTGAGTCTTGTGCTTTCTCAGGAACACTGGAATTCTCTGTGTGGAATTCTCTCTGTTGGGGGGAATGGTTTTAAACTAAAAGATTTTAAATTAAAGATGGTATATATAGGTTAGATATTTGGAAGAAATTTTTTACTCAGGGAGTGGTGAGGCTCTGGAACAGGTTGCTCAGAGAGACTGTGGATGTTTCATATCTGGAGGCATCCAAGGCCAGGTTGGATGGGATCCTAGGCTGCTTGATCGACTGGTTGGCAACCCTGCCCATAGCATGGGAGTTGGAACTAGATGATCTTTAATGCTGTCTCCAACCAAGCCATTCTATGACCCTATGATTCTGTGATTCCATGTTTCCATGATTCATTGCTTTCCTTGCTGGTGTGTAAAACCAGCACAACAGAACAGTTTCTTGTCCATGTACATCGTAACCTGAATGGATTGATATTTACAGTTGAAAATTTATTTCATATATATAAATAAAAACAACTTATTTCTACCTAATCTGAGATTAGTTTGATTTCTTCAGAAATATGTAGTTATTGAAGTGGTTGTAAATAACGGGTCTTTAATAAGGTGTGTGTTATCAAATATGAGAAATATAATATTTGGATGTAGTCTCACATATAGCTTGTTTATTATGCACTATGGAGTTTTCTCTCACGAGGAACTCAATTGTAGTGAAATAAGCAAATGTAGCAGCATTCTGACCATCATTATGTTTGAGAAAAAAATTCCAAACTCCTCCTTGCAACTTGACATTCTTCCACCGTCACTTATGTGCGACAGCAATTCAGCCAGTATTCTATCATAGAGCTGCTAAGCATAAGCATTACTTCCATTTCTGAGAAACCTCTCTGATTTTGGACAAGTATGTAGTAAGCCAATTCAAGTGTACATGGCTGATACATTTAACCTTAGGTCTGAAAATAGTTTTAAGATTGATTAACAGTTAAACTTAAATAGTTTTAAGATTGATTGACACCTACTTAACTTTCTAATATTGCATCATTGTGTCATTGTGTAAAGAAGTTCTATATGAACAGGAAGCTTAACAAGTATCTCTGAATTTCTGGCTTGCAAAGTGTACATAACAGCTGTAATTTTTGAGCTCTGAAAAAATTATTCTAACACACACACACACACACACACACAAAGCTAACATTCCATGACAAACCGTTACAAATTGCACTATCAATAATCCTGACTTTCCATTGCAGTTAAATTGCAGTTGTCCAGATTCTCCAACTCGTGCTTCCAGCTCCTTGAAATACAGTAGAAAATACACTTTCTGTGCATCTATTTAAGCTCTGAATGTAGTAACTGTGGCAATATTAGAAATGAATGGCATGTTCCGTGACTAGGAAGACGTCAGGTATTTTGAGTAGTTAATGAGTAAAACAGGAAGACAATTAGTTGTGAAGTACCAGCAACATTCAAACTCCCTGCTTTAACCTCATTCGCTGCCAATTCAGAAATAGAAATTGTTGTCTTGATTACCACCAGTCAGAAAGGACAGTCCTTACCCTGAATATAAACTACAGCTACAGAATTTACCATACGAAAAGAGTAATTCAGCAGCTATTTTATCTAAAAGCTGCTCTGATAAAACTTCAGAAGTATTAATTTTTGCATGTTTACTATTGTCCCACTGTGACAATGTTACTATCAATTCCAATAGCTGTTTTGTGACTTTTCTTTTGAAAGTACAATCAAAACAAACAAGCAAAACCTAAACCAACCATTAAACCAACCAACGAAACAGACAAACAACAAAAAAGCAACAAACCACCAGGCTTACAGGACTACTGTAACATAGACGACAAAATATTCAAGTCAAGATGATACTGAAAAATTGCATTCTCAAATGAAACATTTTGGATACCTTATGGTACGACTGTTTAACTTTGTAGAACTGGAGAAGTTGTAACTGTTTATGCTTGTACTGGAGAACTTAGCAGATGATGCAAATAAATAAATAAATAAATAAATAATGAAATCTTTGACAATCTGTCTGGAGCTCAGTGGGAGACTGTATTCATCCAAGAGCCTGGCTGTTCAGTTGTATAGTTCCAAGTACTCTCTGAGATACAGAGGGGCCTAGGATGCTCCATCGAGGTGTCTTGTAGCATCCATGACACCATGCAGCTCTCCAGGACACCCACGTGCCAGATGTAGCATGAGATTTAGGGATACCATACCCTGAATGCTAGAACAATAGAAGTTTAATGGGATATATGAAATTTTTTTCAGATATCTGAACAGAGCCATCTAGAATCCCTTGATGTGTTGCTGACTGTCTAAAATATCCACACGGATCTGGCAGATTTGTCACCTAAAACACACCTGTTTTATTCACTGGTAGCTGGAGGCCCTACATTATCCAAAATGTCACTGCTTAGCTTATCCATAAAACATACACACACAGTACTTTACACGGTGTAACAGTAGGCATACAAATAACAACAAATAATTAACACTGACAATTTAGATATCTCACAGAATATCTATGAGAAAATTAGGCATAATTTTAAATCTATCCATTATTAAATAGTATTAACAAACTTTTTTTTTTCTTGATATGGGTATTATTTTCTATGGATTGAATGCAATTAATTCTATAAACATTAGCATTTGATGTTCCAGTTCTAATGTTTATGGGGAAGAAATGGCATAGGACAGAAATGTATCTTACACTGAAGTGTAGTCCTAATGTTTGATGGCCCTGTCACTTGTCGCTGCTTTTCCTGAGATTAGTGTCTGTTTTGGTGAAACTGCACTGTTAAATTCTGTAACTGAGTTAGTAAAAAAAAAAAAAACATTTAATTGATTGTTGATTATTTTAAAGGATAAAATATTTGCTTTATTTTGTAACTCCTTGAGTCACTTACGTGTTACCCTCTGGTGAGGGCGGGTGTTTAGCTAAGCAATAAAGACATCAGCCATTTCTCCAGATCATTATCTCTGTCCAGCTGGAAGGTTGCCTTGAGATGACCACCCTGTGGCATCCTCTGCAATCTGGTAGTGCCTTATGCCACAACAAGAGCTGCAGGAAATCAGCTACATTTCAACCAAACATTTGAGTCACACATGAAAAAGGAACTAAAAATGAACAGCAATTTTATTACATAGTCCAAGACATTAGAGATTGATAGTCCTGAAGTTGAAATTTCAGTACGAGGAAATTAATCCACTTGCTAAGAATAGTGAAAAGACTGAAACACGTCTGTCCTCCAGTTTCTTTGCTTTAGCTAATGGTTTTACAAATATATATACAAATATATTAAAGTCAATAAATAAGCAGAAACCTCCAACATAAGTACTGTCTCCTTACATTAGTGAGGATATCTGGGCATTTCAGACAGTTTTGGAAACATGCTGTTTGTAGACATTCCTGTGAGTCATGAGAAGCAGGCTAAGAATATGGTAAAGTTTTTCGTCCAGATAAATTAGAGAGGCCTGAAGGATTTTTAGTGCTGCAGTATCGGTGCCATTATGGAGAAATATAGCTTACTTTTGAGCTGCATAAAAAATGACACTTTCTCCTAGAACTGATTTCTGAATGATTTTTATGTTACTGATAAGACCTATCTCAATTGATAGGAAAGAAATAGGTTGGGCCTTGGCAAGAAGCAGTAAGAATTACTACATGACTACTATTGCAGAAGCTTATTTGGGTCCCTATGAAGAGATGATAAACCTCACAATGAATGTGAGTATGAGGATAACCAAGCACAACATATGGTAATTTGGGCTTTATTCCCAAATTAGTATAGTAAGGAGGCAAATAAGCTGAATTGCATTGCTCACTGGCTTAATCAAGTTTAATCACTATGCAGTAAACACACTGATAAGCAGAGGTGCAGAATATCAGAGGCTGTGCTCAAATGGGGATTCAGTACTTGAGTTTTCTTCCCATTGATGTAGACAGTTAAATTTGCTTGTGAGGTTCTTGGCTCCATCGCTAAGCAGTTTACAGTACAGAACGCTCCAACCATGATGACAGAAGGTCTACCTGAATCACACAGACCATCACTTGCTATGCTGAAAGGATAGCATACCTGCTTTTAAAGAGCACTGCCTAAAATAACGTCAGTCACTGGATGTTTGCAGCACTCAAAGTGTACTGCTGTGAAACAAATCCCTTTTAATCAGTGAAATGCAACACGTTATAAAAACAGGATTAAAACATACAGAAAATTCATTAAACACTCACCAAACATGGGTATACATTTAAAGCCATTGCAGAAAAAATGCTGCTTATGCAAAGCTGCTGAACTGCTTTCAGTGTGAGTTTGTCCGCCAAACAATAAGATTAAACAGCAAGAAAGCTGAAACATGTGACAGTTTATAAGAAGAGAATCAAAACAAGTATCATGAGTATAACTGTAAAACACATGAATCTCAAAATATGTACAAGAAATCACAAGCAATAAGCTGCCATGGAGCTTAGCTTCTGCCCAGGGACAGAACTTATCAGCAGAAGTCTTGTTGTCTGTAAAGAGAGAAAATTGGGGCACCTAAAATATTATTTTCTTCTCCAGTATATTCTCTAAACAAAGAAGTTAGGGGATCCTTGTGCAATTTTTAATGATGGGAAAGTTTATGGAATGGATTCAAAAGTATTGTCAAGGGATATCATCATAAAGCTAACAATGGCAAACAAAATGACATCTTTAAGTAAACAACTTCAAAGAATTCAGGAAAACAGTATGTTGGACATGGCACAGGGATTGAGAAGGCTGGAGAGAGTTTTTCCTTGCTTAGCCAGGACTTTGCCTTGCAAAAAAAGCTGGAGGCAGGTTTTCTTTATGCTGCCAGGGTTTAGGATTAAGCATTACATATGGAAAACCACTTTCTTCATAAAAAAAGCGTGGAGAATTTTCTTGTTATCAGGGCTTGTCTGCGTAGGCCTAACAGGTGAAGCTAAAAGCTCTAAAGGGTGGCTGAGTGATGAGAGGCTGTGAGGAAATAAGCTCTGAAGCAAAAATATGTACCTTTTGCTGTTTTAATCCCCTCTTTGGATTACCAACTACAGACCTGCCAAAAAAGACATTAATAGGGCTCATCTACACCGATCTTCTTCCCCTACAACTTGCCTTACGGCATTCAGGGACAGCCTGTTCTTGCACCTTTAAGATTTCCATCTTGAGGATTGTCTAGGCTTCCTGGATTCCTTTTATCCTTAAGGAGCGAGTCCCAAGGGACCTGTGCTACAAGTGTCCTGAACAGGTCAAAGTCTGCCCTCTTGAAGTTCAAGATAGCAGTTTTGCTAGTCACCCTTCTGACATTGCCAAGAATAGAGAATTCTACAATTTCATGGTTGCTCTGTCCATGACAGTTCTCACCTTCACATCTCCCACCAGTCCTCCTCTTTTAGTGAAGACCAGGTCTAGCAGGGCATCACCGCTGGTAGGCTCTCCCACCAGCTGCATAAGGAAACAATCTTCCACACACTCTAGAAACTTCTTGGACTGCTTCCTCTGTGCTGTATTATATTTCCAACATATGTCAGGGAAATTGAAGTCTCCTACAAGAGCAAATGCTGGTGATCATGTGACTTCCACAAGCTGCTCATAGAGCGCCTCATCCATCTCTCATCCTTATTAGGCGGTCTATAACAGACATCCACCAAGATGTTGCCCCTACAGGCCTTCCCCCTGATCTTTACCCACAGCCACTCAATTTTATCATTCCCAACCCCAAACTCTTCAACATCAAAACAGTCTTTAATACAAAGGGCCACTGCGGCTTGTGATATGCTTTTATTTATTTATATGTTTGTTTCTAAGATGTCAGTTACTATCCAACCAGTAAGGAAACGGAAATACATTTTCAAACTACATTTCATTCTCTCTTGTGGCCCGTTAACAGTGAAAACCAGATCTTTTGTTACACACCTGTGAATTTGAAAGCACCATATATCTGAGGAATTCATTGTCAGAGAATAGTAGCACAGAAAATGGAGGAAAAAATGTTATAATAGATTTTCTATTGCCTTCTCTTTCCAATACATTCAACAAGTTTAGAAGTGCAAGAAAAAATTTGTCTTGGCTTCAGTTCAATTTACTGATTTTCACCATAGCCTGGAACCATTAATTTTATTTTATTTCCTGGTAGTGGATCTGGATCTGCATTAAAATGTCTAATTTCTCATTTTATATTTTAAAGTAGCATTCTTTGTTTCATCAGTCCACACTGAGAATGTCTTTTGTCCACTATGCTTGACTTTCAGACATAGGCAACATCCTTCTGGGTCATAGCTGGAAGCACAAAGTCTGTTATTCCATCTCCCTGTTTAGCACTAGAGATTACAGAAGTGCTTTTAGTTTCTATATGTAGATTGTCAATAAAATGCCAGTAGATGGCACTCAAGAATACACAGCCTTGTTCCTACCTAAGAACTAGCAATCTCACCATGCTCTGGAAATGGCTTCCTGTCTTAGCATAAGATGCTTAAAAGAAAAGGGAGAAAAACCACAGTGCTTTGGATTTCACTGTTTCACCTGTTTATCTCCATGAAGCACATAGGTATTGATTTTGTATGACTAATGATAATAGTTAGAATTAGGTGATGAATGCAATAAAAATAAATGAGAAACCTGCAGGGAACATTTTTAGATTCCTTTATGTCTCAGAGAAACCATCCATTGGCAGTGGTCTGTGATCTGAATTGCTTCCAAGCTTCCAACTCTAGCCCTGCTTCTTGTAACTGACAACAAAGTTCTGTCAAATCTGGGGAGTAGCTGTAAAGGCAGACATTTGGAGTCTTTGTATTTGGACATTTTACAAATTTATTCTTTATCTCTCATGACTGCTACTGAGCAAAGATTTTTATGTCTTTTTTTTTTTTTTTTTTTGGTAGGGGGGAGAGAGGAATGATGACTGCTTTTGAAATTAATGGCTGAACTTAAGATAGACTTAGCTGAAAGCTGTATGACTTGAGCCAAAATAACTGCTTGCCTGACACATTCATCCTATCCCTATGTAAGGCTGGCTTTCTTAAGTTGTATGTTGTCAGGGGAAAGTGAAGGAAAGGGAAGAGAATGAAAAAGGAAAGGGAAAGGGGAAAGGAAAAAGGAGAGGAAAAAGGAAAGAAGAAAGGAAAAAGGAAATGAAAAAAAAAAAAAAAGAAAGGAAAAGAGAAAGGGAAAGAGAAAGAAAAAGAAAAAGAAAAAGAAAAAGGGAAGGAAAAAAAAGAAAGAGAAGGGAAGGATTGCCATGAACAGGGCTGCCAATCTCTAAGTCAGACTACCCAAGAACAAATCCAACTTGGTCTGGAGTACCTCCATGGATAGGGCATACACAATAACTCTGGGCAACCCCTCCCAGAACCTCATCACTCTCTCAGTAAAAGATTTCTGCCTAATATCTAACCTAAATCTCCCCTCTTTTAGTTTAAAGCCATTCTCCCTTGATCTATCACATCTAAAAATTTGGTTTCACTTTTCATGCTTGTCCAGGCCTCTCTGGATAGCATCCCTTCCTTCTACTGTGTCAACTGCACAACTCTGCTTGATGTCATCAACAAACTTGTTCAGGGTATACTCAATCCCACTGTCTAGGTCACAGATAAAGATGTTGAAGGTCACTGGTCCCAAGATGGACTCGTGGGAGTCCATCAAATACAGACAAGGAATGGGAGAAGAGGGACTGTAAGTGACTATGACTAAGAAGACTTTAAGGTACTAAATGACCCTACTCAGTAGCATAGGGTTTGACTGCCAGAAGAGTGGAAGTCTTACAGATGGCTTTACAGATGTTTCTAATCCATCTCAAAAAAACATTAATTTCAGTTGACAGTGAATGTGTACTAGCAGGCATGTGTACCGTTGACAGGGATGTTTTGGTAATGCTAATATCAGTGTAAGAACGATGAATGAAAGCTAAATATTAATGGTTTATCACATTGAAGTTTTAGCAACAGATATACTACTTGTCATCATGAATCAGTGTACCAAGAGTTTTTGTAGTGCTGTAAGAGAAACAGAAGTCTTTTGCTCTATTTGCACAAGAAAATCAGTTTTTGTTGAAAGGGACCTCTGGAGTTCATCTGTTCAGCCAACAAAACTATAAATGCTGTTAAGCTTATTTTCCTTCTCTCTAGTCATGTTTTTCCTTTCTTCAGCTTGTGTCAGGAACCTCTATTATGTTCACAGACACCTTTTAGAGAAGTCTGTTTCTTCCTCTCTATTACTTCATTTTCTCCAGAACAGTAGTATTCCATTAGGTAGCTGAAGGAAATGTTCAGATCCTTCCTGCATCTTTTATTCTTCAGCAAATAAACACAGCTCTTTCAGCTTCTCCTCATATGTCATCTTCTGCAGGTTTCTGACTCAGTTTCCCTCTGTTGGATTTACTCCAGTTTGACAATGACTTTCTTTACAGTGTCAATGCCTCTTTCACCTAGGGAACTTCTGAGGTAATCTGATGACATGACAGTTTGTACAGCTCTATATGTCAATATGATGCAAGTTGTCATTATTGATATTGATAAGATACTGTGATGTTCCATATTAGTAAAATGCTAGCTAATGCAACTCATTGGATGCATGAATTGTGGTTCAGAGAAACATTGATATACACCTTCAAGGAGAGTACTCTTTCCAGGAGGATAGGTTATATGTATGTTTCCTGTTTTTGCTTATTCATCCACCTCAGACTGGATTACCATAGAAGAATTTACCATCACAAAATAGTTGACCAACATTCAAGTGAGACATCTGCTGTAAAACACTTTTGCAGTGGCCATGAAGAGATTTACTGAAGGGAACACAAATTTGATCCTGAGAAATTGTAATCTTCCATTCTCAGAAATTGTATTTATGACAAGGTAGTGTTGTGAAGATCCTCTGTAACAAAGTATACAAAAACTGAGCAGATTGACAATAAAAATCTTCAGTTTACTACTTCCTTCTGTCTTCTCCCTGACACAGTCAGTTCAATTTAACATTATACTGGATTGGAAACATCCATAGCAGCAAAGAGCAGCACAGACGGACTAGGTTCTGAGATGTTCTCATCTGTCCTCTGAACACAGCAATACTATGGATTCGCCGTACTTAAATGGAGCTAAACTGAGTCTTTCTACTGTTCTATGAATATTTTTCAGTGTTTCCAAACGTTATGTCCTTGATTTTTTCCCTATTGTTACTTCCTACTGATTGATTTCCAGTCTTCATCTGTTG
Organism: Tympanuchus pallidicinctus; assembly: GCF_026119805.1. Taxonomy (NCBI): domain Eukaryota; kingdom Metazoa; phylum Chordata; class Aves; order Galliformes; family Phasianidae; genus Tympanuchus; species Tympanuchus pallidicinctus. The sequence goes on from NW_026294769.1 coordinate 48,138,188, forward strand.
AACAGGAGTTGAGACTCTGGCAAGAAGAGACTGGTTAGAGTATTGGAATGTATGTCTTTCTTGGGTACCATTTTCCTTCAGATAGAGCATTAAAGAAAGGGATTGTCAAGTCCCTTTCTGGGAAAACTGATAGCAGATCCTGATGAATGGTCTTGCACTTCACTTAAGCAAGCCTCCTCACTTCTCAGTTTCTTCTCAGCAAGCCTTACTGAGTGGAAAGAGAAGTATGGTAAAGGTATCACAGCACTTAGGGAAAAGCAATCCTGTGTGCTCATATAAACTGAAAGAAAGATATAAGATCTTGCAAGAGGTCTTTGTAGAACTGTGCAAGTTCATGCTGCCTTCTACATATGTGTGCTTTTTAAATCTTTCTTGGGGTGTTAAAAATACCGAATGAGAAAAATGTTTATTTCATTCCTCTGGTTTCTTCCCTTGTCTCTTTTGTCTGCCCTCTTGCATTTGAGCAATTAAAATCTATCTGACATCAGTGATGGACTGAATGGAGTAGGAGCCTCCATTCTCACATAAGAATGGCCTCAGAAAGCTAAGCAGTCTGTTATAAGATTTGGTTCTTGAATGGAAGTCACATTCTTCTTGCCAACTGGACTGTTTTGGAAAGAGCACAGTCATTTGGAAGGTCAAATACCATAACTCTAGCCATATCGCACACGTTGTTTTAATCAGAAAAAGTTGAGAAATCAAAAAACAAAGCATTGCAATATAATATAAACAATAACCAGGGGACAATATATTGCTAAAAACTGGGGTAAAGTGTCAAAATCTAAACACTTCTGGAATAAACCTATTAAGGAAGCACAAAGTTCAATCTTGTCCTTAATGAGATTTAAAGACCTTGCATACAGCAGAACAAACACTATAATTAAAATTTTTAAAAAGTTCCCGAATCACTGAAAAACCTATGTTTAATTAGAAATCAAAGAATTTTCCCTAAATTTGTGGCTCTCTTTTCCTAAAGAATTATGCTATAGGCGATAGATTTCTCAAAGGAGAAAAGACATAATTAATGAAATTAAGACAAGTCAGAATGTAAATCTAGCAAATGTAAATGCAGAGAAAGATGTACATGTATGAACTAGAACAGGTTCCATCACCTCCTGACTCCTGATACTTGAAAATCCATTCTAACTTCTCCTCTGGCCTGTACCTGTTCTCACCAAGTAAAATGATTCATATCATGAACTGTTCTCAGCTGGAGAGGGTGTGATTCCAGCTGTCTGCCCCAGCTTTCTCTTGTGACAGTTTCTCACTGGTAGGTAGCTAAGTACCACCACACTGCACTTTCAATCACCTTCCTCAGAAGGACGTGGGGTGTAAATATGATGAAAAAATCTGATGCTTTGAGGTAAGGACAGAGTGATCACACACCAACTGTTGTCATGATCAAAACAGAGTCAGTATAAGGGAGATTAATATAATTTATTACCTATTACAAGAGCAGTGAGAACTAAAAGTAAACTAAAAACATCTTCATCCGTTCACTTTCTTCAGCCTCTTTCCCTTGAGGACTGAAGAGAAATGGAGTCTGCAGTCAGCCCATAAACCTTCATCTCTGCTGCTCCTCCATGGTCACTCGCTGCCCCTGCTCAACCTGGGGTCCCTCCCAGAGATGCTGTTCTTCCCCAGCTGATCCTGCTTGGCCTTCCTACAGACTACAGCTCTCCCAGCACTGTTCCAGCATGGCCCACCCTTCAGGAGCATGCTGTACCCACAGGTGCAGCTCCCCCAGCTCTCCTGCCCCACTGTGGGCTGCTCTCCATGGTCTGCAGCTCCTTCAGACCTAATCTACTGCTGCCCATATGGTGCCTATGGGCTGCAAGGGACATCCTCCTCCTCCATGGGAAAGCCTCTGGGCTCTTCTCACAGAGGCAGCTCCTGCAGGCCCCTACTACAAAAAGCTTGCCACATAAGCCCAATACATCTGTACAGTACAATCCATTTTTAGCAAAACCAAATCTGGAGGGAACAAAAAAAGCAAATACTTTAAGCGCTTGATATTGAGGTCAGATATAGCTTCATCCCAAGACTCACAAGGGAATAGAATACAAAACTGCTGTACATAAACCTCTAAAAGAACAAGAACTACATATTGAAGATTTTTATTAGACGATGTTTTAAAGTGTCCCTTGGGATAGTACTATCATACAGTTTTTTTAAGTGTTCAAACAGAAAACTGTGAGAGAATGCAGACATAATATGCCATGTGTCAGTAAACAAAGAAAGCTCATAAAAATTAACAATCAGGAAATAACAAGTAGCTATATATCAAGAGCTGCATTATTAAAACAAGAAGTGACTCTGCTGCCTCCATATAAGATGAATATCACAAAGTAACGAAGTCATTATGCCATTTGAACAGCTTAAACTTTTATGAGTCCCTTAGCCTCAAAGCCTCTGTGGGGCATTGATTGGCCTCGAAGCGTCAATGGAGGGAACAATGTCACCCCCAGAAGGTCTTATTCCTTATTGTTTGTTTGTAGCACATTTTAACGTGTACTGTTAGCAGCTGTAAGACTGGCTAAAATAATTGGTAACAATTTAACTTCTGGCTCAAGTAGGAGAAGGTATAGCCCTAGAATAGCCATGAGGAATATTCATTATGATTTCTAATTCCTCCAGTATATATATCATGATTGAAGATGTTACAGTAAGCACAGTAGATTCACAGAGACTGAAAGAAAGAAGATATCTTCTGATCTTTTTCTGCTACTCTTTCAATACAATCTGAATCTGACGTGAAAGTACTTCAAATTCCAATTTACTTCCATAATTATGATCTCACAGAAGTATTTCAGATACAGAGCTACAGTGTGGAAATACAATTTTATGCTGTGTTTTTTCTTACATTTATCCCATTTCAGATACTGCTCAGGACTTTGTCCCTGGTTTCAATCAGGGCTATGAAGGTTCACACAGCAAACGCTACTATTTGCCTCTTAGAAGGAGGTTACTGTGGCTGCAAGGTCAAACATGATCACTCAAGGTTTCTATGGTAACTATACATTGATTCACTAAAAATCAGAGCTTGTTTGAAGCTTGTCCAAAGCAGGATATTGTCCCATCATAATAATGTTTCTCGGCTCTTAGTTATAATGTTTTTGTGTGGCTAATTGATTCTGAATGCAAAGAGAGATAAAGCTCAGTGATGTCTTAGTTATACAAAGAAAAAAAGGATAAAGGTAGTGAAAGGAAGGCCAGAGAAAGAACAAAAATAAATAAATAAGGGTGAAGGCTTCACAGTGTACATTAATAAGAGGGAAAAAAATAGTAGAAAAAAGAGATATTCTAATGTTGACAATGGAGCACTGGGTCAATAAATTCATTTTATAAATTCACTTGAGAACGTATATTTTCTTTTTTGATCTAAGCAGAAATCCATGCCATTATGATATGGTAATCCCAATAGTTAACTATTGAAAATATGAGACAAATACATATCCTTTCATGTGATTGTCGTAATAAATGTTTTGGTAGGAATGCTATAGTAGGTGGTTAAGTGCCTAGAGTTCATGAACAAAATATTGCTATCCTTCTGACCTCTCTGTTCATGTGGTATTTCTGCAGCTTTGGTATGCCTTGATTATAGTGATTTTATTTATTTATTTATTTATTTATTTATTTATTTATTTATTTATTTATTGTATGCAAGCATCCATGGACAGACATTTCCAGATTTCTCTTTTGGCTTCTTAGCTTAACAGGGAGAAAATCAGCATATGGTAAGATTTGGAAGTAAAAAAGCAAATTTTTTTTTCTGAATTCATACAGGCTGAAATACACAGGCTTCAAAATAAATTACTTTAATATAGTTTATGTTTGGTATTTACATCAACACACCTTTGAGTGTAAGCAAATATTGTTATAACATGAAACACAGTTATCACTATCACCACCTGCACCTGTTTTTTTTCAACTGTAAACAAGACTGTTTTACTTCACTTTAGAAGTGAAGTAACAGTGAAGTAATTGGAAAATGAAAGCAGTAGTATAAAGTGAAGTATAGCACCTGGACTGATATCTTTGCAATCTTTTCCTATTGCTTTAACCAGAGTGATCTCCTTTTTCTGACAATCAGCTGTATTTCCATTTCAAATTTGCATCCAATTTGATAGGTAAAAGGGTCCCATTCATGAGGTCTTGCATTATTCATTTAATAAAAAACATAGGATGTGTATGGTATACAGAAAAGGACGAGCATTATGTTTTGTGGTTTTTGTTTGCTTGCTTGCTTGATCTTCTGAGTGGCTCTTACTTAATTCCACTTTTCATTCTGAAAGTGCCACATATCCATCAAAGAACACATAAATGAGCAATGTTTGTCACCCCTTCTGAACTCTGCTGAACTGCAGAAGCGGCATCTTTTTGCATGAAATAAGAAAATGACCTTCAGGAAGAAGGCACCCAAACTAGGCTTCACACTCTCTCTGTAACAGAGATGCTGCTCACACAAGCCTGATCCTCCAATCAGTCAGGAAAATCTATTTTCATGTATTCTAGCAGGAGCAGACTAGAATTTTGTCTTAATAAACGTCATGACAAATTTACCAATGCATTGCCGGTAACAGGTATATCCATATTCTTACTGCAGTGCATGTGGAGTTCATAAAGCTGACATGAAAACTGAATATTGTAAGTGGTTGACAAACACTAAACACTGTAATTTTCCGAATCTCATGTAAAAATCAATAGATGTTGAAAAGCTTAGTTAAAATGTGAGATATTAATACTGTTTTCTTGAATAATCATTACTTCAAAGATGATCCCAGTTTTCTGCTAGGGAAAGTCAACAATTTATCTACTTTCACAATTGGAAGTATAAACAAAATGTTCATAATTGTTGTATTTTAGCCCTAAAATTTTGTGTTGACCTCTATGCAATCAGTGAAGCATAGTTTCCCAACATAGAAAAGTCATTTCTGACCAACTGCTACAGCAGTTATAATGTTACTCACTTCACAGAATTACAGAATCATAGAATGGCCTAGGTTGGAAGGGATCATGAATCTCCAACCCCCCTGCCACATGCATCCCCATTTAATACTAGAGCACGCTGCCCAGGGCCCCATCCAATCTGGCACTGAACACCTCTAGGGATGGGGCATCCACAACCTTTCTGGGCAGCCTGTTCCAGAACCTCACCACCCTCTCTGGAAAGAACTTCCCCCTGACATCCAACCTAAATCTCTCCTGTCTCAGTTTAAAACCATTTCCCCTTGTCCTGCTGTTATCTACCCTTTCAAAGAGTTGATTCCCCTCCTGTTTATAGGCTCCCCTTAGGTACTGAAAGGCTGCAATGAGGTCACCCCACAGCCTTCTTTTCTCCAGGCTGAACAAGCCCAGCTCCCTCAACCTGTCTTTGTACGGGAGGTGCTCCAGTCCCCTGATTGTCTTCGTGGCTCTCCTCTGGACCTTCTCCAACAGCTCCCTGTCTTTGTTGTACTGGGGGCTCCAGACCTGGACACAATATTCCAGATGGGGCCTTACAAGAGCAGAGTAGAGAGGGGCAATCACTTCCCTGTCCCTGCTGGCCACCCGTCTTCTGGTGGACCCCAGGATACCTCTTGTTTTCCAAGCTGCAAGAGCACACTGCTGGCTCATGTTAAGCTTTTCATCCATCAGAATCTCAAGGTCCTTATCTGCAGGGCTGCTCTCAAGCACCGCTCCTTCTAGTCTATACAAATGCCTGGGATTCCTTTGGTTCAAGTGCAAAACCTTGCACTTTGCCGTGTTGAACCTCATTAGGTTCACCCAAGCCCACCCTTCAAGTCTGTTGAGGTCCCTCTGAATGGCATCCATTCCTTCTACTGTGTCAACCGCACCACTCAGCTTGGTGTCATCAGCAAACTCTCTGAGAGTGCATTCGATTCCATTGTTGATGTCACTGATAAAGATGCTAAAGAGCACATTTCCTCGTATTGCTTATAATGAAATTGATGACTTTTTTCTTCTTTATTGCTGGATCATCTTTTTTGCTTTTTAAGACTATTGTCTGTTCCATTTTCTCCAAGAGGCAATCCAATTATCAGCATTTCCATACTGAATTTTGCTATGAAGTATCTATACTTATCTGTGATATTATATGTATACAGAGTGAAAATATGCATGTGTCCCTCTTCTGAGTTTGCTGATGGAGTCTTATGGGTCCTTTGGGAAAACAATTAGCTGATATTGCATATTTTTTTTCTGGGGTATAGAATATTAGGAATATTAAGAAAATAGTTCAACTGGGAATGGGATTCCCCAGAAAAAAAATATGCTGATTTTTAACTGACTCTGTATGTGCTTATAACATTTAGTGACCCAACACTGCTGAGCTTAAGCCTCTATTTCATAACTGTATTTAAATATATACAACCTGGAAGAAGCACCTGGCCAGTGCTGGATCTGCTAAGGGCGGTCTGGGCCTCGCATGGGAGTGATGGGATGCAAAGTGAGGAGGAGGAGGCAAGTGGAAACAACTCGGCTTGAATATGTGAAGACTAGGTGACAATGATGTACCTTAAGTCGGTAAAAAAGTGGGAGAAAATTGAATGAAGGCATGGTCCTTCCCTGACAGAAAACACAATGAGGACTTGTAGTTAGTTTACTTGCCCTCTGTCCTCTTTATGTCACAGTGACTTGACCTTTTCAAGCACAAAGAAGAACAGGGGAGCCAGAACTTGCCTGATTTATCAGATACATTCTCTTAGACTTTCAGTCAGACCAGATCTTTGCAGCTGAAAATCCCTCAGGTGCTGGGCAGAATACCCATGACAGAACTCATGCTAAAGCACTCGACTGAGCTCCTCCAGTTTAGGTTAATCAGGCTGAATTTCCAGGAGGCACTGAGCAGGATGATAGCTTGGGGGTGTTTGTATCAAGGTTACAGATCTCAGATCACATTACCAACTTCCACCCATGCCACTGGAAAAATTAAACATATTTCCTTATCCCTGGAAGTGTCAGCCTTGTTGGTACCTTGCGGTGGTTAGGGTGCTGTTGGAATGTCTGTGGCATATCTGTGATTTGATATATAAACATCACTAACTCCATGTCAATAGAACCCTCTGTGAGACAAGTCCTGTGAGACCACACAGCACCTGAGTGAGGGATTCTAGGATGCAGCCGTATCTGAATATCTTTCTGAGGCAGCTAATAAGGAAGATCATATTTCTTTGAAAATGAAACTATTTGCCTTACTTGGATAGCTTTTATCGTTTTTGTAAGCTTCCTTTTTAATTCCACCACCTAATAGTTGTTTTTTTTTTTAAAGTTGTGAGAAAATATTAATGAGAAACCATGGAATCATAGAATCATAGACTCATTAAAGTTGGAAAAGACATTCCATTTGCAGGCAGATGGGCAGATGGGAGTGGATAGTAGAGGTCCCTCAACCCTCCCAAGATGTTTGCCACTTTCTTACCAAAGGACAATACACAAGATTACTTGTTTCTCTGCTTAAAAGGATTGTACTTATTTTATTCATGTGATTATAAATAGCTGCTCTTCTCCCATCAGGTGATTTAATGTGTTCTCATTGGAAGAACTCTTTAAATATCATAAGAAGAAAATAAGAATTTGCATTCAGAAGTTAAAGAATCATCTTTGAAAATCTTGTCTTTATGTTTCTGCATAAAGGGAGTGGCGTTGAGTTCAAGAAATGAAGCTCATAATCATTTCACTGGGGATTTGAGTGATATAGCAATAAATAGAAGGCATTCTCTTAGCAAAAAATCCTGCTTTGCAATATCAGAGAAGAAACAGAAATACAATTGAGTCTTGCTTAAAAAATGAGCTATATTTCTTCAGGTTTTTTTATTGTTATTGTTTTTTGTTTTTTGTTTCTTTTTATCAATGTGATTTGTAATATTGATCACAGAACTGAATTTAGGTCAGCTCTCCCACAGTCATTCATCACTCTTGGCTTTTGTCTTGAAGCTTGTGTATGAAATAGCTTGTAATTTTATTATTACTCACAACCTCTGTCACAGAAAGGATCAAAGAATATGATTTCATGAGAGAGAGTAGAAATGAGGTTTAGGGGTTCAGTCAAAGAAATTATGATACCAACTCTCAGGATTATAAATAAGAACCATTTTAGCATCATTTTAGGAGTTTTAAAATTTATTTTGTTTAAATACTGACATAGAAGTGGGTACAAATTCAGAAGCATTCAAAGGACCTTCAGAATGACTGTTGCCTTGATAGCATTAATTTCTGCATGCAATGCAAACATATATTCCATAACGTTTAGGAATAATGTGATGAATGACAGCTGCAAATTTGAAAAGATAATTTTAATTTCTATATTTCTTGTTCTGTGATTTTTTGGGGGGCATAAAGACAATTAATGAACTTCATTACTCTCTTTAATTCTGTTTGCTGCCATTTGAAGCTAGAAATGAAGAAAGGCATCAATAGCCAGAAATATTCTAATCCTTCAGTTGTGAAGGTCAAATATAAAATTAATCTTTATCGTTAGGTCCTCCTTTGAGTCAAAAGAGTCTAAATAAACTCTTGATACATGAAATAGGCAAAGAGCATAAAAACTGTGAAAAAACATTGTTTTCAAAATGCAACTTAAAGATGCAAACTGAAGGTTAGCTAATGCAAACAGCATAAAAAAGAGTTGAAATGAGTGTATTACATGAAATAAAGGAATTACTGAGGTGAATAGAGAAATAAGCAGTCTTAAATCTGAAGCTTTACATTTGATTAACTAAACTGCATCCTAAATTTTTTAATTAGATGCTTTCATGATTGTTGCAGGACACTGACAGATGGTGTTGCTCTCATGGCAATTAATCCTAGTAGCACTTCTAAAATAAGGAATAAAAGTATCTGGTTATTCTTGTTTCTGCAATAATTTCTCTAAAAATCTGAGACAGAAATATCTATATATCTCCACGTGAGGAAGATAAAAATGATGAATATTCGACCAGTTGTAAATAGCATTTAATTAATTGTTCCCAGGTAGTAGGTTTTAAGCAAAGCCATTTTGTGACACACATAGTGTCTGCCTTTTAGCGCCTTCAGTAAGAACAGAAATACAGACTTAAATGGACATCTGTTTATTGCACTTGCATTAGGAAAACATGTGAAATTTAAATAGTTAAAAATGGAAAGTCAGTAAGGCAAAATTGTAAAAATCTCCAATAGTTCCACATGAGGAAGATCATGTTTCTCTTGATTATTGTTGATATCTTTTCTCCCAGTTTTTAATATCACAACAGCATGCATTCAAAAGTGGGTGTATTTTTGGACTGACAGTGATGTAAATGATTAACAGCTGACAGATACTGTGAGTTTCCTGAGAATTTGCATTTTATGTTATGCTAAAACATGAAATCTGTCTTGATTTTTCCATACTGAAAGAGCCTAGTGAGAACTTTGCTAAAACCTTCCTGCACTGTTCCATGAGTAAAAAAGAATTTGATACTCACTGTGATTTAGGTCACTTAAAAATAAATACAAGGGAAGTTGAAGTTTGCTGTTGTGTATGCTAGCTTGCAATTTTTGTCCCATTTTATAGGCTAAATTAGCGAAATTCCAGAAGGTTGGTTTCCATGACTTGAAAATCACATATAAAAACAAATTTATACATTGCTATAGTCAGCAAAAATATTTTGCTAAGTTTATTTTTCACTTTTAACACACCTATTCATATTATTATTTACAAGCAGTCAACAGTTACATTTCATTTAAAAGCCTTGAAGTACTTTATGGACATTACTGAGCTTAATGAAGAAGTTTGTTTGGACCCAGACCTCCTCAAGGGCTGGACTAACCCTGGGAGTGTCCTGGAATACATAGACAATAAGAATAAAAATAATAATTCTTTCCTTTCTGTTTCTCAGCCTGGGATATAAGCTTGCTGTGAGAGGACTACTGAGTAACTGGACTGTTTGAGGTCTTAGTTTAGATCTTTAATGCTGGGAAACATCTAAAACGAGTATGTACAATATCTAGAATTAGCTCAGTTAATGTTTCTGAATATTAACGTATTCCAAGTAACAAACACAATAATGTCTTCTATTATGAAATCTCTGGGTCAGAGTAATCTGTGCAACTGAGTCAGAAATACATGTTGACAGATTGTGAAGTATTTGGAGGAAAAAAAATGGTCTTTTATTAACAGAAGATGTGTTTATAATAGATTAAGATTTCTCAAAATAGAAGGCCACATTCTTCAGTCTTTGCTATTGCTTACAGTCCCACTGAAGTCTCATGCTATATGAATCCATCCATACAAATTGGATTTTGGCACAGATTTCTGAGAGCCAGTGAATATTGGATGATAATCTCAGGACATAGTGGTAACATCGTCTACACTTAGAGCATGAGAAAAATAATGAAAAGACATTCTTTCTTTAATGAAAAACCCTACAGTCATAAGGTTCCAACATTATTCTAATTATCTAATGTATTGGCTGGTGACCAATGTCAAAAGGACTGAATTAACATTTCTAGAGCAAAGCTGTGAAATAGTTCAGAAAGATAAGGAAATGGGAAGATTGTTTTTAACCTGATCATGAAGAGCATTGGCCCTAATCTGTATTGTTATTTACACTTCTGCAATCCATTTGAAATGTGAAATATATTACTTCTTAAAAGGTGATCATGGATCTTACATGAAATAAACTGTGTCCTTTAATGTTGCTTCCTTCTTATCAGCACTTTTCTTCTTCTAGAGAATGGTAGTGTTAAAGCAAACCAGCAGTGTGCCAACTATTTTGATCTCATGCACTGTAAATCCAGGTCACAGAGGGCTGCACCAGAAGTCTTTTATTATCATTTAGATTAGTAACATTATATATTGTTCTACATTCCTTTCTGTGGTAGCTCTGAAAATGATTGCTGTTTTACAGCTATCTGTACATAACCCATAAAGAAATAATAAATAAATGTATTATGTAAGCAGCTGGGATAAATCTGAGAAGCCTGGAATGGTTGTATTTGGGAACAAGGAGTAAGACATTGCTGACTATCCAACTGAAATGAGATCTTAGAGTACTTAGTTAATCTTTGCCACTTTTACTGTTGAATTTCTGACCACCACAATGTGGCAGGCCAAACACCCATTTGTTTTAAAACAGACTCAAAATTACTGGATGCCCTTTTAAACCAGAAGATTGTCGGTAGTTTCCTATTCAGTTCATATGACTATCCCTTGTGTTTGTTAAACAATATTACAAAGATCTGCTAAAAGTGTTATCTTGTATAGAGCCGTGAAACATTTTCTTCCAACAGCCTCCTTCATAAACCCAAAATTTCACTTTTGTTTGCTTACATGTATTCAGTGATTCACTTGAGATGCTTCATGTGATTGAATTACTCTATGACACATTTGTAATTACTTCTACATTTACAGCATCCTTATGGACACAGCAACTGTATAAAAATGACAACAAATTAGCTACCAAATATCTTCTTGAAATATACCTCAGAGTCCCTCATCATCTTTCTAAACACATTCCACTCCATCTAACATATTGTATGGCCATGTTACTTAGTAGATGAAAACAAATATCATCTGAATGAAAGCAAAATATTCTTGCAAAGAATAAGAAAATACACTGGATTGTCTTAGAGATACCTCTTATCTATAGTCCCATTTATGTCAGTGCCTCTGTAAAGGGTATTTCCAAGAGTCACACAAAGCTCTTTGAGTAGTAGATAGAATTATCTAAGTTTTACCTGGAATTTCAAGAGTATGTAGATATGTAAGTAAAAAAATGTTTTCCTAATTAAAGAAATTTCCTAATTAATAAAAGATTTATTGTACATAAGATATATACATATAATATATACCTATAATGCATACCTATAAATATAGCTATACCAAGCACAATATGAGGAATGTCAAGCTTTGCCACTCAGCGTTTAGCAAGGTGAAGTCTGCACAATAAGTTACACAAACTCAAAATATAAGGAAAACACTGTAACACCCAAGCAAGATTAACTTGAAAGAAATCTACTATAAACAGTATAAATCATCCTTATATATATTCCATTAATGTTTTCCTTTATCAAATGCCCCTATTTTAATCTCCAATTCTTTGGCAGGTATGATTTTGTATTCATGAGTTCTATCTGATCCTATAATGGCATGTCATTAAGTTGTACACATGGCCGACCTTCATTCCCTTTGGAATTCACTGAAGCTGCATGGAACTGCATGGAGCTGCATGAATACAAACTTCTTAAGGGAGTGGAAATTACACTGTGCTTCCCAAAAAATCCTAGCCTGAGTCAAGCAAGGTCTTCAAATGAAGGAAACTATTTCTGATTGTCTTATAAAATAAGTAGGTCAGCTGGTTACAAGAAAAAGACAAAGACACGATTGAGTGGCATGATTCTGAACTTTTCCTAAGCAGTTAAGTGGGAAAATGTGGGATCTACTGATTCAACAACTGAACTCTGGAAGTGATGAATATAACAGACAATGCTTACTACTTGTTAATGATACTTTGTGTTAGTCATACCAGGATGTTTGGAACTCCAAACCAGGAGTTCATAAGGATTTACTCATATGAAAAAAAGATGTTTATTCTAGTTTTGAAAACATAACTAAATCCTATCTTTAAAATAAACAAAAAAAATCTTGACGTAAACAGCATGATTTCAGAATTAAAACCATAGACTTTGGGTGAAAAATATACTTTGAAAAATGTGGAGATGTTCTTCGGATAAAATATTGTTTTATTTTTACAGGAACAGCAATAGATTAATGATATAAAAATTTGGCATGCTGACCCAGGAAAATAATAGCAGTGCTTAATTTCTAGCATAAGACCAGAGTATTCAGTATAATCAAGCTTCCATCTCTCATTACATTTTATTTTCTAAGCACATAAATTGTTGATTGAAAAAAGATAAATGATGGCTTGACCAGATAATCAGGATTTATCTTGTCTAGCTAACATACAGACAAAACTGCTGCCTCTACTCTTGGATACATCCAAGGTTAGGGAACCATTTATCTTACAGTTGCATTCACATATCTCAAAGGCTTTACAGTCCACTGTTGGAAGATGGTACCTTGAGGGATTGGAGCCCAAACACCTTCAGGAGGGAGTACTTATGCATGCGATAAGAGAATTCATTGAATAAAGCACAGACATCTCAGGGACTACCATCAATGAGTTACTGAGCCCTGATCATTTTGTTTTGGATGCACTCATAAATCTTCCATTCTTTTCGTCACAGTAGCCTAAAGGAAAGATAAAAAAATATGGGGTCTAAACAGAGGGAGCTGGGCGCTGGGTTGAGACCTACTGCTCCCACGTGGCACCCGGGAGATGCTATGTGACAGAGAAACCTCTTGGCCGGTTCCCTGGCCAGTGGCAGTGGCTTTCTACTGACAGGATATAGGCTATTCAAAAAAGAATTTATTTCAATCGCATTGAGCATCCAGGAAGTGTTTCCCACTTCATAAAATACAAAACTCAGTCCTAGGGGGTGAAGATGTTGTCAGGGTTGTACTTTGCTAGCTTCCTACCCCAAAAAGATAATTCATTAAGGTCCTAGGGCTATCCCAAGTGTTGCAGAATCTTGATTAATGAGCAGCTTACCAGGAAATAGACTCTTCCCAAGAGCTGTCAAAGCTCTGAAGAATTGTGCCAGTGCTCCCTAGCTGTGTCCTCCACACCTCAGTGAGTCCAAATTGTTCAATTACTCTTGTAGCTTTTTGGAGGCATGGAAGGTTTTCATTTTTCACATATCTTTCTGTCAAGATGTTTGGCTGACAAAAAAAAGGATGCTTTTCCATATCAGAGCACATATTTTTTTTAGATGAAGTTGTGCAAAAAATGGCCTTACTTTTCATTTTCAGACATAGCTGCAGGGTTTTTGTTTAGTATGGATGTTCATGAGGATCCCTTGCGCAGAGTGTGGTATGAACATCCAGAGAAGCTTATCTGGACTAAAATGTCATGGAGTAAAATGTCATTTTCCAATCCCATTGTTTCAAGAGTCTGGTAGAAAGTGAGGGAAAGATATTTTTCTCACTCTAGGCTAGAACAATCTCTTTTATCCCATATTATTATCTGACAGCACTTCTTAGGAGTGATTATACTGGTAAGGATTTGATGAGCTCTATTATAATCCTTCCATAATTGTTTCTAGTATGCCCTTTTGTTGAGGTAAAGTTGAGTAACACCAATTTTTCCTAAAGCCAAAGCTGCAACTCTGAGATCATTAGATTTTGCCTTTATTTCAACTTCTGCTACCCTTGTTTGCTCTCTCAATAGCAGTTCTGATCTGAGTCTTCCTTCTAAAATTAATGGCCACAGACAACAGCAGATGAAAACTTTGTTTTCCTGTGACTGAACACTCAATTCTGCTCTCAGTTATGCCTGCATGATTAAATTAGCATGGAGATAACAGTTCCACTACAATCTTCAGTCATTTTTGGTCTTAATAGACTATACAGAAATTGCTTCAATGTAGAAAAACAAGTGTTAGCTATTTTGAGTTAGGCTCTACTTTGAATGCATGATATAATGCATTTTTCTCACAGATTTTGAAGAACTTCTAAGTAATATGAATGTTTTCATACAATTATCATGCAAATTCAGCTCAAACCAGCCTGTGTAAGACAATATCCATAATCACTCACTGGAATCAATTAATGATTCAAACTTTGTCTTGAAGTTTTAAGGTATCTTGCAATAAAATAAAAAATCTAATGTCAGCATAAATGAGTCTCAGCTCACAGCTAGTTCGTGACATTTTGAAAAACGGGTTTAGAGTCAAGGAGCATTGCTGCTGAAAATAACTCTTTGCTATCTAGCACCTCTAACACTGATAAGCCTATCCACTTTGTGCAAGGGTCAGGCAGACTGTTCAAATACCCAACACAACACTGGAAGAGTCTAGTTTTTCCTTTAAGGAGGAGAGACAGAAAGCAAGAGAAGGTGAAAACACAGGCCATATACTCATGATACAATATGTGAAACAAAAAATACCGTCAAAGGCATAAGGAATAGCACATATTTCTATAAAATGTAAAATGTAAAATGTTTCTTATCATGATAGAAAACATATGTAGTCCATTTCTTTCCCACAGTGTACTGATGAAAACAATGACATAAGGAAGACTCTGATCTTAATTTTAGTTGACATTTTGCAGACTGCTCCTCCTCTCCTGGTGTCTTTTTTTGGTTAGGGAACCAAAATTGTAACCAAAACAGATAATTCATGTGGACTCCATATTGGCTCTGAATACTGCTAAAGGAAACAAACAAGCAAACAAACCATGCTAACTGAGTCAGTGCTTTCTCACGGAAAATGGAAGATTCCTAAACATGCTCTTTCATAACAGGAAATTTATTTTTAAGCTACCACCCACAAACAAAATATGAAGTTCAATAAGGTTAAAAGAATGGCAAAGCAAAGAAACTGTATGCTTTTCACTGCATGTATTTTTCATCAGACGAGAATAATTATGCAGTCCTGTGAACACAGTTAATATAACCCCTGCTCACAAACTATACTCTGTGACTATAGGCTGTAATTGCTCTATAATAAAGCTAAAGTTATGTCCATCATTTGGTATTAGAAAGCAATAACTATATCAGAGAATTTGAGGTTTCTTCCCTTTCACAAAACTACATCTCTCCAAAGGATTATCCTGACAGACAATGTGCTTGTCTTTTTAAAGAGCAATATAATTAGCTTCCTCCCATCCCATTGCGGCTCCTTTCTCTTATCTACGTGCTGATCTGAGAAATAAAGAGCAGTGGAAATGTTTGCTCTAAGTAAGCACAATGAAAGCAGTTGCAAAGCTGCTGCCTTGATTTAGTGGGTCAGGAGGGTCCCTGTGGATGCAGGAACCCCAGGCACATCGCCCTGTTGCTAGGGAACTGTATTGATCCTTCCAGCATCTTCACCAACACCCTCCCTGCTTCACTGTGATTGAACACCATCCTTTACAGGAGTGGGAGAGTTAGAAGCTTTGGCTTGGCTTTAATATTTATGAAGTAAACGTTTTAACCATTGAAGCCTTAAATGTCTAATGCTGTTTTCTTTTTCCTGAGTGGTATGTTACCTTTGGGAATATTTCTATCACTTTAGTAGGACAGATTGCTTTATGTTGAAGGCAGATAGCTTATTTTCTGTGCTAAATGCAAGAGTAGGAGGTTTAACATGTTCACATAGAGTGATTAAAATATATATTTTCTCATTCACCTCAATTCTCTTATTATTTCAAGATAATTTACATTTGAAACACATAACACCATGAGTTTAAATGAAAGTCATTAAAATCATACTGAAAGATATATCGAGATAATTTCTACATTTTTATATAGTTTAAAAAGCAACAACACAAAACCAGTATATATGTGCATATACAAATAAATGTACTGTGTATTTACAGAGAATGCTATCTTACAGAAAGTGTTAGCATAGGCTAGAGAGGAAATGTCCTCTACCCTTACTCAGGAGGATGAATGTTAAGATCTAAACTGAACTGAGTCATTGCTGACTGCTCCACCTCATCGGGAATGGAGACAACAGTCCTGGTAGGCTCATCTGGATACTGGCTTGTATCAGAAATACTGTTGCCTGCAGAAGCAAAGAATTGATCACCCTTCTGTACTCAGCACTGGTGAGGCTGCACCTTGATTACCATATTTAGTTTTGGGACCTTCACTACAAGAAAGATATCAAGACCTTGGAGTATGTCCAGAGAAGGACAACAAGGAAGTTCTGGGGTGTCCTTATTGCTTCCTACAACTCCCTGAAATGAGGTGGTGGCGAGGTAGGAGTAGACCTCTTCTCCCATGTAATTAGTGATAGTGCTGGAGGGAATGACCTCATGTTGTACCAGGGGAGATTCGGCTTGGACATTAAGAAATATTTCTCCGAGAGAGTGGTCAGGTGCTGGAACGGTCTACCCAGGCAGGTAATGGAGTCACTGTTTACAGAGGAGTCCAAGAAACATTTAGATGTTGTACTGAGGGACATGGTTTAGTGAGGAAATATTGGTGGTTGAAATGAATGAACTTGGAGGTATTTTCCAACCTTGGTGATCCTACGATGTTTCTATAATTCCGTTGATACATCTTCTGGTACTTGCACAGCCAGTCTAAAGCTACTAAAGCTACAAAACATCCCAATATCCACCTAGCATATAATGCAAGAAAGGATCCAAATTGAGCTCTGCCCTCCTCAACTTGCTTGCAGCACCAACATATACTTGAACAATATGCGTCTAATTTGAACAGTATACAATATGAACAATATACGTAGAATCACAGAATGGCCTGGGTTGAAAAGGACCTCAAATGTCATCTAGTTTCTACTCCCCTGCTATGTACAGTGTTGTCAACCACCAGACCAGGCTGCCCAGAGCCACATCCAGCCTCGCCTTGAATGCCTCCAGGGATGGGGCATCCAAAACCTCCTTGGGCATATATATGTACACACTTACAAGATTTTATGCATATACTAACTCTACTGACTTTACTGGGACTTACAGAATGTCAACCACAAGGGATATTTTTCTACTATGCATAAATACCAAAAATTGTTTATATGGAAAAAAAGAAAAAAAAAGAAAAAAAAAGAAAAAAAAAAAAAAAAGAACAAACCTTGCTAAAATAAAGAATATTTTTGCATAAAATTAAGTAAAGCAGTAAGAGGTCTGGAACCTAAAGGTAAGACAGCAGGTTACTTGTCCACAGCTATCTAATTCAGAGCTTCATCTCCTACAACTCAGAGTTTTTAATGCCATGCTTTCCAAGGAATTTTGACAGTGGGTCTACCCAGCCTGTGACACAGCCACTACCACTCAGGTCAGAATCTGAACCAGTTGAGTTTTAGCTTTATTCCTATGTATCGTGTTTGTATGCAGCCTGAAGATACCATCCTCAGGATGTCAAATCTCTGGAGGATGGTGGGCACTGCAGATACCTCTGCTGTTGCAGGCAGTGCAAAGATATACTGCATCAAGCAATATAATTGGAGGAGATAGAGCACCTGAGTCCTTTCCCAACAGATTGTCAGGGGATATGTATTTATAGAAAGACAATGCCATTGAGCCTTACAGATTAGGAGGGTTGTCAGATGATATGAAGCCAAAATGAGACAATATAAAGTCATGTCATACCACCTCCTCTCTAGGTGTGGAGCAGAAGGTGAAGAATTGAGAGTAGCCCAGTTTAAATACGAATTTTAAAAGTGTCAAATAGAGGTGAATAAAAGCTATACATTTAAATAAACTCCTGTTGATTTTATTTCATATAAAAATCAATCATTTAAATGTATGTTAGATGATTAAGCTCTTGCAATCCTACTTATAAATGCTCAATGCAAGCAGAAAATGTTAAGCAGTAACCTCTGAAATTGAAATAATTGATTTAATCAAACACCTGATGCCTAACAGAGTTCTGTGTGACAGATCCCACAGTGACCCAAGGGAAGTAAATGTAACATAAGGAGAAGGTGCCTCTGTGAACAGAAACAAATGTACTGAGCAGCTATGTGGACAGCATCTCCTATTAGCACTATCCAGTGTGACACATTCTCTATCCATGTGATAGGAGATGCTGATTCGTGCTGTTTTGCTGTTCTCTTAATTATCAAGGAGGTCACATCTGGCCCTAGGTCAGATCCTCTCTATTAAAGAACCCTCACTCACAACTTCCCCACTGTTGCCTCTGGGCAGTAATGCAGAATGCCATGCTTGTAAAAGGTATAACTTTTGTCTGCAAGCCAGCCAGTAGTTCGCACAATGTTAACCCATGCAAGCTTTTTTTGGTACTGGCATCATGTGAGTGTGCAGTCTGGCTTTTAAGTGAAACTCCCTGTGTTCAACATAATCGTACGGTGTATGTTGTAGTTAATGCATTTCTCTGATTGAAACACAAAATAAATACACACAAACAGATTTTTTAAAAATAAAAATAAAAGTACTCAGCATGTCAGGACTTTGTAAATAACTTCCCAGAAATTTCTAGAAAATCTCCCTTCAGTCTTCCTACTATTTTTCTTCTTCTCCATGGAAAATAAATTCTCATTCTTCCTCATTCCAAAGCTAATCTTCTCCCACTTACTCTAATATGCAGTGTTATTACGTTAGAGACTAGGAATTAGGACGATGGCTGTTAACACATTGCTAAAGTTTTTTTCATTATGCCTTTATAAATAACAATGTTACAGCAAATTCTATAGCATACTCTATAATGGTCTTTTATGAAGCTCTTCTAACTAAATTGCTGTTAGCACTGAAGGTAGCATTTTCTCCTAACACAGCTCTGACATGATAATAGCCAGGCCATTAAGTCTATTGAAAGTATATTATTACCATTAGACATGATAAAACCTAGTCAAATGCATTAACCTAACATTCTTCTTTGATAACACTACCAAAATAGCAATCGCCTCTTTTGCTTTGCATAGCATTTTTTATCCATTTTTTCCTGAAATGTATTGGACAAATGTCCTGTCTGAGTCAATGCTCACAATCTGATCTGACAACCACAGAATTCAATGGGGAGCCTGCTGTTATCTGCAATATCTTCAGCTTTCTATGAGGTCAGCATGTAATGAATAACAGAGATATTCAAACTTTTTCTCCCCCTAAAAGATGTTCTTTTACGTATAAAGATTACAGATATTTGTGTAGCTACAGACACTCGTGCATATATTATACATACATCTGTGTACACATTTGTTTTGCTTATTAGCACCTGGCTAACACAAAGAATTGGACGTGATTCATGGAAATTAAAATCTGTTTATCCCTGTATCTGTTTAACCCTGACTGATTTTTAAAAGTCTGGGATCTGATTTAGACAAATGCTATAAGAAAAGGTGTTGGGAAACATCTGAAGAGCACGCACAGGATTGAAAGACTTCCACTAGGACCTTTGTCTCCACTGAATCACTGAAAACTTTACGTTCTTTTTTTCCCTTGAGCTGGATGTAAATGAGAAAAGTTGTCATATTTTCTACAACTGGCAGTAAGTTTCCTAGCATTTTTAGACACCTGTTTTCTGAGTTGAAGATGAAAATTCTCTGAATGGTATTTAGGTAGCATTTTCTACCTATAGAAAAATATGAAGATCCACCAATTTTTCATTCAAGACTTTTGACCCAAGGATGACAGCTTTGTCTCTGAAGTGTCTGTCTAGGCACCACTGCATATAGGATAGAGGAATAGCACTATATGAGATCACTTAGTAGCTCAACCAATTGAAAAAGGGCAACAGAGCAGTGCATGTACATTTTCTCACCAGCAGATTTGACAGGATCCACAACCACCTGTGGAGTTTGGGAAATCCAGTTTGGCAGGCATGTCTAGATGTCCCTTAGCTCTCACTGCTACAAGTTTCTGCCAGAGATAGCTGTATAACTGTCAGGGTTACAGACTGCTGGTGTGTTTGTAATAAGAGTTTCCCACCTCCAATACTGTGTCTGCATTTGCATCTGTCCCTGTGAGTAAATACATTCTGTCTTGATCAAAGCAATTAAATGAGCTGCTCTCCACATCCCTGTTTACTGATTAATTCCAGTTCAAATCTGTAAGAATTCAGGGGGGATGCTGTTACCAAATACACTATGGAGTGATGATTCTCACCGCTTAGCATTCAGCCTCTCAGAGTACAGTGTGAAAGCATCTGGCTGCCTGTCACAAGCACTGGCCTGGATCAATTGCAACTGCTTAGATGGTATGGTAATTAAGACCAAAAAGCCTCTGCTGCAGATTTGTAGGCTCTAGGCAAGCTTCACTCAGTCATTACACCTAACAAGTAGTAGCCCTAAAGTGATCCTTGCAATTTTTAACAGAACCTTAAGTTGCTGTCTCTCAATAAGCTTAGCTGTGTCAGATCTTTCTGAGGAAGATGAGTTTGTTTTATTTATTTTCTCTATATGACTTTAATGGGAAAAATGGGTGAACCTCACACAGGTGATTTTCCTTGACCAGGGAATTAAAGTTTTTGTTCCCTTTTTGCTCCAAATACTGTAGCATACTACACAGTCTGCGTCTCAGAAGACAGACAGCTACTGCATCTTCCAGCAGCTGTGAGAGAGGCTGAGTAGAAGTTTAAATATCAGTGTGTGGGTAAAAGAAGCAGAACATGATGTAACCTCTGCTTGGGGTCCGCAGGAGCCAGAGCTGATCAAACTGCATCTCTACTCTTTTCTCCCATTTTACCAACTTGCAGAGATCTCTTTTTATAAGTAATCTGAGTTACAGTTCCTTAAAGTGTTATTAACATATCTATTTATTTTATCATTTGCCCATCTGGGTAGGTTTATTTTATTCTCATTCATCTTTCATGTGGAGTAAGTTGGATACTGCACATTCTAAATGCACTTTGGGGGAGAAGGAGTTCTGTGTGTGACAGAGAAGAGTGAAATACTTAAAGGTGTTCTTTATTCTGCTTGAGAATAAGCTCACAGAAATCTAAATAGTATGGGGATATTAAAGGCTTGGGAGGAGCGTCTTCTAAAAATGTCCAAATAATCACTGCTAAAATCTTTTTCACAGTGTTTGAGAAGATATTGCCCCCCATTTTTTAACAAACTGGAAGTACTACATACCATTTAATAAGAGATAAAGGGGAGAAATTAATTGACATTAAAAGGTCAAAGCAATGTAAATGTGAAATTTTCATGATGGAAAAGATCTTTGCTACTGAAAAAGAAATTAGATGACTTACTACAGATATTAGTATTAAAACACCCTCTTGTTAACATTAACATCTGATTTGCGTGATACAGAGTTCATTACTGCAACATTTTGTCCAAATCATTTTTTTTACTGAGGCTCACTCAATACCACATGGCTTTCTAGCACTTTCCTCCAATGTCTGTGAACGCTGTGCAAACTTATTACCCTTGGTCTTGCTGTAATGAAGCTCCAGTGAATTCATAATGGCTAGATACTTTGAATAAGTGAACATTAAGAACATCATTTTTCTGCCTGCGTAAGCACAGCAAAATTCCAGAAGTACAATAGAGACCTCCACAAACCTGGACAGATAACAGGACTGGAAGAAAAAGAAATATTTTTTTCTAACTGTTAATGGATACAATTTTAAATGTATGTATAAATACTAACCTAAATTCGTCTTGCTTCTTCTGACCACTGTGCTGGTTTGATGCAAAACAGTTCATCCAGCATTTAGCTGGGGATAGGGTTGCCTGCTGACTATTCATCAGACTGTACTGCAGCCTTCACCACGGGACCAAAAACCTCAGTAAAAACTGCATTTGCCCTTTTTCATTTCAAAACATTTGCCAATGGAAAAATAATGACTGAAGTTCAAAGGTTCTGTTAATTCAGACTCAAAGAAATGAAGAAATCACTCAGCAAAAGAGCAGAGGGAGGGTGTGTGTGATGACAAAACATGCAATAACTGGATACTGGCAACAGTCTTCAGAATGTATTTATGTTGAGAGAACTTCTTGGGAAAAGATCACCAGGGGTCAATTCACCATTGCGATAAGAGAATCTGTATTGTAGCACATAAGAAAACATGCACACTTGACTTTGCAAGAAACCTGCTTTAGCACCTTTCTCTGAGTACACATCATAATCATTAAAAGGAAACACGTTCTTTTCTGTGGCATCTTCTAACTTCAGGGTTCAGCTGACTGCACTGCAATCCATATTTGTTTGGAATTTAATTTATTCAGTATATTATAGTAGCAAATCTCAATGTCACAGTCAGCAGCTGAAACAGCTTCTGGAATGTGACACACAATATATCATAGGTGAGATTTTGTGGACTGAAGACTCACCACCCTGAACCATTTAAAATGCCAGTCACGGTAAATACTGATACAGTACAGTAGATGGTAGCTATGGAAACCATCAGAGCTTACCTTCATAATTTTATTTTTGGTCAAAACTAAATTCAAAAGGGTGATTTTTTCTCTTACTTCAGGGCATGGTATGTTGTAGCATCAAACAAGTTACCCGTTAGAAGTTTTTAAACTGAATTCCATCTTAAAACCCCTTGCTTATGTCACACAGTATATAGCAGGGAACAGCAAAATGAATGAAAGAAAAACATTTCTAAGAGAAAAATCATTTTGCATAATGCATGCCAAAATCCCATTCACCTTTTTGGATCCAAAGACCCTATCAGAAAAAAGCACATGCAGCTTTGACATGCAGCTTTGCAGTTCAGCTCTTGAAGGCACAGCATTTATCAAAAAGAGCTAACACCAGAGTTTTCCAGTAACAACAGGAAGATGATATTTAGAAATGAGTTGGGCTTTTCTACTTCTTAAGATTTATGCTCATTCAAGCTTGCTGATGAATGTTTGCTTTGATGCAATTTCCCAGGAAATACAATTTGCTCAAACTATATAAACTCTGGAACAGGTGTTTCATTTTACTGGTCTTCTGTGGGCAAGTTAACAACAAATACTTATGCGAGGGCCTGAATACAACTTAGTGACATTTTTAAATGGCCTTCAGTGACAGGAAAGCTTGTAGTGTGCAAGACAGCAGTAATATTACTCTTATTGCACTATTGAATTGGGCAGGGAGCCAAGCAGCATCTTGCAAAGTTTCAGTGAATCTGTAGTTGAAACTGGATTGAGGTCCATAGTACAAAGAACAGCAGTTAACTGCAAAGAGAAGTCAAATTGCTATGCAGACATCCTTGTAGATCTAATATAAAGCTGACTTACTACATCTTAATCACCTAGCAAGTTAACAACTAATGTTCCCTTGCTTTTATGACACTGCTACAACACTTACATTACAAGTTAACTCACGGATCTCAAAATAAATCAGAAGACTTGTGACATAACTTTTCCTTCAAGAATTTTGCACTGAGAAAACAGAAAAAGTGACAAAAACAATGTCATGAGATTTTCCATCTAAAATCTGCAATTATCCCCCTATAAGAAACTAATTGAATAGAATAGATGCCACCAGGATAACTGCAACAGCCTTGAAGAGAGAGTAAAAGAGCAAAAGCTTGATTAGCATTCAAATTCTTCAGATAAATTCCTTGCCATTGAATTACTAGGAAAATCTGACTAGCCAAAAGCACAGATTACTAGCTTAGGATTCCAAGAACAAGTCCTCTGCTGTTAAATATCAAAGTGCAGCCTAGCCATCAATATTTAAGACTGCCATCACAGAGAAGCAGAGGAGACCCACTTGAATGTCCTGTTTAAAATTTATTATCACATTTCAAAATAATAAACAAGAAAACTGAAGATTCACATCATAAAGTTGTTTTGTCTTCTCAAGCGCATGAAATAATGCATTCTAAAGAGAGAAGATTCCTTCTAGTAAGAAAAAATTTAATCTGCACTAATCATAAAGCTTAATTCACTCCCCTTTTTTTTGCATGTGAATTAAATTCATGAGGCCTTAGAATCCAGTGCAAGAAGGAACATCTCAATGTGTCACTGTGGTCACTTCCTACATGCTCCATTTCATGAGCCCCTATGAATAAGGGGCTCTTTCCATTGCTCATTGGAAGTGAGGAAGTGCCCACCTTCTGGCCTTTCACATGTTCTTGCTTATTTAACATGAGTTACTTCGTTTTGCAACTGAATTAAAGCTGTAAGTTAACTGCAAAATTTTGAGTTCTCAATTTTTTGCAATTAATTGAGCTGTACTTTCAATTGAACAGTACTTTCATAAAGGCAACTACTTTTCCCTTCTGCACCTCTCCCTTGATAAATGTATTTAATGCAGAGAACTTTTCTCAACTTTTTGTGGCAACAATAAACCATATTTTTTGAGAAACTACAGAAGAACTGCAACTATGTAAAATGTAAAATTTAGTATTAGTGTATTATTAATTTACATAGACTGCATAAAGTGAAAGTTTATAATTGACATACCATGTCTTTTCTCCCTCCCTTCTTTCCATTCAAGGTGCTAAGACTAGGAATCCTACTGGAGAATTCAAAGGTAACTAGGGACTCAGCAAGACCTAAAGAGCCTTTGTTTAGGTGAAAGTGCAGTAACAAGCACTTGGAAAGTCACTGTTCAGTATGTTGAGTATGAAAAGGAAAGATCTGTATTCATTTTCAATCCTAAAATAAGACTAGATGTTGCTTCTTCCCTATTACGGAAGTGTGACATTTTTCTTTTAGAAACATGATTTAGATGTATATTAGATGCGCATTTGAAAATTGTATTTTAAATTGCACAGACCTTCTCAGGACAAAGACTGATTTTGGGAGTTTGGGAAAAGCTGTTACAGCACCAACAGTGCATTGACTGAGTAAGGAAAAAGTCTTATGCAGAGGAAAATCACGAGACCTAATAAATGCAGAAGACTTACAAGAGAGAAATCCATTTGTCTTCTTTTGATCTTGTTTACTTCAGAGACGGAAGTAACCAGATACTGAAGAAAAGTAAAAGCCCATTTTGATGGCTTTTTTTTTTGGGGGGGGGAGTGTGTAAACCTTGGGAGACTCGATGCTAAAAGCATATTAAAAAGAAAAATAAAATGAAAACACCAGCCATACATATCATAAATGTGAACTGAATTATACACTGACTGTATCTAAACATAGCTTTTAAAACCAACTTTTTGACACCTGTGAGATAATATAACGTATAAAAAATATATATGAATAATGTATTAAAATGCAAAATATTACTTACAACAGAACTAAATAAAAAATATTTGTTAATGAACCAATCTGTGTACATCTTTCTTCTTCTTTTAACTCCTTGAATTTATTGCAGACTTCTCAGACCATTCTGTTTTCTTCCTTGCCCATGTCCTGAGTCAAGCTGCTTTTTTTTTTTTTTTTTTTGCATAGTTTTGCACAGTTCATTGCATACAAAATCAGTCAGTCTCTTTGGTATTCCCATACTTTTAACAGGCTCTTTTTCACAGCTCCCCATCCTGCCTGCCCTATGTCATTTAAGGAAATGTTAATAGAAATACCCTGCCGGTATATTCACAGACAGGTGACACAAAGGAGCACATGTATTAATTAGCTGAAACCATTCAGTTTTCTGGTTAAATGAGCTGTGTCACTTCTCCTGACAAATCTCATTTTTCCCTTGCATCTCAAGCACTACATGTAATTCTGCCATACAGAGGCTGGTGCATTCTGCACAATGTCATCAGGATGCTATAAGTTTAATGCAATGTCTGGGTGCCAATGGCAGAAACAGTCAGATTCAGTTCCTGTGAGGAATCTATCCTAGAATAAACACAAACATGATTCAGATCTTCACTGAAGTTATTATCTGTAAATCTAAAATACTCAATTTAAACCCTTCTAAGCATTCTTCCTCATTTACCAGTCAGCAACCTGAGAAACATCTTGCAGAGAAAGAAGAGAGAGAAGAGCCTCCACCTCAGGCTCCACTGTCAGGTCAGTTTTTATTTGATGATTCAAATTCCATTTTCCACTTACATGTACTTCAGTCTAGAGAATCCCATG
The DNA here is from genome assembly GCF_026119805.1 of Tympanuchus pallidicinctus. Lineage (NCBI taxonomy): Eukaryota > Metazoa > Chordata > Aves > Galliformes > Phasianidae > Tympanuchus > Tympanuchus pallidicinctus. The sequence continues at coordinate 48,164,582 of NW_026294769.1, forward strand.
TTAAGAAGCCCAGTTTGGATATGCACCTAACCTGCAATGCAGTCTAAGGTTGTCAGTGTCATGAAAGCTGCTGATCAAATTGTTCTTTGCTAGAAAATCTGCTCTGTTCTACTCCACTCATTGCAAATATGTATTGCTTTTGTGATATCAAGCCCATCTACCCTGGCAAGAGTTGGCATCATCTTTGGGCTACTACTTATCCTATCCAACTCCACTCATAAAATCATAGCACAAATTACTCAGATATTTGGGGTAAAATAAAGAACAAAAAATCTATTTTGTTCAATTCTGCATATTAAATAATTTTATACTTGCATGATCTATAGGATGCAAGCTTCCATTTGCCTTTGTTTCTTCTAAATCCTAGAGTACGTGATACTTTGAAATGTCAAGATGACTCACTTATTGAAGGATACATATTATATAACAAATCTATTTTTGAATACACTGATTTAAAATAGTCTGTTCTTGAAGCAAAAACATTGTAAATAAATTATAATTAAAACTAAAAACAAATTATCTGTAACAATGTAGAGACGAGGGAGGATAATTCATTTCATAAGCTTTTTCTTCTTCTAGTGATTTCTTAGCCTGGGTTTCCAGCCTGGGTCAGTGACTGAAGGAACTGAGGATGTTTAGTTTGGGGAAAAGGAGGCTGAGGGGAGAACTTATTGCTCTCTTCCAATATCTGAAAGGTGCTTACAGCAAGAGCGAGGTTGGTCTCTTCTCACCGGTGGCAAGTGACAGGACAAGGGGAAATGGCCTCAAGTTGCTCCAGGGTTAGTTTAGGTTGTATATCAGGAAAAACTTCTTTACAGAAAGGGTTGTTAAGCACTGGAATGAGCTCTCCAGGGAGATGGTTGAGTCACCATCCTTGGATGTGTTTAAAAACCATTTGGATGTGGTGCTCAGGGACATGATTTACCAGAGGGTTGTTAGAGTTAAGGTAGTATGGTTAGGTTGCAGTTGGACTCGATGATCTTTAAGGTCTTTTCCAACCTGAGCAATTCTATGATTCAGTGATTAAATCTCACAGTCCCTGATCAGACAAGAATTTATACTCTAGGCAAATATATAAATGAACATATTTATTATTTATGTGGATTAGCATAATCTTTCCATGCTGTCTTGGTTAAGTACCTTCTTAGTCAGCTCTGGCATTTTATTAAATAGCTTCCTTTTTTGTACTTCTCAGTTCTCCTGATTAATGGTAGAAAATCTTTATGTACATGTTCCTTTTCTTAACTGTCTTCTGCCTTTGAATGTAGAACAACTTTCAACTCAGAGAAAGTTGCCAAATGCTGCCCCATGACATTCTGAGATAAAAGTGTTTATCTGTTCCTTTAACTCTAGACCATAACCCTCTCTGATATTCTGACGAAGAACAGGCTCGCGGGACTGTTTTGTCAACAGATGTGGCAGCAAGCTATCCATCTCCTTTTCTGAGCAGCTGTCACATTTCATCCCACAGAAGTCAAGATGGCCCCAGAGAGTCCACAGAAGCTTGAGCAGGTGAATTGCATTGAGTGTGTGGGAGAGCAAGGCCTGCTGCACTCTCTATTGACACACAGTCACCCCTCCTGTATTTCTTTGAAATGTGTGCATTGTAGTTGATGCTTTACTGAGCTGCCTGGGGCATTCTCTGTGGACACAGGCAAATGACATCCCATTTATTATCCTTGATTCACATTTTCAAACATTTATTGGAAAAAGTAAAATTAATGTAACTGTCCATAATGAAAAAAATACTTCTTTTTAATGCAAACAGGGATTACTACTTTAATCATTAATGATAGGTTTATATGTTTTAAAGTGAATACACTATTACAATAAAACTGTTATAAATATTCAGTACCTACAAAAACATGCTCTTCAATTTACTTTTACTTAGTTACAATAGCTTGCGATCAAGTGTCTCTGGAATTGGCTTTTTTCTCTTAGTAGTGTAACATGCCTCTTTTCTGGATGCATCAATAATTGATTCTGTTCGAAGTCCACTGCAGGTGTCTTATGTTAAGATGACAAAGGCAGTAGTATATCTAGTAAGATGCAGTTTTGGAGACAATATAGCATACTAATTACACGAAGAACATTAGCAAATCCATGTAATTACTGAGTTTGTTATCTCTTGTGTATTTGTCATTATTTACTGAGTCATGGCTGATGAAGACTGTGGCCCCAGAGAGGAAGACATATAAAGTAGCAGTACAGAGAAGACAGCAGAAGCTGTGTCTCCATCCCAATATCTTGTACTGTGTATCTGCTACACAGAAATGCTGGGAGGACATCTTCAGTGACCAGCATGGAAAGGTGATGTCAGACAAGTTCCTGCTATAGTCTGACTAGGTGCTGTCATTAAGATCAAGTGTATACCGCTCCATTCAATCAACTACTATCTATAATTCTAATTGTTCCAGGACTATCTCCAAAGCATCTTGGGAATTCTGGCAACAGCAGGTGGAGGTGCACAAAATCCCAACTTCTGACAGAAGAGACAAGTTGAAACCTTAGATCCTGGATCACGAACACCATATCCCCCAAAACATCTCATCACTTTCATCATGGGAGTACTACACAGCAAAAATTTCAGAGGCCTGAAAATTTAATCTCTCTTTTTTCAAGAGGAAACGGAGAATAGAATTATAATGGTTGTAAATTCTGAAGGACAGACACAAACATTTCCATTTTCAGTCATGCATTGGGCAAATGTGAGATTTGTGAAGCATTTGGTCAGTGAGACAGCATCACAGTACACACTGATAGGTTGCCTTTCTTTGGCAGATGTACAATTGCCCACTTATTCACAGTTATCACACACTTCAGGAAATACCGAAAATGACAACCAGCGATCCAAAATGCTGATCACACAAGAAAAGCCAGACTCTTTGAGAACTGAAACCTTAAAAGATCAGAGAGAATAAAGGCAAAGGAAAGAAAAATTCTATTATTAATAACTGCATTCTACAGTTGAGAATTGAGATCTAACATGGTTAAATGGCAGAAGAGAAATGGGCAGGATAAAAATAATAATGAATCATCAGGTAGATTAATGTTTATAGTGAGTGGTTTAGCAGGTATTTGAGAACAGTGATGGGCTTTGGAGACAGCTTTTCAGATTGATCAAATACAAATCCTTCAAATGCTTCCCACAGTTCAGTACTACTGTACTGATAGATACTGCACAGTGTATATCAAAATGCTTAGGTCAATTCTTTTTCTGTTTATCACATGATATTTTTTTCTGAATAAATCCTTTCTTTTCAAAATGTCAGTGAATCTTTCCAGTTACTTGCTTCACTTCAGATACTGGAAATGAATTTCTAAATCTCTCTTGGAAGTTCCTTATGAAAACTCTACGTTTTATGAAAAATTGACCCACTTTACCCTGACAAGCACTATATTTCTGAGAACTTTCTATCCAGAAGGCTGAGAAGTTGTTGGTTTTTTTTTTCCTCAATACAACATATGCTTTGCCAGATGTTTCACTGGGAAGACAAGCATGCTGATCAAAATAAATTGCCCTATGAGAGAAGTTTAGTTAAGAGTTTGGATTTTATGTTAAACTTGAGATAGATTGGTTGTATCACTCTCTGGTAGTGGTTACCCCAATTCGCTTTTCATGATTCTTGTAGTAATGAGCTGTGCCTATCCTCTGCCACTTCAGTTATCGAGAACAGTAAATGTTGTAAAGTAAAACATTTATAGAGGTGAAAATGCATACGTTCTTGTCTATATGGAAAGGGTATATATAGTCACAATTGAAATTATTTTTTTGAGATATCCAATTAGCATCAGTTCATGTTAATTAGACTAACAATGAACTTTTTGCTGTGTTCATGAACTAAACCAAAAGAAAGCTCAGAAAATCTCTATTTTCTCAGTACCCTTGGCTGTAAGTTCTCACTGAAACTCCCAACTAAACATATTCAATGACAGCCTTCATACATCCTAGCCAAGATTCAGAATAATATAAGAAGAAGAGGAGAAAGCCTTTAAAGATGGTCACATAGACAAATTCAATGGCATGAGATACTATGCAGATTTACAAGCATCAGCCATCAAGTGCTAACAACTTACGTGCATAACTCATATATACTGCAAGGATAAAGTGTTGACACAAATTGCTTCCTCAGTGCAGATAGTGTGCTGTATATCTACTGTCCATCCTCAGTCCTGGTATATTTTTTTACATGATTATAGCCAGCTGTCATTGATGATCTGTAACATTTACAAAGGAATACAAAAAGAGGGGTACTGAGGAATAAGGTGGTTGATCAAATTCTTGAGAAACAATAATGTTCATTTAAGCTTTCTTAAATGCGTAAGTTCAAAACTCAATTACATATTTGAAGAATTTAAAGAATTTAACAAAAATCTTGTTAATTTGGTTTCCATTTTCAATTTTCCTCTTTTTCTGTCTAGTAAAGACCAGTTTTCTTCTTTATGAGGCATATATCTTTTTATTGCACATTATTGCCCAGCAATTTAGCATTACAACATCTTTCTCTAACTCCCCAGTTTAACTACGCCAATATAATCCTGTTTTTTTCAACAAAGCTTGACAAATATATCAGTCTTATTTTACCATCCAGCAATTCAACAGTTTTCAATTTTAATATAACATTTTCAAAATCAAGGGTAAGTAATTTGCATTTTGATATCACTGTGACATTTGAGTAAAAAAGAACTGAGAAACAGAACATTTATACTACAATTTCATGAAGAGCTGGGATAATTATTATTATGGAGTATGTCTTTTACTAAAAGAAACTGAACAGGCTCCCTTATTATTTGTGGTAGAAATTGAGATGGAGGTGATTTTTCTTGTCCCTGTTCCATAATCTGCATCTACAATGTCTCCTAATTATATGTCTGGAGAAGACAATTAGACCCCATTGATGAAAAAGAATTTGTATGGAGATAGATTGGAATTTTCCAAGCCACAAAATGAGAAAACATTATAGTAGGATAACCTATTCAAAAGGAGAATCATGTATTTTGAGTGTTATTGATTTTTCTTCTTTAAATTTGGTATTGATCGCTTCTGGCCATTGATTACTAGAAGAGTCTATTTTTCACTTTCAGGAGAATCATTTTCATTGCTTTGCTGCCCTTTATTCCTAGGTAAAATCCCTACAGATGCTGTACTTCAGGAATTTGTAGGCAGACCAATTTTTAAATTATTTATGACTTGAATGTCTATCAGTTGAAAACTTATGGCAGACATTGATATTAAAGTGCTCTGAAAGCAGAATTGAGTTCTCCAGATTGTGGCCCTCACTGATGGCATCCAAAGGCAAAATATTGTTCTGCACACATACTGCCTTGTCCTGTTAAGGATAATTTGAAGAATGTTCTGAAATCTATTTCTTTTTTCTATTTCTCCACAGGTAGGAAATGTCATGGACTTGTTTAGGAAGAAAAATTTTAGCCTGCTCCTCTGTCAGGGTATGGTCTTGTGACTCACCAGCCTTTGGTACTGGCAGTCACCTTAGTTTTTCCCAGATGAATATGGATATTTTTGCCCAAGGTCTTCCCCTGCCGAGACACATTCCTGCAGCTCCACTTCAGCAAAAATGAGTCTCAAGAACATGACCAAGTCCTTACAGGGCTTTGTTCTTCTACATAGACAACGTTATTTCAATACGCTACAACAGACTGAAAAATATATAGGAGTTTATCATCATGGCTATTTGTAGTGTTTTTTTGACCTTATTTTGTTGGCTAGAATTGCAGTGCTACAGCAAAAATAAATGTCCAGTTAAAACTTACAATGTGCTCATACTCTAGTTAGACACAAAGGTTAGCTTGGTAAAAAAGGAGCTTTTGGAGAGGGAAGCATGCTTTCTTTTTTAAAAGCAAACAAACAAACGAACAAAATACCCTGCAGGGGTTTTATTGATTTACCTTTGGCCTTCAAATTTTCTAGAAGAAACAAATGCAAATTTAGCACTGTTAATGTCTTTACCACTACAGAAATACATTTGAAACATGTGAAAAGAAATCTACATTTAAGTATGCTTTTTCTGTAGACAGTAATATCTCTTAGTGGCTTAGAAGGAATATCATAATACAACATCATCAAACCTAATCTTCCATAAGAAAAACAGCAATATCAAATAGCCTCTCCTATAGAAATGAATTACAGTTAATTACTTAATCTGTTGGAACATTTGTAATATATATTTAATAGCACTGCTGTCTGGCATCATCTTCCAGACAGTTTTCTGAAGAAATATGATCTAAGCATAGCCACAAGCTAATATTATTAAATAAATCACTGTACCATGTTAAAAAAATCATGCAAATAGAACAAGCAGCTAATGTTTCTGCTTTGAGGGCCTCAAAAAAGCTGGTTCCCACCCTCACATCTATCTCTGGTAGCTCCATCTCCCATGCTGTTGTATCCATAACACTCAGTGAAAAAGTATTCAGCATTGGCTTCATTGCAGTTAGCACCAGGCAAACGATACCTCATCTCTATATATCACACTCCAATTACTAAAGATCTTGCCATATGTCTAATAGTGTGATATAAACAGTCCATTAGACTTTCTAATGGTGTTGTTAAATAAAGGGTGAAAGAATAGCACTAGAGCAGTCAGAAGCCCCTGGGCAGCCTTGCATCTTCCTATGCCATTCCTATTAATGAGATTATGCTGTTGTTTTGGTCGATAGGACCTGTCATTTGAAGGTTTGTGATTCTCCTGCCAATTTGTGTTGAGTTGACAATGCAGATATATCTGAATCTCTACTTTTTGTCCGTTTTCTCCATCACTGTAAAATTCTTCCCTCCTATTCCTCACTTACATCCCTGTCTCTTTTTGCCTGAGGAAATGATGCATTTTTCCTAATCAGCTGAGGTATCTTTGCTACAGACACTTTCTGGAATCTAATGGAGCCCATGAATCCCTTAGCATTTCTGAGAGACAACATTAGTCATCTAAATGACCCCTGCATCAGTGTTCTGGAAAGGCATTGTTAGAATTTATTCAATAATAGTATAATATATTTTCGAATTAGAAGAACACCCATTACTTTTCTTACTTGCATTAAAAATAGCAGAACCTCTGAAAGTCAGAATTATTACCAAAAATCTTGTTAAGACATGAAAGTCTAAGCTTAAAAGTCAATATAAAGAAAAGTGAAGTAACTAAAGGCAAAGTATTAGATTAGAATAAAAAAAGCTTAGTAAGCTGCCTCTTCAGTTGTTGTAGCATGTATTGTATGTGTTGCACAGAAGATTAGCAATGAAGCACCAGAGAATCACTGAGTAATGTTCTGCAGCATAGACTAACTGCCAAGCTATAATATAAACATGTAAATCTAAATTTGATGCAAGCAGTTGTGCCACCTGAAGTGATGCATTAATACTGAAAAAAATCTCAAAGCTTTTAAAAAGCTCCTGATTCTCAAAGACTAACAGCTTGGGCAATAATGAATAGTAAAGCTATGGATGTACTATATTTGGTTTTTGAGGTGATAGTATGTCAGAAGTCAGCAAGTAAGCAGCCAATCAGCACAGTAGTTTTTATATGATGTTTAAGAGAACTGTTATATCATTGTGAAAAGTGAAATCTGATACAATCCACTAACAAACTCCATTTTGATGGTGTGTGCATTTCCTATGTAAAATACTAGAAAATATTATGTGCAACATTCCTCCATTTAGGATTGCTGAATTTCCTCAGAAATTATAGTAAATTATTAAATAACAAGCCTTCTGCCCATGTGTCCTCTCTGCAAATAATATATGTAAGAAGAACAAAGACACATACTGCACTACTACAGTACAGCACCAGAAGGATCACCATTCAAGACAAGAGAGTATGCTGGTGTCTTGCTTCCTTAAGTTTAGGGAATCAGCCTAGTGTAGCACTACAAGTGTCAGCCAGCAATGACTGTAATGATGGTTTACACTGTGGGGTCTTTTCCTAATAAATGAAAAAAAATTCCAAAACATTTTACAATTCTCATTTAAAAAGTTTTGAGTAATATTAATCAAAGACTGTACGATCCTTTCAGCTGTATATTTTAAAGATCCGATTAAATGAGATGTTTGCCAGAAAGACTTGAGTCCTTAATAAAATACTGTTCTTACATTCTTTGACTTGTGAGGATCTCAGCAAAAAGGATTTCCTCTTCACTTGTGTCCCACAAACCTGTGTAATTTCTGTCAGCAGTGTTACAAAAGATGGTTTCAAAAGTACTACTGTTGTACTAAAGTCAAAGAAAAGCAGGTAAGATTGAAATCTGGGAACACACAGTAGATTTTAACTACAGGCTTCTTGGGAGTGATGACACAGCAGCAGAGTCAGCAGTGCTTTTCAACAGAGGTGTCAAAGCCTTTCATCAGAAGCATTCCATCACAGTTTATGGATACTCCATTTAGCTGCGTAAAGTCCAAGTAACTAAAGCATTGGGCAAAAAAAAATGGGATGTCATTGGTTTGTACAAAGTTTGAAAGGACTTTCCCTGTGGTCATATGCAAAATACAAACCAGAGTGCTGAACAGGAAATCATTGTGAAAAGTGAAATCTGATACAATCCACTAACAAACTCCATATTGATGGTGTGGCATCTAGCCATGATGCAGTCTCAAATAGAAAACAGTTTTAAACAGATAGGTGGTACTCCAGAACATCCCGGTAAGGGAACATGATATCTTGAAAATCCCGGTGGACCACAGTGGGTGCATAAATTGTGATTTCCTCAGTTTATCAGACGTTAGTTCTCCGTAGGAGAGACATTTCTGAGTACAAGCTTCTGAGCTGTAAGAAATAACTAAAAATCTGAGAAGACTGAAGCTCACAGTGTTCAGAGAAGGCCCAGGACCAGAGGAAATATTCTGTCCTTTGAATAAGAGGAGGCCTGATGTCATTTAGTGGCAAGAAAAAAAACATTTTTATTTCCAATATTCTTGGAAATAAGAGCGCACATCCAGATGGAAGCCACATCTGCGAATGTCAGAAGTTTCTGATGGAACTGGGAAGTATTAGGGCAAACTGTGTAATAAACTTCCCAGATACATGTTACGTATGGTTTAGACTGTCCTGGCTTTAAATATCTAAGTGTAAATTTCTACCTCTGATCTAGTTGCCCCAAGTTCTATTTATAATTAGCAGTGAGAAATATGTGTTTAGGTATTTTTAGAGCATGTTTCATCTTACTTGCTTTAGTCTGAGATGAATCTCATTCTAAAAGAGCATGTTTCTTTTCAGTCCTTGCAAATGAATTTTAGGCTCCTACTTCAGAAAAAGGGTAGACATTTTAGATAGTTACAGATGTGCATCTGGAAATGTCAATTTCCTGAACAACAAAATGCTTACAAGAATCTGAAAAACATCTCATTCAACTGCAAACAAGGAAAGTGAAGGAATTTGTTTCTGGCTGGATTTCAGCTACAGTCTAGTAATCATCAGCCTCTTTGTGTGCTGAAACAAAGCAAACAGATGTTTAATTCGGAAATTTAGTTAATACGACTTCACGTGGCATCAGTTAATTAAACCAAGGAGTGGTCCTCTCTGAGGTAGCTGCTGTATTGGATCGCCCTGACATATCACTTAGATGTAAAAAAGACAATAAATTGCAAAGCATAGATTGATTTAGTTGAACCACCTTTACCACCCCCAAGGACTGCAATGTAATCTAGTGGGGATGAGAGGCTGCACAATGATGTAAAGAGATCTTCATAAATACTCTCTCATGTTCATAAAATGATATGTAAAAAAGTAAGAGAAAAACTGTTTAAGTTTTGACTCGGTTTCTATAAATCATAATTTGTCAGTAGAAACTGAGGATAAAAATGAAGAAGAAATGCTGCTTGGCATTGGATTTCTACAAAAGCCTTTTAGATTTATGAGCATATTAAGGAATTTTGGGGTTTATTACATACCTCTCATCTAAGATATGAGAATTAAACACATGCACTCAGTTTATTCCATTTACTTCTGCAGAAAAAAAGAAGGAATATTTGGTGAGGGAAAAATAACTGTTTAAATCAGAAGGGAAAAATACAAATTTAAAAGAGGCTGCAAAACAAAGTAGGACTGGGTAGATCAATGTTGGTCACCAAATTAAGTCCATTGTAAATTCCTCCTCTGGTCTTATAAATCTCTATCTGAAAATAAAAGGTTATTGCAGAACAATCATGTTTTAAAACAAAGATAAGATGATTTTGATCCTAATTCCATCAAGAATTTCTTATTTGCATATGAGCTTAAGAACGGCTTATTTGCAGTCTTTGCTAATGGCAAAGCAAGCCCCCTTTTCATAATCTCTGTCTATCTTCCTTTTAATGTCATTCCTTCTGCTTTGTACTGAAACAATTTTCAATTTACTTTTATGCCATTGTGAACCTTTTACTCTAGTGTGGCTGCTTCTTCAGAGTGCTGCTTTGTATCCTATTCCTTCCTTCATTAAAAAAGAGAGCCTATAATTTAAGAATCCACTATGCTTTTTTTTTCCTCTCATCAATACTAGCTTTATCTAGAGAAACAGGTATGGGAAAATGCTTGAATAGGGGATTAAAACTCCCTTGCCCTTTTCACTGCACAGAATAAATGTGTATCTAATCCTGTTAATACTCCTTTGGAAGCCAACATAGTCATGCTTGCACTTAAATCTGTGCACATGCTTCATTCTCTGTGGTATCAGCTCTAATATTGCAATTAAAGCAGCAACTTGTCAGCTATTTTAAGCCAGGAACTCCTCATCTGCACAAAAAAAAAAGTCACAGCATGGCTTCACAAATATCCTACAGAACAGAAAGTTTGATTATGACCTCCAACATTGTTAAACCGTGTCCTTATATCTGTCTCAGAAATAAAAGTTGTTGTATAAGCCTCCACTACCATTGAAAGATGAAGACCACCTGATACAGTTTTTGCAGCATTTCTACAAGATCATCCCGCACTGTGATCACAAGGAATGCCTTTTATCACTTATGGGGGAAAAAAGAAAATAAGCATACCCTCAAGAGGAAGATAGTCTGATAAAGTGGATGTTACTGCTTATTATTCTGTCAGTATTATGCCTATATAGAATCTTGTGAAAGTTTAGTTAAAGCAAATATCCTTAAACTTATAATCTGTTGGCTTGCTACGTGTTGAAAAAAAATGATAAGGTGATAGACATAAAAAATCACCCAAGGACCAAAACAGACAACCTCATTCTCTCAAATTATTCAAAGTTGAGTAATTTGAGCAAATGAAAGTGTGCCGTCTGTTTTTTCATAGAGCAAGTTCTAGCCAGTCTAATGGAATATCATTTACTTTGCTTTTCTGAGCATCCCTATAAATTAAGTTTAATTCCATGAAAATATGCAAAGGATTATGTCATAAGAAGCGCATATTAAGAACTATTTTTACATTATAATTTAAAAAACTATGATATCTAACATCAGAAGTGACCACTACTTATTCATTGCTGTTTTACAGTCTCTCATGACAGACTATTGTTTTGTTTTGAATACTCTAAGCCATAGCAAACAAAATCTCCATGGCTGCCAGAATTCTGCTAAGAGTTCACTTTCAAATTCTGTGAACACTCAGATCCATGTAATTCACTGTATCTATACAGTTACAAGTATAGTGCATCCACTATATTTCCATAAGTGTTCAGTGGTCATTATTTGTTGTAGTTCCATTAAAAATCCTGCTGATAATCACCAGGGAAAGGAAATGACACCATATGAGTTAGTAGTGCAATCACACCTTACAGAGACAGAACAACAAACAGAAGAGGGCTCAGATGAATAATTAAGGGTTGACCTGAAAAAAAGCTGAGTTTTTTGGGAGACTGAAGGTTTAATGTTGCACAGGAGATGGAAAATGGTATTAGAAAAGATTTTTCTGCAATAGCTCACAAATGAAACATGCTAGCACAACAGTGTAAAGGAAAATTGCAATGAACAGAATGAGTCATAAAAACTGATGTCTGAGCACAAACAAAATTCAAATGCCAAATCAATATTTATTAACAAAATGTAAAGCAATTTCTACCCTTCATATTATGTTAAGTGCTGATGGACTGCTGCAGTAATAGGTGTTTCTGGAAATCAGTTGAATTTCAGCATGCACATATGCAGTGAGTTCAGCTCCCAAATGTGGAGGGGCACAGAAGAGAAGACTTGTGCAGGCTGTGCCTGTGTGCTCACCACAAAAAATTCAGCATGCATACAGCAATCCAATCAAATCTGACTAAGCAAAAGAAGCATCCGGAAAATAACCAGACATTTAAAAGCATGAACTCTGCTTTGATTATTTTAACCCTCTCTAGTCAGTACCTGGAATTGCATCTCAAAGACCTTTAGCAAGGCCCATTCAGCCTATGAGAGCTCAGAAGGGAGAGATCTGCAGCTGAAACACCCACTCCTGAATACAGATCTCCTAGCAGGTCATGGCGCTCCAGAAGATTCTTTGGTTGCAGCCACTGGATGCTGTATAGTGAGATGGACGTGCTGCCTGTCTTCATTGTTTCCTACTGTAGGATTTATTTGATAAGAAACTGTTAAAGCCTGCACTTGATGAAAGTCCATCTAAAATTTATAGATGTAAAAAGCCTTCAGAGAAATAAATGTGAGCAGAAGCTACTGAAGCAATTGTTTTAAGAAAGGCAAAAGCAGATTCTGAGAGAGAAATTTACTTATTACTTTTTCCTCCTCTAAATAATTCAGCAAGTAGGAGATTTCATGTCAGCATTTTCATTATAAGGATGAAATTATTTCACAAAATCCTTTCCTTTCACATTTGACACAGGTTCAGCTCCTCAGAGAGACTCCTGAATTCGTAAATTGCAATACTTTTGCACATTTCCCCAGTGCGTGGAAGAATAGAAGCTTGACTACCTGGCTTACTGGGGAGAATATAGAGAGTTGCTCTATAACTAAAGGGACATAATGAGCTTTCAGTGGAATTCAGAAGCTGTTAATAACCCCAGCATGTCTCCGTAAGATAATACAATACCTTGCTTGTTCCTTCTTTCCCTCACTTGGTATCTGTCTGTCTTGCACATGCTCTATGATTGCTGTTAGTACATTTATTGTACTAGAATTTAAGATTTCCCGGATGGAAGATATATAATTTCTAGGAAAAAAACCTACCAACAATGTAGAGGCAAGATAAATACAGCTCTTTAATAAATACAAGGAAGGCACATACTTCGACTGAATGTTTTAATCTTTGCAAAAAATATTGAAAACTATCTTCCTGAAGCAAGGAGGAAATATTAACAGCTAATGCATTTCCTGGGACTAATAAAAAAACTAAATTAGGAAAAACAAAAAAAAAAAAGATAAATGATATTAAAGGCAAGATATGAAAATGAAGGCATAACAAAACACCTGCAGTAGCTAACAGGGAAATAAAAGCAAAAGCTGGTCTGTAGCACAGCTCATTGCCATTCTTAGCCTGTTAATCTTTTCCAGTCTGGCTTTTAAAAGTACACACACTCCCTTAAAATTCTCCTTCTGCATTCTGAAAGCTGTAATTGCTGTAATTGCTGCAGAGTCCATCTTTTCCCCTCCAACCTTCTGTACCAGAGGGGCAAGCGCTTCATTTTCTTCCCAGTCCCACTGTTCACAGAGGTGGCCTCCAGAAATGGGTATCTCTGCTATTCTCCTGAGTCATGGGGGAGTATGCTGCAGAAAGCCATATACTGTCAGGAGAAGGGTTCTGGAGCATTTGAAAGTATTTTTCCTTTCCAATCACAGTGCATTAGCTACCCCAAATCTAGCAGTGTTTAGGATTATGAGATGCTAACACCTAAGGCCACCAGTATTAAATAGGCCATGAAGACAAGGGACACAGTGCCATCCCCGATCTCACTTCCAGCTACCTTCCCCCTAAAACAACATCTTGCCAGACGCTGCCCAAATTCAGAACGGTACATTTAATGGTCTCTGCCTGAGGGATCAGAGAACGTTGAGTCCCCAGCCCAGATTTCCCCTCACAGCTCCAACTTCATTTAAGTTTCCAAACCATTGAGTTCACACTCTTTAAAAGATGCATGTATTCACATGCTTAAACTGCTCAATTTTCTTTACAACCTTTTAATGTGTGCTAGTAAAAACCTCTCCTGTAACCAGAGGGAAAATCCAGATCAAATTTTCTGAGGTTATTATTTTTTCCATTATATATTTCATTTTACAAAGTCAATTTACTGTGAAACATATAAATTTACTAAGGGAAGACATTATGGTATTACAATATGCGAACAACTAATGAAAAAAATAATATTTGTCAATAATATGTCTGCTTCTCTAGACATCTTGGAAATTTAATATTTTCTTAAACCAGTGACCTGCCTGTGCTAATGATGCTTGACTGTGATTTGCTACTTTAATCATGTTCTGTCATTATGTTCTTCCTACTATCTCATTCTGTTGCTGGTAACTAATGCCTTAAATGATGCATCCAAATGAATGTTGAAAAAAATCCTGTTGACAACTTATGTACTTCAAATTTTTCCCAGAACTCACTACTTCTGACAAGTATCTTTATTCCAACTAATTTTGACCTTTTTTAGCCCTTTTCTCTTTCTCTTTATCTCACCCCCAAGCAGATGTTCACATGAGAATACATATAAAATTTATTTCTCCCATGAAGCAAAAAAAAAAAAAAAAAAAAGGGAATGGGAAAGGCAAAATATCGAGTTTATTTCTCATGAGGAATATAACCCTTTATATGTAACTCAGTCCTAAATCTCTACCAAGCAATACTAGGTGCTTTCATTTATTGTGACAAATAACAGTTTCACTCTTTCCCACTGGGACTGCACACACTGCAGTAGAAGCAGAAGACTGATTTCGTGATCAGTAAGAGCTATCTATGGCCACGTTTCTCTGCATGAGTTCACAATTTCAGAACAATGCTACTTGCTGTCAATCTGTTGGTAAATAAAGGAGAATATCATGACAACAGTGCACAATTTTGGTTTATAGTAGGAACTTTGTCCTTCATAAATTGCGAACACATGGGCTTTTGCGAAAGAGGAGAAATTAAGGCTTTTTTTCTCTTAAAATACTACATTCGTTGCTTTCTATTTAATGTAAATGAAATGAAATTGCACAGTTATTGTACTGACAGATGAAATTGCTACTTCAATATCTCATAGAAATTTCTTTAGTCTTTGGAATGTTTTTGATATTCTGTTGTACGAGATATGTATCAGTGACTTCGGAAAGAGTAAATCCAAAATATAGAAGCTAAATTTACTAATTAGGTTTTCTATAAATCATTTAGCAAGCCTCTTTCATATTAAAGATTTTGAAAAATATTTCAAAAATTAAACAGTTTTACTTCTTTTTTTCATTTCACATGTGTTCATCTTCTCAAAGATACCTGTAGGTTTATAAATACAATAACACTGTTCTTCTATTAAAGCATTTGTAACCATCCTGCATACATGAGCTTTGACTATTGATTATTTTAATTCTGTCTTTTAAAATCCATTAGTATTCATCCTCTAGAGTTGAAACTAATCAGGGTCTGTCTTGCCTCTGGGAATTTTTTGCTGTAGGATAAACAGTAGTTATACAGAAAATGATTCAAGAAGAATAAAATATTTTACTACATTTCCCTGTTTCAGAAGTTGGATTTATTGACTTTCTTAATCTAAAATAATTTTTGCTTCGTACTTAAGCAGTTGTTGTGTTCAGTACTTATCTTTGTTAATTATCATAAACAAGACTTCAATTTGTTGGAGGTGAGAATACAAGACAGAATATTACTGTTTTGTGGGTGGTATTTGACGTCATTATAGACTCTTATTAAAGGCTCAGTTGTACTTATCTGAATAATTGAATTGTGCTAATGGATTTAGTATTTTCATGAGCAGAACTATCCTGTTTTTATTGCTACTGCAAATGAAGGATAGCAAGATGCTAGCCATGAAAATGTAGCTTTTGTGGAACACAAGAAAATATTCTTAGCATAAATCAATCCAATCATTATGAATACAAAATAAGGTAGAGTTTTTCTAGAAGATTTTAAAACATCATCAATAGTGATGCTACAATTGATTATTTCTTAGTGTGCATTCTGAAGTAAGTGACCAATGATTTTTTTTTGTAGTTAATGCTGAAATATCTTCAAATGCTAATGGCAAAGAGTAATATATGAACATTACATAAAGAAGTGGAGAGGCATTTGAGATTAAAAAAAAAAAATTGGGCATATATGTATATGTATACATAAATACACACACAGAAAATGCACAAAGACTTCTTTCATTTCACAACTATGCTCATTTGATAGGTATTCAAAAGACACAAGACACATACTAGACAGACTGGTAGAACAATGAAAAATTGAAGGTATAATTCAGGTAATCCACAAGTTAAGATTCACAACATAACATTAACCTTATTAGAATGAACTTATTATATACTGTATCAGTTACTATTTAAGCTCTTAAATTTCTTTTATAATAAATACTTGAGGGCTAAAGAATGTCATTAAAACATGAACAGGTGCAATCTGCCTAGAATAAACAGAGTGGTAATAAATACATAATTTTTAAAAGTAGATTAGTCAACTGCACATAGTGCTTCTCATGGCAAGAAAACGATCATATTACTCTTTATAGTATAGAGAAAAAAGAAAAAAATCTGAAATTTTGCTCCCAAAATTCAAGTGCATTTCAATTTTTTTTCTTTAAAATCTACTTTAAGTTTAATAAGGTAGATGTAGAATTTGCCTGATACCACAGTGCCAATCATGATGACAGGATATGAGCTTTTTCACCTTTAACAGTGAAGTGATACTCTTTTAGTTGAAAGGGTTCAAAAGAACTGAGTATCCTATCATAGCTGGGCTATTCTGAATGGAAGTCTCATTTCAGAACATGCCTGGCTTAAATATAGAAGGAAAAACTCCTAGTTGCAGTGTAAGACCTCTCCCTTGTAGGCTTTGATGGTGTTGTTATTATTTCTATTTGGATTCAGCTTTCTTAACTTGATCCTGGATGCTCAGATCCTGTATCTATGTTCATCCCAGGTCCTTTCTTCCACCCTCTGTAGATTTCCTTTTTGTGTCTGAGTTTGGCCAGGAGCTCCTTGTTTATCCATGCAGGCCTTCTGGAGTTTTATCCTGACTTTCTCTTCAGTGGGCTGCACTACTCTTAAACTTGCAGGAAATGATCCTTGAATGTTAAGCATCCTTCTTCTCCCCTCTTCTTCTCTCCAACCCCTCTTCATCTTTCCTCCAGGGCCTCATTCCACAGGACTCTGCCTTCAAAAAGTCAAACCCTGCTCTCCTTAAGTCCAGGTTCACAGGTTGCCCAAGGAAATTATGGCCTGAAATTAAAGATTTAGATGACTGAGTTGTTTACTTTTGTATTATAAAAATGGGGCAATACATAAAAAGAACTACAAAAAGGAAAAGTGTATTTTTTTATATGCAGTGGTTAAAGAAGGAGTAGACTTGAGTAATAGCAAGGAAAACATTATAAATGTAGGAAGAAAGTTTCTTGTCTTAAGTGTTATTAAGTACACTGGCAGATTGTCCAGACAAGTTACTGAACTGGCAGTTTTCAAGAAGTTAGATAAAATCTGTCTGTTTAAGGTGTGGTGGCTTCAGGCTGGACATTAGGAAACACTACTTTTCCAAAACAGTGTTCAGGTGCTGGAATGGGCTGCGCAGGAAGGCAATCGAGTCACCAACCCTGGAGTTGTTCAAAGAACATTTAGATGCTGTGTTGAGGGACATGGTTTAGTGAGAAATATTGATGATAGGCAGATGGTTGGAATGGATGATCTTGTAGGTCTTTTCCAACCTTGGTGATTGTATGATTCTGTAATTCTTTGATTCTGCTTCTGGACAAGAGATAATTTTACTGGCACCTTGACAACATTCCAAACCTATTTTCTGATGTTCTCTGAAGTCAGTGAGGCATCGTACATGAGTAGAAATTTACATACATGGACTGTCCAGTATTAACAGATTTTTAAATTATCATGACAAATAACTGTTCTCTCACAGCAGCTTTAGAGAACCACCCACCTGTGTGAATTTCTGATGTTTAACAACAATAAAATGCTTTATATAGAATCCTCTCAAGGTAGATGTTAGATCCCAAAAACATACTTAAAGTTATGAAAAGAGTTTCCAGCACTTGGTCAATGACTACAGAAAATTACTGAAGATATTATTCTTCAGTGTATTTGTTTACATCCATGAGTGTGCATGTACATATAACATTTCAGGGAGAGCAGAAACTGTACATGCCATGAATTTTTGTAACAATCATTTCCACAATTTTTGAAGTATGCAGTTATTATTTTTGGAGTGTACTCAAAAGTCCAAGCTCCTTTTTAAGTCAGATAGGAGCCTGGTTGAAGTCAGTGGGAGTTCTTGTCTTTTGAAGAATGAATAAAAATGTTGAATGAGGTCGCCAGGTAATGAAATTGCCTACTGAGGGGATATCTTACTATAAAAAAATTTTAATGGTCTCCTCCAAGGCTTTATGAAGCAACAGGCAGGGGCTCTGCACAGTTGAAATGCTCCCATGTACAATCCCTCTTCTGGACAAGTGTTATCGACCATGGGAAAACGCGGGAAATTGCCTTGGCTTGAGATCAGATTCTGGTCTTAAAAGCTTCTCTGTGGATATCTGTGGGGAAAGGTATCAGCAGCAATTTGTATGGCTTTGTTCTTCTTGTAACCAAGCTCTCCATCCACATACCACAGGTATTCTGAGACCCTAAAAGGTTGTTATAAAAGGGTTATGCTTCCATCATCAGCTTTCAAAGCTGCCAGTAAAGTATCTGCTAGAAAACATACAGATTTGGTTTCTCTATGACTGACTTTAGATCTCCCTTTTCACTTCAAGGAAGGCAAAATTCAAATCTGCACAAGAGCTACAAAGACCTCCTCTGTATCTGAAAGAACTACAAGGGACCTCTTCATCATGGATAGGTGGAGATCACACATGAGCTTTTCCCACCGCTTACGTAAGGCAATGGACACCTAACATCCTGATGCATCTAAAAGAAGTATCTGCTTTAGGCTTTCACAATTCATGAAAATCCTCCCACAGTTTTCAATACTATCTTGCAGTGAAGGTTAAAATAAACTTGCTGGTGATTTGTTAGGATGTATATGGAACATTTTATTCATAAAAGCATTATGTTAAATGCCTCACAGTCTTAAGGAATACTTCCTGTACTAAGTGAGGTAATGCATACATTTCTCTAATGCCAAATCCTGCTTAGAATTATGATGCCTGCTCATTGTCCTTTATTAAATGATTCCATTAACTTTTCTGTTACATTTTTCCCAGCTTACAGCTCTATAAAATTGAGTTACAAGCTATGCAAATTTATGCCATTTACATTCATAGCAATCCTGCTTCAAATAAATGCATTCTCTCTCCATGTATTTGATATCTTTACATGCAAACTTCTGCTTGTATTCTCAAGATGCACTGACTTTCCTTATTTCCCCAGACATTGCACTCTCCTGTGATGATCTGAGGCAATATGCAGGGTTGGAGGTAGATGTGACTACTACTCAGCACTGATGATGATTCCTTGTATCACTGGCCCTTTTGGATCAAGAATCTCTAAAGTTTCTTCCATTTTCTACGTGTGGGTTAGGTCTACAAAAATACTGAATTATAATTATTAGAGGATATACTTTGAAAGATCTTCTTGGCTTATCCTCAACATACTCAAACAGATTCAAATTCCTGAATATTTAGTAATGCTTTGTCAGATACCTAGAATATATACAAGGATTTAAGACAGTCCTTGTTCTTAGTGCTTTCTGTTGAATGGTTTAGGCAGCTCCTACCCTGGCCTATTGTTCTATGTAAATCACATTTTGTAGAACAGAATAGAACAGAAGAGAACTGAACTGAACTGAACAAAACAGCTGGAAGGGGCTTTCAAACATCATCTAGTCCAGCTGCGTGACCTCTACAGGGGAACCAGAAATTAAAGTGTATTACTGAGGGCATTTTCCAAATATCTCTTGAACACAAGCAGCCGTAAGGTATCAACCACCTCAACCCAAGCATGTTCTACTCTTTCACCATTCTCACAGTAGATAAATTTTTCCTAATGACCAGTCCAAGCCTTCCTCGCTGCAGCTTTGTGACATTCCTATGTGTCTTGTCCCTGGTGGCCAGGGAGCAGAGCACACCTCTCACTGTGCTTCCCCTCCTCAGGCAGCTGCAGAGAAAAATGAGGTCATTTCTTAATGACCTCACTGGGGTTAAAGGAAGAATAATTCTGGGAATGAGAATAAAAATGTTAAAATACATTCTTGTGGTCAACTTTCTCAGGATTCAGCTGTTTATTCTGGTTGGTCAATAATTAGAATAGCCAGATCCATTCCTTATATTATACCTCATCCAAGTCTAACTTCTACACCAGCAGGTTTAGCAGAGTTTATTAGGTATCTGAATTTATCATACCCAAGCTCAACATAGCCTCTGGGACTCACAGCCATTAGCTCTGTACTATTTCACCTATACCTTTTACTTTTGCATGTGTGCAGGTCTTTCCAAATAACTGCTCTTTTATAAGTAAATACAATATTTTCTATATATTGCTTATGTTTTGATGCTGAAATTCAAGACTAATTCATACTTGGTAGGGCCTTATTATGAAAATACACTTCCATGTCTCAGACCAGTAGTCATTGATCCCTTTTGTTTATCAGAAGTACGGAAATAGAAGTATCTTAAAATCCTTGGTTTAGACATGCAGTAGAAATTAAACATTGCTGTTGAACACATTTTCACATGTGTTAAAACAAATACTTTTTTTTTTTTTTTTTTTTTTGGCTTACTTCTGCAGCAGCAGCATCTTTATGTTCATATTTTCTAAATTCTAAAAACTACAACACCAAGCTGCATAAGAATACTTCTGAATGACTGGACTGACATTGTACTGGCACTGGCTAATTTGAGAAAAAAACATAAAGCAGCCAAAAAGAGAGAAAGAAATAAAATGAAAGCCTGAAGGCAAGATTAGTTCTCCTGATAAAATTTCAATTGATTTTAACAGTGAAGAGGCTTCTCCTAAGTTTGAAGTTGATTAAAGGGAATAATGAAAGGATGGACACAGCGAACATTGGGAAATGACTTACACATTTATAAAGAATTGAAGTGTTCTTAAAAATAGTGTTTTTCTCTGTGGCATGCTTTCCTATCTGCTCAGGAAGTGAACTTGCTCTTCATTCTGTGAAGAAAATTCTTACTAATTCTTCTTTGTCACAATATGAGGTATCCTACTCTCCAGAATTTTAAATACCTAATTTTGATACCACGTTTGAAAGAAGGCTTAAAAGTAAAAGCTGTGGAATTAGCATGGCTCTGAACATGAAAGATCTACTTGCTTCTGAAAAAGCCACTTAAGATAAAAGCGAATTTATGGAAGCAAAAATCTGGTGGCATACTTATACTGCATTACAAATATATCTTGCAAATGAGATTGCAAAGGCCCGGTGTGATCAGTCCCCATGCAGTGATTTTCAGAACTACAGAGCCATGTCCAGGAAAAAGCTTTGTCTAAAATGTTTTAAGCAGCGTAGGAGATAGAGCCCTATCTCTGAATTTTGAAAGTCTTTTTGAAATTATAAGTCTTATTTAAGTTATTTAATAATACAGGCAATAAACACAATTCTATTTCTTGACAGTGAATGTGCAGTGTATTTCAGCATAATTTTGCCATTACATTACTTCTGAAGAAGTATCTTTAGATGTCTGAGAGAAAAGCACAAGAAAAATAGGCATATTTATTCCAACGATTAGGAGATCTAGAAGAATAGTTGAATTTTGCAAAAAGAAAGCACTGGTACATAAATAATGGATCCCTGTAACCTCATAACTTTTACCTTTCCTTTTTCAAGTTAAGTGATAAGTTATCTGGTGGTCTGTATCTGGTCAGCTGTGTCTTTCTTCTGTCTTTAGATCTTTTATTTTATTGGTGTCATCTCTCTTCCTGTTTCTTTACCTGGGGTTGGACACATTCAATACTGTGGAATTGTTACCAGGTACCTGAAAAATAGATGTCGTAATGGATCACTGCCTAGATGTAGATATTACAACAAAAGCAGGATCCCATATCAGATAGATATCATCTTGAAATAGCTCAGAGCATCAATCTCGAAACAACATTCAAAGAAGAAAAAATCAGTCTTCCAAAGGCAGAGGATAAACAGAATTTAAAACCAATTCTTCTGGATCTTTGTCTTAAATTAAATCAAGAAAAGGGGAAAAGGAGAAATTTATGTAATTCTGGACTCTAGAACATACGTTTTGACTACATATCTATTAGCTATGATTTGTCACTTGCAAATATCTGAAACTATAAATGCAGCCTTTTTTTTCTGTGCTCCTTTCCCTTGAAATGTACTTTAGTATGATCATTTGTGCTTAAGTGCTCATGGTTGAGCAGTTTCACTTTCTCCGGACTTGTTGTTTCCCTAGGATTCATTTCCATTCTGAAGTTCAGATTTCTGGCAGTGTAAGTGTAATTAATATTCCCCTTGGTCAACGCATTCTAAACTTTTTACAA
Source organism: Tympanuchus pallidicinctus (assembly GCF_026119805.1). NCBI lineage: Eukaryota > Metazoa > Chordata > Aves > Galliformes > Phasianidae > Tympanuchus > Tympanuchus pallidicinctus. The sequence goes on from NW_026294769.1 coordinate 48,187,107, forward strand.
GCCTCTTTTATCTACACAAACATGAATATGAATGTGCTTTTCCTCTGTAAAGGCCAGTAACTAACTAATCCTGGTAAAGTTTTTTAATGCTGTCATATCCTTCATCCCAGTTACCCAGCTGCCTCATGTTATGTTCTTTTCTTTCCTTAACTTTTTTGTTTGTTTGCTTATTTCCTAAAATAAGGTTTTATTTTGCTATAACCCAAGCCCAGTAACCACCTTTTTCAGACCGGAATTGGTTTTCACTAAGGATCCCTAAACTCTTTTGGATTCAGCAACAGCTCCCTTCCTGCCATTGCCCTGTCTATGGAAAAGATTTTCCAAGGCACAACCACTTCAGTGATTCTGCTATGCTTAGATAAGGATTTCCTCCTGCTTTGTATCAAGATTCCTCAAACATCAGAGACATGCCCAATATCTGCCACAAATGCCCTTATTTGAAAAAGTTTTATGCTCAGTGAGACATCTCGTTATAGGCCATGCATTAAAGAGAGGGACAGAAGGGGAAAAGGGAAAGGTAAGCAAGTAGGCATCTTTTTCTCAGCCAGTTTTGTTAAAATCACTTTTGGCTGTTCCTCTAACCAAAGCACAAACATAAACTCCTCTAGATTCTATTCATGAGTAAATGATCTGACTGCTTCTGTAACGCAGACATTCAACCAGTCACTATGGAAAGTATTTTAATGGGTAAATAAGTCACAGTCTCTTCCTTCATAGTAACAGAATCATAGGATTACAGAATGACTTCAGTTGGAGGGGACCTTGAACATGATCCACGTCCAGCCCTCCTGCCATGAGCAAGGTTTCTAACAACTAGATAAGGCTGCCCAAGATCATATCTAGCCTGGCCTTGAATGCCTCCAGAGATGGGACAACCATAGCTTCTCAGAGTAGCCTGTTTGAGCACCTCACCATTCTCTGAGTAAAAGATTTCTTCCTAACGTGTAATATAAATCTATTCTCTTTTAGTTTAAAGCCATTCCCCCTTGTCCTATCACTATCAGACTGCTTAAAAAGTTAGCCCTCCTCTTACTTCTAAGCTCCCTTCAATTATTGGAAGGTCACAATGAGGTCTTGCTGGAGCCCTCTTTTCACAGAATAGGATCGATCAGGTTGGAAAAGACCTTAAAGATCATCGAGTCCAACCACAATCTAACCATATTACCCTGAGTCTCTAACAACCCTACCCTAACAACCCTCCACTAAATCATATTCCTGAGTACCACATCCAAACGGTTTTTAAACACATCCAGGAATGGTGCCACCTCCCTAGGGAGCCTTTTCCAGTGCTTAACAACCCTTCTGTAAAGAAGTTTTTCCCGATATCCAACCTAAACTTACTTGGTGCAACTTAAGGAGAAACCGAACAAGCCTGGCTCCCTTAACCTTTTGTCATAGGATAGGTGCTCTAGCCTTTTGATCATCCTCATGTCCCTCCTCTGAACCTGCTGCAACAACAAGCTGCACACTCCTGGCTATGTCCAACTTTTTGTCCATCAGGATCCCCAAATTCTTCTCTGTATGGCTGTTCTCATTGAGTTCTTCTCCAGTCTTCAGACATGGGATCGGGATGTATCTCTCACTCTATAGACATGTAATGCATCTGGAATTGCCTTGACCCAAGTTCAACACCCTGCATACCCTGCACTTAGCCTTGTTAAAACTCATTAGATTCTTGTGTGTCCTGATGCCTCTGGATAGCATTCCTCCCTTCTATTGTGTGAACTGCACCACTCAGTTTGGTGTCATCAGTAAACTTGATGAGGATGCACTCAATCCCACTGTCTAAGTCACTGACAAAGATGTTGAACAGCACCAGTCTCAATACAGATTCCCAGGGGATCCAGTTCATGACCGGCCTCCATGTAGTAATAGATCCGTTGACAACAACCCTCTAGCTATGACCCTCCAACCAATTCTTTATCTATCCAGTCAACATCTTTATCTAATAGTCCAGTCTTCAAATGTATATATTTCCAATTTAGAGATAAGGAAGTGGTGAGGGATCATGTCAAAGGCCTTGCACAAGTCCAGGTAGAAAACATCAGTTGCCCTTCCTTTGTCTACTAATACAGCCACATGCAGTGTTTTGAAAAATGAAATATTTTTGGATTCTTTTTTACCAACAGTAGCCAACTGAAAGTGAAAATTGGTATTGTCATGGTTCTATGTTTTTGTTTTTGTTTTTTGTTTTTGGATTTCAGTATTCCACATCAAAACATCATGTAGTGTACGGGCCATTAAAGTGTCACTGCCCCAATTCCAGCTACCTATCCCTGTACATTACGGGAGTCACGGGATCTGGCCCTTCCGGGTGGGGGGGGGCGCTCTCTTGCTGCCTGGCAGTGGGTGCTGGAGGGTGCTTTCCTAGCCATTCCAAGCTTTTCAGGTTTGAATCGGTCCCGGGAACTCTCTCTCTCTCTTATCTTGTCTGATTTATTAATCTCAATTTCAATTAAATTGTATAGATTGCTTTATTTTGTATTCCAATATTATAGTAAAATAAGTTTTCCTCCATAGATTGTTGCCGCTGTTCTTTTCCTCCCTTCCTTCCTTCCCATTTTTTGTGGGACTGGGGTGGGGAGGGAGGGCAAAGGCAAAGGCCTGCCCCCCCTGTCACGGACATAGATTGATCTGGTCAACTCCGTGACAGGTATACACCAAAAAGTTACTGTTCACACCTGTCCTCCTAATTTTTGTCATATTTTGCTTCAAATTCAAGCAGGCCTGAGTTAAAATACATCATATATCAGCAGTGCCAGTAATACTCTAACATATTAACTATAATACTACTAAAAATAATTACTAGAGTAATACTCTAAACTACTAACATATGTTAGGATCTTTCATGTTAGAAATCTTGTTACTGTACCAGAAAAAAGCTAACAAAATCAAAACTCTATGAACAGTATGTCAACAACACAACATCTGGTAAGAATGACTGCTTTGTAAGTTATACATTAGCTATGATAAACAAACAAGCAGAAAGCCATTCCTCTACTTGTTTTTTTATAACACTGATTTAAAATAAACCAAATAGACATAAAATACTACTGAACACTTTGTGTTGGCTCTAGAGAACAACTCTCTGTGAAGCTGCTTTAACTTCACAGTTAGCAAAGTATCTTCACAGCTAGTTTATTCAATACTTTTCTCTTCCTAGTCCATTGCACATGTGAAGTTTTGACACTCTACCAAGCAGAGGTGAGAGCTAATCATGCAACTGTCAGTTGACTGTTCCATTCCATTCCAGGCTTTATCTGGTGTAAAACCCTTCATTAGCCCATGGATAGGTTCTGAGTTGAAGTACCTCTGTAGCATCACCTGAAATCTGAGAAATAGCCAAGTTTCTTCTGTTTAGTCAGAGTGGAACAATCTAGTTCACACTGCATTTATTTGTCCTTAGCTAGCTAACACTGAATCTATGCATGTTGGTAAAAAATATCTCCTAAGGGAGATTCTAGACGGCCTCTTTGCTCTCTACAACTGTCTGAAAAAATGCTGCACTAAGACAAGTATTCATCTCCTTTCTCAGACAGTGAGTGATAGGATTGGAAGAAATGAGCTCAAGTTGCTCCAGGAGAGGTTTTAATTGGGTATTGGAAAGAATTTCTGCATGGACAGAATAGTTAGTCACTGGAATGGTTGCCCAGGGAAGTGCTGAAGTTGCCATCTCTGGAGATATTTAAGATATGTGCAGACTATGCACTAAGGGACATGGTTAAATGGTAGACTTGGTAGAGTTAATTTGATGGTTGGGTTTGATGATATTGAAATGTCTTTTCTGAGTTAAATGATTTTATGATCTTATTAGTCTATGAAAAAAAAATAGCTCAAACGGCAATTTCTTTGGTAGGAAAACAACTTTAAAAATGACTTTTTGAGTAAACTTTTTAGTTAAACTAAAATTTTTATGAAAACTAATTCAGTTTGTGGAGGAGCATTTCACATAATAATACAAATCACAGAAAACAGCTTGATGTAAACACTGATGCAAGAGTGTCTCTAATCTTAATGCTTATAGTTGTGTTTCCCCTCATTTTCTGAGCATTTCTTCCCATGATATTGAAATCAATCTTCATTTTTCCAATCAAATTCACATTGGTAAGAAATCAGGATACTTGCAAAAATCCTGTTATAAGACAGTACAGCTTATATGATAATCACCCAGGAACAAACTGAAGCACTATTTCCAGAACAGCAGATGTCCCTGAACTTTCACATTGTAAAATGGGAAAAAAAAAAGAAAAAAAATCATTATGCTTCTTATAAAAACCGCCCCTAGAGCAGCAAATTGTCTTTATTATGCATATCTTTGCAACTCCCATATAGAGATATACATTTTTAAATAAATTATAGAAGAATCCTGAATACAGTGCAAAAAAAAAATTAGAAAGAAACTAAACAAAATTGATCAGCCGTAGTTGGGGTGTGATGCATGTTGATTATTTTGAATTGCCAGATTTCCGTTTTTAATCTTTCAGAGCACATAATTCAATTTCAGGATCCCACTGGTAACATTCTTTAGCTTGGCTCAGAAGGCAAAGTTGGCATAAAGTTTGCCTTTGACTTCAACTCCCATAGTGTTTTAAGGAAAGGTACATTAGCCAAATAAACACTGTCAAATATTCTCTGAAGCTTATCTAATAGCTTGTTGTTGTCTTTGAAATTCCCCTGTGTCCCTTCCAACAAGACATAATTTTTATACTGTGAAGAAAGAGTTTGTGGCATTCTATTTTAGGACACACTGATCAAAGACAATTTTGCTGAATTGACTCCGTAATCCAAGGAAGACAAACAAAGGAAAGAAAGAATATATTTTTCAGTAGAGTAGATTGCAGACAATATACTATTTTGTCTAACATCTTTGTTGTACAGACCTGTTTGAATTTTGTATTGGAGATTAACCCTGTAGCAGTACACAGTGAATGTCAATCTCTTAGACCTTATATGGATATCTCATCCTTACTAAGTCTATTACATAAGGTAAAGTAAGCATCATAGAATCATAAACTGGTTTAGGTTGGAAGGGATCATGGAGACCATCTAGTTCCAACCCTCCTGCTGTGGGCAGGCTTGCCATGCACTAGATTAGGCTGCCCAGGATTCCCATCCAAGTTAGCCTCTTTATACGTCTCCAGGAATGGAATATCCACAGCTTCTCTGGGCAACCTGTTTCAGTGCCTCACTACCTTCTTTTAGTTTAAAAAACATTTCCCCTTCATTTATCGCTATCAGACCATGTAAAAAGTCGGCCTTCACCTTGTTTATAAGCTCCATTTAAATACTGAAAAGCTGCAATGGATGACACCTTGGAGCCTTCTCTTCTCAAGACTGTGCAAGCCAAGCTTCCTCAGTAGGTCTTCATATGAGGGTGCTCCAAACCTCTGATAATCTATGTGCCCCTTCTTGGGACCCACTCCAACAGCTCCACATCTTTCTTGTGCTGGAGATTCCAAGCCTGGATGCAGTGCTACACATGGGGCCTCAAGAGAACAGAGTAGAGAGGGACAATTACTTCTCTCATGTTGCTGGCCACTCCTCTTTTGATGCAGCCCACTATACTGTTGGCTTTCCAGGCTGCAGGAGCACACTGTTGACTCATATCCAGGTTTTTGTCCCCCAGAACCACCAGATCTTCTCTGCAGGGTTACTCTCAATGAGTTCTCCCAGTTTGTAGATATATCTGGGATTGCCTCGACCCAAGTTCAACACCTTGCATTTGGCCTCATTGAATGTCATTAGGTGTGTCCACTTTTTAAGTCTGTCTAAGTCCCTCTGGATGGCATCTGCTCCTTCTACTGTATCTACTGTACCACTTGGTGTCATCTGAAACTTGCTAAAGTGAGATCCTATTCTCACTTTATCTCTCTGTAAAGATGCTGAAGACCACTGGTCCCAAGGCAGATGCCTGATGGACACCACTCGTGATCAGCCTCCATCAGAGCATTCAGGTGTTGATCACAATCCTCTAATGCAACCATACAACCAATTCTTTATCCATAGAATAGTCTAACCTTCAAATTCACCTCTCTATTTGAGGTGCTCTAGGTACTCTAAGTATCCTGAAATACATCTTTTCTCAGTGATTGCAAACTATAAAACCCAGAGGGTTATATTAAATGGAACAGATACTAAGCTTTTTAACTATGTACAAATATATTCGTTTAATGTGATAATTTTCATTGGGCATACTTCTACTCAGAAACAAAACTTGCATCTGGTTGGATCTTAGTGTAAATCATTTATTGTTGGTATGACTGATCCATTGAGCAACCATAAGAGATTATTCTTTTACATGATTGTCTCAAAGCTTGCTGGGAAACTGACGGATAAGTCCAAGCAAGTCCTGGGAAAGGGTTGAGAAATCCTTTGGAGGACACTAATGGGCAAATTCTGGGCAAGGGTTGTGATATACACACACAAGCACATTTTGCATGAATATTCATTCCTTCAACACATTTGTAAAATGAAAGGCTGTCCAGTACTGCATTAATGGGTATCTTTCATGCCAGTTCACTAGGATGGATGGATACTATACTCCCTGAAATGAATGGTCATTAGATCTTCCCCCAGAAATCTTCATTTATCACAAGAGTTATTCAAGTAATTTATCTTTTACCAAGTCAGCAGCTATATATATGCTGATGGAAAGAGAATCCATGTTCTGGAAAAGAAAATGTGTGGGGAAATACTTTTTCAAGATTTTGATCACAAGCCCAAGATCACTCAAGATTAAAACAAATAGAAAAAATATCTTTTCAAAGAGTATGTTGTTCATGTGGAGATGTTCTGTAGACCATTCAGAGCTGTATTTTTCTCATAATGCTCAAGGAGTGCAACTTTTAGAAGGTTTGCATATTTCTTTGTCTATCAAAGCATAAAAGTGCAAACAAATTAGAGATCTGTCAGCCAGAGTACTTACCAGGTAGAGCCTTAGGCATGGGTATGTTTAAGATTCATTAAGAAACATGGTAATGTCAGTACAGTGGCCTAGAGCTCACTCTGAGCTTCTCAGAGGCAGAACCAAATGTGAAGGTGAGAGCTAAATAATTTTTGCCTGCAGTAACAACAAAAAGATGTTCTGCAGCACTGATTCAATAGGTCCCTGGATACTATTCCTGAAAAGGGTCAGAAAGGTTCCAATGCTATTGGCAGCCTGAGGAGGCCCAGAGAGGTGCTATGGGAGTGGGGAAGCTCCGGTGTGTTTTGAGATGAGAAGTAGGGGATTCGCTGTCTTCATAACTTTTCAGCTACCTCCTGCTGTCAGGAGCCAACCTAATTTACATAGAAATTCAAGATATACTTCTGGAGTATTTCAGGCTGTCTGGTGGCTGCAGGATGAGGAAGGATTGGTCCACCAGCAATCAGCGATGGGGCAGAGGTAATCATACTGTGCTGGACTGAGGGACAGATTCATATCCACTGTCCCTGGTCTTCTTGCGGGACTTCAATCATCCCAGTATCTGTTAGGCAAAAAAGCAAGGCATGAGCAATCCAGGAGGTTTCTAGAGTGTGCTGCAGAATTGCAGAACCACAGAATCACAGAGATTGGAAGAAGACACAAAAGATCATCAAGTTCAACCTGCTGCTAAACCAGGTACCATACACTGTGATGATAACTTCATTCTCCAGGTGATAGAAAAGCTGAGGAAAGGTGTTGTGCTGGATCTCTTTCTCATCAACAAGGAGGTGCTGGAGGAAAGGTCAAGATCAAGGACAGTCTTGGTGCAGTGATCATGAAATTGTAGAGTTCAATACCCTTAGGGCAAAAGAAGGATGCACAGCTTGCTTACAACCCTGGATTTCAGGACAGCAGACTTTGGCCTCTTCAGTGGTCTGCTTAGCAGAGTTCAGTGGGATAGAACCCTGGAGGGAAGAGAGGCCCAAGAAAGCTGATTAGTACTGAAGGCTCATCTCCTCCCAGATCAAGAGCATTGCATCTCAGCAAAGAGAAAGCTAGGCATAATTGCTAGGAAGCCTACACAGTTGAACAAGGGGCTTACTGCTTGGGGAGTGCTGAGCAGGGGAAGTCTAACCAGAATGCTGGCCAAGTCCCAGCTGAAAGGGAAAGTATTATCCCCTACTTAAATTTCAGAAATGTGAATTTAAGAGTAAACAACAAGAAGAAACAATGTAATCATTCACATATTTATAAAAGGTTGCTTTCCTAAGCTTACTGGCCCTTCTAGTGGGAAACCTTAAAATAAAAAGATTTTGCAAGCACTAGTTTATCTACGCTTATTGCCTTCCAGATAGATAAGTAGCTGAAACTGCTGGTTAGAACATTTTGTTCTGCCTGAGATGCTTTAAAAGCATTTCACTGACCATCTACACGACATGCCTTTTTGCAAAACAAAAGAGAGAAAAAAATAATTCAGGAGGGAAGAATTGTTTTTTCTAAAATGAAAAGGGAAGAAACTGCTGTGGAAAATTCTATGTGTATAAATGGAGTTGCCATCGATTTGTCAAAAATTTGAAAAAGCAAAATTCACAAATTACTTGAATTTAAAGAAGTATTTGGGAGCCCAATATCATGCCAAATTAATTCAAAATGGTCAGATGGATGCTCCAACACACTAAATGCTAGTGCCTATTGAGAGGAAGACTAGCCTCAGTAAATTATTTAATTAATTTCCAACATGGAAGACCTTACACAAAGCAAATATATGGTACTTCACCAAAGCAACAGTGCAGAATGAAAGATGTCAGGATGTCACAGCACTATAATAGTTATTTCAGTCACAAATTGATAATCTGAAACAACAGGACTTGCTTGAAATTGTAATCCATACACCAGAGCAGCAGCAGAATATGGACAGCAAGCATCAGAATAACTTATTTTCAAACTCATTTTTTCTACGTGAGCTTTATCATTGTAATTCATATCAGGGTAGACCCAGCTGTGGGGAACACATAATTATTATGGAATGCATATAAACACAGTGACCATCCTAGCATCCTCACAGTATAGATGAGCTAGAAATAGAGGTGAAATCACATTTTGCATATATCTGATTAACAAAACTGTTAAGCAATTTGCTTCAGGCTTCATGGGAAGTCTGTGGAGAAAGCAGGATCTCTAATCCCAGGTGAATTATTCAGTATACTCTCGAATGCTCTTCCTCACAGTGAATTGTCCACTATTTGCTTTCATGTATAATTCTACCAAATAAATCTACTCTAAAAAACCTTGGAAAATGCTTGTTTAGGAAAACGTGTGTCTGCGAAAATGAAAGAAAAAAAAGGTCTGAAACAGGAAAAATTAAGACATTTCTCCATGACAAAATTGTTCATCTCAGAGACCGAGGTGAGTTTACTCATGAGACTTTCAGAAGGTAATAAATGTGACCACAAAAAAGAAAGAAGGATTGTTTGATGAATTACTCAGAATGGGTGAAAACTGTGAAGCTGATTGATGGCATTTACATTCAGCTAGAGTAATAGTCCTGAACTAACCTGTTCAGACCTGTAAAATCTAGGTATGTTTTCACAAACTGCTAAGATCAGTGGAAAGGTTCTTTAGGTCTTGTTTAATAGGGAATGGTGAGAGAGGGGAGTTATGCTACAAGTTATGAAAAAACAGTGTTTGCAAGATGTAATGGATAATTATTATGCCCTAGCATGCAAGAACACGATCACTCACATTTAAAGTGCCGCAATAAAACAGACTGCAGACTTGACATAGAAGGTCAGGGACAGGAAAGGAAGAGGCAAGAAGACATCAAATTGCAAACCAACAACATTTCAGTGTTCGAAATGTGTATATATACAAGAAAAGTACTGACATCCAAGCCTGGGATCCTAAGCTCTTCTGATATGGTCTCACAAAATAGTTTATATTCTGAAAATGAAACCAAATGTGTTTATGGAAACAAAATATTTCCCATGATTTTTATCATTCAAGGGCTTTTAGGTTGGAATTTTTATTGCAGAGAAAGACAAAGGAACAACTTCAGAGTGAAATAGTTAGTAGCCTAGTGATATTTTCACTTTAATCTGCTTTCAGGTAGATAGTGTTATATTCTAGGGAATACCCTCAATACCGAACTGCTTTACAGCAAGCATGTTCTCTCTTTTTTCCTTTTTCAAACACAAAAAATACTTCAGAAAGTCTTTTCACTTTGATTGTGGAAAAGAATATCCATAAAATATTTACGAGTATTAGCAAATGTGCTCTCACATCCAGCATTTAGGTCATTTGCCTATCATGTTAACTGTGTGTCACTATGCATTAAGAACTGGTGGCACTTTTGGGAGAAGAGAGGAGAGTTACTTCATTTCAAGTAGTTGCACTATGAAAATGCCTACCATGGCAGGCTGAGTGATTCACAATTAATAATTTATTCTCTCCTTTGGCTTATGGAATAGTGACAAACAGACTGTAGAGTTCTTTTTCCACTATGCATCCATATCATGCCCTCAAGTATCATCAAAATTCCTTTGAGTCAATGAAGGAATCGCAGCTGGTTTTAGAAGAGGGACATGTTCAATTGTTCATAGTGTCAGTAGGGAAAACTGTACTGTTAAGTCCTTTGTTAAATAAAAGGAAAAATCAATGATGCTCCTTTAAGAAAGAAGTTTTAACACGCAGTCTAAGATGGAAATAGCAGCTCTGAACTCCACCCACAAGGCTTTTTGCAGGGAGGAGAAAGAAACAGATACCCTGCTTTCTCCCCAAAAATATGATGAAGTCACAAAAGAAAACTCCTTAGTAGCTTTCTGAACAGAATAGAACTTAAGTGTTTTGTGAGAAATTGAATGGATTATACAAAAAATATCTCAACTCACGTATTCTGTTTTGTTTCCAGTTCTGTCCCTCATTGGGAAAGATTGCTGAATCTCCCCTTGATAAATAGCAGTATTCTTGTAAAGTGACATTTTTATCCTTTAGGGAATTAAACAGGAGTAAGCAACATTCCCAACCAAGAAGACAAAATCATTTGAAGTTTTCAAAATGCTAAACTGACCCCTAATGAAGGCCACACAGCCTTCAGGAGTGGGTTCAAGTTAGGGCCCAAATCCAGTTTAAACAATGAAGGTGGCCTGCCAGTTCTGCAGTTTTTAATTATATGGATGCAGGCACTGCTGTGCCATTTTGATTTGTTGGTACAGAATTGTCCTTAGAAACCTCAGCTACATTGCTTTTTTTTTTCATGAACTAACATTTAATCACATCTACAAATTTAGTATGTGTTGTTTTGTGTGTGTTTTTTTTTAATTATCCTATTACTATCCTTTGAATGTGAACAAGAAAAACTATACAGTAATATAGGAGCAGGGGCATTCCCCATGTTGTGATAGAATTTTTAAAGCTGCAACTTGAATTCTAATCCGTGGCTTGCTGAGCTCCCACATTGACCAGCCATGTGGTCTTCTGAAGTTGTCTTGGTTGGAGCTGTTTTTACAGAGATTCAAACTTCCTGAGAAACCTTTCCCAACAGAACTTTACCTGGAAGAGAGTGTTTACAGTGAACTATATTTTACAGCCACTAAAGAAATGGAGATCTTGAAAGTGTAAATATTACTTGAATGTTTTCTTACACATGGTCATTCTCCTTTAAATACACTGCAGTATATCTGTTATGCACCTCTTCCCAAGTGCAAAAATCACACAAAGTTGTGTCACACAGCACAGGATCTATTCCTGTGCCAACCATGGTGAAGATTACTTTATTGTACAAGGTTATATATGTAATAAGGTTACTTATTTGTGCCCTTTACAAAAAGTGAAAGTAAAGACTGCAGGAACTGAACTTCAATACAATTACTGAATTAATTGCTAAACTGTTTTGTCACAAAATCACACAGAAGCAGCATAGAAAATAGCTGCCAGATGTTTTTATGGGCCCGCATAGATTAATCCTCCCCCCGCCTCCCCCTCTTCTGCACCAAGTTAAGGACTCAATCTTATGTTTTCCCATCACCCATCCAATTCTTTCATTTTTCCTCCTTACAACCCACCAGTCTCCTGCTATCTCGAAGGATTTTCCAGTTAAACTAACTACAGAGTGGTGTTCCTGTTCTTTTTTTTCATTCACATACTCTTTTTCTGTGCTTTTGGGTCGCAACAAGAAGTCAGACTCTCAAAATACAGAACACAATATTATTTGCTGTTCATATACTCAATCTCTGAGCAGCCCAGTAAACAAATGCTGACTTGTCTGACCTGAAGAGCTAAAAAAGACGATGGATCAATTAGGATAGCAAGACAACTTGTGATGCTGATCAATAAAGTACTGGTAAATCTCTACAACATGTATGGAGAAAGGCATTTCAAAGGTTAAGAACAAAGCCAGTTTGGATAGATGCATAGGCTGGGGATTGTAAAAATGCATACTCATTTGTTAAGATTTTTCTTGTTATGCAGTCAGCTGTCTTTTTTTTTCTCGGAGTTCTCTCACAATTTGTGTGCAATAAAGAACTCTTTAGTTTGCTATTCTCAGTGGGTAGAGTCTGAAATTTGCTCTATTTTGGAGGATTGTGATGGCAAGTAAATGACTGTTATTAAAAAAAATATCTGGAGACCACAAAACAATTTTTTAATAATGTTTTTTATTCCTCTTGTCTGTTTTTCTAGTTTGCAAATTATTTATTCACATCCAGAAGCTCTGCAGAAGCTCTGCAGAGAGGGACTTGGGTGTTGTGGTGGACAACAGGTTGGCCATGAGCCAGCAGTGTGCCCTGGTGATCAAGAAGGCCAATGGCATCCTGGGGTGCATTAAAAAGAGCGTGGCCAGCAGGTCGAGGGAGGTGATCCTCCCCCTCTATTCTGACCTGCTAAGGCCTCATCTGGAGTACTGTGTCCAGTTCTGGGCTCCCCAGTACAAACAGGGATCTCTCAGAAAGAGTCCAGCGGAGGGCCACAAAGATGGTGAAGGGCCTGGAGCATCTCCCCTATGAAGAAAGGCTGAGTGAACTGGTTTAGCCTTGAGAAAAGAAGACTGAGAGGGGACATAAATATCTAAGATGTAGGGGGCAGAGTGGCGAGGCCAGACTCTTTTCAGCAGTGTGTGGAGACAGGACAAGGGGAAACAGACATAAGCTGTAGCACAGGAAGTTCCGCACAAATGTGCGCAAGAACTTCTTTACAGTGAGGTGACGGAGCACTGGAACAGGCTGCCCAGGGAGGTGGTGGAGTCTCCTTCTCTGGAGATGTTCAAGACCTGCCTGGATGCCTACCTGTGCGACCTGCTGTAGGGAACCTGCTTTGGCAGGGGGGTTGGACTCGATGATCTGTGAAGGTCCCTTCCAACCCCTACAATTCTGTTTGATTCTGTGTGTGATTCTGTGTGATTTCTACTATATATAAATTTGAATCTTCTCTGCCCTGTGTATGAACTATAGATTTGTCATAATGTGTATTCTTGACCCTTAGCATGCTGATATACAGAATGGTGTAGACATTGCCTGTTTTAATATTATATATTAAAACCACCAAAATGTGCTCATTTTTCTAGGATTAAAAAGAAAATCAGTCTGCTTCAATTAATTAACAGATTCCTATTTTCAGTAAATCCCAAAAGACTGTAGTGAATATATTATTTTAACCATTAGAATCCAGGAGAAAAAAAAAAAAAGCAAAATCTACATAGATTTCTTCTTGAGTACCTTCAAAAAACAATCAAATAAGAAGAATCTTTTATATTTCTCTCACATGTTTACTTCTTAAAAACAGGGACTTATTAGCTCGTAAAAGATGTTTAGACAATTTTTTCATGTATTTTGTCCATTTTTTCTTGTTAAGAAGCAAGGCAGGAATTGTTTTTCTTGTGTTATATTTCAAACAGTGCGAACCTCTGGATGTATCAGAGTTATGAAGTTACAAATTATCTGGGAGATTTCCCTTTCTTCTTGTGAACTTTCAAAATTCCTATAGGGATCAGAGTGATGTTGACCTTAACCTCTATGAAGCATATTTTACTTCATGAATTTCACAAAGAATAGGTTTGCTGAATGAAGGCTACTGTCAGTCATGTCCAGCATCCTTCTATGTGAACTTCCTGGAAAGAGGTCTGGCAATGATGAAAGACTGTGCTCCAGTGAAGTCAGAACTTTTCTTACAAGTTACTGAGTTATTTTCAAAAATGTACATTTTCAAGTGCTTTCAGCCACTTTAGAGATTTTTAGACAGAATGAACAGTTTGAGAAGTTCTTTCAGGTTTTCTCTGATCTCCCAGTAATGGAGGAAGACAGTGGTACAGATTTTTAGGCTCTTGTTCATGGCTGGCATAGCTCATGGTGGCAGCTATGTTGAAAAAGAGTGTTTTGGATCTGAGAGTTTACTCTATCAGGTAATGTCATCGTGCTTTTTGTATCTGTTGTAGTTTCCATGGAAATAAATAGGAGGCATTACTTTTGGAGTGACCTACATACACAGTGACATACATGTATGCACATATTGTCAATGGTTCTGGATCGGTTTGGCCTGGCTGCATGACTAAATGGGACAGGGGAACTCATGGACCCAAGCACCAAGATGGGCCTAAAAGCAAAACAGCAGCAACAAGCTAAGAGAGAAAACTTATTTACTGAATATGATAGCAGAATGTGAAGTAACACAATGTAATACAACATAATTGGAGTTGAAGCTAATAAATCAGATAAAATGAGAGAGAGAGTGTCCAAAACCAAAATCCTTATTCTAATGCTGAAGATGAGACGGCTACAGAGCACACACCGCAGAGATGAACAGAAAAACAGTCTCATGACTCCCAGTCAGTTTTATCTTTCTCTCCAAATGGAAAATGCAAAAGGATCAGTGATGTTTTCTGGAATTTGTAGTTCTCTTCTGAGAAAGGTATACCTGGAACTATTGCCAATCCACAGAACTGGAGCATTAGCTTTTTAAGTCCCAGCGCACAATATGATGTTATAATGTAGAATACCAATAACAGAAATCATAAAACCATGACACATACAAAAGTAATTTTAAAAAAGCAACAAAACAACATTCAGTTCTGTTGATTTTTTTAATCTCTTTTACAGCTGATGGGATATTTTATGCCATTTTTGATTACACATTCATTTTCTCAGCCAAGGTATGCTTGCTAAACAATGGGAGTCGTTTCTATCTATACCTTTAGGGTCTTAAAGAGATCATTTCTAGATGCAAAAATCATTTAAATGGAATCATAGTGAAAAATAAAGAAGATTTCATTTCTATACAATATTTAATAGATAATATGATTACTTTCTCATCAATGTATTATGAAGTCTAGCATATACTCCCAATGATCATGAAGCTGAGAATAGTTCTGCCTGGCTTCCAAAATAGTAAGACATAACTCCCCAGTGGCTTAAAAAATATTTTTAAGCTTAAAAAGTTACAGTCAATCTGTTCCCTTTATATCATTCTGAAGTAGTAATACATTCATAAAATCTAGATCCAACATAACAGATCTTTTTCTTCTGCTTCTCAGAGAAATTTAATGTTTCCCATCAAATAGAGTTAGTTGAAAGCAAGCATACAGCGGTATTTTTAAAAATCATGTGATATGTGAATATTGTCAGTTCCATTCACATACTGATGGGAGCAAATTATTCCTTTTTAAATCAAGGATCTTTAGGGTTGTTTGTGCCTGTTTCCCTTGGAGCCTTTTGCTTTGTTTTATTTTTGTTGTTTTTCTGGCCAAAATGAAAGCAAGATATAACATAAAGCATAGATAATCTTGAGTATTTTTATATTGTTCTCTTACATGGAATTTGGAGTGGGAGGTGCTTTTCGATATTTATTTTTTTCTAGTCAGTTATCCCACTGATTTGCAAGACACCGAATCTGTACAGTCAGCAGCAGATTTGTCCCAAGAGGACAAAAGAGTATAATGAATTATGCGAATGAATGCTGAATAAAACATTTCTTACAATATGAGTAAAATTCATGACCTACCTTTAAATGCTTCCTGGGTAAAAACTAGTATATTATACAGATGAGGGCTTGCAGGGAAGATGAGAATTATTATTACTGGACGCTTCACAAATGAGAAAGAAGCAACTCTTCTAAAGGAGAAAAAATCATACAAGGCATGAGGCCATAACAGTGGTTTTTCAATCTAACAAATACCACCAGGATGTGAATTCATTAAAAAAAAAAAAACACAACAGTAGATACTACAGTAGTCACTTCCAGAGAATGATATTTCTTAACTTCATTGTATATAATATTTCACAGAATAATGAAAAAAAATCATTATACATCTTTAATATCCATATTTGGAAGAATTGCATATCCTATGTATTCATGCTCATTTTCATAAAGAAGCCATGCATGTGAGTAACTCCTGCCTTAAATAATACATATTCTCTATACTTAGAGCAGAAAAAAGGAAGGCATTAAGAAGTGGCGGGCATTTGCCACTGCTGTCAAGCATGAAAGAGGCAGAGACACCGGGATGCTGGGATGTTCAATCAATTTGCACAAGTCTTGTACTGTTGCCAATGAAAAATCCCCCAGCCACAGTTGTCCAGGGCATAGAAACAGGCTTGACTTCTATGATTTAGTCAGAACAACAGGGTTGGGTCACTGTCTTTCAAGACTACCTGACAGGAACCCAGGGCCATACCAGGTGCATGCGCTGTTTATCTTTTCAGCCCTTTCTCTGTCACTTGATCCTTTCTTTTTATCACTCCTGTAGCTCCCTGGCTCTTCCTTAGACTTCTCCCACATAAGCAATTCACACCACAAGAATTGCCTTTGCTAGGATAAAAATCTCTACTGTGCTTCTGAGATCAGCAAGATAGTAGAACATGTCACATAATTATACTCTATTTATTGGACACCACTGTGTGTTACAGTTTGTAGAAGCACATGGCTAATTCAAAATGAATTAAGAAATAGCTTTGAAAATGCTTACATATCACTTGTCCTTGACTGTTGCAAAAAATGGCTATGATAGTAAATTGCCTATTATGATCTATTACAGTTTTGTAGGAAGCACTTATAAGCATTCAGAATTCATTCATAAAGCTTTCATAAAACATTTGGCAGTAAGATTACCATCTATGAATCCAAACTGGAAAAAGAGACAAATGCATCAATTTGTATGGTCTTGTACAGAATATTAACGATACAAAATATTAAATCCTACCTTTTACAAAAGATATCCCTGTACTTATGACACATTGCATTTCTGCATCCAGCAACAAATAGAGAGAAAATGGAATGCCATTTGCATTGAATTCTGTTTGAGTACTGTGGACACTGGTTACACATAAGTTTTGTAAGATTATTATGGATCTGCACTCTAATACAGTTGGTTATTCAGCAGCTGACAACTGACTTCTTAAACAATTTCATGTTCTCATATTCATATGAGGTGTCTGTGGATAATTGATTATTAATCTCAGGAAACAAAGATGCCAGACTTTAACTTGTGGGGAAAAGGAAAAACTAAAAACAAACAAACAACAACAAAAAGTCATAAGCAAAACTTTCAGTGATGGAATTGATTTGGCTTTCTATCAACTTCGAATAAATGTAGAAGGAACAGAAAACTTCAAACTTATTGCACCAACTTCCTCAAAATGTATAAGACTAGAATGAACTTAAGCAGCTTTTCAGTCGCAGCACTTGAAGCCAACTACTTCAAAGTATAAAGACATGTAAAATGCATGTCAAAGAAGGAGGAACAAAGAAGGAACAACAAACCTGTTAAGTTTTAAACCCTATAAGCTCTTTCAAGGATGTGTTCATACAACTTCAACTGTTGCCCCCATCTCACCCAGTAAGTTGATATCTCTTAAATATTGATCCTCATTTCAACAGCTGACTTGAAATAACTATTCTTCCATGTAAAAATATTTACAGTCTATGTTTTGGAGAATCTACATGATGAATATAGATATATATCACATTATTATGTCTTAAAAGATAAGTAGCAGAGGTAGTTTATTCTCCATTCCTGCTCCACAAAATGCTGACCATCTTCCATCAATTAGTAATATACACTGGAGGAAAGCATCACACAGAGGACAAATGCAGCTGGCTGCTGCAAGAAGAACAGAGGGAAAATGTGGTGATCATTGAAAGACTATCAAACACTATTTGAAACAGTCATTAAAAACAGCAAACAAGGTTCAGTGTCATTAGCAAACTGTTTGGTGCAGACCAATTTAATGGGCCACATTGGCAGTCTCAATAAATTATGGCATTTCAGAGTCACTGCACTGGAAGTCAACTTGAGGGCAAGAGGAAGGATGAATCAATTCCTTTTAAAAGGCCATGCTACTAAAATTATAGTTCAGTCTGTTCAAATTACACTTGCTTCAGGAACAAAATCTAAATAAGAAGAACTGAAAAATAGGCTTGCTATCTAGTTGTTTTACTAAATACATAAAACACTTGTACACAGATGTTACTTGATGTCAGGAATAACTTTTTCATTATAACAATTTTGGTTTTGTTTTTTTTTATTTAACTATCTCAGAATGTCTATTATTTTGTAAAGCTTGCTCAGAATGTAAGGCACTGCATATTCTGTTCTACTTCAGCCTATAGACAGCAACTGATCACCATTTTATAACAGTCTAAGGGGTCTGACAGAAACTAATTTTCCACTAATTGTGACAATGATCCTGAGTTTACAATCACAGTTCTTATGGTTTTTCACTAAGATTCATCTCCAAGATAGCTTTTACCCAGAGACGGTATAAAACAGTTCAGAATGAAAGCATAATGGATAACAATGTAACCTCAAACTTCTCTATTTTTCAGTCATTTAATGGTTTCTGTAACATTCACCACAAAGATTGTAGATATTGTTTTATCATGCACTGATGCGGGAGGTTTCATCAACTAAATAAATAGTCACAATAAAATCAACATAGCTATAAATGCTGATTTCTAGTTTTTGCAGATTCATTTGCAGTACGCTTTCTGAGTACACATACGAATGTACATATTATTGAATACACATTAGTGGCTCAAAATAAAACAAGAGGTGTGTTGCTGCAGTCAGGAGCATGCCTCCTGCTGACTTAAAACAGCCCTTGTCATTTAAATGGACCTCTACATGGTCACAGGAAAAGATAATGAACTTAATCCCATCCCAGTTATGCATGTCCCACTGTCAAAAATAAAATACCTAGGGAAATAACTGATGTTTTAGTAGAGTTTCATTTTGAAATAATTTGATGGAAAAAAGAAACGTTGGACCGTGACAGAATAGCTTTCACATTTTTCAACTGAAGGATGTGTTCATTTTAGTTTTAAGTGACATTTCATTTGACTTTTCTGAATTTTGCATTACTGTAGTACACACCATTAAATTAAAAATTCCTTTCAATATTCTTTTTTATTACAAAAATAGAAATAAGTAATATTGTGAGCAATTGCCATGAAATAACTGTATTATCTACAAATATAAGCAAAGCTTATAGCACATTTTCTTGTACTGGGACTTGCGCGTATACTACATACCGCACACATTAAATAGCTGTTTTTTCTTCAATTTACTGCTAGATGAGATGACTAAGACAAACACGTTAATCAGAATTAGCAACTTATATTCTTCACACAAAACTTGTATGAAGTTTTATCATCTCATCTGCCTCCCATCATGTTGCTTTGTTTCTTGAAAACAAGAGAAGAAAGATGGACAGGCATCATCTTCTTCCCATGACAAGCGATAGATTATTCATCATCTGACTAAGCCTATTAGTTTTGTCGAAATATATTTTGATGACCTTCAGGTAAAAGTTACACAAGAATTAATTAGTTTGCAACATGAAACTTTGTGTGTATAAAATGCAGCCTGATTCAACATATTATATCAAGACCTCATAACAAAATGGATTAGCGTTCCACAAGGAATCATCAGTGCTGCAGTACTCTATGACACTATTACTCTTCTGTGTCAATATGTAGCCCTACACATGTACATTAAAGGAGGCCTTAGGACATTTTATATTTTTTCAGCAATATATGTAATGTTACCAGAAGACAAAATTAAAATCTGTAGACAAAAAAGAAATCTCATTTTCTATCTTGTAATACATTCTTTT
Organism: Tympanuchus pallidicinctus; assembly: GCF_026119805.1. Classification (NCBI taxonomy): domain Eukaryota; kingdom Metazoa; phylum Chordata; class Aves; order Galliformes; family Phasianidae; genus Tympanuchus; species Tympanuchus pallidicinctus. The sequence continues at coordinate 48,207,108 of NW_026294769.1, forward strand.
TCAGCCTATTGGGTTCTTCCGTATTTTTTTTTCTGGCATTCTTTCCTGATTCCATATGGGTTACATTTTTATTTGTTCTTTAAATTTAAATTCAGAACCTTCAAAATCATGATAACGGTTCTCTAAATCAGATGAGTTACCATGATGAAATCAGATGTCCCTAGAAAGGGAAGAAAGGGAATTTACATTCACTTAACATTTAAAGTCATAAGGAATTTGTGTGTAATTGTGGAAAACTTCAACAAAAATAATGATAGCTGCTGCTCTGGCTGAAATTTCTCATGTTTTTCTTGCAGAAATCCATTCTTAGACACAAATAGTGAATATTTTCCATTGATTATAATGCTCCATTTAAAATCTTTTTTAGGAGTTTAATCCTGCCAGAGAAATTGTGGCTTACAAAAACATTTTTGTTACCCCTGCATCTGTTCAAGATAGGTACAACCCTGGCAGTGCAATAATCTTTGTGAGCATTTCCACTGAATCTGCTCTTACAGCCTTTCTATCATGCTACAGAGTGATCTGAACCTACGAACTTCTCAGGAACATTTGATTATGAGTAACTGTTCTTCATGGAAACAAACTCTGATTTGTAGAGATAACTGAAAAGTCATAGAATCATAGGATCGTCTAGTTTAGGAAAGACCTTCAAGAACATCAAGTCCAACTCAGGAACACCTGAGTTCCATCACTAAACCATGTCCATGTTCATGTGCCAAGTTCGTACTTCTCTTAAATATTTCTGGGGATGGGGACTGCACCACTTCTGGGCAGCCCATTCCAATGCATGACCACATTTTCCATGAAGAAATTCTTCCTAATGTCTGATCTAAACTTTCCTTGGCACAACTTGAGACTAATATAAGGGCTAATTTAAGTTCAGATACTTCAGTTTGGGCTTCTAGTAGCCACTGTCAGGAGGGAGACTCCTCTACATGACAATGCAAAGATATCCAGCATCTTTTTCTCTCCCTTGACTACAGATCAAGCTCAAGAAGAAATGTCTCCAAATGTTAAAGCAATCTTTCGATCTATGCTCTTACAATTTATTAACAGTTGCCCATTGGAATGTTATAAAAGCAGAAAAACCTTGGCTTTCCAACAGCTCATTGAAACATAGCTTTGAGATCAGAGCACAAAATGCTTATTATTCTCCAGAAGCACACATACACACAAGATACTACTGTCAAGGAGTAGAGGAAAGGGAGGAAGATTGCTAAGTTCAGATGAGACATGCTATTAAATTATATACTGCAGACTGCTGGTTTGCAACAGCAAAGCAATACCATCCCTAGGCAGGGAGCACTCCAAGGGGATCTGCACAGGACTGTGGTCATGGTGATAAGAAGAGGTTTAGTCAACCATTCCCAACAAGTCATGGTAGTGAATCAGAATGAGGGTCTATCAAAGGATTCCCACCAGGAGCTGCAGGACTGGAGTAATGTCAACCACTTATTTCCAATGTTCATTCAGAGAATAAGTAGTAGGCATAGGTTTACCTAAAATATAGCTCAGACAAAGACTTGGTGCCCAGATCTGTGATGAAATGGGGCTCCGGGGCCATCGTCAAGAGGCTGGAAAGGACCAGTAATACCTGGCCATGACCTTGGGGTCTAGGCATTGTTTGACATGATATGGTTTAGTGCTAGTGGTGGCAATGATGATGAGGAGACAGTTGGACTAGATGATCTTATAGGTCGTTTCCAACCTTGTGATTCTATGATTCTATGACCATATGGATAATAAACAATGAATCTTCATTGGTTACAGGCTGGCCCGTGAGGTTTAACCATGTATTTTCATATCTACAATTTCACTTATAATGCCACCTCTCCAGGTGTGGAATGACCTCAGAATTCAATCTTTTCTAACAAGCCTCACTCAGAAAGTTTTACTTAGAGTCACCGCAGGCATCTTACAAAAGCACTAGACAAAATGTATTAGTTTTCTGAATGCAAATTTACACCAGGCCATCTTTTGGAAAAAAATCAAAAGCCTTTAGTTTCTTAATTTATTAGAAAATTTGTCAGTCAGTAGCCAAGACAAGACAACGCATTACTTCTTATTTACCTCTTATGTTTTTCAACCTTTTTTTTTTTTTTTTTTTTAATTTCCTCACGATTTCCTTAACATTTTGGGTACCTTTTATCTAGGAAGGTAGGAAGGTTGTCTGGAGATAACTGGGACAACCTTGTTGTTCTTTTTTTAAAGGTAATTCCTGATTATTTCCAGTTGGTAGTATATGATCTTCAAAAATGTCTGATAATTGGTACAAACAAGTCGCTGGTACAAACACGTCCAAGCTCTACATGATCCCTTTCAAACTTTAAAGAAAAGTCTAAATAAACAAGCAGAGATTGCACAAATAGTGTGCTAGGAGTTAGTCAAGAAACATGTAGAAATTAATGCTCTTGTTAATGTTCTATGAACTACTAACAATCAGTTCTTACATTCTTGAGAGCTTTGTGACCATGGCAAAAATACACTGGTTAATAAAATAAAAATAAAAATAATAACAGTAAAATGATTTCTAAAAGTACCTTGAAGAGATGGGATGTCCCCCTGGCACTAAGCATGACCAGCTGCTCCCCAGTGGCTGAATATTGAGCAGAGAAGGGCAGAATAGCTGGTATGGCACAAGGGAGCAACAGAGGCCCAAACTCAGTGTGAAACTGAGTATCTCTTGGCAAATGAACAATCCTGACAGATGTGCAGCCTGTCACTACTAGCTCCAGACTAATCATTCACACAAGCTCAAATGATATCCTGTCTTATTACAACTGTGCCAAGAGATACACAATATTTCAGTCCAACATAGATTTAAGCATATCTGAATTCATCCTGTAATGTTCAGCAGATTTCTTTAATTTTTCCTTTTTTACTTTTTCTACTGTCTGTGGAGTAACTAAAATGGGAACCTTGCATTAGCAAAGTGCATAATTGTTACTCTAAACGTAAAAAAAAAAAATCCAAACTACAATCAGTTGTGCCTGCCATAAATAAGACAGAAATTTATAGAGTGCTATTATTTTCTACTTGCATCTCTGCAGAATACACCCACTGCTATCCTATGATACTGCTCTCAGAAAATTTTATCCCAAAAATCCAAAGCTACTAATAATAATCTCCCACAACATACATTTTCTCCTATTTTGGAATTTGTTCCAGCATTCAGTACATAAATTGCAAATGTCACATTGGTCTTTGAAAAAACAAAAATGTCCTTGTTCTATAATCTGCCTGAGTATTAGAGGTGATAGATAATTTCCAGCCTCCAGCCTCCTTTTGATCTCTGTATATCACTTTTCACTTCCTTTTAATTTTATTCACATGCGCACGGATACAGCTATGCAAAAACAGAGGTTACATGTAATTAACCTCAAATGGAAGACATGCCCTTCTCTCTAGAATAGGGCCCTCTTTGTCTTTTCTACTTCTACAGTTAATTGCTTCTGTGCTCATGGCATGCCCTGTGAAGCAGCTAGAAGAGCAGAGTAGCAAGCACTGTATATGTCAGTGCAAAGAAAGCTTGACCAATCACACCAAAATTGCAGGTTGTTCAAGAGCTTTATTGAGCCAAACATCCAGTCTCTTAATTTGAAGCAAATGGGACAGAAACACATCTTACTAAACAAAGCATATGTTTGATAAATGCCATAGTGAACCAAATCTTTCTATCATAAAGTCATAAATAACTGAACTCCACTCACATTTCTGTTCTTGCCAGTTACTATTACCACAGTGCTCAGGAGTCATAGATCAAGATCTCAGTCAGAGGAAAGAAAGGAAAAAAAACTAACAACTTGATAGAAGAGACAACCAGGTAGGGAGGAGACGGGAGTGATGAGGCACAGGGTGGGCAGCACAGCTGCCAGCAGGCACAGCATGGCAACAGCCTCCTTGTCTGGAGGCTGTCACAGGCGCCCCAGTTAGGAAGAGCTTTCAGCAATGTCTGATGGAGGGTAATGAGGCAGCTTCATGGAGGTTTGCAGCTACCTCCTCGGAGGCAGCGTGTGAGAAGACATGAAAGTATTCCTTTGAAATGTTAACATGTGAACAGTGAAGCTGGCATCAGTGACCTGTAAGGGCTGAGAGATGACACTTTCTGTGAATTATAGATGATCTGTAGGGAAGGTGCAGCTTTGAAGGGCCTTCAAGGTGAAGTCAAGTGTTTCCCATTTGATGTGATATAAAAAGAAAAGCTAGTTGTGGGATGATGAGGGGATGGGAGGAAACAAAATGGCAACCCAGTAGAATTAATTTTGCAACACTGTGATAAAAATGAGGGCAAGGCAGTTTCCCTGCCCAGGTCTCTCCCTCCAATGACCACAGGTTCCCAAGTGATTCTCCCCAGCACAATTCATGGGGTACTTTCGAAAGAGCCTGGCCAGCTGGATTAGTTGCTCTCAAACTCAGAGGCATGGGTGTGATGGAGAGTGTGCCCAGGATAAGGAGTGTGATAAAAATTTCAGGAAAATACTAAAAATGGTTAAAACATTGATTCAAATTTGATCAGGACAGAAAAGAACATCAACAAAATAATCATCAGACAGTCACAGGGAAACAATCCGCCATTACTTTCATTTTAGATTTTGACTTGTGTTCATATCTCAAGAATTCACAAGTTCAAGGGGCATGTTACGTAAAGAATATATGCATTTTCTCAAAGTGTCAGTACTACACATAGCAAGAACAACTTAATTTACCAACCAGGTATGTAAAAATGGAAAAAATAAATTATGATAATAAACATACTTACTTTGCTTAAGTGTTAGGGAATTTTATCCCCATAAAAGCATTAGCTATCATGTTCATTCACCTTTTCATCTCCCAAAATTACATCTGTCACACTATCCAAACACTACCTTCTCAGTAATTCACTAGAGACCTAATCCATCACATGTCGTGACATGCCTGATTCCTTCCATGGGGCATGTACTTGGCATTGGCATGTTGTGAAGACAAGTGGCTGTTCCCTCATACGGATTCATCCTAGCCTCTTTTTGCATTTGCACTGACTAGTGTCTACCCTTCAGATGGCTCAAAGTCCACACTTCACAGATCCCTGCAGGGATTGTTCCTCCTGAGAACAATATTGCTCCTTCTAGTGCAGTGTTGCTACACTACCAGTAAAATTCTGAATTCAACAGGAATTCATACATCCACGTTGGGTAAAACAGAAATGATGAAAAAAGATTTCCTGTCTTCCCGTCAGATGGAAAAAGAAGGCATTCTCCTTTAAAATGATTTCTCTTACATGAAAAGGTGATAATTTATTCTTTTAGATATGTCCTTATCTGTAGTCCGTTACAGACCTTACTGATAGCTGCTTTTTGTGATAAACATCCGGAACTCCATATTTCTGGAAACAGTCCCCAGCAGGCAGCAACTACTCAGCTTGCATTGCCCTGAAGCATTTCCAGCTGTAGAGAAACTTTCCTGAATAAGACAAACATCAGTTTTATTTGCATGTTCATGTTCAGCAAGATTTTAAAATGAGTCAAATAGCTGCTAAACAAACAAGCAAGCAAAAACTGTTTTATTTCCCAAACTCACATTTTTGCTTTCTAGTGAAGTTCGTGAAGTTCCTCATGTTTGCTTATGACCCATCAAAATAAGGAGAGAAGAAACACATGCATCATTTTTAGATAATTATTGAAAGTTCAGAAAGATCAAACTATGTCCTGCTAAGGACCCAAAGTTAGAAGAAAGAATTTTCATAGTAGAATCCAAGAATCATTCAAGTTGGAAGGGGCCATTAAAGGTAACCTAGTCCAACTCCCCTGCAAAGACCAGGGACATCTGCAAATAGATCAGGTGATTAGAGCTTGGTCCAGCCTGATCTTCAATGTCTTTATCTACCACCTCTCTGGGCAACCTGTTCCAGTGCCTCACCACCCTTATTGTAATTTTTTTTTCCTTATATCCAGTCTAAATCTCAGCCTTTGCAGTTAGACTCCATTTCCCCTTGTTCTATCATAGGAGATCTTGCTAGAGTCTCCCTTTCCTTTTTATATCCTCCCTTTAGATACTGAAAGGCTGCTCTCAGGTCTCCCCAGAGCCTTCTCTTTCTTTCAGGCTGTCTCAACTCCCTCAGCCTGTCCTCATAGGAGAGGTGTTCCATCCTTTGGATCATTTCTGTGGCCTTCCTCTGGAAGTACTACAACAGGTCCAAATCTCTCCTGTACTGAGGACTCCACATCTGGATGCAGTACTCCAGATGAGGTCTCACTAACACAGAGTAGAGGGCCAGGATCACCTCCCTTGACCTGCTAGCCTCACTTCTTTTGATGCAGCCCAGGATATGGTTGGCTTTCTGGGCTGAGAAGGCAAATTGCTGGCTCATGTCCAGCTTCCCATCCACCAGTACACCCAAGTCTTTTTCAGCAGGGCTGCGTTCAATCCTTTCATCCCCGAGCTTGTACAGGTAGTAGGAGCTGCCATGATACAGATGCAAAACCTTTCACTTGGCTTTTTTGCACTTCATGAGGTTCTCCTGGTCCCACTGCTCAAGCTTGTCTAAGACTCTCTGTACGGTATCCTTTCTCTCAGGTCTGTCAACTGCACCACACAAGTTGATGTCATCCATAAATTTTCTGAAGGTGCACTTGATTCCAGTGTCAAACTTTTGATGAAGATGGCAAAGACCAGCAATCTAAGTACTGAATCATAAGTACTACGCATCACTGATCTCCATTGGCCAGTACTCTCTGGATTTTAAACAAGCGCTGAAAATCTTATCAATCATGAATCAAAATAGGCAAACATAGAGCACAGTGACCTACTTTCCACTTTGACTGATAAAGCAACTGTGCACACAGTTAAAATTAATCTCAGCACAAATACCTCCAGCTTTTTTTTTTTTTTTTGGTTTTTCAATTTGCAAGTGCATATTTGAGGGCATTTTTTATTTTCCTGCTTCTTATTGTCTCTCTCACTTTTCTGTTGACTTTGATGTCTTCTGTGTTCATACATTTTATTCTTCATCCAGTGATTGTCTCTCCTCATAAAAGTTAGACCCTAACAAAATTTGCGTTCTTACAAGTATTCCAAAAAGGCTTCACTTTTAGTGTAAATTCTTGATTTATATTTTGCAAATAGTAATGAAGCTCAGCAAAATGAATAGAAAATATCAGGGCATTAAACTAAAACAAAACAAAGGAAACAGATTTTCTTAGGAAAGTCATTATCAGCAGGGGAGAAAAGACAGATTAAGACAGACATTTGGATTAAGGATGGATGAGAGCTAAGGGTCCAAACTGAATATTATTAGCAATTGGCAATCTGTTTCTATCCCAGGACTCAAGACATTTTAGGGCTCTAAGTCTGATCTTTAAGAAATATTTCAAATAATTTTCCATGAAACTACAAATAATTTTCCATGAAACTACAAATTGAACTATTTGCCCTGTTCCTGAGATAAGTGTCCCAAGTGAAAAACATGAGCTAAAAGCAAAACTAGGTGGAATTCTTTCCAGTTCTTTAGAAAATATTTTTATCCAGTCTGATTAAGCAACATACAGCACAGCTGCAACTCAATGTTCCACAGGCAACAGTAAGGTATTTTAAATTTTGCATAAATAAGTTTTAAATTATGCATATGTAAACAAAACCATCAGCATTAGAACTCTCCTTATCTAAGAAGAACAAATGTCATACTAGCTGTTCTGGGGTTTGTTTTGTGAGATTTCAGTGTGATTATTTATACTGAAAGATTAAAGCAAACATCAAAGAGCAACATTAGTCCCAAAAAAGATGACTGAGAAGTAACAAACCATTAATAAGTCTATAACCTGGTGTGGAAAACCTTTTGCACAGGTCATGTGGAATAGTCTGTTCTGGGGTCAGATAAATTTGTGACTAGTCAGTTATGAACAGCAACTGTGACCAATACCCTTATAGCTGCAAATAACTGGACTTTCCATGTGAAGAGAATGCAATTTGAAGTCCACTCAGTCGCATGCCTGACAAAACATTAAAAAAGGCTTGCAATAAATGAAAGATAACCTTTTCCACAAAGATGTTATAGCTCCTCCTGCAGAGAGATTCTTCTTGGATAGAGAAAAAAAATCATGGTCAAGAAAACTCAACTAAGAGCAGATATAAAGAAGCCACAAAGAAAAAAAAAAAAAAAAAAAAAAAAAAACTTTAGTCCTGTTACTTTTTTTCACTCATTGGCTCCAAGCAGGACTTACACAACAGATAAATATTCTTTTCCATATACACCCAACAGAACTCAGCCACTTTTGTAAAAAAGCTGAAAATCAAAGTATTTTATCTTTAAACAAAACTCAGAAATTCCACAGCCATTACCACAGAATATACTGAGTATTAAATTTATGGAATCAGTTTTCCCGATTTCTTTCTCTAAGACAGTTTCCACAACTGGAAATCATCACCCAGTTACAAAATTATTCTTTTTTTTGTTGAGATTTTGTAATATAATACTGAGTAAAAAGTGACCACTGAAATGCAGCAAGGGCATGAGACTTGGGAGTCTAAACTATAGAGGACAATGAGGCTGTCAACCAATTTAATACTGCCTAGAGAAAACATATCATTTCTATTATGAGAAATACTCAAAGATTTCAATGTTTTTAAACTATACGTGCTAAAATTATTTGGGAGAAATCAGAACCTCCTCCCCCCCCCCCCCCCCCCCCGCAAAATATTTTCTTTGTTGAGAGAAAATGAATCCACCAAAATTCATTTTTTATATAGCATTTTTGGCTATATTATTTTAAAAAATGCTGTAATCAATGTGTTCTGGAATTAAATGACATACCTATTCCAAGTACTAAGTCACCTTCATTTTCAAAGTACTGATTGTCACAATAGTGACAGGATTGACCAAGGATATACAATTTTCTACTGTTAATAAAAAAAAAATATGTAAGTGAAAGTGTGCTTAAAAATAACAGGGACTTTTTGATTGCTCTTAAGATAAGAGAAAATCCATCCTTCTCTTCAAAAAGTCAATTAATTACTGTTGCTCAGAGGAAACAGAGACAAAAATGAAAAAGGTTTATCTCTATTAAATAATGAGTGGAAGAAGAGAAGACAAAAGTGAGATTGTCAGGATAAATTTTCCTAATAATTTCTTGTGGACATAACCTCTGCTATGGCACTTGCCCTCAGGTATCACATCCTGGAGGACGTACTCTGGTTGGTTTACTAGACAAAAGCTTTTCTTTTTTGTTTCTGTTTATTGAGATGTTTCATACAAACCAACTACATGTAAATTCTAGTACCCATAACAAGATAACTAGAGCATTTTTTATTCAGAATTTCAATGATATGCACCTTTTTACAAGAGCACTGTCTTTCCTTATGCAGAGAGTATGGTATCACACCGTCTTGGAAATGATGGGCAACCAGAACAGCCTTTCATAAATAAATGCATCTGGATCCAGGTCTCCAAGTGTTCATATCAGCTGCTCACCTCTCATGGGATGAGGGGAGTGTCAGATGAGAAACACAAGCATTAGCTCACTAGGTGTGATCTGAATGTGAGATGCAATATGTCCTGCCTTGTCAACTTTAATAGGGACATAGTTAAACTATTGGAGACATTAATATTGTCCACTTTAATTAGTTTGATTTCATCTTTCAGTGTATTTAAGCATGGTATTAGACTAGTGCAACATCATTAAAGGTGAGGTATTTCAAATGGTCAGCATTTTTAGACATAGAGTTCAATTTTTGTGTGGTCCTGTGTGGAGCCAGGAGTTGGACTCTATGACTCTCTAGGTCCCTTCCAACTCAGGATATTCTACGCTTCTGTGATTTTATTTATTGAAAGTAACCTTAGCCAATAACTTCATTCTCAGTGTTCCTTCCTTCTGTGCCCAAACCTTTTCTGAACACCTCTTGATCAAACACACCAAACATGACATCTGCCACATGTGAGCAGAATATGGACACATTGCCCTGCTATTTCACACCAAGGTTGCAGTCAGGATCCAGTTATTGATCCAGCAAAACTCAGAGGTAAGGCAGGATAACATGCATGACAAGTAGGCTCAAGGCTGGAAGCAGATTTGTAACTGAAGCCACTGTCTTGAATTAAACCACATGAGGTCAGCCCCAGATTGGTGGTCCAGCAATCCATCAGAGTGGTGTTTCTTTCCCTCTGCTGAAACATAACTCATCCTTAGGCTAATATTACCATGGCACCTCAACTGTGCTTCTGAGATCTTTTTAACTTAAAAAGAGACAAAGGTAGCACTACTGGTCTTTTTCAGCTTTCCACAATTTTGGGGGCTCAGATACAATCTCCAAAACAAGTAAGACCCGAGTACAAACTTACAGCACTCTCAGAAATTGAGAGCACAAGATTTGACACCTAATCTAAATTCAGAGAAAGGACATGGAGGTACTCCATGTACATACAGGTACATGGAGGTACTCCAGAGAAGGGCAACGATGCTAGTGAAGGGCTTGGAAAATCAACCCTATGAGGAGAGGCTGAGGGAGCTGGGGCTGTTTAGTCTGGGGAAGAAGCAGCTGATGTGAGACCTTATTGCTCTCTTCCAGTACGTGAAAGGTGCTTACAGTGAGAGTGGGGTTGGTCTCTTCTCACGGTGACAGATGACAAGATGAGGGGAAATGGCCTCAAATTGCGCCAAGATAAGTTTAGGTTGGACGTTAGGAAACACTGCTTTACTGAAAGGGTGGTTAAACATTGGAATAGGCTCCCCAGGGGGGTGGTTGAGTCACTGTCCCTGGATGTGTTTAAGAGCCGTTTGGATGTGGTGCTCGGAGGTATGATTTAGCAGAGGGTTGTCAGAGTTAGGGTACTATGGTTAGGCTGCGGTTGGACTTGATGATCCTTGAGGTCCCTTCCAACCTGAGTAATTCTATGATTCTATGATTCAGAATTGCAAAATCACTGACCTGATTTTTGACATTCTTACACAAAACAACTCCTGCAGATGTCAGCAAAAATTTTAATCCAGAGTTTGAATTCAGTGCTTTGGAAATCAGGTCACTTGTTTAGCTAGCTAAATATGGGTTTGGAAGAGTAGTCACTGCCTACATTCATTTCTGAAGTGCTTAGATTTGCTGTTCAAATCTTGCTGAAGCAGGTTGTTGCTTCAGTTCACTCACAAGAATTTTGCAAAATGTTGGCAGGATCCCAGTTGGTTAAAGAAGTATAAAGGCTATTTGTATAGAGACAGAGCTTCAGTCCTTCAATCAACACATAGGTTTCCCATCCATTTATATAGCTCCTTCCTCAGCGGCTATTTATTTTCCTTCATTAAATTAACATTTCCTAAAACTGAATTAAGTGAATAGTAAATGGATGGCTGGATACAAGAAACTCAGAAAAGTATGAGAGACATTGCTATGTGGTAAAAAAAAAAAATATACACAAGTAATGCAGAAATTAACTACAGGCTTTTAAGTATTTATAATGGTGTAGTGTACATAAATATAAATTTTTCTTGAGCATTTTTCTTCAATTTTACTAGAAATTTGTCAGCTTCTATAAGGTTTAGCATGCTCTTTAATGATCAGCTATCCATAAAACTGTTGGTTTACTTCCTAGAACTCTCTATCAAGAAATGAGATCCTGTAACAAGTCCATTACCAGTTCATGCAAATACATCATTTCTCCACTGGCAACAGCACTTCGCATGGCAGAGTACAAGATGATGCTTGAGAACATCTACATTTTAGAGTGAGTTTAAACAGGAGCCACAACAGATGAACCTTACTCCAACCACATCTGTTTCTAAGGTGTCCATAAAATCTGAAAAAAAAAATTTGCATAGGAAGCTGGACACCAAGAATTTCTTTAATCTATGGATGGAAATCAAGCATGTGTTATGTCTGAGACAAACTTAATTCTTCAAAACAGAACAGCACAGCAGCAAAGGACCAGTCCTCACAGACCTGTATCAGCTCTTTTGGAGTTTTCATTTATGAGCCATTCCCACCAGTGCTGCTGGCTCCCCCAGGACCAGCTGCTCCCCATGAGCTCTTCAAGAGAAGGGAGAGAAAATGAACACCATTTTGCATTCATATTCATATTTGCTTTCTATACATCTGTATTATTTTCACATTGTTTAAACTCCTCGAATGTGTTTCCAAGTGACTAGAGCACAGACAGAAGCGTACAGGATGCTGTCAGCAATGTTGTTGCCATGGTGACAGAAGAGGGGAACCCTGGTGTTGGGAAACTTGCAGGCAGGTAATTAACCAGGCCCAGAAGCCAGGCACAACTGTTTGATACTGCCCTGTTACCCAAAGGCAAATTTCTAATGAAGATGAAACCTTCTACCTCATGCTTATAATTAATACCTCTAATTATGCTCTCAGGCACATGGATTTGCACAGTCTTTGCATTTAACTGATGGAAAGTGATGTTTTTTAACAGAATACTGAATCATCATTTTCCTCAGCATCTTGTTATCTGTGTTTCTGCAGTGACCTTACATAACTGAATTAAAATGCTGAGCTCACCAGATGACCCTGTAACTGGTGACATCAAGTTTATTTGGCCTCCATTATTCACAATTATACACTGTTATACTGAAAATGTATCTGTCCATGCACTTAGATTTCTTTGTCTGATTCATACAGGGTTGCCGATGATATGGTTGAAAAAAATAGAGATTACCCACTTGCCAGGAGAAATAAAAAAGCAGGCTTGCTCATTCAGATTTCAAATATGTATGTTCAGCATATGAAATTTTAACTTGCTTCTCTCTGTATTGGTAAGCATATAATTATAAACAATTTATTTGCATTTGCTGTGTCCACACTAGTATCCATGTGAACTCAAAGAGACAGATGTGTTGCTACAAGCAGGGTCCTGTACACTATGCGATTTGGTGAATCTCCAGTTTATTTCTTGACACAAAATATGTTCCAGGTACTCAGCTTTCATCCTGTACAAAAGTGGTTCTAGCAATACCTTGTTGGTGCAAGGAAAAGCCTGAGAATGTGAGCTGAATATCAACTAGAGCAGTCACATCTTCCTGCACTAGCAAGAAGACTGAAACAATAGGACAGAAAGATCTGAGCAACATCATTTGTGCCTTAAGTGGCTGCTAACTCTGAAACCATGAAACGAAGAAATGATTATCAGAAAGTGTGGAAATACCAATAACAACGTAGCAGTAGTAATACAAGATTAGTTGCCCAAATGCAAATCTGAATCTTCATTTAAACATTTCTAAAGCACTTGCAAATTGCTCAGATTTCCACTAATGATGCAGAATTTTAATATTTTGATCAAAAAAAAAAAGAATTGGCAATTGTAGCTGGACATCTCTCATCTATAAATTCATTAAATTATACATTCACAAATTCAAATGATTTAGTATACATTTACCAGAAATATTGTAGCTAGTGCAATGCATCTCATTAACTAGAACCCAGATATCTGAAGGTGCAAAATGACTGGCATGTATGTTATTTCTTCACATGGAAAGTCTTTCAGAGAGTGATTTTATCTACTGCATGATGTCTGTATTTAGTGTCATATATATTAATTGGGAAGAAAAAAAAAAAAAGAAGGGGCAGGATGAAAAAGAAGTGGGGAGGGGAGAGGAGGGGAGGAGGAGAGAAAGAGGGAAAGGGAGGGGAGGTGGAGGGGAAGGGTAGGAGAGGGGAGGGAGAGGAGAGGAGACTGACTTCCAGCTTCTGACCCTTCCTTTGCTTTTTCCTGCCTCATATTTAGCCCCTTGGACATGTTTGCCCCATGAGGATATTAAGACATTGTAATCAAGTCATATCTTTATCTTCTTCTTGACAACTGCTGTGGATCTTGTGTCTGTTGTGGATCCTTGGTAAGTAAAGAAGTAGTCCAGAGACAAATCTGATTCTGGACCACTTAGTTCTGCAGCATCTCATTTTCAGAGCATCCACTTTGCATCCATGTTCTATAGTTTTTGTTCTTAAATTAACTTTCATCTGAAAAAAAATATCATCACTGCTGTCAAACAATGCTACTTTCTTCCCTCCCCATATATATCTGCAACACCTTCATGTGCATCAGAGTGATTTTTACACCTCTGAGCACTAAAAATCCCTTCCTTTGTCCTTCTCTTCCTTTCTATTTTCATCATGGAAATCAGGGGCTTTATACTCATTTAAAAGAATGGCAAATAAAGGCAAACAAAGAACAAGGACTTACCTGTGCCATATATCAAACAGATCTATATTATAACATATATCAAACAAACTCCTGCAATTTAAACCTGCTAAGTCCAGCAGTTTATTATAAAGCCAGTTCCTCTCCCTCGCTCTCACGGCTGATTGTTTTCACTACACATACACAGACTGTTAACTTTCATAGTTTCACAAGTTAAAATATATCAGAAATGTCTATTCAGGAAACCTGTATTTAATTCCATGTAAGACACTTGCGGGTTCAGAAAGTGCAAGTCTACTAAATTGGAATGTTCTGCTTTGATTTCTTAACAGAGAGAAGATTCGTGGAGGTGAGAAACAGACCACTATTACTCTCAGCTCAAGATGTTCTGCTCAATGTTCTGCTCAAAGTGTGTACCAAAAAGGATACAAACCAGAAACACTTGAATATACAAGAACAAGAATGAGAAAACTCAGACGTGAAACATCAAGTGAGTCCCATCTGCTGTATTCTGATCACATCAATCTCTTAGATCAACAGAAGGGCATTCTCTTACCTGCAAGCATCGATTTCCGCATTGTATACACAAGCATCTCCTAGAGGTGTCAGATGGTGGATATATAGAATCTGTAAACATTAGGAGCACAGATGTGCATTTAGTGAATCATTTAAGTATTACAGATGCCACACAGACTCTTGTTCAAAATAAGCAACCTGTGTTTCATAAGTTTAGTGATTTCATTACTGTGAAGTCTCAGTGTAGACACAGAGGATTGAGTCAGCTGCTTGTGATAAAGTCAGACAAAACTGACTTGTGTCACACATAAGCCAATACACTGAAGAGCACACATCAAACTGCATTCTTGCAGTTTCAGTAAAAATAAATAATAATTAAAAAAATCAATAAAAAGAGTCATATTCTACAGGCTATCAACTTATCACTTTCTAGAGTTAAAAATAATGAATATGCTGTGAATACGGACAATCCCCTGGAAATCTCAATAGCTGTTTACTATTAGCAGTGAATTCCAAAGAATAAAATGAGTGTCTCCTTAACAGTCATGATGCAAATCTGTCAGAATGACATGAACTCATAGCGTTACAGAACACCAAGTTCGAAAAAACCATTCATAACTTACTATTTTGCTAGTGGCATCTGCCTCCTAGTGCTCTCGTACAGATCCCTTTGGAGGTGCCTCCACAGTGGTCATGAATTTCTTCTAAAGGCAGGAAAAGTTGTCAAATCTCACACCATTGTTTGGCTGCTGATGCACCATTCAGTCTGATGCACTGTCATTCAGTGACAGTGAACATATAGTGACTTCAGCCCCATGCTGAAATCCAGTGGCCTAAACCTAAGTGTCTAGTGTGTTTTAAGAGGCCACTGAGTATCCAAAATAACTAAAAGAGGATGGCAGATACAGTGAGCCCTACATCAGATTCATTGCCTGCTCATTTGGTGTCTGGGATTCCCTGAGGAGTCTAAAATAGGACCAAAGCATCCGATTCCAGACACAGCCCTTGCTTAAAGTGTTTCAGATCTAGGGATTAAAATTAGCCTTCAGAATGATAACAATGAACATGAAAACCAATTCATTATCACAGCACGGCAGTACACCTTTGATATATGTTCTGTGTTCAAACTGATATTGAAAAAGAATTGTCTCTGATGTTCTGTTTTCTTATCTGCTTTATTTGTAGGCTATGTTTGTGGGGTGATCTTGGGCTCCCCCCATGATCAACTTCCATTATTGAGACTGGCTAACATTGCTAGGATAATCAAAGTAGCTATTAGGATCATTCAGATTTCACACAAAGGTGTATGTGTGTGTGTACAAGACTGCACAGCTCTTTGTCAGCAGGGCTCTGAGGGGTGTACATGTATGTGTTCACACTTGCCTGCCTGCCTGTAACTATGTGACATAGCTTAGGAAAGGTTTAAAGCAGTCTCTTCCCCTCTGTTTTCTTGGATCTTTTGTATTGATTGCTGCAAGAATGCATCAGTTAAGATTCTGATCCTCCTACTTCCTGTACTTCCTGTACCTTATTACCAGAGCAGTTCAGTTTTTGCAGCATGCTGGTCCTTGGGAAAGAACAAGAACGGGCCATTTTGCAGGTTCTCTCTGGTGGGGATACACAGAGAATGAAGTAAAAATGTTTGCAGTCTCATTGATGGATGGATGGACACAAACCATCCTGCTCATTCTGCACAAAAAGCATTTGTTTGATCATACAGAGGATTTATTTCCATTTGTCAGATTTTAGTTTTGTTGGCATACACTGCAAAGAAATCTGAAATGATAGGAATTATTCTTAGATCTTGATGGAATCCAAAGGTCTCCAAACGTTACCCTTATTATATTTCAAAGCAGCTCCTCAGGTATCTCTTGATTTTTTGTATACTTTAAAATATTCCTTATTTACATAATCTCAACTAGAAATTTCATTATTTCCTCAGATAAAACTGATCAGAAAATGTCATACAGGCACACGCCTTTCTGAATAATGCTCTATATTTGATTGTGAACAGATGTTTGGTAAATTTCTACGCTTGTTTCGCATCAATTTAAAGCCTACAAAAGGCTAAAACCATTTCCTAAAATTTTAACCATGAATTGATCTAAATTTACTACTGATTTCCCTTGTGACCTGTCAAATTATAGATTTTCTTCCTACTTGTATTGCTCAATATTAGTCACTAAATAGATTAAAAGCTTTTCAGACCTGACACCACTATCTCACAAGGTCAAACAAACCTGAAGTAGGTCTGCATAAGGAGATCCAAGCAGATAACAGCTTTGGTTAAAGAATTAAAGATTTTAAGGGTATTCAGGAAATGTATGTAAATGGTTATTATCTGTATGGATAAGACACATCTTATTAGACACATTCAGAATGAAACAGCAGGAGGTAACAGCAGTCTGAAAGGACAGGTCTTATGACAGAGACAATGTACCAAGGAAGGCATGATGTGGATAATGAAGCTGCAGCTGACGGTATTCAAGATCTGGATCACCCTCTCCCCATAGCAGCTGAATATTATCCTTTGTTATGTAGGCGTTTTCATTTGCTTTGATTTCCCTGAGAGTAGTTTGGCTCAAATTTAGGAGCTTAGCTTACTTTTAAATGCCACATTGAAGATAATAATTAGAACTATCATCTCTTGAGTGAGAACTCTGATGCAATAAAAATATGGGAATTTATAAATGGACCAAAACTACCACACTTTTGCTTTACTGCCTTCAGTGTTAGCAATATATATATATATATATATGTATATGTATGTATGTATGTATGTATATCAGCTTATGTTTTATTGTTTCCCTCTATTTTTCCAACTTGGAATATAACTTTAATTGACCCTATAATAATATGTCTTTTCAATCAAAAATAAAAAGCAGAAAATATCACAGTAATTTCTTTTGAATGCTCACTTCTTAATATATGTGTAAATAAAGTGTGCTAAATAAGCTTACACAGGTGCCATAATCTTTAGATGTGTTTGGAAAGAAAAAAAAACATTCTAGAAAAATGCACGAGTATTTTCATCATACCTGGGAAATGTACCCATTCTTGTAGCTCACTTATGCTCCACAGTAAAAAAAATAATAGCAGCTTGGAGCCTGTCGACTGAGATTAATAATAAATGAACACCAAATGATAAATAGAACCTCTCATCATTCTATTTCTGAAGATTACTGCAGGATAAATACTAACAGGAAACCAAGCAATGTTAAACATGCAGTTCAATGTATGCATTATTTACAACAGGCAAATGTATCTAAAAATTCACAGTAAGGTAAAAGGATCAAGCATATGTTGAAAAATGCACACGTTTTGGAATACATTATATGCAAAAACATTTGAATAGAAATTATATTTCAGGTTGCATAAATGTCAGAGAGTTGAGAGTTATTGTAAACTGTACAACTACAGTATTTGAGTTCTTGATCATGCTTCTGCAAAGAAATGTATGCTGATTGGAAATGGAAGGCCAGTGAATGTGGAACAGTGGTTTGATAGAAATAGTGCAACGATGTACAATATTTTTTCCGTTCCAGAAAATGGGATAATTTCATGTCTGTTCCTCTTCTTTCCAGTACAGAGCTGGAACAGGAACACCGCTGTGCTACTGCATCAGATGGCTAGGTAGAAGATCTACATTTATAAGCAGAATTTTGGACAGAATGCAGAATGCAATAGAATGCAGTAATTCAAATCAGAATATTTTCAGAACAGAGATTTCTTTCACAACCGATTAGCCATAGTGACACTTAGAGAGTAACAGAAGCCATTAGAGCTTATCTTTCAGAAAACGAAAACAACAAAGTATCATCCAACACCACTTTTTACTACTGCCTGATGGAGGGTCAGACATTTATGAATTACCTAAAGAAGTCATGAAAGCAGTGACAATAATGAGGTCCCAACATTTAAACAGCTAGACCTCCCTCATATACATGCTGTCCTAAGTAGGAGAGAAGGCAGAAATGGGTGTGCAGAGGTTGGTATTTGGGGGAGTATTTCCCTTGTTTAGGACAGAAGTGAGATCACCAGTAGCACATCAGTAGCAACCAGTGGCACTGTCAAAAATTTGTTGTCACATATCTCATCTTGAAGAATTCAAAGGTTTACCCTGTGTAGTTTATTTATAAGAGAAGCAACCTGCTTGCGGTCTACAAATATTCATTAGAAGACATTTCTGATGGTGGACCACTCTTGAATCCAGCAAAATAAAAAAAATAAAATAAAATAAATAAACCACAGCAATATGCCAAGGACAGAAATAGCCCCTGGATAGATAAGAACTATGAAAAAACTCATATTTTGGAAAGCTACTTATATAGCTTAGCTAGTAAGGTATCAAGTTATCTGTTTCTTAGTATATAGATGAAAATTGATTATTTTTTTAAGGGTAAATAATACAGATTGAGCAGATACCATTCTTATAAAAATAGCAGTTAACACCTTCAGTGTTCAGTTGTGATCAGTCACTGAATATGTGATTCTAGCTTGGGTCTGGTCTGCTCCACAGGAATTTTGAGTCCCCATCTGATGTGCTGACTGCATACTATAACACTGAGGTTATGTTGCTATACAACCTGCATAGTCCAAGGGAATAAGACTGCTGCAGAGGCATTTCTCTAAATGGTATGCCACTTTTCTCCCTCGCTATACAACTGTCCTTACAGTGCACCATCCTAATGCTTTCATTTCCATAAACAGGCTACCACTCTTTTTTTTAATGCACAGGGAGATCTCATTGTAAATACTATTACTAACTCTATATATATTCAGGTGAAGGTATTTGCTTGAGAAGAACTGAAAATGTACACCTAGCAGTAACTGTGGGCAGCAGTGGTTTATTAAAAATGCCATACAGCTTGCTTTCATAATTACGTGTTCTTTTTTTTGTATGGAAACTACAACTAAAGCTTTTACATGAGGGATCTCTGATACTGATCAGTGCAAAATGCATGAATAATCATTTAACTAAAGACTGTATTCTTTGGAACTAAGGAAGTATTAATCTGTCTGCTCCTAACTGAGCTTTTTCTTCTTAGCATCTCCCATCCTTCCTCCATCCAGGAGAGAAAAGGAAAGGAAAAATCCTGGGGAAAGCAGCCTGACCTCCATAGGCAAAAAAAAATCTCTGACCTCCATAGGCAAAAGCCTAGTCCTATAGGCCACAGTTTTCTTTGACTTGCACATGAGAAAAGTCTTATTGCACTTCTCACAATCATCATATTGCCATTTTGCTGCTATAAAGATGACAAAAGACCTGACTAACTGACCTTGGAAACTGAACATATTACTATTGGCAAGTCTTCCTTCCTGTGCTGCAGGAGAAAACCCAGTCCCGTTCAAATGAAAGGGAACATGATAAAATCTGATTTCCTAATAGCCCATAGGCAAAAGTAGGAAGGGTTTTGAAAGAGGGATGTGTTGCTGTAGGACTGTATGTTCTCCACATACAAAGCATTCAGTGAGTTAAATGGAAATTCAAAACCAAAGACCAGGTGGTCTTCCTCTGATTGTTTTGTAAGTAGACTGCCTCATGACAAAAATTAATGGTGCATGAATATAGTGTTTTCCAATGTCATTTGTTTCCCAAATACAAACGTTAACAAGAAATGGTAAACAATTTCTTCAAGAAACTACTTTAAGTTTCCAGTACAGAGAAAAGACAAAGAATGACTAGTACTAATCCATTATTACCAATAATATTCCTTGCACAGTTAGCATTGTGTTTTCAGAACTGATGTTCTGACATGCTTCTGAGGTTTTTACTGTCTACCTCTCTTACTTTGTCTTATTGTTGCCACTTAGTGGCAACTAAGTGCCCTAGTTTATCATCTGATTACTTGGCTCTACAGAAAAAAAAGGATAACAAGGCTCTAAAACTCCAGCAGAAGTTTCAAGCTCATCTTTTCTCAATCCCTCATCTACTTAAGCCAATGTACACCACAGGAAGCAGAGCATCAGACAGATCAACACAATAGAAAACATGCATGTGAAGTTTCAAATTATCTTGCTAACAGGACAAAAACTAAAAATCTCAAGTGCTTTACTGCCTTTGTACCTTTCCCACTGCACCACAAATCTAGGGCATGGGAGAGCAGATCTAACAAAGGAAGAATCATAACTTAATCTGTTTTTCATTTTTTAAAAGAAAACTGGACATATCTTCTGTATTAGTGAGTCACAGGAAGTTTGTCCAGACTAATACCAGGCCAGTCATATGACACTCCTTGTTATAGCTTCATGCTAGCACAATGATTGATGGCCAGTTCCAATTACTATTTGGCACAAGCCCTTAGTTTCTTGCTAAAATTCCAGGCATCTGCAAAAAAGACAAACTAAAAGTCATCTCTTTTATTAGTTCATATTCTTCAATATGAACATACTTGCTAATGGGAAAACAGAAATCTGTGCAAATGTCATATGTGCTTCGGAAAATCCAAAAGATTTTTTCTACATGCTTTTTCACACACACACTCAGATACTTCCTCAATCTGACATATCAGAAAGAATTCATTCAAAGTAATGTCCTACTGATTTCTATCAGAAACCAAGGAAAGCAATTTTTCAGTGAAGAAGCATGTAAGAATCATACATTTCTTACCAATATTTCAAGGAGGACAGAATTTTGGAGACAGAAATAAAAGGAAGCATTCCCTTGTACTAAACAGTCAGCCAGAAAAGTGGCAGCCAATCTCTCAATATAACATGTTTGTTATGCTGCTCTGCACTGTATGGCCAGCCTTAGTTTCTTTTATGAAGGGAAGGGAAGGGAAGGGAAGGGAAGGGAAGGGAAGGGAAGGGAAGGGAAGGGAAGGGAAGGGAAGGGAAGGGAAGGGAAGGGAAGGGAAGGGAAGGGAAGGGAAGGGAAGGGAAGGGAAGGGAAGGGAAGGGAAGGGAAGGGAAGGGAAGGGAAGGGAAGGGAAGGGAAGGGAAGGGAAGGGAAGGGAAGGGAAGGGAAGGGAAGGGAAGGGAAGGGAAGGGAAGGGAAGGGAAGGGAAGGGAGGGCAAGGCAGGAGAAGAAAAGAGAAGAAAAGAGAAGAAAAGAGAAGAAAGAAAAGGAAAAAGGAGGAAGGAATGAAAGGAGGAATAAAAAAGAGAGAAAGAGAGAAAGAAAGAAACCAAGTGAACTGGATCTGGTAAGAGATTTAAAGATGGTAGATCTTGTTTCCATCTTTACTTCTGTAAATTATTGTGCTGTAGCTACAAGGATAACATAAGCCATTATGACCTGCAGTTTCTCCAGGGATACAGTACAAAAGTGCTTTATCAAAAATGCAATCAATTGCAGAGATGACTGCTTCCTGCACACTTCCAAGCTGCTGCTTTATAAAAAAACTCCTCGTAAAAGGAGCAGGAAATGCATGACATCGTTTAGCAACCAGTCATTAGAATTTAATGGAAGAGGATTAAAATACAAAAATGACATGCTGATAGACCTTCCCATACATTACCCCAGACTTTGAGCAGAGGAATCAGCGTTACACCAGTAAAGCTTTAACTCTTTCTTCAACCTTCAGAAGTGGAAACATCCCACTGTCAAAGGAAAAGCTTTGTCATATTAGAAAAAAAGTCAAATAAAAACCAAACCTTTGAATCAAAGCCAGGTCAGTGGTTACATTTTCCTGGTTTTATGCCATCTCTCATTTTTAAAATTTCTGGGGAAAATAAAAGTGTGTATTCTAACCTTGATTTCTCCTTAATTGTTTTTGCACAGGTGCCAAACCATGACATCTCTTGCATCTTAGCAGTTTTCTTATTCCTAGTTGCTTACATTAAAGTGTATATGCACTTCCTCACGGATACATACGAGGTACAATAAGAACAAGCAAAACAATCTCTGAAATTATATTCCCACTGAGCTATCGTGAATACTTTTTTCTTACCAAAAACACCTGGTGCGTGGTATGATGTGCATTGATAATAACTGATGCAGCTTTTTCCTAGGGCAAAGCAAGCATTTACAGCTACATAAGCAGGATGCTGGTGATGAAGTGATTCTTATTACAATCAAAAGATAAGCTTAAACAGCAGGAATATGTCAAGCTCTTGAGGCTCAACTCTCTCTAAATCACCCCCAGAAGGTTCCGTGTATCTTTCTTCCCTCTGCAGTTTTTAAAACTGACAACTGCATTGTGCTGATAACCAATATCTGCATAAATGCTTTTCCTACTGTATGTTAAACTGTACCAAAAAATGTTACAGATAATCTCTAAAAGGTATATCACATATCTCGTAATGATTACATTTTTTTAATGACTAGTCTTTTCATCATACTGAGCCAGAGGCAAGAGTGAAGGTATGCTATTTTTTTATTTTTTTTTTTGGCAACTTTTCTGTCCATCATGCTACTTTGCTCTGCAGTTAAGCACAGTTCAAACCACATAAGCAATTGGGAGCCAGAGCACTGCTCGGTGCCCATACAATCAGATCCCTGGATGAACTGCACAGCAGCATCTTGCCAGTCCAGAGTCTGAAATCATTACCAGCAGAGTACAATTACAGGAATTCAGGGTCCTCAATCATTATGAAAATGCATCTTGTAATACTTACAAAGAGTTGACTCATAAAACTTGCTTTAGTCACATTAAATATTTACTGTTATTGGTTAGTTTAGTCACTCAACTGTAATAAAAACTATCTCCAACTGCCATGCCAACCTTGGATGTGATTTGATCACACCTCATACACAAGGCTCCATCAGCCAGGCAGAAGAAATTGTACCTCCTGCCTCCAAAGGAGTGCCAAGTATAGGCATTCATCCCTGGGAACACCTCCCCCAGATGGGCCAGCTATGTCTCCGTAAGCACTGTGAAACAAACAAAAAGAGGTCATGACCATCTTCAGCTGTTTAGGTAAAGCAAGCTCCTTCTCCTTCCCAAAGTGAAAAGGTTTAATTTATCACTGTAAGTCAGTAGCTTTTTATTTGACTCAGAGTTTTAAAGTCCTCTTACGGCTTTGGCACAGCATCATTTTGTGTATGTCTCTCTAAGGAGAATGTTTCAAATCTTCTATCATTGCAATCAGACATTGCATTTCTTGAGTCATAAACATCAAATACAGTGTTGCACTTTATTGTTAAAAAAATATTTTCTTCCACCCATAGGTGGATTTACTTCATTGCTATACGGTCTTTCATACATATAAGAAAAAAATGTTCTTTTTTCCATAAAAGACATAAATATCGGGTCTAAGTCTTGGGGTTTTCTTCATTTATCTCATCTCTTCCTTTCAATTACATATTTAACATACCCAGTTTCTCTGTATACCCATGAAATTATGCAGTTTTGCTATGATAAAGCTGAAGTCAAAGTGAACACAAAATATCAAAAGGAAATTTGCTTTAAGTGAATACCCTTTATTGTTGCAGTTATTTAGGGTGGAGGTAGCATGTGATGCTGAAAATGACCTAATTACTCATTTACAATTTTTTCTTGAGAGAAGCGCACTGTAATTTAATGTGCAGAGGCTACTGGGAAACATCTCTGATATGGAAATCACCAGCACTAGCCACCAAGGTAAAATTCATGTATAACTGCCTATTCAAAGATCATTTCAGTGCACTTAAAAAAAAAAAAAAAAAAAAAAAAAAAAAAAAGTATATAGGAGCACAATATAACAAAATAATGGTTTCAGAGGCTAAGAGCAAGCATCAGCATTGGTCAGTTTTCTGTTTCCAAAAGCAGTCACAAGTGGATACGTGGTCAATGTTCAGCTGCATGTGAGCCTGCAATGTGCCCACGTTGATCACACCACTGTATTCAGTACTGATGAGGCAACACCTTAAGTACTGTGTTTATTTTGAAGCCCCTCAGAAGAAGAAAGACATTGAGACCTTGGAGCATCTCCAGAGAATGGCAATGAAGCTGTGAGGGGTCTAGGGCACAAGACTTATGAGGAGCTACTGAGGGAACTGGATTGTTCAGACTAGAGAAGAGGAGGCTCAGGGGAGACATCATCAATCTCTACAATTGTCTGAAAGCAGGTCATGGTGTGCTGGGAATTGGCTTCCTCTCCCATGTAACTAGAGGTGATAGGACTAGAGGGAATGGCCTCCGGTTGTGTCTGGAGAGATTCGGATTGGACATTAGGAAAAATTTATCCAAAAAAGTGGTCAGGCATTGGAAAGGACTGCCCAGGGAGATGGTGGACTCACCAACCCTGGAGGTATTCATGAAATGTTTAGATGTTGTGCTGAGGGGCATGTTTTAGTGAAAAATATTGGTGATAGGTGGATAGTTGGACTGGATGATCTTGGATCTTGGAGGACTTTTCCAACTTTGATGATTCTATGGGAAAGAGAAAGAAAAGGGAACAAATCAGATCTAGCTACTTTCTCCCAAGGAGACTTCTTGATCCTAACACAAATAGTTACCCAATTAATAAATGTCAGCAGATCTCCCTTCGAAGTACTTGGCCAATCTTCCTTCAAACCTGTCTCAGCACAGCACTACTTAGTAAAAAGCTCCGAGGTCCAGAACATGTCACATAGAGAACTACATTCCTTTTGTTTTTATCCTGATCCACACCAGCATCATATCTAATCTTCTGAGATCTATATCTGAAAAATACAACAATTGATTCCTTTTCATGCCACTCAGAATAGTTTTGACCTTTCTGACATTTCCAATAAATTCTTTTATTAAGGTTGAAGTGTTGGATGAATCCACCTCAGTTGAAGGTTGAATCCACCTCAGTTACGACCAGATTTTAGAGCGGGTAATAGAAGTAGACTTGCAAAATAATCATACTGATGCAGAGTCCATGGCATTCTCTGGGCTTTTTTTCTTCTAACTAGCATAAAATTGGTCCGGTAGATTGTATACTGATGGACAGTTGAATTAGGTATGTTGCAAAACTGCACTGGATGTGTTCCAGAACATGATCTGGTTTTGTTTAATTCAAGAGTAATCCAGTTCAGATGCTCTAAGGCCATACTGTGTATGAAACAAAGCACAGTAAGCAAGGATTATTTGAACAGAATCATAGAATCATAGAATAATAGAATCACCAGGTTGGAAACGACCTATAAGATCATCTAGTCCAACCATCTCCTCATCACCACTGCCATCACTAGCACTAAACCATATCACGCAGCACGTCATCCAGGCGCCTCTTGAACACTGCCAGGGACGGCGACTCCATCACCTCCCTGGGCACCCATTCCAGTGCCTGACCACTCTCTGAGAGAAACAGTTCTTCCTTATGTCTAATCTAAACCTCCTGTGATACAACTTGCGGCCATTACCCCTTGTTCTGCTCAATGCCTGGGAGAAGAGGCCAGAACCCTCTTCACCACAGCCTCCCTTCAGGAAGTTGTAAAGTGCAATGAGGTCTCCCCTGAGCCTCCTCTTCTCCAGACTGAACAATCCCAGCTCCCTCAGCCGCTCCTCATAAGACTTGTGCTCCAGACCCCTCACCAGTTTTGTTGCCCTTCTCTGGACACACTCCAGGACCTCAACGGCTTTCCTGTAGTGAGGGGCCCAAAACTGAACACAATACTTGAGGTGCGGCCTCACCAGTGCTGAGTAGAGGGGGATGATCACCTCCCTGCTCCTGCTGGCCACACTGTTTCTAATGCAGGCCAGGATGCCATTGGCCCTCTTGGCCACCTGGGCACACTGTCGCCAGTTCCTTACCCAAACAAGTGTATACCTGTTCAGACCATGGGCAGCCAGTTTTCCCAGAAAAAGCATGTGAGAGACCGTGTCAAAAGCTTTGCTGAAGTCTAGGTAGACTACATTGACCTTCTCTCATCTACCAGACTGGTCACCCAGTCATAGAAGGAGATGAGGTTGCCTTTCATGAACCTGTGCTGGCTGGGCCTGATCCCCTGGACACCACACACATGCCATGCAATCTCATCCAAGATGATTTGCTCCATAACCTTCTCTGGTACTGAGGTCAGGCTGACAGGCCTATAGTTCCCCGGATCCTCCTTATGGCCCTTCTTGAAGATGGGAGTCGCATCATCAAGCCTCCAATCCTCTGGGGCCTCACCAGTTAACCAGGAGCGCTGATAGATGGCTGAGAGGGGCTCGGCAATCACCCCCGCCAGCTCCCTCAGCACCCGAGGGTGCAGCCCATCCGGTCCCATGGACTTGTGACAGTCCAGACAGAGGAGGATCTGTCTCCACTGGAATCGCTGGGGGCATATTCTGAGCAGCATCCCAGACTTCCAGATCGGGGCATATAAAGCCCAGAGGATAACTGATCTGGCTATTAAAGGCAGATGTAAAGAAGGCATTGAGGATCTCAGCCCTCTCCTTGTCCTCAGTGGCCTCATTCCCTCCTGCATCAAGTATAGGATGAGAATTATTTTTGGTTCATCTTTTACTGTTGATATATTTATAAAAGGATTTTTTGTTGTCTTTTACTGCAATGGCCAACCTGAGTTCAAGTTGGGCTTTCACCTTCCTAACTTCCTCCCTGCATACCTTAGCTACTTCTTTGTAATCTCCCTAAGTAGCCTGTCCCTTCTTCCAGAGGACATAGACTTTCTTTTTCTCCCTGAGTCTCAACAGTAGTTCCCGGCTTATGTTTTTTTAAAACTAGCTGTGTGATCTGAATTTAAGGGGCAAATGTACTGTGTTTTTTCCCTGAACAGATGCTGTTCCACGCCTCTGAATTGTCCTTGTTGCTGTTCTCTGAAATTTTTGCTCTTTAAAGACAAACTTTTTGACAGGGGAGGACTGCAACTGCACGCATATTCAAGTGTGGGCAAACTATGTTTGTTCCCACAATTATGTCTTCAGTTTTCTCCTCTATTCCTTTCCTAATATTTCAGAATATTTGCTTGCTTTCCAGACAGTTGCTAAGCACCAAATTGACATTTTCATGGTACTATCCACAAACTCCATCTGCCCAAGGTCTCACTTCTGAGTCCTAATTGTCTCTCAGAATGCAACATTTTCTATGCAAAGTCAGAACTGTCCTTCTCTGTGTGCTTCACTTCACATTTATCTATTGATCTGACTTTTGGCAGATACGTATGAGCTTTAAGAACTGATAGAAACATTGTATGCCATGCAAAAACCAATTAATTTGTTATGCTACAACATTCTTTTGAAACATATAACCATTATTATATCAACTTACACATTATTATTTCAATTTTTGGAGAAACCCACTTGGACAAGCAAGTATTAATTAGAGAATGTCCA
Source organism: Tympanuchus pallidicinctus (assembly GCF_026119805.1). Taxonomy (NCBI): domain Eukaryota; kingdom Metazoa; phylum Chordata; class Aves; order Galliformes; family Phasianidae; genus Tympanuchus; species Tympanuchus pallidicinctus. The sequence continues at coordinate 48,234,897 of NW_026294769.1, forward strand.
CCAAAGAAGCAAGGAATTTCCACTATATCTATTCTAACTCTAATGCATTAAAAAATCACTACAGCTAGAAAGGAACCCTGGAAAATGCCTTCTAGTACAGTTTCTTCTAGCAGAGATCCTTCCAAACAAAATGCAGCTTGGGAACACTAGTATCACATCATCACCTTGTGTTACCATGTCAGAGAAGAGCATCCAAAAGTTAATTATGTTTTTGAATTGCTTGGCTGCTCCTTATCGTTTGCCGGGAGCTGCCTTTAGAAGGGCAATCAGGTGCTCTAGGCACTGGCATTCTCTGATAATAATAACATAAGTTCAAATAAGCACAGCTAAGCTCCCCCTTCTTCATATTGATATATTAAGGGTTTCCAGATTCCTTATCTGGACTCTTCAGACATTTAAATCGTTTAAATATTTCACACATTAAATAGAAAGCTGCTGAATATTTTCTCCTAAACACATAAAGTCAGTAGATGAGATCTAGAGAGTTATCAAAAATGGTAAAAAATAAAAATAAAAGATTAAAGATACACTGATACTGAGATATAATATGGCAAGAATACAACAAAGATCTTAGCTAGACAGTACATAATATTTTTCTTTAGGGGAACAGCTTCCCTAAAAACAGTTGCATTTTAATTTCAGATTTTCAATTAATTAATTGGTCCAAAAACTTGTATTTTAGCCTTCTTTTTCTTTTCTACGAGAAGCCTTTTCAATGATGATAGCTAATGAATGTTCCAGAATTACTGTACAGACTCCTGAAAAAGAAGGGATTAGTTTGAAAATTATTAAATACACATACACAAACAAACTGAATTACCAGAGGAATTTTAAGTAATATTTCACTATAAACTTGCTGCAATCAGCCTCCATGCTGGCTGACGTGCTATCGCAGGAGGGGCACTAATCAGGACTACCACAGACCTGCTTATGTGCTTTGCCCTGTGAACCACAAAGGCACATCAATGCAAGCTGCTAGTGCAGATGAAGTCACAGTAGGATAATGACAGCCATGTCAAAACAGATTATATCTGTAAACAGGCCAAAATAGGCTAAAGACAGTAAAGGCACCTTTATGTGAAGGTGCCTCATCTGTGAGGCATTAACATTTTAAAGTGTTGTGTCCTAAGCTTGGGGAAGTGGAATGTCCTCAAAATAAGTGTGTACAAGTTCATACTCATACCTGCACCCATCCCTGAAAACTTTTCTTTGAAGAAGCAGATAAGAAGATTATTTTAGAGAAGACCTTCTCCATAAATTTTGAACTGTACAATCATTTATTGATCCAGAGAAGTTTGATTTGTTATGAATCTCTATTTTTCCCTACAAAAGTGTGACTGAAAAGTTCAGAGATTTCACTTCTACTCATGGTCTGTGTTTTCTTGTTCCAGTATGCTGAGTGAAGATATTTCATAGCTCTAACTTGTAAATTAATGTAGCAGTTAAAATAAATTATGGTCATTTTCAGTGATCTATTGGTATAACTCATTTAGCAACATGTCCTAAAATTGCATACAGAAAATATCAGAATTTTAGCAAGTGCATTGATTGACAATTATGTTCAAGACTGTGTATAATACCCGCAACTAGGTACGGTAAACTCAAAACAATACATGAAAATAACATACATTCAGGCCAATATATGATAGAATAATCTTAAAAGATCATGTGGCATGGAAATAAACCTGTTAAAGGAAGGATTTACTATACTCCATGGGTGAGCTTTGAAGAAGCTTCCACTGTATTCAATTACTATTGATTCATTAGGTACATGAACTGTACAGCTCTAATTAAAAACCTTTCTCTTTCCTGCTTTGAAACCAGCAGGGATCCTTAAATAGATTTACTCTGAACTGGAAAAAAGTGATAAAAAGATTAATTAGAAAAATGCTAACCCAAATTCCCCAGCCTTCTTTGTGTCAATTTCCAAGTAACAAGTCATTGTCTTCCTGGCTCTCCTTAAGCAGAAGCATTAGATGATGTACTTTCCTAAGCTCTTTGAAACCTTGGCTTCAGCGTGAACTTGCTTTGGCATGTCCCACAGGCACTCACTGCTTGCTCACACGCAATGTCATTTCAATCTCTGACTTGGGAAGAATGCAGAGATGGAAATCCCAGGCAGAAAGGACACAGAAAAGGAGGAATGGTTTTATTTGACTAACCAGGCTTCTGACACACCAACTCAGTGAGCCTTTTCCATTTTAGAGGAAGGTCTGACAAGACATGGTGCTGGGAAGGAATCTGGCCTGGGAGGGTTTCTACTGTGAAGCTGCAACAGAAGAACCAGGGAATAACTTGCCAGTGGTGAATTGTGCTGAACTTCCTAGCCCATGCTAGGAAGTGCCCATGCATGCAGGTGTTTAAGAGATGTGTGGATGTGGTACTAAGAGACAAGGTTTAATGGCAGTCTTGGTAGTGTTGGCTGTTTGTCTTGTTAATTGTGAAGGTCTTTTCCAATCAAAAAATTAAGTCTATGATTTTATGATCCTATGATTCTACTTTCTCAGTCATTTTTATGGAATAGAAAATTCCACCTCTGACCTTTAATTAACCCATAAATTCCTTTAACATATACACCTGCATATGTGTTACTGGACTCAATGGATTTTCCTAGTGAAAGACTTCTTAGACTCAACTGACTTCAGATAATTTCCAATACAGTTCCTTAGTTCTGCTTCATTTTTCAGTGTCTTCCTGCTTTGTGATGAAATAATATTTGCTGGTGAGAAAGGATAAAAATTTCCCTATGCCTGCTATATCCAATGCTATGTAATTGTGCTAATGTAATTGTGACAAGATGCAGTTTAATCAAGGTTCTTCCAAGGTATTTACTACTGCTCAGCTTGCACCAGGAATCTGTACCAATCTGCACCAATCTTTACAAAATAATAAATTTTCACCAGTTGTCATGATCTCTATATACCATTCAGACAAATGCTGGTCTAACACCAGGACTGTTTTTTCAACTTAAGTATGCCTTAGTCTGTCAAGAGAACAGAAGGAGGAAGACATTCCTTTTGTAAATGTAACAAGAAAAATGTTAAGAGTATCATTATTTTAAACTGAGTTGGGCAGAGTGGAGAGTAATATATAGCATAGAGCAATAGAGCATGGAATGGACTAAACAACGCACCGAACTTCATTTCATCAGCAATTTGCTGACTATCATTTCATTTACCTGCATCAATAAGTGCATCTAATAAGGAACAAATCCCATTCCATTCTTCTGAACAGGTGCAGTTCTGCATTATGGAGTAATTTCATTTTCACAACATCACTAGAAGAATGCTATCTTCTTCATACTGGGGATACTTTCAATCTAGCTTAAAATATAGGCTGGCAATAACTTAAACAATGCTACAGACCCCGTTCCCCCTCTCTTTCTTCAACAATTCCCTATGTTCACATATTATTTTCAGATGCTGGGAAAAGAGGGCAAAGTTTTAAAAAAACTCTGAAGGCCACAAATTTCATTTTCTTATAGGTCATTTTCATAGTCCAAACCCCTACACTAGAAAATGACTAAGTCACTGCACAATTATTTGAAAATTCAGTGCTTTGTTTCTTTCACAGCTTTATGTGAATATAGAAAGAATTATCTACATATCCAAAGGATAAATTTAATTTTAACAGGCTCTGTTTCCGCTAATTGCTAAAGCCAAAAGAAAGTCTGTCAAAGGCCAATAATTCCCCAGCATCTTCTGCAAGATGAATGTATATTATCAAATAAGATTACATATTACATTCATCCTTTAGAGGGCATTCTGTGAATAGGGAATATGCTCTGGGTAACACTGAGGGTCAGATCTACTCTGGTATTTATTTCCATATCTCCTCTTAATACAATGAAAATTGTGGGTTACACTGCTTACAGACATTACTCTTTGTTTTTAAATATTTATTCTTAAAGCTTAAACTGACCTAAAACTTTTCAAATGGTTCTACATTTCTTCTCAATAGATTTCATGTGTACTTTTCAACTGTTAAATTCTATTTATGCTTTTCTATAGATTGAACTCATCTGAAGTCAAGAAGTTGAGCCAGCCAAGGGGAATGGTTGTAGTTTGTTGCCCCATACCCTTCACCACTTGGAAATGTTTTGTATCTGAATTATCAGTTCCTAGGTTTAATGAAGTAGGTATATTTAAAAGGAGAATTCTAGATACCACTGTGTTCACAATTAATTTCAAGAGTTTTATCAAAATGTCATTCCATAAAAATAAAAGACTATTTTAAATTGCAGGTGATCTCTGGTTCATTCATAAGAATCATAGAATCATAAAATCATAGAATCATTAAGGTTGGAAAAGATCTTCAAGGTCACCTAGTCCAACCATCAACCTGTCACCATTATGCCCAATAAACCACGTCCCTAAGTGCCACATATACGCATTTCTTGAAGATCTCCAGGGACGGTGACTCCACCACCTCCTCAGGCAGCCTGTTCCAATATTTGGCCACTCTTTCTGAGAAGAATATCCGACCTGTACCTCCTTGGTGCAGATCAAGGCCATTACCTCTCATCACTAGTTACCTGGGAGAAATGGTTGACTCCCACCTCATTAGAACTTCCTTTCAGTTAGTTGTAGAGAGCGAAAAGGTCTCCCAAGCTTCCTCTTCTCCAGATTAAACAATCCCAGTTCCCTCAACCACTCCTCATAAGACTTGTGCTCCAGATCCCTCATCAGCCTCGTTGCCCTTCTCTGAACATGCTCCAGGGCCTCAATATCTTTCTTGTACCGAGGAGCCCAAAAACAAACACAGTACTCAAGGTGCAGCCTCACCAGTGTCAAGTACACAGGACAACACAGGACACACCTTCTGGCTTCTGCTAACTACAATATTTCTGATAGAAGCCAGGATGCCAGTGATCTTTTTGGACACCTGGGCACACTGCTGGCTTGTATTGATTCAGCTGTCAACTAACATCCTCAGATCCTTTTCTTCCATGCAGCTTTCCAGACACTCTGTCCCAAGCATGCAGTGTTGCAAGGGATTGCTGCAACCAAGTGCAGGACTTAGCACTTGGTCTTGTTGAACTTCATCCCACTGACTTTTAGTCTAGTCTACCCAGAACCCCTCTGTAGGGCCTTCTGACTCTCAGGTACATAAACACATCTTCCCAAATTAGTGTTAACTGCAAATGGATTTAACTCCATTCACTACTACTCTCTGGGCCAGACCATCAAGCCAGTTTTTTACCCAGAAGAGTACACATATCTAAGCCATAGACTGTCTGCTTCTCCAGGAGAGCACTGTAACTAAAATTTTTTACTAAAGCCTAGGTACAGTACAACCACAGCCTTCCCTTTTCCCAGCAAGGAAGGTTATGGAACAGACTGACTTAAGGCTGACAGGCCTGTAATTCCCTGCACCCTCTTTCTGGCCTTTCATATAGGTGGGAATCACATTAGCAAGTCTCCAGTCATCTGAGACCTCCCCATTTGAACAGGACTACTGATAAATGATGGAAAGCAGGTTAGCAATCACTTCTGCCATGTCCCTCAGTGGACACGGTGGATCCCATCTGGCCCCATGGACTTAAGACAGACCAGGTGGAGAAGCAGGTCTCTGTTTCCTCTTTAACGGTGGGGTTTATTCTATTCCCCATCCCTGTCTGCTAGCTCAGGAGGCTGAGTACCCTGAGGATAACTGGCCTGACTATTAAAGGCAAAAGTAAAGAGGGCAGTGAGAACCTCAGCCTTTTCCACATCCTCCATGGTAATGTGCCCACTGCATCCAACGTGTTAAGATGAAAATCCTTCTTGGTCCTCCTCTTGTTGTTAATATATTTATAAAAGCATTATTTATTGTCTTTAACAGTGATGACCAAATTAAGATTCGCTGGACTTTCACCTTTGTAATCTTCTCTCTAGCAACTTCGTTTTGCTTTTCCCTTGTTGCCTGCCCTTTTTTTCTCAAAGTCTCAGCAAAAGTTCACCAGGTCAGCCTTCTTCCCTATTGGCTCATTTACAGCACAGGTCTGTTCCTGCACCTTTAAAATTTCTTGATAAATGTCCAGTCTACCTGGATCTCTTTAGGACTGACTCCCAGTGGTCTCTCAATCAATATCCTAAGCAGATCAAATTCTGCCCTTCAGAAGTACAAGACAGCAGTTTTGCTGACTCTCTCCATGTCAACAAGAATAGAGAACTCTACCATTTTGTGGTCACTCTGCTTTCGACCACCACATTTCCCACCATTCCTTCTCTGTATACAGCAGGTTTAGTGGGGCACTTCCTCTGGTACACTCTTTTACCAGCTGTGTCGGGAAGTTACACTCTACACACTCCAAGAGTCTTCTAAACTTCTTCCTATTTTCTGCACTGTATTTCTAGCAAATGTCAGGTAAGTTGAAGTCCCCCATAAGAACAGAGGCTAGCAATGGCACGATTTCTGATAGCTGATCACAGAATATTTCATCTGTCTCTTCATCCTGATTGGGTGGTCTGTAACAGATTCCCAGGAAGATGTTAGCTTTAGAATTAACATTACAGGCTAATAATGAGTAAAAATATACAAAGGTCCCTAGCACACTATTAAATATTTTATTTAGTCCTTTGGTAGAAGTGACTTTTGCTATGAATTTCTTGAAAGCTGTCCTCACTGGTGCTTCTACTCATATGGTTATGGAAACCAGAAAAGTAAGGACAAGTGGACTACATGCAAGTTCCAGCAATAAAAAAGGACAGAAAATCTTGAAATATAAGATACAACTGAAAGAATCAACCAACTTCGATCGAAGAAATGTATGGACAGTTCAAAATATATTGGGATAATGTAAAGGAACTAAATGAGAGGAAAGGGGTATTTTTACTAAACAAATAAAGAAAATACATGAAGAGATTCGGTTGGTAAAAGAAAAGAGGGGATTGTGTATTGTGAAGGCTTTCTAACAAAATGAGAAATCGGATCCTCAAAATCTCTTTAGGCTCAAAGAAAGTCCAAGATCTTTCTTGCAATCACTTAAAACAGGTATGGTTAAACGTTGGGAGCACACTTCCATGAAGAAAATTCAAAATGTACTTAATCTTAGCTTTTATTAATATCTTACCCTGTGAAAATAAACACATTCTTTGATGTTATTTGAATGTCAAAAGTTGGTATTATGCATGTGTCAGTGAGTTAACTGATGGCATAAAAGATGAAACTAGAGGGTGGGTTTTCAAAAATTCCCATCTGAACTCCTGTACAAAATCTGAAAGATTACATAAGTTTGAGCTGTTGGTTTATGTAAGCAAATATGCAAAACTACCCATAATGTTTACTGTGCAGCAATAACTGTCAAAGGAGAATAAAAAAAAATTAAATTTCTGTACATATTCTGTTTCCTAGAAAAAGCTGCATTGTCATTTGTACGTTGAAATGAAACCCAAAGCAAGTTATTCACAGCATCAGCAGCACTGTTTTCCCTATCATTGTAATGCTACCTTGTGCTCTGAAGTATACAAGATTTCTCTTTCAGCATGTTATTTTCACTGACAAAATTTTGCCAAATAAAGACAGATTTTTATGAGAATAAATGTCATCTTTTCCACCAGTAAAAGTTTTACATCCCTCAGAACTGCCAGAGCTTGACAATTTTAACTAACTTTCCAGCACCTTCTGAATACATCTCATTGACAACATTTTTTTGCAATACTAAAAACTCAAGTATTCCTAGTAAGGATAATTTTAAAATTCACACTATGTCTCTAAAATCAATCAGATATCTACAGGACAGCATAAGAACTCTCAGAGGCACGTATGACCTTTCAGATATATTTATTTTCCTACAATCTCAAAGAACACAAAAAATAATGCAGTAAACATTTCCCAGGGAGACTAATAGTTCCCAGTTGAGAATCCAGTTGATAAACTAAGAACTTTAAGGAAAGTATTTATAGGGTTAAAAAATGCAAAAAGGGAATTTAAATAAAAAAATTAAAAAAATCAGTATTTATCAGGACCAGGACAAATTTCATGTACAGCATGATTTGGGGAAAGTGAATTCAAAATCCAAGTTTATATGGATTTCGTAGGTATATGTAGGTATCTGTGAGTTTGTGTTTGTAAGGTCATCCAAGCCTCTCCCATTTACTCATTCAATTTTTCTTGAGACACTATTTACCACAGTATACTGCGGTTAAAATGTAGTTTGAGACCCTTGAGAAATGTCATCTATATTATTTTTTGCATGTTTGTTAAATATTAAAATGTGTAAGTTACCAAACATCTGACTAAGAATGCCTGTATTTTTTGAGACTGTGTCCATGTCTTTTAAATAACATAAAAGGCAAACTACACCAGTTTGTTAGATGTGTCACTGTGAGCATACACAAAACTGTCCTAGAAACCAACTACAAAAAAGAACAGACAAGGCAGAAAGTTTGGGGTTGGAATTTATGCCTTCTCTCTTTATTCTAAACTTACCTGAAGAACAGCAAGTCCTGAAAACAGAGAGAGACTATCCAGCATTAGAAAGAAGGCAGGTCTGACTATGCAGAAATGGTGATCCTGTTTTTAAAGCAGAGCTGAGCACATCAAATGTACATTCCTCATTCTGTGAGAGAAAACCAGTTGCATACAGACACCTCAGAGAGCAGCCTAAACACAATTATCAGCAGCCGAAATAGTAGTCCACCTTCCAGACAGAAAGACATCTGACACATCAGTCTGAAAATGATTGGCAAGTCAGCTTCAGTTCTCACTTCTGTTTCAGATGCAGCTGAGGTTCAGCCAGGTTCACTTTGAATTTAATTAGGATTCTGGTAACATCAAGCTGCTGTCACAGGCAGTGATCAGAAAGCAGTGCAGAATCAGCCTTTTCCGAGTGTCTGTATTTAATTTTTATTAGAGAGGGATGACTTTATATCTAAAATTAATGCTTGAGAAAACAAAGTTAGATGATGCAAATCTGTCCTCTGCTTTCATAGCAGCCACAAATAGTTACCTGAATCCCTAGCAGCATTTGTGACAAGAGTACTCCTCCACAGCATAGCGTGACTGGCTCAATATTATTTCCACATAAAATTCAAGGACATGTATAAATCCCATGAAGCTCTTCTCTGAGTTTAATACTGTACAGAGTGACACCTGCCTCATTATCTCTGATAGAGTCTGCTCAGCCCTGCTCATTAGAGTAGGTGTGATACGCATGGAAAAAAACAAAGGGACTGCAATGCCCAAGAAAAAACTAACTGCTAGAAAGAAAGAAGCCAGAGAAGCCTGAGCTGGACTTCAGCTCAGTACAGGAGCAGAAGTTTTGTATAGTACCATCCATCATCAGGGTTGTAGATAATAATGCTTGTGCTTTCACTGCCTAGCTTCAGCTACAGGACTCATGCAGGCAATGCCTTTTTTTCCCCCCCTCAGTCTTAGCAGAACAGCTGATACATGTATGTGATGGTTATTCTTTACATGAATCCATTTCAGAAATGCTTTTCCTGACAAACCCAGGGGAAATCAGAGTGCAATTCAGTTAATGAAAGCAAATGGGGTCACCTATCACCTGCAGCCTGATGGATCATCTGATAGGGCACTGGAAACATCTGTATACTCCAAAGAACACAGCAGTTAAGATTTCACAGAGGACAGTGAAGTAGTTGCCCCCAAGTAGTTCATAGATGGAAGTAGAGGATCTGCCTTATTGATGAATTCAGACTTCATAACAACTAGGCTTGACTAACGTTAATGTGAAGATTCAAAGTGAGTAGCAGATGACGTCTGAAATAATTTAGATTAATGATGTTTTTTAATTAATTTCAAGGTCCATTGAGCACAGTCCTGTTAAATCTAAAACTTGTGCATAACAGGGTAAACATTTCTAAAGCATTTACTTAAGCAATACCTAAAGTCTGATATGAACTTAACTGTGAAAATCCAATAGTAACAAAGTTAGGACCTTGGTGTCATTCCTCACTGACATCTGCATTTAGTTTTGCTACATTTTATGACTGGGAATTTAAGAGAAAAAATTCTGAGGACTCATGTGGGGACAGAGTAAAATTTAAGATTCTGTCTATAACTGTGTCTTTCATCATTTTCAGTGGTATAAACCAGTTTCATTGTAGTTTTCAGATCTGAACGCTCTGTATTTTTCCCAAAGGTTCCTTCACAGTACGATGGGGGATTGTGACCAGCTGTGAGCTTCTGCACAGAGGGTGAACCAGTCTCCTTGGCAATGATGAAGAACGGTGGCTGCATGTGGTTCAGTGCTGCTGCTGTTCACCTGGTTGCAGCATTTTGGTAGGGAGAGGAATCTCCACTTAATAACTTGTAAGGAGATCCCCTAAAACATAAATCTCTGAAACATCCCATTGTTACAAAGTAAAATGGAGCTGTAAGTGCACTGCTTACAGCTATGTGTTGTACTGCTGATAGCTACATTTTAAGGGTGTTGTGTTATTAACGAGATGAAAAGCATTTCAGAGATCACAGATGGACTTCGCTAACTGGACAGGACAGCATTTAATGAAGACAGCTCAAAGGCTGTTGCAGTTCTAGGAAGAAATATTTAGAAAACTACAACACAGCATTCTTCAGTTATTTAACCAAGTTCTTCTTGCCTCAATAAGAAAAGGTGCTTTCATTTTGGAAATGAGGGACAATCACTGTGGCCTCCCCCAGCTCCAACATACCCAGTTTCTAATCAGAGCAGAGAAAAAGATGGTTAAATGATTTGCTGGCAAAGTACCCAAAAAAAGCCAGGTAGAGATCAAAATCATCTCTCACCCTCAGAATAATGTGGTAACAGCAAATACATCATAACTATGGTCTCCACCTGTTCCCCATGATACCTGGGAAGGAACTTGCCTGCAGCATGCTAAATAAAGACAAATTAGGAAGCGTTTGCTGAAGAATTTGCCTAGGTTGTTAAAATCAGTGGAAATTTTTCTTCAGAGATTCTGACAAGGAAAACCACTTATGCAAAAGCATCCAAACTTTCTAAAAGAAATTTCATTTTTCTCTAGGAAAAAAAGAGATGCAGTCTCCTGTCAGGAAAATCAAAATGATGGGTTTTTGATTGCCCACCTGCAGGTATCCCATCCATTATGCTCTCTGCTCTCAGTAAGAAAGCAAGCAGGCAACAGCAGTCCCTCAGGAGGCTGCTTGCTACCTGCTGCAGCCATCATAATCTACCACACCATTAAGGCACTAGGTATTCCTTTCACATATTCCCGCTTACCTAACAATTATTATTATTGTTGTGTTGTTTCAGATAAACTGTGCTCTAGGCAGCCTGGTCTAGTGGTTGGAGACCCTGCCCACAGTAGGGGGGTTGAAACTAGATGATTTTTGAGATCCTTTTCAACCCAGGCCATTAAATGATTCTCTGATGTTTTCTATTTGTATAGATCACATTTCAGTAATTCTTAAAATCCATTCTGACTCCAGACAGGAACACATTGCAGGAGAACAGCTCCAGGAAAGGACCTGCCAAATTCTATCTCAGAAGGTAAATTGCTTTTTACTCAGTCTTCTAGGATATGCTGAAAGCTCTCTAGCTACAGAGCAATGTACAAAATGCATTATTTCTGCCAATATGGATCCACACCTGTATGAAAGTTTAATTTCCATATAAACTTCATGGGACATGGAATGTTATCCCTGGAGTCTAGGAGGAATTAAGTAAAATAAGATGCTAATGAATGGCATCGCCTGAGATAAAATCAAAGGGGGGAAACAAAGGGGGATGTTGTAGTTTATAAAAATGTCTTGAGACAAACAGAGTTCTCTCTCCTTTGCAGAATTTTTCTTTTACAACCACATCAACAATTCTGACTCCAAAATTTACTAAAATTTTAACTAATAATCACAGTGACAGTCCTAGACACTAGTATGTTTGCAATCAAAACTGCCTCTGCAGAAAGAATTGAGACAAATGGCATAAGTGTATGCCACTGATTGAGTATAAGCTGCACAAACCAAAAACAGAAACCAGGTGTAAGGGAATAAAGAAGTAGCAAGTAGCAAGCATCTGCAAGAAAACTGCAGATTTGCAGCTGGACAACCTCTTTTACTAGGCTAGATGGTTTGTTTGCAAAAGCACGGGTAGATGCCAAAGCATCCTTAAATTTGGCGAGCCAAGGCCTCTATCTAGTTCTTCTAAGGAGCTTTGCAGAAAGAGACAGAGCATTCTGAAACTGACATGTAGTTCAATGTTAGGACTGATACCATGGTTGTTCACTGCCAATTCAAGCCTGCAAACAGCACTGACACGGACAAAGGCTGAGTAGATTATTTTTAAAGGAACAGTACTTCTGCTACCTTGCAGCATCTTGCTGCCTTTTGTTGTTATCTCTGCTTATATGACCTTTTTCTACCACTCAATTTTGTTCCAGGGCAAAACCATTGTGTGATTCTGCAAAATTTCCAATTTGTTTCTTTTTCATTTCATAAGGCACCAGACACCCTATTTTCATCTGTGTCTTCACCCTTCTCTGCGACACTGATGTCAGCTATGAGCAATATTCCATTATTCCAGTATCCAACACAGAGACTCTTATGTAAGAATATATTACATGCTAAGGCCAAAATTCCAGTTGCTCTGTATCTCCACTTCAGTCTTAATTGTGTGAATGAGTATGTCTGAAAATCAATCCCACAAAGTCTTGCTCAAATTCTCTATTACATTTGTACATCTATTTGTACATCTGCCTTAGAGCAGGTCCAGAGTGGGTAGAGAGATTACCACCCTCTTTGATCTCAAGATCAGCATTGTAGGCTCATCATGAAAGAAAACCTCTGAGAACACTTGGGATTTGTATCTCCAGAACCAATTCTCTGAGGCACTGACAATATTTTACATCACTGTCACTACATGGTTTCTTAATATCACGAATACATCAGCCCTTGCATCCCTTGGTCCTCCTTGAAAATTAGTTTTCACTGTCGTTGTCAAGCTTTCTGTCCAAGGACACTGTCATCAGAGTCACCTCAAACTTCTTTCCTTCTTGGCCATAGCTAGCTTTTACAAGATCTCTGCTTTCTTCTCACAAAGCTTGTTTTTCACTTCGGACTGCAGCCTGCCTTGTCCTGGATGGACGGGTCACTTCAGTGGGTAATGGTCCCCAAGGGACAGACCAGAAGACATTCACTTGAACTGGAAATACTGTTGAACATAATATTAGATTTCTTAACCTCTCACTACAGCTTTTTCCCACATTCCAAAAACATTGCAAGGCTTCTCATTGTCAAGCAAAGAGATCACAGAATCACAGAGTTGAAGGGACTGGAAGGATCCTCCAGAGATCATAGAGTCCAACCGCCTTGCAGGGGGTTGCAGGCCCTCTACAGCAGGCTGCTCATGTTGAGAGCTTTCTGCTTAAGACTAATACTATGTTTAAAAGTATGCTTAGCATTATGACAATATAATGCTGTTCCTTTACTTTGCTGAAGGCGTCCATATGAAATATTAAATGGCTTGGAAAATCTGGCAAAGTCAGCAGTGGTGCTGTTCTCTTTTTTTACTCTAAGAAACAAAATACAAACTGTTCCAATATAGCTTCGCCAAACACCAAAAAGCTTTAATCTGTCTTATTTCTCCATTTGTGGTAGTGTGTCAGCATTGTATCTGGACATTATTCCATCATTTATTTTATCATCTCTTTCCTCTTTCCTAAAAGTACCACGAAGATAAAACTGACTTATAACCAGCAAATACTAGCCAGGGATTGCTCTCAGTCTTTCTTCATAATCAAATTCTAAATTCAGAAGAATATCCCGATCACATGTAGCTGGTCTTTCTGTTGTTTGCTAAAAATCACAGTCTCATTTGAATATGTCATTAGACGTATTCCTGATGGGGCCAGACAAATGGAATACTGAAAAACAACTATACTCACTGAACAGATCACACAATTATAAATACTTCCAGTGTGGAAAGGTCAGATTTCCTACTGCCCCAGCATCACCCCTCAGGCCAGCTGGGGACATTTGGGATATGCTCAGGTCCTCTGCTAAAAATACGAGGATATAGATATGACAAATTAGAAAATTTACCACTTCATCAAATATGTATAAAATTTGGAGTCACATTTACCTACAAACAAGCCACTTAGGTTAGTACATCACTACTTGTCTTTCCCCCAGGACATGGGATTCCTTTGTCATTTCCTATATTCACATCTCGTTCCAATCTTGTTTTTGACTAGTAGCTTTTCTAGGTTTTGACCTCTTTTCAAGGACTTTTTCTTCAGGACGGAGGGAGGAGTGTCTCAGTGTGATAACAAATGCATTTAGTTCATCCTTGAGAAAACACATCCCTTAACTTCTATAACACAGAATCTAAAAGCTTGCAGTGTTGTACTGTACTTCAATTCCCTATTTTCACTTCTGATATATTTGCCCTTATTATTTAGTTTGGTTACCCCGAGCTTAGGTTCACAGAATAAGGGCCTATTAAAAAGCTTTGCTTTTTCTCCCTCTCCACATAAATCTATTTCTTACATCTCTTCAACTAGGGCTCTATTTCAAAGTATTTTACATAGATTCTTGCCTTTTTTCTTTTTTTTTTTTTTTTTTTTCAAACAACTTACAGATCTTCCTTATACATTTTGGTAGAATTCTGTTCCCTGTTCTTTGACTGTATCATCAAAGTATAGATATTTCTCTTCTTTCTCCTCACTCCAGTCTTAAAACTCAAATATATTTGTTGGATGCAGGCCATACAACCTTGCTGCTGTCTCCTAAGCAAAGCGTAGAGTGTCAATAATTGACCCAGTTGTTGTGGTCTAATTTAGATTTATTTTATCACATACTCTGATCTCTAACTAAAACACTCTACCCACTCATCAGTCTAAGCATAAGTAGGCATCCTTACAATAAAAACTTGGATGCTCTTCAGAATAGCAGCTACTTCTTTTATTAGGCATGATACACAGTTTTTCAATCAGTAAATATTTCTTTGTGCAACCAAACTCAGGAAATGATAGTTATGTTATTCATATTTTTGGGATAGCACAGCATAATTTACCTGCATTCATTGTCACATATCTGACAACTGATTTACAGCTTTTAACACCTCAATACTCACCTAAAGATAACCACTGGTAGCCGTCTTGTTATTGTTCCCCTGGCACCTCAAGGATGTTTATTTATGGGCCTCTGCCTGTCTTCCTGTCACTTTGGCCCTGTTCTCATGTCAGCAGATCTGAGCCTGTGTCATCAACTGTATTTCTCAATGTCATTATAGAATAATCATTTGTATTTCTACTAATTTTTCACTAAGCCTTGATCAAAACTAAAGTCACTGTCTAGAGCTGTCATAGCTTTCAAGTATCATCTTTTTTCCTAAGTCATTATGTAGGCTTTCCTCTTCACTGTTGAGACAAACAGAAAAAAGCAAGCATATCACTATAGAACAGAAGCTTTCTGAGACCCTAATTTTGTGTCCTGCTATATGATTATGATATTTCAACCATATTTGTATAAGCTTGTCTTTTTTTCTTTCTACTATTTCATAGTAGCACCAGTCCTCATCAGTGCTTCAGCTCCTCCCCAAAGTACTCTCCATTACTGACATACCACAATCTCACTTCCACAGCTTCTCTTTTCAGCTTCATTGCAATCAAAAACTAAAGTTGCTAGTTCTTTCCCGCTCCTTGCTCAAATGGGAACGGAGTATAAAGGATAATTTCACCTGAGACTTGATTTTGCTGTACATAGCAGCTGACAAATATTTTTAGCAGTCCTTCACATATGACTCTACTGCTTTTCAACATGGCAGTACAACACTTCTTTTCACTGGGTTGCTAATGTCCCTGATGCATTTATTGTGTGTATGCAGTTCAACTTCTAGCTATACTTATAAAGATTCTCCTGTTGTATTTCCCATTGTTAACATGCCATATATGATTAGCTAACAAAAGAACATATGTGAAAACATTTAACTTTCTGTATTTAATAGTCAATTTAATAAAGCCTAACATTCCAACAGATATGCTCTTTAACAGAGCAACTTCTATTGGGAATTCAAGATCTTTTTCAACAGCAGTCTACATCTGCAAGAACATTTTTTCTAATGTCAACAGAAGTTGAAGCAACATTAAATTTTGCCAAACTCCAGATGCAAAGCTTTTTTTTTTTTTTTTTTCCTTTAAACAGTCTTCAGAGTAAAAAGCCAAAGTCTCAAAGACTGGAGCTTAGAATAAACCATACAAAAAAATAAGGACATAACTCTTCAAATCTGTTGACAACTGTAAGCAAACCACTTCTTCAGTTTCACAGATAAGCAAAACCAGACTATCTATGTGAAAACATTACTTGATTATAAAACTAGCTAGACATCTCACACTAATGCTGAGACAGGGTTTCTAAAATTCCGGGTCAATGAACAGTGGAAGCTTTGTCCTTTAGTGTGAAAAAAAACAAGCCTAACAAACAATACATCTACTAACACAACAAACACAAGCACCATAACATGTTTTTAGACAACAGGTGTGTTTTAATATGCCTAAATGATACATGCTTATGCCTATATTATTTGAAAAAGTATGAGGTGGAAATGGGATTGCTAGCATTTCTGAAGCACTGGAGCAATACAAGAGGTCAGAATATCACTACTCCGTTTTCTTGAAATTATTTTTCTTCAATACTCTTAATGCAAACTGCAGTCATATTATCAAGTTTAAAGGACACTTTACTATATGCTTCATCAAATTTTCTTTTCTAGCACACATCTTTCCATTTTTATAATGGCCTGAAGAATTGTATGAGGGTGAAATGGCAGATGGCCTCACAAAGTTATTTACGTTTCTGTTGTGTGTTCCACAGCCCACAAAACCTGCTGTGCTTTATCAGGATTTTTATATTCTTTGCTCACAGAATTCAGAATAACTTCTTCGAACAAGCTTTGCCTTACTATTCCAATTTCAATCATCTTACTGTTGAACTGCCAGTATGTGAGTCTGAAAGCAGCTGTAAGATAACTGATTTGATGAGGCATGTCTTTTCACTTGTGTTCAGGACAGTACAATGCTAATCCCACATAATGTACAGTAAAAACAAAATTTCACCTCCTTTTGGAAGAGTCATTCCAATGCATTTCCTAGTTTATAAAGGAAAATACGTTCAATTGTCATGCCCTTAAATATGTTCGATTGTCTGGTCATCAACACTGTGAAATTTTCTGTGGGCTAAATTTTGCTTTTGTATTTTGGGAAAAAAAAAAAAGTCAATCAGAACGATTTCATGTATTAGAAAATAACTAGAGGTAAGAGATAAAAATCTTTTAAGTTAGCATTCAAAGCAAAGCAAAGACATTAAGAATGTGTTATTTTAAAAGGAAGTAAAAACTGTTCTATGTGTAAGAAAGGAAAATATGTCAAGAATCCTGATGTCTAATCTGAGATTTAGTGAATCCTTCATTTACGGTTTTAGTCAAGTTTTTAGTTCCCTGCACCGAGGATTCATTCCCAGTGATGGTGCTGACAATTCTCAGCAGTTCATTTATTCTTAGTAAAGTGTACTGAGACCTAAATCAAGTATTTGTGAAAATGAGCAAGAACTAGTAAACCCTAAGTAGGAAGAAAGTTTGAGAGAATTCCAAATTCTACCACTTTCCAGGGACTGTCAAGCATTCAAAGTGCTACAAGGAGATGGATCCTTTCAATCACAGTGATCGTGTCTCCATCTTCTTCTGCAGAAAGTTTTGCTCCAAAATCAAGACAGAAATTGCTGTGTATGAATTTAATGTTAAACAGCCATTAAATAAAAAGCACAAGTCAATTGATGCAGCTAATACTGCAGCTTCAGTTTGCTTTTAAACAGGCAGATGTCCTAATTATGACCAGAGAACTCAATTTATTCTGGGAACTCATAAACAGGCCAGTGGTTTTATGAGAAACACCAGCCACTTTGGAGTTACATGCTAGTTGTCGCTTTAGGTCTTTAGTTACATTTGTGAACCACGTCCTGACTCTGAGGAAACAAAGGAAAAGAAGAATAAAAGCAAGGTCCATAAAGGTACTTGAAAGCTTAGTTTTCCCATTTCTAAAATGCATCTAGTGATTTATACTATGCACTAAAGCATTGCTGTGTCAGTGCTAGCTGTATCATTTTCTTCCTCATTCCACTGACTCATGCACTTTTTTATGTGGTGCATTGCCTGTTTTGATATATTGCTCAGTAGAAATTGAGTCATTAGCTAATCATGTGCAGACATCCAGAAATACTCTTGAAAGGTTTTTGGTTCTTTGATTTCTTCAAATACTCCTTTCAAAAGAAAATTATAATTTTTCCCTTCCACTCATGCAGTCCTTTAAATGTTAAGTTATATATAATGTTTCCCACAGGGGTTGAGGCATTAGCTGGTATTCAGGAGCTGTTTCAAAGCGAGGTATTGATTGTAAAGTGGAGATTTCTTATCTCAATCTTATATATATATGTACAGTTATGTTACGTGGCAAGGTTTTAGCAGTGCGGAGGGCTACAGGGGTGTCTTCTGAGCCCCATGTTAGAAAATGGCCCCACTGCTGGCCAGAGCTGAGCTAATAAGCAATGCTCTTTGTGCCTCTGTGATAACATATTTTTGAAAGAGCAAAAATGCTATGCAGCAGCTGTGAGAGAATGAAGTGAAAAAAGCAGTCCTGCATGCACCAAGGTCAGTGCAGGAGAGCAGGAGGTGCTCTAGGCCCAGAGCAGATGCTCCCCATAGCTCAGGAAAGGTCTATGGAGTAGCAAGCTGTCCCCTGCAGCCCTTGGGCACCACACTGAGCAGATCTTCACATGCAGCCACAGAGGAGCCCACGGGGCAGCAGTGAATGAGGTCTGAAGGAGTCGCAGCCCATGGATGAGCCCGCAGGAGCAGCCTCCGGCTGAAACTGCTGCCATAGAGAGCGGCCGATGATGGGGCAGGAAGGCTGGGAGAGCTGCACCCATGGGGACTGTGTGGAGCAGCACGCTCCTGAAAGTTGGGCCCCGCAGTATGGAGTTGTGCTGGGGCATTGCTTGGAGAGGCACAGCCTGTGGGAAGGCCAAGCGGGATCAGTTCATGAAGGACTACATCCCATGGGAGGGACCTCGTGCTGGAGCAGGGAAAGAGTGGAAGGAGAAAGGAGCAGCAGAGAGCAAGTGTTATGGACTCTATACTGTGCCACTGGGAGGGGAAAAGGTAAGAGAGTGAGGAGTCAAGTTGAATCTGGAAAGAAGTGGGGTAGGTGAAGATAGGTTTAGTTTTGCTTTTTCTTCTCTACATCCTACTGTATTTTCAACTATTTGAAGACATTTTAATTGACTATACTAATTTTGGCCAAGCTGAGTCTATTTTGCCCAGGACAGTAACTGGTAAACAATTGGTAAACAACTTGATCCATGAGCTTTTTCATCTTATTTTCTCCCCATGCTCTGTTGAGGAGAAGGAGCGAGAGAACAGCTGGGTGAAGGTCTGGTAGCTAGCCAAAGTTAACCAACAACATGTGTGTACACATATATATACTGAAAATGAACACCATTTTCATCAACAGTTTGAAAATGAAAAAGTATTTTCCTATCAACCTAGCCCAAAAGAACTATCTCACTCCATTCTTCAGATCCTCTCACTTTCCCCTAGCTTAGAGCTATGGACAGATAACATACCATCACACAACACCCCACAGAGCATTGCTGCTCTTCTATAGTTGTCCAGTTGTATTTTCACTCTAGCTAAAGTGTGATTAAAACCCCCTTCAGGCTTTGCATTGTAGGAGGCATCTTTCTACACACCTGTAGGCATGGTGTAGGCATCACACCCCAAATTCTGCTCACTTGATCTCCACTTCTGGAACTAACTTGTACAGGAGTTTTCCTCTATCTTGCGGAGTGTGAAACGTGAAGATGTTTTTCTACTATTCTCACTCAGTCAAAATCACTGAATCATAGAATCCTTAGAGTTGGAAGGGACCTTTAAATGTCATCTAGTCCAACTTCCCTGCAATGAACAGGGACATGCACAGCTAGATCAGGTTACTCAGAGCCTGGTCCAGCCTGATCTTGAAAGTCTCCAGAGATGGGGCATCCATCAGCTCTGTGGGCAACCTGTTCTAGTGCTTCACCACTCTCACTGTAAGATTTTTTCCTTACTTCCAACCTAAACCTCCCCTAATTAATCCTGAAACCATTTCCCCTTGTCCTAACACCACAGACTCTGCTAAAGACTCAGTTCCCTTCTGTCATGGTTTTGTGATTTTTTGGTTTTCAGTATTCCACATTATAACATCCTGTAGTGCATTTGGAGTTAGAATGTTAATGTTCCAATTCTGGGTACCTGTCCCTGTATGTAGCAGAAGTCATGGGATCTGGCCCTTTCTGGTTAGGCGGTCTCTCAATGCCTTGAAGGAGGTGTTGGAGTGTGCTTTCCTAGCCATACCAAGCTTTCCAGGTTTGATCAGTCTCAGGAACTCTCTCTCTCTCTCTCCTATTGTATTTATTAGTCTCAATTTCAATTAGATTGTATTATATTGTGTTATCTTGCATTTCGATAGGATAGTTAGTAAAATAAGTTTTCCTCCATAGATCGTTGCCACTGTTTTTTTTTTTCTCTTCCTTGAGCCTAGCTCCCACCTCCCTACCCCTTTTCCCTTTTCCTTCTCATTTTGTGGGGCCAGGGGGGGCCAGGAGTCTACGGCCCCCCTGTCACATGCATAGACTGATCTACTTAACTCTGTGACGCCTTCTTTCCTGTAGCTCCCCTTTAGATATTGAACAAAATATTTAGGAAAACAGTGATCTCAGAGAAAAAAACAGATGCTAAACTAATGAGCTATCCTGCAAGTCAAAAACAGATTTCTGATTCTTTACACTCAAAATGCCTAAGCCTCAGCTCTGACGTGGCAGTTTACATTCATGAAGCCAACAGCTGGAGAAGTTGAAGGGCTCTGACTTCACGGGAAGCCTGAAAGGGCTGCAGCCTCCCTGCCCTCATGCTGGCTGCCAGATACAGCTCCCAGCTGGCAACTGCATCACTGCAAGACAGATCTCTGCCAGCCCCTGAGAGAAAACAAAGGCAACGTTGGACAAAGAGCTAACTCTGCCCATTTACATTACCAGTGCCAGAAAACATGTGTATCAAAACAATTCTATGTCCAAAGATTAAATGGAAGATTAGGCTCTGAAGATAATAAATAGTTCCAACAAACATTGGTGCAATTGTTTTGTAAAGCCAAAGATCATGTTTAGACAACATCAAATAGTCATTAACGGATCTGGGCTAATTTCCTATCCAAAGAAAGTGTATTGCCCATATTCTTCAGACACAGAAAGTACCCACTCAGACAAGTAATTACAACCTGCTGGAAATGTGCTCCTGAGCACATCCCCACCAGCTGCCATGCCTGGGACTGCATCAGCAGCAGTCCCCAAAGTAGCCCTGAGATGTTTACTTTCAGACATAGATGCTTTATAAGGAATTTGTTCAGTTCTGGGAAGCTCTTGAGCCTCAGTGTCCTCTTAAGAGTTGGAATTTGAGCAATCATACACCTCCGTGGCAAATACTTGTCTACAAGCAGTACAAAAATGAATTCATTTCAGCAAGATAACTCACACAGACAGACTCATCTGTCTGTAAACAAAAGATGCCCAACCAATGTAAATGGTGATCTATCTCTGACTCATTTCTATAGTATTACCCTGATAGCCACACTACTTCATAGCTTTATTTCTAGACAACACTTCATAGCATTACAGGAATTTTCAGTTTCTGATGTTGTATTTCTCCCACATTCTCTTCTTTTTCAAGCAGCACCTCTGAGAAAGATAAGAATATATATTAAACTCTTGCAGGCATTCTTACAGGCAAAAACACCTATACGATTTCTGTATTAAGATATTAATAATTAATTATAAGGTTTTTAAGTATTCAGGCACCCTCTGCATCACTTAAATTTCTAGCACTAGCAGTATGTCACACTGCAGCACCTAAAATTATCAAGTGATTTAGCAAAACTGTGTTGTCAATTTAAACAAAATCAAGACTTGCACCATAAGTTTCCAGTTTTTCACAAGTTTCTGGTTCTCAGCTGAAGCAATTTTACAGAAATCTGTCAAAAATCTTGATACTTTCTGATGAAATTAATAAAGCATTCCATATCAACTTCATCAATGTTTTTTCATTATATATAGGGTTGCCAAAAATATGCAGTTAATCAGAGCAAGATGTGCACAATATTAACATTTGTGAAAACTACCAAAATGTCAATCCTTCATCCAAATTCAAGGTTGGGACACATTTCTAAAATTTTAGCATTTCCTATGGTTTTAGTGTTTTAATTATTCTACTGACTCAGCAATTCTCAGATACTACAGTTGCACGTACAGCTCCACCACTGTGCAATACTGTATGTTGGCCCCTAAAGGGTACAATGATTTTAAAAGCATTGGCAAAACACTTTCGCTCCCCCAAGATATATTTAGAATGTTCTTGGTCAAGATTAGCTAAGAGACTTTTCATATTAGAGGCAAGAAATAATGATGTTATACAGGATCCTCTATCTGAAAATCGTAACAAAGGTCTAGTAGCAAAATTATAGAATAAAACCTAAGAAAGAAAGATCAACTATTCTGCAGGTGTTTAACATTGTGGTATTGTGATTCATTTTCATTCCACACTCCTTTCCATTTACTGATTCAATAAAGCATTTCAGCATGTGGGCATGCCTGTGCATTCTGTTTAGGATCAAGCAGCATAAGCTTAAGTTATTTACAATTCCAGAAAGATTGAATTAAGAAAAAAAAAAGCCAACACCATACACCCAGGACCTCAGCAGAAATGTCTACAAATCCTATTTCTGGATAAGTTTGCTGGAACTGACAGGTTAAATTCCCTACCTCATGGCATAAAGCAGCAGAGGATTTCTTCTAACAGAGACATTCAGAAAAATTGTGCAGATGGAAACTGATGGTGCTTACCTGCTACCTTCCCACTGTGCCTTTCCAAGTGTAAGGAGGAATCTGACCAAGGAGGTGGGAGACAATATATCAAAGAAATTAATTACAAATTACTTTCACATAGTATTGCATTCATGCCTTCTCACAATATCATGGTGAAATTCAGATATACATCAGCAGATTCCAGCTCCTGCATACTTGCCTTTCTGGTAACAGCTACCATGCAGTTACACTACACTAAGAACATTTTTCATCTTTCTACTGCTCTTTTTTCTTTTTTCTTTTCCTTTTTTGTCTCTTTTAGCTTAAATTAAAGTACAGAGGCACTTGAAGGTGACCTAAAAAGATGGAGTTAATGAAAATCATGCAGATGTGGACTGTCAGAAGAATGAGATGAGGATTTGCATACATCATAATGGAGCCACTGCATACATTTCCATAGCAGCAAGTGATAAATAACACAATGTGAAATTTTTACGATTTTATCGCATTGTCGCCTCTGATTTAATATTTGGTACTTTTTAAAAAATTTCCTTGTCCACTGTACTCCCTCCTACATTACTCAGTTCACACGATGAGCCTCTCACCACTTTCAGAAGTGTATACTTTCTTTTCTCTTCTTGATGCAAAATAGAAATTTGTGCTAAGAAGTCATCCCAAAGGTGATCAGAGTCATTCGTACGTGAAGCAGATGAAGTAATACCTGGGGAGGAGTACTGCATCTCTGATTTTCATAGTTCAAGAACCTTGTTTTCATCTTTTTTCCACACTCAGGACCCTAAAATGCAAACTGACATGTGCCAGAATAAAAGACAAAAGAAAAAATTAAAATAATAATAATTAAAAAAGGTTAATCTTGGAAATACATTCTCCATTGGTGGTCATTTCTGTTTTACTGTTTAACAGGCAGGCAGGCAATCCTCAAGACAATTTGATTCTGTAGATGCTGCACATGAGCAAAAATGCTCTTAAGTCTGATTCTTCCACACTGACCCTTTCAAAAAAATTTGCTTTTCATTTCAAAGCAAATGAGATTGAGATTCACACTTTGAGTTAGTAATGCTCTTTCCCGAGCTAAAAAATGAAGTTAGGACAAGTACTCTTCTGAACTACTACAATTGCTTTCTTTTGGTAGACTATAAAGCAGGGAGAATTACTTTTTCCCTGTTTTCATCAGATTAAATTGTACGTGAGGCAACCAAGAAATAACTCAAAGTGGTTTTAATGTAAATTTTGTGGTTTTATTTTTACCTCTAAAGAAATGAAGCTCCTGGGAGTTCAGGGAGTTTTATAAGATGGCGATTTCTTGCTCTGTTAGAACTGTTTAGAGTTTCATAAAAATTGAAAGCAATCTTTTTTCATGATTTCCTGTCATTTTTTTGCTAGTTCAGTGCCCTTCTAACTGTCATTAACTGTCAGAAACTGCACCTCAAACTCTGATATCCTTATTCATTGCCTTCTGTCACCCTAACTGGTAAAAAATAATCATACAGTAATAGAATATCCCAAGTTGGAAGAGACCCATAAGGTCCACTGGGTCCAACTCCTGGCTCCACACAGCACCGCTCAGAATTCAAACCACGTGTCTGTGAACATTATCCAAACACTCCCTGAGTGCCGTGCCCACTGCCCCGTGCAGCCCGTTCCATGCCCACCGCTCCCCGGTGCAGCCCCTGTCCCTGACCCCCACCCTCCCTCCCCTGACAGCTCCATGCCGTTCCATCGGGCCCTGTCGCTGTCACACAGAGCAGAGCTCAGCGCTGCCCCTCCGCTCCCTGTGAGGAGCTGCAACCTCCATCAGGCCTCCCCTCCACTCCTCTGCTGCTCCTCACACATCTTCCCCCTTTAGGTCAACGCGTCTAATGCACCTAGCCTTGCATTTTCTAACTTAAAACGGCACTTACAACACTGCATATGTTATTAATTTCAGCTTGCCATAGACAAAGCAAAATTAAATATGCACAATTAATAAAAGTATAATGGAATTATATCCAGAATTTACCCACATTAAAAAAAAAAATCCTTGTCTAAAATAAAAACTTTAGTCAACGTCTTGTTTCTGTTTTATAAATGAAGAGCACTGTGAGAAAGCTTCAGGAAAGGACACAGTTGCCTGCCTGTCCTCTGGACCAAATTTTACATTCTCCTGCTCACCACTGTGCACAAACAGGACTGAACTGCACTCAACTGTCACCAAACCAGAGGTGCACCCAAATTTTCTTCAGCAAGAGATTTCCTTCTTCAAGTTTTTCAGTCAATATTATAAACATGACTGATTAGCTGTAAGACCACAGCGAACTTGCTTTATTTTACGACACTTGAGAACAGAGCAAGAGTTCCCCACCTCTGCAGACAGCTCACAAACCCCAGCATTGGAAGGTGCTTGATTTTCTAACTGGAAAATTCTCGTTTCCAGCCTGTCTCTAACTAGGATCACCTGTAATACTGAATTAACATTTAAGACCCTAACACCTACTCCTCGTTCTGCAGGATTCAGATACTGCTCCTCCTTCAGCTTTACCCATTGAACTATTTCTAATGTGTGATGTCTTTGCAGTTTACCTACTAGAACACGTCTGAGCCAGTCGAAGTAAACATTTAAACATGTTGAGTTAGACTAAGGCTAAAGACAAGAAACATAGGCTTTCAGTAACCTTTAGATGCCAGATTCACCACCATTATATTACTCCATCCATTATTATATTCTAAATATATTAGGATACTGGTGATGTGAACTGAAGAACAGGCTATATTGAGACTAATTTATTTTAAGTAAATCATAACCTAGTAGTTTTGAGAACCTTCCACATAGGCTTAAACACAATGGCTGCCAATTTTAATGATAGCTGCAACTAGAGAGTAAAGAAAGAAAAACTGGTAGAAAGAAAAACAAATAATATAGATTTTTATGAGGAAAACTGAAGTGATTTTCATACTAAAATTTCATTTGATAAATAATTTTATCTTACCAAATTCATTTTTTTCAGTATTTCCAAAAGAGGTGACTTTATCAAAAAAATAATTTTCTTTTTTGGCATTTGAAAAGAGAGATAAAAAGAGCTAAAAACTAAATCCTTTGCTGAAATATGCTGTGTACTGGACTTGCTTCATTTTATATTGTTTGTTTACTCATCTTTTAAATGTTGTAATTTTAAGTTCTGAAATTACGTGATCCTTCTGACACTCTTCCAATTTTTCATCTCAATTGAGCCTAAATAAATAAATAGCTTGCATAAATGTGGAATCGTAGACTCATTTAATTGGAAGTGACCTTCAAGGTCATCGAGTCCAACTGAGTCCCGTCACTGAACCATATCCCTTAGTGCCACATCCACACATCTCTTAAATATCTCCAGGTATGAGAACTTGCTTGGACAGCTCATTCCAATGCCTATATAAATTCTTCTTAATGTCCAATGCAATAAATACTTTCTACTGTCCAACCTAAGCCTCCACTGGCATAGCTTGAGGCAATTTCCTTGTGTTCTATATCACTTATTACCTGAGAAAAGGGATTGACACTCTCCTTGCTACAGCCTCCTTTCAGGAAGTTGTAGAGAGCTGATTCAGGGTATGTTTGGATCTGAGAAATGGGATGTCTCAGGAGCAGAGGCAATCAAACTACACATTCAGAGCAGCACAGAGGGTTATGAATTTTATTCAACACACACACACTCATACAGAGGCATCCATTTTAGATAATCCCAGTAAGAGGCAAGCAGAAACTCCCTAAGCAATCTCACTATTACTTACAAACCCTTGAGAGATGGCAAGCAGGCAAAAAGGAGAAGGAGAAGGAACATCCCAGCAATGGGTTCAAAAGGTAGTGCCAGGAGGGCATCCCCTGCTTCAAAGTACATTTTTCCTTTCTCTCCCACCACAGCCTCTCTCCTGCTTTTATTCTCTCCAGGGTCTGCAGAGTTTTCCACTTGCACAATGTAGCCAAGACACGATAGAGAGCCCAGGTGGAATACCTGCTTGTAAAATAAGTTCTTGCCAAAAACAAGATAAGCTAGCAAGGTCAGCTCTCTCATCAAAACAAGATATTTGTATTGGTAGCCACAAACATTGTTTCCCTTAAAAATGTCAGAATACTGTGCTTCACCCCAGGATTCTTCAATCAGAGCCTTTAGGTCACCGACACAAGAGCTGAAGAGAGCGTGTTAGAGTCCTCAAAATATTGAAGGCACAGCTCCCACATTTTGAGATACAGATAAAATGCAGGAGAGGAAAGACCTACGCCATGTAAGAATAGGATACATACACTTTCTCCAGCTCTTGCTGGGTGGCTGGATCCTGAGCTAGACCTGCTTGATTGATCAATATGTGCCTTTCAGCTTCAGGACTCAGAACCCTCCTCTCTTACATAGTATCCATTTCCATTGGTCAGGATTTGAGGCAAGACAGGAGGCAAGAAGAGGGACTGCCATCCAGCATTCCTTAGTGTACTGCTGAATAAAGAAAGGCCTTATTTACATGAAGAAGTGAAATCTGATGGGAAAACAAAAAAATCATGAGAATAAATATAGGAGATTAAACTCCTTTTCCTCTTAAGTAATAAGAGAAGCAGAAAATTGAGAATATTATGGTGAAGATTAAAGTTTTTCCTCATTTAAAGCAGAAAATTATCATTGGAATTGGAATTTCATCCCAGATGGCTTGGCCAAGGAACATATGCCAATACTGTTAACCTCACTGTATATGATTTGACACACTGACATTTAGTAAACTTGGAAAATGTAATTAAAAGAGACATATATCCTGTAGAGATGAGCCTTACCAATACTAATATGTGTATTTACTGTCACTGTTTTCCCTGAGCATCTGGCAGGTTGGAAGGCATCTCAGGCTGTAAGCAAAGATTATCTAAATTCTCATAACACTGCACCCACACTAACAAGCTTTCAAATTTCTGGGGATTTCTGCAATTCACTTCACTCAGTCCAGCCCCTAGTGAAAAATGCTACTGGGAACTGCAGTTTCTATGGTAAGAGGCAGGAGAGCCTAAAAATGTACAGAACTGAGCAAATATCTATTCATGAAGGCTTCTACATCCTTCCATAGAGATGAGGCTCAACAAGACCAGTTAGCAGGTCTAAAGAGTAACAAAAAATTCATCAGAAGTAGTGGTGGTAATATAGGACTACCAAGGAACAAAATTCTCTATGCAATACACAGCGTGCTTTCTGGAGGTGATGGTTGATGTGAAATGGCTCATTTAATTTCATGTTTCAATTCAGGAGTATTTCCAATAACAAATTTTTAATATCAAAATTTTTTTGTATCCCCATCTACCTCACTTAGTCTTGCACTACAGACTGGTTTTGGAGCTGAAATTCTGAACTTCAACTGAAAAAAAAAATTGAATGTTATTAATTCTGGATGAAAATAAGAATATATGCTCCAGAAGAACACCTGAGGCAAATGAATTATTATTCTCCTTTCAGAAAAATAATTGCCAGCTCATGACCAGATAAGAACTAGACTACAGTAAAAAACTCCTGAAAGTGTAATCTGTGTGGACATCAGGTCTCAGCTGCACTTCGCTGCACTGACCTTGCTCCCTCTGGACAACAGTACTGGCTAATGCAAGCATGTTAGCCAGTGTGTTAAGGGAATGAGAAAGCCTTGGAGTCCCTTATGGTGCCTCAGGTGCCTCATGTAAGTGTCTGAGCCATCTTGCAATCAGATTTCAAAGTCATTGA
The DNA here is from genome assembly GCF_026119805.1 of Tympanuchus pallidicinctus. NCBI lineage: Eukaryota > Metazoa > Chordata > Aves > Galliformes > Phasianidae > Tympanuchus > Tympanuchus pallidicinctus. Next base: position 48,263,444 of record NW_026294769.1, read on the forward strand.
ATATGCATTACAATGAACTCAATCAATCTGTGTTGCATATATCAGTGTAACTGCAAAGTATTCTACAGACAATTTTGGTAAGTAATTTTTATCGTAATTTCCATTACAACTGCAAATAGAAACTTGATCTTAATGTTTTCTTAGCAGTTTCCCCCTTGAGCTGTAATCATGAAACATGTTTTCTGTCTTAAAGTAGTGTGGGTGGCATAGCACAGATGGGATGGTTGATTTAAAATTATTTAGGAAATGGATCCTATTAGCAAATGGTAGACGTTAAAAATTAGGAGAAAAGATGACAAGATTATATCACAAAAAGGATACACACGAAGACGGATGACTTCTAATGAGATTTATTCACTGGTGATTTTTTTCTTAGAGATGAGACTTTGAAATGAAACATTAAAAATAAGACAATAAAATTGAATTATAAAAATGGTCTTTTTCTCAGCGTTCTAGAGACGCCAAAGTGCTGTACAGCATTCTATTTAAAGTTGAAAACATATTTATTTGTCTGCTGATCAAATTAATTACTGTTCTGCTCTCAGAAACATAATTTTTGAAGGAATTCCTTTTTCTTTCTAATGTGACTCAAAACAGCAACAGCTTAATCAACTGATTAAGAAGAGTGACTCTGGAGTGTGCACAGATCTGATGCATGTGATCTAAATAATGAAACATTTTGTTCCTCCAAGCCAAAATGCTTCTTCAGCATATGTCTAAATAAAAAAAAAGTGTGGTCATGCTGTGGCAATGTTCCATTGACTGTTAGCAATTGTTATAAGATGCATCTTGTACCTAGTGTTGGAATAGAACTTTGTGTGAAAATTCAATACAAATTCTTCAGAATCAGAAGAAAGCCTGGGGAAAAGGCATAAGAACACCTTATAGTACAAAAAGATAATAGTCTATGACATTATATTTTAACAAAGGGTCACCATCCTCTGTGTGAACAAATGTTAAAAAATCATTGCAACTGTCTGCAAAAGAAATCTCTCTTCTCTCACTTTGCAGGCACTTTTCTCCCATGAAACCAAGTGGTAAGCTTTGCAAATTAAATAAATAAATTGTATAAACTCATCTTAACCAATACAAAGATTTGCAGTAAATGTAAAGAAGTTGTGTGGTTTTTCTTCTAGAAACACCAAGAAAGTATTTTCCATCTATTTGACAAACTCCATTCCATCTGATCATGTTATTGGAAAATTGCATATCAGATATAATAAAGAAGACAATGTTTATATCTGAATAATCAGAATAAATCTTAAAGCCTGCTAGAGTAGAAAAAGTTATTCATTAAAAATAGGACAATTAACTATTCTGAAGTTATACATGTCCCTCTTTTTTTATTAAAAGTTCTGGAGAAATGCATTCAAAATATTCTGTTAAACCCACTTAGCAATATTTGAAAATTACCATAGGGTTCTCATCTGGGACACTCATTTACATCTACTGTTAACCTGAAAATACTGCATGTCTATTTGTCAGTCCACACGGTAAATAGAGAGGTTTTGGTCAACAATCTCTAACTAATCATCACATTTCTGTGAGGTTTTGTTAATTCCACCTCAACAAAAAAAAAAAAACGAATCAAAGACAGGGAAAAAAAAGGAAATGAATGAATGATGAACTCAGCAGATTAGCTACATATAAATGATGGAGTTTCCTGAGAAGCACAACTGTACACTTTCCTCCAGATTCTTAAGAGAAGGCTAATACCTATCACCTCCTTCCTCATCAAATGACAAATGAGGACCCAAGGAGGACCTAAAATCATAAGTTCTTTATGCTGTTTGGAAAAAAATAAGCATGTTTCCTCATGTTTTCCTATCTAGTTCTGAGAAATTAACTTGCTCTCATTGCTCTACAGAAGTATATATGAAGCCTAACATGCTTATCGAAATAAAAACTGCTTGTTATGGCAAAGACTTTGGATGGAAAGAAAAAACCCGAGATTGGCAAGTGGATTTGAAGAACAAGAGAGCTAATTTGCTGATGGGTTAGTAATTGTCAGGCTTTAGCGAAAGCAACAGAAAACCTTTAAAATCTCTATAAAAAGGACCTATTTTAAAGAAGCTGTCATTGCTGAATAGAGTAACAGACAGACTAATGGGACTAATTCTAAACCCAGCAGGTCTGGAGGTGAGTCCCTGCAGAATAGAAAGGGAAAGCAATCATGTCAGATGAAAGAGAACATGTAAGGGAAGAATATTCTGCTGGGTACCATCAAGCCAATTGTGGACTAATGCACATCTCTCATTTCTGTCACTAATTTAAAGAGGCTGAACATTCAGTCACTGTTATTATGTTATCTTTTTAGCTGAAGGTCGAACATATGGGCATTGGAATCCATTTCTCCTGTACAAGTTAAAAATGGATGCTCCCTTATTTGTTGTAATATATTGCACAATTTGGTGAGAACATTTACTAGGAACTAGAGTTGAAGGATATATCTGAGCAAAAGTAAACAGAAAATGCTTTGTCTGAGTGGCAGTTGCTATCTGTTGAGTAAGGATACCTATCAGCACGTAGTAACAATACAATCCCTATTGCAGAGCTTCCCACTATTGACATACATTTACGGCAAGTGGTGTCAGTGATGTAGTCACCAGTGAGCTCATCTGATTATTTCTCATGTAAAACTGCATGGTGGAAGACAACAGAAGTCTCAGAAGGGCCATTTCATTTACTTACCTACTCAGTGACTGTAAAAATAAAAATCACATATCAGAGCTGTTAGCAGGAAATCTAGTAATAATTCTGTAGCTTCATGACAAAAAGTCTCTAGTTTCTTAAAGTATCATACAATAATTTAAGCTGGAAGGTATTTAGGTCAGCATGGAGACCTCCCAAAGCAGGGCCAATCTGAGCAAAGAGGTTGTTCAGGGTCTTGCCCAGGAAAGTATCTAACGTCTCTAAAGATCAAAACTCAGCAGCTTTTCCAAGTAAATATTCCAGTACTTCCCTTTCCTCGTTGTGCAGAAATATTTTCTTTACAGTTATCTGGAAGATCTGATGTTTTTGTATTTGTTGAGATTCAACTCCAGCATGCAGCTAGGTACAACACGGCCACTCATTCACTTCTCAGCTGGGTGAGGAAAAGAATCAGAAAGAGTGAGAAAACTCCTGGGTTGAGATAAAGACAGTCTAGGAGAGGCAAAAGCTATGCCCACAAGAAAAGCAAAATGAAGATTTGTGTTCACTACTTCCCACTGGAAGGCAGATGTTCAGCCACTTCCAAGAAAGCAGGACTACTCAGAACTATCACTTTCTTTGGAAGACAAAACCATCACTCCAAATGCATTCCCTTCCTCTTTCATTCCCCTATCTTTTATTGTTGAACATGATGCCGTGTGGCATGAAAAGACCCTTTCAACTGCTTGGGTTGGCTGTCCTGGATGAATCCCCTCCCACTTTCTTGTGCATCCACACCTCCCTGCTGATTGGGCAGTAAGACAAACAGAAGCTCTTGCTGTGTAAGCACTGTTCAGATATAGATAAAACATTGGTGTGTTATCAATATTGCTGTCATCACAAATCCAAAACATAGCACCATATGAACTGCTCTGAAGAAAGTCCACTATCCCAAACAAAATCAATATGATACTGAAAATAAAAATTCCCAAGTACAGTCTTTTCATCACACCAAATAAATAAATTTAAATAAACAAATATGCAGTATAACCTGGAATACAGTAAGACATTTTTAATAATGTATTTTTTACTATAGACAAAATTCAAGGACCCTTTGGATTTCTGAGTTATTACTCTGCCAATTTGAAGAATGGGAGCAGAAATGACAGGTCACAGCTTTCCAATCCTGCTTTTTAAACTAAGAAAGTCATTTCTTCTGATCCTCCCAAAGGGGTTTTGATGCACCCTATTGCAGTTTTCTTTACTAGATGGGACACACAGTGCATTTCATATGCACTCACTGAACATTCGTTGAAGTAGATTCAGATAACATCATAAATTATTAAAATTATAATTATATCTGTATATAACCCAGTGCTTTATAGAAAACACAGCTTTTCTACACGCTGTGCAGCACAGAACAACACACGACTTTCTGTCAAATTTTAGCAATAATAAAGAGCACTCACAGATGGACTGATCAAAGAGAAAGAAAGGAGACAGGAGGACTTCAGACCTTCAGTTCCTGATTTCTGTCCCAGCATGAGTGTCTAAATCATAGTCTCACTTGCACTGGAAAGACCTGCCATGGGGAGCTGGAGAAAGCTTCTGGGTGGTGTCTCCTCATCCCAGCACCAGAAAGTGAAATAGGTCCATCACAATACACTGGGATAACCTTGCCCTTCCTCTTCCCTGCTATCCAACATGTGACTTCAGAGCCAGACACCAGTGGTAGACAAACAAACAGAAAAAGTGTGGAGAGAGAGAATTTGGAGGAAGCCCTGGTGCAGCAAACAATTATTGTTGATTTAAGGAGCATATGGAAAAGTCATTTTCAGCATAACTGGTTTTAACTAAATAAAGTACTCGTGCCCATATTACAACAACACTTATACTGGCCATATACAAATCAATGCACATATCATCATAGAGGCTTCTGCAGCCTAAAACTGTGTCTTCCACAATTACCAAGCAAGCTAAGAGTAATGGAATAAGCTTCTTCATAGCTGTAGATGCTTCTGAATTAATTTGTTTAGATAATGCATCTCTAAGAAAATGTTGACGCGTAAAAGTGACAGGTATGGTTAAACCATCAAAATCCCTGAGAAATAATTTAAATTATTAGTAACTTTCATGGAGAAAAATGTAATCTATACATTTTTTGTTTGTTTGTTTTTATATCTGGCTCTGCTAAAATGAAGGTCTTGTTAGAAATTTTTTTCTTATGTAAAACTACCCTTAAATCATTTCTCTTTCTCTTCGCAGAGCTCAATGGCTTAGTCAACCTTAATGCTTTAATAAGTGGGTCTTGTCCTTATAGCTGTTGATGTTTTCACCCCTAGATGTTTCCTCAAGGACATTTACATAATAGTTTGCTTGAATTGTGCTTATTACTCCAGCAGCTGAAGCAGGGCATGCCATGGTAACGGGCCCACAATTATTTCTGCCATTTCTGACCGTGCTGCAGCAATCATTGCTAGGTAGATGGGATGAACACTTTCACTGACAATCTGAAGAAAAAAATAAACACATGTGCTCTTCCACATTAAATTCAAATCCCTTCAAGACAACTGAACCAAATGTTTGTATTATACTTCACCGCTAGTGATATACAAGTGTATAAAGGTGCAGTCTACTTTTATTCTATAAAAATAATTACGCAATGCAGGTCCAGAGATATAAAGAGTAAATGCAGACAGTTTCAACATTAAAAGGTTGTCTTTTTTTTTTTCCTCTCTATTTCTCTCACTCACGCATAAATGCTATTCTGAGACAAACTACAGAATGAACCACAGTGAAGCAGGCTGCTCCACTACAGTTAATGGATCAGCATTGGTACCTGAATGTCTAATTCTGAAAAATATAGATTGCTGCTAACTGTTCTGACAGATATCATTTCCTTCAGGCAAGTCTATGCTGATCTTTGGAGGCTACTTTTTCTGTTATAGAACATGGGTCCCATTGCTTTCACACTGCAAAATTTCCAAAGTATCTACTGGAAGTTTCAAATGAATTCTGAATTTCAAAGAGATACACAAGGGGAAACCTGAAATTTCATTTGGGTTTGCTTTGATAGCAAGTAAAGATCTTCAGGCACAAATTCCAGAGTCTTCTAAATTTGAGACAAGCTTTCAGAAATATTGATTGAAATAAAAGCCAGTAATAGGCTACCTTTCAGATTCAGTAACAGGTGTGAAAGCCCGCAACTTTAGTATCACAGTGCTCCAACCTAAGGGTAAATTTTCCCTGTAAAATATAATCTTCAGTATTTCCGGAGAGAAGATCTAGGGAATGATGTTTGCTAACGTCAGCTAATCATATTTGTAACATACAACTTTATAGCTATTTAATAAGATATGGGAAACAAACACAGGAGACCTGTGAAATCTGAGCCTAGCATCCATCTTGGGACACTCAGCTGGCTATTAGGGATACTGCTGCCAAAATATTTCTAAGCCAAAATTCTTAAGAGAACAGCTCTGCAAACCTTGGCCAAAGAGGCCACTACCTCCACTTTCTATGGGGGATCAATGAAATCCTGGGAGTTGGCAAGCATGCTCTTCTGCTGCAGTACATGAACTGCTGTGTAACCCGGTCTGTCCTTCTCACTGACCCCTGCTGCCTCTTACTGCTCGCTCACGGGTGCCTGCTGGGGCTGTGTCTGTTCCCAGTTCTTCTGTAGATGGCAGAGACTGCTTCAGTCATGCTAAGCAAACAATACATGCTCACGGTCTTGGCTCTTTGTCCTAATATCACCTGCCTGCAGAACTGATTCATTCACGATGTATAATACTTTGGCTTGAAAGTTGGCACCCTGAGGCACAGAGGATTTATGGCACATGAGTGTTCATAGCCAAATCAGATTGTTATTCCAAGAAATTGGACCCAATCTCATCCTGACAAAGCTAGTGGTAATTTTCCTAATTAATGCTTTGAGAGCAGTCCTCAGGAACTATACTGAAATGCAGTATCCCCTTAGCCCCTACGGGGCTGCAGTTTTACAGTGTGACAATTATTCAAATATCATTCCATTGTAAAAATTATAGTTTTAAGAGATGTCATGGGTTTTGACATTTGATAAATTCATGATACATTTTACTACATGCTCCTGCTCAGGTATAAATGTTCAAAATCCCACAAATGCAACAAAATACAATAAAACTTTTGACTTAAGATATTAATTAGGTGATTAAACTGTCAAATAAGATTTGTTTATTCTTTGTAAATTAGCAGTTCAATCCTCACGATTTATAAGCAGTACAAATCATAAAACAAAAGGTTTGGTTCACTATAAAAACCACTAAGCTTTTGCACAAGGCCAAAGCTGCCATGGAAAATTGATTTTCCACAGCTTGCTCAGTTTTGAATAGGCGCTGCTTTGTAGATTTTTTTATTGAGTGAATCCAAAACTCATTCTAGCTAAAACCTTTAGAAACAACTTGTGTTTGCTCCATTATTTTTAATGTCATCAGAATCACATTTTAACCTGATGTATTAAAGTAGAAGAGTGTAAAGATACATTTTCATTTTATTATCAGTGTAAAAGAAGGAGACTATGCTAGATTCAGTGCTAGAAAAACAATTATTCACCAATTCTTAAAGGATAAAGACTGTGTAAAGAGCAGGTGTAAGATAAAGTAAAAAGGATGCAGAGTACTATTAAATTCTGAAACTCGTTATCACTGGACCTTAATGCAGTCGATACATCATAGAATCATAAATCATAGAACAGTTTGAGTTGGAAGGAACCTTTAAGATCGAAGAGTTCTAACCCACCTACTATAAGCAAGGACGCCTCCAGGTTGCTCAAAGCCACACCCAGTCTGGCCTTAAACATCTTCAGGAAGTGGGCATCCACAACCTGTTCCAGTGTTTTACCGTGCTCACAGTAAAGAATTTCCTCCTAGTATCTAATGTATATCTACCCTCTTTCAGTTTAAAGCTATTTCCCCTTGTGCTGTCACTACATACCCTTATAAAAAAATCCCTTCCCAGCTTTCCTGTCGCCCTCTTCAGGTATTGGAAGGCTGCTATCAGGTCCCCCTGGAGCCTTGTTCAGGCTGAAGAGCCCAAGCTCTCTCTGACTGTTCCCATAGGGGAGGTGCTAAAGCCCTCTGATCATCTTCATGGCCCTCTTCTGGACCTGCTCCAACAGCTTGATGTCATTCTTGTGTTGAGGGCCTCAGAACTGGATGCAGTACTCCAGGTGGGTTCTCACAAGAGCAGAGTAGAGGGGCACAGTCCTACTCTATACCTGCTCTTTTCTTGAACTACCTGGTATAGGGAACCTGCTTTGGCAGGGAGGTTGGACTTGATGATCTCTGAGGTCCCTTCCAACCCCTACAATTCTGTGATTCTGTGATTCTGTGATTCTGTGATACTGACATCCCAGCTGGCATCAGAAGCAAGTTAGAGGCTACACAGGCATTTGATTTGGGTTGGTATGGAAGGTTTCACACTGTGTTAATAGATGAAAGATCCAAACTATATTAAAGTCAACAGTCTTCAATAGCTTTTCTGGTAACTGGATTGGTCTAATTAATTTTGCCAGAATTACTGCAAAAAAAAATCTCAAGCACACCTCACACACCTGAATAATAATAGTGCAGGGGCTGGGCAACATGAATTTTATAAGTGGCACAATTTATAATCAGTGCAGAAGCAACAGCTCAGGTCTCACAAAAGATGTAATCTCATGGAGTCATAGTGCTTAAACCCAGAACACTATTTGTGATTACCTGATCTGATCTACTTACCACAGGCCATTACCTTTGTACTGAACTCAATACCTTTATGTTTAGCTTAAATACATCCTCCATAATGACATCCCATCTTAATTTTAAAATGAGAGATTGGGAATCCATCTCAACCCTTCGTCATGCATTTCAGTAAAAACGAGCACAGGATTTCTAATATGGATTTGGCTTGTGAGAGCTTCCAGACATTGCTTCTTTTCTACTCAGAACTTTCTTATTGCAAATATGCTCACACATTTTAATGACGTTACCCTGAGTCTTCTTTTTAATTCAGCAACATACGGAAGGGAAGGGAAGGGAAGGGAAGGGAAGGGAAGGGAAGGGAAGGGAAGGGAAGGGAAGGGAAGGGAAGGGAAGGGAAGGGAAGGGAAGGGAAGGGAAGGGAAGGGAAGGGAAGGGAAGGGAAGGGAAGGGAAGGGAAGGGAAGGGAAGGGAAGGGAAGGGAAGGGAAGGGAAGGGAAGGGAAGGGAAGGGAAGGGAAGGGAAGGGAAGGGAAGGGAAGGGAAGGGAAGGGAAGGGAAGGGGAAAAATGATTGCTTGCTGTAGCAAGAAATATCATTCTTCACCATGATTGACATTTTCAAGTAGCTTTGCCATTTTAATGTTAAAAAAAAAAATGAATTTTATGCTGTCATCTTTTCTTCTCTGGGGTATATTCAGACCAAACTCTTAGCTCCCAGAACTATCTCAGACACAGGAAAAACTGTTATCCCACTGCTGCAATGATGAGATATATGACTGCTGAGATAAAAAGGGCATGGCTGTAGTGTGTTAGTTCAAATCTACTGAATTTAGCATATTATTAGCTGACAACATTCACTTTAGAATCACTGTGGCCATTATTGATGTTTAATAATGCCAATTTAAATGCATTACTGAATTGAAAATTTGAAGTCTCCAGAATGTGCCTTATTTACTTTTGAAATCATTCATTTTTTGCTATGTAGATACATGGTTTCTCAGAAATGATGGATATTGCATTTCTTTTGCTGCTCAGGATTCTTATCATCCTTTCAGACAATTGAATTTCTTCCATTTGTAAAATCTATTACCAGAGAAACAATTGCAAGTAAAACCCAATGACAGGAATCAGAACTGCTGTGGCAATATAGGAATAGTTCATTGATCCATATTACTACCTAGGTATCCCATTTAGAATATTATATTAACTCAGTCTTAACAATTAAAACTTGAACAACATCAAAGAAAATCCTATGAGGCTTGTATTTTCATTATATCCTTAGAACAGATTTCTGCTCTTAAACCTGAACTACTGAGATGTTTTAATGTTTGGAAATGCCCTAAATAAATGTAACAATATTACATTTTTAAAGGCTGATTAACCAGAGAGACTGCAGAAAACAATCATAGAGGAAAATCATTGTCCAAAGAGATACTTTCCGGAAAGATTCCCAAAAAAGTATTTACTTTAATCCAGATGTGAAGCAGCATTTGTTGTAATCTAAATGCAACTATAAAATTATTGCTAGTAAATACAAAAATGCTCATAAAAATTGTGACATCGTAAGTAGTTATTTGCAGAATGACTAAGAGAAGTAATAGCCCATTCCAGACTTAAAAATTTATGAATTGATGACACTGTATTGACTAGAACATTTACTGAACCTTCAACAGGTGTAATTAATCAAACTATTCACACAATTAAACATAGTGCTTAGCAGTATGACGTTATGTCCCAGTTCTTTGCAGATATCTCTGCATTAAAACATTTTCATGCTCATGCAGTGGCCTACTCAGCATCTTACTGCTTATCCTGGTCATGTCAGGGAGTGCTTAATTAATATCACGTGTCTTTTGCCTGCCTGCATATCAGTGTAGAGCTACTTCAAAGACATGCACACTGAGGGAGTGATATTTACTGAAACAACACTGTTAGAAATTAGATGTAAAGCAATATTTGGTTCACTTTATCACTTAACTTGAAAACTAACTACAGTGATAAAGATGTAGATGATTACTTGGATAAATAAGTTTGTTATATTTTGCAAATAACATACAGTTGCATTTTAACGTGGTCCTTCACAGAGGTATAGATCCAGAAATAGGTGGTCCTCTCTACTAAAACAGAAAACAATAACCTGTAAAGCAAAGGGTCTGAAAGGAATCTGCATGAAATCTTAAGCAGCTACATTACGGCAAGAGCAACTAAAACAATTTTTGAACACATCAAATGAAAAGTAACGAAATAAAGCTTTCTATTTCTGGATGAAATAATTTGGAAATAAACTCAGGAGGCAGACAAGCTAGAAACTTGACTTTTTTCTGCGAAGATGAGGGTTTTTTTCATCTCTCAGTATGTTCATGTGATGATGAGGTACCTTTATAGAAAACATTTAGGAAAATATGAGAGTTGTTAGAATGTAGTTACTCTGTTTTGTCCTCCTGTCAAGGTAGAAAATTCAGTGGAGCAAGGATTTCAGGTAAAAGAGATCAAAGTTTTCTAGCTCAATGAATCCTTTGTTGCCATGAACTCACAGCTAACCGGAGATCTAATAAGGGAATTTGATCCTTGCCTTACTTTCAATCTATAAATCCAAGAACTTAAAGCTATTATCCTGAAGCTCATTTTCTTACATGTTAAGATGTTACACCTTACAGTAGCACTGTCCTCATATTGCATGATCACCTAGCAGATATGTACTGCAACACTTCAATGCAACAGCCTCACAAAGAGAAGAGCTTACAGTCAGTTTTCTTGGTTATGTGAGCTTCAGTCAGCACCAAAATGTTACTTACACTTTAGATGTGTAAGAATTGGTTAAGCAGACAGGTTTTCCATTTAAATCCATCAAATAAATGTGATATTCTAAATTTTGGGTAAGGAAATGTCTTAATTCTGAAAGTTACTAGCACTTGGAAACTGATACTCTACAGTAGAACAGAATACAGCTGTGTCTAGCAGTAGCAGTACACATTAGACTGACACTGCCGAGTCCAACCAGAATGCCTATCCTACATAGTGCATGCTTCACTCCTTAGCTCATAACCTCATTTTTTACGCAGGTACTTCTCTCATTCATGTCTCTCTTTCACCTTTCAGATAACATCAACTTTCGTGTGCTGAGTAAAGCTGCAATCTGTAGGTTGCCAACACTACAACATGCAGACTTCTCTATTGGCCAGCTTCTCTGGAAGAAGAATATAAGAAGTCCGCTCCAAGATCTTGGACTCAAGAAACTTTTCAACAATTTGTAAAGAAAATCTGAGTTTAAAAAGCAGTATAAAAATGCACTCTCAGCCAGTCCCATGTGCAGCGTCTGAAGCACAGACTCAGATGTGAATGATCCAAATCGTTTATTACAAGTTCTCACATCATTTATATACCTTCACAAGTTTTCTTTTTCTAGCTTTGCCATTAACCCCTACAACTTTCCCATCCACCTTTACATGCCAACAGAGCACTCTACAAAACACTCTCCAACTGTTCTCCAGGCGCTTATCCAATCAGAGCCGTGAGACGTTCTTTCTTCTTCTAGAGGAGTCCTTGGTTCTTATGCTGTTTATCTTGCTCCACAGCTTCTGCTCTGAACAGTTTTTCTTGTATTCCCACACCCATGCAGCTGATGAACTGAAGATTTAATCTAATTTGATTTTCCACGTTTGGTTATTACAGCAACTATGTAACATGGAGTCATTGAAAAAGAATGGCAACTTTTTTTTTTTTTTTTTTTTTTCATTTTCTTGCTAACGTAAAACCTTACTTGACTTTAATCTAATAGTATTAGACTGAAAAGGAAATCACAATTCAGACAGGAATTTTTCAGCCCTAGAAAAAATAAAAGTGATTTACTGCTTTAATTGGCTGTTGAATTAGCTCATATGAATAATAGCTCATGGTGTTTTTAAGTTCTGTGGTTTAATAAGACTCACTTTTACTTCTCTGTCTGAAGATTTACTGGAGGATACCCATTCCTTCTGGGCATAGTGATTACTTTCAAACTCCAGACGTGAAAAATGAAAATGCTATGCAAAGCAAAAAGTATATGTAGTACATGCTGCTGGTAACATTGGTTTTTTTTTTTTGCTAACTTTTCTTTCCACGTGGCAAATATAATCATCTGTTATAATTATGCTGCTGGGCCAAAAACAAGAGGGCTCTTAAAATTACCTGGGACTGCATATTTATATTGCATATAAAAATATAAGCAAATATAAAATACAAACATATATAAAAAATAAAAACAAGTGAAGCCAAGGAGGGTCAGATGCATGCTGGTATGCCAGTCAGCAGAACCATCACCCATGTCACAGAGCTGGAACTCAAGCAGAACATGGGCTATTTCATGTTCAGTGCTGAACCAGCACTGAAAGAAATAAGGGAAGAAGCGTTATGTGATCCAAAACATGGATTTGTACTGAATCCTTTACCTACAGTAACCACAAGCAGGTACTACTAAAAACAGTTTTGAGTGTACCACTAGACAAAAGAAAACATCAATACTAAATGAAACAATTCTGTATTCTCTTTGAAAATTGTTGTTGCGGGTTACTAAGCCAGTAGCTTACTGCTTACATGTGCTTTTACTATAACAAGCAGCAGCATCAGAGATAATTATCTAGCCTCCAGCCAGCCACAAGCTGTTAATGCTTTGCCACTATCTTTCACAGCATCAATTCAAGCTCTGCCTAAGCAATATTTACCCTTAGGTTACCCAACCATACCCTCATGGACCCTACCCATTTAAAATAGGAACATAACCATTGAAGAATGCATTATAAACTCAGAACATCCTAAGAACAGCCAGAACAAAGAATCCTGCCCAAGAGACAGGAAAAGGCACATGGGGCATCAGTATATCACTTAATCCCCCTCCTGCTAATATTTCCTGCAGAAGAATGATAAAAACTGATTTTACGTGAGTATTTTGATATATTATTTAGTTACTATTTTTGCACAGGATAACTGGTTCATTCACCAAACAGCTAATCAATATTTTGCTTTCACCTCATAACTCATTGTGTGGCCCATGCTTTGTTTACTGCTCATTATTCAATTGTGTCATGGTGGTAGAATTACTAATTTCCTCCAGGGCTTCTCAATAGTGCTCATCACTTCAACATATGAGTGCTGCAAAAAAATGCAAATTAATTTAGCTTCACAAAAATCCACAGTGGCAAAGAAAAGGTAGTATTTCTATCAAAAATGTACGGAGTAGAGGCACAGAAAGATTAAGGGCACACGTGTTCACTAATTTTACATGTCCCGTCTGATGCATCAAAGATGCAATTTAAAAGTGTTTAGCAATATTTCAAACACAGAAGTTGCAGCATCAGTCACAGGTGTGAATGCTGAGCAAATTGGATTTGGGACTCTAACGGTGGTCATTAAAATTAGATAATTAGAAGCTATTAGACTATTAGAGGTTTCACCTAGAGAGACTGCAAAACTGTTTTAAGTGGATATATTAGCACTAGATGGGAAAAATCCTGTGCAGCAGCGCATTAATTCAGTCACATGACTTTCCTTTGCCTTCCCTTGCTTCATTCATTAACTACTCTCAAGCTCAAGCAATAAATGAGGCAGGAGTCATGCAGGCATCGTCACACAGCCCCAGTGCATCCTCAGAGCAGGTCCATCCTGTACCACATTGGAGCCAGAAATCCTGCATAAAAACGATACATGATCACAGAGGTATCATACAGGAACTGAATTAAGGTTGCCAGGCAACTTCATCCCCACATTATGCCACAAATCCTTGTCCTTCATCTTTTCAGCAAACAATGCCAAGCCCCACCTCATAACCATATTCTTTCCTTAGTCTGCCTCAGAGATCCTAATTAGCCATGCTCCCAAAGGCTTCTTCATCTCAGTCTCTTTGTCCAGAGAGTTCCAGCTTTCTCTCATTACTCCAGTTGTAATTTTGTTTTCTACATAGTCCTTAGTCCATCTCATTCCCTATTTCCCTTACAAGTTCTCAGTCCCAAGAGATGAGACAGATACAGTTAAAAAAATTAAAGCATCCTCAGTGGGATAGAAACTTCAGAGATTCTAGTGAGATTTTAAAGTGTCTCCAAAAGCTGTACATAGCACTTCTTTTCCTAAAGCACAAAAATATTGCCAAGATTAAGTGAATTTTTACAGTGAAAAGATAGCAAAACTTTCCACTACCAAAATAATTGTCTGTCATATTTCAATTATCTATTGCAGAATAGATACTGTTAGAATGTTCCCAAGAGAAGACCACCAGAATGAACAAAACATTATCACATTACTTAGAGCTTATGGTCAAAAACAGCTAAGATAGCTGTATTTTGTTATTGTTTTTCTTTTTTCAAACAAAACAAGTAATTGATGGACATGAATCACTGAAAACATCAAATTAAGATAATTAAATTTGAATCACTGAAAACATCAAATTAAGATAATTAAATTTGACAAAGCTGTGAGCAAAAACAGGTGCTGCATGAAATTTCCTGCAAACTTTGTATGGGCTACAAGCAAGACTAGAAATAGAAAAGTTCTCCTACACTTAGTTCTCAGTGTTGTTTTTTGCTACTGTTTCCCTGTAAGTGTGAATTTCACCCAAATGCAACTAATGTATTCAAAATCTATTTTATATATCCTCAACATTTTTTTTTTTACTTTATTGTCATCTGTTGTCTATACAGTGATAAATTGCTGAGAAAGTAAAAATAAATTCTAGTTACAAAAGGAATACATAACGAGCCTGGTATCAGAAACAGGATCATTACTTGAGAGACAGTAATAACATAGAACTTATTCTCCTAAAATCTGCCTCACTAACAAAGAAAATGATCTGTAGTATATTTGGAGCATCTTCTTCAAAGTTTATGAGACAAGAATCATGGTGAAACAGCTAATTACCAAAATTTAGCCACCACAGAGTGGTGGCTAATAAATAAAGTATAAGTAAATATTGAAACCAACAAGGGCACAAAAAAGTTAGTCAATCCTAAGAAGAGCAAAAGCATCAAAGGAAAACCTGACTAATTGCATTTATATCTCTGCAAACAGTATGGTAGAGAGAACAAAGTGAATCAGACCTTTGCAGAATACTTTATTGCCTATTTCTCTTTACAGACGGCATTTTGCTGTTCAGAAAGACTAGAATCAGGAAACCAAATCAGAAAAGTGACAACGTATTCTTCATTTCAAATAAAAGGGCCTTCTTGGAGGACATTTTCAGTCTAGAACTTCCAGCTCTGTAATGACTTGTGATTTAGATTTGTTGAATATTGTCACTTCTAAAAAATTTCATGGAGAATTTCTGACTTGCTGTGGATGGAGTTGTCACTTGCCTTTCTAATCTAATTCCTTGTGCATCTTCTTCCTGCCTGCAGGGTTACTTGAAACTCCTCCCATTTTAAAAGGAGAATTGGATCTGATGTTCTCCTCTTTGTTACCTTCTACTTTAAAGAGTGAAGAACCCTATGACTCCAAACTGAAAGCATACTTGGCATATCAGATCTAGAGATGAACATAATAGGTCTTGGCAGGACCTATCATGCTTAAAATAAAGTTTATTTGCTTAAAATACGCAAAAGAAGATTGTTCTTTACAAAGGAGCCAGCCTGTAGAACTGACCACCACAGGACATAGTGGAAGGTAAAAGACAGCACGGGTTCAAGCACACTGCATAAGCACTTAGAAAGGTTTGTAAAGGGCTGCTGAATAGGAAAACTGTACCAAGCTCAAGAATCTGCTGAGAAAGTGGCTGGAATGATCCCTGGGGAAGAACTGCACGTGCTTGTCCTACTCATGGCCTTCCCCAGCATTCACTTACAGACGGTGATAAGGGAGAGGGTGGAGTCACTAAACGTGTAGAAAACATAGGAAACCAAGTCTGTAGAAACCAAACTGTGTATATTTAATAGAAGAGAGAATAACAGGAGCACTATCATGGAATTATAGAATGAACCACAGAATCATAGATTGATTTGAATTGGAAAGGACTTCAAAGAACATCTAGTTCATCTCTTTGCTGTGGACAGGGACACTTCTTACTAGATCAGGTTGCCAGGGGCCATCCAACCTGGACTTGGACATTTCCGGGATGGAGAACCCACAGCTGATCAATCTAGTCCAGCATCTCACCACCCTTATAGTAAATAATTTATTCCAAGTATCTGATCTAGATCAACCCTCTTTCAGTTTAAAATCATTGTTCTTTGTCCAGTCACTATACCCACTGATAAAGAGTCCCTGCCCAGCTTTCTTGTAGGATCCCCTTTAAGTACTAGAAAGCTGCACTAAGCTCTCCTTGGAGCTTTCTCTTCTCCAGGCTGAACAAGCCCTGCTCCCTTCATAGAAGATGTGCTCCAGCCCTTTGATCATCTTCTTGAACTCCTCTGGACTCACTGCAGCAACTCCACACCCTTCACATGTTGGAAGCCACAGAGCTGAATGCAGAACTGCAGGTGGGGTCTCATGAGAGCAGAGTAGAGGGAAATAATCACTTTCTTTGGCCTGCTGGCCACACTTCTCTCGATGCAGTCAAGGATATGTTTGGGCTGCTGGCACACATATATCATACACACTTGCTCTCTGTTAATCCTCCTAGACCTACGTCTATGACTGCTTTTCCTATAAGGTTTCCATTATAGGGACAGATGTCAGCTCTTTATCTGTAAACAGGAAATGAAAGAAGAAATAAATAAAGAAAAAAGAAATGCATGGGAATACAGATGTAGAAACATGTAGGCTGGGAAGAGTTAAAGGATTACAAAAGTGAAAAATAGGAAGTCAGAGGGTTACATCAAACTGTGTACCTCTAACAGCATTTTTGTGAGCATTCTGAAAATGCTCACAAGGCATTTTCACTTGTGAAAATGGCAGGCACTTCTAGAGGCAGTCCAGCGATGGTCTACTTGGAGATGTGTCAGGATAAGAAAACTGAAAGATGTTCACAGGCGTAGGATTCCCCTTCAGGTTGCATCCTTCAGGAGCTGTTGATAACCAGTTTGGCCATGGCTAGAATGTTATTGACAAGAAGATCCCATTATCTGATGGGGACTTGAAAGGGGTGGGTATACAACTGAGAGGCTACTGGCTATATGCCTAGATGGCCCTTTGGACTGATTCAGCACAACAGTCCCCTGTACTCAAGAATATGCTGACCTCATTCAGAGCCACAAAAGTGGCTGCTTCTACCACTCTTCCTCCACAAGACCAAGGGTTGTTTGTATATTTGCAGCAGTGAATGGATTCTAGGTGCAACTAAGTCACTCCAGTAATGCAGCCTTGCACAGCTCTAGCCCACATCTCCTGGACTAGGGTACTGATGAAGGTCTAATTATGTACAATCCCCATGTTAAGCTTACAACATTGCTCAGAGATTTCTTGGAAAAAACATCCACAAATACCATAATGCCATTATTCAGGTTCCCCACCGTGATTCTGAATGTTGCTGATATAACACCATGTGCAGTCATGCAAATATAAAAGCCTGCATGAAACCAGGCTAACACTAAAGCTGCAGTAGTCCAACGTGTGCTATGTTCAGCAACTGAAATCACTAATAGTGACACTGTTTGCAGCTGGCTTATTGAACCACTATCAAGCTGTAACAAGATGATTTTCAGAAAGGCTATGCCTAGGAAAAAGCACAATTTCAGAAGTGGATAAATGCTAGTAGAAATGTAAGAGTATGTTGTTGCTTCATAACTCATATGTTGCTTTGGAAAACGAAAGGATTAGAAAAGTGTAATACATGAAGAAAATGGTGATCATGATTTATATGACTTGGTTACACATATATATCACTGCACTTTGTTTCTCTTAATGCATTCATCAGTACACAGATCATCTTTTTCTTTGCTTGTTAGAATATTTGTAGAATTATGCAGAAATTAAAAAAATTAAAAATCCAAATTACAAAATTGTATATTCATGTATTTGTAGCCTCTCTCTAAATTTCACATTGAAATATGTAGGGTACTGAAATACACACTAGGCTAATTTATTCTAATCCATACTTAACCTGCTGTGAAGAATAAGTCTGGACAAAAGATTTTTTCACCCATGTTAGAAAATTATTCTGTCGAATGTTCCCTTAAGAAAATCTTTGTTGTCCCCGTGCTTTCAATGGTACAGAGGACCATGTCATGATTCTGTTTTATGAGAACAAAATAAAAATAAAATAGCAAATAGTCCTCACCGAGGGAGCCCCATCCATTCTGCTATGGATGCAGGGAGAATCTGGTGGAAAAACAGCATGACTATATAATTTGAAACTGTATCATAATATATATGCATAGGGGAATAATTAAGGTTGTACAGGCACCATTCTTCTCTGACTTTTAAAGACTTCATTGCACAACCTGAAAAACATCTTTCACCATAGCTTTGGGTGAAGGGGTGTAAGTAATGAAGATGAAATAAGTGAATCAGGAGCTAATTACTTATTAATCTTCAAAAATTGCATGAACACAAAGAAAAATTGCTTTGGGAGGCCTAAAGAAGTAGGAGTGACCACAGCAAGAAACCAGCTGCTTTAAATAAGGTTGATTGTATTTCCTAGTGACAAATATTAAGTGTACAGAAGTCAGTAAGAGCTTAATTTCTCAAGTTATTTAAGTTCAGCCTATGCAGCAGAAACAAAAAGCACAGGCTAATAGGAGATGCATAACCTACTCCCACCTCTGCTGTTTGTAGGTGCCAGAGCAAACAGCATTTTCCGTGCCAAAGGAGTTCATTTACCTAGCAACAACAGTCTTCAAAGTGCTGCATAAACATTCCTCTTTCCAGTATCACCTCCCTCCCTCCTTTTCTTGTCTCCAAGTGGGAAGGAATTAAGGTTCTTTCTAAAAAAACGATTAGAAAGAAAAGAAGAAATGTGTAACAATGGACTTTTCAGCTATCTGGCCAAGGCCACAGGTGAAGTGTCCAGTGAAAACCCAAAGCCCACTGCTGTTTACAAGCTTTGCCCTGAAGTGCATCCTTACAGCCTGCACATCCACAGCCTGAAGGTAGGCTGAGCTGCAAATGCATTTTAATGTCAACTAAGAAAAAGCCCAGACCATGAAAGAACACAATTTGTAGCCTTGCTAGAACATGCTATAGCATAATTCTGTTATCCTCTCAGATATATGTGAAACACAACATTAAAAATTGGTGGCAGATCAGACACAGTATATGGTGTGTCTAATAACTGCTCCTGTACGTGCCAATGATTGACAATACAGTGATTGCCAACCAATTTCTTGCACCACTGCCTCGGCAGGAGCCTCTTCTTGCAGGAGGAGAGCCGGTGTGAGCCTCTTCGGGCCTCTGCAGCCAGAAGGGGCTGCGGACAGTGATGCGAGAGAGAAGGGCGGTGCCGGGCAGGGAGCTGGGCGACTCTGCTGTCACTGCGGAGGTGGCTGGGAGCAGGCTGGGTTAGGAAAAGAGAAACATCAGAATAAAATAATAAATTTTAAAAAAAGAGAGCAGACGACAAGGCGGCTTGGCTGCCTGCTGGGCGTGCCGCGGCGGGGGATGGGAAGCCGAGCTCGACAAGGAGCGTTACGGCAGGGCCGTACGGGGGTCCCCCCGCGTCCCCTCCCGGCAGCTGAGCCCTCGGTGCCGGGAAGGCAGGAGCCGGGCGGGGCCGGCAGCGCGGCCCCTCACCCTCTCCGCGTTGCGGCTGCCGCGCTGCGCTGGCGCAGGGCCCGCGGGGGGAGCGGGCGGCGGGAGGAGTGCGGGGGGATGCGCGCCGCCCGCTCCGCCCTGCCCCTGCCCGCAGTCCGCCCGGCCCCACCCTCCCGTGCGCCCCGGCCGCAGCGCCGCCGCCTTCAGCACCGCGGACAGCGCCGGCTCCCGTATCCCCGCCAGCCGACGGGCTGAGGCCGCCCCAGCAGGAGCCGCCGCGGCAACCTCCGCGCTGCGGCTCCCACGCCGGTGAGTCACGGCGTCCCGCTGTGCCCGCTGTGCTGCTCTGGGCCGTCTGCTCGTCGTCCTCCCGCAGCTCACTTCCAGATCTTGCTGCTCGCACTTCAAGGAAAAACTCGGTACCCGCAATTCAGAAATGATCAGTAGTAACTCAAAAGAGAGAGCTGGCCTTTGACTGAGCTCCGGGCCCCACTCTACTCTGACACGCTTTGACTGGTCTGGAGGAAGCTCATTAATGAAACAACCACACCAAGCTGCATACTCCAAATTCTGAAAAATTGCCCAATGGCTGCTTCTTTGCAAGCAGCATGGGGGTCTGCTACCTTCGGCCCCTGCAGAGGCAAGTGAGCTCAGCTGGACAACATAAGGATGAGATGGCCATGTGTTGTCCCCTTTGTAGCACAGGCTCAGATGCTGCCTCCTCTAGAGAGATGTCAGTTGTTTCCAGTCTTAGGAGGTGCGCAGCCATTGCCATATTTCTAGCAAAATAGTCAGGTAACCACCCACGTGTGTTTAGTTGTCAGCCACATCCTTATGAGAATCCTTAAAATAAATGGCAAGAATTCTTATGATGCATCCATCTCTTTTTGTATAACAATCCTGTTGGGTCACGTTCAGCACTCTTCATCAAGAAACTCAGCCTCACAACTTCCCAATGGCTATCCTTACTGTGCGCAGTGATTACTGGAACTCCTTTTCACATTCATCCTGTTTTGGGCTTTCCAGAGCCCTTCCTGAGCACAAGCAGCTCTAGATGTCATTCCCCATGTTATGGCACAAAGCAAGTGGCCCAGGGTTAGCTCTTGGGTTTCTAAAAAAAATATGCAGCATAAAAGTATATAGCATCTGCATGTACTAGTAGGAAACAGGATGCAGAAGGGAAAGTGACCTAGGCAGTTCTTCTATTGAAATGGTTTAGAAAATCCTTTCAACTTGTCCTCTCTGTTTATTTATTTATTTTTGTCACAGCTTTGGAATAAAGTGTGTTAAAATGCATTTCTGCATGTTTTACAGGTAGCAACAGCAGAGCCTTCAACGCCAATAGGCTTTTTTCATGTAAGACATAAAACATTTGACATGGAATGTACTACTGAAGCCAGACCGAGGGGGGAGAGGCATTCAAGGACTGATTTCCATTTCAAACTGCATTCTGGCACTTTGTACTCCAGCACCATTGGTGGATCAATATTTAATGCCCGGAGATTCTGGCTCTGCAGGAGTCATGTCAGGGGACCTCTAGAGCCAATCTGCTTGGGTAGAGGAGTGATAATTATTCATGGGCTCCTGCCTCTTGCTCCTTCTCTTGCACGGCCCCACTCTGCTGACTCAGTGCCTTATTCAGTCTTCTCTCCCTCTCTGCACTGCTGTGGCTGGACCCCTTTGCCTTCAGCACCTCTGAGCGCCTGCACATCCCACCATGGCTAAAACAGCAATGGGTAAGAAAATACATCTATTTTCCTTCCAATGCCACCTCCACTATTTCCTAGCACCACTCCATGCTCTGCGGGCTCTTCTCAGTGGCCCCAAAGTTTAGAAAAATCAAGAAAACGCTAAGCGTATTTTTTATTTGATGGATTAAAAAAAAAAAAAAAAAAAAAAAGAAAAAAAAAGATGAAGAAAAAAGAAAGAAAAAAAAGGAATAAAAAGAAGAGATGAGGGAGGGGGAGGAGGAGGGTGGGACCGCGGGGCTCTTTTAACGTCCTGAGATCAGATTAAATATTTTCTGATGGCGAGGTTGGTAGTGTGAACACAGCCTTATTCTCAAAAAGGTTTTTATTATTTCAAAGATTAGCGTATCTTATGGCACCGAGTATGTACGTAATGTTAATATATGTATTAACGTAGAGCTATATTTAAAAAAAAAAAAAGAGAGAGAGAGAGAGAAAACGAATGGAAAAGTTCTCCCCCCGCAAAGATGCCCCCACCGCCCCGCAGCCCCGCCGGCGGACGTAGCGCTGCCCTTTATTTCTGAACCACACCGCGTGGCGAGGGGCAGAGGGGGGATCCAGGGATGGCACCGCGGTGCGAAGCAGGCGGGGTGCGGTGCTGTGCGGGGGGCGGCTGCTGCGGAGCGCACTGCGGGCCGGCCGCGCCCAGCCCAGCGTCGGGAGCTGCGGGGGGGCGAGGGGAAGGAGTCCGCACCTGCAGTCTGCCGGGGGGGGGGGGGGGGTAGATTGGAGGGGGAGAACGGGGGAGGGGATGTAGGTCACTGCACCGTCGATGGCTGTTTTCTAGCGGGTCCCACCCTGCTTTTCCTCTCCCTGGGGGCTCTGCTGTTAGCTCGCGTTTGGAAGCTGCAAGCCCAGCAGCCCCACCCTGCCCCCCCGCCTCTGACGGAGCCGCGCCCTGCCGCCTCGCAGCCCTTCTCCCCGCATTGAGGGTGCGGGGACCCCCTGCTCCAGCCTTGCTCTGACCGCCGGGAGCTCGTCCGGGCACCCCGGGGACGGCGGCGGGAATGGGGGTTGGGGGGGGGGGGGGGGTGCTGCAGCCCGGCCCCTGCCCCCTTTGTCTGAGGGCGGCTGGAGAGTGGGTGGGGAGCGGAGAGGCGCAGTGAGGGTGTGGGAGATACGGTAGCGAAGGGTGTGGGAGAAACGGCTGCTGGAAGCATCCGAACTTCAACACTTCGTGCGTTTTCCTATTTCCCTCCACCCTTTTTTTTTCTTTTTTTCTTCGGGTGGGGGGTGGGGTGCATCTGTGCAATAAGACAGGACCTGTTTGACGCAGTGAAGTTTTCACAGACGTTCACCATTAAAATTGTGCACACACAAATGACATGAAACGATGATGGAGAGCTTCAACACCATCCTTTCCCGAGAAACAAATTCCGTTCAGATTCCCACTCCGTGCACTGTCATCCACTCTCAGTCACGGTGCACGAAGTTGCACGGAGCCCTCCTGGCACTGTACGTGATGCATTCTGCGTTTATTTCTCTGAACGCTGACGTTCCGCTCCCGAGGAATAATCGGTGCGGATGGGAGGCGTTTTAGCCTGGCCATGAAACCCCTGGGGACAGGGCGGGAGACAGCTGGATGCCCGAATAGCGGGGGGGGAGGGCTGTGGATTGTGGCCAGCCCTGCAGTGCGAGCACGCCCTCCCCTCCCCGCTGCAGCAATCTGGTAATCGGTATTGATAATTTGTCGTCTGCCAGAGACGTATCGCTGCAGAAGGCCCTGCTAGGAGTGCTGTCAGTGGGAAAGAAAGGGCTCGTCAGCTTTTGATTAATGATCTCTCAGAGCACAAATATCGAGGTTTCTGCAGCAAGAGACATGGCGGAAATCATTAGATTTGCCCAGAGACTGGCTGGCGTATCATTCCTCTTTGCCTACTAATACTTGGCGAACAAGCAGCATGGAAAAGCAATTAAAACCAATATAAGTACCTAGCTCAGGTTTCTGAAAGTACTAAATACAGTGTTCAGTTAAAAATGAGTGAATGTTAAGAAAAACATTTTCCTTCTTTAAAACTCACAAAGGCAAAAGCATCTTTTCACCATTTCTTTAAACTTCTTCTTTACTGTAGTTATTTTCAGGGAGATTTTGAATACAGACAACATACAACAATAAACCCTTTCATCTCTATTTTGAGGATTTGTTCAACAGAAGAAATTTTATTGTCACATGGAAGAGTAGATGTTTTCTCAGTCAGACATGCTTCCATTTTCTGCTAAATAAGCTGCATTTGTTCTGTATCCAAGCTTTACCCAACAGACCACTAAGAGACCTACACAGTGCCTGATTATTTT
This sequence comes from Tympanuchus pallidicinctus, assembly GCF_026119805.1. Classification (NCBI taxonomy): domain Eukaryota; kingdom Metazoa; phylum Chordata; class Aves; order Galliformes; family Phasianidae; genus Tympanuchus; species Tympanuchus pallidicinctus. The sequence goes on from NW_026294769.1 coordinate 48,287,425, forward strand.
TTCCCTATTAAGCACTGTATTTTGCAAAGTGGCAATAAAGATGAGGCCCTGCTATCATCAGAGCCAATGGAACATTTCTAATCAACTTAAGTCGGCCCACCATTATGTTTCTGGCCCTGCTCCAGCAAGACACTTAAGCAGGTGTCTGGGTTTGAGCATGTGAACAGCCCCAGTGGTGTTGAACAGAACTCTTCAAGTTACTCAGCTTAGGCAGGTGCTAAATACCTACCTTGATAATCTGTGTTTATCTTCTGCCATAAGGATCATTATGAAGTGTTTGGAATTTTGTTTTAAGACTGTTAAATTAAACCTTTTCAAAGATAACTCCTTTGACTTACATGGGATTTTCAACAACTAGAAGAAATTCTGGAGCTTGTTGTACCCTGAGAGCTCATGAAGTTCTTTCTGATCAGTTTGCATGATGTAGGAGTGATTCCCACCAGGCACATGCATGCATGTGCATATGTGTGTGTCTTATTTAAAAAAAAAATGCATATAATGTGACTGCAGAAGATGTGGCGACTTTTAAATGGTGCTCTCCTCTTGACTTCTTCTTCCAAATAAAACTTGGGTTATATGGATATAGCACACAAGAGGCGCATTTTAGAACGTTAAATCAGCTGATTTTTTTGGGTGGGGTCACTGCAGACCTGATAGGCCATTATATACGTGGTTGTATAATCCATCTTAGAGCATGAACAGGCAGTGATGCTGCTCGAACAAAAAGAAAATGCATCTGAAATCATTATTCCGCTGTTTTCTTGCTGTGTTTAATTTAAAGAATACTTGTTCTGAGAACATGTTCAGGCAATTACCATACAGAAAGTCATGGTGCTGCTTATGGTCCTCGCTTTTTTTTATAGCAGTTGGTCTAACAGAAATACACGGGATATGCGTGAATAATGTGTTAAAGGAGTGTTTTAATTTGGACTATTTTGAGACAGTCAGGAAGTCTGTGAGGTGACAAATGGGTGGAATTTATGGCAACGTAAATATTTAGGCAGCCCCACGTTGCCTCTCAGTAAGACTGATTAAACCATTGTAAAAGCGCTTCAGAGCATTGTTCTTCTGTCCTTTGTGTTTTAGCTACAAGCTCAGATCTAAACACTCAGCTTGATGGATGCACTGTTGCTGCTCAGCTTGTCTATTAATGGAGTACTGCATTATTGTTTTATCTGGTATGTAAACATACATACAGTTATGTGTATGGTTGTTGATTTTAAATGGTTCAATTATTTTAATAAGTAGGCTTTCTACCACGAAGAGCTAAGCATTTTGCTCTGACCTGCCAGTACTCTTAAACAATTGCTCTAACAATTGCACATGAGTAGTCGTCTGGACATCAGTAGCAATGACAAGCTTCAAGTTTAACAGCATGTGGCCAAGTGCCAGGCCACATTCAGATTAAAATGCTTCCTTCCATATTGTGCAGGCTTTCAGTGAGGGTTTTAACCTGTTTTCTTCCCCTTTTGTAAATAAGTGGACACAAGTCGTCAGTATACTAATTGTTAGAAATTTACATATTTGAACAGACTAATATAAAATTACTTCAAAATAAGAATTAATGTAGACGAGAATCTGAAAAGACAGTTTGTTTTCTTATAATGTTGACTGAAATGTGATTTGACTAAGACATCATCATTCCAAATTTTATCTGGGTCTCGCAGAAGAAACATTTCAATTAATCTGTTGATCATTCTTCTGATCATCGCGATGCCAATATAAATTTGCTGGCCAGTACAGTTCACGTGAGAACTCAAGGTTAATACTTATATACATTTTTTTCCTGTGTTTAAAAAAGTAGATTACTCTTTCTGCTGTTGAAAATTTGGGATAATTTCACTAACAGTCCATGTGGTTAAGAGCTTATGTTGTTTCATAGCAGTTCTTTATTTACCCTGTGAAATGCTGAAACAGGAGAAGAGAGCATCATCTATTCCATCACCTTATAGAAGATATCCCACAATGTTCAGAGAAAATAAAAATCAGCAGCTTGAACACTTCCAAAGTATTCTCTTGCTTCTACATCCATCTTCTCTTGTCCTAATACAAGCTCTATGTAGCTGAGCACTTCTCTGTTTAATAATGTGTTCTTATAATCTATTCACATTGATTTTTCTTTGGTTTTCTCTTAATTAATTAATTTAGCCTGGAATCTTTTTTCTTTTCTTTGGTATTTGCACTACAATAGCACATTTCTCTAGATTGCACTTTGCACACATTTTTTCTTACCATAATTATGCATGTAATCTAATGGCATGGTTAGGTTTTTCCCAGGTGACATTTATATTCATTTTTTTCAGAAAGGAATTCTCCATTTTCAAATTAATACCACTAATTAAAAGACTGATTATAGCAGAGATTGGATGGTCATATTCAGCAATACACTTAGGTGACATTTTAGTCTTCAAAGACTGCAAAAATTAAGAGATTAATTCTCCTAAAAGCCTCCTGTGAGAAATAAGCATTACCATGTAGGCTGAAGAGCAGAGATCAGTTCTCATGGCAGATAGGTCTGGGCAGTACTTAACACATGGAGCATTTTCATGTAAGTCTAATTCAGCTGCCTTAGAAGCACAAAGTCAAAAGGAAAAAGAGATATTCAGTGGAAAAAAAAAAAAAAAGCCATAGGCTTATTTAAGCCCTGGGCCTTAAACAAGGCATCCTAAACTGGTGCCACTGCAAATAATTGAGATAGTTGGAAAATTAACTCTCTGAAAGAGAATTGAATGTTAAACGGCATGTTGGTCACCAGCCGATAATCCTGCGGTCTGACCAGTGGGCAACAACTCAGCTGGAAATGGAATCCTCCAACAAGATTTTTTTCTAATTGAACATGTTTCCCAAAGGCTCTACATGTATTGACTACATTTGTCTTTAAACCTGCAATACCAGGCCTCAATTTTTTTTTTATCCTGGCACTACCAATAGTTCTTCACAAGTCTTTGAGGACGAGTGAATATCGTGTTGCAAACCAGCATTGATCACTTGCCCTGCCTTCAAAGATCCGGTGTTAATTGTCCAGACAGCTTTCTTTTATAATTAAAAACTACTGCTGTCATCAGGATGCTTGTGAAGAACCTTCCTCAGCAGTACCCATTGAATGGATGGTAGATGAAACAAACCTACGTCTTGTCTCCTTGGTCTCAGTGGAATTCAGGGCTGAGCCTACAGGAATGCAGAATTGTGGCAGATAATTCAGAGGAATGACCAATATTCACTATTTTTCATAGGGTACACAGTCAGTGATTTCTGTGGAAGCACTCTGATCCACTGCTGGATTTTATTATTTTTAAAGATACTGTTGATCTTGCTTGGAAGTGGGTCAGTGTGCTGTCGCAGACTGCAGCTCTACCTCTCAATCCTGAAAGGTGCACCCATGCCTGTCAAGAAGGCAGTGTTTGTTGCTGTAGACATTACTCTAGTAATTAAGTAATTACTCTAGGCATTACTATAGTGGCTCACCACTATCAAAAACTAAGAAACTAAAATTTTTTGAGACCTCAGTCAGCACAGACCTGCATCCTCAAACAGAAGAAAGGTGTCGTGTGGAAATGATTGTTCCTGGGAGCAAAATATTCAAGACATAATGTGTCTGAGCAGCAGCCAGCATACAAAGCTGCTCTGCAATTATTTCATTTTCCTCCACTTACTATGTTTTCATTTTCTGATAATACATAATTTAACAAATGAAGTGAATTCAAGCTTAAAGGATGTACAGTTAAACTGATGAAGAGCATCTACCGAAACATTAGTCACTGATTGACACATTTAGAAACATTTTTCCAAGGCGTAGTTGTCTAATCCAAGTTGTGCATGAAAAGTGCATGATTTATAAACTCATTCTAGTACACAAAACCAATCACTGGGGTCCTCACCATCATGGCAGGAAGAAAGAGAGGTGGCAATGAGTGCATCCTCTTCGGCCCTACAGTTGGTGATTGGCCTCCAGTTGTGGCACTGGTCCTAGTGTGGCTCCCGGAGAATGCCAGAGGTGAACTGTGTCCTCTTACCCATGGGAACAGCTTGATGCTGGAGAAAGGCCACGAAGGCAAGTAGGTGGAAGATGAGTCCCACTGAGTACCTGGGAAGTCCTGGCTGGTGGAACCATTGTTGGATGTTGCACACTACAGCCACTGGACTAAAAGTAGGAACAGTTGCAGGAGCTGAAAACAAAATTTGATTCTCTTTGGGTTGAAATTAGGGACTTTCAGGTTAAATCCTCTAATTTTGTAGAGATTGAAGCCTGTTTTTTTCTTAAATGCCAATATAGACATCCATCTCCCCTATTCGATTTATCCCTTACTCTTTTTATGATTTGACTTTCTCTTCATTACTGTTGGCATAACTTTATATAATTATTTCAGCATTGTGTTGTGAAATTATGTTCCATAATGTGTAGAAATGTGTAACAGTGCTCTCCTGTTCCTGAATTTGCAGAAAACTATCAGTTAGGTCAGAAAACAAAGCAACTTTCTGTCTAAAGATAAATTAGCTTTCTGAGCTGTTAAGGTCCTTCTTATAATCCTTACAGAATATCTCAGGTAAATGTGGTTATTTTATACCTGTTAGCATAGAATGACAATAAACTGAGAATTTAGGTTCAGCCAGGGTATGTTTTATTTTAAGATATGCTAAGATAGTTTTTAGTATTTGAGTTTTCTTACATTTAAATATATTCACTAGCCACTGGGTGACAATGTCACTGTAACTTCTGAACTTGGTATTATTTTTGATCCTTTCTAAAGTTTTGGAAAACATCAGTGACCATTTTTGCTTTGGTTTTATTATATTCTCTGGTTTCCACTCTGACAATGACTGATGTGATTTCTCTTGGCAAGATTCCCTGTGTCTAAGTGTCTAAAATTATTAGGGTTATTATTTTTTTCATCTCAAAAACTATACAGACTACATAAAGGTCAAAGATTCACCAAAAAATTGACCTACCTCTTATCTATGATAGTATATTAAAATTAGTGATTTTTCAGTATTTTTGTCCTCCAGTTACCTGAGTGGAGCTGTAAGAAATATTTGTATGTTCCTGGGAAATGTTTTAAGTTAAAATAGAATACATGAACTGGTTTCCATCATTTTTTCAAATGCATTTTTTGAAGTGAAATTCAGTTCTGTAATCAATTTTATTAGGATTTATTACATATCAAATTTAACAATTTTGATATATTTCCTTCTTACATCATTCAAATGTGAAAAGAAAGCATAGCTAATGTCACCAGCAGTCATGTTTAATATCACTCAAATATAAAGTTTTGTGTCTCCAGGTTCTGGCATTCACTCAGTTTATTATGTAAATGTAATACAAATGACTATTTTTAAGCTAATGTCTTTTCTATTCATTTAGTTTTGTTGCTGTTAGGATTCCAGGCAGGCAGCTTTCAATATTATACATTGTAGATAGAAAAGATCCCCATACTCATTGTGGTTTTAAAAATAAAAGTTTAATATTTATTAATAAAATATTGTCCTCAAGTCAAATAGCTTACTGATGAGAAAACAGTGTCCTAATGCTAAACGTGATTGTTTTATAAGTAGAATATCTATAGTGATTGCTTAAGAGAAATGGAGGATTCAGGTTATTCACTTCTGAAGTGTATTCATGGTATTTTGAAGTGAATCATCAAGAAGTGTAACAGTGAAAAGACTTTCACCTTCTAGTGCTGGAAGGTCTTAAAAACAGGGTTAAACATGGCAGAGGTATTTTCATGTGCACTGCAAAGTTGTAATTATCACTTGGTGTAAGTCACCAATGTTATTCTGCAGTCTCAGCTTTTCTGGTATCCTGATCTCTGCTGCATGAGAGGTGACCAGCACAGTCAAGGGGGATAAAAACTTGCAATAATGAGAATAAACACTGAACCATAGCATAAAACTTAGGACATTTCAGGAATCAAACAGAAACAATCTGCAACACAAAGCTTATAAAATTTCACTTGATACGTTTCTATGCAGCGACATTTCCTGGAAAAAAAGCAAAAATTAAGGAAAAGTATACTGGAAACAGAATACTAGATCACATGGACCTCAGTCTGTCCCTGAGCTGCTGTTCTAATATGTTCTTTCAGTGCCATTTATTCTTCAGAGGAAAGCTTGAGCTGGCAGTCAGGAAGACTTCTATTTTTGATTTTCCAACACTGAACTTCCTTCTGAGCATTCTGCCGTTACAATCGCAGCTTCCCATCTGCTCCATCCCTCCCACCCGCTGATTTCTACTCCCAGTCCATCTCCTTGATGCCCTTTTTCTCAAACTCAGTCTATTTATCCAGTCACCATTCTGGGTCCTTTTTCAATTATTCCATCCCTTAACAGGCTTTACCTTTTAAAATGTATTTTATTTTTATTTTCATTTATCTGCTATTCCTTCTACCAAACAAATTCAATTTTCTTCCCTTCACATAGCCATTAGCGGCCCTTCAATAAACCTCTACACCTCTGAGGGACCAGACACAGAGGAGTTGATACCACAGAATAGTTGTTTTCTTTTTCCTATTTCCAACACTTCTCTGGCCCACGGGAGGAACAGTGTTCGAAGCATCATGTGAATTCAGGCATGTCCAGAACAAAGTATCTTTAGAGAATTTGGCTGTACATTTTTGGACATGTCTCTCCTTGTCCCGAGGGAAGCCTGAAAGCAGGTATTTCAATGAGTTATTCCATTGCCAGCCTGGGCAGATTTTTCAAGGAAAGAATGATTTCCTGGCACAGAGTGTAGAGGTTTTCAAACAAATGCAGCATTTGTCCAGTTTGCCATATGCAAGCTCTCTATTTTTCTGTAGTCATCTTCCCTGAAATCGTGAAATGATTTCAGCAGCAGGCAGCCCTCCAATCAACAGAACTGTTGGCCAAATCACTATAATTTATCCACGTGATGGTGAAACAAGGTTTCCTACGCTTCTCGTGCAAGTGAACTAAAAAAATGATGGGAATTCACTATAGCACTCACTATGACATATAGGCCATACATTTGAGTGGATAAGATGTGCAAAGATCAGGAATACTGATCTTGCTAGAATGATGTGCTAAACCAGTACAAATCTACTGCAATAGCCCCCATGCTGATTTACTTATTATGATGATTTTTTTCCCTTTAAATCTCCAGAAGCAGCTTAGAAAGGAAGCATCTCCTTCATTATTTTGAATAGTCATATAAGAGTCAAACACAATAATGAAGGAGAATTGGATTATACAGGAAAAGAGACTTTTTAATACAGGAAAAGGAATTTGATTCCACGGCAGAAGAGAAAAATCAGGGCATTATAAGCTCCTGTTAGTTTTCAGATGTATTGAAATATGTGATGAGCAGCCCAGCCCTGGAAGCTTGGTAAAGCTGTTACAAAGAGCAAGCTGAAAATGAACATGGAAGAAGTTTTCACAGTGTTGATGCTGGGATGTGGTTGTGCGCAGTGTACTGAAAATGTAGGTATTGCAGGCAAGTCTCCTTACTCTAAATAAGCCAGGCACCCCCCATCAGAGACCTCAGGCATCAAAAGTGCATCTTGACAGGGATCGACTGCTGATGGAGTTAATTTAGCAGAGAAGTACAGCAAGTAAATTGACCCATACAGGCAGGCAGCCAGACAGACAGACAGGTACAAAGAGATAAATAGACTGACACAACAAATGACATCTATAATTATATTTCAAAACAGGAAAAAATCAGTAAATTGGAAAACTGTGTAAAAGTAGAAAAATCTGAAAAACTGGTGGATAATTAAAGACTTAATTCAGAACAGTCACATTATTAAAATCTGTGTAAGTTGCTGTAGTTTATACAGCTATGCATCTATTTTACATCTTCAAGATCTGCATGTTTGCATTATGCAAATCTGAGCAAAGCTACTTCTTACATAGGTGGTTTCCTCTAACCACTGGTTGCTCTTTTTTTGTGTTAATTGTAAGAAGAATATCCCACCAATTGCTCTCTCTCAGACAGTTTCACGAATTATGAATAATATATTAACTTGTTTGCACCATCAGCATGGTTTTGAATAAGAGTTTGTTATTCTTTTATTTAATTATTATTCATTTTACACATCCTCTGACTAAAGTAATCAATAAGATTTATAATCTTTGCCTAACTGATAAACCTTAGTAATATGCTGCTGAGTGATATAATTATTTTCTTAATTTAGGCAATCCAATATTTGTAGATAGACCTGAAGACACGTCAGGACATGATGGTAGAAATATTTATCAGTTCATTAGTAATAATAGGTGCATCAATAGTTTAATCATGCAGAAAAATATCTGAAAGCCACAGAATAACAGACATTTTGCAGATAGCTCAAAAAAATCATCTTAGCCCCTGAAAAAGCATTTTTTGGATAAATCCGCACTCAAAGTCAAAAGAACTTCTGGGTTGACTTGCAGAAAAGTCTGGGATTTCTGATTGATAATGAAACATGGCATTAATCAGCTGAAGCTCAGGACTGACAGTAACTTCGAACTATTGTAGTTCATTTTCAATTCAAGTTCTTGACAGTAGAATGTTGCTAGTCACAGACTGTGTCTTCTAGATAAGCTTACAGAGACCTACTCATAAATTCTACAGCTCAGTGGTTGAGCTTTTTCTGTTGTATACGTGCATAGCATGTATTTTTCGTCAGACAAAGAAAGGATATGACAAATTGTGAAATGCTTGTCACCGAGCAGGAGTCAATGTGCTGAAGATTTCATCCATCAGTTCACAGAAGTCACTTCGTTGGTTAACACAGCACTAATAAGTTTTACTAATAACGGCAATTTATGTCCAATCAAATCACAGAAACACAGGGTTTGGAAGGCACCTCAAGAGATCATCAAGTCCAATCCCCCTGCTAAAGCAGGTATCCTACAGTAGGTATCACAAGTAGGCATCCAGAAGGGTCTTGAATATCTCCATAGAAAGAGACTCTACAACAAGTCTTTTAGATGTATTATGTGGTCTGGATTTGGTTTTAGGCTTGACCATAACTGTTTTAAATTGTGGCAATTTCTGGCTAAAATAGACACAGTTATATTCACAAGCTCTCTTTCTAATATGATCTAGTAGTTTTGCTTAATAACAAAACTTGCAGAGACCCTGGATTTTTTGTGCTACCTAAGATAATATTCACTGATATATAAACTATTATTTTATTTGCAGTGGTTCTAAGAATGAGATGATGACTTAGACTCCAAAAGCCATACAAAATCCCTCCCCCCCCCTCCAGTGATGCAAAGACAATAAATAAATAAATAGTTACAATGATGGTATCTCCTTCTGTGTATCTTATTTTTTTTGCCTCCATCTGTTCTGTGTGTTTTATTGCTTGCAGACCTGAAAGGGTACTTGAACCACTGTATTTCACAAAGAGGTAGGATGACTGGAGAAGTGGTAATAACTACACCTGAACTCCCAGCCAAGTGGGCTGGGTCTCTCTCTTGTGCTACCACAGCAACACGGCAAAAAGAAACCATGAGGTTCTTTGGCAAGGAGGTAGGATGGAGACCAGCAAAGGAAGGAGCTACTAGCAAGCCTTACCTCCCACAGGAGCATAAGATGAGCTTACTCTGGGAACTGAAAATCTGGTTGGAGGTACATCTAGAGATCATTTACCCTATCCTGCTACATGAAGCAGGACTATCACAAGTTCATTTAGCCAGCTTCTGAAATCTTCCATGAATAAACTCACAACTAACATCCCAAGCCACAGTTTGTGGCTGTAGCTCCTTCTGTTATCTGGCAGTACCTGGCTGGTGGAATTGGTTCTGCCATTTCACGGATCATCCCTCTAGTTCTAAGCAACTAGCCTATCACCCCTTCAGAGTTCCCTTTGCCAATTAAACAAATCTCATCTCTTCCACAAGCCTTCACAGGCCACGTGCTGCAAGTAACCCTCTGCTAGATCCACTCCTGTTTGTCCATGTTTCCCTTTAATTGGAGGCAGTACCTCAGGTGGAGCCTCACAACACCAAATAAGTACAAACAATCCAACGTCTCAGCCTGTTCATTGACACACAACTCTGCATCTGGCTGGACTCCCCCCTCAGTTTTCCTCATCTAATGTCTTTAGAGGAGTGATAGAGGACATTGCAAAAAAGCTCTTCCACGTGAGACTTTCAAAGCCCCCAAAAGAACAAAAATGGTCATTGCCCAGTATCTACTCCTATTTAGTGCTTAAGACTTCATCTTTAAGCACTAGCAGTTATGGGTTTATGTAGCTGTGCACTGAAACATTATCTGAAATACCATTTAGGCATTTGTAGTCTTTTTAGGGCTGCATTCAAGTCTAACAGAAAATTATCCTATGTTCTTAAATGCCGTGAAAATAGATTTGTACTGTGGGCATGCTGATCATTGAAATGTCTAGGAGTAACCTCAAAGATTCTAGACTTGAGGATCTGCTAAAAGATTGCTTTCTCGCCAATCCACGGCCCTCTTCTTATGAGATAACACCAAATGAAAAAAGTGAGTTTTACAAAAACTGCTTTGTATCAGCATGGTAGATCAGGGAGTTGATGTCATTAGTGCTTACTCTGTGCAGTAGCATAAAAGACCTTCAAAATCTCAAGACATTATTTTTAGACCCAAAGATTTCCCCAAAGATAAACACACCCTAGATGTACTTCCTACATAGAGAGACTTTCTTAACTCAGGGACGAAGTCCGTCTAACTTAGAAATTCAGTTCTTTGGAATAGCCTGTAATTAAATACAACCTCTTGCTCCCATATATACCTAATCAAGAGAATTCTTAAATTATTTTTAGAAACTCTTAAATTACTTTAAGAAAAAGGGTATTTAAGCCACATGATAGTCATAAATCAGAGCATCAGAGGATCTTTAACAGGATTGTTACATGCTTGGATTGAAAGCAAAAAAGCTCCATAGTTACAAGTTATACGTATGAACTCTAATGTCAAACAGTTTTATATAGAGATCTAAAAGTCATCTAAACTTTGTTATGGCACTCAAATTTAAAATGCAGTTTTAATTAACGTGATTATAATGTGTATGTTGTATTACTGTGAAAGTAGAAACACAGATTTTTAAGTAATCTACTTACATACACCATTTGTAATTGTGTACAGAAAGCAAACAAATGCTTTTATTCACATGGATGAGATATCCTTATTTTAAAATGTCCCACAGAATTAAAATTCCATTCAGAACTCAGAGGAAAATGGGATTTTTCAGACTGTCTCCTTTCATTGTCATTTTCATTTTGACGTTCAGCCGGTAGTCATAGCAGCTCATGGGAGTGATTGTGTAGAACAAAGGTGTGGTTAAACATGTTTGGCTTTGGATTAAGTACATTAAATGCATGCAGATTGCTCAAAATCAACCAATAAATTTACAGAAAAAAAAAAAGGTTTTTGTAATAAGTATCATGCATATATATAAGGTGTATATAAACTAAGTAATGAGTGCTTCTGCAGTTTTATATCAGACGTTATAAAATGAGTTTTCTAGGCTAGGTGACTAGGTTTATTTGAGGGGTACCTTTCCCAGCACTCACAGTAGCGTGTTGTTTCTAAAATGGATTCTCCTGGTAATTATAGTGTGAAAATAATTAAAATATGTTCTGCACTCACTGAAGTGACTCAGCAAGCAATGAATACATTTAACTACTGGGATATAAAGATCAAGAGTCCAACCAAGCTGCAAATTATAATTGCATTTACTATAATAAAAGCACAAATCTCTACTTAGCTGATTGCCCTCAGTATTGTCTTTCCCTAAAGCAAATATGTGCTCCTTACAATTGCATTCGCAGCTCATTTTCTGTGTCTTAATTTATAACTAATATTTTGGCCTTCATTAGTTCAAAGAACAATTATTTAAATATTGGAAGACATTAAGGATATCAGTAACTTGGAGTGGCACAAAGCATGCATTAATGAGGACTGCAGTTACAAATCATACATGAATTATTATAAAAAAAATTTAAAAGGGCAACACATTTCATATCTGACTTCTAGTTCTTTCAAATATCTGAGTCCCAGATAAACAGCAAGAATGGACTTTCCAGTAACAGAAATTGTAGTAATGCATCTCTTTTTGCTTCAGTGAGGTGCTCCAAATTACATCAGCTGAGATTCCTTTAATTATGGAAACAGAAGAAGTTGCATTCCATACCCATTCTTTCTTAACTGCCTGCTTTGCAGCAACCATTCCTTTGCTTGATGTTGTATCAGTGGCTTACTTCTAGAACTTGTGCATAAGTCCGCTAGAAGTTGCTCTTATCCAGAAGCTCAGTGTGAGTCTTAGAACTGTTTTGCATCCAAATCCAGAGATGGGGAGCGAAGGGGGAGCAGGCCATAAAATAACTGAAATAGTATCAGTATGTATCCAGAAAAGATCTACATGTCAAGTTGCAAAGAAGCAGTAGCAAAACTCCTAATTCATTCATGATAATATGATCAATATCCTAGGGTTATGTCATGACTCTCCAGCCAACAAAGATTAAAATGTCTCCAGAAATGTGATGCAACCCAGGAAGTGTTTGTTGAGGCTACATTTAGGGATCGCTGTGGTGCAAAATTTAGTCAGTGGAAGTCTCTGAAGAGATTGTTGTGAAACATGGAATGCATGCTTCTGTTCCAAGGCTGAGATTCAAAACAAATGCTAGAAGCCAACTCTGTCACGTCCTACTCCACTAATCCAATCTTACTGTGCTAAAATAAAACCTACAGCCTATTTCGTACCTTGGGATTATGTTGTTTGATCATAGCAGACTGCTTAACTAACCAGTTACCACTCTGTTCCATCAAATTTGATTTGCATCCTTCCTTCAGAGGCTGTTCTACCAGCCAGCACCCAAACCATCTGCACCATTCTCAAAGAGACAGCTGGGCCAATGAAAGAGTCACTCATTCTGACATCAGGAGACTGGGTTCTCCATGAAGCTTTCCTACAGACTGAGTCTGTGACCTGTGGCCATTTTTGTCATCTCCAGGTTATTTCATCCTCAGTGCACTCTGCCTGACTTTCTCACTTACACTTTAAGACGTTTGGCTCTGATGTGTTTGTACAAAAGTGGTGCATATCTCAGCTGGATGTCTGTATGCTTCTACAACATAATAATGAAGTGATCTTAGGAGCTCGCAACAGCATCTCCGATCTGGCCCTTGACTGCAGAGAAAACTGCTGTGTTCAGTACAAGAGCTTGAAATTGTGCTTCCCACCCAGTGCATGGTGTCTGCATGGGCTGTCTGTAGGTGTCGCTTACCAGGGAAGATCTTCAAAGCTGTATTAGCAGACGTTCTGGGGTGAAGTATCTGGCTTTTTAAGCCACTTTATATGTGACCTTTCTCAGAAATAAAGGATTCTAATGGCTCCATGTGCTGGCAAGAAAGTATGTGGAAGCTCTTCAGGCACATGAGGCAAAGGAAATATGTTACACAGTGAGCATTAAGTCATGCAAAGCAAATCCAGCCAATCAGAAATTCCACAGCTTAAGGTTTTGATCCTTAAATCATCTATGTAAGTCTCCAAGAGAGAGCTTGGGGATTTTCCTTGAGAACAGGAATATTAATGTCAGGATCAGACTCAGACTGATACATGTAGTATCATTATTACTACTACTCTTACCAGTAGTCATAAATGAAAAGTGGAATTTAATTTTTCTGTATGACATGACAGAGCAGAGATTGCTACAATACCATCAGAAGAGGCTGTTTTCCCATTGGGCAAGTGTGCAGTCAAAACCACAGCAGGTCTCATGCAGGTGAGGTGGGCCAGGTAAGGGGGGTTGATTCTCCTGGTGCAGTTCTTACTGCCCATCGCCTTTTTCTACCTGGTTCTGATTCAGGAGAATGTCTTCACTTATGTCTGAATTTCCATTGTCTTTTATGCTTCCAGAAGATATAAGAGAAGGCAGATAGCAGAATGGTTACTGGGTGGGGCTGTATTAAATAATTGTGAGCCACTGGCCATACCTGGATTTCACACTTAGGCAATAATAGTGCATCAAGAACTATCTATGAGTGTGGTGGCCTCTTATGATGGTAAGCAGAACTTCAGCATCTTAAACGTCAGCATCCTGCCAAATAAATTTGAAGAATTTGTCTACAGAGCCAAAGAGGTACAATGAAAAATTAAACAACTGCTTTCAGTTAACTGGCAGGAAATTATGCTGTCTTAGGAGTGTAACAGCCTTTAAGTTCATTCTTTGCTGTTCATTCTCTCCATTTTCCTCAAAGTCTGTTTTAGTAGCTGACATCCTTACCTATAGAAGAACCTCTATGGGAAGAAAACTGGGGAAGGAAGATGGGGTGTGGAGGCAGGGAAAATTCTGGGGTGAGCAGGGGAAATCTTGAGAAAATGGCAAAGGTAAGGCAGATACTGAGTGAGGAGGTTTTCTGTCCCCAGGGAAAAATCTGTGGATTTCTTTTTGAACCCTGCAAGAAGTTCACTGAAATTCAACTGAATTTCAGGAACAGCACAATCAGGGTTCAGTAAATGGATTTTCTCATAGCTCTACCACAGAAAATTACACACATAGAAACATTACAGTGCAGTAACAGCATTCTGACATCAGAAAGTGAACAACATTTGAATCAAATCCCACTCATTAAGTAAAAACTATGGACATAGCATCTGGAATAATCCAGGAAGGCATTATTGGGCAGTCTGCATAAGCAAACAGCTGCTTGTATATTCCTGTGGGTGGGTTTTCCAGCCAGATACTGCTCTGCCACCTGTGCTGTAGAAAGGCCATGTGAGAGCTTTCATTTGATGGTAGGGTTAATGGTTTGGTACAATTTGATGCAGTCACAATAGTATGAAAGGTCAGATCTGTCATTTTCATCAGTTCTTGTGTTTTGAAGAAGTCATGCTCCCTAATTCCACTGCCACCCTGTGCCTCTATGAACAGTACTATTACTTGATTCTCCTCCAAACCATTTTAATCTATTTCTCTAACAAGGCTTTCTATTCAAAGAGAATAAAATTGCACGTACTTTTGCTGGAACCTAGATAGCTTTTGTGATTTCTATTGTCCATGAAAGTTACAGAAATGAATGCCTAAAACTACTTTTTAAAATTCTCAGTTACTACAAACGCAGATTAATCTGTCCAAGTAATATCTCATTTTCTGCACTTATTGTGCACTTTATTGTCAGTGTTCACAAAGGAAACTCAGTAATGCACAATTTCTTTTCTGCATTCTGTTTCTTCTTTCATTTTCACAGTTTCTGTCTCCTTCCCTTATGGCACAGATATTGAAATAGCAAAAATTCAGGGGCATGGGACATCATTCAAATTCCCTCCACACAAAACTGCTTTGCATTAAATGAAGAGCGTGCTTTTAAAGACTTGGTCAACAAAGAATGGCCCTGTTTATAATCAAAAAGGATAAAGCCAACTAAATATTTTTTTCTGTGTGCTTTCTTTTAAATCTACAGAGATTAATCAAAATTTTATCTTCAGTGATTAAGAGAAAAGCAAAATGTGGATAAAATGCATGCCAGATAGATAATAATTTGATAGGGCTATCTTGGCTTGCTTCTGGTAATTATCAGTTACAGTTATGGTTAGGTCACACCATTTCATTTCACAGAAAAGTATGCACAATATTACTCAAATGAATTATGAAAATAAAATCACTGGTCAATAGAGTGTGTCTTTTGGTGTTCACAAAATGATGTGGCTTTTCATGACAAACCAAAAACTCTAGCACTTCCAAGAGAGCAGTCACAAAGTGAAATTTCTAAGAAGCCGTTCTCTCAGTAACATTCTTGAGAGATCAGTGCAGAGGATGGTTGTGGCAGGTATTCTGTACCTTGCATTCCATGCTTCATTATCTTATTTCTTACTCTTACACTCTCTTCCAAATGAATTAAAAATAAACAAATAAATTTTTAAAAAGCGGGATTTCAGTTAGTGACTGTAATTCACCTCAGGAAGCTATCTGTCTTGTGGATGCCCAGCAAGGCAGTGGAGCTGAACTATCCAACAGGTTGCACATTTTGGCCATGGGCAATATGCCCATTCAAACTTCCCTCCAGGTGCACAGATTCTCAGAAGTTGGCTGGTGGCACTTCAGTTTTCAAAAATCAGTAACATTTTATAATATGTAGATTGGATTCAGTAATGGAAAATGAATCAACAGACTTACGTTCATCAGATGTTAATTATAAAGTAACATTTACACTTATCTCTCTGCTTTCATGTGTTAAAAATAGTCTTGATTCTGAATAACGGTCTCCTCTGTGACACAGCAATCTGTCCTAACTCTCCTTTGCCAAGGAACAAAATGTGACTGGATTGCCCATGGCCCATCAGTCAGTAAAGATTTTCATGTTTCAGTGTAAACTGTAGAAAATTCCTTATAGCTATTTGGTAACAGATGAGAGCAGACAGGGTGGTTTTAACAGTGTTTTCCCTAATGTTCCTGCTTCTCCCAGCAGTAGATAACTGTTTGCTGACTTCCAATGGCAGCCATAGTGCTCTTGCCTCTTAGCTTCAACCTGGGGGCGAGTTGAAGGACCTCTGTCTTTAGTGAAGAAATATGGAATGTTTCTGACTAAATCTGAGGTCAGGAGAGCAATTTTGAAGTGAATCATCAACCCCAGTTGACCAAGCTTTGGTCTACACCGCAGAGCAAAGAGAGTTTAGTTGTGAGGTAAAGAAAACTGGAAGATACCCTTCAGTTGCACTTCTACTGAGCTCAGGAGCTAATGGTTGCTCACATCATGGAACTAACCTAGTCTAAAGAAAAGACCCTCAAAATGTCTACAGCATATAGCATGGGGTCGTTGGGATTGCATCCCTCCACAGATTTCAATCTGCTGTGCATCCCTGCTTGTTATACAGATGCAGCAGGAGGATCCAGCAAGTAAAGAGCCCACAAAAATTTATCAAAGTATCAAAATGTTCACCAACACAGGGATTGGTTTCATAATTTATAGGCACAACCGTTAGAAATAATTTCAGAAGTTTCAAAAGGTTGTGTTATTTGCTTCAAGCTGTGATGTTAAAATGCATTTGGAACACATTCAGGAAAAAAAAAAAATCATGAATTTTTGAATGTGAGATTCTTCTCTGAAGCTGTCAAAGTTTTTAAGGGCATTTGGTACTATTTCCAAGCCTTTCTACAATTGCAAATACAAGGAATTCACTTTTAAAAAAAGAACTGTATGATTGCTAATACTGAAATCTCTTATGTTTTTATCAAAAATACATGTTCTGAGTTCATGCCAGACTTCAAGGCATTTAATGCATCTAAATATTTAAATGGTGCTGCCTATAACTGAGAAGATTCTGTTACAATCTTTTGTCAACAATTTCTTTCCTAGCAATTTCCCTATCAAAGCTTTTGTATTATGATTACTATCATTTACTTGCCTTTATTTAAATTGCACATTTAATGCAATGATATGTACCCCACATGACTGCACAAGAAGCTGTATCGTTAGTAAGCCAGTTGAAACACATTTGGAAAATAAACTTTGTTGCAATCACTGAAACTCTTTATGAGTTTTTAAAAGCTCCACTATATAACAGAACATTTTGGTACCTATTTCAGTTAACACAAGAAGACCTGTGTAATATGCATAAATGTTGTACTGTTGCCTTTTGTTTTTAAATGTAAAATGTTTCCTTTAGAGAGAATGTGTTTCTGTGTCTACAACACTTAACTCCATAGGACTTGGGAAATCACAGTTGTCCCCCTGTTCAGTCATGAGCTCCCTGTATGACACTGGCCAGCCGCTCCAATGAAGACCACCATCTAGAGGTGCCTGCATAGTTGTCACTGGGCTAACCAAACTACTTTTTCTTACCACATATGTCAGTCTTCGTCTGGTCATGGGGGAGAAGTCTTCACAACACTGATGTTGGACACCTGAGGTGTGCAGGTCTTCCATTCCTTCGAGACCCTCAGACTTTAATTTTCCAATAGACAAAACTACCCAACAACACTGCAGGAGTACAACATGCTCTCCCAGTGGCTGCATGAGGCAGAATAGGTCTTCTCCTCCTATGCTGGCCTGTGTCACCGGTGTGTTGTGGTTTCTAGAGTTGCAGCAGTCTCCAGAAATTGCTGTGAACGTTTGAGGTATGTTCTAACTGTGGTTGAAGGACTTCATAGGGGAAATAGAGACTAAATCAATACCCTGAGAAGCAAAATGTAATATCGGTAAAGCATGGAATGTCATCCTAATTCTGTCCGTGTTCAGAATGGAATAGGACAATAATTTCAGCAGTGTGCTTTCAGTGCAGCTATTGTATTAAAAGAAATGAGAGCTGTGCACATTCTTATCTTTCTCCAGCCGTATTTTGCAGATGACAAGCTAGCAGAACAAACACCCTTTTCTGATTGTTTTTAATGCTGCTAGGATACAAGACATGTTCAATGTCAAGCAAGGAGAAAAAATAATAAAGGGGACCCAAAAGGCAGGATTCTTCAGACATCTCTTTACATGCCTCTTCTCCTACAAAGATATTTCGAGCTATATGTTGTGCCAGTGATTCATCGGGTCTTTTACAACGTCAAGCTTTCAGCTCATATTATCAATGGCCCTGTCTTTAACAGACAACCTCCTATGTTTTGACTAGCCCTTCATGCAGGATCTTTCCACAACCTCCACAATGAAGTTCTGGTGGTGTGGGCAGCTGGCTGGTCAAGCCCTCCTCCAAGGATATTTTGTACAGCCACACTTTTGTGCTTAGAATTACACATGTGGTCACACACTTTATTGGATGAGGGCTTAAATGAATATAACATTATGTTTGACTATCAGTAGACATCAGTTCAAAGTCATTTGACTCTTCAGGGAATATTTGAGTTATTCTTTGCAAGTTGGCACTTGGTTTCAAAAGAAAAACTTGAAATCCAAACTTCCTTAGCAATCTTAGTTCAGAGAAAGCAAAGTCTTCCATACAACCTTGACCTGAGATGCTGCTTTCACCAGTGGTTTCTGTAAAGCTGTATGTCCTTTGGGTGGGTTATTTAGTGTCCAAAGATTCGTTAACTTAATTAATCATGCACTGGTGGTTAGAAATCCATTTTTAAACTGATGAATCATTCAAACACCACCATTCTGAGCATCACCTACAGGCTCTCAAGACCTCATCAGGGCCTTTCTGAGTAGGAAAACAAATAAAAAAAAAAAAAAAAAGAAGAGCAGCCATGAGAAATACTAAATGACAATTTTATCTGCACCCACTATTTCAGGATCACAGGGCTTTCTGATTTTCCTACTGTAACATCAAGGATTAATTTGGTCTAATCTGTTAAATGCAATACTTTCAGACCCAGTTATATTGTAAGTTATGTTTTTTATATGCAGGCTGCAAATATATGTCTGACTCTGTAGATATGATTTTAATAGCAGCAGTGATTTGCGTGTGCCAAGGTCAATTTTGAAGCAGCCCCACCAACATACATACCTTGCACTGTGTGTGCAGCAGCTGGTGTATTGCCACAGGACTCAGGAGGCCTGGCTCTTGTCTGGGTTCTAATTTCCAGTTAATAAGCTGAGATGTCAGCAATTAGGATGGGCGAATGCAGACTATCATGTAACGACTAAGAATTGGTACCACCATTTCTCAGTCCATTACTGGGGTCTATAGGCACTGCAGACTAACACTGAAGGTAAATTGGAAGTGTGTTTATTGCATCAGCTGATATTCAGTAGGCCTGAATATGGAAGCAAAGTGACAGTACAGGAATTGAACAGGGAAATACTTCTTTGTTTCAAGTACTTTCTCATATTAAGGACATTATGCTAAGGATTTTATAAATGGATCCTCATTTCTGGCTATATTTTTAATTATCTGGATGACATTTTCATTTGTTGCAGATAATGAGTTTAGCATCTGCCTATGGCAACACATGGGCAATGTTTCAGAGCTGTTCCCAATTGCATTTGGAGACGTCATAGAAATTTGTAAGAGCTTCATTTATTTCCACCTGCCAGGAGATAGTGGGGTCATGGCACTCTTCCAATGCTAAATACATTTCCTGGTAGCTAGATTCACTTTCTTTTACTGAAAGAGGACTGCATGCATTTGAGCCAAGGCTGAGGTCATGCATGACAACAGAAGCAGTTTATTCAGTACTGAACATCTCATATTTGATGTGATAAAGACTCCATGTTCAGAAGAAACAAAATAAATATTCTGGATAAATCTGCCAGGTGGGTTATGAAGCAGATTTGCTGGTCCATGGTCAGTCATCGCGGTTAGAGATTCACTAAGGAGAAGCTGAAGAAGGGGAGTTTGCTAACAAGTTCTCTTGTTTCAGCTTACAAGGAAAAGATGAAGGAGCTGTCCATGCTCTCTCTGATCTGCTCCTGTTTTTATCCTGAACCTCGCAACATGAACATCTATAAATATGATGGTGAGTAACTTTCACCTGCAGGTCAGATAAAGTGCTAATGTTGGGACGTGACTCAGTTCACCATCCTGGTACCTAATGTTAGACAGAGAATATTTTGCTTATTTAACCACTTCTTTTGCTGATTTGGGCTATTGCCTCATTGACTGTGTATTATTACTCATGATGCTTGATATTTTTTCTAATAGCAACTGGCTAAACTCCTAAAGCTGTATCTTTCATATGGTGCTGTATTTTTCCTAGTACATGGGAAGAAGTGCTTCCCATGTGAGAATTACGTCTTCGCAGCTGACATCATAGTTCCCAAAGAAACCCAGAAAAGATGAAAGCATGCTTAAAATTTAATCCGTTTGGGCAGAGCTTGCTGGAAGTGTGAAATGACACAGAACCCCAGTAAGCTTCCAAAACTGCTGTAAATTTTTATCTTCATAGGGTTCGTGTATAAATAAACTATTGCAGGTAAAATGGGATGTACTTCTCCCAAGGACAATTTTCAGCCCATAATCTGCCATTTTCTTTGAAATGCCCACAGCAAAGATGCTAAATCATTTGTCTGTATTTCTGATCCTACACTAATTTTTGTACTGCTTCTCTCCTTAACACCACCACAGTATTGAAGTGCTTACCACTTCTCACTTTATTGTGCAGACATGGAAGTTAAACAAATCAACAAACGTGCCTCGGGCCAGGCTTTTGAACTGATCCTAAAGCCACCATCCCCAGTCTCGGAAGCACCACGAACTTTAGCCTCTCCAAAGAAGAAAGAGCTCTCCCTTGAGGAGATCCAGAAAAAGCTGGAGGCTGCCGAAGAGAGGAGAAAGGTATTTTTCGTTAAGAAAATATTAGTGATTGTACCCAGCAGTGTGCAGGATAACATCCAATTTTCCTATCTATTTTGTATGTCTCTCATCTCCATGACTGACTCACAGTGTGCTAGCGTTGACAGAAGCTACTAATATGTTTAAATCGACAGGTTAGTTTATTTTCTTTCAGCGACTTGCAAACATCTGACTAGTCCGGATTTTTAGGAAGCATGTGTCATAAAATACAGGTAGTTTTGAACACAAAGTCCCAGTGGGTTCAAATTTATGTGCTTTCTCTCTGTGTGTAAGGGTACATTCAGAGTACCTATGATAGTTGCTGAAAGCTGGTTCAGTCTTGATTTAAGAGACAGATATGCAATTTGAACAGCTACTGCCTGGGTACCAAATATTGACTCCATGTAGGGTCCATGGAAATTAATCACAGGGCCTATCTGTGTCAACTGAACTGTCTTATTTATTCAGTATGGAGACGTGCCATCCCTGAATAAAGAGTGTTCTGGATTGCTCACCAGACTACTTGATTGAAGATGCTGTCATAGCATTTCTAGCAGACAGTCTGAGTAGTGCTGTAAATAGGCCTTGTAGAGTTATCTACTGAGTCTTTTCTCCCTTATGGTCTTACCCATAACAGACAATTCCTTTTTTATAATCATTAAGCTTGTCACAAAGAGCTTAGAAAGGTTGGTAGACCGTCTAGCAATTAGCACAAATGCAGTGTGTCTGCAGCAGAAAGACCCCTGCATTTACAGAATCTTTTGTAGATGTGGACAACAACGTATACAGAAGTTCAGGGACAACAGATATGCCAGAGATAGAACATGGGGTATCTCCAGCAGCAAAAGGCTCTCTGCTCTCCTTTTGCTTCTGTCAGACCAGATCAGGGGTCCTTTCAAGAGATCTGGAGCCATTACAGCTCTATGTGATGAGAAGTGAATCCCCTGAAGTCAACAAATCTGACATTTATTTTAAAAGTATTCCTTTTTATTTGTGATGAAACTCTGAATCTCATTAACTGGAACAATTCAGTCATCCAGATGTTGCACATTAGTTTTATAGCTTCAGTCTTTGTTTTTGTCAAGGCATTCTCTTCAGGGGAAGGACATGTGTGTATGTGAAAGGATAATCACACACACTAGCCCCGGCCCAGAAGAATGAGTTGTGGCACATCCATGTGATGGCAAGCTTCAAGGACAGTCTGTGAAGTACTTCTGTAATGAGTACACATTCTCAAGAAAGGATACAAACACAGAATGAAATGGCAACAGTTAAGAAGCCCAATATTATGCATATACTTAGTGGGAAGTAAAAACTGAATGTTCCAGAGATTTCATTTCATTGATTTCATTACTGTTCATTTCTTCCTAAAGGAAAACTCATTACTGCATTCATTTTGAATGAACATGTAGCTAAATGAGCTATTTTAATAGACAAGATCTTCCATGTTAGCAATGCAGCAGAAATTGCAAGCAAAGGAACAAAGAACAGAGCAGAAAATCTCTCTACATCACTGTTAAAATCCTTGGTGCTCCTACATCCCAAGCATTGCCTGCAGTTTTAGTCTAAAAAAAAGCATATAATGCAGAGAAGAGAGAAAAATGCAATCACAGGGATAGAACATCTTCCATAAGAAGGTAAATTAAACAGTCTATTTCTCAGCTTGGAGAGAGACAACAGATGGAAGATAAAACAGAAGTCTTAAAGTCTTGAATGGTAATGAGAAGATAAGTAGGAACAATTATATTCTGTTTCACACATCCAAAGGGGAAGAAACACTCAACAAAATCAGACAACAATTTGAAGACAGAGAGAGGGAATTACCTTTGCATATATCATTTAATCAAGTTTTTGAATTTGTTACCATAAGCTATTTAGATGTTATTTAAATATTAATTATTTCAAAAAGACATTAGCAAAATTGGTAAAGAATTACCTTGTAGAGATAATGTGACAGATACAACATCTGCCTCAGACAACATGTAACCTGGTGGAAGCTAGGAAAATGCATAGGAAAGAATCAGGCAGAATTGCCCAACTTCATGTATACTTTCCCAAAGCATCTTCTGCTTTCTGCTGCTGGACAAGTCAGGCAGATGTTTTCTGAGATCCAGCATGGCAGTTGTGATCATGCTTTTTTATCTATGTACCTCATCTATTAGGCATAACCATTCTAGATCATGTCCTTCCAGCACATTTCTCATTAAAATCAAATATAACTAATGAATGAGAATTGTCTTCAAAAATACATATACTCACTGGTTTTACACTTTTTTTAGGACTTAGGCCCTGCTCTGCTAATTAGACAACATTTGCATAGAACATCTGCAGCAATACATGCATTGCTTTGCTCTGTAAGCCCATGGAGGGGGTGCATCCTCCTGTTCTCCTTGTCCGTTCAGTCATAGCTTTGGGAGAGCAGCTGTCTCTCCCTGTGTCTTGGCACACTGGTTGGGACAGAGAATTCTGACAACAGTCAGAAGTGGTTCTAATAACTAAAAGTACACCCAGTGAGGAATATGCCATAAGTGAGATCTAACTTATAGAATGGCTTGGATTGGAAGGGACCTAAAGGATCATCTAGCTCCTATCAATTTGTGCCCATTTCCTTGCTTTTATGCAGGAAAGCAACTTCATTTCTGCTACTGAAAACATCATATAATTAATTCCTTCTAATTAAGAACTTTTTATTAGGAAGTTATATGTTGGCATTTGCATTGCAGTAGAAGTCTTTAATCTTACCCTGTAGTATATCTTAAATACACAATACAATGAATAATACCAAAGTTATTGAAGCTTCTACTGAAGAATTTAATTTAAAATAAATCCATAGCATCACCAGGGTTGGAAAAAACCTCCAAGATCATCTAGTCCAGCTCTCCACCTACCCCCGGTATTCCGCTGCTAAATCATGTCCTTCAGTACAAAATCTAAATGTTTCTTGAACACCTCCAGAGGCAGTGACTCCACTACCTCCCTGGGCAGTCTGTTGCAGTGCCTGGCCACTCTTTCAAGGAAGAAATTTTTCTTAATATCCAACCTGAACCTCTCCTGGTGCAAATCAAGGCCATTACTTCTCATCCTATTGCTGTTGTAAGAGGCCAACCCCCACCTCACCACAACCTCCTTTCAAGCAGTTTCAGAGGTCTCCCATGAGCCTTCTCTTCTCCAGAAAGCATGTCTCATGCTGTGTCTCCTACATCCTAGTAGCTAAAATAGTCAGGGAAGTTTCTTGTTTAAAGTGTAATCCTTTATCTCTGAATAAATGGCTTAAATATTGGGCAGTATGCATCAAAGAAAAATAGATCAATGTGAGAAAATAAGAGCATAGAATCATAGAATCATAGAATGGCCTGGGTTTAAAAGGACCACAATGATCATCTAATTTCAACTCCCCTGCTATGTGCAAGGTCACCAACCACCAGACCAGGCTGCCCAAGTCAGATGAGTGGAATTTTCTTACTGTAATAATAGTAATAACAATAATAATAAGACATTTCAAAATACAATTTCCATAATTTTGCTCTTAGAATGCTTAGTTGTCTGCATCTATCTCTGACCAGCTGAGATGCGGATTTCCTCATGAAGGACTCTGAAAACTGGGATTGCGTATCGTCCTCTAGAAAGTGACATGAATGTCTGAAGGAGTTTGCCTGCATCAGTAATCTTTTCAGCACAGTAGTACATTTCTGGGAGCAAAATATCTATACCAGGAATGTCTAACAACATTTTTCACACAGAGCATGTTGACACACTGGAACAGGTTGCCCAAGGAGGTTGTGGATGCCCCATTCCTGGAGGCATTCAAGGTCAGGCTGGATGTGGCTCTGGGCAGCCTGGTCTGGTGGCTGGCAACCCGCACACAGCAAGGGGGTTGAAACTGCATGATCATTATGGTCCTTTTCAACCCCCAGACCATTCTATGATTCTATGATTTTTATTCCTCTATATCTGGCATTAGAGGCTGCAGCTGTAGCTGCTGTGATTAAACCTTTTTATATTTAATAAGTCTTCTGAATATTCACCCAGAGTATTCTTTTTTTCCTTTCTCCACCATTTTACGCTTAATCTTCTTTATCTTCCATCCCACTTCCAGATTTTTATACACATTTTCTCATAATAGCTCTGCTAGAAGCATTTATTGTAAACCATTTACAAGTGCTTTAAAAAATGGAATATGAGAATACCTTTTCCAGCACTTCAATACAACGTTGAAAAATAAATATGCAATAAAAACTTCCTACATGTGTTAGATCCCACATCAAATCTGTCCAAATGCATCAGTTAAAAGCCAACACCAACAACAAAGAGTCCATTAGTTCCAGGCACACTAGATATCAAGGGCCATTCATTTTAGTAATTTCTGGATATCTAGCAGGCTTTGAGCAGACTGGGTGGCCAAGATCTTTAGCCAAATGTATCTGAAACACAAAATCATATGACAATCCAGTACAAAAATGCATTGACTGGGTTCCAAAATTGTCATAAGGGTATTTCAACAGAGATCTGAACGCAGGGGAAACAGACAGGCTCACAGCTGGTGTAAGTGGCATTAGGAAAGGGACATCAGTGTAAATGACACTCTCCTCCTTGTGTGCTTTGTGATGAGAAGGGGAGCCCTTATTCTGAACAATTCCCAAGTACCCTGAACATTTTGTGTGAGGAAAAGGGACGTCTTGTAAGGCACATCCTAACGAACATCAGAAATGTGCAGTTAGTTCCTGAAGCATGGCAGAGTTTTAATTTGGACTCTTTCTCATGCCAATGCAATTTACATTCAGAAAATACTGCATTAATTTGTAAGTAAGTGTTTTCTTCATTATCTTGCATTAGTGACCAAATTAATTTTTAAAGTGTTGCCTGCCAGCAAAGCCTCTAGAACTGTGTGTACTTTGCTATGGAGCTCTAATTTTTCACTTTTCTCATGGATTTATGATAATAGAAAGTAGTTCCAGAAAGCAAAAGGTTTCAGTGGAAGAAAACAAATCCTGACAAACAAGCAAGCGCCCCAAGGACCCAAAGGCATTTAGATAATATCTCCCACAGAAAGCCAGTGTTCTTTCAAAAAATGCTGCTTAGAAGCACAGTCCAAATCTTACTTTTTATTATGGGATGCATCCTTAGACGTATCTGTTGTCCAAATCTCCACATTCTTGATCATATATATATAATGGGACTTTATATTCCCATTTGCAATGTTTTGTCTGGCACATCAGTCATTTTGTCTGACTCGATTGCTCTATTGCTATCTGTTCAACATGTGCTGTAGAGGTAATAGCAGTGAGGATCACTGCAAGGTACCAAGCAGCTCAGTGCAGCGCTCCCATCAGCTAGCTCCAGAAACTACAGCTGAGCAGCAAGTCCAGAACTGCAATCAGGCTGGAGGTGAAAGAAAATCCAATGAATGGCCAAGAATGACAAAAGTAGCTTTATCTCTGATCTCAAGCAAGCTGTTCCAACCTTTGAAAGCCAGATGGATTTAAATCCAGTCTTGTTGCAAGATGTTCTGCCTGGCTTCTGCAACCTTGTCTATAATCTGCTTAATTTGCCTTGTCAGTATATTTTGGCTGTATGTGTATCCTACCTTTGTTAATATATTTGTTTTCTTCTTCTAGCTGGATCTTCCACATATAAGAAAACAGCAGCTCTTTTTCACTCCATTAAAAGCCTCACAATATTTTAATTTAATTTAATTTAATAGGATTAATTACTGCTAATTGTAATTACTGGTTAAAACCCTTAATTTAGGCCTTAAGCTAGTCATTTTTATGGATAAAAATGGCAACAGTGTATTGTTATCTGTGCTGAAATATACATTTAGCTTCCCACAGCCATATTTTTTCCCTGTTTTCTGTTTGCCTCTCATTTTCCCTCTAATTTATTTTTTTTCCAAGAGCATACAGTGCTATTTATAATTTCCAAATATCCCCTCTGAAACACAGTCTTTTCTGCTAGACTTGCCTGAGGATGGGCCCAGTGCTGCAAATTCTCTGGTTTCTCTCCTAGGATTAGTGGATCTGTGTTATTAACTTGATTTAAAATAAATAACAAGCCTTGTGCTTCTGAGAAATAAGTTTACAAAGGATAGTATACTAGAATATGTTTAATTCCTACCTTCATTTTTCATCTTTCTTGAATAATTTAAGTGAAAATACAATTCTTACATATTCTCTGTATAACATAACACCCTTTTTCTTTCATATTTAATGAGGAGAAGCTGAACATAAATACTGGGAGAAAAAAAACATTGTCTATATTGATTCTTGATCTTGTGAAGGATTCGTTTATCCTTCACAATTGTAAACTTGAAAGCCTGTTACTATTCAGACATACTAAAAATGCCCAACCTGGGCAAAAAATTCAGCTCCTTTTTAACACCATTCCCTTCAGCTCCCAGTCCTGTATCTCTACAAATAAAATATTCACACCTCAAGGACCACAGCTCTCAGAGGTTAAGCAACCACTGCAATAACCGTGGACAGCATTTCTCATTAACAGAAGTGGTTTGAACACTGCTCTGCTGCTCCCTAAGGCACATTTCCCCACATTTAGCCAGTGCTTCTCAGCCCGCTATTGAAACTAATCTGGTTTCTACGTTGAAGTGATTTTACCCAGCAATGCTTTTAAAAATGAACAAACATTACAGAGTTTCCAAATTCAGTGAAGAGCCCCGTGGAGGTTATTTCACTCCACATGGGTTTTCAAGACACGTCTTTCAACCACATGTCTCTCTGTTTCCAGTCCCAGGAGGCCCAAGTGCTGAAACATCTGGCAGAGAAGAGGGAACATGAGCGAGAGGTGCTTCAGAAAGCTCTGGAGGAGAACAATAACTTCAGCAAAATGGCAGAGGAAAAGCTGATACTGAAAATGGAACAGATCAAAGAAAACCGCGAAGCTAATCTAGCTGCTCTTATTGAACGTCTCCAAGAAAAGGTAACTGCGCCATCACTCCTCAGTCTGGACTAGAGAAGAGCATCTGATCAGTATTTCAAAGAGATGCTGTGCATAGCTCTTTTCTCAGTTACAAAACTTTAGTTAGTTTTAAACCAGAGTCCCTGATGCCTATCTAAGCCACTTTTGGGAAATCACAGGTTGGCAGGGACCACTGGATCCATCTGGCCCAGACCCCGCTCCAGCAGAAACGACCAACACAGGGGGCCCAGATCACATCAGGTGGTTAATGGAGGTCTCCAAGAAAGGGACTCTGCAACTTCTGGACAACCTGCATCAGTTCTCCATCACCTGCACAGCACAAAAGTGCTTCCCAGTGTTCAGAGTTAGCCTCCTGTATTCCAATTTGTGTACACTGCTTCTTGTCTTACAACCCTTTACAACCTTCCTTCAGATATTTACATTCATTTCCCTTGCACCTGGAGAGGAACTCAGTGGTCAAATTAAACATTTATCCTGTGTATACTTCTTGACTTCTGATGGGGAAAGAGTGAAAAAATTATGAAAAATTCTTTCCTATACATTAAATTCTTCCAGTAAGTCTTGTAACTAATACAGTGTAAGCTTTCTTTTGAAGATCTTTGGTACAGCCATAGGAATTCCTCTTGAGAATCCAGTAAATTACAAAATACACAGTTGAGAGCCAAATGTACCCTTTTCCAAATCACCCCTCCTAAACAAGAAAGGAAGGCATGAGAATTAATGTTCAGAAGAGTTAACAAAAAGATAATTTACATTTATTTCTCTCACCAATGAACTTTCTAGTATTTTTGAAAATAAATGATTAATAGAAATAAAATAGCTCCCAGTCACTTCCAGTGAGACCTCTCTAAATGCTTCTTTCTTTGATGGAAACAGTAGTGTCATGCAGCAAAAAAGAAACCATTGTTTCCCAAAGTTTTAAGTGAATATGCAAACTAAATAATTGTGGAGTTTAAGAATTGTACTGAAATTACTTATTTTCTCAGTAGATGTGTTTACAGGCACATATCCCAAAGCTTATGAAAACAAAGGGAAAAGGCAATTAGCCATCCTGGAGATCCAAAAGGAAATGGGACAGACAGCTGGAGCATCTCGATGCTATGCTCACATTTACAGGCTGTTAATCTCTTCTTCAGCAATATCATGGCAGATGTTCATGAAATACAAAGAAGGTTTTTTAACAAAGACTATGATAACTCATTTGAGAATATTTGTACAGACCAAAAATTAAATACTACATGGCTATATAGTTTTTGTCAGCACAACAGCCAACTCTTACTATGCAGGAAAAGATGATGTGAAATGTCTTCAAGAGTGACCAGAACTGTGGATGCCTCAAGGTTATGGTGCCTAGAAGCTCCTATAAGATCAAAGATAACTTTTGCATTCTGCAATTAACTGGAGCCCTGAGGAACAGGCCCCTTAGAAAATCTGGCACTTAAAGTTATGAATCTTATAAGAAACTGTGATTTACAGACTCAGATGATACAATAAGCTGTGTTGGCCTATAATCCATAGCTTAACTCAGCCAATAAAAAGATTCCTGTTGAATTAATTGAATTTTTTACTAATCCCCATAGAATATCCCCTAATGTATGAAAATATCTAGGAAGTTCCTTAAACAGAAATCAGCTATGATGAGTTGCTTCTCTAGTCATCTTGTGACTTGTCATTTAATTTTCTAACCTTTTTTTTTCCACTGATCATATAGAAATGGTAAAAATCTGACAGTTTGACAGCTGAAAAACAAGAGGCACAAATCAAAAACCCTAAAATCTTGAAGCTGCCAAAAATTATACAGTTTTATAAACACCCTGAATGGAATATTTCCTAAATTCATTTGACAGCTGTTGTTCCTGACCACAGACCCGTTTTCACAGAAGTATTTGAATATACAGTGGGTCAAATAAGTCTAAACAAGTCAGGACTGGTTTAGTAAAAGAAAAGACAACATGGATATAACTGGACAGAAGGGCACAGCATTGACTTCTGGTGTCTCCTCCCCAGCTTCATCATAGCAGAAGAAAGACAGAGGGGATAGCCAACTTCATTGTTCAGTCTAAGGAGGATGGAATGGAATGGAATGGAATGGAATGGAATGGAATGGAATGGAATGGAATGGAATGGAATGGAATGGAATGGAGAAGATAGGATAGGATAGGATAGGATAGGATAGGATAGGATAGGATAGGATAGGATAGGATAGGATAGGATAGGATAGGATAGGATAGGATAGGATAGCTCAGCTATGTTATCAACAGGAACCTCCCTTGGCATGCAAGATGAGTTTGATTTTTCCTTTCTTGATGTTTTCCAGGAGAGGCATGCTGCAGAGGTGCGTAGAAACAAGGAGCTCCAGGTGGAACTGTCTGGCTGAGAACAGCAATGGTGGATGTGACCCATCCCCACCATTAGTAAACTCCCCCTGCCTATATTATTATGGATCATGCGATATCAGTATGGGAAATGTATGACATGGTTTAAAAAAAAAAAAAATCAAGAACTCAATAAAAACTTTAAAAAAAGAAACAAAAAATAAAACAAAATCAATGCGGTCTCTTTGCAGAATGATTTGCTTGATGTTTAAAAAACTTGGATCTTATTTTGTAAATACTTACATTTTTGTTAAAAAATACAAGTATTGCATTATGCAAGTTATTTCATAATCTTACATGTCCTGTAACAGGCTTCTGATGTTGTCTATTTCCACTCAATTGAATTTGCTGGATCTGTCCATTTGAAGCACCTCATGTCTAACTCCATTCCCTGCGACTTTCATTCCAACTCACCACGAGGTCAGTAGTAGTTCTATGGTGCTAGAGACCAGTCATTGCCTAACAACCTAGGCTGCTTTGCCATCAACGAGCTTTGTTGAAACAGTGACTAGATCACAGGTGTCGTGACTTCACATTCAGCTGTCCAAGACAAGAGACTCTTAAAATATAGTTTCTTCAAATGCAACTCGCGCTACAGAACTCTGTAGCATGCTGTATAACTGAAGTTAAATCACCATGTGCACTACTTGGTGCTTCTGCTTTCTGAAGCAAGAGGCAACAAATAACAGCTTTGCAACTGAATGAAAGCAAGTGGTATCAGTTTGAAATGAATTTAAAAGGCACATTGTAACCATCAAGCTATGACAAATTCTGAATGATGCCAAACAGCCATATAAGTGCTAATTGTAAAGTGAGCTTAATCTACCACTTGAAAATTTATTAATGAAGCAACTAATAGATAGCATCAAGTGGCTTTATTTGTAGGTGCCATGATCTATGATACTTCTCTGATGCTGCTGTAGTACATGTGTAACATTAAAAGAGGCAATCAAATATTTCACCGGGAACCCTTGAACCAGATGTTACCTTTTTTTTTTTCACACTGCTGACTTCCATTTGTCTTGACCTTTATTCTTCAGTGTTAGCCAACCCTAGAGACGGACAGCTAGGACTGAATGATCTTGGAGGTCTTTTCTAACCTTGGTGATTCTATGATTCTATGACTAAGAGGGCTGAAGCAGGAATGACTAGACAGGGTGCTTGTGCCAAGTACAGTATCATGAAACCTAACACATCGTCCCCAAAATAGCTGCAGTTTTGAAGTTGTCCCTGCCCCCTCCCACCCCCCCCAGAGGTTGCTGCCTGCATATTCTACTCTTCATTAGTGCTATTTTCCTGTATGTCATTGTGAGCAAGCTGTGATTAATAAAGAATTGGGGTTCTGTGAACTGAAAAAGGGCTTGTCTCTTCTCTCGCTCCATTACTTCTGGCATGTGCCTGTATGAGGTGAAAGCCTAACAAAGTCATAGAAGCATGGAAATGAGATTTAAATAAGACCTATTAATAAATCACGTTGATTTCTCTGCTAATGCAGGTCTAGCTCCTGCTATGTGTTTTTCAGTACTTAGGCTGGTTATTTTTAAAGATTACCATATAAACTGAACCTATGCACATGACTCTAGCATTAAGTTATTACAAAAGAAATTGGTACATGTGCACCCCTTAGCCTGACTCAGTACTGAAAAAAAAATGGGATTTCAAGAAAAAGAAGTAAATGAAGTTGTCCTGGGCACATACATCCATAACTGCATTAAGATTCTGGGTACTAGCATGCTGATTCTCAGGGTAAAAGGAGTTCATGTATAGGATTCACTGAAAAACATAAAATAGACCTGCTGTGCTGCAGAGATGAGATATAAAACTGGATCTGGCTCCATTTACAGCATCTAGAGAGTTAATCAAAAATTACCTTCAGCATTAGTTTTCTGATTCAAAGTCTTGCAAGTGCTGTCAATTGCTCTTTTGGAGATATGAGCCAGAAGCTCCAGATCTGCAACAGTTGGTTTCTGATCCATGCAGGCTGTATTATTTTGGAGCCAAGTTATGTCCCTGGAAGACTCGGCCCTTGATCAAAATGCTGTAGGAACTCATCCACTCACAATGCTGCAAGGTCAGCCCTGCGCTCAAGGAACTCTGTATCTCAGAGTGGGAGCAGCAGTCCAACTTGTAACAGCAAGTTGGTTTTGCAGCCTAAATTACTTGTCTTTCAGGCAGAATTAATAGGAGTAAGCCTGGCAGAGAAGTCAAACAGTAAACTTTGAAACTGGATGTCAAGCTCCAGCATTGCCAAGTCTTCAAACTTTGTGTTTTTCTTCAAGCCCTAGTGAAAAGGTCTCTCAGTCAAGCTTATATTTGGCTTTAAGGTTCAGTATCTTGATTTGAGGTCTCTTGGAAACTGGTTTAATTTCCTAATGGCAAGTTACATACTGAGTTCTTCCTGACCTCTGACTCAACAAGACCCCGTTGTGTTCCAGACCCTATTTTGCTTTCTTTGCATAGCTATCAGGGCAACAAGCCAAGGACAAACCTGTGGTGCAGAACCCAAGCAGGGCTGTCTGCCTTGTTTCCTTGGGACAAGCCTCTTTTCCCCCACAAAGGTGTCCATGTCCAGGAGGGCCCGTAGCACACGCCATCCCCAGAACTAGATCTGGGCCTGGGTATTAAAACTGCACCAGAGAATTAATGAAGAAGGCAGTCTGTCCTCTGCAGGCCACTGTCAGGACCAAACCTTTGGGTTTGCCGTAGGATACATATGCACACACGCACACAGCATGAAGCACCTACCTTATCCAAGTTTTCAAATCCCATCACGTCGAACACGATGCTCTTACCAGGTTTTGGGTGGAGGAAAAGAGGATGGGAAGAGGTAGGACCTGCTCCCACATTGCAGTACGTGCCCTGTTCTGAGCTGTTCATACAGCAGGGGGCTGTAGACACCGAGTGGAAGAACTAGAGATGCTTTCCTGCACTCTCGCCTGATGCTGCAGCGACACTGGTGCAACAGTGCCATGCAGTGGTCAGTTTTAACAACGGGGATAACCTGAGTACACGGGATTGCGCAGATTTCTCTGGAGGATATTCAGCTCAT
Organism: Tympanuchus pallidicinctus; assembly: GCF_026119805.1. Classification (NCBI taxonomy): domain Eukaryota; kingdom Metazoa; phylum Chordata; class Aves; order Galliformes; family Phasianidae; genus Tympanuchus; species Tympanuchus pallidicinctus. Next base: position 48,320,919 of record NW_026294769.1, read on the forward strand.
CTGCCTCACAGTTCACACTAGGTCTTAAAACAAGGTTTTCTTAGTTTCAGCCGGGAGTTGTTTTCTTCCGAGTATGATATGCTTGCTTTTCTCCTAGAACCAAAACACAGCATCATACCAGATGGCTCTGAGGAAAACAATTCTGTCCCACATTAAACTAAGATGAAGGTAAATGGTAGCTCTGAAATCTGAAGATCACAGACCTTTCCAGATTTAATGGTGTAAATTAACGTGTGGCACAACCATGGGTGGCACAACCATGTAAAGCGAAAAAAGGTCTTGGCATATTGGTGTGGAGTGAGGAGTAGCCTGAATACAGACATTACAACAGAAACTTGTGACTGTCAGAATACTTAATTCTTTGCGACTTCAAACATGTCTAGGAAGAAATGGGTAACATTCAACAACCATCCCAGATGAGAGTCATAGGAGATGATATAAAGTAACCTCTGAAATACAGGGAACAACAAGTAAAGCCAGCATCAAAAGCCCACATGAATCAGAGGTGGAGTGACCCATGGAACAGCTCTGACATTTGAAATGACTGGTCATCCTTAGAACTGTCACCATTCAGAAATACTGAACTCTTTTTCTCCCTCTACAAACACTGAGAACCAGGACAGAAGATGGAGAAGCCTAAAATCCAGCCTACAGTACACATACAGGCAACTCAAGGCTCTGTGAGCTGTAGAAACAAGAGTCTGCAGTGGACTCCCCATGGATAAGGAAGATACCTGATGTACAAGAAAATGCCTATGCCTTGGGTATTCAGTAGTATCTGAGCTTTAAAACTTCCTCTGGGAAAAATAATGGTAAATTCTTCAAACGTCCACAATAAACGTAGGCAGGCATATGTTTGATAGTTTACTTGGGCAAACTTTCACTCCATCAAGCCAGCAGCATGGTGCCAGCTTACCTTTCCAACCACTACATGGATGCTGAAAACATCTTCCTACTGTGACACGTTGGCTTTGGTCAAATGGGTCCCAGGAAAGGAAGCTCCTGAGCAGCTCCTGAAGATGATGTATGGGAAAAACATTATCCCAGATACAACCCAGGTAACATCTAACATGGTGTAAGGAAACAGCTGAGGAAGGAAACAATTTCAATTTTTCTCATCTGTTCTTGTTGCAAGAGATTTTTAAACAAACTTTGGAATGTGACTGTTCCATAACAAAATATGTTTTGAAAAAAAAAAATAACTTATCAAATATCCAATTTGCTAAATAGCCTTTTATATGACAATTTCCATAAAATCCACAAGCTCATGAAAATTCTCCTGTACAACTATTTGTGACCGAAAGAGGGCAAACTCCGATTATTTTAACACGTAACAATGTGCAGAGACTTTTGTTCTGAGACACTTTTCTAGCTGTGTGATATTCTGCAACCCTGCTTTAGAGCATCATAAAGACTGATGCAATATTATTTGTACTGAAATCTGAATTTGAGTATATATGTTTAGAACGAAATGGAAACAGAACAGAATAGAACAGAACAGAATGGAATGGAATAGAGTGATATATGTAACATAAAAATGCTGTATATAATATAAACATCTTTTACGTGTAACATCAACTTCTTTACAACTGAATTTGGAGAGGCCTGGTAAAGGATTACAGAGAGGTGACCAGATTCATCATGCACTGTGTTTTACGTATCACCCTTTGCAACTGATGAAAAAGTGATGGATTACAATGGCATATAAACAGCTTTCAGTCAACAGTGATCCAATTACCTGAATGCCTACCTGCTGTAGGTATTACCTCGGGAGCAGTGCCAGATAAATGCAAGTCTTCTGCCTCCAGGGATAGGTTTGGGAGCAGCATAGTTGCCTTGCTCACAGAACAGCCTGCGTGTGAATTAACTGTTTCTGCTAGGCTTCGGATGTCCTTAATAAGGAGCCAGATCAAGTCTTTGTGCTGTGCTCCCAGGAGCTGTTATCAGTGCTGGAGAGGGCTTGATTCAGCCCATGACAGTGTGTCAGCTCAAGTCCATGTACCCATGCACTCAGCTACGTCCTGCAGCACAGCTGCAGTAGAAGGAGAGTACATCTCCTGCGTGGTGCAGGGGAGGACGAGGCTGTCATACGCCAGCTGCCACTGGGACACAGCAGGAAAAGGGGCCACAGTAGCCAAGCTGGGGTCCAGAGAGCAAAATTGGGTGTGCTACTTCTGCTTTGAGCTCAAAATAATTCCTGAAGGCAGGCAGGTAGGCAGACATGGGCTACTGGCACCATTTGGCCTCCATGTTGAGACATGTTTAATGCTCATAGTGTAGCAAGCAGACTTGGCTACAGAAAGGCCTTTGCATTGCCTAAGGCATCTGCTGGCCCTTGCAGCCCGTGTGCGAGGGTGGATCCAAACAGCCCTGAGCTCCCTGGCGTGGGCTCAGAGCTGGCTGAGCTCAGCCTGTTTCACATATGGAAGCTCCCCGCTGGGAGTCCCAGGGCACGCCGGAACAAGCACTCAGCTGCCATAATGCAGCTTCATGGGCTCTGCTCCGTCCGCACGGAGGGCAGGCAGAGCCACCGCAGCTGCAGGTGGAGCCAAGGCAACACCTTATCCTGGCACCAAACTCTGCCTCTTTTTTCCCAAAGCAGCAGACAGGCTGTCCCTCTGGTCACAGCTTCTACTTGGTCACAGCTAGTGGACAGTGACAGATACCCACAGGTGACTCTGAAGACAGGGCAAGCTCATGGCAGCACTTCCCAGCCTCCAGCATCTCAGTATGCACCTCTGAAGCTGCCTGAGTAAGAGCTGCATAGTATCAGTGTAGTATTTAGCATCCCTGATGGATATTTTCTTTTATTGATATGTCTGAGGCCTGTGCAAAGTTCTGGTATCTGTAACAACCCATGAATGTGAGCCACACAGGTGCACAGGTGTTTGATTTCACATGATAGTGCTGTCTGCTATCTGCTTCATCTTCAAGAAGCAGTTCTTTTCTTTTAGTTTTTTTTTTTTTTTTTTTTTTTTTTTTTTTTTTTTTTTTTTTAAGGAGAAGTAAATGGAAAACTTTGAGATTGTTATAATGGAGGGAAAATTGCCCTGTCCTGTAACACACATGTGACCAACATGCAGTCAGATACTATGTTACATGCAGTCTTCATCTGATTCTCCTGGCAAAGAGAACAAGGCAAGAAGTTTCTAAAACAAAGATAATTGCTTCTCAGAGGAATAAAGCATATAGGTGTAGTCTGTATCTCTCTCTTTTTCCCACCACATTTCAGACTATTTTTAATGGGCTTAAAGGCAGGACAAAAGCTACAAATTAGGCAAGTATTTCAGCATGGTAAAGAGCTCCATCTGCATTCTGTATCTCTGAAGTCCTACACTCAGCACAGTGCTGTCAGTAGTAACTGAATGATGTGCAGATCTGAAGTGTAAACAAAAATGAATGATTAAAAAAGAAGCACACTGTGTTTCCGAGCACAATGCTGATGCAGTATTGAGCTTTCCCTCCCTTTGTGGCAGAAATCAAACAGAAATACCACAACATCAATTCCGAGAGGAGCAAAACCCATAAACTTAATCTTTCTCTGTTTGTGTAACATGGGAAAACACTGTCTCTCTCCTTATTCTGCTCAGTGATTTATTCATTATTCTGGTGTTAAAGATGACTTATTTAATTTCTGGTAGTATTATGTTAGAAGCTATAGTTGACTGAAAGCACAGAAAAGCATTGCGTTAGAAAAAAGACTTAAAACTTGCTTTCACATCTTTGCATTACTATGAAGCCAGTAACGTTCTTTTAGTGAGCACTGCATTTACAGCAGTTTTAAAGCAACAGAAATGAAGTATGAAATTATATCTATTATAATTGGCCAGATAAGTACTGGCTGAAAATACAGCTACAAGTAGCTAGAGCAGTTGCAGTTTTACGCAGATGCTAAGACTATGAATTTGAGATATCAGAAATGCCTAGAGAAGATCTATAGCAACTCATCACTTTCACAGAACTACGTAAGACCCATGAATCTTACCATCCTGAGGGCAATTTCTGAGAAAATGCCTGCAGAGGGAGATAAATCATACCAATGAAGCAATAGGCTTTGGAAATACGAAGGCAAATGTCTATGTGGGTTATTTCATGAATATTCATGTTATTCATTGCATTGCATGAGGTACCTGCTACATGTCAACTGAAGTAGCCACATCAGTAACTGCAGATATTTTATTACATCTAAATCTAAGAAATCCTACTATGAAATTATACATGTGGCACTTCCAATATCAAGTACTGCAATTAGCACGTCAGTGTACTGAAGAAAGCTTTGAGTATGATTTGTCACTGAAGTAATACAGTCTGTGAAGTATTAGCAACCCCATATGCAATCATAAAATTATTTTAACATAATTATAAATATTTTTTAAAAATCAGAAAAAATCACCCTCAAACAAGGGACCACTCCAGAGGATTCTTCATGAACAAGAGAAGAAAGAGTCAACAGTCCTGCACAGAAATGATCTGCTCATGATCTGAAGGCCACCTTCGTTTATGTGCTTGAAGGGAACATATAAACAGAAGGAGGAACAACTGATTACGAGGGTGGATAGCAATAGGACAAAGGGAAATGGATTTAAACTGAGGCAAGGGAGGTTTAGATTAGATATTAGGGGGAAGTTTTTCACTCAGAGAGTGGTGACACACTGGAACAGGTTGCCCAAGGGAGGTTGTGGATTCCCCATCCCTGGAGGCATTCAAGGCCAGGCTGGATGTGGCTCTGAGCAGCCTGGTCTGATGGTTGGTGACCCTGCACACAGCAGGAGGTTGGAACTGGATAATCATTGTGGTCCTTTTCAACTCAGGCCATTCTGTAATTCTGTGATACCTGCAAGACACAAAACAGCCACTGCTGCTAACAATAGGCCAGAAGGGTAGGTGATTCAGGTGCAAATTTCCTGCATTTAGGTCCTGCCATCACACAGGCCAGAGATTTTAAGCTGTCGTTGGAAAACACACAGAAGCATACTGTTCCTATGAAGGGTATTAGAATCAGGGCAACTCAAAGCAGAAGTTGAAGTGTCACTACTGTCTTTTTACCTATGCTTCATATGACTCACATGCTTCCTACCTTAGTTAAGCAAGCCTCTCTCACAACCGAAGTCCTCCATGTAATTCTCCAAGTTGCTCACATAAGTTACTCATTCTCTGGACAAGTTTGTGCATGGCACTAGGCTTCATTTTGTAGAGCAGCCATAGGAGAACATGAATCTGTGAATTTCTTGAGGACTACTGAATGTCTTAAATAGAGCCCGCCTTACTACAAACTGCTTAATATTTCTGGAAGAAGAGTTCTCCTGAGGCCATGGTAGAGAAGGATATGTAAAGGAAAAATGCAAATGGTTCCTAAAGCATGTTTCACCCTATCTTGGGAATTTAGTTCATCGTAAAATAAGACAATACTCACAAATCCTGATAAGAGTGTTTCATGACAAATGAAGGTCATTCTTTGGTATTTGCATGAGGGAATGAAGCAACATAAGAAGGCAACACATAATTTTGAGTGTTTGGACCTCATTAATTCATGTGTGCCTCTTGAAACTGTACAATGCTTACCCTATGAAAAGCTGTTTAAGTCACACACAAGGATTTGCACAGAATTCAATGCTTGTTGTCAAACTGAAGAAGTGTTCTACTTTCGGAAGAATTAACTTTGCCTCTCAAAAAACAGATGTGGATCTGCAAAATTGCTTAAGGACAAGTTTCTTTCCTTTTCTTTATCATAAATCACAATTTCATTATATAGCCATCATTTTACTTAAGCTGAGTCCCTTTTCATGGATTCTTCAAAGAGGAATGTGTGGATTGTAATGAAATAGCTGTGGTACTATGAACATACAAGAAATACTTTAATTGGACATTGTCAATAACTGTTCCAAATGTTCTGCATTATATTAGCATGTGATCAGTTTTGATCATTCAGTTTTCATCCATAAGAGAATACTGAATTAATTTTTGACGTTGAAACATTATCTCAATTTTTATTACTCCAAAGAAAAACTGCTACTGTTATAGCAGCCACAAATAAACACATCCTCAGAGTGAAATATTTTCACTTATAAATGTTTGTATTTTGACCATGCTTTAAAAAGTGCAATTAAAAATTAACTACAAATACCACAGAAAGGGATGAAGTAACAATGAAGATGTGTGGTCACTTGTTTAATCTTTGCATGGCTAATAAAGAATCTGACCTCAATATTCACTGATATCAACAGGAATTTGTTCCATAATGTTGAATCGAGCTCCAAATATGTCGTTCAAGATCTCACAGTTGAAAAGCGGAGTCACTGTGAAAGGGAAACATTTAGAGTCACTGGAGTAAATCAAATAGGGCACATGTTATGGCCCTTCAGATAACATCCTCTTTTCACCTAGATGCCACATCATAACCTACAATGGAAAGAACATTGCTAATAATCTGGAACTATGGCAATCATCCATTCATCACGTTATTCAGATAATACTTGCATCTAACTGCTGAATGAAAACAATGAATCAAACAAACAAGCAGAAACACCCAGCAAAGGAAATACTGCCATTGGCCACCTACTAAGAAAGAGAAGTTCTAAGGTTTAGTGCCTGTGACCCTGTGTGGGACTTGGTTCAGGAGTTGTACCTCTCCATTCTCTGACACAAATGAGATACTTTCCAGTTTTTTCCCTGGGGTTATCAAGTCCAATTATCCTTGTATCATAAATGAAGACATCAAAATAGCAGATTTGGTGCAAGAACTACAAGCGGGTCTCTCTCCATTGAGATGCAGGTCTATACCTAAGGAGCAGTGTGTGTGTTAAGAGTAACTCCTTTTGTGCCAAATGCAGGCAGCATTGGTCTCACCATGAAAGCATGATGACATTGCCTACTTTAGAGTATTCCCAGTCACAAAATAATCTTTCACCAGATAAGAAAATCAAACCACAGCCTTACAGCCTGTCTAATGTATCCCTTCGTCTTGGGTGCTAACCCTGAACGCAGGGAAATATGTATAGATTTTAGTTAGGAATCTGTGAAAACAGAATCACAGAATCACAGAATCACAGAATCACCCGGGTTGGAAGGGACCTCAAGGATCATGTAGTTCCAACCCCCCTGCCTAGCAGGGCCACCAAACAACAGTAAAGATTACTCATCACAATTTTAATCAATCCACAAGAGTTCTACACTTAGTGGAGTTTCTTTATCAGTCTTTTTGAAGATATTTGTAAATGATTCACCTGAAGAATCTTTATGCTGGCTCGTTTTACTGATGTGTATTTTCAGTGTGCTCCCAAACGCCATATCAGTCAGAACATTCGATGGGACAAGGAGGAATTGCTGGAAGCAGCAGAGCTCACTAGTGACCCTGTATCACGGTTATTAGGATCCCGGCAGAATAACTCAAGTGAGGATAGGAGTTGAATGAAAGAAGGACCTGGTTTGCCCTGGTGCTAAGAAATGACTGACCTTTGAACAGTTAATCTGCTGGTAGTGAGTGTACCAGAATAGGCCTGAAGTAAAGATAACAATAAATGAGGCCCGGGGATGACAGCCAGAACCAGAGTCCTAAAGCATGTATCTGCTGAGCAGAGCCAAGCAAGTCATGAGACTGTGCTTCTGATCAAAGGCCTCCAAGAGGGCTGCAGCATTCCTTGGCATGTTCAGGAGATCTCAGGGCTATTTTTGACCACCACTATGAGCTGGCCAGCCAATACATTCTGCAGATGGACAGATGATCACATCTTGTTGCCAAAAAGTCTTAAGAGATTTACAAACCTTCTCTTAAAGAGAACCACGTTATTTCTAAGCTCTCTCTGTGGAAGCAGCGTCTCAGCACAGGGTGAGCTCTGACAAGTGTCTAGCAGGAGATGTGGCCCTTCAGTTCACTTCTCAAAAGGCAATGCAGAGCCTATGCTGCTCTTTTGACTGAATCAGGGGACACCAGAAAGTCATCCATATGCCCAAGAAAGGATTGTGTCAAGACCACGGCAGTGCCTTTGTCATGGATGAGGTCTGGTTCTCAGCACAGGCATGCTGTTTTGTAACATCTCAGGCAAACACAAATCTGTTCAAATTTGAAGGGGTGCTTGCCAAAGAGCTGAAGTAGCACTCAGAGTAACACTCTTCTGTCAGCAGAAAATCAAAAACGTAGATATTACACCTTCTGAGCATCCTTTTTAGCATTCTGAAACATAATTTCACATAGGAGGATGCCGGAGAAGTGGTGAGAAAACAAAAGAAGCTACAAACCAGAGCTTTGCTAGTCTCTGGTGGAAATGGTTTTCACGTCAAATGACATAAGCATTAAACATGACTCATTGCTGCCATTTCTCTCTGTCCGAAAGAGAGAAATGTATACTCTGTGGTCAAGGCAGAGTGTAATAGGATGGTAGTTATTAGGCACACCAATCTGATACCAGTGCAAACAAGCTGTTAGAGTTCTATAAAGGTATCTCTCCATAATGCATTTTACATGTGCATAGCATTCTGTGAAGAACTTTTAGCCAGTATGAGTGTACTGATATTTCAGGAACAAAAAGCAATACTCCTGGAGCTCTCCTGAAACCCTGCATCTGAAATTTAAAAGAAAAAAAAAAGTAATTCTGCTTTATTTTCCTCCTTTATTTCTTGCCAAGTGTCAGTTATGACTGTCAGCTTGATGCAAAGAGAAGTTTAGATTTGGGGTGTCTATTATTTAGACATAAAAAAGATGAGGGAGAAGAACCTACAAATGTGTATACACGTAAGATATGGCTTTTCTTTTTGAGAGCGTGGCCCTGTACAAAGTTGGCTGCTTAAACTATGAGCTAAGTGGGCCAATCCTGAGCCATGGTAATATTTTCAGCAAAGCTCCACCAGTTCACCAATGCCAAGAATCTGGCTTATTGTCTGCCTTTCAATCTTACCTCATTGTCTGTGAGCTTTGACTTCAAGTGTAGTGTACTTCAGTAACTCAGTCAACAGAGGGAAGTAGATGGCAAACATTCCCTCCCAGGGACATGGGCTCACTTTCTGTCATTTAATGATGTGAGAGCCAGCACTGATGCAAATCCTCGAGCCAGCAATGCTCTGCTTTGCCATCAGGCTTCCTCTATAGACAAGGCATCATTGCCACTTCACATTTAATGCCTCATTCAAGTGGCATGATTCATTTTCAACACCGGTAGTGTACATGGTTTGAATCGTACCTCACTTTTTCAATTATTTGTCCAGAATGAAGCATCTGCTAAGAAAAAAATCTAACACTGGTCTTTTTCTGCTCCCCCTGACACCTTAGAGACACACACGTCTTCAAACTCTAAGGTCACACCATGTCATCCCCTGCATGTGATGTGCAGGCTGTTATCTCGGAGATTAGAAGAGAAAGTTCAGCAGCCAAGAGAAGGATCTGCGGTGATGCCCACAACTGCTGTTACTTTTTATATACATTTGCTTGTAAGCCAGCAGGACTCTGACAATTTTCACTGTGTTTTACTTTTCAGATTGGGTTTGCAGTACAATTTTTCTATTTTTAATAAGAGTTAAAACCAATAATTATAATAAAAATAAAACCGACTATTTAATCAGCAGAAACACAAATTTTTTGGTATAGGTGTTTGCAGAAGCGAAGCATTCTTGTTTCATAGAGATGCCAATACAACTCTGGGAAATAAAGATGCTTTCTGACTCTAGATTGTTTTCTGTAAGGAAAATCTCCATGCTCAGGATCACTGAAATAACTATTTTGCAGTTCTGACTGTATAACATTTGATCCCACAGCTCTTAGAAAGAAAAGACACCCATGGACATCAGTAGGGTTCTAACCTCCATGAAAACAACAGGCTGAAACTTTCAATTTCTATGCATTCTGCCAAGATTCTGCACAGCTTTTTTGGTTTATTTTGGGTTTTTAAGGAAATCCTCTTTCCCCTGTGCTCTATGTGTTAGAACTGGGCCCAGCCACAGTTGCTGGCCCAAGAGGGACAGGAAGGAAAAGCAAACAGAGCTAGCCCCAACCTGCAGAAAGCCACTGAGACTTCAGGAAACAATGTATGCTATAAAGTCCTTTTTGGAACAAAAGCACTCTCATTGCACTCTCCTTCTCTGTTAAATCAACAGAGTTGTAAAAATTATTTCTATAGAAACCTATTTTCTCTCCATGTCATAAAATTATATGTGTTACCCAAACAGCTCCATTGCTATTGTAGAGCCAACACACCCGGCCCCAAAGGCACAGCTCTGCTCCCATAGGCAGCCCAGCTAAACACAGCAATTGCTCCGCTGTCTCACAGCCTTCCTCCTCCAGTCTTGTGAAAGCCAGAGCATAAACCAAAATTGTTCCAGAGACACTAATATGTTCTGTTTTCTGTACTCTCCCTAAGCATAGACATAACTGACATAGTTTTGTATGTCCTCCAGAAATGAGTTTTTCTTTCTACCCAAAAGAGATTTAGTCTTTCTCTCTTATCAAGAATCCCTAAACAGGTCTCCTGTCCAAATTACAAGCTGTCCCCAGACACTATCATGAAGGGATAATTTCCCCAAGGTTATAAGGATTCCATGTTCATTTCTTGAATAAGTTCTTGCCACCAGTGAAAGATGCAGGTTGGCTATTTGAGGTAAATGAACCATGTGTAGGCAGAAATGCTTTGCCAAAGCATCTAGTTGTTTATTTAATGCTACATATTTGTGATTGTTGCTGGTATCTGGCAGCCACAAAGAAGAGGCCACAAAAGGAAAACAAGAAATTAGCCAGGGAAAAAATAAAATCTACTACAATACTGCTTATGTCCAGAGAAGACTCTAAGGGCACAGCCATACCAGCAGCACATCAGGATCTGAGCCACCTTGTGCAATAGGAAAAGAATTATATTGCCAGTTTCTCATCCAGGTAATTATGTTCATCTCATGAATAGGGGCAACCCCATTCTAAATAAGGCTTCAGCCCACGTGTTGGTGATTCTTTCTCTCATGTCCCCTACCTCACATATCCAAGTTACTGATAAGCCACATTGGATTTCTAACAGCTGTGACATTTCTAGCAAATGAGGAGGATTGAGGGGAGTTTCCTCTTCCTTCACACACAAGCCTTTCCTCAACTCTAACATCTTTCCACAATCCCAACCAGCTTCCTTTCATGACTTGTATTTCTTCCCAAAGCTGCGCTCTATCTGTGGACTCCCACCTCTTGACATTTTTATCACTGCAAGGTTTCCCATTGGGATCCCATCTTGCACCTCTTCATGTCCCTACCATGGCCCTGTCCCACACTGGCAATCTATGCCATCCTAAAGGAGCCTTCAGCAGCACAGTGTACACCATCATCACAGTAAAGAGTGCCTCAGAAAGATACTTCTGAAACCCTTAGATTCATTTTGCTCTGGATCCGGTCCATATGAGGATAACCTACCTGTGTCACCAATTATCCCTCTCAGTGGAAGAGATCTAAGTAGCAAATCCAAGACCTTCAGCCCTACTACTAATGGACTATACGCATGATGATTTGAGGTATTATACAGGAATCTGTGCTTTCAAATAATTTTAAGACCTCATACATTATACACAAAAGGCTGTGTTAAAAATACAGTGTTGAGTTGTGAAGTCAAACACACAAAAATTAATCTAAGGGGAGTATTCATTTTGCCTAAGAACTTGGTTGCATTCCAACAGCAGGCTGGATTGTCTTTCATCAGGGAGCAGTGAACAGACTAGCTGCACTGAAATATCTGAAGGTGTGAGGAGACTTCAGAGTGTGAAATACAGTCCTACTGTTAAGGGTTCTGATGGGTGCTGCGGGAACTGGATTATTTTGTTTCTTCCCTTTACACAAGTGCTATGGGAGACTAGGAAAAGGTTTGCTGAATGTTGCTGGTGTTCTTTGTTGCCTGAACTTTGACATGGGGACTAACTGAGCCTGATTTGAAGAAGTACTCTTTATCTGTGGCTTCCAGAAAGTCAAGAGCAGCTGTGCTTTCAGTCCAGCAAATGCTGCAGAAGTACTGAGGGGAAAAAAATGAAGAGTTAACCAGGTCCTTCCACCTCAGCCAAGACCTCAACCAGGTGCTTCAGGTTCACCTTTTTTGAGTCCTGCTTGTCTATCCCAAACATAGTGCCACACCTCCATGGGACATCACAGAGATCACTTAACTTTGGAGAAGCAAGTACAGGGCTGCTGAGTTTGAGAAGCCCCAGAGATGGGGAGAAGGAGGCTTATTCACAAAAAATGCCCTTTTTAGTGAGGTTTCATTCCAAAAAGGTTCTCTACTTTCCACTCATACTCTGCTTATTCCCCTGGTTTACAACTCATTTTGCAACTTCTGCAGTCTCGTAACAAAGTGGCGCTAGATGCTGTGTACAGGTCGCAGATACAAATTTGTCTTTGTTATCCTTCACTGTCCCATAGGATTAACAACATTGTTGCAATAGTTTCTCTCATCCAAATAAGAGATGAGTAGATACTGTCACCAGAAAGTTAAATCTGAGGTGGCATCAGCCCCCGGCAAAGTCTTTCCTAGCCTTTTGCAGTCAGAGGCTTCAGACATACTTATTAAAGGAATCTCATTTGGGGTTTGTCAAATACAATCTTGTAAAAATCTCCTTTGTGATGGCAGTTTTAGGATATAACAGTTAATGCAACGCAGATAGCTGAGCTGAATAGGCTGTATCCCAATAGACTCTGATATAAAAGGCATTTCATTGCGTAAAGCTTGCATCACAGTTTTCTCAACAACTGTTCAATACAGGATGCGTTTTTATCTCATGCAGGGCAATGACAATATTGTGGAGGGAGGGCTGTACTCCTAGCATAAGAACTGGGAATAAGAAGGGACTCTTTTTTTTTTCATTTGAAAGAACACAGCCAAAATGAAAGCTAAAGAACAATTTCATTACAGCTCCCTTTTTGCTTAAAAAAATGCACAAAGTCAGACTGTCTGGCTAGCACATTATGAGGGTATTAATGCTGTGTAAAATAGCAAAAAGAAAGGCAGGGATTTTTCTAACCGGAACCCTAATGCGTCACTCCTTCAGTTCTGTCCCTAGGGGCAGACCATGGGAATTCCCAGTGTTGGGTCCCGGTGGCTCTCAGCCAGCTCTGCCACTGAAGCTGTGTTTTCAGCCTGGGCTGCTGCTGTGCTGAAGGGCTGGGAAATGAGGCTTCAGTTTGATAAACAGGAGGGATGAGGTTGCCCCGAGGCGCTGTGCAGGGAGCGCTACAACCTCTGTCAGCGCTGTGGAGAAGCAGGGAGCCTCCTTACTTCCCAGAGAAGGGATCAAAAGTTGACAGATGTTGCCTAACAGAAAAACAACCTGCAGATTTTTAAGCTCCGTAGCAGATTTAGCTTGAACTTTTTTCAATATGTGTTTGAGTCGTGGCTGGCTAGACCAAGGGGAGTTCATGGGATTTCAAATCTCCCTTTTGCAACAGGCATGGATTTATGACAACAACGCAGCTTTAGAGCTATAGCCGTGCCCATCAGTGTGCTTGTTTGAGGTGATGCCCCAAGTTTTGGAGTCCAGCAGCCCAACCCCTGGCTGCAGGTGGGGGCTGCATATGCCTCCTGCTCAGCTTACCCTGGCTATGTAGGAACAGAAGGTCCTTGCAGTCACAACTGAGGGACAGAGGGCTGAACCTCAGGAACATCATGCAAGAGAGCTCAAAAGAGCAGCTGTTCTGCATGGTATCACAACACTGCTGTGATGCCATGCATCTTACCCCCTTCCCCACTGAACTAAAACATATTTATTTCTGTCCAGTGGGTGTGTGCGCCATTCACATCCCCACCAAGGTAAATTCTTAAGAGGATAAAGTTTAATCATTATCACTCCTCATGCTATTTTTGCGAACAAAAACAGCAATTTTGTCATTGCGTGCTCCAGAAAACAAGTCTCTAAGGAGCTCAGACTTCCTGTTACCAGGGCCCTAAACTTTGCCCCACCTTTGTGAAGCACAGGCAACTCACAGAGAATGTCATCCACTCTAACAATTGATTTTCTTCTGTAGAATAACGTCAGACCTTTTAAATAAAAGGCTGACCTGTCTCCTTCTAAAATAATTTTGTCGGTTTTATGGAGTGTTGTTCTGATTATATACAATTCCCACAAGAAGGGAAGTACCTTTAAAATAAGGACTATTCAGTACTAGTACAGGATTTCCTCTTGTTGTTGATAATTTCCTCTTAACAGAAGACGCAATGAATCCCAGAGAAATTCAAAGGGGCAATCTACAGACAGATAGGCAACAACATTATAGGGGGCACATTGTTCAATCAAATTGATGTTTTCCTTATGAAGTAAAAAATCTGCTTGCTGTGTAGCATGTGAAAGAGTTCGTACTGCACACACTTCAGTCCCCTTCGTTGCAATTTTAAATCACCATACAATCCCACACATTTTTACATAACCATCACCGAACAATAATAGGTGATAATTCTTTTCATTTCATCTTTTGATATTGAAATTCAGCCTCTGAAATGGTCTCTCTGATAAAGAAGACAGGCTTGGTGATAATAGAAACCAGTATTACCACGTTATTATCTGCACTATAAATAGCATATGTATAATGCGAAGTAAGTCAGCAGTTGTGAGTTCTCTCTACTGGATGTTTCTTATTACCAAAATGGTTCCATACTCCTTTCACTAGATCCAGTTTTTCACTCCTAGAATGTGGATCTGTACTGTTCACCTCATGGAGAAGGAAATCTCATAGCTATGTAGATAACTAACATGTGCCCCAAAACACTGTACCAAAATCCAAGAATGAAGCAGCTAAGGCTGAGAACTTCATGGGAATGGCTGCCAGTCATGAGGAGATAGTACCAGTCATCCCAATGCATCAAATTCTCCACTGTGTTGGGCCCCACGAACCACTCTCATTCATAGACCACACTTCAACTCTTCCACTTCCTTACACTCACTTGACCAGACTGCACAAATACGATCAGCAAATCATGCTGTGATGCATTATTACAGCTGGGAATGACCACCCAAGCCCTATTTCTCCTTTACCTGATGAGACAGCCCATCAAAGTAGATAGCGACATCCACACACACATTTGTTTCAGCTCCATCTTGGTTTTAAATCACATGCCACAGTTTTTGTGTGTTTATCTGATTCTGGCTTACTGAGCAAAACTGTGATTTACTGAGATTATTGTTCTCCTCTTTCCAAACTCTTTAAGCACTAGCGTGCAGCTTATTTTGTCATCTGACAACAGTTGTTTCCGTACCTTTGCAATAGACAAAGCAAACAATTCAGCTCTTCATCTGTTCACAGCCTTAGCTTTCCTTTGATCCACATTAGCCTTCCTTCCTGTTCTCTGCCATTCTCTCCCCAAGGCTGTCCCACCAACCTTTCTGCTTCAAAATCCTTTCTTCTGTAAACTCAGGGCAAAATGGAGAAGTACACAAACCATCAGCATTTGAGCCATTACTACTGTCTGTTCCTTGACTTTGCAGCTTACCTTGGAGAAACACAAGGTTGTCTGGAGACCTCCCAGAAGCATTTCCAACACAGAAATAAGAGAGTGCTCTGCAGAGACCTCCTGTGCTGGGGCTGCCCTGTCAGGCAGGAGCACAGAAATGTGCAGAACTGCATCCAGCTATCGCCTTTCCTTTCCTGGAGGCTTCTCCTGAAGGATGCAGCCTGAAAAAGCCTCTGAAAAGGTCCAAAGAATGCAATGTGATTGAGGGCTCTATCAATAAGGCAGAATGCCCCCAAGTGCTGAGCTGTTTCAGGCACTTGGAGAATTCTTGCTGTGTTACACGGTTGTTTTACGTGATAGATTGAAGAACAAGGTACAGCTGGAAAAGGACCTCTGCCTCTGAATTCTGTGGTCCTGGGAAGGCTTGGGCAGGCTGCACACAGCACGGTCAAAGCAAAGTCATTTGGTCCATGCCTTCATGTTGTATGAATAATTTGTATGAATTTGGTAAAGAAAAAAATGGACTGGACGAGATGGTATGAGTGAGTATGACATAAAATACCCAAGCACTTCCTTCATAAAGACTTTCTCCAGATGAATTCTTCAGATTCCCAAAAGACACCTTCAAATACCCGTATCTCACCGGACACTGGCATTTCAACATTTATTACTGCAGTCATGCTACTATATTGCAGGCATGAGTTAATGCCTTCATCTTCTGGCTCCAGAAGAAAGAGACTGGCCTAATTTTTATTTACAAGACGGGCAAAAGCCTGAGCATGCTGAGTCACCTGGCAAGTACGACGGTCCATCTCTACAGCCTTTCATGTAACACCCCAGCAAAGGGCTTTCAAATCATTTTTGTTGCCTCCCAGCAGAAAGCCCACAACCTGCACATGATTTGCTGCAGGGTTCAGCTCAGCATGGAGTATACTGCAATCCAAACTGGGAGTTTCTGGCAAGAAATGGCTGTGAACAGGCACACAATATAAAACAGGAAGAAGGATTTCAGTTTATCTGTGCTCACTTGGGCTCGTTTGTTGTGAGGAAAGACCTGGCAGGCTTCCCACTGCTAAGTAAGCCTAGAAAGGCTCCTGTCACCTGGGGACTCACATGCTGATGTGAGAGTGAGGAGGGCAACAGTCAGGATTCATCATTTTTTAGCATGATGCTAATACAGTCTGTCATGCTACGAGTGTAAGACAGGAGTGCTGAACAGAAATAGGCCTAAGAACTAGTGACAGCTTTTTTCCAAAAGCAAAAAATGTCACTTTGATGAGCTATTCTTTTATGCCAAAGCACAGAATGAATTTCCAGAGGTTTGTATCTGGATTTACACAGTATTTACCAGCTCCTTAAATTTACTCCGCACTCCAGTCCAGCTTCTTTGATATAGGAAGATAGTATTTGCTGATTTTAAATACCACATTGTCTTACATCCCACATGAAATGCTAGCCTGAGGATTTCCAGGCAGATGCAGTTTATCCGAAGCAATTTAAGGTGGTGGAAGGGTCATGGGATCAAGTCACATCCACATTTTCTCTCTTCTCTACCGCCTCTCTGGTTAAGCTTTTGCTTCTGGATTGTTTTGGGTTGGTTGGTTGTGTGTTGGTTTTTTTCGTTTGGTTGGTAGGTTTTTGTTTGTTTGTTTGTTTTTAATAGGGTAAACAAGGACATACTTGGGGCTCAGGAAATATCTGTTATCTACAGGAGCAACCTTATTTTGCCTCTCTCTGTCTTTGGAAACCCATCATTTTGTAGGAAATAAAAATAGCTGAATGTCTCACAACTTCAGTTTTTGAGAAACAACAGTAACTGTCATTTACATAGAAAACTTCCAGCTACCACTCTGTCCTGAAGAAAAGAGAACAAGCAATGCCACTGCTTTTTCACAGCTGACAAAACAGATACGGCTAAGTGATTGCCAAGCATGACTTAGTGAGCAGCACAAGTTGTAATATAGCCCCGAACTTCTAATCCCCATGCATCAGCTTCTGGGTCAGGCTTTTTCCATTTGAATTTTTAGCTTTCCTGAGTTCCTGGAATTCATTCACCTGTTTCTAAGGAGCAGTCAGTGGATTTTCAGTCTCTAAAAGTTAATACAGATGTATTGCATAAATTGAATAAGATTAGTGCTTTAATACTTTTGCCATTGGTAATGGAAAGAGAAGACTGAGTATAAACACAGCATCTAAACTTTTATTGCCCTCTGTTTCTGAAGTTCATTCAAAATTAAGACAGTGGAACAGAAGCTATTGCAGGGGTCTTTCTACACAAAAGAGCCAGGTATTTAAAGGCAAGCAAAGTAATTTCAATGTCAGTGAAATAACCATTAAAGGGCTGAGAAAAGTTGCCATTTATTAGAAGACCTAAAGCTGCATGCACAGTAGTAATCTTCTACATAGGATCACTAATTTAGTATGAAAACCTAAACACTAGGCAGAGCATAACTAAACAGGAGACAATACATCCTGTGAAAAGGAAACTGGGTTTGGAATTTTACAGCCTCTTGTTTCATGTTTATACATAAAACTCTATAATTGATAATCTCGATAACACCTATATATTCCTAGCTGCCCCAGTGTTTTGCATTTTGTCTCTAACAGTGGCCCCCTGCAGCCTGGGAAAGAAGGTAAAACAAGGTTACACACTTGAATAACCTCCCACTCTTCCCAGCCTCACAGCAATCCTTCCGAGAAAGCCTAGCCCTCTCAGCCTCTTGTCAATGCCACTCCTTAATTGGCCCGAGAGCCCTTCTTTAAACAAAGCACTCTTCTCCCCAGGGCCGAGCTCTTTCAGCTCTTCTGGCAGAGCTAAATCCAGACGAAGATACACCACGTACCAACACAAGAGTACTAGAAATTCAAACACATGGGAAAGGAGTGAGGTACTCCCAAGAGAAATTCTCCAGGCAGAGGTTTGCAGGTGGGATCTCTGCTCATACGTCTTTCAAGGAGAAAACTCTCCATCTACATTTAAGCCTGTCAGGCTGCTGCTTGAAGAAGAAGCAGAGCATGCCATTAACACTGAATGGTGACAAGCAGAGGGTCAGTCAGAGTCAGTGGGTACACCCTTCACTAACACACAGAACATGAACTCAGTGAGGCAGTTAAGAACAGAACTTTGCCACAAAGCCATAGGACTTCCATGGATTTGACCAGAAGGGGTTCCACATCCACAATGACCATTTTTTAATACTAAGACAAAGCAGTAAGAGTAATTAGGTGTTGTGCAACTTTAAGCTCTTCTTTAGCAGTAACTCGTATCTCTTCACTTCCTACCTACATACTGCCAGGCAAGGAGGAGTAACACACAAAATGCATCCTTAACTTTCATTCCCTTGGCCGTGGTCCTGAGGCACAGTGGTTCTTCACACTACGCTCAATTCGTGTATGTAAGTACACCACAATGGATGAATGAGAACAAAGTAAATGCATATGCCCAGAGAAAGGCAGCACTGCCCGTGATACCAAAGGCACAGAACTCTCTGCTGATATATATACCAGACAAACGTGTCATTTAAAATGCGTTGTTCTTTCTCCTTTATTTAACCACAACACAAATACAAGAGCAGTCAAACCTAGTCCAGTGGAACTCACTAGATAAACCTGTTCAGATTTAGATTCTCATGAAATCAAACAAAATATACATGTATACACATACGCACACACACTCACGCACACGAGAATGCAGCAGAGCCCTTGCAAAATGAGGAGTAGCACTGAACTGCCCCTAAAAGCAAAATGCAAAATCAACAACAGAAAAATGCACCAGTTAGGATACATTTGTTAAGCAACGAAGTCGTGCACTGAACAGGTTCCCACTGTACCATTCCATTGGATATCTAAATACCAGCATAATTTGTTTCAGGTGCAGATTTGAAGCTCACAAAGAGAAAGAATCTGCTTTCACTTAACCAAGAATACCAGTAACACAGCAATTGCTCTACTGTAACTCAGAGCAGAATCTGGCCCTGTAAGTTGAACATGCTGGAAGGCTACTGCGGGTAACAAATTTTCCACATCTCTAGCAATGAAACTCACCACCAACTGTAGTTTCTAATTTTGCTTTTGCACCCTCCCCATTCTAAAGTCTGCACTAAAGCACATACTGCTCCTTTGGGTGGAAGAAATAATGCAGTGATTCTGTGATGCAAAGAAACACCCACTAGGGACTAGAATAAGACCTCCAAATATACCAAATCACAGCAGAAGAAATAGAAACTGGGCTCGTAGATAAAGCTGGTCAAGCTGGTCCATCTGATTTGTCAACGCTTTGTTCAGAAATATAAGACTCCTATATAGTTTACAAAAACAGTAATTCCTTATAGAACATCTCAGTGTCAAAATATTAACAAAAACACAGCTTGTTAAGAAGAGTGGTCTTGGAAAAATTAATAACTAAATTAGGCTGTAGCTAACAATAATAGGTGATACCTCTTCACAAAAAGGCAGTCGGATGTACTCAGGAAAAACGGAACATTCGAAACGAGCTGTTACAAAATTGATTTCAGTGTTCAGCACAGATCTAACACAAGTGTTAACATCCACTATTGTTAACTTTATTTTCAGATAACTATTAAAAAAAAAAAAAAAAAAATCCTGCTAATACAAAAATGTAGAAAACAACAACAAAAAAGAAACAAAAAAAAATCCAAAGAGACAGTTTCTAGACAAATTTAGTTAAGGTGAAGCTGTACCTTTGTCCCAGTTATTAAGAACTTCAATGTTAAGAGTGGCATAACCCAGCTCAGCTAGGTTTGCAGGCTTCCCCACCCTTACTAAAGAGTTAGTTCTTAGAAGGCTCCAATCTCAGTCCCCCATGGTCTGTATGGTTTGCCGAGGTTTGCTGATTGTGTTGGTGCAGACGGGCTCAGCATATTGGGGGACAGGAGATGGAAGGAGCCAAACGAAAAGGGGAACGCAGACAGCGACGCCATGGAGGAGAGAAGAGGAGGAGACAGTTTGGTAGTAGACGTGACCACGGGGAGCACTGGTCCGACGCTGCCATTTGGGGGCACTCTGAGTGAGGAAGTTTCAGCATGTGAGGCGGCAATTCTGCCCTGGTGATGCGGTTCTGAGGAAGACACTGGAGTACTGGTATTGCCGGGCCCATTCTGAGGCAGCAGCAATGGGTGAGATATGTGAGGGTGATGTCCAAAGGCGTTGCCCCAAGGAATGTGTCCAATGCCAGCATGCGCACCGCTTGCCGCTTCCCGCTGAGAGGCGTAGTTATTGAGGTGAGACACGAGTCGGACCCGCAGCGGGTCAGAGGCATCCAGGCCCTCTATAATGCTCAGGTATCGAGCGACTTCAGCCAGGCACT
Source organism: Tympanuchus pallidicinctus (assembly GCF_026119805.1). Lineage (NCBI taxonomy): Eukaryota > Metazoa > Chordata > Aves > Galliformes > Phasianidae > Tympanuchus > Tympanuchus pallidicinctus. The sequence continues at coordinate 48,341,631 of NW_026294769.1, forward strand.
CTCGGAACCCGAGACTCCGGTAGTCCATAGCCAAGGCATGAGCATCGAAATAACCTACGAGAGAGAAAAAAAAGAATGAAGGCTTAAGACACCGTTTTCCAGTCATTGCCTGCGCGCAGCCTTTCCATGCCACCTTCCCCTATAAGTGTTTTCACTTGGATGTATGTTAGTAATCCCAAATGCAGATTAGCTACCAAGCTTCCTATTTCTTTTTTGTTGCTGTTGTCTGTTTTGGGGGCTAACAGGCTTCTTTTATATCTGTGCTGTGATGCTGCAGCTCCCAGGACTACAGACTGAGACCTGTGAATGCAGACTGAAATTGCACACCGCTTCTGAAAGTACTTCTGTTCTTTTCACATCTCCCAGTGCAAGCAAAATTACAGCAAAGCAAAATCCATTACAAGCACAAGTTCTAACTTATCAGAGATCACTTTGCAAACTAGTAAATTTGCTCCCATTTAAAGCACACGTCGCCATTTCTGCTAATTCTCTGATTCCATCCTTGTTTTTTCCAGTTTTATGTTCTGGAAGTTTGGCACGTTAGATGAGCGGGCACCCGACAAAAACAAAACCTCGCTCTGCTCCACACTGCCAGCAGCCAGCTCACCGCACAGTGCTGACAAACTGCTGCAGCACCTCGCAGTGCCTCTCCCCTGTAGGGCACAAGGCAGAGCTACCGCCGGACAGCACTGTGCCTAGACACCTGAGCCCAGAAGAGCCGCAGCACTGCCATCCTCGTTGCGCAGCAGCCCAGCTACCGCAGCTCCGAACTTTACCTTTTCCTCCGGCCGTGTGCAGCATCTTCAGGTGATCCACAGTCATCTGCAGGATCTCGGCTTTCTCCAGCTTGGCCGATCCCTGAGGAGAGAGGGGCGGGAGCTGCGGGCAGAGAGCCTCGGCGCGGCGAGCAGAGCCCTGCGCAGCCGCCTGCCTACCTGCTTCTCGAAGGCGCTGGGCACCAACCGGCGCAGCTCGGACAGGCTGTTGTTGATGCGGTCGCGGCGGCGCTTCTCGATGATCTGCGGGGCACAAAGCGGGGTGAGGGGCCGGGCCGGGGCCGGGGGTCGGCGGGGCGGGCGGCACTCACCCCTCGGCGCCGCTTCCTGGCCAGGATCTGCGAGGTGGCCGACGGCGACGCAGAGCCCGCGGTCGAGCTCAGGTTCCTGCGGGGAGCGCGGGACAGCGGTCACCCCGGGCACCCCCGCCGCCCTCCCCCCACCTCCCCCACGCAGCTCGGCGCCCGCTCTCACCCGTTCTCGTCCGCGCTCTCCTTCTCCACCTCCACGGCCTCGTCCAGCTCCTCGCTGTCCGACGAGCTGTATTCGGGATGCGCCCGCTTCATGGCGGCGGCGCGCGGGCGGCCGCCGAGCGGGCGGCGGGTGGCGCGCGGCAGGAGGACGCGCGGCAGGAGGGCGCCCGGCGCGCGCCCCGCGCCTCGCCCCGCGCCCGTCTCCCCCATGGCGTTCCCACGCCTCGCCTCTTACCCGCCGCGGGCGGGCCGCCGCCGGCCGGGCAGAGCCGCTCAGAGAACGCCCGCCGCCGCCCGCCGCCCGCCGCCCGCCGCCGCCACGCGCGGCCTCCGCCTCCCCCATTGGCCGCCGCCGGGACGCCCTCGGCCAATGGCCGCCGCCCGGCTCCGCTCGGCACCGCCCCTCGGGCCGGCCGTGGGAAAGCGGCGGCGGCGGGCGCCGCGTGCGACTCTGCTGCGGGGCTGTTGGGGGGCCGCGGTGCCGTCCCCTCCGCCCCCTCTGCGTCCCCCTCCTCACGGTTTCCCTGCTGGCCGCCCGCAGGGTCCGCGCCAGCCTCCGCTGGGCCTGTGTGGCTGGAGAAGCGCTCCACGTCAGCCCAATCCTCCCCTTGTTCCCCCCCCTATTTTGGAAGCTGAGAGAAGGGAGAGCAGCGCTTCAAGCGTTGCGCGTTACCGTGCGGTTCCAGGCCAGGAAGGAAAGCTGGCGGGAGAGGCGCTGCTCAGGGTGAGCGCATGCAGCAGGACGCCAGCACGTGTCCCCCGCACAAGCCTCCCGCCTGTTTGCTGAGGTGCAAGTGAGAAAGAGTCGTGTGACACGAACCCCGAGGTGGTTTCCTAACGAATGGATTTCCATTCGCACTAAGCCTTTCAGCCGAGGCTCCCATCTGACAGTGGGTGCGTGTAGTCTCACAGCTGGAGATACGGAGACGTGCGGGGTGCTGCAGGGAAGGAGCCACGAGCCCGTGCCAAGCTCCCAGCAGCGGCTCTCAGCCTCTCACCATCTGCTCAGGCCGAGCTGCACACGCTGTGCTGCACGTTGTGTGGCACTGCCCACAGCTCTGCACAGTGCCACTGCTGGGAGGGCGTGGGAGCAGGGAGCAGCTCAGGGCAGCGAAGGAGCTGCAGGTGAGGAGCAGAAGTCCTGCAGCTGCCTGCAAGCAGCTGAGCAGGGTTGTTCCCATGCTGCGTTTTCCATAAATCTGTCTGTTCTGCAGTGCTGTGTAATTAAGCTTGTGTCAGAACTTGCAGTGCACGCACCTTCCCAGCCTTCATGTTTTGCTGTAAAACACCTCTGGCTGCACCGCCTGCTTTCATGGAATCAGAATATTCATAAAGGTTGGGAAAGACCACTAAGGTCATCCAGTCCAACTGTCAGTCCGTTCCCCCATGCCCACTAATCAAGTCACTCAGTGCCACATCCACACGTTTCCTGAACACCTCCAGGGTCAATGACTCCGCAGCCCTGGGCAGCCCATTCCAATGCATTACCACTCTTTCTGAGAATTTTTTCCTAACATCCAACCTGAACATTCCCAGCACAACATAAGGCCATTACCCCTCATTCTATCACTGTTATCTGGGAGAGGAGGCCAACCCCCACCTCACCACAACCTCCTTTCAGGTCTCTGTAGAAAGTGACAAGTTTTCCCCTGAGCCCTCCCTTCTCCACACTGAACAATCCCAGTTCCCTCAGCCACTCCTCATGAGACATTTGCTCCAGAATGTATCCCTTGGCTCAGAACTGTCACGCTGCAACAGGGTAATGTGAATTTGGCATATTCACATCAAAATGCATCAGTACTCTTCTGGATGCCTCTGAACAACGCAGGCAGTCTGCAGGCAGTCTGCCTTTCAGTGTCTAACGGAGGCTATAAGAAAGAAGGGAATGGACTCTTTAGAGGGTCTGTTGTTGACAGGACAAGGGAAAATGTTTGCAAACTGGAGTAAATTGGATTTCAATCTGGACTGGAATTAAGGAGAAAGGTTTTTACCGTATTGATGGTGAGGCACTGGAAGAGGTTGCTGAGAGAGGTGATGGTGATGGAGAGGTGATGAGAGAGGTGATCCTCCATCCCTGGAGACATTCAAGGTCATTCTGAGCACCTGATCTAGCTGTAGGTGTCCATGTTCATTGCAGGGGAGTTGGACCAGACGACTGTAAGATCCATTCCAACTCAAATGATTCTATGATTCCATGATTTACCTGGGGATGTTTCAGCTTCATGTCTACATGTGTAAGAATGTGTGTGTTCCATGTGTAGAATTGCACAAGGGATTCAGTAGCATGCTATTGGCAGGACTGCCTCCATTAGTGTTGCCGTATTGTGAAGAGGAGATCAGCTGCTGGTAAGCAGCAACTGCAGGCACTGTCCTGCCAAGAGGAAGATGTCATAGAGTCATAGAATTGTAGAATCATAGAATGGCCTGGGTTAAAAAGGACCACAATGATCACTTAGTTTCAATCCCCTGCTATGTGCAGGGTCACCAACCACCAGACCAGGCTGCCCAGAGCCACATCCAGCCTGGCCTTGAATGCCTCCAGGGATGGGGCATCCACAACCTCCTTGGGCAACCTGTTCCAGTGTGTCACCATCCTCTGTGTGAAAAACTTCCTCCTAATATCTAACCTAAACTTCTCTTGTCTCAGTTTAAAACTATTCCTCCTTGTCACTGCAGCTGGGCAGTTTTTTAAGCCCCTTCCTCATTCCTCCATATCCCACAGTATGTTTTGCACCAGGTATCATACAACAAAACTTCGTTTTTCTTTTTGCTGACCTTTTTTTTACAAAATCTTCTATGGTTTACCAAAATAGTTTTTTTCCTACAGTGCCTTTCCCATAATAGACTAATAAATAATAATACAGAACCTTGTTCTTGTTTCCGGTGGAACAAACCCCAGAAGACTACCAAGGAGAAATCTGTCCAGCCATTTTTGTGGGCAGTTTTGTAAATTCAGTATTGCAAGAGCCGTGTTCAAAACATGCTTCGTGTTGTGCATTGATGATGGAGAGGGAATCTCTGCCCCACAGTTCACATTCTCAGACCACTTTGAGTTCTCTTTGTTAGACGCGTGCAGCTTTGAGAACACCGTGTGTGCTGTTTGTTCTTGCTAGGAAGCCTAACATGGAAAACGAACCTCAGAACTTTGGTTCCACCCTGCAAAATGTTAAATAAAAAATGCTCCTTAAAGGGGAAAATGTGGCTTTTTGGCAAACAGTAACAGGCACTTTTCTTTAGTTTCATAGAACTAAATTTCACTGTGCAAAAATAAAAATGAAGGCTGAGCATGCCCTGTAGCTGTTGGTAAATACAGCTGGGAATAAAGCAAATCAAAGTAGCAGCTGATTGCTTTTGAAGGTACCAGCTATTACAAGCTTTGATGAGCATTGCACAGGCAGGTAAATGAAAGCTGCAAATTACGCAGTGAGCAGCAGCTCCTGGAAAAGCAACCCTATTTTCTCTCAGATGATACCTTGCATTGACCTCACACATTTCTGCAGTTGCATTGTATCCTCCAGCCGTCAGCCACCTGAGCAGCCATAGCACTTGGAGCCTGGAGTAATGGGCTGCAGAGGATGTTCAGTGTGTGCGAATGCAGTGAGAAAGCGCTGGGTATTTGTAATTGCTATGAAGCAGTGAGGACTTGGGCTGTAGTTCTGTCTTGGAGATACTGGCAAGACAACTTGGTTTGACTGCTCTAGGTAGATTAAAGACTAAGCCTGGTGAGATTGGAAACTATGTTCCGAACAGGGCAAGTATTTGAATGTGGCTGCCTCAACAAGCAAAATCTCTCCTCCACGGAGGTCAAAATCAAACCATCATTGGCTGTCTCTTCAATTAAATTATGGAATACCTGGACAAAAACTAGCAACAGAAGTGCCTCCTTGGTTTTGCCAGACCAAGGTTAGGCATCGAAGCTGCTTTTTGCTAAACTTCTGGTTTTTGCTAAACTTCTGGATCTAAATGCATAGCTGCATCTGACCCGAGTTGTTTTAATTCAAACTGAAAGATCATAAAGCAGTTAGTTCTGGGACTCGAGCATATTTTGAGGTAATGAAATAGCTGTGGCCTGTACTGGCATGGAGGGCATTTTCCTGTGGGATGCTTCTTTTCAGTCTTGCTCACAGTACTTTGACACTGCAAGGCTTCAGGGCCTGGGGATGCTGCAGAGCAGAGCAGCACATCTGTGCAATACCAAGGCCCTGTGCAGAGCTGCTGTTCTCAGCGTGACCTTCATTTCATCTGCTTTTAAGGAGGAAACATAATTCCAGGAGAAATAGTTTTATTCCACAGTAGCACTCATCTGAAAGATTTACTCCAGAAAATCTCAGTGATGTTGGAACGGGAGCTATCAGAGCAGCACTGCTGAGTAGCACTAGCAGTAATTTCCCATGCACGCCCAGGCCCTTCTTTTGATTCATACTGATGCGGTTGTGACAAAACTGCCTCGTGTTTGCTTGTTACAAAACAGGATCAGCAGCACACGGCTCTGAGTGCAGCACGGTGCTGACCTCTGCGTGAGCACCTCTGCAGTCGCGCTAATAGGGGTGCTCCACAGCAAGTGCAAGCAGTCACACACTCCTCATGCTGAAACCACAGCAAATGTGTTTAATCCCACACAATAGTTCCGTTATAATACGTCTTAAAGCTGCGGTTGGCAGGGGAAGCGGCGACCACTTCTCACATATATAATGTATACGGAACATATTCAGCTTGGCACGGAGACAAGGAGCTGGAAGTGACACGCTGGAGCCTCGCCCCTGACAGCATGAGACATGTGCTTGTAAGCTGTCTCGAGGAGGATATTTGATTGCCCTCTTTCTTCTTCTGCCTCTCTCCCAACAAAAGCGGCCTGACCTCCCCCATGACCCGGCAAGTGCTGAAATTCCCCAAACACATTTTTCTGTTGTGCCCCAGCGCTGAACAAAAGGAGACGAAGCAGCCTCGATATACTTGGGAGCATGGAATGAAAATAACAGCGGGCCGTGGCCGGGCCAGCGAGCACCCAGCATCACCTCTGGCCCTTCGCGTCTGCGCTGCCTCCCACGCCCGCTGCTGCATTGTCCACAGCTCCGTCTTATTTATGCTCTCATTTATTTATTTATTCGTTTATTTATTTACTCGGGGAAGGGCAGTTCCAGGGGCGGCCGGAGGGGGGGGGGGAAGGGGGGTTGTGTAATTGCCGTTTACACTGCGTTCCCACGCTACTATTGTTTGGGACTTTGTTTCCTATTCCCATCACGTGTGCTAATTAGTTGGAGCTGCTGGCTCGCTGGGAGGCGTGTGTCTGGAGCAAAAGCAGAAAGATCACTTCCTGGAGGGATCCGGGCAATCCGAACAATTCTCCGCTTTACTTTCAGCCCTCTCCCAACCCCCTTTGGCTGCGCCCACTCAGAGAGCAGAGAAGAAGCACTGATTGTCAGCTGCTACCGCCGCGCAGAGCACACATTTTCTCTTCTTAAAAAGAGCGACCCAATGGACAAAGAAAATTGGGGACGTCTCACCCTTGCTTAACAAACCGGATTTGAGTTTGTTGTGTTTCAGAAGTCCCCGCTTGCCTCTCTGTTATGTCTAAGGAGGTAAAAAGCAGCGTTTAAAAAAAAAAAAAAAAAAAATCCTCAGGTTATTTTAGCCTGCCCTTAGGAAGTGAGTCAGACTTTTATGGCAAGGCTGAAGGTAGCTCATGCCATGGCTTGCAAAACAAAATGAGAGAGAGAGAGAGAGAGAGAGAGAGGCTGGGGGGTGGGGGAAATACCTGAGTCATGGCATTTGCTGATTACAGCAGGCATCAGACTGCAAGGCTAAATCACATGGCAAGACCTGTGTATGGATCAGGTTTTAGACTCAGTGTTTGGTGTTTTGTTTTTTAAATCTCCAATCATTGCCCTGGTGCTCTGCAGATGTTGAGCACATCAGAGCCTCCCTGGGCCATGCGTGCTGCATGCAGCTCACCCAGGCACCACATTTCAGCTGCCAGAGTCCCACTGCTCCTCTCACCACTGGCTTTTTCCACACACCCCTTCAGACAGCAAACCCTCAGCATTCTCCATTCCCAAGCAGCACAACCACACAAGGCAGGAAGAGCTGTCAGGCTCAGCCCAAGCAGAAACATGCTCCTCAGGATGCAGCTCCCAACCTAACGTATTTAAGAGGGAATGCTCGTGCAGAAACAGGCTAAGGTGCGAGGCAGCTTGCTTCCTTTTCAATGGGCACCAACTCATGAAAGCAAAGCTTTTTGCCCTTTTTCTGGCAATACCTGCAGTCAGGTGCAGTGTGAGTATGCTGTGTTTTCCTATGCAGCTCTGCCAATGCCTGAGGAAAATCCCAAAGCAGTGCCCGCCTGTCTGCCCTGCTTCTGTGGGATGGCAGCTAGGTGAAAACCAATATTTCTATCCCATGAGAAATTCCAGTATTTCTGCACTTTTATTTTGTTTTTGCTTGGGTCAAGGAGAACTGAAGAATCTTAAGTCTATCTGGTTTGGGGTTTTCCTGTCCTTTCTGTGGGGAAAACAAATCCTAGGTTTTGGAAACAGTGAAAAGCTTCCCTGTGAGTCAGCTCAGCTTTAAAAGGCATCTCCGTGAGTGTCACGTTACTCGGAGGCTGTCATTTTTGTCCTCCCACAGCTCTGTTGTTTCTTAGAGACAGGGCTCCCTTTCTGGGTTACCCATCTCGTGATTCCCTCCTCAGCTCCAGGTGCAGGAAAATACTTCTAATTACAGAAGATACAGGCTGGCAAGCTGGCTCAGAAGAAGGCTGGGTACTTTTCCTGAAGTGGAAAGAGCTGTTTTAAATGTCATTGCACAATGCCACAGGGCTGGCATCCTGCAGGTCTCACACCACCACCACACACCCTGCTTTCTGCTCACTGCCTGCTCCGAGTGTCCCTGCTGCAGCTGGGGTTGGATCAGATGGCTGCAGAGGTCCCGCCCAACCTCAGCCATCCTGATTTTGCGTTAACCACTTCTGGCATTTACAAACTTTTCACCTCCTTGCACTAGCTCCAATTGCTTTGAGAGGTGGGAGGGAAGATTAAGGTTAGATGTCAGGGGGAAGTTCTTTACTATGAGAGTGGTGAGGTGCTGGAACAGGCTGCCCAGAGAGGCTGTGGATGCCCCATCCCTGGAGATGTTCAAGGGCAGGTTGGATGGGGCCCTGGGCAGCCTGGTCTAGTATTAAATGGGGATGTTAGTGGCCCTGCCTGTGGCAGGGGGGTTTGGAGATTCATAATCCTTGAGGCCCCTTCCAACCCAAGCCATTCAATGATTCTATGAGTTAAATTGGGAAAATACTTGAAATCTAGCTTTTAGTAAGGGGCTAAAACTTCAGGAGAGATGTGGTCAAATAGATGGTGACAAAGCTCTCTGCAGACCAGCAAGCACTTCTGGTGCACAAGGGGGTCACACAGCACAGTCTGCTATGGACTCGGGGTCACATGTCACAAGTGCAGAGAAGCTTTAACAAGGCACAGTCCCACTGAGTGCATCATGCATCACAGCCTGCTTTACTCAGGAAAGAGGTGGCCAGTGAGGAAGGCACTCTACAGAAAAATGAAGAGCATTCTCACGTCCATTTTTAACTTCATTATTTCCATTAAATAACTCCTGTGTAGTATGCAGTTTTTTGCACCTGTGGTCTTCCACTGGCATTAAGCGTTATCATTTCTTCTTATTTATTTCACTTATAAAACAATTCATGAACTGTTCCAGCCACTGACCTCCCAGAGAGACTGCTAATCAGGCCAAATTGCACTGCAGGGAGTGGTGAGCGCTGTGTTCAGATATCTTACCAGGATTTGTTAGGACCACCAACATCTCTGCACAAGTAACCTGAACCACGGCAAAAATAATCCATCAAACCAACTCTGTGCACTACCAGCTTTGTAACAATTACAAAATTTCATCAGGACTCAACCTAGTTCATTATTTTTTTAGTTCTTGCATCTCATTATTTGCATATAGAAAAGAAAAAGCTTCAGCAAGGACAAAAAAAAAAAAAAAAGCCACCAAAAAACAAGCAGCCTGTCAGTGAGTCATCTGAAAGCTCTCTGTTCTTTTTCCTGTTTTCTCACTGAATATGGAGAGCAGCTCATGACTTCTGTCCTAGTACACAAAGCCTATCCGAGACTGGTTCAGCTGCCCGAGGGAGTTCAAGTCGGACTTCGTGGCCACTGTTGCCTACTGGAGCCATTGCAGAGGAACAACAGAGCTCCAGTTAAAAGAGGCTTCTGCGTGGATTGGTCACAGTAATTGCAAAACGCTCTGCTGAAAATGCCCACCCTTTCTGGAACTACAAATTAAGCGAGCGACCTAATTTCAACTTTCTTTTTTTTGTAACGGAGTTACACACAAGAACTTTAAAAGCCATGCTTCTCCCCAGTCAGCAGAATAAATCAAACCTTGTTTCCTGTGGTTGGTTCTCCTCTTGCTGAGATCAGCCCAGTGTCCGTGCCCACCATGTTCACCCCACGTTGCTGCAGCCCTTGCCCACAGGCTGGCACACAGGCAGAGCCAGACAGTGCTGCAGCGGGTGTGAAGGCTCAGATGCGCTGGCTGCCCTCTGATATGGCCAATGGGAGACTAATCCACATCCTTCTTCTTCCCCTACCCATTCACTGTGTTTTCAGCAAACCCATGGGGTCTTAAATAGTTTAAGTCTGCCGTTGGTCAGAGATGGAGGGTTTTGGCCACTGGGCTTAGCAGTTGCTAGATGGGGAGTGACTGCTGGACAGAAATGAATCCATTAAAAAAAAATCTCTTCTGAGCACTGAAATGTTTCCTCATTTGGAATTTGGATTGGGAAGGGGAAATTATTTATCTCAGTAGCAGCAACAATGACATCGCTATGGACTAGATGGCCTAAATTAATGAGAGACACGTTATTTTTTTTTAGGAAGAGTCATTATCTTTACACCTAAGAGTTGTGTGCCTAGTTCATCCACTTTCACAGCTCTGTCACCTGGCCAGGTAAAAGATATTCTCTTTCTTTGCAAACTTTGCCTCTCTTAAGGGCTTGGAAGGCTCTTAGATGCAGGAGTAATGGGCCTCAGAGTAGGTACACAGATTAGATAGTTAATCAGTCACTTGCAGATTGTTTGTGAGATACGAGACCTTTCACAGAGTGCACGGTGGCGGCTGTGGTTTGGAGAGCCCTCCGTTTTCTGATGACTGAAAACAGGGGGAATGGCTCCAGTACTGCATCTACAGCTGTAAGAATGCAGAGCCCACCTTTAACTTGAAAATATTTGCATAAGGCACTCAGGTAATATAAAGGAAACTGATTACTTTATACCAGCTGGATTACAGCAAGCCAATATTGACTTCAGGTTTTGGTTGTCATCAAGATTTATTTTACTTGAGGTAAATATTGACTGTGGCACAGCCAAGGTCAGTGTTTACTTTGGAGGAATATCAGTCTTATGGCTCAAAACTGGAAGTCCATATCTTCATTGCTATACTTTTTCATAAATATTGAGGAAGGAGGATATTCGCTAATATGCATTTTAATGTATTTTTATATATAAAAATACATTACATAGAGCAGTTCTGATGCAGTAAAAAAAGAAATACGGAAAGAAGGTTGTTACCTTGGACCAGCAAAAGATGGGAGCTGCCAAAAGAAAAAACACAGCTGGATTATTATAACTCCCAAGCAAACTCTTACTGCAGACACTGGTTGTTGACCTCTTGGAAAGTAAACAGCAAGAAATGTAAGGGGTAGCTGCCATCAAAGATGGTATGACACATGGAATGAGAATTTCTGTTCCCAGCCTTCTTTGAACTGTCTGTTAATTTTGTCTTAATACTCTGTAAACCCAACAAAATACGACACTCCTGCGTGAATATGGGATAAGTTTAAAAAGTCATTGAAGCTGTGCTTACCTTAGGCTTTGTCATTTGTGTTTCTGTGAAGAGGCACAGCATCTAAACTTAAGTCAAGAGGAAGACAGGGAGTTCTTTTGGATCTGAGGGCACTAACATGGAAAACGTTCTGTGTTGTTCTTCACTCTGTTGGTAAAGCTATGGAGGAGGGCATTACCATAACCTAACATTAATCCATAACCTAACATAATCTGTGATATCTCTTGGCTCACACACCCCGCATCTCCATCGGGGCATTGTACAACACTTGCCTAGTTGGAATGCTGTAAGAAAAGAAAACCAAGGATTACCTTAGTCCTATTAGTTGCAGAGGTGGCCCGCAATATGACACAGAGCTGGGAAAGGCAAAGGTGTGTTACCCAGGAAGGAGACCAGGCGTAGCGGCACACTGATGCACAGATGTTTACCAGTGCTGATCCAGACTGCTTAGGTATCTCCAGCTGTGAAGAACTGGCTGCCATCTAGACAAGCATACCAGAGACCACGGCTGGTTTCCTGGAGGCCTCATTCATGCCCCTACATTGCTGTCAGTAGCAGGATGAGCTCAGTGCAAGCAATGAAACTGAAGCTGAAATGTGTTTTTCCTGATGGAAATCTCACCAACCTGCTGGAGCTGAGACATTTCCAAACCAAAGCTTGATTCCCTTTGAGTGACACTGGTGCTAATGGAGCCAGATTCAGATCTCTGATTTGGAAAGCCAGCCTCGATCCCAGCATTTAATCCAAGTGGCACCCGTGGTAATCATGCACTGGTGAAGGAGAGCTGTGTGCTTCTAACCGGATGGGTGCTCCACGAGGCCTGAGCGGCAGCAGGGACACAACGTGCCATGAGTCAGGCCCCTGCAGCAGGAGGTTGCTTGCAGCTGGATTTGCCATCACGTCTGCCTTATAAAAGCTTCAAGCACTTAACAGCTGTTGCACCAATTGCTGTGAAGAGCCAAGCTGATCTTTCCAGAAATGCAGGCCTTTTCACCTTGTGCGGTGTTTGTGTTTGCGTCCTCCAGCCCCTCTGAAATGCAGACACACAGAACTGAGAGAACTAATACCAGCCTTAGCTAAGCTTGTGGGAGCACCAAATGTTGAACTTACAGAGGGTTAGCTCTAACTGGCTCCAGTTGTGTGAGCAATGACAGCTCCTAAAGGCAGCTTTCACATGAGCGCTGCAAAGAGGTGGCCCAAGTTACCCAGCAGCGATGTTAGCTTGGCTCTCTTCTGTCTTCCAGTAAGCAACTATACAGTCGTGATCAATAAATGTTGCTGTGCTATAAAATGACATCATGGGATAAATTTACTTTGCATTAACAAGATAACATCAGGACAAGATGGTCATCTATAGTCTTTGACAGGCATCAATTTTCTATTTTTCTTTTTTTCCCCCCTTTCTGTCTTTTTTACACATTGATCTAGCAGGTGGGAGAAATTTTGGCTATGGAATTTCACCAGTGTATCCTTCATCACATTTTTAAGGTAATATATATGATTTCTGTCCATCAATTCACATGGAAATAATTTACTCCTGACTGATGCAAATGCCAAGAGAACCACAATGGATTTGCAGTAAGATCCTTCATTGCTTGACTGCTTTGGAATATAGTAGGAGGAACTCTTGAAAGCAGTGGACAGTCATATTTTCATTAGAGCATCTACAGTACATTGGTTTGTTCAAGAAAAGATAGTTGCCACACAGAGGTTGAGATGAGAAGGCCACGTGCTGAAAACTCACCAGAGCAGCTTGCCCCACGTAAAGAATTGATTCTTGTAGTGGTAAAAGGCTCCATATAATTGATAATTGACTGTGTCCACCTTGATACCTGTAATGCATGAATCTCACCTTTTTTCTGGGTGAACTTTTTCTTTTTGCTCAAAGTGCTGTTTCCAAGAGTGGGATGCATCCAAGCCTTTCCCTCACACCAGGACTTCACCTCAAATCTTACAATAGATGTGACTTCTCCCAGTGTAGAAAAATGAGCTGATGTGAGCGGTAATGGGGCTGTAATTGGGTCCCCCAGGAGGATTTTAGGTGAAGTGGAGATGAGGTTTGTGGCTTTGTCTATGCCAAGGAGCCAAGGGAGGAAACGAAGGGGGACCCAGAAAGGACTTTCCCTCACTGTCACCTCCAGTGCAGAGAAAGGCATAATTATGCTTTTTGAAATAAATATACATCTTCAGTTCCCACTCTTCAAAGATATTCATTCCATGTTTGTGTAGTTTTAAGGCTCCTTTGGCTTCAGTGAAATCCCTTCCCTCTCTCAGATTCATAACATTTTTTATAACTGGCCATGCTCAAGAACTGGAATGCTGACCTCCTCTTTGGGAAATAATTACGGTTTGTGTGGTCTAATAACCGGTCCCAGAGGGTTCGATGTGAAATAGCCAGGGTCTACAGGAAAGAAAACTATGTGGAAACTAGCACAGTCCCACTAATCTACAAGGAACAAAACAAAGTTGTACCCTAGGGTAAGAACCAGTAGCAACTAGCTTAATTGCTACCATGTCGTTGTGTGAAGCTACTACCTCCGTGCAGGCTAATGCGAACCTGATGCAGCTAGACTTCTGATTAAGACCAGCTAAATTTCACTTCAAACAATCAGATAATCCGCACGACAGATTGGTTGTGCAGCCAGGGATGTGAGACCCAGGAGCTGGACATAGACACACCATCGAGGTCACCTTTAATGTGCAGAATGTATTAATGGGGCAGCCGGTGCTTCTGAATCCATCCCCTTCCCTCACCCGCTTTGCTTGTCTGCCCATGAAGGAGAAGCTCACCAAAAGAGTGGTGAGAGCAGAGGTAAAGCTCTCTTTGATTAAACCACAAATGACCTCCACCTTTCAATCCTTTTTTCTTTTTTTTCTCTTAAAAAGGCATTTTTATGAGGTCTCCCAGGCCCAATAGTCTCCACCATGGCTGCACAAGGAGGGACTGCCAGCGTATAGGAGGAGGTCACTCACTGCTGTGCCACCCCTGAACAGCAGAGATTTGGGCTAAGAAAGTCATAATTCACAACCCTGCTTTGTTGTAGCTGTGGGAGCTGTACCGTGGTCTCCCACCCAGCAGGACTGCAGGACACTGGAAGCAGTGAGGCCATGGCCTGGATGCTCTTCATCTCCCCCCAGCATGAGAGGAGTTTCCGTGGTTCCTCTTCTCCAGCACCTGCCCCAGACCAGGCCCTGCCATGGCTTCACATTGCTGGGCTTGGATTTTGAGAGCAGCTCATGAGCCTCTCTGAGAGCAAAGCCTGACCCTGAAATACCCTGGCCATAGTACCAGGGCAGGGCTCCCGGTGTGTGCAAGACATGCTTATGCTGTCAGTCCCTTCAGTTCATGCCCAGTCACACAGGAAATCTGTGGTAAGACCAGGAATAACTTTTCTACCAGAAAGACCTCCTGACAGTCCTGTTCTTGCCTTGACCACTAGATTGTACTTCCTTCGTTTCACCCATTACACAAGATTTCTTCTTTTTTTTTTTTGTATTTTCAATGGGATGTTTTCCAGTTTCCAGTGGGTTTCAGACATTGTAAATAGTAAGGACACTGTTTCTTTTAGGTGTACATGAATGCTTTTAGACCTAAATCCCAGTAGTCTTTGCTTTGAACTGAATCAAAACTCAGAAGTTCAGAAAGCTTTCCTTACACTGCTTTCCATGCTCCTGCAAATCTTTCATTTTTTACCTAACCCTACAGGTGCATCTACATGACAGTGAATTGGTTGCTCCTGTGTTACAAACTACAGTCCTCAAAGGAGAGATCCTGTGGAGGCTTGGTGGTACATCAGAAGATGGGCTGAGTGTTGTAGATGGCAGAGGTGCCCACACACATTGCCAGCATAGATGCTTTGGGACTCCAGGTAGTTTCAACAAAGAGAAGCAGTCCCAAGGCTGACATCACCCAGCTCTGCATTTTGTACATGCCATGTATTTGAAAGGAGACAAGTTTCAGTTTTTCTGATAATACTGAGACATTTCTTCTTTAGCTCTTGGACAAGGAAAACTCTGTCTTTGAAGGAAGGCTTTCCCAGCTGAATTGTTGGGAGGAAGGGGACAGTGAAAAGGAAGTGACAGCTGTATGAGGATGCTTAGAGGAGCTTTATGTAGATGAGAGCAGAAGCCTCTGACTGCTCATTCTGGTCCTTCAAGGTTCTGTGTCCACATCTCTTTTCTGGGCAGTATGTACAGGCAGGAAAAGGGCATTTACATCCTTTGTCCAAACTTGCTGAACAACTAGAGGAACCAGCGTTGGCAGCACAGACTAGAGCTGTCACAACCAGAGCTGCATGTGCCTGCAGCAGAGATGCTGGCAGATCCTCTGCAGACAGCTTTTTTGGGCTCAGGTAAGGTAAGCAGCTCATGGATCAAGCATCTGCAGGTGCCCACTTGGATAAGCTGTCTTGCTGGTGACCTCCTCCCAACTTTTCTCTGCCAGCAGTGCCAGGCAGAACCCATGAGTGACAGCCTCTGCCTTGCTGTGCTGCAAACACAGCACACCGCTCTGCAGTGTCTTTTTGCCCACTGAGGGCACAGCATTATGCTCTGCAGCATTACAGCACATGGCAGCTAATCTCACACACCCAGCCCACCTGATAACACCGTTGACATCAAAGGGCTGAATCTCCATGCGTAATTTGCACTGCTCAGCCATAAATTAAGTGAACTCTACCCCTGGCACCTCATCCCTGTAACCTCTGAAGTGCTGCATGCACTGGGGCATCCTACGTGCTAAGTAAATGTGGAAATTAGGTTAGTCATACTTTCCTGGAAGCGTCAACTTGCCCTGCTTGGCTGCAACCCATGAGCTTCCCCAGCGCCGTGAGCATTCTCAAAGCCAAATGCTTTTCCAGTGGAAAGCCTTCCTGCTCCATTGTGAACCAGAGCTGAAATGATTTGCATCAAGAGCCTACAGGAATTCAGGTTAAAAAAAAAAAAAAAGAAGAAAAGAAAAGAAAGGGGTGTGCTGAGGTGACTGAATCAACACATTTCACACGGAGGTTTGCTTTCAGCTGGAGAGGGATCAGTGGCTACGTGAGATGGCAGAGTCCTGCAGAGAAGCCACAAGACTGGGTTGTTCCCTAGCTGAGCTGTTACATCTGCCACGAAAACCAGAACAGCCTCAACATCAAATGTAATTGCCAATCCTCAGCTTAACACAACGAACAGAAAAACGATATCACAACCATGCAGCAAACGAGGAGAAAAGTTTCTGCTCCAACTGAATGAATAGCCAAAATCCTATATAGTCATGAAAAATCCAAGTTGCCTGAAGAAAAGTGTCATCCCATTCTGTGCTGTTCCTATGTGGCAGGTCTCTTTCAAAGTCATGAGGTAACCTTTTGGAGGACCCCATTCTAAGCACTCAGACGCCAAACTGAATTCATGAAAACTGTAGGCAAGATGATGATACAGGAAGGATTCACAGCAATTCGTTTCTCTGCAATTCCATTTAAATTATATTTTAGAGTAAATTAACTGAAATATCAAAACTAGATTCTATTTCAGTGGCTTAGATTCACAGCATCTTCATTTCAAGCTTGGATTAAATTGGAACATTTCTCTCTCCAGTATCCTATTCTGGTAGGAGTTCTGCTTTGAAGAATTTATGCTTGCTGGTGCAAGTGCGTCTATGGAGACCTCCTGACGGCCACTCTCTGTGGTTCACACTGGCTCAGCACTGACAGCACTGGACAACCAGAGGTGAGCTATTTGTGCTGCGCCTCGGCCATCCTCCGCAGAGCCGCATCCTGCTCTTCCCCCCGTGCTGCTCTTCCTGCCACACAGCACTGGCACCTGCTCTCCCAGAGGCTAAAACCTGTCAACATGTCTGAGACTTGAATGCATCTGCAGCTCTAACCTCCTACCTCAGTTGATAGTTACCTCTTGTAACAGTCATGAAAAAGGAGCGTAAAGCCATGAAAAGTTTTCTGACTGTACAGCTTACACAGTAAAAAAAGTCTGTATTTTTTTGTAGCCTTTTTTATTTTGTATGAGAAAATCTTAATCATAATGAGCTGCCTTCAACTACCGGACTCTTCAAAAGAATCATATTTTACAGTTTTAGAGGAACAAACTTCTCAGCTACACTTGTGAGGATGCAGTCGTGGTATTGTGACAGGACAAGGGGAAAGGACATTCAAGGTCAGGCTGCACTGGGCTCCAAGCAACCTCATCTATCTGTAGATGTCCTTGTTTATTGCAGGGGAATTGGACTAGTTGACCTTTAAAGGTCCCTTCCAACTCAAACCATTCTATGATTGCCCACTGGTGACCACTACAGGGGCTGTGACAAACCTAAGGCAGCCAGCAAGCTGAGGAAGGCACACCCTTTGACCCAGAGAATATTTAAGTCATAGACATGAGTGTGTCTTCAGAAGTTCCCTGGCCCTACAGGTCTTCTATCAAATCCTCACGGCCAAGAAGTGAGAGCAAACAGGCCAGCACACCTCAGGGGTTTCTGCATGGTCCCATGGGCTGTGATTGATTTGAGATCCCAGCTCTGCCCATGGCAGTCACTGGAGCCTGCAGGCACAGAAGTGGCTATTGCTGCCCCATGCAGCTTTCAAGTTCTCTTTTTGTAAGGGTAATGGGGCATGAATAGCCAAGTGAAGATATAAATTCAGGGATTTCTGTTTAGTAACAACTTTGAGCACAGCTCTTATATTCTTTCCAAAAGTGAGTAAATTATAAGCAACTGTAAAATTAAAACTACTTCCCTCCCAAATGATGTAGCAGACACCATCACAGAGAGTTAGAATCACAGAATACAGAATCATAGAGTCATAGAATCCCAGACTTGGAAGGGACCTCTGAAGGCCACATAATCCAATTCCTCTGCAATGAACAGGAACGCCACAGCTAGATCAGGCCCAGGGCCTGATCCAGCCTCACCTTGAAAGTCTCCAGGTACAGGGCATCAACCATATCTCTAGGAAACCTGTTCCAGTGCCTCACCATCCACACTGTAAAAAATTTTTTCCTTATATCCAACCTAAATCTCCCCTCTTTGAGCTTGAAACCATTTCCCCTTGTTCTGCCACCACAGACCCTGCTAAAGAGTCTGTCCCCTCCTTTCCTGCAGCTCCCTGTAGATAGTGAAAGGTCCCTATAAGTCACCTTGCAGCATTCTCTTTTCCAGGCTGAACAGCCCCAGCTCTCTCAGTCTGTCCTTGTAGGAGAGGTGTTCCATCCCTTGAATAATTTCTGTGGCCCTGCTCTGGATTCACTCCAACAGGTCCATGTCCCTCCTGTACTAAGGACTCCATATCTGGACACACACTCCCGGTGAGGCCTCACCAGTGCAGCATAGAGGGGCAGGATCACCACCCTCATTCTGCTGACCACACTTCTTTTGGTGCAGCCCAGGATACATTTGGCTTTCTGGGCTGTGAGGGCACACTGCTGGCTCATGTCCTGCATCCATCCACCAGTATCCCCAGGTCTTTTTCAGCAGGGCTGTGTTCAATCCTTTCATACCCCAACTTGTATTGGCAGTGAGGATTGCCTCAGCCCAGGTGCAAGATCTTGCACTTGGATTTGTTGAATCTCATGAGGTTCACCTGGGCCCACTGCTCAAGCCTGTCTAGTTCTCTCTGGATGGCATCCCGTCCCTCTGGTGTGACAACCACACCCCACAGCTTGGTGTCATCAGCAAACTTGCTAAGGGTGTGCTTGACCCCACTGTCAATGTCATTGATGAAGATATTAAAGAGCATCACCCCCAGCACTGACCCCTGGGGAACATCGTTCATCACCAATCTCCATCCGGGCACTGACCACCACTCTCTGGACTCGATCCTGCAGCCCGTTCTTTATCCATCAAAGCACTCTACCCATCAAATCCATATCTTTCCAATTTAGAGAGGATGTTGTGGGGTACCATGTCAAAGGCCTTACTGAAGTTGAAATAGATGACATCAGTGGCTCTTCCCTTATACACTGATGCAGTGACACCATCATAGAAGGCCACTGGGCTGGTCAAGCAGGATTTGCCCTTGATGAAGTCATGCTGCTTCTTCCATATCACCTCCATGCCTTCCATATACCTTAGCACAGCTTTCAGGAGGATCTGTTCCATGATCTTCCCTGTCACAGAGGTGAGACTGACGGGTCAGCAGTTCCCGGGGTCATCCTTTTTACTTTTTTACTTTAAAAAAGGTAAAATATCCTGATTTGGAAGGGACCCATAAGGATCATAGAGTTCAACTTTGGGATCCACACAGGACCACCCAAAAATCATACAACTGAGGGCGCTGTCCAGACATTCCCTGAACTTTGGCAGCTTGAAGCCTTGCCCACCGCCCTGGGCAACCCGTTCCATGCCCAGCACCCTCTGGTGGAGAACCTGTTCATAACCCCCACCTGACCCTTCCCCAACACAGCTCCATGCCATTCCAACAGGCCCCGTCACTGTCACAGAGAGCAGAGTTCAGCGCTGCCTCTCCAATTCCCTCATGAGTAGGCTGAAAATTCAGGAGGAGCAAGAAGGTAACGTGCGTGGCTGAAGCTTCCAGGGGCTCAACTCCCCTTGCAAGCTTCACTCACAGAAGGAGACACTAAGTTCTGTCTCTCTTTGTGTATCCTTCTCTGTCCTTGGCTGGCCTGTGAGCACGGGGACCAAACAGAAGATGCACTGCAGGCAACACTTTCTTTGCAGTCTGCCAGGCTCTGCCTGGAGATTTAATTTCCTGTGACCCAAAGCGATGTCAGTGGTCTGTCATGAGGCAGGCTGCCTGTAAGTGCCAATGAGGAGCAGCAAACCCTAGCTACAGATTATCCAGCTCTGGACTTACTTGTCCCTGGACTGTCTGTATACTAACAAATAAACAGGCCAGGACTCATGAGGCCAAGTGCCACAACACTGCTTAAATCCATACAGCTAAGACTCCTTTCCCTTCAATGGAGGGTGGCCCTATCCCTTCTGCTCATTGGAGAAGGGATGTTAAACCCTGCCGGTGAGCCGCCAGGAAGCACGAGCAGTGATGGCCAAACCCAGCCTGCAGCTCAGCACAGCCAAACAACTGAGGTGCCAACAGCCTACCTTTACCATCCCACAGGTAGAGATGGCAGGTCTCCAATCCCATCCCTGGGAAGAGCAGGAGAAAAGTGCTCCTGGTTCTTGTGTTGCACGGCCACACATTGCAGGCTGCATGCTTCAGCCTCACAGTGAGGCTGTGAGACTTCAAGAGCTGCAAAGCGTAGCTCTGACCCTGCCCCGGGGCTGCGGGCTGCCCGCTGCAGCCACTGTTTGCAGAGCCCCAGCTCCACTGTCAGGCATTGTGTCTCTCTTTGGCTTCTACTTTATTTATGACAACTAGCCGGGAGGTTGAGAAATCACAGGCTGGCTGGCCAGTGTTTGTCAGCCGAGTTTGCTGGAGAGGGGGTTATGAAAAGCAGGAGACACTGGAAAATCAAATTAGAAATAAAAATACAAATCTGTCCTGGAAAGCAAGTTGCATAACGGTGATTAACAGAACCACCCGGTGTCTGGATGTGAGCCTTCGCGGTCACTCTCTGCCCCCAGTCATCCACACTGTGGGGACACCCTGGCGACGCGGAGGCCCGGGGCTGGGAGCGCTGCCTCACTGCCGGGCTGTGCGTCCCGGAGCAGGCTGACTTTTTGCCCTTTCTAATGGGGCCGACAGTGGGTCTGCTTTTCAGCCGGCCCACCCCAGCCCGGCCCTCAGCTCGGAGGCATTCGCGCTGCAGGTTTGTGACGTGCCATCAGAGTATACGGCGAATCAAAAGGATTAGGAGGGCGATCGGTATCTGAGGGGGCCGTTGGGGTATTAAGATTCTTCCCCACAGCGTTCGCGAAACGCCGTAAAACCGCAAATCTTAAAAGGCATCGGGTAAAGCCAGCAAAATCCCCTTTGGAGTCCAAGTCCTGCAGCTGCGGGGTGAAAATCCCGCCGTGCCGGCCTTTCCCATCCCAGCCTTTTCTTTTTTTTTTCCCCCTTTCTTTTTCCCCTTTGTTTTTGCCCTCCTTTCCAGCCGCTGGCCGCAGCCACGGCTCGGGGCCGCGGGAGGGATGCTGCGGGCACGGCGCTGCCGCCCGGCCCCCGGGGAGGCTGCGTGTGTGTTTAGGAGGTGCCGTTTCCCACAGCTCTGATCTAATTCAGCTGTAATTCAATCTCCGTGTGACCAACGCTCCGCCAGCGCTCTCCCACCCGCCGGCAGGCTCCTCTCTCACAGGCTGTGTGTGTGTTACACATTTACACTGTCAATCTGGCGGGCTCCCCTCAAACAACCCCTCTGTGCCGCTTTGCCGTGTCAATCAGCCGTGCCGCGGGGGCCGGCGCCCGCCGCCCCTCCCAGCGCAGCGCGGTTACCCTATACCTGCCACTCAGGCCTGCCAAAGGACCGCTGCTGAATGGCGTTTGTGTGCGGCCACAAAGGGCGAAGGCAGCTGAGGCAGATAAGGCTGAGAACCTGGAGCAGATGTAAAAGAGATCAGACCTGGCTTTCCGCGGATGCTCGGCTCCTGCAAAGATTTACGACCCCTTTTAACCCCGTTTTAAATACGTTAAACTAAAAATAGGATGGGACGAGACTGCCTGGCTCTTGGGTCGAAATTCACCCGGAGGGACGGGCAGACCCCCCAGCCGCGCTCCGTTCCCCATCGCCACAGCACGCCGTGCTGCCCGTCATCGGGGCGCTCCTCTCTGATCTCATTATAACCCACATCCTCCAACCTTCGCCGGATGCCAGCTGACCCCTCGCCCCGCAGCTCCCAGCGCAGGGCCGGCGGCTCCCAAAGCGGGGCCGGCCGCTCGCAGGGCGAGCAGCGCTGGGGACGGGAGCTCAGCACAACAATGCGCCGGCCTTGGAAGTGCCGGGCTGTCATTGTCATCCCAGACACAATTATGGGAGCCTCGCTCGGGATCAGTTTCTTTTGGCAGATGGCTTTGAACTCTGCTTTTCGCTTCCTGCTTCTCCGTTAATTATAAGTTTCTGCTCCTTCCCACTGACAGACGAATCTGCCGGGGGCGAGAGAAACCGAGGTGACAAATTCTGCTCGGTTAGCACCGCTGAGCCGCCGCGGGCTCACACTGCGCTCCCCCATCTGACACCGCAGGGCTGGAACCGAGAGGGGAACATCGCCTGGCAGCACGGCCGCTGCTTGGCAAGGAGAGCACAAACCGACCTCATTCACAGGAGCTCTGGCAAAGTGCTGCCATGTCCCCTGGCAGCAAAGCTCTCCTGCTGCAGAACTGCCCTTCATATTATGCCCGGGGGTATAAAAAAGAAGGGGACAGACTCTTCAGCTGGGTCTGTGGGGATAGGACAAGGGGAAGTGGTTTCAATGAAAAGTGGAGATTTAGATTGGATATAAGGACATTTTTTTTTATGATAAGGATAGTGAAGCACTGGAATAGACTGTCAAGAGGTGTGGTGGATGCCCCATCCCTGGAGACATTCAGCGTCAGGCTGGACGGGGCTTGGAGCATCGGATCGAGATGTGGGTGTCCCTGTTCAGTGCAGGCGAGTTGGACCAGATGACATTTAAAAGTTCCTTCCAACAAACAACTCTGAGATTGCATGGTCAGCCTCCTTGCAGCTCCAGCAGCACTGCATGTACCTGTGAAGGGACTTAATGCCTTTTTAAGCAGAGGTCATGGTCCCACTGATACCAGCAGGGAGCTTTTAAAAAGTGCTTTTCCCACTGTTCTCCTAAAATGGAGGCTCAGAACAAAGCAGTCCTAGAAGCACTGTCATCAGAAGAACCATGTCAGTTATTTTCTTTTTATGGCTATTACTGACTCATTACGATTTTCTAGCGCACTGAGCTTTTGAAGGCAGCTGTAAGAGGTGAAGCACATTTTATTTCTGTCATGCAGGGCTTTTCGTGATCCCTCGGGTTTTCTCTGGTTGCAGGAGATCGAGGCTGGAGGTAAAAGAGGAAAGGCTTCCAACAGTGGAACAAAGAGTCAGCTTGTGGCTGTGCCTCCACACTCCCACTCAGGCACCTGTGTCCCAAAACCTCCAACAGCACCACCAGAGATTTAAAAAAAAAAAAAAAAAAAAAGCTATGCTATGCTCAAAAGAGAAAAAGAAATGTTGCTTCCAGCCTGGGATGGAGAAAGAAAAGTTCTAATGGCAGCTGGGTCTGAAATCAGAGTGAGTAAAGCATGGGCTGATGGAAAGGACTCCAGAAAGGAAGAAAGAAAAACAACACAGAGATGAAATAAATAAAAAAAAAAAAATAAAATAAAATAAAAAAAAAAGAAGCAGCAGCAGCAGCATAAATGGAAAGGAAAGCTTCTAGAGTTTTCCACGTGTGGGAATATCTCTGCCAAATGTCTTCTGCCCGGCACCTGACTCACACCCATGCAAACGACCAACCACAGGCGCCTGTATTTTTCCCTATTTCTGCACATGGAGTGTTTGCCACAGCTGTGGGTGCTGTGGGTTGGTGTCCATCAGCAAACAGCCAGGCATGTGAAGGGGCGGCCCTGCGGGCACTGCTCCCCATAGACAGCGTTCCCACAATGTAGCCCCAGGCTGGGCTGTTGCTGCCCGAGTCCTATCCTCATGCTGGTGAGGATGCTGAGGACCCCCTGGCCCTGTGCAGTGTTCCAGGGTCAAGTGCAAGAGGGCACGAGGAGATCTCCTTGCTTCTTCAGAGGGAGGGCAGGTAGAGCTTAGCCTATCCCCATGCTCCAGACATCTCTGCCCCCGGCCTGCAAATTAACATCATCACCCTAAATCCATTGGCTAAGCAGAGAGGGTTGTTTTTGTTTAAAGACAATGTAAAAAGCCTATAAAAAAAGGTTGAAAGCCCCATATAATTATTTTATCTTATTTTATTTTAAGTCCTGTGGTATTAATTAAAAAAACATTACCCGGCTTGAGAATTTGATTCCTTCTGCCTGATATGGGGAAGGAAAGGAATCTCTCTTGAGAAAGGTCTCCAGAGTCCTTAATCACCATTTAGGGGCCCTGCTCTTTGAAGGGCCATAGAGGAACAAAGTGGTTTGGGGATTAGCGAATGGCTTTTATTTCTTCCTTAATGATGAGAAAAGTGCAACGAATGCCTAGGGCAGATGATAAATTGAGTCAGAAAAAGTTGCAGGAGTGCCCTTTGCTAAGCTAGAGGATCAGTGTCAACAATATAAAAAAATGCCTCTGTTTGCTCATAAGAAATAATGTTTGAATCATTAAACAGTAGGGATGGTATTGGCCATATTTGACGGCGTTGTACCTGCAGCCCCTTTGCAAACAATGCCTTTGAAGTGACTTCAAAGGGTCTGTGCACATAAGGAGAGGTTGCAGTACCAGTCACTTTGTTAGTGTTCCTGGGACCACTGGGCACAGCTCAACAGAGCCGAGCTGCCTCACTCAGGGGTAGGAACGAAGAGAACCCCATCCAAAAGCACCCAAGAATACTTTTGTTCCACAGAAGAGATAAAATATAGCATGTTCCATCTAATGTTGTCCTTAAGCCACTATGAGCTGGGGCTTCCTTCAGCCATGGGAAAAGAAAACCAAAAAATCACACAATTCTAGGAAAAAATAAAAATAGAATCATGATGCTCTGTAGCATTTCTCTGAAAGCGTCTGTGATGAGAGTGAGAGATTCAGGATGGAGCCAATGTCCCTGCAAGCCACTGGAGACTCCATCTGGTTTCATGGGGTGCCAGGCCAGGCTTGAGTCAAGGCGAGCAGGATGTGTGGGTCAGACAGCAGTGCTGGTGAGAGGGGCATAAACCAGGGAGTGACTGAATGGAAAACGACCAAGGCTGCAAACCAGAGTATTCAGTTTTCCCTTTATAAGGCTGAGATACAGATCCATCTCAGAGTATGGACAGGATTGATTAATGTGGTGGTATTTATGGAAACGTCTTTTCTTCTTTCCTTCCTTTTATAGACATTTCTTTCTTTTTTGCAGAGATACCACAGACTCCACAGCTGTGGGATTTAGACCATCTGTGTCGTCCAGATAGGCAAAAATGGTATCAAGGTGCAGCCTTAATTGTGAGAAGAGTGTGGGTCTCACAGTGCCCAGACAGTCACATGGCCAGTGGAGAAGCCAAAGGGGAGCTGTAGACAAATGTGGCAACTACTGAGCTCAAGAAATTACAACTCACTGCTTTCTTAACTTGGAGGGCTAACACAAGTTATTTGGCAGATCAGCCATCAGAACCTATTGCAATGTACTATTCCTGCTTGGGATGCCTTTGTTCAGCTCAAATCCGCAGTTCTTCCATGGTAGGTGATCTCCTACTGGAGTCCAAGGTGAGAATGTGTTCTTGTTAACTTCAGGGAGATGTATCAGCCATTCTAGTCAGTGCTGACTCTTCTTTATATAAACAAATGTGCTCACACAGAAAGATTCCCATGTAGGCAATGTTGGGTCTGTAGAAAAAAAAGTAGATCTGGATCTCAGGTCACCCCCTGAGGAAAACAGTGACTTCCAAAGGAACAACTGAAAGCCATCCAGAGTTGCCAGGATTTCTCTGTGTTTCTCTGTTCAGTGAAGACCAAAGCTTACAGCTACTTCAGCCTCGTTTCTAGAAGAACCAACCTATTTGTGAATCTGACTGAAGTGATGTAAGAACTGGAACAGCCCGGTCAGGTCCTGCAGCCACCTTATCTGTGTTTAAAAGATTTCATAAGGATCTTGGACAAGACGAGGAGTCAGGCAAGAATCTAAAGATTTCTGAGATAATTGGTATTTTTTAATGATAAAACAGCGTGAACAAAAGTTCCAACAGTTTATCTCCATGGAGACAAATAAATTACCTGCTGCTACAGAAAATCAACCTGGTTAGCACCTTAGATATGTATAAGGAATGAAAAAAATAATGATAGGGCAAGGGCTCCCCAATTAGCAGTTGGCAGACAAGAAAGTGTGTTGTAATGGAGAATGAAGACTAGGAAAATGATTTACTGCTACTTTCTACTTGAATATATAAAAAATGCCGAGGCAGCATTACTATCCTCATTAGAATACTTGTAATTGTGCAGGTGACATAAATGGATAAAGTTCAAAAATTCCTCAGGTATTTCAAATATAAGGAGTTAGAGAGCTTGTGTTTGTCTCTTGTATAGAACTAAATGAATGTGAGAAAATAACTTTCTGTTAAGGTGGACATTAGAAGAAAATACTTCAGCTAAATTGAGGAAGGGTAGATATAGATATTATGGAAATGTTGTGGTCAAGAAATGTAGGGATGGGTTCTATACAGACCTCCGAAGATGCTGAGAAGTTCAGAAGATGTTTTTTCCACCAAGAATATAAGACTGCCAGCCTTTAGGCCTATGGAAAAGAAGAGTGGGAACATCTAATGGTGGCTCAAAAGGACATCTAGGAAAAGAAGGTATTGTGATACCTCTGCTAAAACTGCCGTGGCTGGATGGGAAGAGAGAGGAAGTGAGAAGGAAGGCTTTGTCATAAAAGCAATGCTACAGCTTATGAAGCCCTTAGATCAGAGGAGGACTGTGAATGGAGATTTGATTCCCAGGGAAAAACACCATCATGATCTCCCAGGCCAAAAAAGGGGACTCTGCCCTTGTTTAAGAGCAAACAGGAGGATGTCTGCCTCACTCACATGGTTTGATTTTGGGGAGCCAAAAGTTGGACACAGTGATCCTTGTGGGTCCCTTCCAATCTCAGATACTCTGTGATTCTGTGATGCCACGGGAGCTGAGGCTGATTGGGCAGACCAGGAGTCACAGCTTGAGGCAGCTCTGGCTTTGGAGTCGGTCTTGGGAAAAAAAAGATCCTCCTGGAAGGTAAGAGTTAACACTGAGAGCATGTTTGTGATTCTGGAGACTGAAAATACGTTATGAATAGTCAGAAAAGCTAAATACACAAAGACAGAGGAGATCCATGAAGAGAAAGAAATTAATTGTAGCGAAGTGGAGACAGGCATGAGAGCAGTAAGTTCAATGTTGCTGAGTAAAGATGTAAGAGATTAGGATGAGCAATAAGCAGAAGGCCTCCCAGCTATAAACAGGCTGGGAAATGAGGATGCTGGGAAAGCTGTACAAATAAGCAGAAAGGACTTAAAAAGATATTTGGAGGAGCAAAAATAAACCCTGAGTGCAGCCTGACAGAGTGCTTTTCAGCAGCCCCGTGACGTGGCACTGGCACTTAGGGAAGGGCCAGGAGCATGCTCCTCATGGCCCAGCTGGATGATGGGCAGGATGTAGCCCAGATCCATGTAGAGCAGGCTGAGCTCTGAGCTCTGCAGGTGCTGCAGGTTCTGCAGGAGGTTACGTGAGCTCTGAAGGACTGCATTTGGCTAAAAGGGGATATCACAGGAGAGAGGTGTTTCCTAAGCAGTCAGGTTTTGATTTCATCTGAATGAAAGACCAGTAGTGGAATAATGAGAATAAATAACGATACAAAGATTAAATCAGATTTACTCTCTATTTTATTAAGATTTGGAAATGGTATTCTGACTGAGTAGAAGTGCAGGTTAATAGGACACAATCTAGGGTATGAAACTTTTATCTGTCAGCTAACAGTGTTCCGCAGACAACTTTTCAGTCCCCTCACACATGACATTTTCTGCATTTACATAAAAAAACGCAAAGCAGAAAATGCTATGATAATTTTAATCTTCTTCTAGCTTGAATTGCTGTAGAGAAAAAAAGAGAGAAATTGGCTTTTTCATTATTTCCTTTCGGAAGAAGATCAGATACCACATGGTCTTAAAGACTTGAATTAAGAGAGATAACAAGTCCTCTTTCCCAAAGAACTTACACTGTGGAGACGGGAAAAACAGTGGCTTTGTGTGCAGAGGGGATAAATGGTCTTTTCATTTCCAGAAATGCTTTATTTTCATATGAGTCATAGCTGGTTTAAGTCCTTCTAAACGGCTCACATTTCGGCACAGGGCACGGAAAGCCTCTGTCAGAAGTCCAGTTCCTTCAAGTCATTCTAAGGACGTGCATGAACTAGGGAAGCTTGCAGCCCTTCCACTGCCACGGTCTGTGTGCCAGTGTCACAGTGCTGGAGACATCGCAGCCATGCCACCACAGCTTTTAACGTTTGCACATGAGCCTTGCTTGCATCGCACTGAAGGGACACAGCTTTCCAGTGTCAGCAGGGACACAAAACCCCAGCCAGGGAGGGGGAGATTATTTGGTGCTAGCAGCAGGTTTTGGGGTAGTTTACTTTTGTCATGTTGTGTTTTCATCTAGAACACATCCCTGGGGATGGAGAGGGTGGCTCCTTTTGGGGAAGTCTTTTGTGCTAGCATTTAAACAGGATCTGTTCAGGATACTCACACTTAATTCATACCGTTCCACGTTTTCAGAGTCTTTTTCAGTCCTTTTACCTAAGCCTGAAAACTTTCAATTGTTTCCTCAACATTTCAAGATCGGAATCAGCTCGTGTCTCTGGGTGGAGATATCCTCTGGGCCACGGTATTGTTGCCCTGTCCCCCTGTGCTTGCTGGGACACCCAGCAGGCCTCCCAGAGCTGCACAAGTGCTGCCAGAGCCGCCACGGGTGTACGTGGACAAGTGCATCCTGAGGGATTTGGGGGCATGAAAGAAAGCTAAAGCAATGGGAGGCTTTGTAGCCTTCTTGGCTTGTTTTCCACCAGTCAAAAACAGCTCCTCATCCATCCCTCTGAGGGAGGTGTGAGAAAGACAGGGGAAAAGCCTCTAAGAGCTCCAAAATCTGCCACAGCTCTTGCTAAAGGGTTTCTGGATCATGTCACGTGTTTCTTATCACTAGGAGCCGCACCTGAGAAACAGAGAAGTCCTCAAACAAAATCTCATCTGACTGTTTTCTCTGCACTTATCAGAGTTGCTCTGTGTTATTTTGGGAAGAAATGGGAATTTTCAACCAGATGCTTTGGATTATGAAAATGATTTCCTTACTTGCTAGAAGAGCTTTGCACCTCCTCTTTGGCCTGTGTGGCTTCTGCCAGGGCTGCATAAGAGTCATTAAAACTCCCAGCAATTTTTGCTACTAACTGGATCTGATGTGGAAGCAATGCCATCCCTGAGGATCTTATTGAATCTGACAAAAAAATGAACATTACAGTCAGTACGATAGTCCTGCTTTGCCTGTTTTATATTAAGATCAGCTTTGTCCCACCTGTTCACCTTCCAGCAGACTTTGAATGCACCTAATGACAGATTTCCACCACTGGAGCTATCAGGAGAGGCCATCCTGCCCTTCTTCCTTTGTAGCCACCAGTCTATGGCTTGATTTGTTCCTGACACATTGGTCATACATCTGTCACATCCATATTTTCTGATACAAGTCCATCTTTACAATTTCTTTTAAAGGAAGAAATTTCCCTTTTAAAAGAAATTTTGAAAAAGATTTTCAGTGCAGTTGGATCAGCTCTACTCTGGAAATTTAGCAGTTTCAAGCAGTCTCAGCTGCAACCTATAAAAATTGTAGTCCTTCTCTCAGGAATATGCTGGATTTCCCAAAGCAGGAACACCACTGTGGCTCTTGTTTAACTCCACTGACTGGATATAATTTCCTTCCAAGGATATGTATCCCTCACAGAGATAAAGCCAGAACCCTTTTCCCAAGAACAATGTGTTCTTCACACGTACACATTTATATTGCCTCAGTCTGCATGTGGGCACAGCTGTAAGAAAGCCCTGGAGGGAGAGGAAGAGCCAGGAGGC
This sequence comes from Tympanuchus pallidicinctus, assembly GCF_026119805.1. NCBI lineage: Eukaryota > Metazoa > Chordata > Aves > Galliformes > Phasianidae > Tympanuchus > Tympanuchus pallidicinctus. The sequence goes on from NW_026294769.1 coordinate 48,371,355, forward strand.
AAGGCAAGGCAAGACTAAAAGGATTCATCCTCCTGTAGCATCACCTTATCTGACTCCAATATCATTTGTTTTACCTGCCCAAGCAGCAATGTGTCTCTCCACCTCTACATGCCCACTGTGAATCAGGGAAGAGAGCATCAGCCAACTATGGAGCAGTGCTTGGCACTGGGGAAGGATGCTGTTGGGGAGAATTTCAGTCTTGTAGAAGTATCATGGGCTATCTTAAATAGCAGCTTGAAGCATGGTGCCTTGTTGAAAGGAAAAAGGTGATGAATGTCCTAACAGGTCACATCTTGCTCCTCACCTCTGCCCTCATCTGGCATACCAACCCTCTCCCATCCCTTAGAAGTTTCTTATAGTCCAAAGGCCAGAAAACATTATTGAAGGGAAAGAAATCCCCAAAGTCCTGCAGGCTCACATGGAAAAGCTGTGTGTGGGCTTCAGGTCCTTCTGGGCTATTGTACCTGCAGTGATGGTGGTGGTGGCCGTGCTGCAGGGTATCCTGAGTGTGGTCACTGTGCGAGCCAGGGTGCTCTGGTGGGAACAGCAGGGCTGGTGCAAATGTCAAAGCTGAAGCCAAGAAGGGTGACAGGTAGTAAAACAATCAGCAAAGCCACTAGGAGCACAGTTCTGCCCTGTCATGTCAAGAGGTGAGAACAGAAGTTGTTCTGGTACCAGAGGCTGGGAAAAGAGAAAGGCAGCTAGGTGCAAAGAGAGTCAGCCACATCAAGAGCCAGGAAGGACAAAGACACTCCTGCTGAGCCAAGAGGAATGCTGGCTTTCTCCCAGTTCCTGGGCTCAGCCTAAAGGGAACCCTTTCCAGACTATGCAAGCTGATGTACTGATCAAGCTCGTTTCCATCCAAGCATAATTGGAAAGAAATTTCAAAAAGACGTGGTTAAATTTGATGTAAAGCAGAGTTGTGTTTTCCTCAAACCTTCCACAAAGCCCTTCAATTCTAACCCAAACTTTAACACTTCTATCTCTCCTGAGATTTACTTGATGTCTTGTGATAACAGGTGTTTCTCCACAAGCCCCAGCTCCTGAATGGAAATAATTACATTCCCACTGGGTGGAAAATATTGGTGATAGGTAGATGTTCGGAGTAGATGAGTTTAAAGGTCCTTTCCAATCTTGGTGATTCTTTGATTCTATGATCCTATGAATCTCAGCTTTCATAAAAAAGTAAATTTCTGTATCTCAGGGTAATGAAAGCAAGCTCAAAATTGTGAATCAAGCAAGTCATCCTGGCTTAGAAAACAGAAGATAGAAAGAAGTCTGCACTAATTACTGTGTCCACATCTCACTATCATTCAAGGTTCAGGACGTCTGGAGCCATCAGTGTGGTTCCTGAAGGACCATGATTCCATTCTTGGGTGAACTGCTTCATGCCAGCAAGAACTGCAGAATTGAATAAACTCTTGGTTGGTGGTTGTTGGACACCTTCATTTTATTGCATTTTGATGTGTGTAGAGGCTGAAACAACTTCTTCAGTGTAGATCAGGTGACCCCCAGAAGTCCCTTCCAACCTAACCCATTCTCTAGGCACTTGCACAGACACAGAGACACATACCCAAGTCAGATGTCAGGGTTGCTGGTTTAGATAAATCCATTGTTTCACCAATGCAAAACTTGAATTTGTCAGCCCCCAGTGCAGATTCTGTTCACTTGCAGTGAGGCTGCAATAATAAGATTCAAAGATTTTCAGCTTTCTGCTCACAATAATGGGAAGAAGTGTTTCACAGCAAAAAAAATGACAAGTGGTTACACATTGCTTCCTGACTTTTACAAACACTGAACTCTTCCAAGTACAAAAAATGAGGTACAAAGAAAAAAAACTCAATCTTCACCCTAAGGAGGCAGGAAGAACAGGACCTACATCTTTTGCTTGGCATCTCCGTCATTTGTTTTACAAACAGATTTCATTTCGGTGCACATTTAAACTGTTATATTTTATTTCTCAAAACACAAATACCTTCTTTTCAGTACAGAAAGAACTGATTGTTCCCAGTCACGATCATTGGCCCTTCTGCTGGTGAAGGACAGTGTTTTCAGAGCAAGCACATCGCTGGCTTTGCTGCCCTTATGCAGCGAAACACACAGTAGGTGCTGCATTCCTGCATCGCTACTGTTTTCTCCTGGACTGAAGGCAGCTGCTACAGGAAAGAAGCAGAAACAGAGAGTTTGAATTGATCCAAAGGGCAAAATGTTTCGTGACCTTTGAAACAACACTGCAGAAATGCACCCGTGCGCCAGTAACAGGCACAGCATCACTAACGAGGTTTGCATCGAACGGATCGGTCCGAAGGTTCGTTTGGAGAATGTGCTGCTTGAGAGGCTTTTAAAAACTCGCTGCACACCCTGCTAAGCAAAATATATTCTGAGCCTTTTCCCTTAACACTTCTTATTTTCTAACTAAGATAATTGAATGACTCAGTGAACATGGCTGGCATTAAAATCTTGGGGGAGGGAAAGGCAGAGGTAGCGAGCTCTAAATCCTCTGCCAAATCCCCTTTTCATAATTTATAGTCTGTCACCAGTTTATCACAGAGAGCTGCCCCTCTTTTTCTCACTCTGCAGGCTCCTTTCCCAGTGGACAGTCCATGCCAGCTGTCTCGGCAGCAGGAACGTCCTTTTTTTCCCAAGCCTCGACCTGTGGGAAAATCTTCATTGGCCAGTAATTGATTCCACCCTGCCAGCTCCATTACTTTAGCCTACAGTCAAACTGCCAGCAATCTGGAGACAGGCAGCCGCAGCCCTCCCTGCTCCCACCATTGAAGCCCGCTCCTACCCGCGCCGTTAGCTACCGGGCTGCGAGCTGATGTGTCAGCCCGCCCTGCAATTAGCACTAATCTGAAAATTGGCCTTTGCGAGCAAAGCCAAGCACCTGACAGCTAATTGTTTATGTCAGATTGATGTGCATTTAATATGGAAAGGTTATTTATCAAAGGGTACTTTTTTCTGTTTGTCTTGGTTCAGAGCGGGGAGAATTGCCACAGGCGCTTACAGCCCACAGCCCAATAAAGATCTTATACTTCATTTAACTTAAGGAGCCTTCTAAATACCCTTTTTAAACTCGCAGGGTAGTGCGGCGCGGTACTCATCTATTCACATTGTTTATAAAGAAACTGCAGTTATTGTTTTCAGTCTCTTTTTTGGGAATCAAAATATTGAGGGGTGAAGAGAGGTTGATGGCAGAACAGCAGCTGCCCGTCAGCCCTGGAATTAAAAATGAATTAAGATTTGACTCATCCCCAAACTCTTTCTTTACACCGGGTCACTTTGTATTTACAGTATTACCTAGGCTTTCCCTTGCTGCGAGCATCATAGAAAAGACACAGGGGAAACCATTGCTTCCAGTGATTGTAACGCAGGTTTTGCCACTCTTTGCAACTGAGCTGGGATTTCAGTGGTGATTTTGCAGAGACAGAAGGACCATCTCATTTGGCTCCTGACCCTGCGATCAGATGGCAGAAGGCAGAGGCTTGTGTGTGCAGATAAGCAGAAAACCCACTGATGACGATGAATTTGGCTAGCGTTGGTCCAGGGCGAAACACGGTCACTTGCTATCAGAAGCCTTATCTCAGAGTTTTCCAAGAGCAAATGCAATCATGAGACTGAGAAACAGGGAGCCTGCTGCAATTGGAAGCATCTTGCTGATGTTGCACAGGTCTCCATTTAGCAGTGCTGCGAATGGCTTAAGGAAGCAGACCCACGAGGTATTTAAATGGGAGACATTTATTTGGGTTGGACATTTCACATTGTGTGAAAGTCCCACTACAAACAATGTGTTTTTGCAATTTCTCTGAGGAAATGAATGCATCCTGCAGAGTCCATGAGGTCAGCAAAGATACTGGTGGTACGCAGCAGAGCTGCAGTAAGAAAGAATGCCAATGGAAAAGACAGTCTCCAGTATGGAAAACAAGTATGAAAAGTAGTAAATCAGATAGGATACAAACACAACAACTGTTTCATACAAATCATATTCTGACAGGGAAAAGCACCAGTGCACTCTGTATGAAGCAATTGTTCCCATTCATTCCACAGGTGGAAGAAAGCTTTCTCCGTGTATATCAAGTGTATCTCCTTTGTAAATGAAGCTGGTCAAAGGTTTCACGAAGTCTCTGTCCTCTAAATACTGTGTTTCAAAATACAAAAATACGTGATTTTTTATTCCTCCATTAACTTTGCAAAAGTTTTAATCCAACTGCACAGTATTTTTGCGCAGAAGAGATATTTAAAAAAAAAAAAAAAAATTAATTCAAATCTCATAATTGACTGAGCTTGCCTAAATAATAACATCTGTGCATTAATTAAATATTAAATGCTGCAACCGCGCAGGTCGAGGGAGCTGATGGTGCCCCCATTGTCTGCTCTCATGAGATCTCACCCGGAGGACTGCATCCTGTTCTGAATCTCCCAACACAAGGACATGAAGCTGTTGGAGCAGGTCCTGAGGCACGAATATGATCAGAGGGCTGGAGCACCTCCCTTGTGACGACAGGATGGGAGAGCTGGGGCCCTTCAGCCTGCAGAAGAAAAGGCTTTGAGGAGACCATATAAGCGGCCAAGTCTGCTGCACGCCTGTGCATCCCAGTGGTGCCCAAAAGGGTAGCTGATGGGCAAAATATTCAGCAACACACAGGGTGCTGCTTTGCCAGGCCCACCAGAAATCATGGCACTTGCTCCGATGCGTCCTGGGCACGCTAATTTTTTTAGGTGGAAACTGCAGGTGTTTTAGGAAGAGGAGCACCGGGCAGAGCAGAGACAGTGTGAGGCATGCCAGCACTGAGAAGCATGGTCAGCCTGTGCCCCTATGCTCATGGCTTTGTGTCCCAGGCACCACACTGTGCAGTGTGACAGGCCATCAGCAACACCTCTGCGTGCCCCATGGGTGTCCAGCACGGCACGTCTTCCCACTGCAAGAGCACCAGACCTGGGCATGGAACTCCACTCTTGGCAGCTGTGCAGGGAGCATTTACACAAGCAAACACTTTGTTTTAAATATGTGCTCGGCCCCCCTGGGTTGGTCTTTGACTGGGATTTAGAGATGTGTTGGAAAGTTTTGGCAGCGCCGGTTTCAACTTGGCCAGTGAGGAGATGCTGAAAGCTGCATTACTGCAGCCACACTGGAGTTTTGAAATGTGTTAATTAAGACATTCTGTTACCAGCCCTTTCCTTCCTACACAAGACAAAACCCACCAGTTTTTAAACACATCTGAAATGATTCGTATGGTTTAATGCTTTCCTGAATATGGATCAATTTTAATACTTTTATAACACTTGTATCCCAGCCAAAACAAAGCCAGTGACTTCAGCCTGATGGAAGCCCTGTTTAAGGCCCTCCATGGAACAGGTCTCAGAGCAGATGGGAGTTCAAGAAGTCATCTCCCATGCTCCCCTTCTTGGAGCAGGGGAGCAGAGGGGCGGATGTTGATTTGTGGTAATGAAAGCTTCACAAATTCCCTCAGGTAATCTATCCTACTCATTCAGTTTCCTCACTGATAGAAATCATTTTTGAAGTCTAATTCATCTCTTCCTTACTTCAGTTCAAACCATTACTGGTTTTCCCATCTTCCACACACATGGAGGTTGCTGTTCCCAGCAGCTGATGTGTAGGTATTTGATGCCCTCCCTATTCTCATTAGTCCAAACACCATCACAGGTATTTCAGTATTTCCTCAGAAATGCACTGCATGCTCCTGGGCACCATTTTCTTTTGCTTTCTGGTCTGGCTCACATCCTTTTTCAATGTACTGCACCCAAGACTGGCACTGCAGGAGGCCACAGCAGTGTGAGCAGAGTGGGAGGCTGAGCCCTGCCAGACTGTTCTCCTGTTACACGTCCCAGTAGGAAACTGGCTTTTTCTGTCATGATGTGACAATACTGAATTGTTACCCACTGCCATGCTTGTTCTGCAGAACTGCCCTTGATCACATCACCGGGAGGGAGAGCTGCTGGGATCAGGTGCTTCCCCACAAACCCTGTGTAGCACTGGGGATTTAGGCCAAATTCCTTCAAACCATCTGCTTCCAAGGGGCAGCCTCTTGTCTCTCCACATGGTCTTACATCCTGGGGACCTCCCTCTGTCCCACAAAAATGAATTCTCACCCAGCCCAATCCCAACCTCTCTGCAGAACCCTTCTGGTACTCTCCAGGCCGGCACTGCAGGTTACGTTTGGTGCGAAAGACACAGATTGCATGAGACAGGCGTCCCTGACCCCATGGAGGGAGGGACTGTTTGAGAAGAGATATAACTTAGTGAGACCAACACAGGATCTCTCCATTAATGGCAGGTCTTGGAGAATACACAATTGTAGAATCACAGAATCATTTGCATGGGAAGGGACACTCAAAGGCCATCTAGTCTGACTCTCCTGCAGTGAACAGGGACACCCACAGCTTGATCAGGTGTTCAGAACTCCATCCAGCCTGACCTTCAATGTCTCCAAGGATGGGGCTTTCACCACCTCTCTGGGCAGCCTGTTCCAGTGTGTTACCATCTTTACTGTAAAAAACTTTTTTCTTATATCCTGTCTAAATCTCACCTCTTTTAGTTTGAAACCATTTTCTGTCACAACATAGTCATGACAAGTCTTGGACAACATCACCCTTGCGCAGAACTGAGGCCACGAGGCAACCGTCAGACTTGAGAACTGAGGTGCACAAGCAAGGACAGATGCTGGAGGCTGATAGCATTCCCTTCTCCTTTGTACAAGGAAGCTGAGAGCTCTGCTCTCTGCTCTCCCAACATCAGTCAGCACCTTGGGGCAGCCGCAGGTGAGCATCTTCCAAATGCCTCCATCACAAAACCCAAAATATTGCTCTGGTGTCCTGTGTCCTTCTCATCTGAAATTTACACAAATAAAGACTTTGGATATCCTGCTATGTACAGGGTCACCAACCACCAGACCAGGCTGCCCAGAACCACGTCCAGCCTGGCCTTGAATGCCTCCAGGGATGGGGCATCCACAACCTCCTTGGGCAACCTGTTCCAGTGCGTCACCACCCTCTGTGTGAGAAACTTCCTCCAAAGAGGAGGAATTCCCATGCATCATCCATCCATCCTCACGCATCCTGGCCTGCATACAACAGCTGCCAGTTCAGCAAGTGTTCCAGGAAAAAGAAGGGGGGTGGGGAAGAGAGAATTTTCCATTATATAAATTTTCTCTTACTTAGGTATTAATATCACTAGATAATACATATCCCTGTAATCTAGAACAAGGGCTTACATCTTAGGATGTAAAAGCCCATCTCTATCAGATTGGAACACGCATGCCTTGTTTAGTTTGTATCTTGGGTTACTGCAAAAAGAAGAAAAAATATATGACCATTGCATCAGCTGAAACAAGGAAAGGATCTAAGCATATCCAACCAAAACAATGACCTGATGCAAGACTCAAGTTTATCAGGTAATGCTCAAGGGAATGTTTTAAATAAGGAAGAAAGAGTGGAAGTTAAAAAAAAAAAAAAAAAAAAAATCATCATTGTATTATTATTCAGTAATGTTCCTCTACCAGCATTAGCAGCTTATCTTGCCATCAAAGCACTTTTAGATAACAGGCTCAGTTTTATGTTGAGTACAGGCTGTACCAAGTCACTAAAACCCCACTATTGTTAAAGATTATGTAAAATGGTCAATCAAAGTGTCACTCCTTCCCGCCCAGCCCCCAGGCTGTTATGCTGCACAGTTCCGTATAAAAGCTGAGCACAAGGAGGGATGCTGGGAGCAAGGTGTTGAACTGTAGAAAATGGCACGATACAGAGCTGGTGGGAATGAGCTACTTTCCAGAGCCTGTGCTGTGTGGCTGCCTAAGGGAAGGAGGCAAAATATCCCATTTAATCTTGCACAACGATTTGCCCCCTTAGGCACCAGGGCACCTGCAGAGCTGCTGAGGACCTCCCTGATCCCAGAGCCATCCAGCAGCTCCCAACACTGCACAGGAGCAGATGCAATGCTGGAATGGGCTTGAGCCAGGTTGTTTTCATGCAGCTCCTCCAGACCACAGAAATCATGCAGACCCCAAGGAGCATCAGGACTTTAGGGATGACGCTCTTTAGCAGTGAGGGCAAAGCAATTACCTCAGCCAGGGAAATACCAGAGGACCTCAGCACGGCTTTGACTGAAGAAAAAATTGTTCTCCCAGAGCCATGGTGCCACATTCAGTATGTTGCAGTCTTTAGCTTTTGGTTTAAAAAGGTGTACATTCCACTTCATAAGCCAGCAGAAGCAAAGTGAACTTTCAGGCATACCACTGCCCCTAGGTTAGACACAGGTAGGCACCAGCCAGCATGCAGTGCTCCTGGAGTGGCCGCAGAGGACTGGTGGGGTTGGGTGGATGCTGAGGACTGAGCCCAGCATTAGCCAGCTGCTGGTTGATGCACACACGCATTGGATGTGGACACCTCATCTGAGAGCAGACCTCCATTTGGGGTCAGTGATAGCAACAAGAACAGCTGTACCGAGTCAGACTGGCATCTGTAGAGGCTCTGAGCCTGCCCCTTGCTGGCTTGTTCTAGACTTGTTCTAGACTTGTTCTAGACTAACCAATCCCCACTACACAGCAATGCCACAGACCTCTGACACACCTGCCCTTGACCTCTTTTTCTCAGCAACCGGTAGGCACAAACTGCTGCACCTCACTGCTCACGTAGCTGGGAAAACTGAATGGGCAGGAGAGCAACATATGTACGTGCAGGGTTTGCGTGAGCTTTTCACATGGATTTCCTTAACACTTGCACATTTCAAGACAGAGGAATAGAATTATAGAATCACAGAACTGTAAAGTTTGGAAAAGACCAGTAGGACCATCCTAGCCAGTGCAACTGCTGACCCATCCCCACCATGCCCACATGTCCCTCAGTGCCACATCCTCATGTTTCTCAAACACCTTCAGGGCAGTGACATCACCACCTCCTTGGGCACTCTGTTCCAGTGCATTACCACTCTTCCTGAGAGGAATTTTTTTTCCTAATATTCATTCTGAACCTCCTCTGTGCAATTAAAGGCCATCAAGGCAATCAATCAAGTGTACTGGAAGGAAAGCTTTTCAGAAATTTTCACCTAGATTCAACCACATACTCCAAGTACATGAATAGACAGGGAGGGAAGATAGGAAAGAAGATTTGTGCTGCTCGCAATTTGTGCTGGAGAGTAAATAAGAGTAGGAACAAGGAAAATGCTTCCTGCTTCTCAGATGTCCAAGAGGTGTCCACCACTTGTAGCTATAAGAGCAGAAAACATCCAGCACATCTTGTTTTCCTCTGATACACGTGGGGTCCTGGCAGTAATAGATATAAAAGAAACGTGTGTAGCATTGCACCAGGATACATGTTCCCTTCTGTGCAGCATGCATGCACACACAGGCACAGCTGTATCATGTGTTAGCAAGTAACAGAGAAGTTTAGCAAACATACCAGAAATAGCTCACATACTCAGAGATGCCGAAGAGGCTCACTGCACCGTTTCCAGAGGCTTGTATTTACTTTTCCTCAGCCATTCTAAGGGCAGGTGCTCATTTGAGTTTGCAGCCTGCAGTAGCCACCACTGAATAGAAGATGACTTTAAAAATCATCGTTTGTCTGTCACTGCATCCAACACCACCCCTCTCTACAGAGATCCCCCTTGTGCCCAGCTCTGGTGAGGAGCTTCCCTCAGCCCCAATTTGCTTCCTCCTCTTCCTTCTCCTCCTCCTTCTCCCATGGACTTTATCTGTTTGGCAGAGAAATCTGAAGGTTTTACAGAGGGTACCTGAGCAATTGTGCACGATGACCCAGCCAAGGGTAGGGATGTTAAACTGGAAATGACAAAAAAATGGAATCATAGAATGGTTTGGGTTGGAAAGGATCTTTAAGATCTCCTAGCTTCAATCCCCTGCTATAGGCAGGAATACCTCCCACTAGACCAGGTTGCTCAAAACCCCATCCAGTCTGCCCTTGAATGCTTCCAGCTAAGGGGCATCCACAACCTTGCTGGGCAACCTGTTCCAGTTTGGCTTCGTTGCTTAGCCTCCTGGCAAATAAATCTGTGAGGTGAGAGGAGGTGTGAGATAAGAAGAGGTGTGGACTACTTGTCTGTAATTGTTTAAACCTGGACTAAGGAGAGATGTTGGGACTGCAGAGACGGGGAGGAGACCCCAGAGGACAGCCAGCCCTGGTGGCCCTCATCCCTGCAGCGTGCCCTGTGCTGGGGAACCCCTTCCTCCACAAACATGTGGTGCCTATCTTCAGACCCTGCCTACAGAACCCCTCCCACTCCAATGACCCCAAGGTGTGTGGCCTCTGCTGGGTTTTCAGGGGGAAACAGCATATGGGAGTCACTCCATTCAGCCTTGCAGTTCAATTAAACAATAAAATAAAGCCCTATTCCCCACACAGGGCAGAGGGGAGGGGAACAGCCTCGGGTAGCTGCCTAATCACTCACAGAGCGACAACCCCACTCCTGTCAGCACAAACCAGCAATTACAATTAATGGGCTGTGGCAATCGGACGCCGGCACTAGCGGAGACGGCCGGTCCCACCATTTGCATGCAGTAAATTATTCAGGCTGTCAGCTGCTAGGGCGGCACCGGTCTGAGCCGCGGTTACCGGTTAACCGGTGCTGCGGCTAAACGCCTGCCACATGGCTCATTTGAGGAGCATCCAACCGGTCTGGTACCACTACTCGTCAGCCGTGTGCCGGGATGGCCGATCACAGCTGTGCCAACCGCATGAAGGGACAGCGCCCGCTGTGCTCACAGCTCATCTGTGCCATCCTTTGAGCAAAAAAGCCCCAGGAAAACCTGCAAAACCCACTAGCGTCTCATAAAGGTAAAATTCATGGAATCACGGAATGGCCTGGGTTGAAAAGGACCACAATGATCGTGTAGTTTCAACACCCCTGCTATAAGCAGGTCGCCAACCAGCAGACCAGGCTGCCCAGAGCCACATCCAGCCTGGCCTTGAATGCCTTCAGAGATGGGGCATCCACAACCTCCTCGGTCCAAGAGGCTGTGCACCTGAGAAGAGAGGAAAAGTGGGATGCTGGCGAGCAAACCCGAAGTCTTGCTGCACATGGTCACTGCTACTTTCACATGTGGTCATGAGCAGATGCTTCACCATAGGAAAATGCACATTCTGATCAGAAATCATATTCCTATACTAACGATGTAGCATCACATTGTAGACTCAGGGTTTGTCAACTAAATCAGAACTTCAAAGAGCCAAAAGCAGGGCTCCACAAGCTTCTTCATATAGTTTTGTGTCTTTCTGTAGAATGCGGATGGATGTGAATAAATACCTGGGACAGCTTTGTGTTCCCCTGGTCTTGTGATGAGTGGAGGTCAGTGCCCATAGCTTGGGGAAGGCTGATCTCATGGGCACCAGCTGTGTCCCAACCCACTCATGCCCCTCAGCAGCAGCTGCTGCCTCATGCTGCACCTTGCCACAGAGACAATAAGACAGCAATGCTTATACTCTTCAACCCAACAGTTCCTCAGGCTCAAGCAGGCACAAATATCAGTCCTGAAGAACATTTGATGATACAAAGGACACCAGAAGCTCCCTAAAGGTGAGAATGCAGCAGGTCCCTGGATGAGTGACGACAGACTGGTTTGGGTGAAGCCGATGTGCGCAGCCAAAACCAAAAACAGCCAAATCTGTCCATCTGCAAGAGACATATTTTAATGTTCCCACCCACACACAAAACATAATTATTTCATAATAGTCCCTGAGGATGAGGATGCAGAAAAGAGAGCAGAGAGCTGTGAACTCTCCCAAGCTAAGACACTGTGTTTCGGAAGCACAGCACAAAGAGCAGTAAATGTGAGGCAGAAGGAAGAGAGCAATTTGAAAAGTGCTGGGAAAAAAATACCATGAGCTGTTGTTTATGCACACATTCATCCAGTTCTTCATTCCTATTTCCCTAGGAGGAGAGAGGAAAGTGATGGCTCTGACACAAGCAAAAATAGGCAGTGTGTTTTCCTGGTCTCAATGACCAAGCTGTTTCTTCACTAGCACCTCAGTGTGGACAACTGCAGCAAAGCCCATTCTTTTTAATTCAAATCAGACTTGCTTTACACTGAAGTCAACATATTTTCATTGGTACACAGCCTGAGGGTGAATATATTTCATGTCAGGATCTTCAAATGGTTTAGAGCTGTCCCATGTGGCTCAATATGGCCCTCCCAGCAACACGATGGACTGCAGCACTGTCAGTTTTCTTGCGGGTACTTGGGACTTTCAAATACTAAGGGTTTTAGTAGAAAGGAAAAATCTGACTTAGAAATATAAGTAGTGACATGCATATGAAATAGTGGCAAACACAGCTCCATCCTCAGACATGGAGAGTTTGACATGAAAAATAAGGAGAAATAAAAGGGGAATGGCAAAACCAGCAAAACTCAAGCTTAAGGGTAGTTTGTCACTTTGCTTAGGAGTTACCTGCCTCTGAACATACAGGCAGATGAAGGTGCCTGTGTCAGTCCAATTTCCTCAGCACTGAGATCACACCTATTTGAAAACGTCTGGGTATATCTCATTCGGGCTGCCTGTATTTAGGACAAGCAATTAAGAGAGTGTGATTGTCAGCAGGTCAAGCTATTTCGGATCTACAAAGACTTAAAATCCATTCAACTGCTCAAATGCATGCACTGAATAGTCCCATCACGACCAAAGGGCCATGTAGCAGCATGGAAATTCAGACAGCGCTATGGGTTTTCGCACATCAGAGCCATATTTTTATCCTCATTGAGTCCCAAAGTACTTATGCATATATACACTAGCAGTAAAACAACAGAGTGATCCTTTATGACAGTATGACCATAATCCAACCTGACAAATGCAATTGTCAGCATCCCTTAAAGTAAATTATAACTATGCCCCCTTGGCTAAATCCTGAGCTCTTTCAAATAACAAAACAAACTGCTCTCTCCCAAGAATTGTGTTCTCTGCATTGTATTTTCTGACATGCTTTCCCACCACCAACCTTTCATCCTGTTGAACTAATTTCCATTGTGAGCCACAGAAGGCAGGGAGGATAACGCCTTTCATTGGCGGGTGAAGCATGGGGCTGCCCTGAGGACAAGCAGTAGAGAGACACATCTTTGCTGGGCCTAGCAGTGAAGTCCTGTCTCAAGGAGACCAAATGGAATAATTTGTATGTACAACTATGCGTTTCAGTGCATAACACGCAATGGCAGCTGGGGCTGACAGCTAGGTAAGGTGTTCCCCAGCTGCCCCTCTGCAGAGCTCATCAGCAGAGCATCACGGTGCTTTGGTGTATCTCTTTCCAGCCTGGTGCCTCACTGCTACCAGCAAATGAGGCACCTCCAGAATAAGGTCAGAGGCTTTGCAACCGGCCTTCTGAGAGGAGGGACTCAACTAAGCTCTGGATCTTACCGTGCTGGAAGGAGACACGGAGAGGTGCTGCCAGAGGCACTGCTGCGGCTCTGCCAGCTGCACACTTTCCTCTGTCTGTGTAAATGGAAGAAATATACCTTTTACATCCTATCATCTGCACACAATAACCATGCATGTTTGTACTATATACTGTGCACTATATATCTGGGTTGCACAAGGGACCATGCTCTTGTCCCATCCACTTTTGTGCACCTCAAATCGAATCTTGCTGCAGGAAGATCACATGGCCTTTCAAATCCACTTCAAAAAGGTGAAATGATAATGAAATTTCTTTCTCCTGAACACTTTGCACGTAGGCCTGGCTTTGCCCTTAGCTGGGGTGGGAGGGCAGTGATGCTGTCAGGGACATGTGCATGCTTTATCACAGGGATACTTCCCATGCCTCTTATCTTACATGCACAATGCAACACTGCACCTGCAGGGAAGGAGAATGAAGAGTGAGTTAAGCAGGTTTGTTTCCTGTGTTTTCACTTTGTTATCTGTATTTTCTTTACCATCAACTTTTGAGTTCTGCCTGTAAAACTCCAACCTTTGCTTCCTTTCTGATTTTAGGGTCAGACACAGAAATGTGCAAAGCTGTACTGATGTGATTTTAACTTGCAGAAAATTAAGTTTCAGGCCTGAGCCAAGGCTGCCCATATCACAGCTCAGATGAATAGGATATAGTTCAAGGAAAATCAGTCTAGGAATTAGTGGTGTCAATTCATCTGGTGAATCATTCTTTCTATGTCAGAGCTGGATCTCTACCCCAGCTTCCGAATGATGATATCAAGGGAAGATGAAGACTGAGGGCCCTGCTCCCACTTATTCCATCAAAAGAAGGGCTGAACCTGCCAAGTCCTGACCTCGGGGCTGCACTCTGCCCCTGTACCCGATGGCCTCACCCATCGTCGTCTTAGATATAATCCTCTCCTGCACACGTGCTTCACGTGCAAGCTTTCAGCAGCAGCACAAAGATTCAGAAGACTAACAGGTTTATCAAGTCATGCACAAGTCCCTGCTGTAAATGTCTGCCGCTCCTACTGCTGCAAGCGGCACAGCAAGAGGGTTCGGCAGCGTGCCCAGCCCTGAGTACAGCTTGCTTCCAGGGCATATGGCAGGAGCAATGAGTGCATCCTGCTGGGTGTCTCCTTGTGTCCTCACCCAGCTGCTAATAGCACACAGAGGCAAAGAAAGAATCAGCTTAAAGCCCTTCTCCTTGGCCCAAGATAATCAGAGAGTGACGGTGTGTTCAGCCACTGCTGCCACCAACCTTCGGAGGTCCCAGAGGACAGCATCCCAGTATTGAGCTGAAGACCTACAGCACTTCATTATGTGATCTAAACAGAGTTTGAGAAGGAGACCTCACAGATGCAGGCTGCAGCTGGATGAAAGTAATTAAGACCAAGGTTGAACTGCTTGGGAGGACTCAGCCCACCAGTCCAGTCACAGAAGCACAGAATCACAGAATGACTTGAGTTGGAAAGGACCTCAACCTCCCTGCCACAGGCAGGGCTGCCAGCCGCTAGGTCCTTGATCAGGCTGCCCGGGCCCCATCCAGCCTGGCTTTAAGCACCTCCAGTGACAAGACATCTGTAGCCTCTCTGGGCAGCCTGTGCCAGCACCACACCACTCTCTCTGTAAAGAACTTCCCCCCTTTCCCACAGAAGCCACCTCGGTGACCTGGCATCAGCAGTGCCTGACACAAGAGGCCATGCAGGAGTGCCTGTCTGCTGCTTCCAGAGCAGCCAAGCAGGAAGGAAGCAGGCAGGGCATCGAGCTCTGAGACAAGTTTGTAACACGTGTAAGCAGCAGCACACAGCTTGCCAGGTGCAGCCAAAGGAGGAACAGTGCCAGGAAAGCGATGGGGGCTTGCATGGATGCAGGAGCGATCATGCATGTGATGCCCAGCGATACACCTTCACACACAGAAATCAAGGATCTAGACAAAATGGAAGATTCAAGCTTTCCTTTTTTTTTTTTTTTTCTTCTTTATTTTTTAATAAAGATTTCCATTCAGCCATTTACAATGGTTGAAACCATTTATAAGAAAACTTAAAAAAAAAAAAAAAAAAAGGCTCTGGGAAGTTATTGGTGTGAACTTTCAGAGCTCTAAATTAAGGCCAGCCCAATTTTCCAATTAGGCAGCTTGATAGGCAAGATGACAAGTGCCGAGCAGCAGGGCAGGCTCTGAAGCGCGTTTTTATGGCCATTTCTCATGAGTACAGCAGCCTTTCTATACCCAACAGCTGAGGAGTGCACTTTCCCATGCCGTCAGGGGTGAGGAGGTTACGACTTCAGCATTGTGCCGGTTGTTTTTCACACAAGAACCCAGCGCGCTGCCGCTCGCTTGAAAGAGGCCAGCGGCCATGAAAGAGGGGCTCCCGGCCTCCCCGGCCTCCCGGCCTTCCGTGCCTGCCGCTCCAGCTTGCTTTAACCCACCGCTCTGCTGGGTGACCGGCGGGGCTAATTGGGAACAGAGACCTTTTTCAGAGCTGTTTAGGCTGTGAATGAAGCTCCAGCTCCCCGGAGGTGCAGCACACAGAGGGCCGCAGCCTGAGGTGCAAAGGGCGGGCAGGGAGGGCTTGGGGCCGTGCTGCTCTTTCACAGCTCCTGCTCTTGCCTCCTGGCTGCTCGCCTGGCCGAGGGAACGTCCAGCCCTCACCGTGCCCCACGATGGGCCTCAGGCAGCATGGCCCTGCCCGGCTGTCCCTGGACACCGGGATGAACACAGCAGAGGGGCCAGTCAGGACAAAGTGAAGCCACAGAATCGTGGAATCACAGAATCACAGAATGGCCTGGGCTGAAAAGAACCACAGTGATCACCCAGTTCCAACCCCCTGCTATGTGCAGGGTCGCCAACCACCAGACCAGGCTGCCCAGAGCCACATCCAGCCTGGCCTTGAATGCCTCCAGGGATGGGGCATCCACAACCTCCTTGGGCAACCTGTTCCAGTGCTTCACCACCATCTGGGTGAAAAACTTCCTCCTAATATCCAACATAAACCTCCCCTGTCTTAGTTACAAATAATTCCCCCTTGTCCTATCACCAATGAGCCCCTCAGCCACAGGCAGTGGCATCTAACTTGCCACACAATGACATCACACACCAACACCTGCTAGGCATTTCTGTGACTCTCAGCAAACACACCAGGCCCAATTAAATGTCTTTTTGGAGGTCACTTGAAGGAATTTAACTGCTAAGTCAATGCTGGCTTGCAACAAGTCATGGGAGCTCATGCAGGGGCTTTGGTGGAGACGCAGGCAACTGGTGAAGGCAAGAGGTAGCAGGGAGCAACAGGAGAGGACACCTGAAATATGAGCCCTTGGGCCGCTGTCGCTCTATCAAAACATCTCTGCTGTGCCGGCTGCCAGAAGGTAGTGGCAAAACACTGACACAGCTGCACTTTGACACAGCACGACTAAATCAAACTCCAAGTTGATGCACACCCTCACCACAGCATATGGGAGTCCAAATCTGAGGAAATCTGTTTGGCTGAACCTGTTCTCAGCTTGCACATATATGTAACAGGATTAAACCTGGAGGAACAATAACTGTAGTGAAAGAAGAGGATAGCAGTAGCCATATTTGCACTGTCACTGCAGGACAAGTGAAGGCCATGCTGAACAAAGAGCAAGTCAGCCTCCAGCATACACAGGAGGTACCAATTTCCACCTTAGCAGCCAGAAAACCCTGATTCCCTGCAGCCCTTTAGCAACCAAACCCCAAAGAGACAACCATACCTATCCAGCTCAGGAGCTGAACATCTCCACATCAGCAAAAGTAGAAGCTCTAATTTTTAACAACTTCGACAAAGAAAAAGCAGCAGTGTTCAGAAAGAGTGGCAACAGAAATAGAATGCCAACTTATCACAGGATGACTGAGATTGGCAGGGACCTTTGGAGGTCATCTGGGTGAACCTCCTGTGTTCCAGTTTTTGCCCACTGCCCCTTGTCCTGGCGTGGACACCACTGAATTGAGCCTGGCCCCATATTCTTTGCAACCTGCTCAGGGATTTATGGATATTGATGAGATCCTCCTGAGCCTCCTGTTTTCCAGGTTGAGCTGCCCCAGCTCTCTCAGCCTCTCCTCGTAGGAGATGCTTCAGTCCTTTCATCATCTCAGTGGTCCTTTGCTGGACTCTCTCCAGCATGTCCATGTCTCGCCTGGGGAGGGCAGAACTGGACACTGCTCTTCAGGCTCATCAGTGCTGAAGAGATGAAAAGATCTCCCTCAGTCTGCTTTCAATACTTGGCCTAATGCAGCACAAGGGTGCCATCAGCCTTCTCAGCAGCAAAGGGCACACTGCTCATGTTCAACATAGCATCCATCAGAGCCCCAAGGTCCTTTTCCATAAAGCTGTTTTCCAGCCAGTTGGCCCACACCATGTACAGGTGGCACAGGTTCTTTTGGGCCCTTTCTGAAGACAGGAGTGACATTTTATTTCCTCCAGTCCTCAGGAACTTCAGGTTGTCACAGTTATTCAAATGTGTTCAACACAATGTCCACATACTCATCTGCAAGGTAGGTCAGGCTGCATCCTGAACTTTATTCTCTGATGTCCCTGGTTGTACGTTTTGGTAATTGGCACATTAAATGTTGGCCTTCAATTTCAGTTAGTACTATATCTTATTTGTATTCAGTTGAATCATTATGAAGAAAAGATGATCGCTCCTCTGCCTGGTAACAAAAGTCTTAGGGCCTTTAATTCTATTTTCTATGCTGCTGCACAGGGACATTGAAACAACACAAGTTCCTGTGTGTGCCATGTCTTAAACCATGTCTAAGGCAGAGAAGAAAAGCAAAATGCCAACCACCAGCAGTATCAAATGAGATTTATAATATTAGCTGAGCTCTGTAACAAAAAATTATTTCTTACACTTAAAAAAAAAAAAATATCCACAACAAACTTGCTCTGTAAATCAAACCCTTAACATTTCTCATTTGGCATCTTAACACCTTATCACTGTATCCCACCAGCAAAACAGTCATTTCTTCTAACTTCTAAGCAAGCAAAAAGATGTCCAAAGTAATTTAAGTATCTTGCCATTTTCAGAAGTTTGCCCAAAGTTGTCAGGCCCCTATAGCAACTACCCAATAGGCTGAGGATGGCTTGGATCCACTTGCCCATAGGAAAGCAGCTCTCAGCTGCATATCTCACCCAGTGTAGCAAATGGGCTGAAATGCCAATAAATGGCAAATTTCCTCATCAGAGCTGCAGCACAGTGCACAAGCCTACTTCATTCTGATCGAACAGGACACAAGCCAGGAGGAAACAAGAACACTTGGGAGTATTTAAGGACTTACTGATGTTAGTCTAATGCAGTCATGGGAAGGATAATATTTGTCTTGGGTTATGGCCAGATGACAATGTAATGGTCTCATCTGGGTAGTCTAGACCCTTCATACGTGATAAACACTTCCCCAGAATGCATAATTTACTAAAAAGCTCATGTAAAGTACATGCTTGCACCCAGCAGAAATGCTCTCCAGACAGAGCACAGACTGGAAAGCTTTCCTAGCATAAGGGAATAATGATGCCAGAGAAAAAGTTGAACAATAATTTGCCTCAGTTAGAAATGGGACAGTAAGGAATGAGGAGGATCCCCAGCTTTACAAAATGCTCCAAAGAAAACATAAAGTATTCTTCAGAAACAAGTTCAGTGGCAAAACTTTGATGGGAAGATGCTAATTTGCTCTCAGTAGCAGGCCTGATTTTTTCAGCATTTCCCTTTTTCCCCATCTCATCACCTTAAGGCCTCAAATATGAAAGGGCAGAGAAGCCCCAGGGATTTACCAGGTCCTGTCATGGCACATCAGTCATCAAAAGAGCATTCCACTATTTTCATTTTTCTTCCAAATCTACACCATGAGAAAGCTATTCTGTTTTCCAAGTGCATGCAAGCTGTTTTGATGTTTAATTCCTAAAATAAAAGGAAAAAAAAAATCAGAAAAAAATTACTATGTCCTTCCAAATAACACAGTATTTCTACAGCTAAAATCCAGACTGGCTGTGGTTCCGTTTTTATGGAAGCTAATACTGCTCATACATACATCTGTAAGAGCACTGCAAGTGTTCAGGTGTTGTACATCCGTGGAACAAGAAGTGAACGTGGAGTAGAGAGAAGTTCATGGGCACTTCAGTTCACGGGCAGGCCTAGAAAGTGACCTCATGGCAAAATGCATGGCAACATCTGGAGCTGCGTACCAGTGGAGCCTGGTACCCAACGCAGCTGCTTGCTGCTGAGCCACACTGCACACCAATGTCCGTACGAATGTAGGGCACCCGGTGGGGTGGGACATGGAGGCTGAGGAGGCGGCCATCTCTGCTCTGCTGAGGATGAGTCCCACGCTGTTCTCTCATCATTTAGTATTGCATCGGAGCGTAACTTTTCCACTGCACCAAGGATGAATTACAACTCCTTGAAGTGGATCTATCATGGTTATCCACATTTGTCATTTTAGAGGTGTGGGTGGGACACAAAGCGGTACTCGACGGGAGTGGAATGGAGGACGGATTACCACTCTACTGAAGTGGGGTCTGTGCTGCTACCCAAGAATTTTCCAAGGAGAAACAAACCTTGAACACTTCCAAAAGTCAAGACTCTTCCAGGAAAGAAGCCTCTGAAAAACACATCAAAGAGCTAACATCAAATGTCTTCTCAGCTGCAGAATCTGAAAGATGAATTTTAGTAGCTATCTTTCAACCCATCTGATTGGTGCTTCAGAATAAGTCAAAATGCAAAAACGTAAAAGAAACACAAAATGCTCTGCAGAGAAATTCCTGATTTTGCAGTCCTAGTCAGATGGGATAAGACCTTCACTTGTGCTGGCCTAAGAATTCTCAGCAAATGGTGTGCTTCTACTTACAACTAAGTGCACGTCCTTATGTCCCACTGTCTCACTACACTGAATCAGCAGCATTTACTGGGCTCATGCTGATCACACGCTTAGTGCACTTGAGAAGAGTATTCTAAGCAGTGCTGGGATCCAGGCACGATGTCACAGCACCTGGTGGGATAGCTCTTGCCCTTCCTTTCTGTTGGTCGAAATGAGTTTTCTCAAGTATGAAATAATGTCCTCCAAATAAAACTGATACACGCAAGAGGTCTATGCAAAGCCATTCAGGAATCCATAACATGTGGATAAGGAGATGGCTGTGCATAGTTGGGTTGTATGGGTTGTATGAATACTTGTGTGCATTCAGAAGCAGAAAAAGTAAAAAAGGTGCAAAAAGATGGTGTGAAAAGAGGGAACACCTGGGGGTAGGTGGGCAACTAGCAGAAAAGGGGGCTGCATCTGATGTCATTCCGTGGGGATGGCACTACAGGTATCTGATCGTGTTGTCCATTTCTGCTCTGCTACAAGAGTTGAGTAAAAGCTGAGAATATCATGGCTGTTCTGTCATGACCAACGTTGGTGATACCTTAGTTTGCACTAAGGACATGCAGCCTATGCATGTTCTTGGTGTGTGTAGGTATTCCAGAACAAAACAAACAGCCCACAACAAAGACATTTCAGGATTCCCTACTCTATCATTGAAATTCTTTATGTGGGAGCTGTACAAAACCAAGGCAATGTGTAATGGGCATAGGCTACCTCAAGCAGAGGCTCATCTGAAAAGCCTCATTTTCTCATTTTGAAAAAGCAAATTATACATTTAGCAACCACTACAGTGTTTAAACGTCATCCTTTTTGATACCCTGTTGTAAAGCCAGCTTTAACTTCATAGGATGTCCCCTAAAAGTGAACACATGTATCTCCTAAATTTCCTTGTTGAAAGTTGATCAAGTACGTAAGGGTGTTACTGGAAAGGATTTCTCTTTGCTATTTTAAATCCTTTCTGGCTCCTTAAAAAGGCCTTCTTTCCCTACTTCAGTGGTATCTGGAGGCTAACACCCAACCACAGAATCATAGAATATACAATGATTCATGTTCAAACTCCCCTCTGTAGGTTCATTGAGATGAGTGAGCAAATTAAGGCAACAAAAGCAGCTCGTACTGCTTGCTTCCTCTTTTTACTTGGACCCCTGCTTATTTCAGAAATACAACTTCAGTTTGCAAAACTATAAAAATGACCTGTAAAAACAAATCCATCCCCTTCAGAACTATCACGCATTTTCCATGTGATTCCTCACAGTAATTTGAGCAAATAAATACCTTATATTACAGCATTCTTCTTGACAGATCATGCATGAGAAGTGCTTTAGAGACTTTCAGTGGCCTGCACTTAAAACTCTTTTCTCATTACAAATAGGCACAGGTAGGAACGGAATTTTGTTTCTTCTGTAAAATTTTTCTTCTGGGTAGAGGAATCAGGGAGAATCAAACTACTTGGCAACTGAGGCTGTGGAACTAGATACAAAAAGCTTTGCTTTCCCTTTTCTATTCATATGCTATTAAATGAAAGAAGAAACGAAGACAACCTTTAAAGAAAATACAATGCTTTTGGAAAAGATTTCTAAACAGATTACAGCCTTTGTGTCCTGAATTTTCTTGGACCACAAGAACAGTTCTGGAGTTTGGGAGGCAAAGCTGACCACCAGGCCAGCTACAATTTAACTGAATGACTCCCAGCCTCTGCTTTCTGATGCCATCTCATCCAAGTTTCCCTCAGATCTCGACAATGAAAGAGATACCTTTCATTGCAGTTGCAGCAGCACGCTGCTGGCTCTCTGCTATTCTGCTTGTCTGGGGACCCCTTCTCTTTCCTGATGTGACTGAAATACCATTCAGTGGTTATGTTGTAAAACTGACCTGACCTCAGCACATCTGCTAGGATCTATACGCATCTATACGCATCTATACAGATTGCAAATGACTGTGCAGAACCAGAAATCAAAAATGGTCTGATACCAAAACCATAGCATGCTTCTTTCTTTGTGCATTCAAATTCTCATTATATTTACCTTAAATATACTTGCAGAAATCTAAGGCATTCGGCCTACTATGTTGAAACGTTGCTTGGCCTTTTTATTTTTTTTAGTTTACATTAACAACCAGAGAAAATTTACTAACATGCCTTGGAAATGAGAAAACAAATTAAAGCAATGAATAACCTCTATTCCTTAATGCAAATGGAGATAAAATAACGATGTAATATAACGAAGACAAAGACTAATATCTGCAGTAAATATCCTACACTGTAACTTGGAAATGAGGAACCCTTAACACTGTTCTGAATGAAGCATCAGGAAGGAGCTCAGCAACAGGAAGCACGATGCCTCAGATCAACATCCATTTGGGATGAGAAGACTAACATTCAACTAATATTACCTGAAGAGATTTAGTTAATGGTCCGCATTTAAATGCAAAGGCAAATAGCTAGAAAGATGAGTGAATAAAAAATGAGCAAGAATCGGGTACAATGTGCTCATTGTCTTTTATTGATCTCACTATTTACATAACCAACCGGAAAGAAACTTTTTGTTCCTCTCCCAAGGGTACATTTCATTTGTATAATTTGCTCTAAAGCACGAAGTAGATTTATTTACATGAAGTTTACTCCTTTTGCTTTGTTTGCTTGCTTTCCACGAGCCCTAAAAGCACCGCGTCAGCTTCCAACAAAGTCGTATCAGTCGCTGCACCCAGGAACCGAGATGTGAGTTCAAGATCCAGCAGTCTCAGGCGCACTCGGGATCCTCTCTGATACTTGCTGCAAAGAAAAGGGAGAAGTTGAAAAAGCTAAATTTTGTTAAGTAAGGGTCTTCATCTCCTTACAGCTGCTCTCCTGCCCGCAGACTGAAGTAGCAGCCCCATAGCAAACAGTATGTTGTAATGGAACTTAAGTCCGAACCAAAATGCATCAGCACTAAAAGACTGGATTTCTGGTGTAAAGATAAACTAAACACGGAGTTTCTCAAAAACATCGGTGTTTAGTTGTATGTCTCTTTTCCTTTCATGCATACAGTCTTCGTCAAGGCTCACCTGCCACTGAAACTGTTTTCACCAAGAGGAAAGACAAATAGTAGATGGAAAAGCTTTATATACTCAGTGATTGAAAAATTAAGTTGATACACAATAATAACTGTGCAGGAATCTGCTGGGACTTGGTAACATTGCAGAGTTTCTCTTCCTTGACGTAATCCTGCCCAAGGAAGAGAAGACACTACCAAATCCGACTGAAGAGCAGTTATTGTAGAGGAAATTGTGTTTTCTATCAGGTATTTCACTTTACTATCTGGTATCATGCATACAATTATCTGCAGGGCAACACATCATTGAAGGGGAGGACAAGTCATCATTAGGTCAGTGGTGACACTATTATCAGCTAATTTTTCTAACTTTGGACCTCAGGCAAGAAAATTTCTCGTCCCAGTCTCTCTTCTAAAGCTAAACCCCACAACTATTGCCCTGCCTACAGAGTTGTGTTTTCTTTTTCTTTTTTTTCTCCTTTTGTTTGCCCTTTAAGTCACAGAGCTATAGAATGCACTGTGTTGGAAGGGACTCACAAGGATCACAGAGTCCAACTGCTGGCTCCACACAGCACCACTCAAAAATCAAACCCTATATATGAGAGCAGTGTCCAAACGCTCCCTGAACTCCGGCACTCAGTGCCGTGCCCACTGCCCTGTGCAGCCCGTTCCATGCCCACCGCCCCCTGTGCAGACCCTGTCCCTGACCCCCACCCTCCCTGCCCTGACGCAGCTCCATGCCGTTCCCTCGGGCCCTGTTGCTGTCGCACAGAGCAGAGCTCAGCGCTGCCTCTGTGTTCCACCCAACACACTTGAAACACCACCTACTTTCTTAAAAAAAAACCATAAAATTGAAGACATTTATTTGCCCAAAATGTGAGTAAAAACTGCCATGGTGAAGATATGGCACAGCCACCAAAGCCAGAAAACATTTTATGAGGGGTTTGATCAATTCTATCCCTTTGTCTGTTTGCATTTCAAAAGAGAACAGTTTCACAAGTGATTGTAATAATCCATGCAAGCTAACGTGACATTTAAGAATCATAATACAGAGGCAAATCAAAAAAAGACAATGCGTAAGACCCATAAGGATGGAAAGTACCTGCCAGGATTTGCTGGGCTCATTTAAAAGAGAATGTTCCCCAAAGATGTCAGGATGTTTTGCGATAAGGTGGAGGAAGAGAAAAGATTCTCAGTACTTCCTGCAGCCAATGTCCGAAGAGCCTTAAATGAAGATAACTGCTGGCTAGTGGTTTGTACTATTTAGGAAAATGGGCGAAATCTGTAGAAAATTCTCTAGTATTAATCCAAACTCTACCTTCTTTGACAGCTGCTGGCTAGGTGGGGTGCCTTAACATCCAACTGTCAGGCTACCCTGGTCCCTAATACTATCTTTGGCACAGATAACCACACCTGTCTGCCTTCATCACTGAGTGTGAGTAGTGGATGAAGCATGAGAGAAGGCAAACGGTCTAGAAATGAAGGAGACTGTATACAAAGACAATACAAGATTCACTGAAAAGTAGATGGTACATGAAATTATTAAAGCTTGAGTGACACTACATAGAGGGCCATGAACTACAGCATTCTGAGCTGTTTTTGGAAGATAAGGATATGCTTCCAACCAACTGAAACTTAATACTAGAAGCAGTGGGCTTGTGACAAATGTTAAGAGACCAGTAATCCCTCTGCCTTTTGCCTTCTCCCTTCTACAGGGAAAGCAGCTCACCAACAGTGTAAAGTAGATGCAGTTGTGAAACTGTTCAGGGTCCAACACTTTTCTAAGCAATATTGAACTGAATGAGGCTTAGAATGCAATTGGACATCCTCACTATATTTGGCAGTGCAAAGCAAGGAAGACACTGAGTTACATATCTCTAACTGGAATACAAAATATTACTTTCATCATCCAACAGCTCCTTTTGGTCTGTTTGCTAGTCTATAGGGGTGCTTCACAGAATAGATGGAATTATTTTATTCTTATCAAAACTTTAAAAGTGCTATTCAGAAACAGAAAAGCCAATGAAGGAAAGCTGTGCAGAAACTGTGCTTCTCAGAATTCATAAATAAATTAGATTTAATAAAACATATTAAGCACAACACCCCCATTTTAGTATTACAAAAATTTTGTTGTACAGTTTATACAGGACTCTCCTCAAGTTTTCAGACATGACTTCTGCATATATCTGCAAGGAAAATCCAAGCAACTCTACTTTTGTAAAAAACACTACAATCCAGATAACTTTAATCATGCTAAACTCATCTATTAAAGAACATTTTCCAGTCACAGCACATCTGATTACAGAGATCCTGAAGAACATCACTTTAAGAAGCTGACACAGTTGCCAATTTGTGTGAATATAAACATTTAGGTTTATGACAGATGTCCCCTAGAGCTAAAGCGCTTTAGAATAAACAAGAAGCTGTAGATAAATAGAAGAGTGATACAACTTGCAGTGGTGGTCTATCCACCACATTTAGGACAAGATGAAATGATAGGCTGCTCTATGCAGAGTAATCATATTCTATCCACGAAGGTATTTATCCTAAAACAGATAAAACCAGACTACATTTAAAGCAGATGCTTTAAGCAGGACCCAGAAACAACAGCAGGCATTTCATTATTTTCAGAAACTGCATCCTAGTAGACACAGAACACCAATGTAAAAGGAAAGAAGCTGTCTACTCCATTCTGCAAAAGGACTTGCTTTGTTCTTGAGTAACAGTGCTGGCATTCAAGACCATCCTATCTCATGACCATGGGCAGGAACCACTGACCATCGCCCAATCCCCACATGTGGAGCCTGTCAAGGATGCACATGTTTTTCCTCTACTACTTCACAGAGGCAGGTGAAAGCATTAAAATCACTTTGAAGCAAAGAAAATTTGCTTGCATATATATGTATATGCAAGGTATGGTAATATGCTAAAAAATTCTTTTTCAAGTAGTCAAATCTTTCTCTACTTCCATATGTCTTTTTTATAAAACAGTCATCAGAAGAGAATGACGGAACTCAATTCATGGAGACAAAGCACATGGGACAGGTATTTCATTCGGACCCTTATATCCTACAACACTTCTACACGTAACATGCATCCACATGAGAAAGCACTGCTTTTCTCTGCTTCCTCCTAAATGGCACTATCCCAGAGCACAGCTGTTCTCTGAATCTGCTTGCTATCAATCATACTTTATCAACTCCTAACCACCTAGCAGCAGCTTCTTTTTAAAAACAATGCCCAATTTTCTTGCACAGACATACTCCAAAATATAAACAGACACTGAGAGCTGAAAGCCAACCTATTCTTTTCCACTAATAAGCCTTTCCTCACAAGAGCTATCATCTTTAACTCTTTGAGAACAGTTTTTGAGTCAGTTGTGGCTGGAGATACTCCAGCTAGCACCCAGCCTGAGGTAGGAACTCACCATGGCTGGTACCAAGCCATGATCCCGACCCAGGCCAGCAGTGGTAGTGATGTGGGCACCCATTTGAAGTACTCACCAGAAACCTTCACCTGAAATTAAGCCATGGATCAAAGCGTTCCAAAAAGCTTTCTGTAGTTTGAACAAGTACACGCAGGCTTCTCTCCATCTGTTCTGGAGTGGGCAAAATGCTGGGAATAAAGGCACACCTCTCCTCAAGTGTCCATTTACAGAATATGACTTAAGTTGGAGGTCACTCAAATAATTGTTTCAGTGCTTTTTCTTTAGACTGTCATGGAGAAGAAATTTGAGAACTGAGTAGAAAAATCTTCTTTGAACAATAGGTCTATGCAACCATACATCACTGACGTATTAAATATGTAGGAGCAGTGACAAAATGCACAGTGGAGCTTTGACAGCACTGCTTACACTTCTTAAAGACACTTTAAAAGCAAATTAAAAACTAAACATTTATGGCCTTTTATTCCATTGAAAGTAGCGTGGGTTTTTTTTCCTCTGACAGTGCAGAAGTAGCACAGTGTGTGTTTTCAAACCCAAGCAACATGGCAGCTTCCTTGTGACTAACTACAGCTCTTTTATGGCCACCTGGCCCTTACCCTAATCCTTTCCTCTTTCCACTGAAGCTTTACATCTCTTAAAATGTTAATAAATTAAAGGAAACATCCCCCAAGCCCCAGGTCTCTTCAGTAAAGACTTTCAGCTTATAATTTTCACAAAGTAAGTCATTTTAATATGTCCCCTTAAAACGTATTTATAAACTACCCTGACAAGAAATAAAAAGACGTATCTTTACACAGTGAGATTGAAGGGGGAAGGTATGGCATGGCTTATTTCAGCTCTTGCTAACTTTCAAGAAGCCTGGGGAAGGAAATGTTATTTTTTAATATCAAAGTCATTTCTAGCTACAGCAAAGGAGTTAACTTAGAAAGCAATGAGCATGTGAAAATAAGGAGACTGTAACTGAAAAATATTTTTTATCATAATTATACCGTTTGCTACCAGGAAAATGGAAGAGCAGCTTTGCAAGTATGCAGTTTCACGTTGAGGAAGCATCCTCATTACTAAACAGCATCAAGAATTTTATTCACACACTAAATTATAGGTGCAAACATTAAAGTGTTTTGTTGAACTATCCAATATTTAATATTGCGTGTGATCTCAAATTAGCAAGCAGTCCTTTTTCCATTAAAACTACTCAAGTTATTATTTTAAAGTTCAAAGCAACAAACGTTTTGTTCTGGAGAAAGGTGCTTCACAAAGAATACAGTTACAGCAATGGCTGAGTCCCACGGGGTCTTCCCTACTATTTCTCATTGTAAAGATTCACTCACAGGTATCCTCTGTTCCATGTCATGAAAATGCAGGGCTGCAATTTTGAAACACAAACAGAGGATTTTAGCTCACATTCCTCCTATTTTACTGCTGTTTTTCAATTTCCATCGCTTTCTTTTGGAATGGTAAGTGGTGTAATTCAAAGCTAAATGAAATATTTAGGGTGCACTACAACCATTTTTGCCCACCATCCATTCTTCCACATCACCCACCCCACTTCATAAGCCTGCCTGTCTGAAGGGAACAGGAAAACAGCTATTAATCCTGCCCTATACTGAAGGCATTGATTTTTGTTTTTAACATTTTTGTTTGTTTTTAACATTTCCTGATACATTCTAGCTTTCCAAAAGTGAAATCAAAAGAATTACCTTCCTTGTAAAATGTATTTTAAAATGCACTTCATATCACATCAGAGATGAATGCCACAACCTTTTCTCTATGGCAAGTGAGGCAAGTTTTGACAAAAGAAACTTGCAAAAGGTGGCTGCTGTCATCTGAGAATGTGTATCATGTACAGTTATGGTTTCATGAAATAATTTATGCCAGTTACTTTGTCAGTCTATAACATAAAACTTGAGAGGAAACATCACTCCAAAAGAACAGAACTAAAGAAATCTGAGTCTTTCACTCAGATGGTTACATTTTTTCTCCTGTTTAAACTATGTAATGAACTATTTTGATTTAAAAAAAAAAATATCATAACTTATAAAACGCTAAAAAATAAAGATTATTGTATGCTTTGGTGTAATAAATATACTAATTTAGACTACAAAATATTGAAAAGCATAGCTCTTCATGCTTCTAGGCACCAGAAGTTCAGCAAACTGCTTAGAAGATGAAAGAAGGAATCCAGGAAAAAGATTCCACAAAGCATGCTCTAGCAGACACTCTTCTGTCCATGTGTCTGCAACTGATCCCTGTTGCAGTTTCTGTCCCTTTCCTCCCCCATGCTGGGACTACTCTTCATATTCTAAGTCTTCAGCCCTCCAAATCGCAACCAGTTTCCACGAGTCTGATTTTTGTGATCCTCTCCATCTGTGCAATCTTGATCTTTCTCTTTTCCTACACTCACTCACTGTTTCCCTAACCACGTCCTCATCTGATCCTCTCTCCCTAGAATCCCTGACCAGAAGCGTTCTTCTGTCCCTAGAAGAACTATGAGGTATTTTCTCCGGTCCTCTCTTACTTTGCATCCTCTTCTTCTTCTTTTTCTTACAATGCTTCTCAGTTTTCTCAGCCAATTCCAGTCCCATTGCACCAGCAATCCCGGCAGGTCTCTCATAAGGGATTAAAAACAGTGGGTTTCGATGAACCAGACAGACACTGTTTTTTGAAAATTCAAATCAGGCTGTTTTTCCCCCTCTTTCTGGGTAATGACACAAGCTATGGGAACAATGGCACTGCATTTAAAAACTTGCTCAACCTTTGCTCAACCCTCAAGGTTTGTACAGCATGGAGAAGCTGACACACAGGAAAAACATCGGCAAGCCAGGATAATTCTTGTACCGTCAGCAGGTTTTTGCAGACACATCTTCCAATCCTGCTCCCATCTGAGCTGATAGTAACTCCCACACCCTTTCTTTGTCTTTAAAGTCCACTGTCGCTATAAACCAGACCGACTTCCTCCTGGGAGAAGCCTGATGCAAAAGACGGGTGAAGAAGTTAGAATGGCTTACTGGTGGCAGAGCGCTCACATAGAAAATGGAGTTGCTGAACAGTTGAAAGAGATACCTGAATCTCCACTTGCATGTGAATCCAACTTTACAGATGGGAAAGGGGCTAAAGAAGGGGGAAGTTTGGGCACTAATGATTTTGAGGCCTCTATGAAGGGAAAATACTCAGAGAAATACTGGGAGGTGGGAGTGGTGTCTGGAGGAGGTGCAAGCTGAGGAGTACCACTCTGGAGCATGAGAGTGATGTCTTTGGAGAATACTGGGTTAGTAAGAACTGCTGTGTCTGAGAGAAAGCAGAGAGGAATGGATGGAGCTACCACTTGGTTCTCCTTAATCAAGCAGCTATGGCCACATGCTGAGGACTGCTCTTTGCCGAAGGACTGCTGGAAAGTACCAGCCTCTTTCGTGAAGCTCCCTATTCCCATGCCTTGCCCAGCTCTCTCTCTGGCTGTCGGGACCTACATAATGGCACCATCCATAACAACTACCCTCTGGCTTGCTCAGTCCCTTTTACCGTGACTTACACACTTACACAACAGCTGGTCTGTAAGAGGCAGACTGCACAGACGTACCCGAGTCACTCAAAAAAGAAGGAACAGAAGATTTTAGCTATGGATATCTGACAGCATTAACGTCGTGGTAAAAGTCTGAGAAAGCTGACAATAGGAAAATGGGATCATGAAGGGAGAAAGTACTGCTCTAGCAACAGACTATAAGCCTCACAATTTTCACTGCACACAAATTATCCTGAAGCATCACGGAGTGTGCAGGTCTTGAATGCATACCTGCATTTAAATACAAGAGAATACTACTCACATTTAAACACGCTAAGTAACACTTTCTAAAGTTTCAATTACTTGTTAGTGTCCCTTTAATCCTAATGTCTCAAGAACAATCTCGGCTACTTAGATTATGAATGAACAATACAAATACAGAACAGATTTTCTGATGAAAAAGAGGTCATGATGCTCCTGTAAAAGGGACATTTTCAGATTCCGTCAGGAACATTTCTTTGCATGCTAACACTTGCATTATTCATTCAAATGCTTTCACAGTTAATAAAAGCCTATTCAGAGACAACATGAAAATCTTACTGGGGAGTGGCACCTTATAAATACGAATGCTTTGACACTGTCAGTTCAATTTTCAAGAACTGGCAAGGAAGAGTGCGAAGCACGGGGTAAAAATACTTATAAAATCCAGCAGAATGCCATGCAGCTCTCTCAGAAAACCCAGTATTTGATGGCTTCTCTTTCTGCTAAAAACAACTACTATAAGAGAAATAGAGACGGAGAGGGGCAGTTTTGCAAAAGGTATGTTTCAGATTAAAAAAAAAATGTATTTCATGAAGCACAGAACAAGCAAACATAAAAATATCTGTGAAGAGCACTGTGGGTCCAAACAGGACTATTATGATGCTGGCAAGAGTGAGCACTGACTGCTAGGGCAGCTTCTAGAAATACTAAAAGGAGGAAAAACTTTTAAGAAATAGTGGGAAACGAGGTATGGCTAGACATAATTAAAACATTAGAAATAACAAAGATCATCATAAAGCTATGATGTCTGATGCTAAGGACATACAGATCACACCACTGAGTGTAACTATCAAAGGAAACTAAGAAGGTACAGCAGAAAGTTAGTTTTGAAGGCAATAAAGAAGAAGTGGACCGCTGGATATGTCAAAAGAAATATCAAGAGACATGGAGGGACAATTGGAAGTTGCAAACTGGAAGCACACAAGGACAAACTTCCAGGAAAGAAACTGTGTCACTGGGTCCACCACCAAGATGTGCATTGGGTTCCTGAAACAGAAAGGAGCAGAACAGTGCTAAGGGGAAGAAAAAAATATCTTCCCTATCTACCTGATCTATGTGATCTCAAAGAATATGACTTGGTAAAAACCAGTTAGGAGCATGTACTTCAGCTGTTTAAGGCATTACTGGATGCTATCCTCTGGGAAGCTTAGGGACAAAGGAATGGAGCAGAGCATTTATCATGGTCTCTTGTGACTTCATTATCTCAAAATTGGAAAAATATGGATTTGAAGGGTGGACTACTCAGTGAATAAGCTAGGGGGTTGTGGTCAATGGCTCTATGCTCAGGTGGAGGCTGGTTGATGAGCAGTGTCCCCCAGGGGTCCATGCTGGGACAGGTGCTCTTCAAAATCAGTGACACAGACAATGGCATCAAGTGCACCCTTAGCAGGTTTGCTGATGACATCAAGCTGAGCAGTGCAGTTGATACAAGAGAAGGAATGGATGCCATCCAGATGGACTTGGACACGCTTGAAGAATGGGGCAATGTGAACCTAATGAGCTCAATAAGGCCAAGTGCAAGGTGCTTGTCAGGGCAATCCAAGATACAACTACAGACTGGGAGAAGAATTCATTGAGAGCAGACCTGCAAATAAGGACTTGGGGGTCCTGACGGATGAAAAGTTGAACATAAGCCAGCAGTGTGCTCTTTCAGCCCAGAAGCCAACTGTATCCTAGACTGCATCAAAAGAGGGGTGGTCAGGAAGGAGAGGGAGGTGATTGTCTCTCTCTGCCTTGTGAGCTCCCACCTGGAGCAATGCATTCAGGCTGGGGGCTCCCAGTATGAGAAAGACACAAAAGTGTTGGAGCAAGTCCAGAGGAGGCCCCAAGAAAGTCTAAGGGGACTGGGCTTGTTCATCCTGACTCTGGGGAGACTTCATTGCAGCCTTTCAGTGTTTAAAAGGAGCTTATAAACAAGATGTAGACTGACTTTTACACGTTCTGATAGTGACAGGACAAGCAAGTTTTAAACTAAGAGGAGAGATTCAGATGAGATATTAGGAAGTTATTTTTTACTGAGAGGGTGGTGAGGCACAGGAACAGGCTGCTCAGAGAACCTGTGGATGTCCCACCTTGGAGGCATTCAAGACCAGGTTAGATGGGGCCCTGGGCAGCCTGATCTAGCAGTTAGCAACCCTGTCCGTGGAGGGGGGGCTAGAACTTGATGGTCTTTAGTGTCACTTCAACCCACACCAATTTATGATTCTATGACTCTATGATATTTTGATACTATGATACTTTATGTGTATTCTGATCAACAAAGAAACACTGATAAATTCTCATTAAGGCGGTATACAAAGACAAACTGAGAAAACAAGTAACTAATGAGGTTTTGGGTTTTTGTTGTTTTTGTTTTTTAATAGCCGTGAAACAATTAAAGCTCCATAGGAAAAAACATGAATCATTTCATCTTTTTCAACAGTGAAGAATCCAAAGATAGATAGTTAAAAATATCTGGGTAAAAAGGAAAAAATAGCTTCTGTTGTTAGAGGAACAAATTGAGAAGTAGAATTAGTACAGGTCTTCGCACAGTCAGATAACCTTATCCGCCACAGCCCTGACTCCAAACTCTCTTGGGAAGCAGCTTCCTCAAGGATTTTAAACAGTTTTGAAGTGGAGACAAATGTAATTTTCTCCATCCACCTCATCCATGTGATCTTTCAACTGGAGCTGCGTAAGCCTACATTTCAAACCAAAACGTATTTACTGTATTTAGAACTGCCAGCCAGAACAGAAGAAGTCATGACAAATCTGTGCATATTTCAGCAACTCCCAAAGAACGGGGTTCTCTGACAGGCTGTAGCAGAAGAAACAATTTGAAATATTTCCCTTTCTATGAAAACTAAGGCAAACACTTAATGTTATTTGTTTCTTATTTTAAGACATTTTCTCAGAACTGTTATATGGAAGACCCTGAATAGATGTCCTAGAAACAGTTTCAGAGAAGGCACATATAGTTTCAGCTCTTTGTACAATTAAACAATTAAGACCTGAAAGTACATCAGCTATACCTGCAGAGTCAGACCGTTTTTGTCAGTTCATCAAATTAGGCTGTTAAAACAACTACTCAGTGCACCAGCATTGCTGCACATGCTTGGGACAAACTCGTGACCATCCAAACCATGCCAACCATACCTTGTGAGCCTGCTTGCCAAGGAGAGAGTGTTATTAGCCGGGCTTGGCTCAAACAATTCACTGCCCACAAAGCTACTTTAATGTACTGTCTCTACTGGGAAAAAAAAACACAGTAATCCAACAATACATTACGATACTTTCCCATCACTGCAGCAGTTCCCACCACAGGCAACACTTTGTCTCCAACAAAGAAGCCTCACATTCTGCGTCTGCAAAAAAACCTATCCATACTGTAGGGATGCCAAGAGGAACATCTGTGTGCTCAGAACTACACAAAACTGGCTTTTTGTGTGCGTGTGCCCGTGTGAAAGAGCCGGGGGTGGGAGCGCGCAGACAATAGCTCGTGTGACTGCCTGGTAAGGAAATGCTCTTTCATTCCCTTCCTCCCTCCTTTAATTTATTTTTTAATCTGAACAAGGGAGTCAAACAGCCACTGCAGCTATCAACTACTTCTCCAAGCCTAAGGAAAATGGTTAAGTTTTTCCCACATTACTGGTTTTAGCTTGGGCTTACTTTCACCATAAAGGATTTCTTTACATGCTAAGCATATAATCTGAGGATTCTGGGTCTAATTTTCCATTTAGCACTAATTATTACAGCTGTACTTATTAAATGCTCAAGTACAGACAGCAAAATGTCTCCCACAGTATCTCTGTCTCCCGTAACATCCTTGTAGGTAAGCTTAGGAAGGAGTCTGGGATAAATGAGTGGAAAGTGAGGTGGACTGAGAACTGGCTGACTGGCAAAACTCACAGGGCACAGGTCTGGTAGGAGGCCTGTAACTAGCAGTGCTCACCAGGGGCTGGTACCAGATCCAGTCTTGTTCAACACCTTCATCAATGACATGGATAGAGGGATAGAGTCCACCCTCAGAAAGTTTGCTAAGGATATGAAGCTGGGAGGAATGTCTGATATTCAGCAACACCTGGTCAGGCTGGAGAGTTGGGCAGAGAGGAAGTTAATGAGGTACAACAAGGGCATGCGCATAGTCCTACATCTGGGGAAGAATAACCACATGCATCAGTACAAGTTAGGGGATGACCCACTGGAGAGGAGCTCTGCAGAGGACCTGGGTGTCCTGGTGGACATCAGGATGGCCATGAGCAGCAGTGTGCCCTTGTGACCAAGAGGGCCTGTGATATGCTGCAGTGCAATAAAAACAGACCAGTAGGCTGAGGGAGGTGATCCTGCCCCTCTACTCTGCCCTGGTGACGGTGTGTCTGGAGTACTGTGTCAAGTTCTGGGCTCCTCAGTTCAAAATAGGGAAATTCTAAGGAGTCCAGCAGAGAGCCACAAAGATGACTAGGGCCTGGAGCATCTCCCTTATGAGGAAAAGCTGAGAGACCTGGGACTGCTCAGCCTGGAGAAGACTGAGGGAGGATCCTTGTCAATGCTTATGAATATCTAATAGGTGGGGGTCAAATGGATGGGGCCAGGCTCTACAGCGGTGCCCATTAACAGAACAAGGGGCAATGGGCACAAAATGGAAGACACAAAGTTCCACACAAACTTGAAGAAAAACTTCTTTACTGTGAGGGTGAGAGAGCACGGGAACAAGCTGCTCAGAGAGGTTATGGAGTCTCCTCTGGAGACAGCCAAAACTCACCTGAATGCTTTCCTGTGCTTTTACTGTAGGGAACCTGCTTTAACGGAGGAGCTGAACTAGATGAACTCCAGACTTCCAATCCATACATTTCTGTGATTCAGTAATATGGATGCCTTTGATGGCTTTGATCATGAATATAACCAGTGAAATTTAGAAAGAAGAAATAATGAAAGACAACAAAACATATAAATAGTGTTGCCTTTCTGAATGGAGGGGATCAGTCATTTGGGGAGCAGTGCTAGAGAATGTGAGCTAGGAAATTACTCTCTCAAGAAATTAAAGTTGCAAAGCAATGAAAAGCCCAGTGCAATGACCATCGCTTACAAGAGAGCATCTGTATTTTGTTTCAGTACAGATCTACTTCACCAGCCATTTAAATAACCCAGCAATTATTTGCTGATGGACAGAAATACACTGTTTTGTTCCTCATTTAAAAGCATCCCCCAGTGGTGTGGACTTTTGAAGCAGTGACATTTAAAGATGTTCCAATTCCAGGCTACATATGAAAACGAGAAGGAACTCAAAGTTTCTCTGGAGCTACGGTTACTAATGCCATATCCTCCTCTGCTTCCTGCCTGTGTGGCGCAATCCCAGAGCTCAACAGATATCAGTAACTCTGCCTGTTTCATGCCTCACCTTTAATGCCAGCATTGTCTCCAAAACCGGGAGCAAGTGGCCCAGGGAATCAATTAGCAGTGACTTATCTGTTTCCCTAAATATTTGTAACTCTTTAACCAAGGGTCTGAAATTACATCTCTCCCTTTGGGGAAAACGGAGACAGGAGATGTAAATCTGGAGCGGTGCTCAGCCTTTCAGTCAGCCCCCAAAGTGGCTCACCTGGCAGGGAACGTGCTCAGGCCTGAAACCAGTGCATGTGTGATGGGGGCCCAGTGACAGTGTGGAACCACGCAGGTGTTCCCTGTGCACAGTCTCCAGCAGTTGTGAGATTCTGTGGGTTGGAACAAAACGCGTATCTCCACTGCAAACGCCTTGTAAAAGAGGTGAGTGCAAAGAAGGAAGTGCAAACTAAGGGCTTGTTTAGATAAACACAATTGAATGTGTGAATGCCCCATCCACGTTGTGGATGCCTCATGCCTGGTTGCATTCAAGGCCAGGCTGGAGGTGGCTCTGGGCAGCCTGGTCTGGTGGTTGGTGACTCTGCACATAGCAGGGGGTTGGAACTCCATGATCATTGTGGTCCTTTTCAACCCAGGCCATTCCATGATTCTATGATAAAGTCAGAGCATTTATTTATTCCCACTACTGTGCAAAAGAAAAATGTTTGACCTCTTCCATGCATGAATACGTATTGCCAGAGAAAAATACAAATAATTTAGTATGATCTCTGCAGATATACAGTGGATTTTAATTCCCATTTTGCAGTTTTGAGTGAAACTAATTTATTAAAATAGTCACGAGAACAAGGTAAAAGTGGTTGAAGTTAGTCCAATATGAGGAATACATACCCTTTCTAGGGAATTTCCCACTTTTTCTCATTGTTATTGCCATACCTCCAACCCAATTTGAGAGTGTGACTGTGCTGGGTTTTGAGCAAGTATGCATATAAAAACACCAAATCCTGCAGTATTTCCCCCTAGCAGCCCCCCCGGCCCATATCCTGACCTACTGGAGTGGAAAAATACCCTGCTAAATGTTGTCTCACTTCTCTCTCTGTACATTTTGCAGCCAATCCTTGATAATACACAACAAATATTCAAACCTTGTATCACTATCTTAATTCATTGCTGCAGTTCCTCTGTAGTGCCCTCAATTCCTGACCGTAAGCCCTATTGCCAAACTGTCTGCAATCTAAGGAAGTGAAAGTCCACATCTTTGTATGTAGCAGTTCTGCAAGGTCTGCACTTGGTCCATCAGAAATTATTTTCACTGCATCTCTGAAAGCTTTCCCCAGATTATGTACGAAATCACAGGAATAGACTTAAAGCCTCTCACTAATTTCTCTTTTCTCTATCAAACATCCACACTTCTCAAAGACGTCGAAAAGGCACTTCAACAGTTTCACTTGCTTTTCTAAAAAAGAAAACATTCTGCAGCAAACAGAAACGGAATGCTTCATTTCGTATTTTCACCTTAAGTTTACAACAAACGAGTTTTGTCTTTCAATCAGTTTTGAAGCTTTTCAGGAATAGAGAGCTAGAAAAATCCTGCTAGCGAATTACTGCAGATTTAGAGCGGAGGCACACATGAACAGAGCAGAATATTGGAAATATTTGCAAAGAGGCTCAAGCACGTTCACCCGTTACCCTTCCATACACTCCTCTAGGTCACACAACCCTTTGTTTTCCAATCTAATCTTTCAGTCTCTTTCTTTATCCAGCTTGCCCTGAAAACCAGCTTATCACCCCGGCACTCCCAGGTGTTGCTCTGCAGAGAGCTGCCGTGGAGGCTGCGCACTGGCTTTGCAGCGGGGCATTACCCAACCGCACCGAAGGAGAGTTGCGTACACCTGCAGTCTGATTTTTGTTCTGCTGTGGAAGAAATGGGTATCTTGAAGCCTATGAAGCCTGGACTGCCTCAGTGTACTTATCTAGCATAAATCCGAGCTGCCAGATCTGACCCTTCTCCCAGCTGCTCCTGAGGCCATCCCCATGACACTACAAGCTCTCTGACTGTCAAGCGGGTCAGGGAACTGGATCCCTGTGAAAACTAACCGCAGCAAAAAAAATAAGGTCAGTTTCCTTCTGCACCAGCTCCTGACAGCTCTGAATGCAGCTGCACAAGGGAGGCGGCAGTGCCAGCAGCTGAGGATGATGCCAGCAGCATCCTACCTGCTTCTGCTCACAACTGGAGACAGCACCACAAAAGGGCTGGAGACTCCTCTGCCTCCCTTTCCGCTACTGAAGAAAATCAAGAAGAATCAGATGGAGAATAGGGGAAAGGACAACACGCTGTGCTGGTCTATCGTATTAGCAGGATTCTTTAAAGCAAATGAAATCAATAGAGAATTCACAATTTAGAAGCCTAGAATAAAAAGGATACCTGAAATGTTAGAAACTAGCCTTGCAGTAAAGATGGCTTTTGGTTTAAATGCCAACTTTTTCCTCAAGATTCAGTAATATTAACAAAACAAAGAATTGTTTTGTCTCAATCGATGTTCAAATGAACTTGGTCATTGAAAATGGAGCTGCTTATCACTTTGACCTATCCAAGAATTCAGAGCTTGTGCTTGTATTTGCTAGCAAAAGTAGCAGAGATCTCAAGATTGCTGCTGTACCTTTTACTTCTTAGTCTTTTCTTTCTTGTTCAAGAATTTCAGCTCCTACTATTGCTTACATTCTCCTGGAATATGGTAAGACACAATTAATCATGATAACAAAATCCTATCTAACTTGTGAGTAAAACTAATTGTGGTACAGTATTTCTTTTCTATCATCTTATAAGGTGCCTTGCAACTTTCCCACAGTATCGAGTTCCCAGTATAAGCACACACACACACAGAGTGCCTAGGTGACAACTCATTCCAACCTAAACCACTTTTTCAAACAAACTTCTCCAAACAATGTATTATCTACATTTTAAGTGGGGGATGAAACTCTACCACTCTCTCCATAAAAAGGACAGGGAGGCCCATTGTGCTCAACAAAAGATTTAAGGGAAGTATTGACCGTACCAGCAGTCTGCAATACTCTAGGGTGGAAAGAATCGCGCTAGAAATTTTCTCACACTGAGAAAAGAAAAAAACTACCCAGAAGAGATTTTGTCTATTAACGAGCCAAACCTATTGCAATACTTTAGTAACTCCAAATAAAAGCATCTACATACTCATTTTAATTGTGCCTGCAGTAAAAACGCTTCTGAGGCTCCTGGTGTTAGTTCTAACAAGAAGGAATAACCATGCACAGACAAAAATAGGCATTCAGTCAGCTATCCGTATTCAAAGAGGTCAAATTAATTTTCACTTATGCTTGGGAATAAACTCAGATTACCCAGGTGATAATACACCCACGTAAACCAGAGCATGCTTTAGCAGCAGGAAAGCAGGAACAGGCTGATATTGTTACAGGATAGACGTTCAGTATCTGCCCAGCAGTTTAGCACCTGTAGATCCTGAACACTGTCAATCCAAAGGCTTCTTTAAGCCCACTGGACTCATACCCCTGTGCATTCTGCCTTACACACCTCCCACATTTCTCCACTCTACCACTGCCCACACCTGGGGAGTTAAACCAAGCATCAGAAGAAACCCAGGCGAAAGTGGGCTGCTTGAGTGGAAGCTATTTAACCTCAGTACTGATGGATGTGTACAACTAACACATAAAGAAAGTTATTTCAGTTCAAAAGCCAGTACTTATTCTGCTCCTTATTCTGCTCAGTAAGTCTTCAATGGACATACATATATATTTTAATTCATGTTCCTTGCACAACATATGATCAATTTGTTTAGCTTTTCACCTACAGGAAGAACAGTTATATTGTTTAAATAACTGGTCAAGACAAATCACCCCGGTAATACAATGTGACAAAATAGTTAGGTGTAATTAACTAAGCCTTACAGTTTCACTTTTTTTGCTCAGGAATCATTTTAATGCGTGAAAAGTCAAGCTATTTATTTAGCTTACAGGAGTTTATCAACATACCATATTTACCAGTAACACAGCAAAAAATTGCAAGACTGATGGCTTTGCTTTATTGACTACACTGTCAGACAGCAGTTCAGCTAGAACTACAATTAGTGCTAGATATTTGGAAATCCCTAGCAGGGGACTCAGACCGTCTGTGCCTTGGGCTTGCTCAAATAAGAGCAACGTTTGAAGACAACAGAATCACAGAATCACAGAATCACAGGGGCTGGAAGGCACCGCAAGAGACCAAGTCCAACCCCACTGCTAAAGGAGGTTCTCTACAATAGGTCGCACAGGTAGGCATCCAGATGGGTCTTGAATATCTCCATAGAAGGAGACTCCACAACCTCTCTGGGCAACTACAAAGCTGTTAACTTGTATATTCATTTTGCAATGAACAAACTCTTTCCCTCAAAGCATGTGCGAGGGAATTAAGAAATTAGGAGGAGAGAAGCAGAGAAGACACATCATGAGGTTATTTGTTGTTAGAGCAAGAGCATGGTGAGCCAGAAAATGTGAATTTTCTCAAGCTACAGCTTAGAAAGCTTGTTACTAACTTGTTTTGGAGATAAGATGATTTGATTGATCGCCTCAGATTTTTCCAGTGATTACCTAGCAAATGGAAAGGAATGAGAGCCAAGAAAACACAAATGAAGCTGAGGGAAAAGAATCAATTCTGGGTTATATCAATATTTCACTCAAATGCTTCCCATCTTGCTCCTAATTATTTCACAGTCATTTACAAAAGAAGTTGAGCAGATTACTTTGAAATTGAGCTAATGAACACTTCTCAGCTATCTGGGTCACTTAGAAGGAAACACAAAAAAGATGGTATGTTATATCCTGTAAATACTATTTACCCTGTACAACCATTTGTTTGGGGAATTTTGAGTGATTACTGGCACCTATTCTACTGGAAAGCTGGATTTTCTGCTTTCTTTAAAGCGTCTCAAAATGAAGGAGATCTCCAGTCCCACCTTTCACACTAAAGAAGGTCACCCCAGACAAATATTTACCTACCTTGTTTTTAAGAAACTTCGATGAAGGAAAGGGTGTTTTAAACAGCCTCAAGGTAAGCCCTCTCAGAGTTTCACCATCGTAACAGTTGAGTTTGTTTACTTAACATCTAAGATAATTGTCTAAGCAAATTGCCTAAACCAAGCCAGCTTTTTTTTCTTCTTCCTCCAATGAAGATCAACAGATATGACAAACCTTCTATGTACTGGAAACATTTCAAATACACACATTAAATACTGCTGTCTTGAAATCTTTTTGATAAATACAAATATCTTAGATATCAACGCTTCCTTTAATATTTGGTTAATTCTGATATTTATGACATGAAGGAAAGCTGCACGACAGCTAAGGTGGCAAAAACAAACTTTCAAAAGCAAAAGATGAAATTTAAGGTTCTCCAACATTGCCAATTCCATTCCTTTGAAATATCCAGGAGTTGGACCTAACATTGCTGGTTTTACTGCTACAGCAACCATATCCCTGAGCAGAAAACAAACCAACTTTTCTCAATCCCAGTTCAGTTTCTAATCCCCTTCTTCCCCTGAGGAAAGCAGCAATATTACTAGCTGGTACTCCTGGCTCCAGCAGAAACCACCCTGTGCAAACTCTGTTATCCAACACAGAAATTGTATTTGTTTCCCTCAGAATAAGATCGATGACTGACACATTGATAAAGAGACTGTGAAATGCAAATCATTCTTATTCAGTCCAGGAGAAATAAAACAAAAAAAATGTCTAGAAATCACTGTTTCTTCCTCACTTGCTATCCATCCTCCTGCCCCGGGCTGTAGGACAAGCATTTCTGCTCAGCTCGCATTCAGTCTGGGAGAACAACTGCAGAGACCAAGGGGCACTGAAAGTACTTGGGGATGAGCAGTGCTAAGAAAAGCTGATGCATTTAAAGATCCTGGCATGAAGGACCCAACAAATCCCCGTGTGTGTCCAATCACCATTTCAGCCCAGCCTAAGGGGCTTATCAAGGATTGGTATCAGACACTTCCCTAACTTTTCAGATTTCAAGGTTTTGCCCTGAAGCAGGGCAGGATAACAACTCCCCCAGCAAAACTCAAGGCCTTGTATTTCTGGGAACATTTGAAATATTTCTACAGTACAGAAAGTAGAACAAATAAATAGCAGACTCAAGAAAAAACGATGGTGGATAATTTAATTCCAAACATTCCGAATCTGACGGAACTTTGACAGACCAGAAACAGCGGGTAGAACACAAAGCATAAGGCAGGCTAGCTTGGGCAACACCACCATCAATTCTGCCTACATGCTACACACAGATGTATTTATTTAATAATTGCTTGCTAATAATGAACTTCACTGAAGAATCGCTTTGCTATGGGAACAACTGCCTCACATCAAAAGAACCTAATTTGTACATCAAAGTAAAAATTATGTTCAATCATAATGCCAGATGATGTTTCTTTGAATTGCCACCTAAAAAGAGCCTAGGACAAACTTAACTTTTGGCCTGAAGACTTTTGAAAGGAGAATAAATCTTCATTACAGTCAAAGAAATGAAAGAACACACTTTCACTCCGCATATTACAAATACCATCAGAAAGAGGGGAAACTAATTTTAACCATGCAGTGTGAGGAGGTGGGCGTGAAAAAGACAACTCCTTCTTATACATACTCCAAAGCTTCTCAGCAAGATCAAAGGAAGGCACGCCACATTTTCCAAGAGGTGTTTGCTTACATTCCTGAAGCAGCTTATGGTGCACGGGCCTCCTGGGCTCACAGAGAGACGCACTTCCATCAACAGTGGGATTCTGTCAGGCTCTCCTGTGTACTCCTCAAATATCTTCTCTATTCCACAAGCCTTATGTTGACACTTGTGGCAGACTCAAGATGTCCACATTATTGTACCACTGAAGTCTGATCTGCCTGCTCACAACGGAATACTGACTTCTTGCTCGCCTTTTCTCTGCTGCTTTCCCCTTTCAGGAACAACTTTGGTGTTTCTCTGTTGAATTCTTCTACTTCATTCAGCACTGGCCACAAGTTCTAGTGGTGGGCCCTGTGTAATTTACTGACGATGGCATGGCTTTATGTCACACACAGCACTTCCAGGCTTTCCCTTAATCCCCATTCTTCTTCCGAGCATTTCTTTTTGTGCAACTTCAGAATCTGACAGGATAAAGTTCCATATGGACAAGACCTTCCAAAAATTATGTGCTAGTAGTGACCAGAGCAAATACAGAAGAATGCACAAGCCATAATGCAAGCTTTCATTCTTTTTCTGTAAATAAAGGCAGAAGAGAAAGCTCCAAGTTCAAATCCATTTAGGTCATTAAAGCCTGCAGACCTGTATTTAACAAACAGCCAAGCTACAAGCACAGGTGGCAATTACGTACTTTCC
The DNA here is from genome assembly GCF_026119805.1 of Tympanuchus pallidicinctus. Classification (NCBI taxonomy): domain Eukaryota; kingdom Metazoa; phylum Chordata; class Aves; order Galliformes; family Phasianidae; genus Tympanuchus; species Tympanuchus pallidicinctus. The sequence goes on from NW_026294769.1 coordinate 48,414,624, forward strand.
ATTTTATCTTTACATGTATGCAAACTCCAAAAGAAGTTAAACCTTTCGTGAACAGATTCTAATTGTAAAGTGAAAAAATAATGTTATAAGACCTTAAGTTCACTAGAAATCTTCAATTCAACTGGTTAAAATTAAGCAACAAAACCATTTCTGCTTATAAAAAAAATCAAGTCACACAGTCACTTTATCAGCAATGTAAACTCATAAAGTGCAGAGGTAGAGAACTTCAATGTACTCAATTACTTCCATTAATTGTTTATACTTCCTAATGAAATCAAACAGTTTTGCAGCCCGAAACAATTCAGCTGAAAGATGAAAAAGCAGGCCGTACCCTCCTTGCTTCGAAGTCCCTCTGCTCTTATTAGCTGCTGCTCATAGGAAACACCCTTCCTCCAGCTGTAAGGACAGTTGAGCAGCTGCCTTCACAACCAATGCCAACTCCACATATTCATACATAAAAGCAGCTGCCTGCCTGCCCATACAGCTGAAGGAGAAGTGCTGGAGGCACAAGCCAGTGTCTAATGCTGGCACTAATTGCAAAGGCAGCTGCTTGATTCATACAGCTGCAGGAAGAGAGCTAGGTATCAAAGTGAGAGGAGAAATGCAGGATGGAATGGCTGAAGCTATGTAATCCCAATTCCCAGAATTTATAAGAGATGCTTGCATCCTTACTCTGTGATCCTTGGCTGCCCATTTGTGAACTGAGGATAAATATGCCTATCCTAAAAAATGAATTCATTTGTGACTGTGAAGCGTATCAGGATAACGATGTCATACTGATACCAAGAAGAAACAGGGAATTCTATCTTCACAAACTATCCAAAGAACAAGAAAATATAATGAACAATTAGGGGTATAAATGTTACGGCATAGCTGTTCATTACAAAAATACCATTCATTGTATGTACTGAACAGCATTAATGACTTAATAAATTCAAGATGAAAATAGAGCATGGAGGTAACCTAAGCACTTTCAACTTCTGAGTGCTAGGTAGATTTTGAAAACAGTTATAACAAATGACAGGGATCTTTCCCCTGTGGTTGATTTCAGAAACATGTGCACGAGAAAGGAGTGCACATATACACAGCATGTACATAGCAGAGAAACGTACCTTGGTTTCTCTTTTGTGGCTCAGAGGACATTATGTAGTAGTCTATACTTCCCTGCAGGCAGTTCTTCATTTCTGTTTTGGAAAAAGCCACCTGCACAGATACTCTGCAGCTGATGACAAACACTGAACAATCTACATCCTCTTAAACTGGTAAAGAAATTGCACAAAATTCATAACACCAGGGGCTTTCATATCCCATTCATTGCTGAAAGGGCAACTACGAGGCCAAGGGAACAGACAGAACTCTACAGCTGGAAGTGATGAATAAATGGTAAAAGATGCACAGAACTAAAAGAGTTGGAGATATCTCAGAATCACAGGAGCTTCATTGGAGAGGACTTCAAGAAAGGGACAAAGCACAAGACAAAGCATTGGAATGGGGAGCAAATTCAGGGGCAAAAGGTGTTGAGGAGCTTTGTGAAGCCCTTCCAGCACAGTGCCACCTGGTAACTGTGGGTGTCATTTCCAGAGTGAGTCCAGAGGGCTCCTCCCAGCTGCGTGAGGCAGGGACTCAAACGTGGGAATCTCCAGTGCCCGTGGGAGCCAGCATCACACTGGTAGGTCCTCATGCAGTTGGGCACTTCTACATCAGGATCACAGCGTGCTCTTCAGTGCAACACTGTGATCCGCTATTCTCCATCCACAACACCTCAGCTATCTCAGGGTGAGATGTCCCCCCTTCCTGCCATTTTGCCTTACCTTCTGAACAAGTATCCGGGGAAAAAAAGAACAACCTCTGCCACTCAGAAATCAACGTCTCCGTTCTCAACTTGTCGTATACAATTATTGGCTATGAAATGACATAAATGCAATTTAATACCTCTACTATAGCTGCTGGGAGAGTTCAGTAACAGATAGCACTCATACACTGACTCATCAGAAACAATGCTTTTCACAATCCCCCTTAAGAAAGATTGATCTGATACACAATGGAAACCAACTACCTTGAAGCCTTCAGAAATGTTCTATATCTTCCTGTATTATTCCCTATAGCACTATTAAGAAAAAGTAAATTGAGTAAAAAGCGTAATAGAAAAAGTCTGTGTTTTTAGTCAAGCACACTGCTAAAAGCAAGCAGAGGATAATATAAAGAGCATGAAATCTGACATTTTTATAGATTTCTTACATTTTTTTTAAAATGCCTCTAGGGTTTGGTGATGTTTAAAGATCAAATATTAAAAATGCTTTAATAAGAGAGTGACTTGGGAAACTTTGTGTCCCAGACTTGGTCTTCTTTTCAACATTCTTTCTCAACTTTACTATGAAGTCATCATAAGCAAGCCAGCCCTGTAGGGTGGGCTGCAGACAGCCTTGGTGGCACCACCTGTAAGCTGCTTGGGCTCCTCTCATTCATCCACTGACAGCTGCCTTCAGTGCTGACATTACAGTGCAATACCATGGAGACCAGCTAGTAATGAGCAGTGCTATTTCCACCTAAAACAAGGAAAACATATCCCCATCCTGCAAGTGAGGATATAATTTTACATATTGTATACCATGTACGTATATATGACTGGGACCCTGCATATGAATGCAGTACACCAAACACCAAATAACACTGGTATCAAATTGACAGTGCACAAGGACCATTCTTCGCTGTGCTGCTAGCAATGTTTTCCTGTCTCAGAAGTGAAGCACACATTAAACCAAACACCCACACTTCCCATTACAGGCCCTGAAACAATCTATTACCAAACGCTCCCATCTCTGCAGGTGTTCAAGCTCAGGCTGGATGGAGCCGTGGGCAGCCTGACATAGTGGGTGGCAACCCTGCCCGTGGCAGCGGTTTGGGTCCACATGGTCTTAAAGGTCCCTTCCAAATCAAGCCTATGATTCTACGAACACATGGTCTTACATGGTAAACATCACAAAAGAAATGCTCCCATTTACACTGCAAAGAATGGTCACATTCACAACAGTATCTTTAAGCTGTGTACACACTATGCAGCCTTAAGCTGTTGCTCCTTTATTCATAGGACAATTGCTTCCTACAAGTTGTTTCCATTATATTCCAGAAGCAGTGTTTGGAAAGTCTGGAGAATCTTCGCACATGTTTGGAGAACATGATGTTCTCCATTTTGTTTCCCCAGCACTGTGTGTTACTATTCATCTCTAAGGAGTTCAGTGTTGTTGTATTGCTTTTCTACATTGAAAGCAATTAGGTTTTTAACAGGAATCTTCCTTACAAGCAAGTCTTAAACAGAAAAATACCACCAAACAATTGCAGTCAAACAATGGACAATAAATATTGTGAATTTAGCAAAGTCTATAGCTTTTAAAAACATGCAATTCTCACCACCTTTATCCAAAATATGGAAAACCATCTGTTTTCTGGACCATATACAACATTGCTACCTTAGCATTCAGCAATGCTTTTTATATAGGCAAAGAGACAGTGAACACGACTGAGGCATGACAAGGTAACCACTTTTATACAAATGTTGTTTGTACTAACTTACCAGAATTTATTCTCACAAATCTCAAGTAAGCAAAACACAAATTTAAATACTAATGAAAATGTCAAGCATTAAGGTCATGAGAAGAACCCTGACCACATCATTACTGCACAGCTCTGCAAAACCAAACAAGCAGAGAGGATGTTGCAGTTGCTCAACGTCACTCTTATCTGACTGCCAGAAACCAGGCCTGGAAACCTTAGGAACACTTCACCACTTGGTGAGGTGCTGTAACACGTGGCCCAAAGAAGTTGTGGATGCTCCATTCCTGGAGGTGCTCAAGGCCAGGTTGGATGGGGCACTGGGCAACCTGACTCAGTGCCTGATTTAGCAGTAGGCAACCCTGCTCATGGCAGGAGGGTTGGAACTACATGGTCTTGAGGTCCCTTCCAACTCGAGCTATTCAGTAATTCTGTAATGTTAAAGAATACCAAGATGGACCCCTGGGGGGAACACCACTTGCCACCAGTATGATCTTCGAGGTCCCTTCCAATCTGGGCCATTCTATGATTCTGTAATGTTGAGAAACGTTTCATTAATATATACAACATTCCTCTTGAGGGTTTCCAACTCGGAAACAGAATTTACTCAACCCTGAGTTTACTCAGAGTTTACTACAACTTATGCACAGAAATGTGTCTTACTGATGGCTACCCATACAAACTCAGGTATGTACGTTTAACAGACTGTTTTCCTCATAATGTTATCAACTCTTTAAGTGTAAGGAAAGGCACTTGTGTCATATGAATGCAACAAACAGGCAAGATGAGAAGCCTATAAATTTATTTTTAATGAAAGAGTAACTGATTTTAAAACAGCAGGATGGAAGAAGGAGAGATGAAGACCAACCTGCATGTGGATGAAGGACTTCACAGCCTTGGAGTCTGCCCTGCCCTGTGCTTATTATAATTAAGTGAATTGATGGAAGGAAGAAGATGGGACTGAAGTCCTTATAAGCAACTCCTCCTCTCTTACTGAACACATGCCTCAGTGATAGAAATAAGCAGGGCAGGTTAGATGAAGATAATTTTGTACTTTTCAGTGCCCTTCTCCATTTTTTTGTCAAATACTTGAAATCAAAGCCTGTCCTCAAAATTAATGTTTTTTGCTGGGTAATGTGGATCTATGAAGAAAGTGACATTTCTAACATAACAAAAGGTGAAGAAGTAAATAAAGGCATTTATGTGATGCTTGGAATGGAAGCCCCAAGGCAATATATACATTAAAAGAAGAAGAACATTTAAAAATAGTCTCAAATATATTTTGCTTTTAAAACACTGTTTTGTTTCTATAGTTCCCAGGAAAGCTCTGGAGTCACTGTCCCTGGAGGTGTTCAAGAAATGTAGAGCTGTGGCACTGAGGGACATGGTTAGTGGACATAGTGGTGATGGGCTGAAGTTGGGCCAGATGGCCTTAGTGGTCTTTTACAACCTAAATCATAAAATTCTGTGAAACGCTATGAAAGTCTATAATGTCACTAAGGACAAAATGTGAAAAAATACAGATCTTGATCTGTCAGAACTATTTTAAACAAAATATAGAGTACAGTTCACTGTAGGAATTGTGCATACCATGAAGAGGTTGCAATCAAAATGGTATAAAAAACCCCACAAACACTGCTGTGAAGGACAGCCAGAAAAAGAAAGGTAGAAAATACATCAGAGAGACAAGGATATAAACACCAAGACAATGTGTGCACAGCCAGGGCTGCAGGGCATATGCCTGAAGGGTTCCTATAACTGTGCACAGTACCACACACTCCTGTACTGCGCCTGCACACTCTATACCGATGTGACCTAAATACCCACCAACCCTAGCAGCAGGCCAGTCAGCACTCCTCAGCCTCCTCGCCTGGCCTCCTGCTGGGAAATGCTTTTGGCAAGGAGCAGCAGGGTCTGCAAGGAGCCACACGTAACCACGCATGGGACGCAGTCCCTGCAACCCACCCACCCAGCCCTGCTCCCACCACACACCAACAGCCCTGTGTTTAAGCGGGTGAAAAGGTTTTTACGCTTCAAACGCAGTTTGTTTTCTTCCAGCAAGCTCGCAAACAAAGGAGGGGATGTCTATACATTTTGTGCAGCTTTCAAAGCCATTCAGAAAGTAAAGGGGTTTTCAGGAACTATTTCAGGGCGCAGCGAGTCACGATGTTCAGTGAGATGCTGCCAATCCCAGAGGAAGAGAGGGGAGAGCTAATGCTTTATCTGCAATGCAGTCGCCGGACTTGGCGGGGCGAGCAGTGGGACGGGGCAGGCTGCCCTCCCGCGCACAACGGCACTTGTGTCTCTGAGGCTCCTTGAGCTCCTACCAGCCCTGTTCTGCTGCAGGGAACAAGGGCGCGTTTGTTCGCTTAAGCATACTTCTTCATTAAAGAAGAAATTTTGATTTGGGTGGCTGTCTCAGAAATGATTATAGGAAACAAAAGCATCTCTTTAGTTTGGGATTACTACCTAGGAAAACTTTGAATTATTCTTCAATATGCCCAAACCACGCACAATGGGATAGCAGCACATACACCGCCCGGAGTACCATTCGAAACGTCACAATTAAACCGCAGACTTTAATTAGCTGAGATTTAAAAAAACAGACAAGAAGTACTAAAACAGGCAAGCACGAGATCAGAATCAGAGCACATCATCACATGTAAGAAATTATTCATATTTCGGATGCCACCCTTCACCGCCCCCCTAATGCACCTTCTCCAATTCCAACATATGTCTGCGTCTCTGCCTGAGATAATTTCTGATAGCGGGCGAACTAATTAAACATTCCTCAGAAGCCACGGAGCTGAAGTCAGCACGTAGTGACTCAGTGCTGCAGCTGTCAAGAGAAGGTTCCCATCCTAATCCCACCCTGACCTCAGAGCTGAGCATGAGAACCTGTCAGAAAGGTGCTCTCACAGCACAGACAGCGAGCAGCAGCTGCGAGTGCTCAGCAGGCTGCAGACACAATTTTTTTTTTCCTTTAGCTCTTTCTGTCCTTTTTCTTTCCTAAACTGTCACTCGGTGTTCATGCAGCACAATGCTCATGCCTGCACATCCTTGCTCCTGTTGAGTGGGAGCTGCCAATAGCTCTTCACCAGCCCTACAGCTGCTCAGATGAAAGAATCGCAGAATGGCTCGGGTTGGAAAGGACCTCAAGGATCATGATGCTCCACCTGCCACATGCAGGGCCACCAACCTCCCCATTTAATACTAGACCAGGTTGCCCAGAGCCCCATCCAATCCTGTCTTGAACACCTCCAGGGACAGGGCATCCACAGCCTCTCTGGGCAGCCTGTTCCAGCACCTCACCACTCTCATAGTAAAAGAATTTCCCCAACATCCAACCTAAATCTTCCCTCCCTTAATTTAAAACCATTTCCCCTTGTCCTGCTGTTATCTACCCTTTCTAAGGGTAGATATTCCTCTCCTGTTTATAGGCTCCTTCAGGTACTGAAAGGCTGCAATGAGGTCACACTGCAGCCTTCTCTTCTCCAGGCCGAACAAGCCCCAGCTTCCTCAGCCTGTCTTCACAAGGGAAAGCAATGTGTGCCTCCACTCTGAGCCCAGGCAAAATGCTTACATCCTCCTTGCATAAAGCCTAAAAATCAAGGGCAGTATTTAAAGATATTTCCAAACCCAATTATATGTAGGTATTTGACACTGTTCATTCTTTTATTTAATTAACAAAATCATTAAGCTTCTTTTTCTTGAAAACAAAATCAGCAAAGTGCACCAGTAATGAAAGAAAGCAGGAAAACACTTATTTACTTGTGCTAAATGAGCCATTAGAACAGTGTAGAAGAACTGAAGAAGCCATGTGTAACAGAGTGACTGGGATATTTTTTTTTAGATATTCTAACTGCAATGTAATGCATACCTAAATATAATAGTAACTCATAGCAGAAGTGATCCATCAGAGCAGGAAATCCTGAAACTTGCCTTTGCACTTGGCATTCATTCAGACAAACCAATCTCAGCACTTCAGGTAGGCATGGCTTGTCCACAGCTTTCTAGATATACTGAAGGACAGCAATATTCTGCCTGCAGACCAACAGTGGCTGTGGTTTATCACCCTATGGTCATCACATTGGTTCCCAGTGAGCTCCTTGCAGAACTGAGAAAAGCCTGATTTTCTAAGAGAGGAATAACAAGGAACACAAATGTGATCACTGTTCGTGGAAGGCTAATTCTGAGGGAAAAAGATCTGTTTTAGGTTGTTTCTTTTTTGCTTGGGTTACTGAATTTAAAGAATTGCTCAGCATACAAAACTGCTTTCTCAGCCTTGCTTATCACCCAGAGCAGGACCTAGCAGCACACTCTACAGAGACCTATCCTCAGCACATGTACCCTAAAACTGCCTTTCATAACATGATTCCACCCCCTGCCACCAATTAAACAAGTTGTCAAGTTTCCATCTGTTCAATACTTGCATATGCAAGAAAATACATAATCCTAAGGAGATTTCAGTCCAACTTTGCTGATTTGACCCAGATTTTTCCCTGATTTTGTACAAGTGAGGCACTTCCCAATTGGAAGAGCTGGTATTTGTTTCAGTGAAGAAAAAAGTCTTCATTACAGGTACAAAAGTCACATCTGCACTAAGGTCTCACACAACATTTAAAAGAATACACACTGATACCTAAGACTATTTAAAAAAAAAAAGGCTTGATTAATACATAACCACATCTTCAATAAATTAGACAATAGGATTACAGACTTCTGAGTCATTTTCAGACACACAGCTTTCTTATGTTTGTCAAAGGTACTATTGTTTAGCTGACAGAAAGGTTAGATTCACTCTAAGGGGTGGGAATTGAGGATAACACGTGAATTCCACCTTTTCTCTCCCTCCCAGGAACAGCCTTTTCCATCTCATTTCTGGGACTGCATCCAACCAGCCAAAGACTCAAGTTCCATCTTTCAGAGTAATAGGAGAGAGGTAGGCTTCAGGCTCTTGGACAACGCTGTCATCTTTTCTCTGGCCATCAGGCTACTCTTAGGGAAACAACAACCACATAACCTTTCGATCAGCACACTAACTTAGAAAGCATGGCACTGTACTCCACAATCTTTGTCCCTTGGACAAAACTTGCATATGCAAAAGAGCTAGGGAGCAAATTTAAATTATCTAAAGGTATTTTTGCAGCTGAAACACATGGAGTTATTTACTCACAAACAAAATCTAAGGCTTGGAAACACAGACTGCTTCCTGAGGCTGCTCCATACACATGACAAGAGATCCCTCAAGCAAAAATCACTGAGGCACTCATTTATTTCCAGTACTAGCTGTGTTGCTTTAGCCAGGGCTTCCTCTATGAAGCAAACTTCACAAATGAGATATGAATTTAAATCTGTAAAAAAACAATTTTATATGAAATATTACCCCTGGGAAAAGGAAACAGAGACAAAGGAAGAATTGCATGTGACAGATGTTAGTCATGCCTCTTACTGTATTGCTACAATGCGCACGAGTATGCGGTGATGGGTGCAAGAGATGGGATCTAGCAGGAAAAAATTCCACTATCCCTAACCTATAAGAGCAAACAGAAAACTTTGCTTTTAATATTCAGATTGCAGTTTGGATCACCATGCCATCTTACTTAGCCAATATTCAGAATGACTCAAACCTCGGCCAAATAGGTTTGTGAACTATATGAAGCTGAGCCTGACTACAGTGACCATATAACTTGAGGCTCTGCTATGAACAGAACATAAAATATTGATCATAACTCTGTGTAAAAAGTTTTTGGCTTGGGAACAAAAGCAAGCACAGATGAGCTCTGTTAAATGAAGAATTATTCTTGCCATAAATGAGAATTCTGAGTTAAACATGCAGACCATTTTTTCCAATCAGAGATCTTTAACAGCCCATTATTAACTAAATTAATGCTTTTTTCCTTATGTATCAAAATGTCTTCTCTATTTTGTTTCTTCTTATCCTAGAAGTTACTTGATTTACTGACGTGAATACCAGGAAAAAGTTTAACACTTTTGCCAGTACATGCTGCTTAGTTCACTCTAGAATTTATAATTAATACTTTCTTCTGGGATTAAATTTAGTTACAAAACAAACTTCAGTGAAATCAGAGGTTCTACTCCAAGCTTCAGAAAGAAAAAATACTGTAATGAGAGATACTCTGTTAGGGAAATAATGGTAGACTGATAATGTTGTATGTGCTGCCAACCGGCCCAGGTGTCTGTCTTCGGTAAGAGGCCACATCACTGCTCAGATAAATGCAACTATCTGTCAGTTTGTAGCTGACATGTGTCAATTCCAATTCCCATAAAAACAAAAGTATTCTTACCTGTTTCTTACCACAAATGGTTCTATCAGCTGCAGAGTGCAAAAAGTTGAAATACAGTACTCAGACAGATGTTAGCCACACCGTTAGATTGCATGTTACATGCACTAACTGCCCATTTGTTCACTCAGAAACCTTTGAGTATATTTAATATTTTAAGGGGAGAACAAGCAACTTCTCTGGGAACAGGCTTTGGAGAGGTGTGCTTACTTTGCATGCTTTTCTTTACAGAGTTTAACCTTCCAAAACCTGACTTTCTATTCACTGTACTGACTGGCTAATTACATTTTTGTCTCTCTTCCTTGAAAACAACAGTGACTTTTTATTTCGTGTTCACACAGAGGCAGAGTAGTGTTCTTGTTCTCCATCTGCTGGCACTGCAGCAGCAGCTGACGATGATTTCCACAATGCTCACAGTGCTGATAAGGCAGCAAGAAGAACAAGGAAATAGACATAAAGGTTTTATCCTACAGCCATTACTATTAATATTTGATGAAGTTGTGTCTGTAATGAAGTGAAAGCAGACATAATAGAACCAGAAATAATCCCAAAACTAATCAGACAGAAAATATGAAGGTGATGACCTGAGCTTTACAACAGCAATGAATTTGCTGGTTTAATCATACTTTTTCTGAGTAAATTTACTTCAGAATGGAAATCTGTTAGCAATGCTATTGATTTTTATTTATTACATCATTACTTTGAGCACTTTTGAATTATATCATTGATATCACATTACTGATCTCATAACTTATATTGTGTCATATCCTGTGGTCCTTCTATTTGACCCAAGCTTTAATTGAACTTCAAATTAGTCCCCCACACAGACTAGAATGGATTTCTAACAAAACGTACAGGAAGATTAAATTAGTTTTAAAATCAAATCCCAAATTAAAAGTTAGAGATGTGTTCTGCACCCTTGCATGTCCAGCAAGTGAAAGAGCTGCTTCACTTGTTAGTGATCTAGAATGTGCAGCATGATTAAACTTCCAGTGGAGTCAAAAGGCCAAATCCTAAGAAAGAGCTCCTCCAGCTTCCCCTCACTGTACTCTGTCACACAGCTATTGCTCAAACTCTGGAAAAGGATAACCTAGTTGGCAAGAAAAAAAATTGCTTTTAAAGAACATTAATAGTGATTGCCACCATCCTTCAAATTCTTCATGTATCTCATTCCACACTCACTGGATTTAACCCAAATCTTGGTTTCCTTTCCCCCTTCCTGAGGTTCTGCATACAAGAGGGGAGAGACGCAGATGTTTCAGATGGTGCACTGACATCCCCTCCAGCCTCTCTTCACAGCAAGAAAGCTATGAGAGATAATCTAACTGGGATCACATGGCTTGTCGCAAGGATGAAAGGCGCAACACTATAGACCTCTGGCTGGGACAAAGCTGGGACTAAGTGGCTTTACAGAGTGCCATGAAAATGAGCTCTTCAGCATTTGTTATGAACAGCAGCACAGGAGTATTTCAGGCTCAACATCCTTGCATAACCTTGCAACATTCACTTGCTGGAGATCACGGTGTGGTCATTACCCCTCTCTAGCTAGATGTGGCCACTGTACAGCTGCCTGATGGCTGCCTAAGGGCTGCCTCTCATGTGCCAAGCAGGCCACTCACCCTATTGTGATAGGAGCCACCGCCAACGTTCTGCCCACTGTGACAAGGACATTGCATCGCCAGCATGGTGCCAGGAGCTGGTGGCTGCCTGCAGTGACACGGCCATGGCACCACCAGGGCTAAAGCGTCACTGTGACAGAGCTATTATCTCTCACCATTTGAGCAAGAAGAAATGCTTACATAATGAAATAAGTAAATAGGGAAGAAAAGTAGGTAACTGTAGCAGCAATTTAGAGAACGGCAGCTTAAAAAAGGTTAAATGAAATTTAAAAGAAGCAAGTCCTATTCACTTCCCAACTGTTAAGCCTTGTGTTGCTGCGTGATACTGAGAAATGTGGCTTGAATGCTAAGTTCTGGAAGAAAAATGCTTCTTGTGTTGGCTGTAGGTAAAATTTCACACTAGGGTATTAAAGATGTGCATAAGGATGTCTCAACATGAATGGTCCCTGTATGAATGGTTGTCCTCCTCCTTCTACCTTGATCCTACTCACCAACCAGAAGGACTGAGAATGGTAGTTAAGCTTCTATCCCTTGTAGGACTTAAGACAAAACTGTTAGTCTGCCTGTTTCAGTGTACAACACCACACATCAATTTCTCTCTTCACTTTCACAATACTACTCTGCCTGGTGATTTTCTAATGTAACCTGGCTACCTACTCGAGAAGTTCACTGAGCAAGGCACACTAGCACCCACCTTCTGCCCTCAGAGACATCAGAGAGAAACATTTTTATTTAAAGCTACCCTTCTACATAAACTTCAGTATATGCAAACCAGGAAATCCCATCACTTGCCTGAAAGTAAAATGTACTCAACATAAAGGAAAACACAGATGCTCTTGATGGAAACTCTCTGTTGTACAGACAAGTATGAAAAGTTTTTAAAAACCATTAGTTTAAAAAATATGACCCAAAAAATAAGTCTGAATCTAAACTGAAGATAATTCAGCAGTTACTCCTTCTTCTTTCCAGGAATGCAATCTTGCTTTAATTTGGTTGAAGATTTTTCATCTAGTTCTTGCCTGTATAGCCTCTTTCACTTGAGGTAATAATAAACTAAGCAGTGACTGAAAATTGTGTGCCTAATGAATGTATAAACAGGAAGGGGAATGACTGCTTACGAGGGTGGACAGTGATAGGACGAGGGGAAATGGTTTTAGTGGCTTTTACCATTCATGTATTTATATGTACTAAAATGCAAGCAACTATCTCAGCTCTTTGTTTTAACATAATTTAATCAAAATGAACATTCCACAGAGCTTTTCCAGAGCTAATCCTTTTATGCTGAGGGCAGCCCTCAATCACTGAAAATGCACTGCAGTACGGTGACTGACTTTCATCTGACATAAGAAGAGGTCATGCTAAGTACAGGTATCTCAGAGAACTAAAACCACACTTGCTGAACAGCCTGAAAGGCCACAGAAGTTTCTTTAGACCAGTGATTGATCTGCAGGAACCACAGGACATCACAGGTACTCTAAGGCGAAGGTAGCAACTGTAGCCTATAAAGATGAAGGCAGGCCATGGCAGCACTCCCAGCCCAGCACATTTTATGATGCCCAAGGCATCTTGGTTGGTCTCATCTGCTGGCCTGCAAAATCCTCTCTGGTTTCTAAGGGGACTGGAAATGGACAGGAATAACAGAAAGAAGGGAGCTCCATGAATCATCAGCAGACAAAGGGTGTGGAAGAAAAAGCCAACATGGTCCAAAAAGTCCACGGTTTCTTATGAGAAGACCACTAAGAAGGCAGAAAACACTGACGTCAAGCTTATGACACATAAGCTTCTCTCCTGTCCACAAAGCCTGTTAAACTACCCCTCATTTATTTTTTGTTTTAAAGAAAGTGAAACTCATTTAACAGAATTTTTAATAGATCCACAGAGGCTGTTCCTTATCTTGCAAGTTTTTGTAAGATATAATAATAAGGAAATGATTTAATTTCCTAAAACAAAAACAAATTCCAGTTATCACATGCTAAGTGGTGAAATGGAAATGGTTTTAAATGGTTTTAAGTTGAAGGAAGGAAGATTTAGGTTGGACATCAGGGGGAAGTTCTTTACTATGAGAGTTCCCCCGTCTCAGTTTAAAATCATTCCCCCTTGTCCTATCACTATCCACCCTTGTAAACAGTCATTCCCCCTCCTATTAATACGCTCCCTTCAAGTACTGGAAGGCCACAATGAGGTCTCCCCAGAGCCTTCTCTTCTCCAAGCTAAACGAGTCCAATTCCCTCAACCTTTCCTCAGAGGTGCTCCAGCCCTCTGACCATCTTACTGGTCCTTCTCTGGACCCGCTCCAAGAGCTCCACGTCCCTCCTGTACTCGGGGCCTGGATGCAGTACTGCAGATGGGGTCTCACAAGAGCTGAGTAGAGGGGGACAACCACCTGCTGGCCACCCCTTTTTTCATGCAGTTCAGAACACAGTTGGCCTTCCGGGCTGCAAGCACACACTGCTGGCTCATGTCCAGCTTCTCGTCCACCAGGACCCCCAAGTCCTTCTCCGCAGGGCTGCTCTCAAGGAGATCTTCCCCCAGCTTGTATAAATACCTGGGATTGCCCCAACCCAAGCATAGCACCCTGCACTTGCCCTTATTAAACCTCATTAGGCTTTCATGGCCCCACTTCTCCAGCCTGTCCAGGTCCCTCTGGATGGCTTCCCTTCCTTCCAGTGTATCGACTGCACCACTCAGCTTGGTGTCATCCGCAAACCTGCTGAGCGTGCACTCAATGCCATCATCGATGTCACTGATGAAGATGTGGAAGAGCACCGGTCCCAAGACCGACCCCTGAGGGACACCACTTGTGACCGGCCTCCACTCTGACACAGAACCACTGATCACAACCCTTTGGCTGCAACCAGCCATCAAGTTCCTAATCCACCAAACAGTCCACCCTTCAAATCCACACCGCTTCAATTTAGAAACAAGGATGTGGTGAGCGTCCATGTCAAAGGCTTGCAGAAGTCCAGGCAGATGACATCCACTGCCCTCCCCCATCCACCAAAGCCGTCACTCCATCATAGAAGGCCACCAGATTGGTCAGGCAAGATCTGCCCTTGGTGAAGCCATTTGGCTGTCTTGAATCACCTCTTTATCTTATATGTGCCTTAACACAGCTTTCTAGGAGGATCTGCTCCATGATCTTCCCAGGCAGGTTCACTGGCCTGTCATTTCCCAAGTCTTCCTTTCTCCCTTTCTTAAAAATGGTAAGTAATGTTTCCCTTTTTCCAATCACCAGACAACCATGATTTTTCAAATATGATGAGAGCGGCTCGGCAACCACATCAGCCATCTTTCAGAGCCCTAGGATGAATATCATCTGGCCCCATGGACTTATACACATTCAATTTTATGAGGAGGACTTGGACTTGTTCCACCATTACAGTGGGACAGAAACCACTCCACACACCCTCACCTAAAGGCTCATGGTCCTGGCAGACATGGGAAGCCTGACCACCTGTGAAGACTGAGGCAAAGCACTCATTGAGAACCTCAGCTTTTTCTGTGTCTGAGGAAGCCAGCTCCACACTACCTTCCATCAGAGGGGGAACACTCTCCTTGGCCTGTCTCTTCCTGCCTATGTACCCGTAGAACCCCTTCTTGCTATCTTTCACATCCCTTACCAAGTTCAGCTTCATCTGTGCCTTGGCTTTCCTAATCCTATCTCTACACACACAGACAACAGCCCTCACAGGATACACAACCTGCTTCCATTTTCTGCACATTTCCCTCTTTTCTTTCAGTTTAAGCTGCAAGTCCTTGCACAGCCTTCCTCCCCTGCTTGACTTCTTCTGCTGGGGAATGGAGAGCTGTTGGATGGAGAGAAGGGTGTCCTTAAAGAGCTGTCAGCTTTGTTCTGTGCCCATGCCCTTAAGGACAGTTTCCCAGGGGACACCACTCAGCAGTTCCTTGAGCAGACAGAGGTTTTCTCTCCTAAAGCACAGGGTCCCAGCTCTGCTTTTTGCCAGGCCCGCATTCTTCAAGATCACAAACTCCACCAAGGCATGGTCACTACAGCCCAGGCCGCCTCCAACCTTAACCTCTCTAATGCTCTCCTCTGCATTAGTGAGCACAGATCCAGTAAGGCTTCACCTCGTGTTGGTCCATCTACTGCCTGGACCAGGAAGCTGTCCTTGACAGACTCCAGGAATCTCCTGGATTGTCTGCCACCCACCATACAGCTATCCCAGCAGATATCCGGGGGTTGAAATCCTGCATCAGGACAAGAGCCCACGAGAGTGACACCTCCTGCAGCTGAAGCAAGAAGGTCTCATCAACAGCCTCCTCCTGATCAGGTGGCCTGTAGCAGACCCCAACCACTATATGCCCTTTGCTGGATCGATCCCTCATTTTTACCCACAAGCTCTCGACCTGATTGTGGCTGCTCCTCAGACACAGCTCTTTGCAATCTATCCACTTCCTAACATAGAGGGCAACTCTGCCACCCCTTCTATCCTGTCTATCCCTTCTGAAAAGTCTGTAGTCCTCAATCAGGATATTCCAATCACGGGATTCATCCCACCACGTTTCCATGATAGCAATTAGGCCATACTTTCCCAACTGTGCCACAGTTTCTAACTCTTCCTGTTTATTTCCCATGCTGCACGCACTGGTACAGAGGCATTTCAGCTTAGCTACTGGCCTCATTGCCAGTAGCCCTCCCTGGTACCTCCAGGACAAGTCTAGGGTTTTCCCTTACCACCTCCCAAGGTGACAGAGTTCCCACACTCTTCTCTGTCACCTAGTACATCCCCTTCTCCCATCATATCTAGTTTAAAGCCCTGCTAACTAGCCCAGCCAGCTTGCTCCCAAGAATATTGTAGCTTCAGAACTTTACTGTAACCAATGACTGCCTGGCTGAGTTTCTGCTCTATTTAAAAATGAATTAGACTAAATATAGATGGATTTATTTGTCTTTTCAAACTTCGGCCCTTGTAATTTCGTTTTCCTTGCTTCAGTATCTGATTTTAAAGAGAAAATACCCTGAACAGGGAGGAATTTGCTTTCTTTGTGCACAGAAGCCTGCAGCAAAAGTGCTATATAAAATACCACACAATTATACAACAATACCAAAGATCAAGTGTTGTATTTTCTACCTTTGAATTCACTTCCCCTTAACTGAAGGGGAAGTCACCCGAATATAATAATGCTACACAAAGCATAGATCTGTGTGAGGGCCAAATTTGCCAAGCTTTATATGCTACAAAGCCTCACTGAAGTTAAAATGGCACTACACCATTTACATCACAGTACAAAGATAGTGTCCGTAAGAGTTTCAGGTACTTGAGTTTGGTCTAAAATGGCGCCACGCTCATTCACACCTCTAGACATACACATTCACTTTGTATTGAGCCACATATAACACAACATTACACACACAGGAACCACCACGCTTGGTCTTTGGTTATAAAACACAAAAGCGCATTGCAGAAAATACGCCGGCTCTTTCCCCACAACACGTGCTGATCCTGAACATCCACACTGCACATGAAGGTATGAGGAATTGGTAGTAGATGTGTTTCTCACTCACTATTAACTTTTACAAACCCATATGACTACTGCTCCACAAAACAAGAAATATGAAGAAGTGCAACATTCATTATAGTTTCATAGTTTAACTGATTTGTAGTTGGCAACAGTTTGGCTGTCACTCTCCTCTGTTCAGCTAAACTGGAAATAAAATATTGTGCAGGCACTGTAAGTGCTATGGGAACAGGCCTTGTTTTGCTCTACAGTGTGAACTTTCTCTGATGGAACGATCCACCGGGTTCCCATGAAACAATGCATGACCCCAGGAAAAGAGACAAACTAGTGAGCAGGAGATATAAGACATATACAACAGGAAATAATCTTTATAGGGTCATTACCAACTTCCAAGAGTTTTTACCAGAGCACACCACAGACGGCAATTCACATCTGACTTCTTAAGACTTCCCTTCATACAGCCAGAACCTACTTGAATAGTGCAGAACAGGCCCACAGGGCACCAGCCAGACTGGCACAGGCAAGGCATTTCTCTGCAGTTCCTCCACGGGGAATTGCACAGTTGAAAACCTGAGAAACACTCCAGTGAGATGTGACTGGAGCAGGTGACTGTTGGCAGGGATTAAACGACAGTTCAGCACCTAACTAATTAGATGGGCTTCTACTGCTGTGACTTGCAGCAACTATTGACACAATCTACCACGTTAGAGTCCCTGAGGTGATGATGCTCCACGTAGAGACTCGAAGATACACACAAGCATGTTTTTTATTCAATCTTGTTACTTATTATTAAACATTAACTAGTAAGGACTATTTTTAGCTCTAAGGCTCAGTAGAGTCAGACTACAATGTGCAATATAAAATGCTGTCATACCTCAAGAGGAGATGATGTTCAGGCTTTCAGACTGGTACAGGCACTGAATTTCCACTGAAATTCAGTGAAAGAACTTCATTACTGTTTGCAACTTTGGAAACTCTCTCAACACATTTTTCCTCTTTTCAAATAGAAGCATGAGGCAAGTCAACCCACTGACACAGACCCCAAGGTACAGTCTTACAATATCTGTTTGCTAAAAGAAGGTGAAATATGTGCCTTACTGTGCACTCTACAGACATACCAACTTGAGCAGTTGTACATCTCCTGCTGCCTCTCTGAGTATGTGCCTATACATGCTCAGTGTTATTGGCTCACTCCTATCACAAGTCTCCATCTCTGTACTTCTCAATGTAAGATTCAGCAAGCAAGTTCAGAAAGTATACACAGTTTTATTGTTTGGTTTTTAAATTACAAGTTTGGTGTTTATTTAACCAGTATCATCCAGCTGCCCATCTTTTGACAATATATGCTTAACTGGACCAGCTGACACTTTATTTTTCCCTCCAATTGTTGTTAGACTATAAGTAGACTACAATCTTGGGAAACCAGTATGAATTAATAATTCCTATAAATAAATCATCAATATTCTTTTAAAAATGCAGTAATTGCCAATCTTAAAAGTATCATCACAGTATTTTAAAACCTTCTCAAACTCCTAAGTTCTCCCATTTTCCCATTTTCACACAAATATTCTTCTCAGTTTGCAAGAAGAGATTTGCTCTGCGGTTTTAACTAGCTCCTCCTTTAACTGCAGGCTGCTATGTGCAGCAAACTGCTGAAAAGCTTTTACTGACAGGTATCTCCCCTGCTCTCCGCAACCCTGCATCCCTTCTTTCTAAGGATACAATGGCAAAGCTGGGTGGGAAAGTGCTGGTCGGTTTTGTTTCAGGTCTGGACAGCATCTTGCTTTCCCACAACAGGTAGACACAAGCACAGAGTGCTCCTGAATGCATGAGACCTTGCCAGAGGCTCCAGCTACCAGTGACTGCCGCTGTCTCAGGCACAAGCATTTTCTACTGCCTGTGGCTCTTTGCCAAGCCTTAATTAAGACACTTCAGCGTGTCAGTGTTAACCCTCTAGTGCACCTACTTCTTCTCTAGAAGAAAAGACGACGTAAACATCTTCCAAGAAACAGCAGAGGAGCTTTCACAATGCCAATACTGTGAGGGCTCCAAACTTCCACACTTTCACACTGACAATTCTATAAGTGAAGAGGAATTAACCAGATAGTTGGCAGCATTGTTTTTAATTTAGCATTTCTAAAATTGAATGAGCACATGAGCATTCCTTCTGTGTGAGTTTGGTATGCAGTGTTTATTCTCTTTCTAAGAGTATCAAATTGTCAAACAGCTGTAATTTCTTTAACAAAATAAAGAAAGAATAGATTGCTGGCACTTAACCCCCAAGTAGTAATTTGGTGCATTTCTGAACGCCGTACAACAGAAATCTTTTCATTACAGAATTGAGTGGTATTTCTGTATTACCAGAGATGAAATGTAAAAATGGTATTTGCTGATCTATCAGTATCACCTATTGGTTGCATGCAAAGAACAACAACCTCCAGCTGAATGGGGGGAAGCTGTGACAATAGTCAGAGGGAGTCAAAGGAAGCTCGTGTCAAGGCTGACTTACACCGATTGTAATCTATATTTTCACGTTCCAAAAGCCTGTTTAGCCACTGCATCCTGCTTATATGCAGAAACCTTCCCTAATGAAAAGCAGTGCAAATCACAATGTGTTCATTCTAATAACTGGGAAAAAATAGCTTAACTTGAATGTGAAAAATGTCTGCATGCAGTAAAACCAGTACTGACAAGCAAACTGTTTGAATGTTTTTAGACTTATAAAAACATAGAAAAGTTAGTTAACTAGCCAACTACCCCTCATTTTACAGAGTATCACAAGACATCTGAAGCTGGCTTTAATCACTTTGGATTTTACACAGTCCAAATGAGGTAATTTATAATCCAACTCCACTTCTTTGCTCTTACTATGCATTAGCTCCCAGGTTAGGAAAAACAAACCATACTCATCTGATCAAAGTTTCCCTTTTTTGAAGTAAAATTCTCTGCCTTAGACAGTATGTTAACAACAAAAATGCCTGATCCTCCCCCATCCGTTTTTCTGTAAATCAGACATCTGAGCTCCTCAATTCAACATATCCAGAACTGGACGCATTACATCAATGTGCTCATAGCTTTTCTCATCATTGCATTACATTGCTAGTTTCATAAACTAAAATAAATAAGCTACCCAGTGGATTCATCTGCACTTTGAGTCACAGCACCACCAATCATTTTCTATAGGCTGTACAAAGACAGCTCTTAGAAACACCACTGACAACACACTGGCCTTAATCCATCGGTATTTTCCATTCTTGCTACCAGACCTGTACCGCTGTGATCCACAGGAGCCATGCACTGGAAAAGGGCTGTCCCACACCGTACGCTATTTGCAGAACTCACAAGGAATGACCTCTAACATATTTTTAGAATGGTTATTTCAGTTTCCGTGAAGTTATTCTGAACTCACAGGTGTGATCTGTGTGCCAAGGAACCGCTGTTTTTACACACAGGTTACGATATCCTGGGGCCCTTTGTAGAAACAAGCCAACTAATTTACGTTAGAAACATTTTTTTTCCCCCTTTTTTCCTGCTTTGATTCACACTTTATTTTCTTTCTAAGAAAGACATATAAACCATGCCCATTTAGTTTCTGGCTACGTACACATCATATATAAATGGTACATACATATGCATCATATTTTGGGTTGACTTTAACAGAAGGTATACCAGTTTCAGAAAGAATATCATTCATTTTCACTTCCAATGTGCAAAGAAAGATACTGATAGACAGTCTGCTATGTAGCATTATGATTGAAAGCTCACACAGGCAAACTCAAAGTAAAATTAAAAAAAGATATGTTAAAATTTCATTATTATCTATTCCACTATACTAACAACTTGAAAAAAAAATAAGCAGAATTCTTCATACAAGGCACATTAATTTTTATTGGCTTTTCATTTGATACATGCTACTACCACGAAATGCAAAGGAAAAGCTGCCAAGTGGTGATCAGAGAAATGCTGTTTCCCATTTAACAGTAAATACTTCAAGCATTATCATCTCCAAGACAAAAAGAATCGTAACTAACTCCAACTGAAATTCGTTACGCCTATTTGTCTGTTTTTAATTTTGTAAGCTACCACTGCTCTGAGAAAATGAATTAGATCAATGAAGTTACTAAGGATTATTCATCTGGGGAAAACTTAAAGAGCCCATACTGAGGTTGTTGTCTAAGATAAGGGGCCGGGAGGTTAAATTAGCACACTGCACGTAATCAGGAAACCTGCTCATTTCTGATTCTCAACTGAGCAATCAGTCTTCAGTGAGTATGCGAGAAGTCTGCACTCTCTGCTGTCTAAAACTGTAAGAAGTCTGTCTATAATGCCTTGTTTGTTGAAGCAGGAAACTACACTACCATGATTCCTTACATATTACTGCCTCAGTGCTCCAAACCATTGAGCATAGTTATTTCTACTCCCCTTTTTCAACCCTCCTTTCACTATATGAACCTTTCAAAGGTATAAGAATCCCACTGTGATTAACATGAATTTGTTGATGAGTCCAAGGAAACATCTGAAAACAAGAAATTGTCTTCACCTCTTTGAAAAACACAGTTTGTAACTCAGAATACCTGAGATGTCACAGGATGCACGTGCCATCCAAATTTGGAGTACCAAAGTTAAAACTCTGCTGACATTCTGCATAAAAGGCAAATGAGGGAAACATACAAACAAACCAAAATTAACCACAAAGCTCTTACCCTTTCTTGGGAATTTTCAAATGGTTCTTGGCGTTTTACATTTGGAGTGAAACAGGTGGGTTTTTTTAGACATGAAGTATTTTAAAGAGTGGAAGACATTTACATACTTAGGACTAATCCTCAGTATCATATATGTCCTCTATAGAGTTGAGGAGAACACTGTTTTAGACACACAGAGTCCATTAAATAAATATTCTTTGGTCTCTCCTCACAGCATGAAAAAAAAAAAAAAAAAAAAAACAGTAGATGCTGAAAAAGAAAGGCTCTATTTTGAATATTTTCTTTCTTTAACTAAAGAAATGGGTGAGTGGTTCAGGAGACAGCTACAAAGATGGGGAAAAACAACTTACTGTCTAGTATTTTTACAACATTATGAACCTATGTGAAAACAGATAAATAAAAACAAGAAAAAAAGAGAATATAAGTAGACCAGATACATCTTAGAAAGGTCTACAGGGAAGCTTATTCTTTTCTACAGGAATGAACAGCCTCAGAGTATTGTAATGGTGATGATTCAAGAATAACCAGCAATGTCTCTTGTTTGTAGATGGATTTGCTCTTTCCTTATTCTAAGATGCAAAGGCTAATCTATTTTGGATGCATTTTGGCTTTTTCACCATTGCTTCTTCCCTGTGAATGAAGAGCCAGTCTGTCACTCAGGACCAGCAAACTCACCTTTGCAGGAGCAAGTTTCACACTTTGAGTGATTGCAGACCTACAGAGATGAAGGACTATATACTTTTGCCATAGTGCTGAATTGAAGTATCTGCTCTCCCTGTTGCATTACACTCCAGGTTGCTACAGCTCTTCTAAATAATTAGATGCTAAGGACCAGCACTAGGACACAAATGCAAACAGAAGCAAACCAGTGATTCCTGCAAGAGATGGCTGGAAATGGGGGCTTATTGACTGCCCTGCTGTCAGGGCACTGCAGCTCGAAGCTCTGATGTGTCACGGAGGTCACCTATATGGGGAGCATTTCCCTCCCCCGTATTTTCTGCAGTGGTTGTCGTCTATCCTACCACAGAAAGTTGCATGGTGTTCTTATAATTATGTATGTTGTGCTGGGAGCTTTTCCTTTCCTTCCAGCAGAAGAGGACAGGGGGAGGAAAGGATGTGTCAGACCAATTTACATGCAAATCCTGCGCCTCCGCTCCAAAGCACTTTAAAAGCACAGTTGTCCAAAAATAATATATGGCCAGCAACGTTTTATTGCCTTTGTACACTTTTGAGATGTTGGCTAGTGATGATAAAGTTTGTTAACTGCAAATCCTGGCAGCATGGCCTCTAACAACCACAGCTATTGTAAGCAACTTGATAAGAAGAAATCAGTTAGTTACTGTGGGTGACGTTTGCAGAGATGTACCACACAGGCATTCTGAAGGACATGACTACAGAAGCATTTTACACTCTTCTGGTGTGAAACAACTTGGTAACAGCTGCATGGGGAGCCCAGCCATGCTACGTGGACAACCACAGGTGGAAGGCGGCAGAAACACACTAGCAAGTGTGAGTGGCCTTCTGTGGGCCTGCATGAGTAAATATCCACCTCGCTGCTCTGCCACTCTTGTTAAACCACCCCGTTTCCAGGTAATACTGAAGCTCAGCACTGGGAGCACGCAGCACATTGCTCCAAGGCAGCACCCCGATGCTAGCAGCTGCAGCCCTGACTGGGGAAGCACCTGAGCCAACAACACGGCGGCCCAGTGGGGCGGGAGGTGCCAGCTGCCAGACAGCTCACCCAGCACCATGGCTGTATGGCACCGCGGGGAGGCCTCCCACCCCGCTGCACTTCAACGCCTTGACAAACAAAATCACACCACCACTGTTGTACATGCTACTCTGTATTAACTATCTACAGCAGAGAAAAAGCAACTCTTTTTTTTTTTTAAGCGTTTTAAGTTAAACAAATCCTTGAACTTCCATGAATGGAACACCAAGATCTTTGCTCATTCTGGCATCAACAGCCAAGAAGACAGTGCAAGTTTTCTTTCTACTGTTCTTTCAACTTCATTTTTAAGCTCATAATCCTGTAATCTTGTTAGTATCCAATAAAAATAAATAGTTACAGAAGAAAGGCCTAAAATATTAAAAACATGATATCTTTAAAGCTGGAAAAAAAATCAAATGCCACACACTGAAATTTTCATTATGTGTGAGCTAGTCAAAAGGATTTTTTGGAGTCTAAAGCCATGACTTTCACTCTTGGCAAATGAGTTTGAGTGAGTAACCTGAAAGATATGTGAAGACAATCATTGCATTTTAAAATATTCTATCTTAAAAGCGCACAGGAACTTATACATTTTATATTGATGTGTAGCTTTATTTAAATAAAGCAGACATGACTGCTTTGAACACTAGCTGTGAGACATATGGCTGCACTTGAGTATGTATGTATGTATGTAAGTATGAGGCACTGAGTATGTAAAGCAGGCAAATGTTTGTACAAGTGTCAAAGTATGCCGTGATCCTACTGAGAACCTGACTGATCACAATCCTGAATGGCCCATTTTTAGTTCAAGGAGAAGAATCCTCACCTTTCAACTACTATCAGGGTTACTTCATGCCCCAGCACAGATGAACTCATAGATCCAAAGCCTGATAAACAGGAATATTTAGCACCATTCTTACAACGAACTCAAAACTCTAAGCAAAGACAGACCTTCAAATCCAAATTTGGCCTATGGTGCGAGAAGATAAAAAAATGGAGAAATAACCTGCTGCATTGATTCTTTTAAAAGAATGATTCTAAATGTTTTTTTTCTTTAGCTTAAATGACAGCAAAGCATGTTAGATGTACACTAACCTATTCCAGTCTTACATTAGTCCTTCCCAGTGGCTTACCATAACCCACAGGTTTAGCTAAATGCACCACTGATAATTGACATGCACATCAGACCAAAGCCTAGCACAGTCTTAATACATCTTGCAGAAGCAAAGGAATATTTCAAGAACCTTCATCTTATAGCAATGTGTAATTCAAGTAAGGGAAAGACCGAAAAGGGGATATTGTGTGCTCTGCTACACATCACTGCTGCTTTGTGTCCCCACAATGCTGGCAGCCACAGGCAGGCGATGCACTGCCAAGCAGAGGCTCACCACTTGTTTGCAGAGCTCTGTCTGGAGGAAGCAGGGAGCATTTCATTCCCATCTCCAGCAGACCTTTCAAGGCAGCTGCCAAGAACAGTCTCAGAAGGCTTCAGAGAGAGAGCAAACTCCAGTATTTATTCACTGAAGAGACTGGTGTGGTGCTGGGCGCTCTGAAGAGGAGTGAGAGGGAGTAAGCACAACCCTATCCAAAGGGTTAAAATGTTTTCACAGAATTTCAAATGTACAAAGTCATAGGAAAATGTCCATGAATTCAAAGTGAAGGACAGATTAGCAATCAACATATAATTAGCCTTCAGATCATGATCTCTACACAAATATTTGACACAAATGAGTACAAATTACAAATAAATTAAACTTCTATGCTGTATTTCCATATGATATATGGAAAAGTCCTAAATGTTTGGTTGGGATTTAATGCTGTAGAGGGTTACATTTTAAATGCTTTAATTTTTAAAACAAATACTCCATTAGTTCCAGAGGGTTTCAGAACTGTTAAACAAGCACACTGTATGCTTCAATACAGCCATGCTCCATGTAGATCCATACCAGCTGTGAAACTGGTTCATGAGATCCCATTATCTTTGGAAGAGCCTACGAGCTAATATGAAAAGAAAGACTAGAACAAGAGGTTTCAGAGAAAACTAATAAGCAATCCTTCCTTCCTTCTTATGAAATCATTAATAGAAGTAAAATTGCTTAAGCTCTTTTTCACTTAAACTACCACTGTGAAGTCACCAACGCTGATAAGTGAGATACAAGCTTTGTTGTATGGTTACTTCTCTACCTTTAGAGTCGTACTTCAGTTTCTCAGTTCAGTGGCTATGTGCTCACGCACTGTGACCACATTATGTGCACTTCCCTGTGTCATCGGCGGGTGCCAAGTCCCAGAGCAGTTCAGTAAAAAAAAATCTCCACTATTTTCTCAGAACAATTCCTTCAGGATTTGGAGGACTTGGGAGGTGGGGCATTTTCACTTACCCACGCGGGGTAGCTGGATATGCAGTTCTTAAGATAAAAATAACAAATAGTTGTGAAATGCTAAAAAAAGGAAAACACAAAATTTGCCTCCTGACAACCAACACAAAAGTGAGAAGTGAAAAGCTTTGTTTTGCTAGAAAAAGAGTCCCATGATTGACTATCACCATACTTGATATGTCAGTGTTCACAAAGCACAGAAACTTGCAGCACTGCTTGGCTGCTGCCATTCCCAAATTGCTGACACAGCCCCAGCAGCAGTGACCACACAGACTCCACAATTTATTAGGGCAAGTTTTAACAGCTACTGAGTACTCTCAGAATAGCAGTACTCCTTTCTTTTTAATAAATGAGTCTTTATGTATTCTGCATTTCCTCCAGCACAGCAGCAATACCTGCTAAAGATTTTTAATTTAATTTTGACTATTTGGGAAACACAGGCAAGGAAAAACAACAGCAGGGGCTGTGCTGTCAGCAGCTCTTTACACAGTATGGGTAATTGCTTAAAACGAGGTGTTGCTGCAGTGCTTCTATTATCTCTGCTTAATCCACGAGAACATTTGATGCAAAAATTATATTCAATTTCTATTCCCATTCTAGTCCCACACAAATGCATGTAAAAATAAAGGCAGCAACAACTGTGTTACTTTGTTAGCATATTAGTGAGCAGAAAAGGAAAGAAAATGACTCTCAAGTAACGGGCATGTAATAGAATTCCTTTTTTATCTATAAATAACATTTTTTATTCAGATCTGCAGAACTGTCTAATGTTAGCAAAGAAGCTGAATCCCCTACATAGGTTGGAAACACTCAGCATTGCAAGATTTGCCCCTCCTACTGGAATTTACCTGCTTTTGTGCTCATGTTGGGTAACGGCAGGTGAATAGGCTGACAAGGAGTTACAGAAAGTGACAGTGGAAAAAAAGCACCTTTCAGGCATTCTGTGTGTAGGAGTGACTGACAGAGTTAATTTTATCAGTCTTTCTGGCTTATTCCAAATGGCAGTCAACACCCACAGCTCTCACTGCTGAAACAGCCCCCTCTGTACAGCTGGCTGCAGATACAAATGCACGACTGAAGCATCAGTGGCACGCTTGCTCATAGTCAGACAGACAGATTTCTATCAAGTTGTTATCTTAGAACTGCAGAACAGCTCATGTTGGAAGATATCTCTGAAAATAGTCTGGCCCAATCCCTGCTCAACCAGACCACGCTGCCCAGGACCATGTCCAGGTGTTTTCCGGAGATCTCCAAGGAGACTCCTAAACCTCTCTGGGTAACCAGCGCTCTAGCAGCCACAGCACAGAACTGATCCCTGTGTTCAGAGTCACGGTGTGCCAGTGTGTGCCCACGGTCTGTGCCTCTTGTCCTGGCACTGAACACCACTGAACAACGCCTGGCCCCATCCTCTTGGTACCCTGCTTTCCAGTATTGATGGATACTGATGAGATTCCTGAGCCTTCTCTTCTCCAGGCTGAGCAGTGCCGGCTCACTCAGCCTCACCTCATGTTAGAGGTGCTCCAAGCTCTTCATCATTTTCACAGCCTTTCTCTGGACTCTCTCCCTCCAGTAGCTCCACATTTCTCTTGAAAAACACAGTACGAAGCCAAAAAAACTAAAGAATTCAAAAAGAAACTGGAGTAAAATCAGAAACAAAATAACAAAAAAGCCCAACTTTAATATTATGATTTGTGGGAGGCTTGACTCATGGTTTTTGAACGTGACGCTGATCTATCACCTTCAGAACACTCCCCTGGCTGTGTTAATCCCCTTCTCAGACTCTCTGACTGTATCTATTCTAGAGGGATGAATAATGACCACTCCTCAGCTTAGTGTTATATGATAGCATTAATTTTCCTGAGTAGGATTCACGTTACATGAAGACTTATAATTCGCATTTGGTCCTAGAAGTAATTAATTCAATTTCTCAACCTATAAACTAAATAGCTTGTGTCTCTGGGCAAGCCTACACCTCTCCATGGGTTGCAATGCAGAGATCACGAGCCAGATGAGGTAAAATGGCTGCCAAAATGCAAGGAAAGGCCACAGAAGCACAGTGCTGCAGCTGAGCCTGCTGTGCTAACAGGAGGGCTGAGAGCACAAGCACATACACCCTTATACAGCAAGTAGGGTGCTTCTGTAAGCTGGGCTGTTATTCCTTCTCTCCTACATATCAGGATTTAAGCCAGGAACACATGAACATTGATCTGTTGTGTGCTGAGTAAAGCACAGCTCTCTGTGCCCCAGGAGTACACGGCACCCACCAGCACTGCCAGAGTCCCTCATGCTGGGGAGGATGGGGTTTTCAGCAGGAACCACAACCTCCTGCATCTGGAGCAATTGAGATTCCTACAGCCTTACCAGGCTACTGAGGAAATTAATTGTACCTCACTCAAAGTATTTCAGGAAGAGACTCACTCCCCTAATGCAAGGTTATCTAATAGCACTGAAAGACAATAATTTCCAAATAGGTTCCAAAAAAGAGATTTAAGTCACTTATTCTCATAGATATCAGAATGAAATACTAGAAACAATTTTAATTCTTCTGCCAAATGATGAGTTTGTAATTCTAGTTTCTATAGTTTCTGACATCCGATATGTGAATTAGGGCAAAAGAGAGAGTGAACCCACCTCATGTTCTACAGACAACACTCAGGCGTTCCAATGCAGAAGTCCATTTCCCAAGCTTTATTTTCTATCGTGTGTGTGTGTGCACGTCCACATATGAGAAAATGTGTGGCTTAATGAGTACAGCTTTGACACAGCCAGAAAAGCCCCAGGCCTCCTATGAACTGCTTTGTTCTCCCAAGACATTTTATACAGCATATTCCATCTCCCATTTATCACGGTGCCCTGGGAAGACAGAACTGGCACGTTTTCACCAGTGAATGCTGAAGCTTTTTTGGGTTTGGGTTTTGGGGCTTTTTGTTTGCTTGTTTGCTTGCTTTGTTTTCAGTTTGTTCCTCCAGAGACCATCAAATCTCATAACTCTCTGCTACTTTAAACTAATGTAGGAATTACTGTCAGAAAACAAAGACAGAAAGTGATTTGCAAGACAGCTTGTGGAAGTAATCCTGGGTCCACGCTGAACTGCTCTTTTCGTAAGCAACACCTGTCTCATGCTATTATTACATTAACCAAAGCCAAAAGTATCTATCTGTGATGAAAAATCTGCAGTCCAAAAAGAAGTTTACAGACAGTGGGCTCCAGGAACTCTGGCAGCAGTCTTGTGTATTACAGAACCACACAAAGCCAGCACCTCAATTTGGGGTTGACTACAACCACCAAAGAAGGATCTGCAGTGGGTGGCAAGAACAGTCACAATTGTAAAGTAACCAAGCAAATAATAAGCTGTGTCCATAGGGGACAGAAATGCTGTAATTTCAGAATTGCACGCTGCCATAAATAAGTGCGAGGTTATTTACTGAAGCACAGACTAGGTTTGCAATCACATGGCTATTCTGTGAGCATGCTTTTGTAAAGAAAGCTGAAATTGTTCGACAGCAGACACAGCGGCACCGCACGCATTGTTTGGGCGAGTAGCAACGGTGCATTGCTATACGGTAGCTCTGTAGAAAAGGGAGTTCGTGCCACCTCCTCGAGTTTAGCTGTCTTAAGTATAAACAATAAGGCTTCCTTTTCAAGTTGAAGTATTGGTATGTGGGAACAGGACAACAAGATCAGTCCTGCTTACCATTTCTCCCTGGAATTTGGGCAGAGTTTGTGACCGAGGGCTGGCAAGAGTGCCAAAAGCTAATTTTGCTGATGAGTAGTGCCAACCACCTCGGTCCTCAGAGGATTTCAACATGGCATTTTGGTACTTTTAATCACAGCAAGAGACTGGTTTTCACAGAGTGGAGACTGGCTGTCTGATGATGTTTTTTGTAAAAGATACAACTTGGAAAAGTTTCAGGAAAGCATGTGTGAACTTCGTTTTATACTTCAGCAAGTTTGACCGGGTCATGATTATTCAACAAGTCAAGAATAAGCTGGTCTACGTTCATCCCTTAAAATGCAGAGGAATTTGGGCCTCCAATAAGTGCGTGCTTATTCGGATGGGTAGGACAACTTTCAAGCTGAAGAGGCTGAGGGGCGAGCAGGCAAGTCTGAAGAATGCTCTAATGACAGGGAGGTAATTGGTACTGCAAATTTATCAGCGACACGGCTCTGATGGACTGATGAACTTAAACCACTTAAAATTATAGAAGCACAAAAGAGATCATTGTTACACAAGGTTACTGAATTGTCCCAGGCTGTTTACTTATGTCACAACACGTATTTGTTGTTCTGGTTTGGGTTGTTTCGCTTTTGTTTTTCTTTTTAAATAGACAAAAATACTTAAAACGAAAAACAAAACAACAAAAAAAGATTTGATGATGAAAGTACAGAGAAAACTCTAACTCAGCCAGCTCTTGCTGATTACTTAAGATGATGTTAACATCTACGTTAGCAAATTATGCAATTTCTGCTGCAGTTATTTATCAAGGGGAAAAAATGGATATCTCATAATTCCCTACAGCATTATTATTACATACTCCTACAATACAGGCACCTTTAAGACATGCTAGCTGCTTAAAATCACACAGTAAATCTACAAACTCTACCAATTTATTTGGAAAACTCACTGATTAAGAAGTGAGCAGTAATATGCAAACCAAAAAAGTTTACTAGCTTCTACAACACTGAATAGATATAATAATATTAAAATAATTATAAATGTAGTTGCACTGTATATTTTAATATATTAGAAATCATAATTGGGGAAAAAAAAAGAATACAGAACAGCACAAACAGAAGCAAGATCACGTGAGCAAGGCAATGACACTGAATGATTAAGGAAGGAAGAACAATTCATTCCATGTAACAGAGTGCACCTTTACTTCATTTTGTTATCATTCTTCTACAGAGATGAACAAGAGCTACGCTCTTAAAAATCTGGATGGTCATCTGGAATGTGGCTTCTTTTTGACATCCCTGTCAGCACGGCAGAAATGCACCATCCAGCACCTCACTGTGCTCACACGCACTGTCTGATCTCCATAAACCTTTCACAAGTGTCGATGAATGTCAGTGGGTGCAAATTTTTCTGCATGGAGGAATTTGATGCCACACCTTTGCTTTACGCACACTTCCATGTCAGCCACTATTGTGTCAGAGTGCCCCTCTGCTGCCATCTGTCACACGGCAACAACATGGAAAGGAACCTCAGTGGGAAGGTTCAACCTCTGCTGCCATCCCACCAACATCCACCTCTGATGGCATGCAGTCATAATGAAAAAAAATCCCAACGCTACATTTCTATGGGCTTTCAGCCCCTGCTTTTTGGCATCTGCAGGAATTCAGCAATGGTACCTGCAAATCCATCACTAGTATTGTAACTCTCATACAGCTTGTTAGCAACTTCCTTCTTTCCCCTCGAGAATTACACACCATGCATAGATGCTATTTTGCTGGCAATGGACAGTAAAAAGGAAGTAGACTCCCATAAAAACAAACGTGTAAAGTTAAAATCAGCACTGTCGCAGCAAAAAATGTTTCCTTTATACATCACATCATTACTTTCTTTTTTAAAGCAGTAGTAGTAGCTCCACCAGTATTAGGAGTTTGATACGAAAGCTGTAGGATGTTCTGGGCTACCAGAGCATTGCGACTTTCCTGGGTTTCCTTCACTGACTCCAATCACACTCTGCCTTCTTTTTCCTCCAGAGCACACCTCTGGGCATCACCTTCATTCACTGTCTTAGATAGCTATCTAAGCAAGGGTTTCACTGGACACTTCCCAACTCACATTTTTCTTCCTGTTTCCCATTTCTTTTTCTGGGATATTTTCAGCTTCTCTCTGCCCTATCCACCGAGCACCGTTATGAACATGAACTTATGATTCCCAACAAGTTTAGTCCTCCTCTCATGTTGAAGGCTACCTCGTCTCCTCTCTGCCCCCACTGCAAAGGTCTGAAGCAGAACCTTTCTCCTTTCATCTTTCCTTAGGATTTGTGCCTCTCAGACAGAAAACAGGGAAGTCTAGCAGCAGTGCTTTAAAGAAGAAACATGCTTCATCATGCATGTTCTGTGAGGTGGGAACCTCATCACAAGGGGCACAGAAAAGGCTCAGGCATCCAATGCTTTTTTGTCGAGGTTTTCAGGCAAAGGTCTGCTCTCAAGCCTCTCGGCCATGTGCAGAATGTGGAGGAGCAAAATATCATTTGCAGTAGAGAAGGAGAGAGCTAGAAATCATTAAAACCAATTAAATTCAGACAAGTCTGTGGAACTAGCAGGGACACATCCAAGAGAGCTGGTTAATATCACTGCAAAGCCTTCTATCCAGACAGCAATGATGACTGAGCAAAAGCCTTCTCATTACTGGAAAAAGGTAACTAACTGTTCCTTCTACTGCTGTTACCTGCGAGAGGTTTATGCTTCCAGATATGCCCTGCTGGAGAACAGTTTTTCAGTGGCAGATGTCACAGTTTTCAGTTGTGCAAGTGTCACAAACAGCACAACAAAGAGCCAACTGATGAACTTTAGTGACCTCTGTTCTTGTACATGGAACTCGGGGACAGCAGTCAAGTGCTGGAGGATCCTGACGACTCCCCCGGTGCTCCTCCTGCCTAACTGGCCCAAAAGACAAAATCTGCTTGACAGCATCAGCAAGTGTAAAAACTGTAAAGCATTTCATGTGCACAGCACTATCAGAATTAAAATGAACACAAAGTAAAAGACTGTGGCACTTAAAAAGGACAAGCATCATCAAAATGCTTTATTTAATGTTTAACACAGTAATCTAGACAACTGAAACAAACCTTTATTTTTCTAAAAATCTCTCTGCTTCTCGGCCTAAATGCATGCTGGCTTATTTTTATAAAGAAACCAATGAATCGAGCAGCTAGCACTGATCAGAAGCAATTTTTTTAATTAAAAGAAAAAAAAAGCCACAAAAAAAAAAAAGCCATAAAGCATCACATGGATTACTGGAATTATGTCCACAGGAGTATCTACGGAAGAGCCACTGATGTCATCTGTCCAGACTTCAGTAAGGCCTTTGACAAAGTACCCCACAACATCCTTCTGTCTACATTGGAAATATACGGATTTGATGGGCACAGCGTTCAATGAACAAAGAACGGGCTGCAGGATCGAGTCCACAGAGTGGGGCAGGTCAATGGCTCAATGTCTGGATGGAGATCAGTGATGACAGGTGTCCCATACGGGTCACTGCTGGGAATGATACTCTTCCAGTATCTTCATCAATGACATTGACAGAGGTTGAGTGCACCCTCAGCAAATTTGCTGATGACACCAAGCTGTGGGGTGCAGTCAACACATCAGAGAGACGGGATGCCATCCAGAGGGACCTAGACAGGCTTGAGCAGTGGGCCCAGGAGAACCTCATGAGGTTCAACAAATCCAAGTGCAAGATCTGACACCTGGGTCAAAGCAACCCTCACTACCAATACAAGCTGGAGGATGAAAGGACTGAGCACAGCCCTGCTGAAAAAGCCCTGGAGGTACTGGTGGACGTTAGCCAGCAGTGTGCCCTCACAGCCCAGAAAGCCAACCGTATCTCAGGCTGCATCAGAAAGTGTGGCCAGCAGGTCCTGCCTCTCTACTCTGAACTGAGGCCTCACCTGCAGTACTGCATCCAGACGTGGAGTTCTCTGTATAGGAAAGACATGGACCTGTTGGAGTGAGTCCAGAGGAGGGCCACAAAAATTAACCAAGGGATGGAACACCTCTCCTACAAGGACAGACTGAGAGAGCTGGGGCTGTTCAGCCTGAAAAAAGAGAAGGTTGCAAAGTGACCTGATAGGAGCCTTTCAGTATCTCAAGGGATCTACAGGAAAGAAGGGGACAGACTCTCTAGCAGAGTCTGTGGCGAGAGAACAAGGGGAAATGGCTTCAAACTCAAAGAGGGGAGATTTAAGTTGGACTTAAGGAAAAGGTCCTTTATAGTGAGGGTGGTGAGGCACTGGAATGCCTAGTGACATGGTTGATGCCCTGTCCCTGGAGACCTTGAAGGCAAGGTGGATCAAACCCTGAGCAACGTATTTTAGCTGTGCACGTCCCTGTTCATTGCAGGGAAGTTGGACTAGATGACCTTTAAAGGTCCCTTCCAACTCTAAGGATTTTACAATTTTATGATCTATTAGAATCTTAAATATGAAAAGGCTTAGCCCTGGCAGTGGTCTGGCCTTTTTGATTTTTAAAGAAAAGAGTTGGAGAGGTTATGTGTTCACCACTATCGCTCTAAACCTTGCCAGAGCCAACCTGGACCACAATGCACTCAACAGCAAGGGAAACGAGACTTCAGCAAGCAAAGGGTGAAATCCGCCGTACAGCAGCACCTCTCCTTGTGCAGTTAGCTGTCAAACACTGACTGTGAGGCAGACTGCTTTGTGCTCTGCTGTATGAAAGATTGTTGGTTCTGGCTGGAAGAAGCACTACTTGCTCGAGAAGCGCAGTCCCATGGAATGACTTTGGAGCAGGTGACTCCAAACTCACCCCTAGCTCAACACTCAGTAACTGCTAATACACCACCTCAAACTGGAACTAAATCAAATGCTGTCATACTGAAATCCTTCCACCTTTCTCATGGACTTTTTTGGGGACACTGGTATTTTTTTTCCATTTTGTGAGATTATTTAAAGTGTCACCTATCACAATTAACTTCTACTTAAAACAGCCTTAATAAATTAATTCGCTAGAAAACAGTCAACATTGTTCACAGCACCCAGCCTAAAAAGACATGCTGTTTCTAAGTGGATTTCACACCATCCCTATCTATAAAATATTTTAACAATAGAACAAAAAGAGAAGAATTTGAAATGTTTCCCAAATAAAATTCACCCTGGCAACCATTCAAACAGCATAAACATTTTGATACAACTTACAGAAACAACATTAGGTAATGTTTTATGATGCTCATTAAGCTGTCATGTTCTAAATCACAGCCAACATCAAGTGATTTCTTCCACTCCTGTACTATTTAAGTCTGGCAAATATGCACTGTATATGAAAGGTGTCAAGTAAAATTGCCACAGGATATACTGGAAATCCCTGCACCGGCTGCATACTCCAACAGAAAGAAAATGTCTTTTGATTCTATAGCCTGATAAGTTGCTGGAATTGCTGGAAGGCTACAGCAATCTCTGAAAATAAAGCTTCATTACACCTGCACGGAAGAGTGCACTTAGTCCATTTTGGAAGCTGATCCTTTCAGAAAATTGCTGAAAGCCATTGTGATTTCAGTGGGAATTGGTCGTTAACAGCACAGGTGCAGATCATGCAACAGGCAGTGTCAGCATAACACCTTCCCACATTTTCTGGTTCTTAAGAATTCCATCTGATAATGGCAGAAGCAGGTTGTAACAGCAACTTTTTTGCCATAGATTAAAGCGCTGCTCATTTGGAGACAACATAGAGACACGTTCCTCTTCAGGACTTCATTTCCTCTGTGAGTTAAAAGAAAGGAGCAAAAAAAAATCATGTTCTTCCTAGCTGAAAAGTTATTTTACACTGGCTTTCCTACAGACCCTTTCAGCCAATTGTAAAGTCTCTGCAGTGTTCACTGAATTCCTATATTGTTGGCATAAAAGTCAAATTTAATACAGCATTCACGTCAGTGTGTACCAGGAAAATATATATTTATTAGTTACAGTGTATATTTAATAAGTAAAGCACATATTAAATAAGATCCTGTAATCATAACAATAAGTATTCCTGTTATGTGAAGTAAATCCCACATAGCAACCCACCATTGGTATTTATAACCAAATGCATCCTTGCCTGACCCTGGTGACATTTCACCAGCAGTACCTTTGGTCTCCAAGCTGATACATGCTTCCAATCTCAAAACAACCAAGACTGATAAAATATGCTTTTTCAAACCCAAGAAAGGACTTTCCCAAAGAAGATGGAAAGAGGGAGAACAGCCAATGAAAAAGAAAATTCAAATGGGCTCAATTCAATTTAGATTTTGTATTACTACTCTTTGAAGATTTATTTTACTTAGTAGTTTATTATGGGATGGAGTATTCTGTTGTTGGTTTTGCTTCTTTTTGTTTTACTTTGTGTGTGGCGGGGTGGTTTTTGTTTTTGTTTTTAAGGATGAAGAAGAACTGACAGAAAAATATATTCAGGTTGCTACTTCAAATTTGCCAAGCTAAGGATATCATCTTTTCCCTTCACCAAGGACAGTCTTGAGGATGAAGTCCCTTGCCATGTGTCAGTAGAACTGCAGTCTTTCACTTGCACATCCCTAGAAATCCTAACCATAAGGCTGAGGACTGAACAGGTTAAGAGCAGTAGTTTTTCAGAGAATCAGAGAATCATGATGTTAGAAAAACCCACTGAGATCATGAACCAGAATGAGGAGAATCTCACATGGAATTTCACACGGTTTCAGTTTCTCAGTAACTTCCAGCACTTTCAAAAATCAAAGGACATTACATAAGTAAGCACACAGTACCAAAGAAAACAAAGAATGAAACAACCAAGAACGCACCAAAAGCACGTCCTCATTAAGACACCTCCTACTTAAATGGCAAGAGAAAGGGGTTTCCCTCATAAGAATTCTAAAGAGCTGCTAAATACCATAAGAATTCTAAAGATACATTTTGGTGGAGCTGCTAAATACTAAAAAGCCAATACTCAGAAGTACCAGAAGAGCCATGCTCACAAAACAGACGTCATAAAACCAGGATTATGAAATTCCACATTTGAATACTAAGTTTGATTCTCTTCTGTTAAATAGCTGGCCTTCAAGAAATTATCTATCTGTAGATTAGTATGTACTTCCTTCTCCTTGGCACAAACAGTAAACATTTTGGTAACAAATCAGTAAATATTCTTACTGATAACATGCCCGTAAGATACCGAGAGAAAGTCATTTTCATCAGCAAAGGCATTAACAGAAATAACAGCAACGGAGCCTTAAGGCAGCCACCAAAGGTATATAATCACATCACTAAATACAGACCTCAAATTCTACAGGGTTCCTTTCAACTTCTGGAAGAAGGTACTGTAGTACTGTTTTGACTCTTTTTCTGGTGATCAAAAACAGTTAATCCCTTCCAAAGGGAACAACTTCTTATTTTAAGGTGCATAAGCAGCAAAAGACATTAAGCATCTGCACTTACTAAAAGGCCAGCATATGAAAAGATCGTATTTGTTTTGTTAAGGTAAACTTTATACAGTAAATCAATGAGCCACTGCCTTTACTAATTACACAGATGGAAACAATAGTACAAGATATTTGTTTGCGTATTTTTTCTACTACATTTTAATAAGCAATGAGATCCAAACTCAGCAACATCTCAATAGCATTGATGGTACACATAGTTGACTTAGACAGCAATTTGCTGGGTTTATTTCTCATTCCAAACTACTTTTGCAAATTTCACATTACAAACCCACTCAGTAATAGACTGGAACAACTATGCTATATGACACAGCACCTTACAACAAGTTAACGACAAACTACAGAAGATTGCCTGCAATTGAGTTCTTTGATAAACCTCAATAAATTTTTTTAAGTTCCAATTACAGAAATATAATCAACTTCACAAAAGGGGTAAGATTTATTTAAATTATTACTTTTCTGATGCAAATATTTCTACTTAGAGGATTTGGTCCATACAGCATTTAAACGCTTATGAAAGCATCAACAAATTCAGGTTCTGGGACTGAAAGCGATGTGAAATGAAAGCTGGGGACGTAAGGGTGTACTGGGATTAACGCTGCTACTCCACTGACACCACATTCTTGGTGCTGGGGATGCTGCCTGTATTACTAGGTGAAGAACTGCCTTCAGTTCCAAAATGCGCAGACTCTACTGCCACTCCAAGGCAGGGGGAGGCACGACAGTTTGTAGGTCTACCTGCTTTGATCACTAGAACAGACAGGCAAATTATTATTAGCCTAGATCCTCTCAATGCCAGGTTTACACTCCTAGTGCTGAGCACCAGCATGCGCCAACAGGAAAGAAATCCAACATAAAGAGCAAGATGAAAGGAGTAAGAAACATCAGACCAAACACTTGCCCACCTGGGAGATTTTTTTAGAAAGATGTACCTCACTGAAATACATTTGTATCCACACACTGTCTCGGCATCTCAGTATTACAGAGCACCACTACAAAACAAGATGCTAACAACACATGAGGAAGCATGTGACAGAACACTGGTTAGTGACTTAAATCGATACAAGAAGTTCACTATCACAAACTTGTGCATAAAGATGTCATTATTTCTGATAAAGTTTTTCTTAAAAAAACCAATCACTTTAGAGCTGTTCGTCACAGGAAACGTACTTAATGTTTTAGACACAGTGGTCTTGCAGACTAATACAGATGCTTCTCCTCTCTCAAGGAAAAAATGAGGAAAAGAGATGGATCTAAATGTTTTAATGTTATAAATTTTAAAAAATGGTATTTTGCTTCCATATTAAAATCAAAGCAATAAAGCATCCTGGAAACAAACAGGCAAGATATCTTTAAATAATACATAATCATAAGGTGTTAAGAAAGCTTATAAATGTGACTTCCACAGATCCAACAGAATCTGTTGCTCACCTACTTTTCCAGTTTAACTACTGCCTTCCCAAGTGTACTTGCTATAGTTCAGGACAGCACACTGACTCCGATAATCTATTCAGAACTGCAATATCACAAGTAAATAACGTACAAGCTCCCCCGTGTATCATCTCACAT
This sequence comes from Tympanuchus pallidicinctus, assembly GCF_026119805.1. Classification (NCBI taxonomy): domain Eukaryota; kingdom Metazoa; phylum Chordata; class Aves; order Galliformes; family Phasianidae; genus Tympanuchus; species Tympanuchus pallidicinctus. The sequence goes on from NW_026294769.1 coordinate 48,453,073, forward strand.
ACATATATTTAGAAAAGACAGTTCCTGCCCACGGTTGCTTTCACTTGATACAGCATGAAAATTCCATATTCAGTAAATGGAGAAGCACGTCCATAAATAAAGCTTATTTTAAGAACTCAGATAGTAATGACTTCCCTGTTTCTCAGTGACTAAAGCCCCACTGGCCAAAAGGCGAAGCCAACTGCATCAGTGGGAATGGGACAATGAGAAAACTCCCTTCAGGGAGATTTGAAACAACAAAAAAAAGGAGTTTCTCAACTGCAGCTGCTGCAGAGTGACACAGAATTGTTCACTGCAGGGGAGTAGGACTAGACATCCTTCAGAGGTCCCTTCCAACTCTAAGTATTCGATTGCTCTAACTGAGGAGAACAAGACTCAATCAGTCTGCATTCTGTTCACATGTGCTATGCTGTCTCCTTAAAAATCACAGAGAGCAGAGGTTTCTCAAACACACACAGAAATACTGTTTATTTTACAAAAGTAATGGATTAGGCTTAAGGCCTTCACGATGAAAACCTGACTTTTCTTTTTACAGTACCACCTTCTTAAACTGACAAGATTTCCTTATCTGTAACTGAAGCACTGCTGTAACTAAGTTGTTCTGTGGCTTGATCAGAAATTGCAAGGATCTGTTATTTTCAAGAAACAAACTGAAGAGCACATTAACCGTGTTGAATCAAGCAGGAACAAAAGCAAAATCACACACAAACACAATGTCATTTTATCACAAAACTTATCAGTCCATTATCAATTTTGTGCCAGCATGCATTTCAGTTGAAGAAAAATTCTGTTACCTTGAATATACAAGTTATCACAAAATGTTAATGGCAATGTTAACAAATCACTCTAGAGCTGTAATTAGGGTTCTGCAAACAACCTACACCTTAAAGAAAACCAACTTCCTTTGGTCTTCATAAACAATGTAGATATCAGTAAAGCAAATTTACAAAAAATATATGAATACAACAGAATGACTCCTGAGCTACACAAATATTAATTCTGCACGAGGATTAAACTTGCCTAGTTTTAACCACATAATTCATACAAACCATGAAAGTCTAAGATCAAGTCCAATTACCTACTTGTTTGATATTCACCGATTTTAATCACTTACCATAATTTATTACTTACTTTCCATCTACTTCTGGTCTTTTGCAGACACAGTGAAACTTGCCACCAAAATCTATATAAAGGTCATCTTCTACAACATGGAATATTTGACCAATGGCGATTTTATCTTTGGCAGGTCCCATCTGAATCAAAGGTGAGCGTCTCAACATGGCTGCAAAGGATTCCGATTTCTCTGAAGAAACCTACAGATAAAGACAAGTATCATTTCACAAAAATACCATCTCCAGGAGGAAATAAATCGAACTCATAGAATAGAAAAAAGCTTCACTCACTAAATTACAAGTAAAGATTTCATGCCTCTGGTGCATTTTTATTAAGACACCTCGGGAGGCATCTGTTACATTTCTCCGACCCAAAATATTTCACATACTGAAGACCAAGTCTAAGACTACAACATATTCTACTACTGGTTGGGCAAGTTAACTCTAAAATGTATTCGCAAAATTAGCCCTGCAAAGAACATAGCCCGTATCTTTGTTACCTCCTTTGTGAAAACCAAAGCAGAGTTAGTACTCTGCAATCATTCATGCAACTATTTTTTAATGAACAGTACTTAAATCTTCATTTTAAAGAACAAAACCATTTTGACAAAACAGCAAAAGTAGAAAGCACACACAGGACTGATCTAAGACGTTAGAAAAATGAACCATCACTTTTCTCATTTTTTATTCTACAATCGCAAATAATATTTTGATTCAGCGACTAAATAAATATAATGCCAGTTATTTCCCACAGAGCTTTAGGAAAATGTGAGAACATACACCCTCCTGCTCTTCTACACTTCTGTTCTGCAGTCTGAGACTGATGGTCACGTGCTTCCCATGTCATCCTAGGCACACATACCCAGCTACATCAGAGTGAGGTCCTTCTCATACATTATTCATCTGATGTACTAAACACGACCACTGCTTAAGATTACTACCACTGAAAGGGAACACACATTGTGGAAGCAATCTGTATCTGAAATCCAGAAGGTGGATCAAAGGAAATCATTTTATTGGAGAGAAGAAATACTGCTGAACATTCTCATCGTGAGTTACTATTTCCAGTAAGATACTACAGTGACTAAAGATGTTCAGAACAGCTTATGAATGCGACAGGGATACATGGGCATATTCAGAATTTGTGGCCACTCAAAGCTCTGCTCAGTGGAGAGGAACTTGGGCCTGCAATTGCCCCAAAAGGTTGGATACCAGGAAAAATCTCTTCTCTGAAAGAGTGGTAACGAAATGCAACAGGCTGCCCAGGGGGTTGGTGGGGTCACCAACCTGGATGTGTTCAAGAAACGTGGAGATGTGGCATCGAGGGACGTGGTTAGTGGGCATGGTGGTGATGGGTTGATAGTTGGACTACATGATCTTAGAGGTCTTTTCCAACCTCAATGATTCTATCAATTCAGGACATGAAGTTTAACTAAATCACACCCCTCTCCCCACTGAGAAAAAAAGAGTAATCTAGAATTTGTAAACAAAGCATTATAATCTCTCTTTTGTAGTTACTAAGCCCTCAGAACAGAGGCTAGCCCTGACTGCTTCTCCCTGGCTTTCCATGGCACTGCAGTACAGAGCAGTGGGAAACAATCACAACATAGCGTGTAACACAACAGCAAAGGTAATGCACATCAGGAATTTTCTTCCTTCGCCACAGAATCACAGAATGGCTTGGGTTGGAAGGGACCTTAAAGATCACCTAGTTCCAACTGCCTGCCATGGGCAGCGTTACCAACCACCACCATCAGGCTGCAAGGTATTTAAATCACAGAATCAAAACCATGCCTTCCTGGAGCACAGACAAAACACACCTTGCATCTGCAAACATGTTATTTACCAAACACGACAGAATTGGGGGGCGGGGGAGGAGCAGGGATACTTTCCTCTGGCTGCTTCAAGCAAACACAAGAAAAGTCATCTACATTTCCTATGAACAGAGAAGAATGCCATCATTTTCAATTTACACATTTGAAAACTTTTACTCTCAAGGAAATCAAAACAAGCAACAGTTTGGAATTCCAGTTTTCCTGGAACGCGCAGTGTGCGCAGCTCAGACGCGATACAACCTCAGGAATTAAAAGCTAGAAATCTGACACCCCGCTCAGTTTGCTGCTTCAGAACATGGAACAGCTTAAATGTAGCATCCCGAGGACAAGGATCAAAGACGTGCCTTCCAACACACACATGCACACAGACAGAAACCAAGCTGCTGGTGATAGCAAACCACCAGCAGACAAGTAGGACTTCATACAGGAGTGCTACCATCATGTACGGTTTCAAGCATACGAATTTACAATGTAATCTAAAACCAAATACATAAAAATTAACTGCATAGGACACATTTGTAAGTGCTGCAAGAATAAATGCAAAACAGAGGAATTGAGAAAGTACTTACATGAGATGTATCATACAAATTGATGGAGCAGTGGTAACAATCAACATGCAATTTAATTCAACATAGAAGCCATAAGCTTGCATTCAAAGTGATCACCCCTTCAAAATGACTCTTTGGGCAAGAGATTACACATCAGTCCTCATACAGAAATTGGGAAATCTGCTTTAGGGGAAACTGCGGTACCAAAAAGTGCAAAATTCAAGTTTTCCCCTGATGTTCTCATTATAAAATCACTATAGAGTTTCAAAAATCACTCACTTGCCTTGGAATCCAACCGCTTGCCTCTCTGAAGTTATACAGTGATAAACCCTTCTCTATCATCTATTATCATTTGGGATCACAAATATTGCTTTCAAAGATGATGAATCACATCTTAGTTGCAGCTTGCCACTCAGCACCAAGCAATGCCAGCCGAGTACAACAAAACTCCCTATTTAACTACTTTGTCCATTGCCTGTGGCTCTTTTGCTGATTGTTTTAATCCCTCCTTTCCCAACTACTCCATTTCTCACTCTGTGCTCCTGAGTTCAGGGAAAATTATACCAGAAATGCTCACAGCAAAGGATTTTTTCTGGACATCCAGAAAGAGCAGCCAAGCGCCACACAGAAAAACAACTTTTCCAAGCAAAAATTAACATAGTCAAGAGGTAATGTATAGAATCTTAGAATATTATGGGTGGAAGGGATCCACAAGGATCATCAAGTCCAACTATTAGGAATCCTGTGTGCAGGAACTCAAAAATACATATAATTTAAATCCAGAATGGCAGTATACCTAATAATGAAGACAGAGACACAAACTCAGCTAGCAGAGATGCCAGCTCTTCAGAAGACTGTGTTTTCAGACAGATCATAGTCCCACATACTTCACCTGCTTTGAGACTAAACGTTTTACAAAAATCTCTCTAGGGTCCTTCAGAAATTCCTTTAAGTCTTGGTAATTTATAATAGAGCTCTTTTCCAAGCTGAGCAGTTCCAGCTCTCAGCCTTTCCTGTTTTAGGCTCTCTTGAGAACATCCATGTCTCTCCTGCACTGGGGAGCCCAGAACTGGACCCAGCAGGGTGCAGCCTCACCAGTGCTGCAGAAAGGATCACATCCCCCACCTGCTGGCAAACACTTAGCCCAATGCAGCCAGGCTACCACATGCCTTCCTGACAGCAATGGCACACAGCTGACTCATGTTCAACTCGGTGTCCACCGAGACCCCCAGGACCTTTTCTGCCAGCACTGACCCCTGGCACACACTGCTACATACTGACCTGCAACTAGGCTCGTGTCACTGATAAATCGCATTCACATCATTGCTGCTCCTTTCACACAATGGCACACTGTATGCAGTATCACAAAATCATAGGGGTTGGAAGGGACCTCTGGAGATCATGCAGTCCAACCCCCCTGCTAAAGCAGGTTCCCTATATTAGGTTGCACAAGAAAGCATCCAAGCAAGTTCTGAATATCTCCAGAGGAGATTCTAGTTAATAACATCGTTCTATCTCCCTGCCAGGAAAAAACAGACCCAAAGCTCTCCTCCCCCACGCAAACTCGCCTGGGAAATAATCTCTGTACACAACACACAAGTGCTGTCTTTATACACTGATAGATGTACTGGTTCCTTCCTAGAACATAAAGTCAGAGAGACCCGATTTAGCTCACGTACCAAGAATTCAGTTGTCATTCTTCACTGTGGAGTTTTCCAAGAAAATAATGCAATCTACTTCAATGGTATCACTGATCTGCAAGTGCACAGTTTTCTTCATCCTGCTCCCCGGAGAGGAACTTCTCAGGAGCATGAAGATCTAATTCCAGTATACAGGAATCATGGAAAGACTCCATTGAATCATCCCATCACGAATATGGCTGGGAATGGCCTACAGACAGACAACAAGCTAAAATACAGCACTTATTCCCAGTTCTTTGCATAATCTAAAGGAGCTTTCATTAGGAAGGAACTTGCCTCAAATTTTTAAAGAGATTTAATGGCATTTTGAGGAGTACCTTCCTCCATGATTTCTAAATCTCCTTACCTGCAATCCCCACAACGGGGCTACAAAAAACAGCGAGACAGTAAAACAGTGCTCTTCTCTGATTCTTACTGAGCATTACTGAGCTGGGATACATACAATGAATTGATCACTCATCTAGTTACAAAAGTTGGAGACCACAAAAAAGTCAGAAGCACAAAACAAAACATTCTTTCCAAGAACCTGAAGTGCAAAGACTTTCTTCCCCTTAAGAGCCTGTTTGATTTTTGCCTTTTCCTTGCCTACTTGATTTGTCTTTTAATTTTCTAGGTTTGAAAGTTATTCATAAATATTTGGATGCCTTCCACTCTCTCTGTACATAGTTTAATAATAATAATAATAATAATAATGCAGCTTTTTCAATAACAAAATATTCTGCAAGGTTATAAATACTAGCCGGAAAGCTTAAGAAGTCAATAGATTTAAAGCAGATTTAAACCCCAACAAGGTCCAAATGAAAGGAGTTACTCCAATGGAGGAAAGTAGCATACAGATTCTGGAACAAAGCCTATGACCACACAAGCAGGGTGGTCCTATCCCACCCACTGCACAAGACATCTTTCAAACTCCAGCTACGTGTTTTGTGTCTGCTTGCAAAGACAAGCAGCCCGCATGTTGGAATGCTAGAGATATGGATGAAACATGGAGAAGTGAGATGGGAGATTGGTAATCAGAGGGCTACAGCTAGGGGGGTGAAGACAGCAGCAGCAAGCAGCATGCAAAGATTGCAGTCTTCTATTCAACTGTGAAATCTGTCTCCTCAGCACTGCCACCCATAGCTAGAAAGGTTTTTACATCCCAGCTTAAAGTAATAAAATGAAAAAACTGATGTGGAATAACAAGTTGGTACAATGCCACATAGCTAAAGGAAAATGGCTGTGAGATGCCCAAACCTGACTGGAAAAGGTCCTGAGCGATCTGACCCAAGGTTGTGTTGGTTGGAGCTATGGGTCTGAACCAAAGACCTTGTTCAACATGCATTATTTTATTTAATGAATAGAGAAGACTGAGATCCTGCTATAAAGAATATTAAAATTCATTAAGCCTTCACCTGACCATATACGTACATTGATAAGGCCCTTATTTCGACCAGCAACCTAAAAAGACTCATGGCTCTCTACTGGCCTACCAGACTTTTCTTTTCCATACACTGTAACTACTAAGAGTGCGCAGTGTTAACTGGATATAAGCCTAAATACCAGGAGTTTTTAAGAAGTTGTTGTAGCCTCAGTAAGGTAACGGCTCCCAGTGATTCACAGCTTGGTTTTGAATTCCTCTCCAGTGCTCTTTGGCTATTTTTAAATCTAATTCCACTTTTTGCTAAAACATCCTTTTGAAATCAATTCTACGCTGTAAGCAAAGTACAACTAAAAACTCATCGAAAAACTGAAAAATTAGTAAGGAAAATATTTAAATGTTACCCAGCATTTTAAAAAACTTCATGGACAAAGCAGATGTGAAACTATGCACAATATAAAAAAAAATTATTCTTCACACAGCTCTGCACAAAGCAAAGTAGGTCACAAGTGTGAGCTGTAAGCGTGCAAGTAATTTTATACAACTGCCAGCAAAATTCAGCTCATAAAGTTCATGAGCAGCTGAATGGGATTCAAAGCTCAACGAAATCCCATCGATAGCATACAGTAATAATCAAAGACAGCACAAACTCAAGAGTTTACTCTTTGTGTTTCGCAACACTGTGTGTTTTGCAACGTTCCCACTGTAACAGAGCTGTTTTCCTCCTTATTAATGGCCAGAGGTTTTGTCCTATCTAAGAAAACAAAACTTAAAAAACTGAAACAATTGAAGTTCAGACTGCTTGCCAACAGATTGAACTCACAGTCCAAATTGGACCACCACAAAGACAAGGAAGATCTCTTCAGTTTCCCCACAACGAGAGACTTTTCCATTTTATTCCATGAAAACAGATAATGGTGAGAAGCTAGCATATCATTCTTGCTAATAAAGGGTTTTGAAAATTAACTACCATAGAAAAACTGAAACAAAAGCAAGATTTGTGTTATTTAATAAAGCTACTGAAGGAAAACGGTCCAAAGAGAAAGCATAAAAGAAGGACCCGTGATTCAAAGCAGAAATAAAAGCTGTGATTCAGGGAAAAATCTATGATTAATGACTGTAAAGTCACAAAGGACGGCTCTAAAAGCAATCAAGGAGAAAACTGGAAACTTCCCTGGTAGAAAGCAAGAAGACATTAACAATAAGATTCGTACAATTTCCTTTCCTTGCAAAGACTTTCTATGCCCAGACTCTGTAAACACAAGAGTTGTACCCCATCTCACACCATGATGATCTGAAAACTTCAGGGGAAGCATTTTAGCTGCAGGGAATGCAATGTATTCTAGCATTCATCATTTCAAATCTGCAGCCCAGCACAAGGAATAACAGAAAGCTCTATCTGGGATCACAACGGAGCAGATGCCAAACATTTATCTTCCCAGCTTTAAAGTCTCCTTTGCTCTTCTGCACATCATGTTCTGAAGACAAAGGGATTTGGACAGTAAGGGAACAGCATCATTTCTAAAGGCACAAACAAACAAAAGCAGAGAAATTCCAGCAGTAACACATCCATAAATTTCTATCCAAACCTGAGTAATGATGCAAATTTCAACCTCAGTGATAGCCAAAAAAACAAACCATCCAGCTCTAGATCCAATATAAGTAGTGTCTACAGCCATGTCTTCAAAGGAAATTTGGGGGGAAAAAAGGAAAAAAAAAAAAAAAAAAAAAATTAGAAGGGAGAAGAAAATACCTTTTTTTTTCATTAACATAAGGTGATATATCAACAAGAGAACCATGGAGTGGTTTGGGTCAGAATCGATGACTGAAAAAGGCAAAAAGCTCTTTTACCTACAATAGGATAAAGGAAATTGACTGCTATGCTTCCATTCTTATCTTTATTAAATCTTAATTAACGTTCAAAAACTCACATATTTATTTTAACTGTCCAGAGGTATTTCCCATCAGAACCTTAAAATTAAACGCATCCCCAAAGAATCACCAAAAAGCAAAACACACTTTTTCAGTCGTTCCAACCAAAAGAGGAACATCCATACATTTTCCCCAGTACAAAGCAGAAATGTGGTTTCAGTTTAGAAAGCAAAATAAACAAACCTCTTCAGCCAAAAAGGCTGGAAGTAAAACTGAAATTAAACACTTCGGCATCCCTTGTGAAAAGCAGTGACTAAGTGTGCTGGCAAAGCATCATTTACATTTCACTGAAGATATTAGAATTTTTGGCAACTAATTCACTGTGCAAGCCCAATGATTTGTAAGGCACTCTCCTGAAAATCTTGCCCCCTTTTTTTTTTCAGTAGTGCAGATGGAGTGTGAAGCAGCACAGCTATGGCCCAGGTATCTGCATAACCTCCAGGACCACGAAGGTAAATGCTGGCAGTGACTTGCCAATGCACCACAAGTGCCAACGCTCCCATGGCGCCTGCAGCACAGGAACTGAAGTGCCTGAGGAAAAGACCCCCACCCTGAGGGCACTCTGAGAAAGCAACGCCTCTCTGTACCACTTGTGGGCAGCTTGGGCAAAACCTTCCGACACTGTTTTAAACCTCTGTTGTAAGCCAGGGGACTCAACTCTGCTTTCACTGATCCATCGGCAGTTGGCTCAGCTATGGGCTCTGGAAAGTGAAGTGAATCTTATTTTTTCAATTAATACTTTTAAAAGCCCTGTTAGAAATCCCACACGGATATCTACGTGGATATCCAACACCAAAAGAAACACTGGAACAGAATCTCTGATGTTGCCTTCTTACATGCATGTTTTATGGTTGACAACTTGAAGGGAAAAAAAAAGTCTACGATTCTATGGCTGAAAATGCAGTACTTTATGTGAAGGTCAGACTAGACAGCTACAACGACCCTCTGCAGCCTAAAACTCAGTTGTTTAATCTTCAGTTACCTAAGTACCTATACAGTGTCAATAACACAGATACCACTTCTCCCTATGCTGTATGCAAGCAGTGACATTTCCAGACACGTAACTCCAAGAAAGATCTTAAGAGCTGAGCCAATTCACTGACTTCCACCTGGGAAGAGTTGGTACTAAGAAGGAGGCCAGTACACAACAGAATCCACAAAGCTAATGTGAACTGCACGCTGTAACTGATTTTCACTGAAAAATCTTCATTTTGTGCCCATTTTGTAAGAACCAAACCTCAGTTACATTAAGAATAGGACTTCCATATTTTGCAATAATATCCTAAAAGAACTAAAAAAGGTCACAAATGTTGTAAGAGACAAGAATGACTGCTGTCATACTTGCCATGAGGCACTGAAAAATGATGCTTGAAACTTATTAAACACACATTTTCCAAGCCAACTCCTACACTGGTTTTTGGTTTTTTTTTTTTTAAGTGTTTTTAAATTATATATTGGTTAGCAATTGAGAAAGGATTAGTCTTGTATTTTAAAAATAATGAAGGATTCACCATACAGTATTTGAAAGCGAATGACGTTCATACTTCAAGTTCAGTCTCTGCCTTGCTCTTAACTTTCCACCAAGCTCCGTATTTTGGCACTTGTTACAGTGCTGACTGAAGAATGGCATTTTATTTCTGCATGCAGAATAACTTCTAATTAGAATTGTTTCAGCTGTGCAGACAGCATTATATTTGTATGTTGCAATTGTATATATATAGTCCTCACAATAATGAGCAACATAATATTCTCAAGTAAGCGTGTTCTAAAGAGATGCAAATAACACTTACGCAAATACACGTAGCACTTAACCACGACAGCATCGTGGTGGAAACTACCCTTCCATATCTTCTAATTACATTTTTCAGCTAGGATCAAGCAGAACTTAAAAAAAAATAAAATAAAAAAGATCACAGGAATATTATTTATAAGCTGTGCGGAGTTCAGGTTTTCCTGAATTGCACTTTAAATATCACAACCTCTGAGCTGCACAGAAAACTCTTCACAGCGCTGTTAAGGCTTTCCAAAGCTTCTACCTGTTTCTACATATTTCTACATATTTCTACAACTCATCATCTAGATGCAGGATGAGAACAGTTCTTTAAACTTACAAAAGAGCACGTATTTTGGAAGATGACTTGTCACCAATGGATTACTACACACAGCTAAATCACAGGATCACAGAATGGCCAGGGTTGGAAGGGACCTCAAGGATCATGATGCTCCAACCCCCCTGCCACATGCAGGGCCACCAACATCCCCATTTAATACTAGACCAGGCTGCCCAGGGCCCCATCCAACCTGCCCTTGAACATCTCCAGGGACGGGGCATCCACAACCTCTCTGGGCAGCCTGTTCCAGCATCTCACCACTCTCTCTGTAAAGAACTTCTCCCTGACATCCAACCTAAATCTTCCCTCCCGCAACTTAAAACCATTTCCCCTTGTCCTTCTAATATCTATTCTTTCAAAGAGTTGATTTCCCTGTTTGTAGGTTCCTTTAGGTACTGAAAGGCTGCAATGAAGTCACTCCACAGCTTTCTCTTCTCCGCAATCAAAATCAAATGTAGGAACAAATGTAGGAAATCAAACCAAATGTAGGAATGCTGTTCATACAACAAATGTAATTTGTTTTTCTTTCAGAATTTACAGACTGCCCCTGCATGCCTTATAACACATACTGCACTACCTTAGTAAATCTAAAACCAGGTGAATTCTGACTCAGCTACACGTAAATCTGCCCCTTACTAACGTTATATAAACTATACTCTGTTTTGTTGGAGTTTGGATTTTATGTTATATAAATTGTCTCTGTATCTCTCCTGTGACTTTAAGCAGCCATGGTTAGGACGATCAGCACAGAACCACAGAGCACATCTGGAGTGGGGAAAACCATCACAGCTGTGTCACAAGGAATTAAGCACCTGTAGCTGTTTCTGGCCCCTTTCTGAAACTTCTTGTGATGTAAATTCAATGTCCATTTGAAACTGAGAGCGGTGAGGTTACATTGCTAATGCATTTGAATGCTACCAAAATCACTAAGGGTTACCTTCGCCCTCCCCCTCCCCAGATCCTATACGTTTGCAACCTGCTGCACTGGCTGACTCAATACCAACTTTCGTTGTCATAAAATGAAGGTTCTCAAGGTATTTTCAAATCTTCATTAGATACACTTGGCAGAAACTGGAAAATAAGAATTGTTTAAAATGCAACCCTTACTACTTTTTGAGATACATGAAAAGAGATGGGGAAAAAAAAAAAAAGAACCAGGAGTTGCAAAGAGTTCCTAAACAAGATCAGCTCTCAAAAGTGGGATTCCCACCCCACCTGCATGCTGAGCACAACAGGACTCACAGCAGGCACGATACCCAAAACATTCAGCTCTTCAGTTTAGTTCTGAAGAGAAATCATCTCATCTCTACACACCAGGGCAATCTCTAGCCCAGGGTGAGCCTATTCCTTGGATCCATGGATCCCCAAAAGGGAACCATCCCTGCTGATTGCTGGGAAGGATTTCAATTCCTGTCTAACCCTCAAGCTATCTAAAACTATTTGTTAAGACTGAAAGCGACCTCCAGCCACAAAGAGGTTATAGGTGCCCCATGAAACACTACAATTAAGTGAAAAATGTGCTACGTATTCTAGTTCTCAAGGAACTGCAACCTCAGTAGAACCATCTTCTGACTGATATCTCAGGTAGAAAGACAGATCAAGAAAACCAGTCCATATTGATCAGTACACTATAAATTACGTTATTATTATTATTCAAAACATCCAGTGTTACACATTAGTTTTAATCCAGATGCTGCTTAAGCAACACAGATATGTATTCTTCATGAAGAATATATAAGTACCTTTGTAACAGAGTGATACACTCCTTCAAAACTACTGCTTTTGTGTCTTGGTTTTTAACCTCTCCCCTGAAATACAAGCACCTATGACAGTTCTTTCTATCACCTACTAAAACACTTTTTATCATCCTTCTTCTCTTTATGACCAATGATACTTCATTTCTGAAGACAGTAACAAAAATTTAAGAACCTGAAATTCCTGAACATGTGACTTGCAAAACAAATGTGAAACTAGAAGGGTTGCTCGGAAAGTAATGCTTCCTATTTTATTCTGCTGGTCCAACACCGCAGAGGTGGATGTTGGTGGTATGGCAGCAGAGGTTGAACCTTCCCAACAATATTCCATTACATGCTGTTACTGTGCAATAGATGGCAGCACAGGGGCACTCTAACACAATGGTGTCTGACATGGAAATGAGTATGAAACAAAGAGCTGTCATTTAACTCCCTCACATGGAAAAAAAATGGCATCCATTTACATTCATGACGCTTGCCGAATGGTTATGGAGACCAAAACAGTAGCTGTGAGCACAGTGAGGCAGTGAGTGCTGCATTTCAACACTAACACAGATTTTATGAGTGCAGAACGCAGGCTCTTCTTCATCACTAGTGAAAACACACGGCTAATGGTGGGACTGTGTTGAAAAAGAGTGCTATGTAGCTGAGAATTTCCTCTATCACATAGTCATTATCATGCTCTTTGTATCTACTGTAGGTTAAATGGAAGTAAAAAGGAGGCATTACTTTCAGAACTACCCACAGATATACATTTTTGAAGGAATAATTTCTTATCTATTCAGGAAATCAGCTGTGATTATTGAGTGATACCAACCCACTGAAAAGTCACCACTTTGTAGATCTCTGTTACTTTTCTTTTGCAGAGATGGAAAATCACTATGAAATTTATTCTGTGGTCTGCAGACCAAACTACATATTTTTCACACAACTGCAAGTTCTTAGGCATACACATTATTAAATATGATAGCCCCTAAGGTTACAAAGTGAACATTATGATCACTGAAGTGAAAATCGAATTATAACACCTTCACAACAAGGATCATAGAATGGCCTGGGCTGAAAAGGACCACAATGATCATCTAGTTTCAACCCCCCTGCTATGTGCGGGGTCACCAACCACCAGACCAGGCTGCCCAGAGCCACATCCAGCCTGGCCTTGAATGCCTCCAGGGATGGGGCATCCACAACCTCCATGGGCAACCTGTTCCAGTGTGTCACCACTCTTAATACACTTGGTTCTCTTCTCTAATACAGTTGGTTCTCTTTAATATCCACATAAAGAATTTAACTACAAAGAAAAGACACGACGGACATGCTAAGCTGCTGCATGAGAGCTGTGGTTTTGAGAAGCGCTATGCCGAGGTGAAGGCAACCACAATAAAGACTGAACGCTGAGAGGTAGAAATTCAGAAAGGCAGGGCAGTCTCTGAGCAAAGCCCGTCCCTTCAAGGCGAGCTTTAAAAAAAAAAAAGGAACAAACGGCAAAACGTGGCCACATTCGCCGCTAACGAAGGCGCTCCCCACACAGCCGGCGCTGCACGCAGCCCGAGGGCGGCTCCACAGCTCCGCGCAGCGCGGCCCCCCCCTGCCGGCAGCACCGTCCGCCCGGTCCGCGCTGGGTGGGGATGGGTTCATGGCGGGTTAATGGTTGCACTGGATCATCTTTGAGGTCTTCCCAACCTCAATGATTCTGCGGCTCAGTAGCTACACGCGTAACCCCTGTTCTGAGAAAATGCCGGCAGGGACGCAGAGAGCCTTACAGCTGCGGAGCAAACGGCGCCGCCGCTACGGAAGGGGACCGAGCGCGCCTTGCATGGAGAAGGGCGGCGTCAGCGCGGCACAGGCGGCAGCAGAACCCCGCCCCGCCATCGGGAGCCCCGCCCCGCCCCACGGCGCCCTCACCTGTCGGGGTTCCGTCGCCGCGGTGCCCCCCGGCCCCTTTCGCGGCTGCTGCCGGAGCGACGCGGCGGCCGACGGCTCCTTAGGCGGGAGACCGCTGCACCGCCTCGCTGCCGTCTGCAGCCGCCATCGGGCGACCAGCCGCGCGGCGGCCCGGCTGCAGCCCGGCGCCGCCATGTTGTCCTGCGTGGTGGGCGGGGCGCGAACTCTGACCCCGCCGGGCGCGTGCGCGCAGGACCCGACTGAGGCGGACAGCCCGCCATCTTAGCAGGGAAGGAGAGATGGAACTGCACGGCCCGGCCGGCCGCGGCGCTCGCGCCCGTCGAGGAGAATCCGGGGCGGTCCGCGCGGCCCCCGGGCCTGCTCCGCACCACGCGTGGCGGGCCTGGCCGAGGAGGGATCCAGCGGCCCCTGCCGGACGTGGCGCTTCGAGCTCCGCTGCTCAGAGGAGCAGCCTTGTGACACAGCCTGAGAACACCGCGCTGCACAGACACTGCATGGCTCACACATGGGTTTTATTGAACTTCGGACATGTAATTGAGCATATATACACTGCAGCTGGCGTGCTAATAAAGGCGTGGGGAACCTTTTTTCTTCTATACATCTGCAGCAGTTGAAGGAGCACAGATCAAACACCACCATTTCAAAGCTTGGTTCCAGTTCTAAGTGTGGCGATAAAAACATTTGCCAATAATTGTGATCTTACCCACATCTTGTGTCAGAAACTGAAAACAGAATCTGAAGAGAACAAGGGCACAAAGCAACAAGCAGGAGAGCAGCCCTGGAAGGAGAGCTGTGCTGCAGCACAACGCTGGGCACTGCTTTTAGGCGTTAACAAGAGCAGGACGCTACAGGTCCTTCACAGCTACAGAAAAAAAAAAACACAAACAAACAGATTTTACCAATGGCCGGGCTACAGGGAAAACAACATCAGCACTTGAAAACAATTTGATGCCTAACAGAACAACTTTCACCCCAAGCTCATCCTCACATTTTTGTAGGTGTAAATGGGAGACCACTCTGTGAATTAAGATAATTCACAACTGATCAAAAGTTCAGAACAGTACATCTTCCCCATTATTTAGGACAAAATGCAATGTTGACAGCATCATCATAGCTGAACTGAACCAGCACTAATAGGCAACTTGCTTCTAATAGTCAGAGCCTTCCTAGTTGGATAACTCGTGGACAAATCTTAAGCCTGCTGAAGGCCTTTCTTTAAACTGGGAGTGCCCCTCTAAGTCCAGTGTCC
The DNA here is from genome assembly GCF_026119805.1 of Tympanuchus pallidicinctus. NCBI lineage: Eukaryota > Metazoa > Chordata > Aves > Galliformes > Phasianidae > Tympanuchus > Tympanuchus pallidicinctus. Next base: position 48,468,579 of record NW_026294769.1, read on the forward strand.
CATGCAGGCAACACTTAACTGAAATAATGACAAGGGAGTGAAGTAGCAAGGTTCAGTTTGGCAGCAGCATAGATTCAAAATGGCTAAATTGAACAGTAGTTACAGATTCAGAAAGAATTATGTATCCACATGTATGTACAGTATAATTAACTTCTTCAAATAGTTTTTCATTGCTATATTTTTTAAGGTTGCCTTCAAATAAGGGATAAGTCCTTTAAATGCTTGAAAGGCATAAAAATTCCCCTCCCCACACAAAACCCCAAACAACCAACATATTTTAGTTTCAAAAATAATCTGAACCCACAACAAGCTTGTTATCAGTTAATCTGGTAAAACAACTACGTGCTAAATAAAAGCACATCTGGTGGAAAGAGCACAAAGAATGTTACAAGTGTGCTTGGTTCTTGCTTGCAGCAACTGGCAGTGGGGAGCAGGATAGAGGCAGGAATCTCAGTGGGTCTCCTCCTGTGTCTCTTCTGCAATCGTTTCTGTGGCACTGGCATTGGCAGCTGAGTTCAGAACTTCTCCAAAGTCTCCGCTGGCAGGTTTGCTTCCTCCAACTTTAGACTGAAGCATAATAAAGACCCTCAATGTAAAACTGCAGTTATTTGGCATGCCAGTTAGCTGCACCTCTGCACAAAGCAGCTTAATAACCCTCCTCAGCTCAGCTTTTCCAGAACTGAGCTACATCCAAATAAACTTCAGATTTTTTAGACAACACCTTAAGAATCATAAGCATGCTTCAAGATACAAAAAGCATGAAACAGCCCAAATTCCAAGGAATCCAGGCATGCAGCCTTTCAGGCCATTTATGTTTTAAAAGATTCAGAGATGAAACTAGTTGCTGTATGCTCTGTATGGATCTCAAATGGTTTTCAGTTGAGGCTGAGAGCACATCTTGAGTTCCACAGTGAAACCTGGCAGCTATGATGCTTTCACAAGGCAACACATTTACCTCTTTATTTCTCTCTGCAGTATGTATTGTGTGCTATTGTGTGAGTTTAGCTTGCTAGACAGTCATCAGAGCTGCATGCTATTGTTTGCATGCTTCTCATCTAACCCAGTGTGCCCAAAAAAGTAAAATCTAATTACTGGTACTAATTGTTTTTAAAAGCTGAGCTTGCTTTTTTGTTTCCTTGTTTAATTTGAAGAAGCTACTAATAGCCAAGTCAATTTATTTTTACAAACGCTGTCTGCAAATTTAAGATACAAACATCTTGCACATTTTATGTCAGAATCAAGACAAGCATCCCAAGCTGTACTATATATTTTCAATATATAATACTAGGTATGTTATACTAGCTGTTTGTGGAGGTTAGATACGTGTTAAACAATCTAGTTAAGGCATTTTCCTGGTCTGTTTTCTTCTCCTCAAATCATTAGGCCGAGAAACTATTTCCACTGTACTTAAAAAGGCATCACCTGAACACCTTTGACAATTTACCAGTACCTTTAAAATTGGAACAAAAAAGTTACCCAGAGCTCACAAAGGTCTTTGCTCCACATTCACAGCTCCACAATCACCAAGTAATGCTTACCTTTAAGGTTTCAACTTTCTCCTCAAAAGATTTGAAAGTAGGAGAATTTCTAGGAGACAAAAAGGAACCACAGAATTAAAAACATATCTAGTCAACGTATAAGTATCAGAAAACAAGCAAACAGTGGCTTTTTCCAATGTCAACATGCATTTTGTTTGGGGCTTTTTCCTTGTTTTTAAGAAAAGCCCAAAATACCTACTTACACTACAAAACTAAAATTCAACAACACTCAAGCAGAGCTCATTTATATCATTGCAATTAACAATTGCCAGTCTCAACACTAGGTTCTTGTATCACAACGTGGAAGGGAAAACAAGCAATTTTTCAGATTTAGCTTATTTATTTTATTTAGCTTATTTTTAGCTTATTTTTCCCAATGAATTTCAGCAGTTTTCTGGCTTATGGGTTAGAAGACTTTGTCATCCTAAATAAAGATTGGCTGTCAGATTTTTTTTTTTTTGCTTGTTCTAGGAAAATAATTTAACAGGCTGTGTGTTTAATTAACAGACCAGTTCACAACAGCATTTTCTGCTAATGTAAATTTACGGGAGACTCCTCTTGCCTTTTAATTGCTAGAGACAGCTTGATTCTAAATGCACAAGAGCAGGACAGCTTATGATGTTCAATATAGAGGTTCAGTGTACTGTTATTACTAGGATCAAAGGAGTGCCTTAATACTCCAATTAGCTGTCAATGCTGCTTGCAGATTTGTACAATAGCTTGCACAGCTTTCTGCCTCATGCAGAGTGGAAAATGCTTGCCTTCACTGGACCAAGACTGAAAACTGGAAGCAGACAAAATAAAGTTAAAAATGAAAAAAACTTCCAAAAAGAAGCTTCCCTTTACCCCCTTTGCTTGGTGGCTGTGTATGCCAGCCATGCCTGGATGCACTCTGTGATTTGAGAAAGTGCACAGGTATTCATAAATGGATTCTCTCAGGAGATGAAGGAACAGTGTGAAGCAACAAGAGGCAAGCACTGAAGTGAGCTAGGCACTTTTTGTGAAACATTATTTTCTACTCACTGTCACAGACAGTTCTAAAACAGACACCAAGCAACTGTCTTTTAAACTTGCACAATATTGCATGTCTAACAAGAAGGTGAAAGTTGTTATAGCTCTCCAAACAGCAGGAAAGCACAGTTAGTCACATTCCAGGTGTGCAATACCATCACTGTTAAGCAGAAATAAAAACAAATTTCATCCTACACATTAGTATACGAAATCCAGTATTTTATCTGTTAAATTCCATTTTGATTCCACGCTTGACAATAAATAAACCCAACAGCTGTTTTATGCATACATTACCTCATAATAGGCATGCTAATTGAATGTTGTATGGAGCGTATACTAAATTGCCAGCATTAAGGAAAAAAAGAAAGCAAGAAGTTAGTTGAAATGACAGAGGAAAAACTGGCTTAGAAAGATGACTTTTGGACACCACCTTTGGTAAACAGTCCATCACATCAAATGTTTGGTTTTGCTTTTTTAAGTTGCTTAGCCATGCACGCACACACACACAAGTACAAAAGAGCAAAAGCTGCAACAATTCTTTCCTTTCTAAAAATATTCAAGTGCCATGCTTGTTAGTAAGTGTGTGTTGTTTTTTTTTAAGCTGCAGTCTGTCTACCTGTTAAGTCTTCAAGCAATGAGACATGCTGCATTTACAGTTCTGATGATATCAAATACAAGGCAAACACTCAACAGCTATCAGTCAAGTCCTCCTGCTCCAAGGATTAGTCTGACAGTCAGAGTTCCCACTTCACTACAACACAGAAGTTTCATACTCATCAATATAAAATCAACTATTAGGAGAGAGCAGTTCCATCCACCTATATTCAAGATCAGCTTCTGGGTAGGGACAAGGGGGAAAGTTCTAGCTCCAATGCTGTTCTGAAACTCATGAAAATTCCTGTAAGCTGCCCACACTGCCATTCTGTAACTGTTTGTCTACTGACAACATGTACCTATTCCTATAAAATGACTGCAGTTGTATTATGGAGCTCCCAGGTAACTTCTAAGACCAACAGTTTCATGCGCTGAAAAATCAGTATTTACTCTTCAGACAAACTAGCCTTACATATTAAATGTTTGTCAAATATCACAGCAGCAAGTTAGAAAAACCTGTTTTTCACAGTAATTCAGGATGTTGAATCTTGGCTGGGCTTTATGGCATCTTTCAAGAGAATCTGTTTCAAGCAATTGCCAGGGTGCGGTGCAGCAACTAAAATCCTCACAGGATTCACCTTCAGAAGCCAAAGTAGTATCGCAGCACAATGGGAAGTACATTCACAGATGCCAAAGGGCTCCATGTTCATTGCACAGGAAGGTATCAGAGGCTCATTGAAACAACAGTGATAGAAAGAAAAAACACACACAAACAAATTGCCTTAAGGTTGGGATCCCTTAAGGCAGATGCACATCTGAAGGATTTTGTGGGTGCAGAGTACTGGGAAACAGATTCACAGAGGCTGGATGCTGTCCCACCACATCAGCCATATGAGCCACGTTTCATCCCCTTACCCTAAAGCCCTTTTCTGCTGTTTCTCATCTTCACTGGTGTTTTGAGTTGAGCCAAGTTTTTTCAGAGCGCACAAAGATGACAAGCTTCACGAGCACCATCTGCATTCTTTGCTCTTTGACTCAGATTACTGACATTCTGGTTTTGCTGCTCTTGCCAAGTTTCAGCATAGAAGTAGGTTGATGTTACCTAAATCTTCATGCAGTCACGCTGAGCCACTTCCACTTACCCTGCAAGAAGTGCCTCTCTAATTGAGAAGTTAAAGACTAAAGAGGGTGAAAATTACCTCTGTTTCTCCACATTTACAATCTGCTTGCACAGAAAAGCAGCAAGCTGTGTTATACTGCTTATCTTTTAACGGCTACCTAGAGAACTTTAGCTCAGTCCCACAGAGATCTTTTAATGGAAGAACTATTCACATCCCGAAAAGTTAACTTGTTATGCAATATATTTCACAAAACATCCTCAATATGTGTAAAGTATAACCAGAATAGATGGTTTTTGCACAGAATCATCCGGTTTGCAAGAGAACTGGATTAGATAAGTGAAGTTTATCCTTAACATCAAATCATTTATTCAACTAGCGCAAAGAAGCAAGACAAAATATTGAAGAACTTTACAAAGACAAGTCCTTTTTTCTTTTCCCAAGTGACAGAGTACCACAAAGCACTCAACCAGTCCAAGAAGTAGGATGGTTTGAAGACTAGAAGCCCTTTTTATAACACCCATCATCAAGTCCCTATAGTAACAAAAAAGGTATAGTAAGTTGCTCTCTAGTTTTCCATACACTTTTGTACACTTTGTACTTTAGAAATGATTATTTTTACAGTCACTACACTGTACAGTACATTTTGAAAATGCACAGGGAGATGTGTCAGTGTCCCTCCCTAGAAAACAAAAGCACTGGTTATTTCCTTTGTTAATAGTTGGGTTTCCAGTTGATATGCTGATAAATTGCGACATTTAGAAGTCCATGATCATATACTGTTCCCAAAGCAAGCAAAGGAAATTATTCTAAGACCTGCAAACAGGGTAAAGATGAGTATTTCTGCTCCACAGTATGGATGCAGCAGAGTTACGATTGCTCAGGAAGCTTACTAGGACCTGCAATCCTGGTACTACTGCTATTTTGCCTATAATGCTCATGCTGCCTTTACAAGATGTCCAGTTAATCAAGATACTCATATCAAGAAGAATAAAGGTATTAAGAAAAACCTAAGAAGGTACAGAGTTTTCAATTCCAACAAAAACCAGAAGACAGACAATGAAAGCAATAGTGACCTGAATTCACACTATCAGCTCTCTATTTCCATACTTTTCAAGTTCACCCCAGCTCCATTAGCTAGCCCCCTTGCTTCCAGGTACAACTCTTTCCAAAGTCAGTTTGTAAGAATGAGGAGCTGCATGGAATACATAGAAGTAGTCCAGCACAGAAGGAATCACACTATTACAGCTGAGCAGTCACTAAGCTAAAACAGTGCAAGAAACAAAGTCACAAGGAAAGAAAATGATTTAAGAAAATGCACCTGAATGTTCAGTACTTATTCAAGTATCAGGCCCATCACTTCTCAGTTCCAGGACAAGACTTTGACATCTATATGCTTCTAAAGTTCAGAGCTGTACTACCTTTGTAGTAGGCACTGCTTCAGTAGTCATGTTACAACCCGACCTGAATTCACTGTTTGAACCCGGTAGAATTTGGTCCTTACGAAAGCAAAACACCCTAAGTGTTTTTAATCTCTTGTTTAAGTGCAGTTAAGACCTAGAACAGCACTATTTTTATTTATTTAAAATCCACCTGAATTTATATTCACACTTTGAATTTCCACTGCTGCGATTTCTCCCAAGAAATGCAAGAAAAATGTTACTACTTAGGCTCCGTCACACCCCTTCCAGTGGCACAGGTTCTGATAGTAGCTATGTTGGCATTGAGTACTCCAACTTGAGCAGATGGTTGCATATTGAGGTATTAAATTCTTCAGGCCAGAAGAAAGCTCTGAGTCTGTGCTCGTCCTCATCAAATGAGCAGACCAATACAAGCACGGCAACACCACAGCCTTTAGGAAGAAAGCTGAACCCTGACAAGTGAGCAGCTAAGCCTTGCATCTGAGAGACAGACACCTCCCAGTCTCCCTCTGTCTTACTGATGACAAAGATGAGATTTAAGATGGGCTGCTATTCTTCTGCTTGAACAAACTCAACTTCCCAGGCACTACAGACAGGGCTAGAACTCCTCACTAGTATTCTAGGAGCCAGATACCTACACCTCTTAATACTGTCTGTGGCTATTTAATGAGAGTCAAAAAGATGAAGTCAGACACTGAAGTGCACAGAGGACAGAATATAAGATAAGAAGTTGCTATATAGTCAAGTTAACTACTGAAAAGTTCACACTCAGTATTTGCTTACAAATAAGCAGATGAAACACACTGCAGGCAAGGTAACTAAAATATCCTGTGTCTGGAGCTGATAAAGTATTCAGCTGAAAGACTGTTTCATCAGACAAACTGTGACCAATGAATTCATCAACTATTTTAGACTTAGACTCCATTGATTTGAGTAAAACCACAACACTAAACAACTCTTGTCATACACACCAAAAAGGGAAAATTTCTACTCTCAGCGCACAAACACTGTACAGACAAAGGAGGAATTCTGCACGCCATTGACCTCAAAGACAAATTTCATCTCAAAAAAAAAAACAATTCAGACTAATTTTCACAGATTCCCTTTTTTTTTCTTTTAAATAAGAAATAGAGACTAATTGATTATTACGTATCATCACTATTTCATGTTCTGGGACAGTTACCAGGTGAACATGAAGAAGGATCTTCCCTGACATCAGATGAATTGCAGTTTTACAGTAACACTGGAGAAAAAAAGAAGTTACCTTTTACAGATAAAACTCATTAAAAGCTTTTAATGGAGGCAGTCTGACTACATGCTTAGTTTCAGAAAAAATTCTTGCGTCCCACCTTACCTAAAGGAATGTGAAAATGCCTGTAGTCTGCACAATGCCAGAGTAAGCATTAAAGAGAGAAAGGAAGTTCTGATAAATCTGAAGCAAAATATTGAACTACGTTGCTCCACCTCAAAGTTTCTCACTGATCTTCAAGAAGCAAGAAGGAGGTTAATGGCAGCACTTGAAAACCAATGGCTGATTTTATTACACTGTTGTCCACCAATGCAGCAATATTCTGTTAGATTGTGATTTTGTGACTTGCTCAGTAATTGAAAAGTAAGTTTAATCCACTATTCACAGCAAATTAGAAACTGAGATGAGTAATTATGTGTTCCTGTTGTAGAAATTATATAATCACAGAATTCTAAGTTAAGCACATGAGTAGTTTGCATCCAGGAAGAATCCCCATGCAGCTAACAGCGCATTTAATGCTAAAAATTACCACCAAACTTACCTAATTTGCATGACAGGACTTTCTCATTTGACACAGTCAAAATATACTGCTGTATACCAATATTTAGGAATTAACAAATATCAGTAGTCTTTTAAAAGGTAATAAAATCAAGCCACTGTGGTAAGGTGGAACAGCTTACAAAGAAGTAAGACACCTTAAAAGGAATCCACACACATCCAAGACAACACAAGACAAAAAAAATCAAAACAGGAAAGGACAGATAAAGACATTGGTTGTTTAAAGGTGGTGTTCCACAAGCTGAGAAAAAACAGAGAAGTGATGATGCCATGTGCACTGGGCACACAGAAGCAGGCAGGAATGCTGCCATCAGCAATCCCATCAGAAAAATCAGAGCAGCAGTGTAGGTAACAGCTTTTGTTGATTTTCTCACATATCTGAAATACACACCACGTAACTCTTCCGCATCAGTGAAGAGATTCATCCGCACACAAGCAGATTTTGCAGCAAATCAATCAGCATTCCTAAGACATGCTGAAGGTTCGTGACAGATTAACTTTTTGAAGTGCTAGGTACGTTAACAGCACAACATTCAGCAGTCATCTGTTTCAATAAAGAAGGGCAACTGCTTGTTAAAAGTTAAAGAAACATACTTGACATCTTCAAACTTCTTCGTTATGACTGAACCAACAGAGGAAAATGCAGCAGAAGCCTTCTGACCTGCCTGAGACAGGGTTTCTGATGTTTTCTTGTACCTGTGTTCAAAGAAAATTAAATTTGTAATTTTAATAGGACATAAGGAACTTTCCAGTATACATTAAGTTTGTTTCAAACCCAGAAGTATATTACAACTTTTAGGTGGAGTAAACAAGCCACTTGAGAAGCTATTTTGAATTCCTGAAGTCCTTTCTGGCAATGGCATCTCTGCAACCTCAGATTTCCAATCAGGTTCACCAAGATGCATCTGCCACCCCACCCACGTGATTTTCTGCTATTGTGGGGACTTTCAAAACAGAAAAAACACTGCACAAACACAAAGAATGGCAGATGTTACTTTTGGTGCCAAACATCTAAAATTCACGCCAAATGGCTTTGTGAAAAACAATTTTCACCAGAAAAGATCATGTAGTAAGATGTACTCTGAACTATAAGGAAAAGTTTTGTTTTGCTGGAATATAGTGATATTGTATTCTTCCTACATGAACTACGTTTACATTTTCTCAGGTCAGAAAAGAACTCTGCTGGACTTGGGATATCTCAGCAGTCGCATCTCAGTTCTTTTAGTCAAATATATTAGAACTGCCCAAATTACAGGCAATAATTTTTCATGAGATGATACGGCCAGTAGGGTTAGCTATGGCCTTCTTGGAAGAAACCTATGACAACTCCCACAGGTTCACCTTAGTACAACTTAGCACTGTTTTATCTACACTCAGCTTGTTTCACAAAAGTCGAGTATTTAGATGTATGAGTTGCATAGTTTTCACTTCAACAGCTGGGACAGACTATCATCAGGAAGCAGTACATACGCTGCAGTTGATGTAACATCTTGCCAGCTTTTGGTGATATTCTGCTTTAGTTCCTGTAATGAGTTAATTCCCAGCTTTCTCTTGATTTCTGCTAGATGCTTCTCTTTGGCAGCTAGCACTTGTGAGAGTGTTTGGATTTCCTCTTCCACCTGTTGCAGCAGAGATAAGAGAATTGAGTTAATAAGTGATCTACATTGTTGTAAAACTATGCATTCATGAAAACATCTACTAGACATTAGTTATGGAAAGGATAATGTGTTTTTAGCATTGCCTCATCATTGTTTCCGACTACTAAAATGGAGTTTGTTAGTCAGAAAGCAGTCTACTTGCAGCTAGCTCTATCAGTTCAGTGCACACTAGGAAGCAGGTAGCACTGAGACTGTATGGTTAGAAATCAGTACCTTCTGACAGCATTGGCCTACGTGGAGCATGAAGATTAGTCAAACCTGGGACAGCTGCCAAGCCTGTATGCTCCAGGAAGCTCAGAGTATCTGCTCCACACAAGTTTGCCTCCTTGCTTGACAGAACTTGGAGAGGAAGTGGGGGAGGAGGGAATGGAAACAGTGGCAGACAAAGCAATTTAAAAAAAAAAAAAAAGCAACCCATACACCATACCAAAACTTGCTTGGTAACTAGAAGAAACCGTTGTGTGTGCACTTTCTCATTTACATAAATTGCCAAATGAGTCTCTCAGAATCATGGCCAGAGCATGGTTAGACACGTCACAGTTTTACAGCACTAATCCATAGGCTGTACAGGTGTGACAAAAGCCAAAGGCATGCATCTATCCCTACCACACTGGACCACACTACTGCAGGACATGAGGCTGCTCACTCATTTAGGTGCCCCTGAAGGAATCTCATTACCTCAATGTACCTCCTTTTGGATACCTCTGAAAATCAGCATGATACACCCTGCTAGGACTGGATTTCCCCCACAGTCTTCAATTGATTCTTTCAGCATGGAATATACTCAGAACTACCAAACACAAGGCTGTACTGAATACAGCTGTACATTTATTTCATAGCTAACGTTGGTACGCCAAACTTAAGCTTAAGTTTGCAGGGAGCTACAAAGGAGAAGAAATAAAATTAAAAAAACCAGCCACTCAATGAATCTTGACTTTGACAACATTTTACATGTAATCAGCAGGCTTGAATATTTGGCTGTTCCTCAACAAGTGCTATTTCTATTGCTTTTAATCTTTCTGCTACTACAAATTCTGGACAAAAACAGTTACATGATTAGCCATCATCAAAGCAGTGTACACAGAGCATCCTTCATGAAAATAACAGTTTTAAATCACACCACATCAGTTCAGACTATATTTGGTTTTGGCTTCAAATAATTTTCTCTTTGACAGCCTTGTTTACTTGCTTCTCACATAAGGGGAAAAACGTTACACACTTACAGATTCTGTTTTAAGCACTGTATGCTAATTACTTCTAGCTTAATTCCTCATAGATTTAACATAGATACCTTCCTTTTCTCATCACTCTCCATGCTACAGTACAGAAGAATCCCATACCCAGATTCAGAGGGAATACAAAGAGCACTGACTGTGCATTCACAGACATTGTTACAGCAGATTTTTGTTCTCAAAACCAGTTAAGAACTACTTGCAAGAGATTTACCTTGGCAAGCTCCTTTCTCAGCTCATTCTGTTCTTCTTCAGAGAGAGTTTCTGACATGCCAACTGTAGCAGCAGCATCCTCTCCAACCTCAGGTATAGAATCAGCTCTCAGCAGCCCTAGTGGTAAATAAAATGTTAAAAGCCAAATCAAAACATGCTGCCCAGATAGCAGATGGATGTACAGCAGTTGATGTACAGCCCCTTTATGGCAGTGCATAATAAAGACTAATGAGAGGACATCAGAGTCACATTCCCCAAGCATTATCATCATTGAATGGTTTGGGTTGGAAGAGACCTCTCAGATCACCAAGTTCCAACTCCCTGCTATAGGCAGGGACACCTCCCTCCAGACCAGGTTGCTCACAGTCCCGGCCAGCCTGGTCTTCAATGTTTCCAGGGAGGGGGCATCTATAACCTTGCCAGGCAATCTGTTCCAGTTTCTCACCATCCTCACAGTAAAGAATTTCTTCCTGATATCTAGTCTAAATCTACCCTCTTCCAGTTTAAAACCATTTCCCCTTGTCCTGCTGCTACATGCCCTTCTAAAAAGTCTCTCCCCTCTCTTCTCACTAAAACAAGATCTGCCATAGACAAAAGCAAGTTCAGCAGCAGCAGGAAAAGGATTACACCTCAAGTAGGAACTCTTCCCTTGGATCTTGCGCAACTTTCTGTCCTTAGTGTATGCCTTTTCCTTCTCCCCTTCCAAATCCAGAAACCAAAACTCCACCAGTTCCTTCTGTACGAAACACCCCTGTGGTCCTTCACAGCTTCTGGCAAAGGAGGGAGAACAATCTCCTTTTCATCACTCAGTTCACAATTTGTTTCCTACTCTTAGTTAGACGCTTTCTTACAGCAATTACAGCATCACAGAAGTTCCCAAACTGGAAGTGACCTGCAAGGACCATTGAGTCCAACCATCTCCTATATCTGAGATTGTTGTCCAAACGCTTCTTGAATTGTGACAGCTCGGGCCCTGTCGCTGTCACACACAGCAGAGCTCAGCGCTGCCCCTCCGCTCCCTGTGAGGAGCTGCAGCCGCCATCAGGCCTCCCCTCAGCTCCTCTGCTCTGTGCTGAGCACGCAGTGAACAACAAAAGATTTCCCATTTTGTAGCTTTGCCGTGGATACTTAAACACACAGCTCACCACAGCGAATAATCCTACGCTCATTTGCAAAAGACCAATCTGCAGAAAAATGGCATCCCAGGACTACCACTCTACTCAAGTTCTAAAATTCAACAAATTAAACTAAGGGGAATATTTTGTTTGTAGGGATAGAGAGGTGTGCATGAGTGTGTGTGAGAGCAGTAAATCAGGCCTGGAGCAGTTAGGCATGGTTCCCCCAGCCAGCCGTTCTGCTCGCAGCAGCCTGGCACTGCAGCGCCACGGGTAACCTGAGAACAATTGCCTTCTCTATCCTTTCATAGAGTTCAAAGCATACATTCATCCAGACTAGCTGAGGACACATTATTTAACATTCCCTTACTAATCACTACAGTAATTAACCAGATGCAATTCCACTCTCATTTCAGCAGCTTTTGATGGCATTACACGACACTATTTGGCTTGGGAATCCAGCAACTCATTAACGAGCAATGAGACCATTCCTCTGATTTCCTTGTAAGACTCGGTATCAAATAGATATATTTTGATAGATATATTTTGACAATCAAGTCAAAAAGTCTGTTAAAAAAAAAAAATAGATTCTACAAGGTTGTATATCTGCAAAATACTCGCAGCAGATAGCAGTTGTAAAGCCTATAAAATAACAAGTAAAGCTCAATTTCCACAGATTATTTCCTGTATGTTTTCTACCTGTATTTGTACAAAGAATAACTCTGCTCTCTGCTCTATGGGCAGACATTTCTAAGAGGCAAGGCAGCTGCAGAGTTACTGATGGGGGAGCACAAAATCAGTATCACGTTTTCCCAGAAATTTACATCTGCCTTACACAAACATAACTGCCTACAGGTTTCCCAATTATTTTCTGGCAGAAGCTTAAGGAAAGGAAAAAATGATTTAAGTTCAATGTCTAAATCAAAGCACAGCACTACAACCCTGAACACAAATGACTACGGCTCTTCTACAGATAAATTATCTGGTTGTGGGACATTGAACATATTTCCTTTTCTTAGCATCAAGCTGTTAAGAATGCCTAACTTTTTATCTGATCGTTATCTATGCTATTAATTACACATGTTCAACTGAAGGAAGAAATTCAAATTGCACTTTTTCCCCTATGTTGGCCTTTGACTGTCAGCCTACCCTCCAGGCGCAGTCCTTTCAGGGGCTACAGAGCTCGCCCTTTCAAAACCAAACAGCAGAAGCTTTTCAGGCACTAAAGAGCACACTGACTATGGAGCATTAGCAAATCCCACTGAGAGGTTGTCCAATCTCATTATGAAAAGTCATCTGGATTAGCTCACCAAAAATAGATCAAGTGAATTCAGCAGCAGCAAAACGTGCTGGATCATCTCCTGCATCAACAGCTTGTTTTGGGCATACACCCTTTGGAAAACTGGTATATTAATGCAGTTTATGCTGCTTGTTGCAGCACATCACCAAACTTGAGATTCAACACTGAGAAGGAAAACGTTAAGGAGCAGGAAGAGACCTCTATATGCACGGATTCTTTAGGAAGATAGGAAATCAACTGCTACTGAGACTCCTCCACACCTCACCCAGTTCATCCCATCACATCTTCCCCTTCTTGCTCTCTGCCGCCCTGCCATTTAACTAACATGTCTATCCAGCCACCTATGCTCTCATTACCAATCACCTCTACACTTGTTTTATTCCCATTTCTCACTTCAATACTTGTAGGACGCAGTGCATCTGCACTACTGGAAGGCAATGCTTTATTTTTATTTGACAGTTCTTTACTTTGGAGTTGAAAAAACAACGCATTTGACACTCTGCTACAATCGAGTTTAGCATGATCTTTCCTAGTCTCTTAAGCAAAGGGAAAATTCTGTAGAGATAACCCAATAGTTGGAAACACTTATCCTGTACTGGGAAAACCTGCATCATTTTAAGGTCAGTATTTAGGTGTCCGTATTTCTAAGACTGACATATAGTCACAAAAGTTTACTAAATCTAGTTAAATTAATCAAATAGAGCCATTGAGAATTTAATTGGTTGAGTCTTATAGAAATCATGAGCAGTCAGGAAAACAGAATCTAAGCCCACATTATTCTTCCAGAGTAGACAAAACATGAAGCTTTCACTCAGGTTCTGCTCTGGGGTTTGCTTTGTTTATCTTCAGAGCAAGTTTGTTACTTATCCTGACCTAAAGTACCACCACTTCTTGGCCTGAATTTGGAGATAAGCCGTAAACACAAGCCATTTAAGGAACCACTGGTCACTTAGATGAGCAGCAGCCTCTGGGGTGGGGAAGGGCTAGCCTTTCCAAAGCCTACATTCAGGCAGACAGGCAGTGCTAACATACTCAAGATGAGTCCCTTTTGATCACTACACAGCTGACAAAAGGTACTTGTTAGAGCTCAGAAGAACAAGCTATTGGAATGATGCTAAATTTCTAAGACTTGAATAGTGTGACTAACAGAGTATATTTATTCACAATATATAAGATCAAATTTGAAGTACAACCCATTTGTCTGAGTGAAAGTAGCAGTCAGGTTTTCTTTTGCCAGCTTGGGCTTCTCCTAAGCAAAGATCAAAGTGAATGAATATGAAAGCAGCAAAGGTTGGTGCTTACTGCCATACATCAGCAGTACACACAGAGGACAGCTGCTGCCCCCCTAGAGGAGGGGTGAGATGCAGAGCTGACTGCTGCTCTTCAGCACTCTGTGGTTCATCTAGGTCATGCAGAAGTTTGGTTTTATTCAAGCAGAGCCTTCTCAGAGGACACACTTTAAAATTTTAAAGAGCAAGACTACGAGGAAGGAAAAAAAAAAGAAAAAAAAGAAAAAGCTAAGCTTTCTGTATTTATAATTACCCTGGAGAGTCAGGAACTGGAAAATAATATGCAACAGCATGGAAGAAAGATGGCAAAAAGCAGACGAGGCTGCACCAAGAGGCATGGTGCTGGCTATGTGCACACCAGGTTACCAGCTGGAAGCAGGCTGGAATTAGCACCAAGCTCCTGCAGCACAGCGTGCAGCAGCCACTGGCAAGTACACCAAGTGCATGCATGGGTAAAATATATGGCGTTTCAAATGCTAGGTGGAACAGAACCCATGTTTTAGAAAGTATTTCTGGCAGTCCATGGGTTTTTTTTATACCAAGGTGGCAGCAATGAAGTAACTTCAGAGCTCTAGATAGCTTAAGTACGCAATTCCTGCATTTTCCTCTTCACTAAATAAATAAAAATCTAACAGTCAAAATAGTCTGGCTACAATATCTTGCAGATATTGCCCTTCTGTTCCTAACTTTATTGCTTACTTTGTTTTCCCTAAGATTGCTTCTCTACAGAGTTGAAAAAATTAGCCGAAGCTGGTAAATGAGACATGACCTACATGACATACCAAAGCTAACAGATCACCACAGTTACCAGCAGGACTTTGATCTTCATTTAATCTATCTTTCAGCCAAATCACCTTTCTACAGATCTCAGCCACCGAGCTTCCCACATAAGTTGTTAAAAAGAAGTTACCAGACTTGGTCAGCGTAGGTGACTCAGGTGGAGTAAGGTTTATGCCAGGTGACAGGTAAAGGTAGTTTCTGTCCACTCCTGTATTGAAATCAAAGGGTGACTTGTAATCCTCGTTCAGATCCATGCCAGGAAGCTCAGAGAGCACCACCACCCTCTGCTTCTACTGAAGGAGGCATCTTCTCTTTGGGCAGCCGCACCAGAGCACGGGGCTTTCTTCACCCCCTGTTTCTTCACCCGGCTCTCGCTGTACCTCATCAAATTCAGCCAACACCTCTCTTAAATTCGATGCAGCCGTCCAACAAGTAATTTCTTAACCATGTTGTAGCTTCTGCTGTTTACACAGCACAAGACTGAGTTCTTGTCAATTTATAACCAGAGCCGGACTCAAAGAGACCGTGCCTTTAACAAACACCCACGGTGCGCTGCTCCCAGGCTGCTGGAGAAGCCTTCCTCCTTCCTGCAGGACCGCATCATGAATTTCCAATCATTTAAATAAAAAAAGGTCAGCTGACAGCAGCTACACTAGGATCTCCTTAATCTTCTAGGACACAAAAGGATTACCCGCAGTAATCTATCCTGTATACCATCTGTGTAGGACTTTTTCCTCTGATTAATGGAAAATTCTGCCCGCATAGCTCTGCTTCCCCAGCATTCCCCAGCAGTGCAGCAACCAGTGGCTAAATTCAGTCCCACTGCCCAGCATCACTCTGCAGGGTGAGTCTGAAGGTAACAGCAATCACCTCCAACGGCTGCACCGATATCTGCCTGGCTTATTTTTTTTTTAGGAAGGTGCTGATGTGCATTATGGTATTTGCCCAAGAGGCTAAACATACCCACGTATGAGACGTGTTTGGCCTATTTTTTTTTTTTCCTTTCTTAAAATAAATAGGAGCACACTGCCCTGTGCCCTTAGAGCTGCAGTCACTCATAGCAGCCAGCTTTAAGCCAGGAACCGGTAACACCGGAACACATGGCCATGACAAAATCTATTTGTTTTGACACGTATACTATGAAGAAAGACCAGCGCGCGCAAGCCATCTGACTTCGTGCTATAAAGATCCAGCCCTGGGAAGCAGAAGTTCTTACTTAAAAGAGGCACTTAGCCCAGTTTTGCAGCTCTTTCCTACTTTTTCTCCCCCTAAGGTCAGCTCCTTCCACTGCAAACACAGCTCCACTAACAAGAGAGCAGCTTCACAGCTAAGCAGTTTCCTTCACTGAGCTCTCCCAGCTCCATGTTTTGTGCCTCGGCTGTGAACTGCAGTCTGAACACACAGGAGTACAATCAGATGTAAGCTAATCTTCTCCCCCTCCACCCCCCAAAAGTGACACTGTAGGGCAGATCTGACCAGAGCCATTCCACCACTCTCTGCACAGCCATAAAAAACAAAGGAGTGCTGCCACATACTCAAGTCAGTGTGATCCCGAGGGATACCAGAAGAAAGCACACCACTTTAGCTTTAACTCCTCCTTTCCACCGCAGGAGCAGACCTCCAGGCTAATTAAAGAGCAGTCCTTTAGGCTGCAGACCTAACCTGGTTTCTGGAGCAGGCAACCTGCAGGCTCCTAACAATGCGAGTACAGCAGCCCGAAATACAGATCCCCACTATTTCCCAAATCCACTCAAAAGACAAGAATATGATGTCCCTCTGCATTGCTGACATGTGACTTGAGCACCACACAGATTTTTTATTTTTATATATTACAGTATTACAATATTACTAAATTTATCTAACAAAGGTCAAACCTCTGGTCACAGGTATTGGTTTAAGCATCCAGAAAAGGTAGAGAAGAGTACCATAGCTGCAGCAGTCATAGGCTGCTAACCAAACACATCAACATGAAGAGCTACCGACACTGTTCTGCAGCCTTTCTTCACACTATCCTGCACAAAAGCTCACGCAGGAGCTGCACTAACTGGATTAGACAAATGAAAAGTTATTAGAAGTGGCAAGGTGGAAAAGCAGGATGTAATCAGCTGTCATTCTCCTGACACAGAAAGCACGAAGGTGAGTTTAACCACCCCAGAGACTCATTCTTTGTAAACTAATCAATGCTAGCACATTATGACTGTTAGAAATAGCGACTGCAGGAAAAAGAACCTCTAATGGAGATTCATTCACTAACACTAACAGCTAGGAATACCATTTCCTGGCCAAGGGCATTTAGTTAAAGTCTATACTTACATTCTTGTCTCTTACAGGAAACTCCCTGCATCGCTTTCTAATGAACGGTATGAGGATAAACAATCTGGCCCTGGCACTCTTCCTGTATCTTCACTGCACCAAAGTTGGTTTCAGATCCCTACTGACATCCAGATCGACAGCCTGAGAGCTCTGATCCGGACACCAGTTACATCACAATAGAAGTGTGTATGAGCCAAACTCTGCTATTCACCAGCACCGTAAACCAAGATGAGTTCAAGGCATTGCCCATCACTCCACTGTCACTTCAGGCGTCAGGGAAAGTTTGACACATTACATATCTAAGCTTCCAGGTTAAAGACTGAATTCTTTCACCCTGGCTAATGCGCAGTCTCTTTGCTCAGATTAAGCTAGGTTGCCATAGAGCTAGGTTGCTACAGCAGCACCCAAACAAGCCACCTATATTTCCCATCAGCCTCCCACTGGACTTGCTCAAAGAGTGGGCACATGAGAATCTAATGAGGTTTAACAATGCCAAGTGCAAGGTGATGCACTTCTATGATTCAGTTGAGGCAATCTCCTTTGAAGACTGGCAGAAGAACTCACTGAGAGCAGCCATGCTGAGAGGGTCCTGATGGACAAGAAGCTGGACTCAAGGCAGCAGTATGCTCTTGTAGCCCAGAAGGCAAACTGTATCCTGGGCTGCATTCCCAACTCCCCACTCCAGGGAAGACAGATACTCCCCTGTCAGCCACTGGAGTCTGCTTGTTCCTCCCCAGTGCAGCCAGGAATGCGGAGCAAAGCAAGACTGCTTGCAGAGCTGGGCCCTGCTAGCTCTCATCTTGGGTGCCCTTTGATGTACAGCATGAAGCTTTTGGACAAGGTTACTGACTCACCACACTCTAAGCATTGCTAAACAGTGGCAGACTCCCCTCATTCTGCAGCCATTCTAAAGTGTCCTTCCATGACCAAAACATCCCATTGCAAAGCCTTCCTCCCCCTCACTCCTCAAGGTAATTCACAGCGCATTGAGATAGCTCAAGATGAATTAAGACCACATAGATGTACCTCCTGGTGCAATCATATACATTTCAGAGCTGTAAGAGGCTAAGTATAGACATATGTTATGAGGCTTAGAGCAGTTATTCTGCACGCTCAAGTATCTTTGCTGTCTGCCTTGCACATCAAATGCACTTCTTACAGTTGTACCTAGATATTACTGCAACTATCAGCTGCAAGCCCATACCCGAGGAGTGCAAGAGACCTGCACACCAAAGACAGGAAACAGTGGGGTTTTGCTCACTACACAAGAAATTAGAACTGAAAATTTTGCTGTGGGTACTTCTGCTGCTTCAGAACTTACACTTCTTTGTCCTTAACAAGACAGGATAAGGAAGCAGGCATCCACACCATGCTAGAAGCTGACTTTCAGAAGACTGACACTAAGGTAGATTACTTCTGTCAAGGACACTTGAATCAATTACTGACAAATTCGACTGAATGTTACAAAGTGGCTCCAAAAGGCTCAGCAAGGCATTACCACAGGCTTCCCACCATTAACCATATTGTAATCTGCTCTTCCAAGGTTCCAGTGCATGTGAAGGTTTCTCATGTAACTACTGAGCACCAATTTAGCAGATCGTACAGGTCATTAATCATGTGGGAGGGGAGGAAACTTTCTGCACAGCTAGAAGAGCTGTTAAGACTGAGTAAACACTACTAGCTGGCTGTATGCCTGCTTTTTGTCAGCACAGTTCCTTCTGATACCACTGGCTACCCAGTTATACAGCCTAGCTTCCCAAGGCTCAGCCCAAGGCCACCCAGCAACAAGTTAAGTAAAGCAATAACGTTAAAGCATTTTAACTTGGTAATGACTAAGTAAGGCCAAGACATTATAGTAGTCTTGCAGATAAACTGCTTTCACATGTTTAAGCCTTGAAGGAAAATAATTTATTTACATATGGAAAAAAGTTATATTCTCCTTTCCCTGAAAAAAAAAAAAAACAAATCCTGCACTGTGTGGGCACCTGCAGCATCCCAATTCCTTGATGACTTTAACACTTGGGTCTGCAAGCAAAGGAGCGTGGGGTGGAGGGGGAAAGAGCATCATCAGAGAAGGGAAAGATGAGCTGGCTTTATGGGGAGCAGAGCAAGAGAGATTATCTCCTGTTTCAAGGATGACTGCTTACTCAGCTTGCAGCTGGTTTGAATTCACACCTCCTGCACTGTGCAGACAGGCAAAACTGCAAAGAGACTTTTTAGTACCAGCAACCAGGGTAAAGACTTCCAATAAGATCTTCCCTTGCCTCCATCTCTCCCAGGCAGGTCTCAGTGAGGCAGCAAATAAGGCTTCTGTTCCAACTTTAGATAAGTTTTGCAGGGCCTAAGCCATTTTTAAGAGCTAAAAAGTCACTTAAGAATCCTAAACCAATCTAGGCTCTAAACTATGAATTTGATCTTCAAAGCCTCGCCAGTTTATAGACAAGTAAAGCCTTACAGCACCTGATCCAAGGCTTAAAACTGCTGTAGGATACAAAAATGCTGTGAAGCAGTACGACCAAGCCAAACAGTAAGCAAGCATTCAGTTAGTACATTTATGCCCAGATTGGACATTAGGAAAGATGTCTTTTCCAAAATACTGGTCAGGCATTGGAACAGGCTGCCCAGGGAGGTGGTGGGATCACCATCCCAGGGGGTATTCAAGAAACACTTAGATGCTGTACATGGTTTAGCAGAGAAATACTGGTGCCAGGTGAATGGTTGAACAGGATGATCTTCTTGGAGGTCTTTTCCAACCTTGGCGATTCTATGATCCTGATTTGTACACTTTGCTCTCTCGCCTTCATTTAAAGGTCAGTTCATGGCACAGATGGGGTTGCAGAGCAATAGCAGCTGTTGAAAAGTAACAGCCCAGGCTTCTACAGCCTACTGGTAGAGGCCAGCAGATTGATTTAGAAGTTTAGGGATTTGCAGTCTTCTAACAGAGTCCAACTCACCACGGCACCAATTTCCTGCCCCCAAAGACTTTCTCTGGACCAGATCTTCATGCAATAGCACTGTCTAACGGGGTCCTTCTTAAAGAAACATCTCCAACATTTTCCTAGGAGTAAACTATCTTCATTCACTCACATTAAAAACAAAGCAAAAAAAAAAAAAAAAAAAAACAAAAAACAAAAAAAAAAAAACCAACCACATTAGGATGATCAGTATCCTCCCAAGATAAACCATCCTGAAACACGGACACTGGCGAGCTCAGTATCACTGGGTTGCTGGTAGTGTTCTTTTCTTAAAGCAGAGTTTCAGCCCATGTCATTTCCAACAGCTGAGGCATGTCTTGCAGCAGCAGCACTTCTCATTTCTCTTCCTCCCAATCCAATTACAAACTCAGACTAATTTCCAGAGATGTTGTGAAAGAGTAGATCCACATTTCAGCATATTTTGCAGCCAGACAATCAAATACCACAGTAAGATCCATAGCCTTTTTGAATCAGATAGAAAGCTTTGCATTCTCAAAGCTTCTCCATGACCTTTTGAAGCCACCTCCTCCAAGATCTGTAAGGTTTTTATTAGGGAGAAATCCCTGCCTCATCTCAAGCAGAGGTCAGAACTAACCCACTTGCCCACTCCAGCAATAAAAGGTGAGAAGCATTTCCAATCTACAGGAATAGTCCAGGCCTGTGGCAGCAGCACCCTCAGATCAGCCATCAGGTAGGGCACTGCATCACCTTTGGAGACATGGAGCCAAACTGAAAGCAGAGAGAAACATTTCCAAACAAGATCAAGTCAGAATACTGCCAGGAGGAATTTGCATTTAGTTGACTTTAGCTGGTGATTCCAGTTCTGTGGCCATTCTCCAGAGACTCCAATCCCTGTTTAGAGACTGAAACAGGAAAAAACTTCAGGAAGATACTGTTGAGCTGCAGCTAGGTGACAGTTAAGTGATTAGAAAGAACAGAGGCCATGGTACAGAACACGACTGTTTTAAACAAAGTTTAAGTCTGTTATTTCTCAATCTAATTAAAAGCTTTACTAAAGTGAGTTTGATTGGAATGATTCCCAGCTCCCTCAGAAGACAGCTCTGATCTCCTGTGCTCTTAAGCCCTCTTCCAGCTACACACAAACGCCTCTGCCTCCAAAAAGAACTCCAAAAAAGCTCAGTGCCAACCTCACAGTATTATGTCTGACCACAGAACAGTTACAAGTGAAGCTGAATCATGTACTAAGAAAGTTGAAATCACCAGGGAAGCACCATCTGCAGTGTTGCTTTTAGTAGCACTAGCAAACACCTTCTCAATGCTTGGAGTATGACTAACTCCCACTATGTATTTACCAAGCTCGCACCTGGATTTTGTACAGTGAAGAGAAGTAAACTCCACACTAAAAAGGACAGAAGCACAACAGGTGACAGTACCCAAAGCACCTGTACAACCAAGCAGTACACAAGTGTATGCAAACAACAAGGCTTAGGAGAAGCAGTCTAGCAAGTGTACTTTGGCAAGCATAGCAACAAGTGAGTATATTGGTTCTGAGCTTCGTATTCGAAGCAGAGAGACTCCAAATCCACAGCTCAGACCCAGGCATGGAGACCTGGCTTGGTGGAATCCCACAGCTTCTAGCGCATCATTTCAGTATTCCTCACAGGGAGCAGCAGAGAGGTGCTCTGTCAGGAGGTCTGTGAGAACGTGCCACACAAATCTGAGATCCGTGCGAGCAGCCAGGCAGCTCAGTGCGTTTGCGAGTGCATGCTGTACTGTGGCAAGCAGCTCTGTGCTGGGAGGCGTTATCACCCTGGTGAAGATGATGGCTGCACAAAGTCACAGCCTATGAGAAAGGATGGGAGCATTGGTCCCGGTGCCACACACTGGGGGAAGCGATGGCCTCCAACTTGTCAAGTGGATTTGCAAATACCCATCAGTTGACAGAATTAAGTGCAGTTTTCTTCTGTATTTTCTAAACGGAGGCACGGAAAGGAATTTCTGAGAACATCTGGGACTTCCACATCTCCCCAGTGTTCAGGAAAGTGATGTGACTGCTAAGTACGGGACATGTACAACAGCAGACTGCTTTGATTTCAGTTTGGAGTCCGTAGGCAAAAGGCACCTGACCAGTCTAGTTCAGCCAGGTTCTGGAAGCAGCAGCCTGTATTTACATAAAGGGCCTGACTTACACTTTGTTCATAAGACAAACGAAGGCATGAGCAACTTCTTACAAATATACGATATGTGGCATCAGACCTTTAACTCTTGCTAAAAGTTTTCCAAAGCCATTCACTTCTCCCCAACCCTGTCCTCCAGAAGGCAAGTGAATGTACGACTCTTTGTCTCAGTGAACTTTTTCCACAAAAGAAAAGCTTGAAGATAACAAATTTGCTGTCAGTGTCACTACACTAAAACTACTACACATGCTGTTTAAAACAGAAGCCTCTCCTCCTTCAATCGACTGATTTAAAAGTGCCTGTGAAAACTAGACTGAAGTTGACTCCAAATTCCCATGTTGACTCCTCAGTTTATTCCCCACCTGCCCCACTGCAGCTTCCCTATTTCTCCAGCAGCATCCCCCAGTTCTTGCTGTCACAGTCTCCTAGCAAACATCTTTGGTCCAGACAAAAGCTGCTATGAGAACAGTCAGTAGGAGACGCGGTAGGCAACGTTTAGGTATCCTCATCCCTTGCAACCTCACTGCACGTTTGATGGGTCTTAATAGAAGCATCACTTGAATGCTACTGTTACACACAGAGCTCAGTGGCACCATGACAGAGATTCTACCAGGTTTTTTTGATACCTTACATCTAGTCTGTCTAACCCCCTCATTGCGTTACCCTGCCTTCCTCCAGAGCTGGCTTAAAACAGATGATGATGTATCACAGTACAGCTGACAGTACTTGACATAAAACAAAACAAATAAGGGCAATCACCAAGTAAACATATTTACCTGTTTTCTACTCCTTTCAGAGGGTTTGCCTAACCAAACTTAAGATTTAAACTTCTGAAATTCAGCAAGTGAAATCCAGTTATTTTTACTGCATAAAGCTTCAAGTTTAATGTCTATAAAGCAAGTAACCACAAGGAATAAGCTGTATAGAAACTCTATTAACATTTCTACTATTGTTTTGTCTGAGGTGAGAGCGTTAAGTGCCCGTGAAATACTAAAACCCTCCTAAAACCCTCCTAGCCAGCAGCTGAAGTACATATATATGTTTTAGACATGCCCCAGAATCTCTCAGAATGTAAGAACACACACCGGATCTAATGATCGCCTTCACCAAACACTCAAATCACATCTTCAGCCTTGTAATGTTTGCTGCCACAAACCCTCCAGGAACCAGCCTTTCCACTAGGTACATAGGGGCAGGCAACAGACACAGAGCCGGTTACATAGCATGGTCAAGCTAAAGAGCAGAAGACAAGCCCATATTGTTTATTTACACTTCTCACCTGGCACAGAGCACTGGTGAGCCCACCACCAAGATGCAAGAGGTAACACAGAAACACTAGCATTGCACCAAAAGATTGCCTGCTTTTGCACAGCCATTCACTGTCACTGGATATAACTGAATAATCCTCATTAGGGAGCACTAATTTGTGCTGTTCTCTCTGCAACAAGTACAGGATTTTACAAGCTACCCATGCAAACATGGATTGCTTGGAGTGCCTCACTCCAGCAAGTCTTTGGCTGCTGCCTGCCCATAGAGTACACAGCACACCCAGCCAGGCAGCACAAATTCCTGTAGTGCTTCCAGCCTGCTTTGGAGCAGCAGAGCAACAGTTTTTACTTGCAAAGAGTCAGAGAATCACCAAGGTTGGAAAAGACCTCCAAGATCACCCAAGTCCAACTGTCCACCTATCACCAATATTTCCCACTAAATATGCCCCTCAGTACAACAACTAAATGTTTCTTGAATGCCCCTAGGGTCAGTGACTCCCAGACCTCCATTGGCAGCCCATTCCAACATTTGACCACTCTTTCCAAGAATGGGGAGGCCGACCCCTCACCTAATCACAATCTCCCTTCAGGTAGTTGTAGAGAACTCTGCACTTGTTCTTTTGAACTTCATCTCACTGGCCTCTCAGCCCAGCTATCCAGCCTGTCCAGATACCTCTGTAGAGCCTTCCTACTCCCAGGCAGACCAAAACTGGTGTCATCTGCAAACTTAATGAGGGTGCACTCAATGCTGTCATCCAGGTCATCAACATAGATACTGGACAAGAGACAGGCCCTGATACCAACCCCCGGGGAACACCACTCATGACTGATCACCTGCTGGATTTAATTCCATTCACCACCACTCTCTGGCCAGGCCCACCAGCCAGTTCCTCACCCAGCCAAGAGTGTACTGTCCAAGCCAAAGGCTGCCAGCTTCTGCAGGAGAATACTGCAGGAGACAGTGTCAAAGGCTTTACTGAAATCTAGGTAGACTACATCAACAGCCCTTCCCGCATCCAGGCAGGTCACTAGATCACAGAAGGAGACCAGGGTGGTCAAGCAGGACCAGACTTTCACAAACCCTTGCTGGCTAGGCCTGATCTTCTGGTTGTCCCCCACTCACTGTGTGATGTCCCTCAAGATGATCTGCTCCACAACCCTTGCTGGAAACGAGGTCAGACTGCCAGGCCTGTAGTTCCCAAATGCTCCTTATGACCCTTCTTGTAGATGGAAGTCACATTGGCAAGACTTTAATCCTTTGGGACCTCTCCAGTCGACTACGAACACTGAAAGATGGGAAGTGGCTTGGTAATCACCTCCACCAGTTCCCTCGGCAACCTTGGGTGGATTCCATCCAACACCGTGGACTTGTGGCAGTCCAGGGGGAGTAGCAGGTCTCCAACTGTTTCCATTTGAATGGTGGGGGATTTATTCTGCTCCCTATCCAAGACTTCCAGATCAGGTAGATAGACTACACCATGTCCTTGTCATGGATTCTGTCATTGCTGCAAATTGGTTATGCCTAAAATATGGCACTTGAATATTTCTGCACTACTCTTAATCTTGTTAAGGAAACAAGAAAGAATCCCATAACTGTGCATACAATAAGCCATGAAGAATTCAGTCACAAAATCAGCAAGTCTATGCAGGGTTTTCTTTGGCTTTGCTTTTTCATTGTTATTTTAAATATAATGCAGTTAATGCATCTACCTTTAAAGTAATATTACCACTGAAGTTTCCATTACATTAATAAGTGCTCTGAGATTTTATGATTGATGCCTCCTTGAATGACTTTTAATGCTGTTTGAGCTGAGTAAATTCTGTTAAGAGACATTTGCTCTTACTCCAAGTCAGACTCGGACAATCAATTAAATGAAATGGCTAGCTGACAGAGATATTACTGTCACATGAATCAGACAGCCATAAAACAGTGATTGCTCCAACAGCAGAGGACAAAGAGAAGGGTCAAGAAAGCTTGTCTGGAGATGATTTCACATTGAGTGGGAAAGCTTTTAAGGATTTCTATGTCCTAGAAGACCTCGAGTATCCCTTTTCTGACACCTGGCTCCGGACAGAAGATGCAACTTTTCACCTCTGGGTGACATTACGGGCAATTTATATTTGCTTTTTCACAACCTACACAGGAAACGCCTTCAGATTACTGATCTCAAGCCTCAAGATTTCCAAGCAGTGTTCTTGTATTTATGCATGACATAATTCCGTCCCCATCTACTCCACAAAAAAAAAAAAAATCCTAAATATCAGTGTACTTGGATAAGGTGATCTCTAGGCTCCTTATACTCCTACAGAGCATTGAGTAGAACAAGCTAAGCCATTGATTTTACTGACACACGAAAGCCTCGCAGTATTTCAGCTTGACCTGAACATCACTAAAAACCCTAAAATATAGCTTTTCACAACTAACTGAGGCTTAGTGTCACTTCCTACCACACAAGCTCATCCATCACACGTCCCATTTCACAGCAGTAAATTAAAGTAAAGTAAATTAAAAAAAACCCTACTCTCATTCACTCAAGATACAGCCATGCTACAGTCTGAGCGATCAATTTTCTGCTTAATAGATTAGTCTAGTAAACTTTTCAACCCTAATGCTTCAGGGATGGTCTAACTGATACTCAGTAGAAAAGCTTCCAGAATGACAAGAACACAGAAGAGATTCATGCTGCACAGGCAGTGGGGCGGTCCCAGGGGAAGAGGAAGACAAGGGCTCACTGCAGGTCACATCAGGGCCAGCCACACTGCAGGCACAACACCCAGACCGTCACACAGCTCACAGGAGACATCCCGACACTCCAGCCTTAGCTGGAACCCTCACCACCTTGCTCAAGGCTCCCAGTGTTGTCCAAAGCAATCTACACAAGTTTGAAATCAAGCTGCCACTGCACTGGGAGGCAGGGAAGAAAATGAGCTAAAATAAGAAGGAGCTTGGCCACAGCAGTGCTGTTTGCCAATACGTTCCCACACACTACCATCTTGGGACCAGTATTACAGAGCTGGATGCAGTAGAACCTGAAGGAAATACAAAAAGCATCTGTACTGCGCAATGCATGTAAGATAGCAAGCTTGTGACAGAGTCCCCACTTTCCTTCCAGAGAATAAGCTTTCAAAGTTCAGATCAAGGATCTATCCTTTTTCTTGACATCAAATCCTCTCTAAAACAAAGTTGTGGAGCACAGAGCACGAAATCACAAGTGGCTTTTGAGAAGATGCAGGACAGCAGGACATGCTGTCAATGCTCAAAGCTAAGCACACTGCAGTAAAACAGCTTGTCTGTCTTCTGCCAAGAGGGTGACATCTGGCAGCAGGAAAGTCAATATTTAATTGAGTCTCCTTTCCCAGCGCTGTGAAATAGGCTGGGGATGCTCCACATCTCTGGCAGCACTCCAGCTGCTCAGAGCTGGTCTTTAGGGACCACCTCAGCCAGGTCCAGCAGTGCTATGGAGATGGCAGGCAGCAGTTCCCAATCTGCTCCTGCACACTGCAGCCTGTCAAAGCTGAGACATAAAGCTCAGCTTTGTAAACAGTAATCAGAGTGCTAGGAAGAATCAGCGGGTTGGCTTACAACAATGATTAGCTTCAGGCAGGAGATCTGCTGCTTCTCAGTACTCAGGAGTCCTTAAAACACTTGCAAAACATGTGAAGTGTGCTGATATACATCAAGTTTATCAAACCTTTCAAATGCCAGGATGCAACATGTGTAGTCTGAGACCAGCTGAAGAGAGAGCTAAGTAGGATTGTTCTCTGCTCAGCTTCAGATTCCTATTAGCTTAGAGTACTTTAGAAAAAAAATAAGCAAATTAGATGCAAACAACCACCCTCATACACACAGGCAAAACACGCTGATTCACCATGCTAAGTTACAGTGACAAAACATTACCTAGAAAGATTCTCCTTCAAAGTTTTTTCTCTTCACCTGGGATCAGTGCCAAGCACACAGACACCTGACTGAAAACACCAACATCAGCCCAAGACACTTCCCTTGGTGCATCGTTCAACTGCATCCTAAGCTTATGGGTCTCTAACAAAGCTCCACCCCCCTCCAGCTGCTACAGAAGGGAAAGCAAAACAGAATTCTGCCTTTCTGAGGCTTCTAACCTCTCCCACCACCCACGGCAAGCTGCTCCCCAGCCTTTGCAATCCTGTAACATAATATTGCCATTGCTTGAGACTGGAGATTCCGTGGCTCAAAGTCTGTCATCACTGGAGATCTGCAGCTGGACCAAACTAGATTTCAGTGGTAACAAATGCAGCAAAAAAAATTATAACTAATTAAACTAATTATAAATAACATATAAAGGCACTGCATCCTGTAAATTTAGATGTAACAGAGTGTTATTATTACTGGTACCTCATCTGCATAAGTAGTCTTTCTGTGGTAATAATCAGATCTAAACCAATAGTTATTCTTGAATTAAAGTTTCAATTACAGTAACAATTAATTACTGGCGCATACATAATGTACACACACAACGTGTGCTTCCTCTTTGCCTAGGAAGGTTTAAAGCACAATGCACGTTTCCTGTGCTGCTGGCAGGCCAGACACACAGTTCACTCTGCTTCTGTCTGTGGCACAGCATCTCACTGCAAAAGACCTCAGCTGTGCACTCTCAGCTCAGCCCAGCCAGTCAGCACCCCAGGATGCTTCCTGCTTGCCCTCAGACTCTGCAATAGAGAAGTCAACTTGTGCAACAGGAAAGTTGCAACCTTCAGTGACAGTACTCACACCATAATAGCACTGGTTTCTCATGAGTCAGCATTAGCCTACCTCCTTCTGCTAGGGTAAGAAATAGCACAACACGCCTTTTTCCACACACCAGCATTTGCTGGTAGCCGGTGTGCTCTCCCTTGTATTTTCCCTCTCCAAAAGGCAACAGACTGCGTACTCCAACTGCCACCATTTGTAACTGCAGCTGAGAAATTCATATAGCTGCCTACACCTCTGGCAGAGGGGTTGTGTTTTCATAGCAGGGCAACCACAGTCAACACCTGCGACAGCTCATGCTGTCACTCTTTGCTGCCAAAAGTGCTGCACACCCACTCAGCCCCCTTAACCACAGGGAAAGAGGAACGAAGAACGGGAGGAAGAAGTGGCAGGAGCAACACCAAACCTTTAGGAGACGCTATGGGTAGCCTGGATGCTACAGATGACATTCATATGAAAAGGTCTGAGCTTGGAGGTCTAGCCCCTAGCATGAGGTTTTTGGAACAAAAGCTCACACCCTCTCTGGCTAATACAAATTCAGACATGAGGGATTCTGAAGACACCCACTACCTTTAACAGGAGAAGAAATACTCCCTCTGGAGTCTTAAATTGAAGCTGACAGACACAGTAACAATTCTGGCTGAACAACAGCGTTTCAGTTTTGTGCTTAATCTCACTTAATGCTTGTTTTCCTTTTCAGTCATCCTTTGTTTGACATTTTTCTGCTTACTCACTGCAGGATATTAAAAGGACTAGGGTAAAAACATCCTCTCCTCCAATGCAAGATTCTCTATATAGCGCACGCTACAAGGACTCCAGCAGAGGTAACAGGGAGCATCAGCAGTCTATCTAGAGGTGACATTCCCTTAAAAACAACAACAAAAAAAACCCTTAAAGCCAAATGTATGCTTGTTTGTTGTGATGGGCTCAACAACCACCACCTCTGGTTTTTCTCTGTAAAATGAATGGAGCTTCTTTCCCTTCCTTGTGAAAGCTGGTCAACAAAATGTTGGCTTTCAATAAGACTCCCTGCACTGTTTCTGCTGCCATGGAAACATCACTTTTTGAAGAGCTATAGCTGATATCCTCCTTTACCTGGAGTAGCATCCACCACCACCACAAATCAGCAATCTACAAACAACTCACTGATGGTATGTGGCATGATTAGCCCCTCATCTTCAGGCTAAACTTCTCTGCATGAGATGGGGAACACCTTCCCCATGAAAGTCATCTGTACCTCTTCCTGCTGAAGGAACAAATGCTAGTAAAAGAAGGAGTCACAGAGCTGAAATCAGGCTCATGAAGTACAAGAGTCACTGGAAGGTGCAAGGAAGTCCAGTTCAACTCACCGACAGTGCACTTGCTCAAGAGGCACCTGATGAAGGTCTGAAGCAAGATCATTTGACCACTACATACATAACAGAGTGGGGGGGTGGAACTGAAGGGAAGTAAGACAACCATGACTAAGGCTTTCTGCTCCCTCCCATGGAGTTTAAAGAGGCACCCGACTGCATAAGAGTCAGCTGTGCCCATTTTACCCAGATCAAGCAGAGCAAGGCACTGATCTCATTCACACTGTTACAGTTCTGGTGCAGGCTTTTGTTTTGAATTGACAAGGCTAGGCTGAGATTTCAAGGTCTCTTGGCTGTGCATTTGTAGAGGGAAAAAGGGGAACCCAAAGGCCTTTTCTGAGAGCTCTGAAGCATGAGAAACTGCAGAAGAGATGGCTTGCGTTAATTTAACACTGCTGGGGTTTTAAAAGCTCAAACAGTTACAGCTTGGCCTTGTAGAGCCCAGAGAAAGCCAGTCCTTAAGCTAAGTTCCACTACCCCAAATGGTCTGAGAGCAGTTTTTCTCCAGCTGGGTGGAAGATTTTCCTGATAGGATACCTGCAAGCCACAGCATTTGCAACAGGGAAGAAGGACAGAGGATCTGTGCACACCACAAGCAAAAGCCTCTTTCAGGCCTTGTCACCACCCCACCTGCTCCCCGTCCTCCTGAAAAGGGTGTGACAGCCTGCAGTCACCCTCCAACTCCCAAGCCTTTGACCTAGCAAAAACAGCTGATGCTGTTCCAGCCACCCACGCTGTGCCAAAGCATAGGCACACGTGGCAGCTATTGGAGTGCCCCTCCAACACAGCACGCTGATCCCAGCAACTCAGCCACTGCACTCATCCACACGCCAGCTGAGGAGGGAAGCTCAGCCACGTCATCAAGTAACTCCTCTAACAGCACTGTTGAGCCAGGACCCTCAATGTGGATCAGAACAAAAACTTTCCCCCTCTCAAAGATTTCAAGCAGACCTGGCTCTGTTCAGCAGACCTACTGATGTAATGGGCCTTCCATTCTTCAACTCGCTGCTGCAGACGCCCAGGTCAGTGAAATAATTCCTCCTTTACAGTTCAAACTGTCCTCTGTTCTCTTTTATATACTTATCAAGTGTTTGGTTTTATAACAGCACAGCAAAAATAATTCTTTCCTCCAGCGCTACAAATAGTGATAAAGAAAACAAATAAAGCAGAAGAAAAAGGTGTTCCTTTGTTCATTAGGACAATGAGGGAAGTTCTGTCCTACTGCCAGCAGTCAGTTCCTTCTGAAAAAAAAGAACGTTAAAGTGCACTTTATCAACCCCAAACGTGTAAAACAAGGCTTTACAAAAGGAAAGGCTTATATGCTGTCTTATGGAATCAATGCGCTGTTTAGGAACTCTGAGAACAAGAGATTTTGAAAGACATCAGTTTACATAACTAAAGAAGTGCAGAAATATAAGAGGAACCACCTTATCACCAACTCTGAGATTCTGCACTAACAGGCAGCAGTTTTGCTCTGTGTTTGTTTGGCTTCCAGCAGTACAGCCTAATCACTCAGAGCACAGCAGCACGCTGTGTCAGTACTGTTGGTGCTGCTTTATCCTCATTTTCCATTGGCGTATGGAACCAGCACAAACAGGAGCGCAGAGAGATGCTCTTCTGCAAACAAAACCATGCTCACTTTAAAGATGGACGAAATCATGCAACTTCAGTTACTAGGCCATGCAGAGAAAGATGGGATTTCTATTCATGGCATCTTAACACACAGCAATACAAGACAGGTCTCCTCATCTCAGGAGAATACTACAACCCTTCAGCCTGAACTAGCAGCACTGTTTCAGTGCTTATAATCACAAATCAAGAGACTCCAAGTGCTTGAAGCCCCAGTTTTCCCAGAGAGGCTGGCAAAGGAACATGCACTAGGCACCATTTAGAGGAACACAGCCAGCCCAAACATTCCTTTGCTGAAAATGAAGCCTCTGCAAGCCAAAGATCATAGGCTAGTACCTTCCCTTCCACTCTCCCCTGACATGAGGACTCCGTGCATAAGTCAAACAGAGACTGCTTCTTCACACATACAGGAGGTGGGAGGAGTAAGGAAACCACCACAGCATTCTGCAACTGTGGTGTCCAGCTCAGCCACCAGCTTGTTTTGGAACTCTACTACATATAACTGTGCAGCAAACTTAATTTCACATAGGCAGCTGCTGGCCCTAAACCTCACTGTATCAGCAATCCTATACTCCCAGAATATCACCTCAGAAATATACACATTAATAGCTGTTTAAGCATTGCTGCCTTGACTACACTCAACAAAAGTGGAAGACTTGAATACATTGCACACCTAGAAGATTAACCTTGTCTAAGGCTTTCTTGGCCACACTCCCTACGTGGAGACTTTCATCTCCAAACTCCTGCTAGCTAAGAAAGCTGTCTTCATATCAACCTAAATGATTTCACGATTCTCAGTCCTATAGTAATACCATGCAAATAATAACAAGAAGTCACATGCAACCTCTGACTCTAGGTTTTAAACTCATTCCTGGCTACTAGAAGCAACACAGGGTGCTCACAGCAGCCCTGGGGACAGGACTAGGCAGCCTGGGTTTCCGCAAAGTGCATGTCATTGGTGAGTAATACCATATCATCAGGCAGGATTTCCAGCACAAGCACTCCAGTTTGCCAGAGAGAAGTCTTTGAGGGCTGGCCAGCTGAGCACAAGCCATTAACTGACTGAGCACAAGCACGTTGTCTTTTTCTAGATTTTCCCCATGTACCTACAGATCTTCACCTCACCAGAATGAGAAGCACAGTCCCCCAAAATGAAAGCAGCGGAGGAGGGTGTTATGCTATGTTTGCTCCATAGCAATCTTATTTCACAGCAGATATACTGCTTTGATGTACAGCCTGGGGTGCAGCACTCTCTTTATTCAGAGCCATATTTAAACCAAAAATGAGTTCAGTACCAAAACACGCCTCTAGGAAGAGGAGCATTATCAATAAAGCTCTTGAGAGCCCAGTAGTTAACCCTTTTTTTCACTAGAAGCTGGCCAAGACCCTAAAACTACTACAACCAATCCTGAGAGAACTTCAGGACACATACCAAGGCATGCATTAACATACTGCAGTTGGAATCAAATTCAGAACGAGCCAACAGCTGGCAGAACAGTCCCATTCGCCAATCCCCACGTCTTCAGGGTTTAAGCACACACTGAAAATAGACACAAGACTTGGGAAGAGTTTGGAAGAACTGGCTCGAAGCACTGCGGCAGACACCGACCGGCTGGCGTAGGAGCAGCGCACCCGGCCGTGGATGCTCGCAGGACCCGCAACCATCCCTAGGGCAGGGCCGCCGCCCCGGCACACACACCGCTCAGCCGAGGCCGCCTCCTCCCCCGTCCAGGGAAAGCGGCCGCGTGCTTCGGCATCGCGCAGGCGTCCTGCGGCTCCGTGCGCACCTCCGGGGTAGCTGTTAGACCGACAGATCCTGCTCTACCCGCACCCATACATATATACATATGTATATCGCGAAGCCCGGAGCCGCGCTGCCGCTCGCGGCACCGGCTGGACGCGAGCCATCCGCTCACGCCACGCAAGTTCCCGTCCCGCTTCTCCGCTCCCGCCCGGCCGCCCCGCTCCTTCGGCAGCCCCGCCGGACCTCCGCCCGCGGGACGCGGCCACAACACGGCAGCCCCGCCCCGGTTCCGCGTCTCCGCACAGCTTCCCGAGACACCCGGGGACCTCCCGGCCAGGCCGACCCAACCGACGGCCGCGACAGCCACGAGGAGCCGCGGTCCCTCCGCAGCCCAACCCGGATCAACGCCGGGCGAAGCGAGGGGTGCGCGCAGCCACCGCCGGGAGGGCCGTGCCGAGCGGCTCCGGCAGCCCGTCGCCCCGCCGTACACGGAGCCCTACCAGGCTCCCCGTGAGGCTCCATGACGGCCCCGGCTCTTCCGCCGTCTCCCCGCCGCGGGGCACCGCTCTCCCGCCGCCGCCTTCCCCCTCGGCCGCCGCTGCTGCCGGCGGAGGCGCCGCCCGCCCTGGCGAGGCGGGGCGGGATCGCGTCACTGAGGCGGCCCTCCTGCCCGGCCCGGTCCCGCCAGGTGAGGGCGGCCCCGGCGGTGGTTCAGAGCGCCCAGCCGCCCGCTGGAGGGCTGTGAGGGGAGTGTGAGCGCCGCCAGGGGATAAGACGTCGAGACTGAAGTTTAAACGCTGAAAAATAAGATTTGAACACCAGCTGCTTACGGCTGTGCCGGAGGAGGCCCGACGTCTGCCTGTCCACCTGGCTTGGGACTGCTCACTGACCGACTGCCCCA
The DNA here is from genome assembly GCF_026119805.1 of Tympanuchus pallidicinctus. Lineage (NCBI taxonomy): Eukaryota > Metazoa > Chordata > Aves > Galliformes > Phasianidae > Tympanuchus > Tympanuchus pallidicinctus. The sequence goes on from NW_026294769.1 coordinate 48,502,698, forward strand.
GGAGCCACGGCCCTGAGGTGCCCGTGCCTGATGGGCCACCCTCGGGCAGCTGAAGCACAGACCCTGCCTCACAGAATTATCAAGGTTGGTCTAAGATCAGTAAATCCAGCCATCAGCCCGTCCCCTCCTTGTCCACTAATGATGCTGTATCTCCATGTTTCTTGTACATCTCCAGGGATGATGGCTTCACCACCTCCCTGGGCAGCCCATTCCAGCACCTGACCACAGTTTCCAAGAGTAAATTCTTCCTAACATCCAACCTGAACATCCCCAGCACAACTTAAGGGCATCACCCCTCATCCTATCCCTGTTACCTAGGAGAAGTAGCTGACCCCCACCCCACTACAGCATCCTTTCACAGAGTTAAAGAGAGCAATAATATCTCCTCTCAGCCTCCTCCACAATAAACAGCCCCAGCTCCTTCAGCTGCTCTTGGTAAGGCCTGTGCTCCACATCCTTCACAGTTCATTGCCTTTCTCTGGAAATGCTCCAAGGCTTCGATGTCTTTCTTGTAGTGAGGGGTCCAAAACTGAGCACAGTACTTGAGGTGCAGCCTCACCAGTGCTAAGCACAGAGACAGTCACTTCCCCGCTTCTTCTGACTATGCTGTGTCTGATAGAAACAAACCAGGATGCTGTTGGCCTTCTCAACCACCTGGGCACACTGCTGGCTCACATTCAGCCAAGCATCAAACAATACACTCAGGTCCATTTCCTCTACACAGTCTTCCAGCCACTCTGCCCCAAACCTGCAGCATTTTGTAGGGTTGTTGTGACCAAAGTGTTATGACCCAGCACTTACTGTTGCTAAAGTTCATACAATTAGCCTCACTCCATCAACACCTCTGTGGGGCCTTCCTACCCTCAAGCAGATCAACATTTCTTTCCCCACTTGGTGACAACTGCAGACTTAGTGAGTGTATTCAGTCCCCTCATCCAAATTATATCCCTGCCTCTTCTCACACAAAGCACAACCTAGCCAGCTCCCATCTCAAAAAGATACTAAAGGTGGCATTATTAACTTCTGGTGGCTAAGTTCTGTGTATCTTTTGGCCACAACACTGTTAATCCAACATCAGGAGTTCTAAGGCTGGATTTATTGACTTGTCAACCCAAGGCCAAGCTCCTCCAGCTGTGGTTCTTTTTCTTCCTTCAAGTCCTTATCTAGTGTTTTTCTCTCTAGTGTTGTGTGTCTGTACAGTGCTTGCACACCTCAAGTGGTATGCACATCATGCAGCACTGGGTTGTCTGCTTATTGGAACAACCCACACAGGCTGAGTAAGTAGACAGGAAAAGCTCCTTCTGCTTAGCAGTGTGAGCAGTTACACAGGTACAGCATCTGCAGCAACCTTTTATGTTATGCTGCAAGCTGCCTTCAGTGGTTCCACCTTCTAGTTATTATGCATTTGCTGCCAAAGCATAGGTACACTCACAAATTGCACCAAGTTGCTGAAATTAAACCACAATTTTATTTTAGCTTCTGAGATTCATTCCCTTGTGGGGCTTGCTAGCACAACAGGCAAACCTGAGCCCCATGGCTGCGTTACGGAGAATCAAATAGCTGAAAACAGACCATGAAGTGCCTGTCCTACCTACAGCCTGTGTTCTTCCTGCAAAAATAACACCAACCACAGAGAATTTTTCATTATGTAGTTTGAAAAGCAGGAGACTATCAGGAACATTAAGCTACCAAACATATCGTTTGCTCCATCCTTTTCAAATCCCCGGGCCTTGATATCTATCATTGTTTGTTTGAAAGGTCGATGTGCACACAGAACCAGCAGCAAGGCATGCCTGGCATGGCTCTTTGTGAATAGCCAGATTGTCCCTGACATGTAGCATGCAGTCACATGGGGAAGCAGAGCACAATGGAGAGTCAGGAGGTGCCAATTCAGGATGTCCTTGCTTCAGATAACAAACAGCATCAAATCCAGGTACTTTTTAGTGCACAAGGCAGTTAAAGACTTAAGCTTTTGCTAGAATAAAGGGACACTTGCTTATGTCCTAGCATATACAGTCACAGCAGGAGGCCAGTGGTGCCATAAAAATAGCAAGTAGATAAAACAAGGTATAAATACACAGGGATATACTTTTATCTCATAGCACAGCAAGTAATTTAAGCATGGTTCTCACCAGAGAAAGCTCATCCTGCGTATCTGTTACGACTGTTAAAAAAAATACTTTTTTCAAATATCTGTACAAGTAATCTTTTCTTAAAATATTTTTTCCCCATGGCATGCCACTTGAAGCCCCAGGCTTCCCCACTGAGCAGCTGCTATTTCCTACAGGATCTATTTCACAGAGGAAGCCATCAAGAGCATTACAATTTGCATCCCTTCACTTTGCAGCTGCTTCACCCTAGCAGCACCAAATGCCTGCCAGGAGCCAACCTGCATAGCAGGGAAGCTGTCAGCATCTGCTCAGTGCTTGAGGGACTAGGAATACTTAGCCAACATATCCAAAAAAGCATGAGCTAGCAAGTGAGGACATACATGCTATCCTGAGAGCTGGGCACAGCTGACAGAAGTCTGGCACTGAGCAAACAGCAGTGCTTCACCCACAGCTGCCCCACTTAGGAGTGTCCTCTTCAGCCTAGGTGCAACCTACAAGTGCACCAATTTTTGCTGAATTACAAGTTTAGCAATTCTCCAATTCACCCAGCAATTAGGTTTCCTCAGCACCTGCAGCCTATTCAAAGGGCAGAAATGGCTACCTGCAGATCTCAGCCAGTTCACATCCCTAGTTGTCTTTTCCAGAAAGGCTTTAGATGCAAGGACACTCAAAGCCATCTCCAAATATGATAACATAGCTCCTTTTTACACAGTCCTGTGTACATAGAGATGGAATTGTTTTAACAAGTATCTGTAACTGGTGCCTATTAAAAATAGTACGACTGTTGCCTAAGGCTCCAATTATGACCCCAGATTATAAACAAACTCAAAAGCCTGAGCCTTCCCTGAAGGCACTGTTGTCCTTACAAAGGAGAAGTGTGAAGGGCAATGGGAGCAGCAGTGTACGGAGCTACTATGCTTTGTGCCTTGACTTCTTGTTTCCTCCAGGCAGTTAGATCCCATGCAGGTGCCACTTGTGCAGGAGCACATGAGCAGCAGCAAAGCCAGAAGCAGCTCCTGGAGCAGCTGTACACCAGGCTTCATTGCACAGCCATGGGGCTGCAGTCAGGCTGCATCTCCTGCTGTAGAGTCAGTTCCTGGTTTTAATATTCACAGTAACATCTGATCTAGGGCAAGTATAACAAGAAAGCAGTCAGAAGTGCAAAAAAGTCAAGGTTTCAGAGAATTAATATATATAAGTTCACTCAATCCAGATTTAAGACAACCAATTATTTTCCAAAGATGCTGCTGTATTTTTTTTGTCTCTTCAGCTCCATCACGGATGTGATTACCTCCAAATAAGCCATCCTGTGTACAAAGAGCTGAGTCCAATGACGAGCTGCACTATTTTAAGGTAGCTGTTATGCTGATGCACTGCCATGAACAAGCATGGTTGTGCAATCAAGCTACCAAGAGGGCTGAGTCCTAGCATATTTCTGATCTGCATCTGTAGACATACTTTGGCAATGCAGCACAGAGTTGTGTGCTGCAGCTTGCAGAATTCACATGGTCCCTTCAGTTGCCAGATCAAGAATCAGGTACAAATGAACGAAACCCACAGAGCCTCAACATCTAAGCAATACAGAATGCTAAAGAAATCTGTCCTGAATGCCTTCCCTTTCTGAAGCTCTAGTACTTCACTTGGCACCAAACAAGCCCTCCTTTCATTCAGAGCCTTGAGTCATCTTCTGGAAGAAATCTGTCTTAAGGAACACATCCAAGTTTTTATTTCAAAACGCGGCAAAAGAGCACAGTCAGCTTGTCTCCTTCATAAGGCAGTGCCTAGAGGGACTTAATTACCCAAACAGAAGGATTTCGTTAGCATAATCTTAAATGGAAGACGAGTGCATACTGAACTATAAGTATTATGGGCAAATAAAAGCTGCAGATACTCAGTGAAACTGTACTTGCCATATCCTAAGTGATTATGACTTGGGTATTAGGGGAAGAAAACCAGACAAGCAAGCAGTTTCTCTCCTACTACCTTCTTGCCCAGATATCTCACCAATCACACCCCAAAAGCACTTACTAGATCAAAGTCATCACCGACAGAGGAGCATAGATCAAGTCAGAAATCCTTTGCAGTATGTCCCATCTCAGGTAGTTTTAGAATTCCATCTGCCCAATTGACTTTATTGTCAAGAACAGACACTTCACACGTGAGTGCCTTTTTAAAGTCTATACTGTTTTTTTTTTTTAAATCTTATTTACATCCTGCCAAAAGCCTTTGGTGGAAAATAAACCTCTCAAACCTCATAGCATCTACAGGTTAACTTCAGGATCCTCTATACATAACTGGGGTGGATAAATTCCTGGTGGAATTCTACAAATGCCATAGGCTCCATCTCACCAGAAGTGCTGTAACTTGCTGAAAATAGCTGCAGATGCCTTTCCATTTCTTTAAAAGAACAAATGTTTTTTCAGTCCAAGGTCACTTTTGCAAATGGGAGTTAAACTGAATTGCTCAGATACTCGAGAAGAAAGTTACCCTGTGGTCCTGGTCGTTGGCTATCAGCACAGCCAGGGCAGGGCTGGTAGCTGAAGACCTCCATGTTCTTTTGGAGGCATCTCTGAAAGCCAGTCAGAGTGGAGGGCTGCACCACACCCCCAGTATTATGCAATAGTTACTTTGATGCAGCATAGTTCTGGAACAAATCCTTACAGGAGCCCAGCCTTCCAGCAACAGAGGTGCTTCATGACACCCATCTGCTTGAAACCCGTTTCCTGTAACCGATCCAACAGGATGCATGCAAAACACCATTAGCTGAGAACTCAAACCTCCCCCCCGTAGTAGCGTTTGACACCCACTCTATGCAGCAGCCAGCAAGCATGCAACAAATAGACACGAGGGAAGGGAGGAAGAGCAAAGATAAATAAATGCTATTAAAAATAAATAACGCTTGCGTTAAATGAGCGGCAGTGTCGCTAGAGGGAGCGCCTGAGCCTCTGTGGGTGCAGGAATTCACCCACCAGGTGATTTGTGGTCTCCTGGTTAAGGAATGGTACAGGCGCGCCTAATTTATTTAACAGCCCAAAACCACTAACAGGGCTTATTTCACATGCAAAACAGATTGGCATAGATATACACACAGATACAAGAATGCTATGACCTTTATCACATGAAAGAATAATATAATCCAATTAAGTTGGTGCTAATATCACTATCTGCTTTGCCAGTTACCAAAACTCACACTGCCTTTAAGTTCAAGGTCACTTTTGCAAACGGGAATTAAACTGAATTGCTCAGATACTCGAGAAGAAAGTTACCCTGTGGTCCTGGTCGTTGGCTATCAGCACAGCCAGGGCAGGGCTGGTAGCTGAAGACTTCTGTGTTCTTTTTGGAGGCATCTCTGAAAGCCAGTCAGAGTGGAGCGCTGCACCACACCCCCAGTATTATGCAATAGTTACTTTGATGCAGCATAGTTCTGGAACAAATCCTTACAGGAGCCCAGCCTTCCAGCAACAGAGGTGCTTCATGACACCCACCTGCACTTTGCACTGCTTTGGTATCACAGCTTCCTTTAATAATATTTGCCCCTGAGCTGTTTCCAGATGTGATGAGTATCTTGCTGGTAGAAACACAGTACTTTCTTTGCACACATATTACCATCTGCAACAAGCACCTTTACTGCTGTAGCAAATATATTGTAGCCTAAGCTTTTGTGAAACTACATCTCTGTCAGCTAACTGCTGGCAGTCATAAGTATGACATTCCAGAACAGGAGCTAACTGCAACATTTCCAACTTCTAAAAACTGATACAAGGAATAAAAGGAGGTCATGTCTTCAGTAGCTCATTATTAGACTATTGTTAAGGCTGCAGTGCTGTACAATTACAGTGGTAATTAAGAGCCAGAGGATCTAGGGTAGTTTTTCCAAATGTAGTTAATGTCCAGCATATTCCTATGAGATAGCCAGGTATTGCCAGGTCTATTTTACTGCTGGTAAATCAAGACTAAAAAGCTTATTTGTAATTTGCTAAAAGCAGACAAGAAACAGAAAATAATAATTGGAATTCAAGTAAAAGCTTACAAGGACAGGAAAGTAATAATTAAAAAGGCCCAATTAACAAGAACTACTGCAAAGTGTTTATGAATGTTATAAGGAGAAAAAGACTATAGCAGGAGCCTGCTCACTAGCATAATGCAAGCCATAGAAATTCAGCCTTTACGCTCCTTCGGTAAATGCTTTTTCCTTCCTTATTTTGTAAATAAACAGCATCTAGTCTTTTTAAGAAAGACAATTTTCACTTTGAGATTCTAAGCACTTTGCTGTTGTCATTGTTAAGGCTAGCCAACACTATGTGAAAATACAAGCAACAAATCAGGCTGTAAACACTAAGATTAAAGATTCATTTACCTCATAAATGTTTTACCAGCAGCACTGCTGCTTCCTGCCACCAGCACCAGGCAGGAGACACTTCCATCACAGTCTCTCTTAGAAATATGCTTCCAACATGAGATACACAAATACCTATGGTTTGTCTCATCCAGTTTTTCCTACAGATTGCTGGAAAAGCAGCTCTGCTAGGTCTCCTGATGGTATGTTGTAGCTCCTACCTGCTCTCACAAAGCTCATTTTGAAATTCCTTGCAAAATCCAGTCTCAAAACTTCTCCATCACAAATAGACTTCAGGAAGAACAAAACACAACAAGCAAACCTCCTCCCTTCCTTTCCTACCATTTATCTATTTGTTCAGAAGCAGCCTGGAGATCACCTGATATCTCAACAAACCCAAACTTCTATGAGAAGGTCTCAGAAAATGGGTCACCCACTTCCCTGTTCAAAAGCAAATGAAACACAGCTTGATTATGCAAAGTGAACCACCTGGCATCCCCTGCCTGAATAGCTGTCATTTTTTTCCTCATCAGAGAAAATCTCAGCAGTTGTTTTGTTTGAAGAGCCTGTCTATTTCTGCCTGAGTGGTACATCAGCCTGTGTGCTAAATGCAAACGTGACAGCGTTCTTATCTGCCCTTGTGACTGTGGAGGCTTCGTGCATGGTAACACTGCTGGCTGCATACCTGCAGTTACCTGCCTGGCAGCCCAAAGCAGAGCTGAACCCCACTTACAGAGGCACTCTGCCCCCTGCAGCACCAGCTGGGCCACCTATGGATGTGTAACATCTCCATTCCGAATTTGCATCTCTCAGTTATTCCTTTCAGTTCCACATGCGATTGCTTCACGCTTTGATAACCCTATAAAATCAGTCCTCTCCACAGCAGCAGCTCTCTGGATCCACAAATAAGCACCAACTGGGAAAATATCTGAGAAACCCGTGTGTCTCAAATCTCCCCCTACTCACCTGGAACTGTATTTCTAACAATTCACGTTTTTCATTTCCATTACTTTACTAAGTAAACAATCTGTGTTTCTGGTATAAATCCAGTTGTCAGATTTGATGCTCACTAATGATCCTGTTCCCTTTATGACTGTAAAAGTCACTGAGCATGCTGCCAACAAGGTGGCTTTCTTATGCAGTTCTGAGAGAGAGGCACTTCATAATGTTAGTGTAACCTCACTACAGAATATTGTTTGGAAGTGCTGGAAGATGAATAATGCAGAGCTCCTTGCAAAGCTCCTGGAGTGTAGTGCAGCAGGGGATGGAGCTACATGCTGGGTTTGTTCAACTTTTGCTTTCCTGTGTAATCCAGCCCTTCATATTCACATCCAGTCTCGGTGCGCACACTTGTTTGCCCCCTCTTCTGCACTTCCATGGCAGGACCAAGCTCTGCTGGGTTAGACCATGTAAGTATATGTGGGCTCAGAGTGGAATGAACTGAGGGCCAATGTTTATTTGTTCTGCAAAGTCCTAGTGGCTTTGATTATGATGTTTGGTTATGGGATCTCTGTTTATTTAATCAAGGTCTTTGCTGCAGGTTTACAAAGAATATTTTGGTTTTCTCTGGAGGAGAAAAACATGTAAACAGTGTTGTTGCTCGGGCTGTAGCCATTACTTTCCTACCATGGTGAAGAACTGATACTTGCAGCTGTTCTTTCTGAACAGTGAAATCTATGTTTTTATTTCCGTTATTGTGACAGCACACACTAGTGTCCCTAGTGTGCTTTCCACTTCATATATTATCTACTAATGTCAACATGAAACCGTCTAGAGCAAAGTCAGTGGTTTCTTTTCAGTTCTTATATATTTTATTCTCTGATGTTTATATACAAAACAAATTAGGAATGTGTTGCTGTCTCTCTTGCTACTTTTAGCATAAAGAGAAAATATCACAGATAACACAAATAACTCCTGTTGTCTATGCCATGATAAAGTCAGAGTCAGCTGGCTGGTCTGAAGCTTTTACTGCTATCAATACTGAAAATGGGAGAGGAATCAGACTGCCCATTTAACACGTGCCTTGAAGAACTTGAAGACATGCTGTGTATTGTTTCACCTTACCAAAAGAGTAGTAATAAAGAGGTTTATTTAACTGTGAAAGAGCAATTAACTTTTGAGGTTGAGTTTCCTGCTCCTGTGAAGAAGCTTGGCTGTATACAGCATATCTCTTTCAAACTACAGTCTCCAAGTGCCTTGCAGTATTAAATATGCCAGCTAAAGCCCTAAATAATAAATAAGGTGTGGGGAAGATGGACCTTTTAGCAAAGCATCTTCTGTCTTTAAGTAGTCATTTATTTCATATTAAATAGAATGTATATTTCTCTTCCCCACTCCCCAAAAAGAACAATCATAAAAAAGATCTCAGCTGATAAATGCTCCACCTATTTACATGCTCCTCCTGCCTGCAGTGGGGAATGCAACCGGAGGAGGTGTACATGCTTATGAAGACCACTTATGCACAGTTCCCTCAGCTTTTACTTGCCTAATTGCTTGGCTTTTCAGACACTCTGCTTATGCAGCAATGACAGAGTCACAGGGGAAGTGGGCAGCCCTTAAAAGGGCTACACATACATTCATCAGCACTCAGGAGCATGTTGGCACCTCGCAGGTGGTGTTCTCAGCCTTTCCCCAGGAGCACATCCAGGCACTGGGCAATGGATGCTTAACAGGTCAGTGGCAGCAGGTTCCCATCTCACTGCTCCATATTTCTGGCTTGCAGCCTGCCTTACCATGTGCAGACCACTTGGATTTAATTGCAGAGCAGAGCAGGAGGAAATGACAACAAATCAGTGAACATTACATTTCTTTATTTGCCTTTTCTTCTTCAGGACTAAAAATACCGAAAGGAATTGAGAAGAATGTACCCTACTGCAGCCTTAGTATAACTGTATGTGCTCAAGAAGTGAACAGTGCAGAGGGGCCAAGCCCACATGCTTACCCTAAACAGCCTCTTTCTTACTGCTACCCCTGAAGACAAGAGAAAACCTTTGAAATCACAAAAATGGCTGGGAAATGGTGTCTGGTAGCATTCTGATTCTTTTCAGTTTCTTTTCAGATCCAGAAGCTTGAGGGAACGCTCTGACCATCTCCTTAGACACAACTCTGCCTCCTGACTAATTTTAGCAACACTGTGCTATCCTCATCTAGATTGTACACAGTAAAGCCAAAACTGATTAATTGACTCTACCCCATAAAGAAAAGGAAAAAAAGAAAAGAGTTAAGTAGCATATGTGAGCAAAAAAAAGGAGCAAGTAGGATTTAGTGGGACTCCTGCTCCCATTGCTGAACATCATCAGTCCCTGAACCAATGTGGGTACGCCTATGTGAGACTGGGTTTGAGCAGCAATTCTGATGTCCTATATATCCTCATACAAAAGGAGATTTCATTGTTTTTCATGAGGTACACCTACAGTTGGACATATCCAAGTGATCTTTGCTTAATGCATCACAACTGGGTTTAACACAACAGGTCAACGTCAGAGCATTTCCTCAGATGAGAATTGGAGTTTTAATATTTGTTTAGCACCTGCTGTGCCCATCTAGAAGGTAACACCGTTCCTGTAAGCTCTGAGCCTTGCTTAGTGTCCCCCTGAACCAGAGGACTGGGTGTGATGTGCAGGGCCTCGCTGCTGTCTGAGCCCCTGTGAAGGCAGATGTGTACATGTGTGCCACTGCTTCACCAAAGGCTCATTACGTGATGCTGTGGGACAGCTGAATAATACTTCTAATAAAAACATAGCTCTGTCTTCAGCCTGCTGACTGTTGTTCAGAACATGCTTTATCCTTGTCAGGAAGCTGTCAAAGGCTGGCAGCAGTGCTGAAGGGAAGTTCCAGTGCCATGGCCCTGCTCAGCCTGGAGGTCACCTCACCAGCCCCTGGTGCTGGGGCAGACTGGGGTGAGGCAGGGATGGAGCTGAGCCAGGTGAGGTCTGCACCGTGGTACCACAGCCCATGGAAGTGCCTCTCCTCCAGTAGAGGGCCTCAGCTCAGTCAGCCATGCTCCACAGGGCAAAGCACCCTATGCCATGGCAAGTAAGCCTGATTTTTCCATCCCCACAAAGCAGTGCTATTGCTGCCACCTTCTCCTGATGTCCTTGGATAGCTAGTAGTCCAAAGAGAACTGTATCTCATTAGTATAAATGAGAATTTTTCTGAATCTTCAGCAGGGTATTTGCTGAGTGACTTTGGGATAAAAGGAGATAGAAAAGGATAAAAGGAGAAAGAGTATTTTCCAGACTAAAACAGGGATTAGGAGAAGATAGGTTTAGATAAGTAACTCAAAAGAGCCTTCTAATAAACTGCTCACTCCTCTTTGCAGAGAACATGAAAACCAAGGGGGTTGTCTCTGTATATTAAAGAAGTCCATCTAGAAAAGCTGGTTACTCTCAGTAGAAGAATCAGAAAATAAATGTTACTACTACCGTTGCTCCCCATGCTAAGCTCAGTGTCATCTTGCCTGGAATGTGTGGAGGAGTGAAGGAATGGCTGCACATGACAGTTGTGGGGCCAGATCCAGAAGCCCTTGTACATGCTGTACATGGGAATGCATAATGATCAGGCTCTGCTATCCTGTTCATTTGCCCAAATTGCCAAAAACCTCTGACTGATGCAGCTGCTTTCATTTTATTAGTTTTACAGTATGTGCTGGCATAAATGTTTGTGATGCTCTGTGGCCCAAAATCCTGTTTTGGGGATTTTCAAGGCTGGATTCTAGTGGGGATGAGAAACAGTAATCAAGAAGGCGACAGGCACATGAATGGACAGAAAGCAGACAGATGGCCCAGTTGGAGTATTAAATATACTATTTTTTCTGTGCTAATCTTATTATTTGAATACTGGCAATTTGCAAGGGAGAGGCTATAAGTTATAAATGAGATGGAGCCTTGGTTAGGTCTGTAGGATGGAGAACATAACGAATGTGCAGAACCAGCCAGGAAAATCCTGCACCAGAATTTACCACTGACACTTTGCAGGGCTCCTCACTGCAGTGGAGCTTCCTCCTCCTCCCAATGAACACCACCGAAATGGGAACTCATGGAGGCCAACCACTCCAGACAGAGATAAAAAGGAATCTGTAATCCGTTATCTGCCTTGAGGGTGGGAAGAGACACTTGTGGAGACCTGAAGCTACCGGCAAGCAGATTCTCAGCCATGTTGTGCTGGAGATCTTCTGGGATTTCTTCAAAGGACAACAGGCAAGGCCACGGGGAGCAGGGCGTGAAGCATGCAAGGGAGACATTCCAGTAACCACTGTCAGAGCCTTTGAACCTGAAAGGATTGAATGCTCAGGGCTCTTTTCAAGATATAGTGGTGGACATGGTTCAAACTAGAACGGGAGATAAAGAAAACCAAGGATGGCTTTCCCTCTCTCATTCCCCTCATTCCTGAGCTGGTAAAAGCTCAAGGCTGAACTCTGCTGTTCAACATGCAGATCCTCCAGGGATCTCATGTCTGTTTAAGTCAAGGCAGATATTTAATCCATACTGGATTTTTACATGACGTAGGAAGAAACAACTAAGTTTTAGCTGTAACGTAATACAGCTCAGGAATGTTCCAGGAATATAATATATCATGCATCTGAAAAGCCACACAACATGATCAATGAGAGAACATCTGGCCATATAGCTTTCAGCATTCACAGAATTAGACCTGTATTTCTAGGAGAAAAGTTAAGAAAAAAAATATGACCATCAACCATTTTAATTTCATGTCTGACTAAAATTCCTGTGGAAAGGTACAGTTTGAGCTTTTCTTATTTCAACTCTCATACGTTGGTCACTCAGAGCATCCTGGTTTTCTGTCTTCTCCCAGAGCAGATGCTATTCTAGCCCATGCCAAGAAAAAATGGTTCTGAAGAGAGGATAGAGGTAGAGCAGAAAACAAAGCTATTATAGGTAATGTTGTTGTAGGTGCTGCTGCTTGACTCACTTCTCCAAAACCTTTCAGAGCTAATCTGGCCAGGAGTCTGAATTTGACATCTTCCACTTTGGGCATTCTGAATACCTTTGGATACCTTATGTCAGGCAGCAATAAGCTAAAATTTCTTCCTCATAATGCCAGAAAGTGAACTGAAGTGAGATGGAGATAGATCATAAGGAGAATATTCCAGGGACTAAATGCCAGGCTACCAGCTCTTCAACTGAAGGGATCTGAAAGAAGAAGAGATGCCAAGCATTACTAATGTGTAGCAATGTCTTCAAGACACAGAAAGGAAGTGACTGTGGGGATCCCTCATTTTACTTGACCTAAATACATGTATATTCATTCTTTGAATATTTCATGCTGCTCTGGCTTGTAGCATGCATTCCACTTCTGTGCCCTGGTTTGAATGCTTAATTTTGCATGTAGTTTCCTTCAAGAAAAGTTAAAAAAAAAAAAAGAAAGAAAACAGAAAAACACAAAGAAAAAAAGCTGTCAAAAAATGAGTAAAATTGGCATTTTCATCCATAGCATCTGAGGCCACAGAAGGGATGGTGAAAAATGTGCCTGCAGGGCAAAGTTCTGCACAGAACTCTCTCCTGCCCACGGCACACCATTTTTCATTTAAAGCTCTGAGAATTATGCACTGTGGAGCTCCACTTGGTTAATTTATTAGCCCTCACATTAATCCTGCTTGTAAATCATGGTAACAGGCAAGAACATAGCAAAAGGTGTAGACTGCTCTGCCCTAGCAAGGAAACAGAGTTACAATAGAAGGTTCAAACATGAAGAAATCTTGATAAGTCAGTTTAAAATATTCCCACATTTTCTATGTTAAGGTATCCCATCAAAACCCACCAGCAGTCAGTCTTTCATCGACAAGGCAGATGCTCCTGTGTATGAAATAGAGGGAAATATTGATAAAGAAACTTTTTTCAGTATCAAGGCTCCCAGAATTTCTCAGGATGAGATAGAAAAAAGTAGTTCAGAATTAAAATAAATAAATTAATGGGACAGCCACTTTTAAGCAACAACTTTGAGTCAAAAAGAGAAAAATTTATTCTCTTTTTCTTGGAATATCTCCATTCTGTATTGGTATGCACAATGATGAAGCTTTCCCTTGGCCATTTTGCACACAAACAGGCAGAAGTCAGCATCTCCATTGGGATTTTCACATCTTCCTCAGTTATGCTTCTGCTATAGATGAGCTGGCTCACTCACTTGGACTTGTCTCTTCCCACTGACAGTACAGAGCTATCATGACCTGCTTGTGATCAAAACACTGAACTGGGTGATGTCTAAAGCCAAACAAGACAAATTAAATCATGAATCATTTACACTAAAAAGATAAAATGGGTAGCACAATGAGTGAGGAAAATGCCCAAACCTGCAAAAACGTCCTGACGGACTCATGGTGAGCAGCCATTTACTGAATTTGCCAGCTTCAGTCGAGTGTAGCAATGCTTTTGTCTACCCATAGGGACATCATCCTGCATATCCACAAGGCTCTCTGCCTGATTTGGTGAAGATCAAAAAGAAATCTCAGGTTGTACTGTATGCACAAAGGAAATATTCCACGGTGGTGCCAATCAATAAATGATGAATTGCTTTGGGCACATCCCGGTCATAACAACCATGCTGCTCTGATAGGAAGATTTTGCTTTAGAGAAAGCTGTATGGGATCCGTACAGAAAAGAGGATGGGGAGGAATGTGTATAGTGGAGAGCAAAAGAGATCACAGATCTCAGCACTGCCCAGAAAGGGAGACAAAATTTGGGAGGGACAGAGATTAAGTGAAAATTAAAACACAGAGAAGTGGGCTTGTTAGGTATCCCCTGGAATGGATCTCAGAAGAAAAAGGGGAGGCTGGTGGAAGGAGAAAAATAAAACAACCCAAGTCTGGGCTCACTTTGATCCATTGGCAGGTGCAGTCATCTCATTGTGAGTCAGAATTCAATGTTTGTCTGGTGTCAGATTATGATGTTAATTGTTGGTTTTAAAAGAGAAAAGATAAATGTTTGTATCTGATGATAGTGATGATGATGATGATAAAGACTGCCTGCAGGCTAATCATTCTTTGGGTGGGAGGGAGGGGAGTATATCAGTGAGTAAACTGCAGCATATTGGTCAAAAGTACCTGAAATTAAGGTTTATTTCTGGGCTCTGTGTACTACATACACAACAATTTGACTGTTCTGTGCAATGTGCTAGAATTCCTAAGCCTAATGTTTTTAAAATCCCTTACTTCATCATTACTAAAATCTCACTCCAGTGCCACTAATTTAATAATTTGCTTGTGTGTTGCTGGATGCAGACATTGCCTTGAGTCAGAATAACTTCCAGCTCTTCCTCCTGCCTGGTGGCAGACAGTAAGAGGATGACCCAGCAGTCGCTGACTCAGCCGGGCTGAAAAATGAGGAGTTGGCACTGCCCGGTGTTCCCCTGCCTCCATTTGCAGATGTTTGGAGCAACAGTAGCATCCAGTGGTCAGACTGTTAATTACATGGCTTTGCACGCTGGCAGCGTCTTCTGACTGCATTCTCCTTGCAGTAACAAAGCTGGTGAGAGAAAGCCCTGAAAATTGAGGATCATACTCACAAGATTAAACTTGTGAGTGGTAAGATTAACACATCAGTCTTGCTTAAAGGCTAGTGTGCTTCTTTTCTGCTCGTGTCAAGTGTGAGTAGAATAACCTGTTATGCTAGATTTGGATTTGCAGAACTGAAGGTTGAGCCCAGACCCAGCTCAAGGCAACTGGACTGTGTTGTTCAATATCTAGCAGGTGGTAGTTATGATTGGACAGTTAAGGCTGGATTTTTTTCCCTGGAACTGCAGTGAAGTTGGGTCCCCCAGCACTACCAGCCTTGTGCTGCTTGGCTGTGGCTCTGCACATCTGTTCCACGACCTCGAGGTTACCTGGCCTGGCAGGGGCAGTTAATGGTTCTCCAAAGCCCATTAATGTCTCTGTGCTCCAATGCAAACATTAGCAGACTTGGAGTGGGGCCCGCAGCAAGGGCTGCCGTGCTTCCTTTTCTCTCCTCTTTTAACTGATGGGATGTCCAGGACAGGAATCTTACAGCTCTCACACAGAGCTTGGCCCAAGTGCTGGAGAGAGGAATTGCTCCTTGACATCTGTCCTCTCATCCTTATCTCCTCCCAAAAGTACTATGAATGACTATATAGTCATTCATATGACTATGAAGTCTACGGATTCGGGTTCCTTTCAGTTTTGAAGTCGTTTCCTTCAGGTTCCTACTAACTGACATGAAATGAGGCATCTCCGTGAACAACAGCCATTCAGGAAGGAACTTCTTGCTGCTTCCTGGGGACCATGCTGGGAATTTTCTCCTCCTGTGTGCAGTATTGCAATGGGCACTGGATAATGCTGAACCCTGTGTGCCATGGGCTCACTTGAGATGTTCAGTGGATGGATGGCACAGGCACACCTGCCTCTGGAACAAGCTGAAGCCTTTCTTCTACCCAGCCTCCCTTTCCGACCAGGGGCTGTGGCATTTTCATACCATTAAGAAAGCACAGGAACAGGTTTCCCAGAGAGGTGGTGGATGCCCCATCCATGGAGGCATTCAAGGTCAGGCTGGACAGAGCTCTGAGCAACCTGATCTAGAAGTAGATATTCCTGTTCATTGCAGGGGAGTTGGACCAGATGGTCTTTAAAGGTCCCTTCCAACTCAAACGATTTTCTATGATTCACTAGCAGACAGCTACAGGCAAGGCAGATCTCCATGCTGAATTGCTGTCAGGGTCATAAATGCTCTTCTTTTCAGGTGGCTTCTCCGCATTGGTGGGGACAGGGATGCTTGGTGACTTTTTAGAAGTTTTGATGTCTCTTGTAAAAAAGATTGACCACACAGAACACGACATGGGCTGCAGATGGTGCATGCCATTTGAGCATGTACAGGATTACAAATACTAAGCATTGGGGTGCAAGGCCAAGGTAAATTCATGCCTCATAAAAAGCTGTTCTGTAAACATTTTGTGGATTCAACATGGGAAACCCAAACTGTTGCAAAAAAATATATAGCTGAAAACATTCCCGAGCTTACAAAAATGCTATTTCAATATCACTGAATTCACCCATTAAAAGAGCAGACAGCAGTAAGTGCGCAAGAACTGGTAACACATACAGCTGTGGAAAGAGAGACTTGAATTTGTGGACAGAAGTGATTTACATCAAAACAGCAGGTGTTTGGGAGAGGTCTCAGAACTACTGCAAGCAGCTTTTTCTCTTTGCCACTGTTGAGGGACCTTGTGCCCATAACAGTCAGGTCTGAGGAGTAACAGGAGCTGGCAATGCTAAGACTCACATCACATCCTGTTCTGGAAACTGTGTCCCCAGGACACTGCACAGACCTACCTGCAGGACCCTGAAATCAGGGAGTCCTTCTCAGGTGTCTCTCTTGGGTTTCCTGGTAAAGCAGAGGTCACTGCCACAAGCATCTACTGCTAACAGGGCTGCATGCAAGCTGCCTGCTGCTTGGCATAACGTTTCTGCCCAGCTGCAGCTGTGGTGGTTCTGAGGAAATGGGATGGGATGATGAATTAAGCAGGATGAGCAAAGGGGGCCTGGGACACATCTAGGTGAGAGCTAAGGAATGCCTGAAAACAGGTGTTAAATATCCTGAGATCACTTTAGAGAGAACTTTTCTTTAGAGCTTTCCAATTGCTTAGGTTGGAAAAGACGCTTGAGATTATCAGATCTAACCACCACTCAACAAGTTCAGCCTTTAAACCACATCCCACAGCATCACATCCACACTTCTATTGTCTCGTACATACACCAGCATTTCCCTGGGCAACCTGCCCCAATACCTCACCACCCTCCTAATGGCCAATCTATACCTCTCCCAGTGCAACTTAAGGCTGTTTTCAGCAGAGTGTGCTTTCAAGAGAAAACAAAATATCTTCCTAAGCTTTGTGAAAACAGAACTAACCTTGACTTCCTACGCTGATTTCCCAGGCAGTTCCCAGCACCATCAAGTAGCACAATTCACAGCTCTTTTGTCTGCAAACACATCTCAAGGCCATTTGAGCAGATTGAGGTGTGGGTGTTGGGGCTGATCTGTTCTGTACTTCCCAGCTGGTCCTGTCCTGCTCTCTGCCCATGACCTCCCACTTGTATGTGTGATAGAGCCCAGTTCCACACCGCTGTCCCGCACCAAACCCTGTTTCTGGTCAGCCAGTGCTGGTGGAGCTTTGCAGCACCCCTGGGAGTCATTCCAGGTACCTTCAGATAAAGCCAGAACAGCCCCCCTACTGCCAACTAACAGAAGGAAACTTCTATTCAAAATACTGTGGTTCATGGGTGCTGAACAAAATGTTTTCACTTTCTCCACTACAAAGTTATTCCCAGAGTAGCAACAAAATCTCTCATCGAGTGTCGGATCCCACAGACAGGAGGGCACGCATATGTTGGACCACACCGCTAAATATGAGAGTCCCTGACCCGGAACGAAGTGTGTGTGAAGATAAGCCCCGGGCCTGCAGGTGGAGCAGCAGAACCATTGCACAACAGCAGCAGCAGTTCCTACACCTCCACATTCCTGCACAAAGTAAATACAGCTGCAGCCCTCTGAAACCAGGGGCAGCTGCAGCTTGGTAGGGAATACGGTACAACTGATGCTAGAGAAAGAAGAGTCAATGAGGAGAAACACCAGCTGCAAGTATTAAAGATACTTTCCTGAAATAGATTCTTTGAGTAGAAGCCTTGAAAGTAACATTTTATGTATACTTCTGCTTTTTGTAAAGAAGGGATGGAGATGAAGGTCAAAAGATGAAACCTTGGCAATGACAGATGTGCAGAGCACAGACATAAGCACACTTGGCAGCAGCCACTGCTGGCTGGCAGCATGCAGAGAGCTGCTGAAGTTCCTGTTGGAGCCATTGCCATCAGCTCCCTCTTTTCAGAGTGCCCAGCCTCAGTAGAATGAAAGGCTGTCTACTCATCCATCCCAAAAGTAGGAAAAGCTGAATCATGGCAACGTATCGTAGATGACAAATGACAGGAATTCTTTGATTTCCATTCCCCTTTTTATTTCCTAATTTCTGAAATAGGCAGCTCTGTCCCACAGTCATTTAAAGTCTGTATTTTTTGTTTAGATGTTCTGAGCACTTCCCTGTCCCCACCCCTTCACTGAGCCACAGAGCTGAGAACCGAGATGAGCAGGGGACGGGATGTTGTAATACTTGCAGGACGTTCTGTCTGTTTCTTTAAAAAGAATCATCCAGACTGCACGTCTTTAACATTTTATTATGTTTTATGAACCTTATGCCCTTTCTAAGGCTTGTCCTCGCTTGCTTAGCAGTGCAGAACCATGCTCCTCACTGCAGGGCGAGGTGTCTGCATCTGCACTGCAGAGCTACCCCACAGCCAAGCCGGAACGGGCCTTGCGTACCAAACCCAGACTGTGGGAGATTTCAGTCTACACTACCAGGAAACAGGCTGCCTGTTACTTCAATCCATAGCTCACCAGCATCTCCAAGAGCACCATTAGGCTTTATCATCCCAGCCAGTGCTGAAGAAAGGCGTGCCTGACTGTCCCATGCTCAGCCCCAGGTAAGAATGCCCCGTGCATTTTCCTGGAGCAGTGTTCTCAGCTGCAGGCTCAGTGTCAGATGCAGCCCAAGGCTGGCTGCAGCAGGGGCCTGCAGGGTGCTGCCTATCTCTCAGCCAGCAGTATAGCAGCACTGTATCTCAGCCCAGTGCAGCCCCCTCACTTTGAAGGCTCTGGAGGCACCTGAACGCAGAGATGAAGCGAAAGGCAGAATTTGGCACAGGGATCTATTTTTGCTCCCATTCCTTTCCAAGAATGTAATCTGTTAGATTATATCAAGCATTTCCTTCTGAATAAACAAACTGCAGCATATTTTCCTTTTGCTCCAAATGTACAATTTAATTACCACAGAAGAGGGTTTGGCAGCTCCAGCTGAAGGCAGCCCCCCAAGCAAACAAGTGAGCAGATAATACCCACGGTGCACCTCAGAAGGCTGTATTTATGCACCTATGGCCTGATTTGGTGATGAAGCTTAAATGCATGAATACTCTGTGGTTAGCAGTCATACACTCATAAATCACTGTGTATAACCAAAGTGCAGCAGGAGAGCAGCTTCAAAAGACCTGCTGAAAGGCCACCACACAGAGCTGAGACTGAGGTACACCTGGATTGGTAGCTGCATTAGGAGAATATCGGCACTGTCTGAGAGGCTGGGATGTTTCCAGGCTCATATGTTTTGTTTTTTTTTTCCCAAAGATCAGATGTAGATAAAAGTGTTTTTTTACTCTGAGTAATTCTTTGAAGCCAACAGTAATTGTTTTGCATTTTTAGAATTCTGTAGAATGTGTTCCAACACCCAGTGTTTTCTTTGCAGCTCAGCCTCCAGGAATTATCTGGTTATGAAGAATCCCAAATTTTGCTATACATTAAAATTTTGAAGTTCTCCTTCACATATGAGAAAACCTGAAAATGTGAAGTCTCAACTACATTTTCTGATCTAGCTGTGCATGCTCCTTTTCACTGCAGGTGAGTTAGACTAGATGACCTTCAAAGGTTCCTTCTAACTCCAAAGATTCTATGATTCCATGATTCCATGAAAAAAATTAAATTCCATAGTTAGATAAGGACCCATTATCTCCTTTATGTACTGATGTTGGGAAGAAAACCTATAGGTCTGGCTATTCACCTGTAGTGTATTTGAACTTAAAGCTTAATTGATTCTGTCTGAGAATTGATTTTCCACTTTTCCAACAGAGGAACCTAATCAAAATAATAAAAATAAGAAGCACGTTTCACAGTGTGATAAAGGAAAACACACAGACTATTTAAATATGTGCTGAAGAGACCAGGATTTGTATTCCTAAGTGCTGAACAACATTCAGGAGCAGTAATAACTCATGATAGGAGACCATATTCTAAGTTTTCTAATCAGACATTGTCTGGAAAGTCTCTGTAGCAGCTTTGGCTCAGCCCTGCACACAGCAGGCTCAGCAGCACTCTGCCCATGTTGGAAAAAGGCAACCACTCAGCACTGGCTGCAATCACCGTCTTTTTCCTCACTTGGTTACCTGGAATAAAAGGTCTTAAAATGATGGTAGTGGGTTTCACTTAAGGCTTCGCTTTGGTTTAATTGTTCCAATTGATGTGGTTGTGTTGCATGGGTAAGACCAGTTGTTTTGTAAAATAGCTAAAAGAAAACAACCACAACAAAATGACCGTGCACTCTTCATGGCACCATGCAGCAGCACAGGAGAAAAGAAGGAACTGATTTTGTTAGATTCAAAATGCTGAGGCAGAATTGATACCATCGAGCAGCAGCTACACGGACAAGTAACATGAGCTGCTCTACTGCTCAAGACAGTCATGGCTTTACAACGCTGGCCTGCAGATGAAAGGAAAATTAGGAAGAGAACAGAGCTGAGATTCTGTTCCTTTGAAAGGCTTCCAGTAAAGGCGACTCCCTAATTTTGCCTGCCAGAGATAAGAGAACGTTTAGTGAACAAATTAACTCGCCCTTCCCATGGAAAACAGCGCAGTGCCAGAGCTCCAGGCCCGGCTGCAGAGCCCTTCTGCAGCACTGCCCGGCTGCAGGGAGGCGGCGGCGAGGTCAAACGCACCCACAGATGGAGGGGAGATGGGAGGAGGAGGAATGTGTGCAGTGGAAAGCAGCTCTTGTCCTTCCCGTGTCCTTTCTGTGCTTCCTTTCACCCCCAATCTGCCACCTGACAATAATTTCCCTACATGATTTTTGAAAAATAAGTGATAATTTTTATTATAGCATTTGCAACAACTGGAAGAAAAAATGGCCTCGGTATGCAGAGCATTCCCTGAGGCTGGGCTCTCCAGCTCTGTCACATCACAGAGGTGCTAAAAAGGCACCGGTGCCCCTGACCTCCCAGCTGTGCTTTTCTGTTGCCTTTCCGTCTGCAGAAATTGAATTGCACTCCATCTACAGCAGTGGAGACCTATTTTTTATTTATTTATTTTTTTTACCCTTTGCCTCCTTAGAAAGCCAAAAGAATCCTATAATTAGGTTGGATGGGGCCCTGGGCAGCCTGGCCTAGTATTAGATACGGAGGTTGGCAGCCCTGCCTGTGGCAGGGGGATTGGAGTATCATGATTCTTGAGGTCCTTTCCAACCCAAGCCATTCTATGATTCTATGCTTAGTCATCCTAAAGGCCATGCCAAAGGGGGGTTTGATATTCTTTGCAGCTTGAAGGAAATTATATGAGATTTTATTAAACTGAAAGTGCTAAAATCATACAGCTTAACCATTTTACCTACATTTTCTTTGTACACAAGATTCTCAAGTGCAGGTTAAAGATTTCTAGTGATGGTGCTCACCCTAGGAATAAGCAGGCTCTCACCCCTGTACTCCAAATGCCCAATAAACACATCCAGCAATAGTGAGATCCTGTTTCCACCTGGGATGCTGTGGCCCATGTATTCTGTCAGAGCCAGCATAGCACAGCATGCCTGAGAGGTCAAGAGGTGCTGCACTGTAGCAGGACTTTCAGAATGGGCACAAACCTTAAAAAGGAGACTGGCTGTCTCAGAAAAGAACTCAAGAGAAAAGCTGCTCCTCTCCCTTGTCTGACTTTTTGTCTCCACCAGCAGCATCTCAGCTCCAATTATTTTTCTTCTTAACAACACCCTTTCCTTGAGCATTTATTTCTAAAACCACATCTTTGCAAACAAAGCCCTCAGTTTCTCTGTATTTCATATTTGATGTTCAGCCTGGCCCTGCCATCCTATCGCATTCCTGAGGATTTTAATCTCCTGTTTCCCAGAAGCAGCAGGGTCTGGCTCTGCAGCCTTCGCTGTGGTGTGAGGAGTCAGTCGTCTTCCTGTCCGCACCACCAGTGCACTGAAGTACAGCTTTTGCACTGCTTAAAAGAAAGGTCTCACACTGCAAACCACAGGACTAACTTAAATTCATTGTCTGTTTGTAGACCTAGCCTACAGTCTAGATTCTATACCTGTTCCCTTTAGTGTTCAAGCTCTGAAGATCTCCACACGTACAGCAAACCACCTGCAGTAAGAGGAATATGGTGTTAATCAGTGCCCACTGCCCAGCTTTCCTGGAAATGTGGCTGTATGTGGTTTGACTTCACAGGTAATATCTCAGCACAGCTGCAGTTTCACCACTTCTCTGTTGCTGTCAGCTCTGTTAGTCTCCAGTCCCACGTGTACTGCTGATCACGTTTTTGTCATGTTTCTCTCTGCTTTTCCATCCCCATCTCCCTGTGATCCATTTCAAAGCTGGCAAATCCTTTAGAAGTCATCCTATTCAGAGCAGTGGATTCCCTGCAGAAATCAGAGGCGGCAGATAAAGCAGAAGAGTCAGTTATAGTCCATACCTTGCTAAGCCACAGTGCACTCAGGCTTTAAAAAGATGGGGTTTGATGTGAGATGTAGCTGAGAGTTGACTTGCCAGGCCCCAGGGCTTCTGAGCAACCAGAGCTGCAGCGGAGTCTGTATTTTCCATGAGAACCTCCCCACCACTTCCAGCATTCTGAAGCTGAATAAATCCTCTCAGAAGTTGATATTTGCAGAGGCTTTAGGCTTGCTTCACACAATGCTTTATCTTTATTTCCCAGTGTGGGATTTGCCTTCTGAGTGTTTGTGCAATATTTTAACGGCTTTGGCTTCCAGGTGCCCAAAGTGCCACTGATGGGCACAACAATTCTTATTAGAAAGCCTCACCAGTTTCCTTTCTACTTCTGACCTTCACATCTGCTGTTATTTGGTCCCAGCAACTGAAAGTGGGTTTTCTATAATATGGGTCAGAACAAAAGGACAGATCCCTCCTTTCTGCTTGGGTTCAAACCGTGACTTTGAATGACCACATAAAACCCCAGTAATGTCCTTTTAATAGCATAACTCCAATGTCAGAACATATTATATGTCCACTAGTGAGCCTACCTCATATAGAGAGAGCACCTAAGCTTTGCAGCCAATCTCTTTGCTTGCAGGGCACTGTACAGTGAGCCCTTCAGCTCCTCTATCATCAGCATAAAGTTCTCCAGCCTTATCCAGCAAAGCTGGAGCTGGACCAGAGAATATGCAGTGATCTACACTGTTCCCTAACTGACCTGGTATAAATGACAAAGAAATACTAAAGAGCTTTAAGCTGCTTATTCTTTGTTCTTCTTCATCAGAACCCCAGGCTGGCCTGATACTGCTGTGCCCAGCTTGCCAGAGATAGGGCTGAGGAATGGGGAAACCCAGCGCTAGGGGACTTCAGCTACTGTGGTTGATTTTTAAGGGATTCAAGACAAGTTATCCCCAGTCTTTCCTCATGGCCCAGCTCCAAAGAGTTCGCCCATGAATCCAGTTTTAGTCAGGTTCATTTTGGCTTTCACACGTAAAAAGTTTGCTGAGTTAAAATTATTATTTTATCTAGACTGGGTGAATCCCTTTCTGTGTAAGCAAGGAATTAATAAGAGCTGTCTCATTAGCATAGCTGTCACTAGTTTTCCTAGCAAAATGAGTTTCACCAATAAAAGTACTAACATTTGGCCAACATAATCAAATAGTGATAGTGATTGACAAGAGGGAATGGTTTTAAACTATAAGAGGAGGAATTTAGGTTAGATGTCAGGGAGAAACTTTTTCACTGAGAGGGTGTGAGGCACTGGCACAGGCTGCCCAGAAAAGCTGTGGTTGACCCATTGTGGAGGCATTCAAGGCCAGGTGGATGGGGCTGGATGGGGCCCTGGGCAGCCTGATCTGATGGCTGACTGGCACTTTGCTTTGCAGAGAGTTGCTACTGAATTCTGTCATGAAATAGGGTAACTTGTTAAATTTTTCATACTTGGAATTCATTCTAGTCTTTTTCCTTTTGACAAACAATTGCTTACTGCAACTTTTTACAGGAAGGCACTCATCTTTTTAGCATGTTAATGTTTCACAGATGCAGGAGTGCAGAGATTCCCCTCTAAAATTTCCACCTGAAAAAGAACATGTGAAAATCATTTAACTAAAGACCTACGATTAAAGAGAACACAACAACAGGAAGGAAAAAAAACAAAAACAGCAGCATCCCCATATTCCTTGGCATCATTGTACAATATAGCAGTGTTGTAACACTGACCCTGGTATTTTTCAGCTTTTACTTCTTTGTCCCATATGCCACAGTGATATTTGCTAGTAATGCATTAACAGAATTCACATTCCCAAAGCATGGAAACATTTTTTTAGCTCCCACCACAGTAGATGTGTATTGAATCAATATAGTTCACCACATACTCAATGATCAGAAGTACTGCGGAAGTAGCTTCACAGAAAATGACTTTACACGTTTCGGTAATCATTAGAGGCCCCAGGCATTATTCTTGCAGTTAACCCATTCTGATTTGTTGTCCATTCCTACCATATTTATCATCACATTATTTGTTCCAAGGTTCTTGATCTTTGGCTTTCAGTGCCCAGCTATACATCTTCTTTTTGACAGTGGCTGAAAACCTATGCCTGAAGAACATATTTCACCTATATTGTGTCTGGACAGTTTCCTGGGCACTCTTCCCTTCTCTTTGCATTTTTCAATCCTTGTGGTAAGTCAAAGGGGAAATGCAAATGTAACTCCCCTCTCTGGGGTAACAATGATTAAGTTTTACTTCGCTTCCAAGACTGGCTACAAATACAAATGTACAGCTGACACTGACTGGATGTGTGTCAGACTGGTAAATATTTTAATTTATTATTCAGTACTTGTACTTTCTGTGCTTCTTGGTTATCAAAGGTTGTGAGATTCAACAGCTTTTGAACAGCAGATCAAGATAACTCTGGCTGACCCCCATTTCCTTCTACTTTATTTCTACTTTAGCTTAAGCATCTTCATTCTGTTAATATTTCCCATGTTAGGGTAACAGCTGGGCGATACATTGAGAGCCTTCACATCCTGTTGCAGGTGAGGAAAGGGAAGAGTGAGTACAGTTTCACACACTCCTGGGAGCAGGCAGGGCAGCCCCAAACTTGCCCCTTGGCTTGGGGGTTTCTACTTAAAATTCTTGTGATACCCTTCCTCAAATGTCATTGGTGTGTATGAAAAGAGTCTTTGAGTGAACAGAGAAGAGCAGCCTGCCTGTGA
This sequence comes from Tympanuchus pallidicinctus, assembly GCF_026119805.1. Lineage (NCBI taxonomy): Eukaryota > Metazoa > Chordata > Aves > Galliformes > Phasianidae > Tympanuchus > Tympanuchus pallidicinctus. Next base: position 48,528,172 of record NW_026294769.1, read on the forward strand.
CAAGGTATCAAGGATCAGTGCTATGCCTTGAGTTTGGCATAGGGCCTTTGGCTGAGGTGCAGGTGGCAGCAACTGTTCTAAGTACCACTGATGCAATTCCTCCTCTACACCTTCAAATAAAGCTGAAATATCTGGAGCTGAGCTGCATAACGATTCGGAACAGACAGAGGCAGAGTTTCCACCAGCTTGGTCTAAAGGGCGCAGTATGATGACACGCTCCATCGATACCGAAGCACATGTGACATTGTCTGTGGGTGACCTGAGCACTGAGGATCATTCACCCTCCCTGTCAGTGGTGTGGCAGATGGTCTACCAGCTGGGTTATTTAGTCACTGAGTTACCTCTGAAGTTACAGCAGGAGAAAGCATCTTCTGTCCTGCCTTCAGAATAGTACTTAGGTTCACCAAATTGATGCCTTGTTTCCCTCTCTAATGAATGCAGTTTTCCCTTTGCTATACACAGACTCTTGGCCTCTGCTGGGGATGTGTGGCCATTAAAGTTGCCCAGAAGGATACTTAAAGCTTTACACTGTTGTCATTTGTCTTGGCAGAGGTTCTTTCAGGCTAAAAAACATCTTTGTTTTCACTGACAAGCCAGTAGAAGTCTTAGACATTTCTTGTGACGAAACCATGTTTTACATGGGATATATCACCAGGAGCTTACTGAGCTTTTTTGCTTGACCTTCTGTACTTCCTTTTTTCATTTCTCTAAGTAGTTTCTTATGTTGCTGCTGGTTCTGTTCCAGTTAAATCAACATGTCAGTCAATCAGACTGGCCAACAGTGATTCTAAGAATTAAGATTTTTCTTTGGTACTGAATGTGTATTTTATGCTTCCATGTCTATCATTATTAATAATGAAAATTTCAGCATTACCTGCAATATACTGTTCCTTTTTCATTACTACATGAGATACACAACTTGCAAGCTACTGCATTCAAGGGTTTTTCCTACAAACAATCATGATTTGTATCTTTTCTGAACTTCAAGTTAAGCCCATAACACTCTGATAAACTGATTTAACAGTAGCTATGCTGGGGCATTGCATCCACAGCCTCAGATGTCCCCATGGCTTTGCTTTCTATCAGGTTTTGAAAAAAAGAGTGATGTCATAGCCATGGTCACACCACCTTCTGGCAGGAAGGGATGAATTCCCCCTCTCTTCCCCTTGTTCCTGAGCCAGAGATGAAAAGAGACCAAGCCCACCTGCCAAGAGCCTGATGCGTCACCCCTTGTCTGCAAGTCTGATACAAACACCCTTTCACTGGAGGGATGAGAGCCTAAAGGTAACAGCTTCATTGCTCAAAGACCTTCAAATGACAGGCAGGTCTGCCACTGCATACAGCTTTTTAATATCCTTTGTCACAGTCATTCATTTTGCTGTAAATGTACCACTAGGAAGCATATATATAAAATGGACTTCATGTTATAAACAGATGATTTACTGCTGCATGTACCAGAGACCTTTATGGAGCAGTGAACACCACAATCATCATCCTTGCGGAAACAATCTGAAGAGTCGGTGGGTCTCTACAGGGGACCCTGTAGGGAACAGAATCTCCATTAGCAGTGCTCTGTTTCCTCAAAGCTCATTTAGTGAAAGAGAGACATCTTCCTTGGATGTGTGTGTGGACAGGTGAGTGTCCTCTGCCCTTCTCCAAGACCCCATTTCACTCGTCCTCCCTCAGGAGCTGAAAGAGGAGGACTGTGCTGTGCTGTGAACATTAAGAGCCTGTCCCACCCCATGCCTGGTAGACGTGAGTTTGCTGCTCACTGCTCTTCCCTGTTGGGCTAATGCTGGCATGGTGGGCAAAGCACAAAGCATGAAGTGACAGTGCCAAGGTCTGACCAAAAGAGAACTGAATAGAGTTGGCAGGAGAGAAAAGTCTGCTAAGACCTGACTTCAGACATCCATGGGAAAATAAACATCTGGTCTGGAGAAGGACTCGATAGTCCCAGGTAAATCTCCACAGGTTAGACCTGATTTATCTCACTTAAAGGTACTATATCAAATGGTCTTGACTTTTAATTTTCTTTGAAACAGCTGGGAGTTTCCCAAGATAACCCACTCATGACAGGGATTATATTTAGTGTTACACTGAAAGTGAATAGGCAGCGATGTTCCCTTAGAACACATTATATCATGTCTAAAAAAAGGCTGTAAGAGTTTATTGAATCAGAAACTGGAATATCCACATGTTTTGCTGGAGGTTGTCAAGAGCTATTGCCCAACACATAGTTTGCACCATCACCCCTGAAACAACCCAAGCAGTGTGACTATATAGCCTGTAGTGCTTTGCCCTGTATTTTTAAACAAAGCTTCATTTTTCTCCATGTTTTCTAACTGCCAAGATCTTGCTAATTCTGCAGAGCAATTACTCGTCACACCAAAGGAAGGCAAGTAAAGGGTTCTTTTGCTGAGGTTTCCTTTGCCTATGAACCATGTACATGGGAATGTTGGTTAGTGGCTGTGCCAGGAAAAGATAAAAAACAAAGGGGGCAAGCCTGTGTCCCATGCTGGGTAGGGAATGGGAAGGGAGACTGGAGAAATGGCTGAGCAGGCCCAAGCCCCTTGGTGCACAGTAGCTGCAGAGAAGGACAAAATAGCATTAAGCATGTGCAAGCACAGGAATCCTGATGTTAGTGTACACTGCTGCCAATGAGGCAATGAAGTTAATTCCATGGATGTGAGTCCGGTTTCTTGTCTTGCCATGCAGAGCAATAGGTGCACCTGAAAATAAGGACCTTCATGTGGTCTTAAAAGTTGAGACTGTGTAGACTGTCCGAGGACTTAGCTACAAAGGCACTGCAATGAGAGGATCACGGAGAGCAATAAAAAGGCTGAGTCCTGCCATGGTAACAGGTACATCATGTAAAACATTGCACAAATTCAGCAAGCTTACACTTAAATTAGCTACATTTCTCGTCCCACCCTTCTGTTGTAAAAGGCTGTTGTAAAATATGTTATGTGTCATGCACTCTGACAAACTCAGATGAACTCAGCCTCTCAGCCTTCAGCAGCAAACTGTGCGTCTCCCACAGTTTGCTGATCATCACACTTGGAAGGACAACACCTCAACCATCTATTTCCCCAGAGAAATATGACATTTCCAAAAAGCCACAGAAAATTACCTATGTTTTTAAAACTAAAATCTTCACTTAGATCAAAGACACTCAGTAGAAACATGTGCTTGGCTTGCAAGGTAGCAGGCTCCAGAGCCGCAATGGGCAGTGTTCAGTTGTTGACCCTAATGGTGTGCAGTTGTCTCAAACATTGCTGCTTGGCTGCTTCCTGCTTAGCAAAGACAAACCCAGACTCAGATGCACTACCAGAAGCCAGTTCCAGAGCTACGTTGCTGCTAAAGAAGTGTGTTGGTTACTTCCAATGGGTCTGCTGCAGGAACTGCTTTACTTGGGTCCCTCTGCATGAGGTTCAGATACAGCTTGGGGCTGATGCAGCAGGAGCCAACTTTCCAATTTACTCCTATTATTTTGTCTGTCATAATACTGTATTTAATGGCATTGTAGGTTTGTTCCTAGCAGGAGGAGAAAATAATTCTATGCAAAATGTGATCCTTGGCTGTTTGGTCCTGTTTGTTTGCAGGAAAATGCATATACGCCTGTCACCAAAATGAGTGGGACACAAACAGTGCAAGGTCGCATTGCTCACTCTTTCCAAGGCTGCTTTTTCTCTCAGCTCTGCTTGCCCAAATTTTCCATCTCCAGGAGATCTGTCTCAAGGAAATGCTCTCTGCTACTTTCTTTTCTTATTTTTCCTGGCTTGCAGCCTCTAATGTACTTCTAGCAGCCAACCTGCTTTCCTCAGCATTTGCAACTCATTCCATCAGGCTGTGTTTTAGTGCTTGATTGTCCTTCATGCCATATGTTATGTAAGTTCCCACCATTTTTAGCTATCACAGCTTTAGAGGCCTTCCATCCAAACCGGAGAAACCATACACAGATTGCCCACTGCTTCTCGTGAGGTCTATGCCAACTATCTGTAGAAGGCTAATTGATGTCAGCTTGAAATGTTCTCTATCAGAGCAGTAGGATTCATTTATATTCACTTGCATGGATGGTAACAAAGAGCCAGCTCCAATAGAACTCTGGAGGAAGTCAGGAGAGAGAAACTATTGTGAAATAGGCAGAAGTATCCATTACCACACACTAATTATTCTGTACTTCCTCCCCTGTTGTTCCTAACATGCAGTGAGTTCAAAGCAATTTACCCAATTTTGAACTTCATTTGTCTAAAATGATGTTAATCGCAACCGTTTCTACTTCCATAGCTCCACCTAAACCAAGGAGTTCCCAATGTCAAGGGTTGCTTTCACTGTCTTGCCCATTTTATCCAGCCACAAACAGCTGAAGTGCTACTTCCAAGCATGCTGTGGTGTAGCTCAGCCTCAACATTGGAGGTGAGCTCAGCACCTACCTAATGCTGAAGGGCACACTTTTGGGAAACCAAGTCTTTCTTGCCTGTCCTGCATAAGAGTTCTGCACATATCTCACACGCACAGAATAGCTCTGTACAGAGGCATTCCTCTCCCTCCTCTGGGCTCATTTCTCTGTGCAGAAGATGACAACTGGGGCAAGGAGAGAAGGAACCACCAGCCAAGTGAGGGGACAGGAGCACTTTGAGACCCAAAATGCCTGCAAAATTGATTTTCTGAGTGAAACAGAGACATTTGGAAATGTGGGGTGATGATACCTCTGATTGTATGTGGGCATCTAGTAAAGGCCTGGTGGAAGGTAGTATGGATTTGTCAGAAATATGTTCTTCCATTCAGTCTTGTGTTAATAGATTGCTGAGAGAGTTTGATGTGTTAGTGATCATTCACTTTCCCTAGGGAAAGTGAAGCAGACGCTTACTCTTGTCTTTAAAATGCTTTCCTTACCAATCAATAAGCTGTTTTTTTCATAGCCAGGGGGCTTAATATTCACTAATTCTCATCTATCTTCTCATGCAGGATTTATGCTTTCTAGAGGCTTTTTGTTGGTTGGGGTTTGTTTGTTTTCTTTTGCTTTGAAATGTCTGTGTGCGTATGTGTGCAGTCATCTGGTAATTTCTAAAGTGTCAGCTGGATGCTGGTGAAGGTGAGGGCTGGCTGCAGGCCGCATACATGGCAGGCAGAAAACATTTCAGGCCAAGCAGCCTGCAATGACCTGAGGAAAGGCCCTGCCTACATATCGAGTGATGTGATGTAATAGGAGTGGATCTACAGAGTGAAACAGCTCACGCTAAAAGCTTCACATCCCCATTCTGTGCCTTTTAGGGAGGTTAATTGAGATGAGCTTGTTTGGCTCGGTGGACTGAACTTGCACTGTGGTTGGAGAGTATCAGACGTGCTGGTGGAGAACACCTTGCACTTTAATTTAATCTGAAAAGTGTGGGATTTACAGACTCCAAGCCTCCTTCATCAGGGGACAGCTTTTTTTCAAAAGCACATTCCTCACCCAAAGCACTAATGCAGATATGCAGAAGGATTCTTGAAACATTAGGTTCAATTTAAACAAACAGAAAAAAAGTTACTAATGCACGATGCCTAGGAAGGGTCAAGCTGTGGGTTCACAATACATTGCAGCTGACATTAAAAAGACAAACAAAAAAACAAAGGCAAGCAGTGTGCAGTTTCTTCTTTCTGCATGCTTTTGCTTGCTTTTTTGGCAGACCACAAAGGAAGCCCAGCTGCTTAGATCTGCAGTCTGGACTTCACTAAAGAAGTCCGACATCAAGAAGTTAAATGTTGAAATGCAACCTTGCAGCATCTAATAATAAGCAGTTTTATTTTAAATTAAACATCATTCACTTCATATTTTAAACAGAGGAGAGACAGATTTTGCTTTCAGTTACTCTGAGTGCATAGTGGAGCAAGATTTATTCTCTAATATTTAAATGAACGGTATTCATCAAATTAGTTTTCCTTCCACGCCCTTTATTTACTTCTATTTTCTACCACAAGTTCCAGGATGGATTCAGCTCAGTTTTTCTCTTGGGGGCTGTACCCACAATATTACCTGATGCAAATAGGTTGTGGTGACAGAGTTTCTTTACCCCAGCAAGCATACTGTTGGAACATGCTGCTCACTGCCACGGTCCAAAAAGCCATGAAGGGATGACTCATGCTACTGATTTCATTTCCCTTACCCACACCTCACAGTTTGTGTACAGTTCTATTTTGAATAGTAGGATGTGTGAACGTGCCTTCAGTCTTTTTTTTCCAGCCTGAGGAGCAAAGAAAGGGTTTTCTTTCTATTAGTGGGCCGGTGCTCATCTCATGATGTGGAGTCCATTTACAACAGCACAATGGACGTTTTAACTTCAGTTTATCGCTCAGCAGCTGCATGTGGTATTTTCAGAACTGTTTGTGAGCATTTCTGATATAGATGGCCAGGCGGAACTGCGCTGGCCTGGATTTTGTGGAGAGACATCAGCATTGCCGGCTCTGAGTTGGTGGCCGCTTTGTACAAGAATCTGTGTGCTTCTGTCTGGGAACGTAACCAGAGTCCTTGTGTGGTCTTCCTCTGTTAAAATCAACCACAAAGGTTTTGTGCTGTGGCAGTCCTCCTTGACTCCTGCCTACCTCAGTGGTTCTCCTCACACAACATTGGTGCTGTAGGTGATCTGCTGCCAGCTGGACCTGTGTGCATTCACAGCCCTGTGCAGGCATCGATACAAACTCCAACACAGGTGCATGGGTATGTTGCTGCTTCAGGAACCAGCACACCAGACCTCCTCTGATGCATGTTCCTGCACTGTGCTTCTAACTGGAGCCACCAGAGGTGGCCAGGCAGCTGCATGATCCCAGCCACAGCAGCAGATGGGTGTGAGAGAAGCACTGCAGAGGGCAACCAACTTATTTTCTATTAACATCTCAACAAAACCTTGGGCAAAAGCTTTCATCATTGAGGTGAAGAGAAAGCAAACAGGTTCTCTTGGAATAAGTCACACCTGACCACACTTGACTGGTGCTCCTTATCCCTGGTTGACTGCCACTATGGCAAAGTCAGGACTGGGGCCCCCAGTACAGACAGGACTTGAAGCTCTTGGAGCGGGTCCAGAGGAGGGCCACTAAGATGATCATAAGATGATCAGAGGGCTGGAGCACCTCTCCTATGAAGAAAGGTTGAGGGAACTGGGCTTGTTTAGCCCGGAGAAGAGAAGGCTCCAGGAAGACCTCACTGTGGCCTTCCAGTACTTGAAGGGAGCATATAAACAGGAGGGGATAGTGATAGGACAAGGGGAATGGTTTTAAACTGAGACAGGAGAGGTTTAGGTTAGATATTAGGATGAAATCTTTCACACAAAGGGTGGTGACACACTGGAACAGCTGTCTTCCTCTGCTTTGAGATGAACTTGGTAGTGCAACATGAAGAAAGGTTTTGGAAAGGGAACACAGGCCCAGACCAGACAGTGAGGGAAAGAAAGAACATCTTTTTTGCAAAACCTAAGTGCACACACCTTACCCGTGCCATGCTCCCAGCTCAGTACTGCAGACAATCATTCCAGGGCCCAGAAATTTTTGTTTGTTGTTGCTGCAGCAGACACTGCCCAGTACCAGTATTACAGCATATTACTCCCTCACCTGATCTTTTGCAACAGTTATGAGCCCTACACCTGGCAGATAAGCTGTAAACTCCTTTTTGGAGAAGAGCCAGCATTGCACATGAGAAGAGTCATTGTATGGCAGACCAAGGTTGGGCTGCCCTTGTGAAATATGGTGACCAAACTGTAAGCATAGGAAACCTAAATATAGCACGAGTTACTATGATCATTAGCACTCCAGGAAAAGGAAAGAACACATTGGAAAAAAGGTAAGAATAAGTAAAGAGATGCTAAGGAGGACATAAAGAAAGTGAGAAGGAATTCTTATACTATTCATGTATTTTGACACATTGTAACCTCAGAAAGACAGAACAAACTAGAAACAAGTAGTAAGATTTAGCATGAGAAAATGAGCTTAGAGGTGCTACATATATGTTAGTGATCTGCAAAAAAAAAAAAAAAAAAAAAAAGTCACATACAACAGTTGAGGTGCCAACATTTGCAATTAGGTAACTAATTTTGTACTTAACTGGTCTTAGATGGGACTTGTTTCTAAATGAGTTGAGAGACCCGTGTGAATCACACATCGCAAGGTTAGCCTGAACTAATTACAAGCTGTCCAGTAAAATGCAAGTATTTAGTGAATGTGTTGCTTGTAGCAAAGTCATACTGGTAGGATGTGTAGGATGGATGCTTTCTACACAGGCTATGGGTACTTCAGTGCTCAGACTGTTTTCCTTCAATATTTATTTAGTGCTAGGCTAAAGAGAGGCTTGGCTCCACATTTGAAGCCTAAAATACTATTGCAAGGCAGTGGATGACAGAGGGAGGATAGAGAGGAGGCCATCTGTATATCTCACTATAACTGGACCTGAAATGGCCATCCCCAGATGTGGAATTCTTTCAGACTTTCCCACTAGTACTTACACTAATACTTATAATAGTAATCATAAATATAATAAATACAACAACAGTAGCAAATTAAGTATTGATTTTCCTCCATCCACACTAATTCCTTCCATCTGTGTTTTATTGAACAAGATACAGGAACAGCATTGAATGAGCTTGGCATTCTTATTCTCTGTTTTGCCTTCAAATCATGGAGCAGGTTAAGTCAGGTCTTCTAGAACACTAACAGAGTTTATAGCAAAACTGTTCTTACAGCAGCTCTGCTGCAGGTCCAGGCAGAAATGAGGCACTTACAGCCAAGCACTTACTGCTTACCTTGCATTCTGCACCATTCATCTCCACACCACCATTACAGAACAGATAGGAGGTTCCAACTCTCTCCCTGATTTGTTTGTATGGTTTTGCTTTTTTTTTTTTTTTTTTTTGGGGGGGGGGGGGAGGGGGGGAAGGGTGTTGGTTTGCTTGTTTGTTGTTTTTACTGTTAGCTGAAGTCTCCAGTTCCTGAAAATAAGCAATTAGATGAGAATCTCAGCTTCCTTTGAATCATTTTGTCATTATCTTCACTGAAAGACTCTGAAAAGCACCATCAAAGGTTCAAAGAACAAATCATCCCAATAGTTCACTAGATGCTTAAGAGCCTAGTTAACAGTTTTGAGGTCTGATTCATTGTTAGGGGGTGTCTGAAGTGAGAAATTAGGAAACTGACAGGCTTTTCATGTCAAACAAGTACAGCAGCTGCAATTACTGAGAAACTTGTGCAGAGATCACCTTCAGGTTAGGCACATGTGTGTGCCAAGGCTATATGCATGTATGTATGTTTGCATGTTCTATACATGTGAACACAGGAATGAAGGTGTACACAGTTTTTCCTGGAAGGCCCTTTCCATTGAAACCAGCCACCACCATTGAAGATGGGACAGAATTAGTCACATTTTCACACTTAGTTTATTCTGTATCGTGGTAGTTTCATGTTCTCTGCCAGTATCTGCAGGGAGAGCAGACATCATATGCATAATTAATGTGTCTGTGAGTGAACCAGGATGTGCACAGTGGCCCTTGTCATCCTCTGAAGGACTGCAAGGCAGTAAGCTCATGCACCCAGGCCTCTTCCCCAGAGCAGGGAGGGAGCCTGGACCGTTCATTCCAGGCGAGCACTGAAAACACTGCTTCAGATCTGCCAGTTAAACACTTGCAAGGGAAAAAAGAACAAGCCTACCACTGATAAAAGATAAAACCACCACATAAACTTAACTGGGCTAACCTTATCTTGTTATCTCTTAAATTAGCAGGGTTCAATCTAATTAAGTGCTCACATGGATGCAGCCCAAGTTGCGGTGTGACTAATCAGCTCAGGGCCTGCTAACAGCGCTTGGGGCTGGCTGTGCTGCAGCCTGCAGCAGGCCCTGCTCCTGCCCCTCATCGCCCCTCCAAGGGTGTTTTATGGATGCACTTAGTGCTTTTAAGGGGAGTTTTTGCTGGATTATTACAGCTCTTAAACAAAGCCCAGCAATCAGCGTATGCTTGTGCCTTCTTGCTGTTATCAGCTGTATTTATTATGCCAGGATTGTTGCCTAATACACTTAAACTGAAAAGCTGTATTACACTGGAATTTCTATGACAGATAAAACCTGAAGAATCAAACTTTATGGGGGTTTATACACATGAGAGTTTGATAACCTGATGCCACTTATTTTTCAGAAATGCCCAAGAGCAAAAATTGTAAGGATTTAGAGCAGACTGGGGCGTCAGTAAGTTCAGCAGCCAGCACCACACAGGGAGCTACGTTCCTAGCATTTGTATCTCTGCTGCACATAGCTGGAGCACATACCAACCATCCCTTACAGCTGTGTGGTCTTTCATAAAGGCCTATAGAAAGCCTTGAATCTGAGTAGGAAAACAGCTACCTCCTCCCACACTGGTTATCCTTAGCTACTAAATGAGGGTTACAGCAGAGAAAAGCAGGCACCTGGTCTTCCTGATTATCACCCAAGCTGTGCACAGAGAAACCTAGAATGGTTTTAAACTGAGACAGGGGAGGTTTAGGTTAGGCATTAAGAAGTTGTTTTTCACACAGAGGATGGTGACACACTGGAACAGGTTGCCCAAGGAGGTTGTGGATGCCCATCCCTGGAGGCATTCAAGGCCAGGCTGGATGTGGCTCTGGGCAGCCTGGTTTGGTGGTTGGTGACCCTGCACGTAGCAGGTCTAGCAAACTAGATGATCATTGTGGTCCTTTTCAACCCAAGCCATTCTATGATTTTATGATTCTGTGAAACTTGTGGAATCCAAAGGAGGGAGAGTTTCTCCCTGTAAGCCCTGCATGGATCCTTGGAACAAAGACAGCTTCACCAACAACCTGCAGACCAGCTCAGCTGTTCATGTCTTTAAGCAGACGAGAAGGTGACATCCCTCTGAGTCGCTACCTCCCCTCATGTGGTTCTCTCAACCCTCTGCCTGCCCAGGTGAGCTGTTTAGCTTATGAATCCCCGTCACAAATCCCCCTGCTGTGACTAGCTGCCATTCTGCTGACAAGACTCACATGTTCCTACAGAAGCTCTTGGGACTTGGACACTGCCAGAAGGCCTCAAGGCAATGAGTACCTGTAACGGCATCACACCACACCTATGTCACAGCAAGGTCAGGCCCATTTCCCATGTTCAGCTTTACAGAAATGGCCTCCAGCATGGGGCTCAAAGGTGGCACAGCCACGGGTGCCAGAGCTCTGTCATAGAAATCTCATCCAGGCATAGAGGAGAAAGCGCCAGAATACAAATGGTGTTCCAATGTGGCATGTATGGGCATCCGTGGCTCTGCACTGACTGCTATGGAGGCATGCATATCAGCAGCCTGGGAAATGGCATCTTCTGTCATTCCTGTAAAGGGCTCACAGGCTGTGACACATCCACTGGCGTTGTCCTTGGACCCTCGAAGACTGCACAAGCATCCCTCAGGGTTGAATACACCCTTGCCATAGGAGATTTACTGCTGGAGTATCTACTGTGCATTGCCACGCTGAGTTTTGCACTGCTGGGGCCAGATGAGGGCAGACTGCAGGGGCATACAGCCGTGGGGAAAAAGAGATGCAATTTACAAAAGATGCAGCAAACAGGACTGGTGATGCCTTGTCACAGATAATCCTCCATATGGTGCCTCTACAGAAGGAGCCAGGACCTTTCTCTTTCAATATCAAGTGCTATGGTAAGAAGATACAGCTTCTGTTCAGCGTCCAATAGCCACCTCCTAGACTAGCATAACTGGAACCACAGACTTCTGATTGGTGGAAGAAGCAGCAAGCGATGTATTAAGGAAGGGACTCCATGCTGTGTCAACTGGAGCACATATGGACTCCTTTAGAATAAGCACAGAATCAGTTTCACCATCACCACCCCTGGTGCACTGAAAGCAAGACAGATAGCAAATTTTTTACCTTAAAGAGAAGGAGCTGCCTTCTCTTGGAATATGTGTACCATGAACTGAACTGCTCAGATGCAGACTGCTAGCTTTACTGCTGGGATCCAGCGCTGCTGGCACCCCTTCTCACTGGCACCTAGTGTCATTGGCATACTGGCACCCAGCATTACAAGCTCCAAGCACTCCACGTTGGAGGGCCCAATGAGAGCCCTGTGTACCTGTAGAAAAGTGGGAAAGGTCACAAACTAAAAATTATTTTCTTCCTTTCAGAGACAAACCTTGCAAATGACATTTTCATATTCTGGTAGGTGTAGGTGCCACCATCATCAGCATTTTGCACTATTTCAGATAAAATCGTGTCACAAGTGAGCTACTGTGAAGTTCAATCATCCAAACATCTCTCGATGCTTGGATGATAATGCAAGATATCAGATGATGCAGTATCAGATAATAATGCAATTCTTTTCAGCTCTACCAGACTGGGGTTAAAGCAAACAGTAGTGCCCATACTCAGTAAATAGAATCATAGAATCATAGAATTGCTCAGGTTAGAAAAAATCTTTGAAGATCATTGAGTCCAACCGCAACCTAACCATACTACCCTAACTATAACAACCCTCTGTTAAATCATATCCCTGAGCACCACATCCAAATGGTTTTTAAGCACATCCAGGGATGGTGACTCAACCGCCTCCCTGGGGAGACTATTCCAGTGAATAAATTCATCATTTATGTTCCGTTTCTAAACAAGATGAACTGGAAGCTGTCAGTGCTGGTCCACAGTCCACAGAATCACAGAATCACAGGGTTGGAAGGAACCTCAAGGATCGTGAATCCCCAACCCCGCTGCCACATGGAGGGCCACCAACCTCCACATTTAATACTAGACCAGGCTGTCCAGGGCCCCATTCAACCTGGCCTTGAACATCTCCAGGGATGGGGCATCCACAGCCTCTCTGCGCAGCCTGTTCCAGCACCTCACCACTCTCTCTGTAAAAAATTTCCCCCTGACATCCAACCTAAATCTCCCCTCCCTCAACTTAAAATCATTTCCCCTTTTCCTGCAGTTATCAATCCTTTCATAGAGTTGATTCCCCTCTTCTTTGTAGGCTCCCTTTAGGTACTGAAAGGCTACAATGAGGTCACCCCGCAGCCTTCTTTTTTCCAGGCTGAACAAGCCCAGCTCCCTCAACCTGTCTTTGTACGGGAGGTGCTCCAGTCCCCTGATCATCATAGTGGCCCCCCTCTGGACCCTCTCCAACAGCTCCCTGTCTTTTTTGTACTGCGGGCTCCACACTTGGACGCAGTATTCCAGATGGGGCCTCACAAGAGCAGAGTAGAGGGGGACAATCACCTCCCTGTCCCTGCTGGCCACCCCTCTTCTGATGGAGCCCAGGATACCATTTGCCTTCTGAGCCGCAAGGGCACACTGCTCAGTTATTCAAAATTCAATGTGCTGCAGAAAGCAGATTGTTCATGCTCAGCTCAGGTGCCATGTTTAGCTGCGTGCTCCAACAGCTGGAGCAGCAGTTCTGGTGTTCCATGCTCACAAAGCATCGCCATCCACTGATTCTCACCTAGAAGGGCAATGAAAGGTGAAGGCAGTAGCTGTGGCGCCACCCAGATATGCCACCTCTGCCCCAACAGCTGCCCAGCTGTCCCTCACTGCTCCCTGTCCTCTAACACAGGGACACATGGATCACTGCTATGTCCAACAGCTGCCCCAATTGCTCGGGTGCATCTCAGATGCTTCAAGCTGAGTGGGATCATGCACTGGTAAAGCAGCAAACATGTTAGAGGGCAAGAAGTAACACCTTTCTCCAGCAAAAGGAAGGCAAGAGATCCCTCAGCACAGAGCCGTAGAGCATCTGCCTTGTTTGGCTCTGGATAACTTGGGATAAATCCTCAGAAACCGTAGCACCACACAGAAGACTCAAGGGGACTGAGAACCTAGGTAAATCAGGCTTACATTAAGTAGGTTTATCTCCAAACAAAAGCAAGATAAGCAGGGAGCCAAGGACTACAGCTACCCATGTTGTCAATGCCAGCCTCAGCAAGCCCGATGTCTTTGGCAGATGCGGCCCAACTCCTCAGACGCAAAAAAGAGAAGCAAGGCTCTGTCATGTATGATGCTGAAAATCCTGATCTGACTCCTGGAACCAATTATTTTCTTTCCTGTCACCGAAAGACTGACAAAAAAAATCAAGTCCAGCACATACAGGTAGGTAACTCCCAGTGTTGCTTTAGTGAAGAGTAGAAAATAAAACCAAACCCAACAGCTGCTTTATGGCCAAAAAACACAAACTTAGTAGGAAAATGTCAAGTAAGAATAGTGGGTAAAGCATGCGGGTTGTTCTTCTACCCTGCTCAGGGCAGATAAGCAATCAAAACAAACACATTTATCTGAGGGATCTGCTAATCCTCTGCACAAACAGCATTTGACCATGCAAGTTACAGTGGGCTTAGTGTTCCTTGAGCATTGAGAAGCTTAACGCTGCAGTGCAGTCATTATCCTGTGAGCACAACCACAAAATCCAAGCCATGTTTGCATGCCCTAAAGTTACCCAGGGCAGACGTGGGGACAAGGGCCATGCATATGCTCTCACTGCATTTCGGCCCACCAAATCCCTGTTGCATGGCATGAGGAAAGCAGTACCGGGAGGGATACTGGCACAGAGTTTGGGGACATAAAGGATTCATATTCACTTTTCCTTATCTCATCAAGTATACTCATGAATGTGTCCTTCTCCCAAATCAAAGGAGCCTGTTAGCTCCTTCTGTCAGCGTTCCAATACCAGGGCAGCAGAGCCTTGAAGCTGCAGGCAGAATGCAGTGGATGATGGCACAGCCCGAGCTTCTGCCCCTGGGGCTCAGGGATACAGTGAGGGAGGTTTGCAAAGCCTTTCTGCCTTAGAAATGCTGCCAAACCTGAAAGCAGAGGGGTTCCTAGCAGAACACACCCTGCAGCCATGCATGCTTGGGGGTTGGAAATCTGGGAAGGTGAAAAGAAAGGATCACCCTGCTGGGAAGTGAGGGCATCTCCCCTTTGTAGCTTCTCTTGTGCCAACCTGCCACCTTGCCAGGCTCCCAACCTGCCCCTGCCCCACAGGCACATGGAGCTGACCCAGGAACATGACAGGTCACTGGCTGGATCTGGGGCCTCCCAGACACAGGCAGGTTTTGTTTGGAAATGCATTTCTTCTTGCTGACTCTGACCACGTCAGTCAGCTTTGAACTTTGTTTCAGATTTTGCAAGTGAACTGGAGGGGACTGGAAAGAAAAAGAGTTCCCAGAATACAGAATGCTCTGCCATACACTACCACAAAAGCAGAGTTATTCATTCTGAAAGAGGAACCTGGCAAGGCTTGTGGGGAAGCTGAGGGAAAGGAAAAAAATATAAGTGTTTCCCTATTTGCCACATTGGAAAGATGATAAAGCCATTTCCTCAGGTGTTGTCCAGAAACAAGGAGCTGAAATTGGACATAATGAATACAAAGTCAGAAAGACTAAGGATGTGTCTCTGTCACTGTTCATTGCTGGAGACAGTATAGAGATCAGGCGGATGGAGCCTGATCACCACGTACCTCAGTGAAAACATTGTGAAATAATTACGAGTTACAATTCTCTGTAACATTACAGAGAACTCCCTGAACTGAGAAAGGGAAAAGGAAGAGCTAAGAGGCTGTGGGAGCTAATCCCATGGGCTCTTCTTGAGATACATGACTTGCATGTGATGCCCGTGAAAGGCTGAGCCAGCTCAGAGTGGCTATAAGGTAAACCTCTGCCCGTGGGTCTGTGGATGGGTCCTGGCCACCTCCATCTGCTGGCTTTATTGCCCACATCTCTGCAGGGAGAGGGTCTTCCTCTGAATAAAAAAAGAGTGCTTGGCTTTGATCACAGATCTGCCTTTGTCAGGAGCTGTTTTTTATTTATTACTGCCTGCTTAAATGCCACTAAACCAGTCACAGCAATGTTACCTGCCATTCTTTTAAGTACCTGTCCATAGGGACAAACTATTTTCCAAAAGTAGGGACTTGATACCAAGCCTGGGAAAAGATGTGATCTAAAGTTTTTCAGATGCCATGTATTTGGCACTCATTAAGTAAATTTCATTTATATTTACAAAAGGTAATTGGAGATAAAAGGTATCTTTATTCCTATTGTATAAACACAGTAACTGAGGCATGGAAAAATTAAGTGACTTGTTTGTGGCTGTATAAAATTTAGGCTGTGGCTAGAAACATAGTACTGACTCCTAGCCCTGAACCCTTTTAGTATCTTTGCTACTTTCTCCTGTCAAAGATTCAGCCTCCACTGAAGATTAACAAATTCTATAAGTACAACTTCAGAAAGTTTCCCATAAGTGGTAAACTAACAAATCCTGCTTTTTCTGCAGATTTGCATCCTGAAAGCCAAACTTCTCACTTGTAACAGGCTCCCATGACACCACCACCCTTTCCCACAGCTCCTTCCCACATCTGCTTATCTCACCACAGCCTCTGGGCCACTCTGATGTCTTGTGAGAATCCCGTGGTCACCACCCAGAGCCCGCTGGACCCCAATTTCTTCATGAAAGCAGGCTAAAACACAATCACACTGCAGCTGAAGTGCCCATCACTCCCTGGAGCTGTGGTAAGCAGTGCAAATTTTCCTGTTCAGCAAGCTGCTCAGTGGGGCATTTTGGAAACAGAGTAGTTTTTCAATGTCAGTCCTGTTTGTCTTCTATGAAAGCACAGGAGGGATTAAGCTCCCTTACAGTGCGGCTTCATTGCTGACCCTCAGCAAAGCAACGGTTCCCAGTGCATGTGTTTCTGCAAGAAGCCTTGACTATCCTGGGCCACAGACTGGTGGCCAAACAGGCAAGCACAATCTTATCTCAGTGCAGACCTTGGGGCAGGCTTCTAGCTGCTCTGAGGTTCTCATTCTGCTTTTCTAGGAGTGGCACTAGACTGAAGGCAAAATAAACCCTTAAACCACAGAGTGTATGGTCAGGCCACCTGGGGTCACTTCTTTAGCTCTTCATCATCTTCTACTCTTTTTCCTCATTTTCCTATTAGTTTTTCTACTGCCTTTTCTTGTCTCTCCTTTTCCACCTTCTCAGCCCATTCCATCCAGTGCGATACACTCCAGCAAATGGTTCTCCTCTTTGCCTCTTACTCTACCTGGCATTATTACTCAGTAGGAAGCATGACACTTGCATGGTAAAGAGACCTTCATCTTGGCAGGAAATGAGTTCCAGAGAACAGAAGAGGCATCTACTTGGAATCATATAATCAAGGTTGAAAAAGACCTCTAAGATCATCTAGTCCAACCGTCCATTTAACACCAATATTGCCTACTAGACCACATCCCCCAGTGCCACATCGCCACACTTCTTAAAGGTATGATGACACACCTCCAGGTATGATGACTCCACCACCTCCCCAGGGCAGCATTACCAGTACAGTGCATTACCAATCTTTTTGAGAATAAATTTTTCCTAATATCCAACCTGAACTTCCCCTTGTACAACATAAGACCATTCCCTCTTATTCTATTGCTCCTATCCTGGGAGAAGAGGCCAACCCCCACCTCGCCACAACCTCCCTTCAGGTAGCTGTAGAGAGACCCCCCTGAGTCTCCTCTTTTCCAGACTAAACAACCCCAATTTCTTCAGCTGCTCTTCATAAGACTTGTGCTCCATATCCTTCACAGCTTCACTGCCCTTCTCTGGACACACTCCAGAGTCTCAGTGTCTTTCCTGAGGGGCTCAAATCTGAACACAGCACTCAAGGTCCGGCCTCCCCAGCACTGAGTACAGAGGGATGATCACCTCCCTGCTCCTGCTGGCTACATTATTTCTAATACAAGCCAGGATGCCACTGGCCTTCTTGGCCACTTGGCCAGTGGCCACTTGTGGGCACGCTGCTGGCTCAATAGGATACCTGATGTATGGTAGTGCTGCACAGCAATAATGCAGAGATTCAACAAAAGGGTGATGACTCTTAATTTGGAATAAAAAAAATTCTGCACTGGGTAGCCTATGACTAAGGTCCTTCCTTCTTTCTTTACTACTTAAGTATCTTCAGCTTCCCCAGATTTGCAGTCTGGGACTTTACCATGGGAAAAATGAAGCTTGCAGTTGAAGAGACTCTGCCTCCAGTTATTCAGTTATTAAGAGCAAAACAAAATAACAAAAACCCAGGCTTGCCGTTGGGCATATGGTCTGTTTGTTGTTTTCTTTTTCCTTTCTTTTTTTTTAATGCCTAGGTGTTTCTCAGCTCCTTCTAAGAAACTTGATAGCAATCAGCTCATTATTCATCTAGTGCTTTACAGATCATTCCTAATCTTTTGTATTGTTCCTGCCAGCAGAACAGAAACACAAGCCCCTTAACTGTGTTACCATAGCTGGAAAAGGAAAACTGGCTTCTACCAGAACTCATTTTAAGGCGGACTTCAATAACAGCTCAGTGTTGAAGACATCACAGCGTTCAGGTGAGTGGAGAATTGAAACGTGGCTGAATAGAGTGAAGTTCACCTTACAGGAGGCATTTCCAGCCCTTTAACTCAACTCAGCAACTTCACAAGCTGCAGTGATCACAGAGGATTCAGCACGAGGCATTACGCATTATCTATTTCACGTGCAGTCTCATATATGCCTTTAAGACAGTTGAGACAGAATCAGCTGCGTTATACAGCTCCTCTTTTATGTTCTTTGGGACACTTGTAGTTCATAGCCATCCATAGCTCTACCTTAGCCAGATGTTTTCAGTGAAATGCAAAGAAAATCAACTGTTTATCTTCTGTACAGTGCTGACAGTAGATCCCACATGATGTCCTGTCAGCTCCACTGCCTTACTTTAAATCATGAGCAAGTTACCACTAAGCATCTCAGGTAGACAAGCAGTTACATTTGCCTGGGAGGATAAACACCATCATGGGCCATTCCCTACTATTGGCAAAACTGCACTCAGCAATTCACTGTAACAGATTATTATAGCAAAGCCTGTATTAGTGGATAATTTTATATTAAAAGGAAGTCCAGAATTACCCATGAAATCCACGATAATCTCATGTGCACCTTAGAATAACTTGTTAAAGACTTGCACTGCTGTAGAGCTCACTGTCTTTCATCTTCTTCATGTCAGAAATAGATGAATCCAATATGTGTCCACTTTGAAAAACAGCATGCACTAGAAGAAAAATGCTTAGAATAACACTGCTGCTTTAGCATACTATTCTTATTTCTTTTCCATGAAATATTTACCAGTGTGACTTCTTTCCTAGAGATTCCTTTCTCACATTTCCTTATTAGAAATGTAAAGTGTCATCTTAGCTACAGTCTGTGGGCAAATATCTGTTTCCAGTTCCTTGATTTGTAGTCTAGTTTACTTATTTATAAAAGGAAGTGAATAGATGCAGGAATCCCCAGGTGATTCAAAATGCATTTCTTTGTGACTGTCTATTTTTCTTAACACTTGATTCCACCCTTTTATGTATATTCCTAAGTATTTAGCAAAATAGAATCAGTGTGATTATTTGCATAGCATTTGCCTATTTTTTAGTTCTCACCATCTACATGAAACATATGGATAATGGATCACCAAAAAGCCAAACACTTTAGCTTCACCTCAGGCTGCTTGAGCTCTTCCAAGATGAATGGATGCATGATTTCTGCTGAAGCATTTTGTGAACTGAGGTGGTTCTATCCTCACTGGTAGTTTTGCAAGGTCTTTATGAGTATTAGCAAGCATGGCAAGTACACAGCTGGACAGAAATTAGTTACTTTGGTTCATTCACTGGACAAAGATTCAACTTGAAAATGATTTACAGCTGATGAATCTGCCATTTTCTGCCACTTACTTAATAACTAGACACCCTGCTTCATAGAAAGGGGAAAAAAAACAGGAATGGTCTTGCAATTAAATCCACAGTCGGCATTACCTTAAGCCTGTGTCAGAATAAGAAGAATGTCAAGGGCAAAATGAACATTAAAGCTGTTCCACTCACTGGAAACCAAGTTCCTCGTTAATGAGTTACAACCATAAAGCACTTGTAAGCCATACTGCCCTGTTTCATTTCCTCCTCCCCTGTGTCGCTCTGCTGTGGCCGTGTGTTGCTATTGGAAGTGGGGACAGGCAGCCAGGATACCAGAATGAAGTGGAACAGACTCCCTTTGCTGAACAGTTAAAGTAGTCCTGACTACAAAGAGACAGCATGCTTACCTTTTCCAGTTTGTTTCCTCCTGATCTCATTTGCTGCTGACACTTGTACTGATAGCACTGCTGTTTCCTTAATGAAATGGGAAGTTTTGGTGCATTCGAAAAATTTTAAGACTAGCTACCATAAAAAAGAGACAGTAAAAGGAACATTAAAGGCTGCCAAGCCAAATATCTATAAACAGGCAAGACTATAATGATAGAAACGAGAATGTGCATTTGCATTCTAGTAGCTAGTCACAGAACATACTGTTTGGGTGGAATTTCTGCCTAACTAGGAATGGGATGGGGAGGCGCAGCCCATGAGTTATTGGTCAATCTTCACTTTTCAATCCTCCTTCCTTTGCTCATAACACACCACTGAAACCCTGATCTGAAGGCACAATTAATAATTTCTTCCCAGGCCGTGCTACAGAAGAGTTGCCTTATTATTTAAGCACATCACAAACACAAATTAATTTCTTTTTCACAGTGTCTCTCTGGGAAGAAGAGAATTGCTGTGAATTTCTCATTTCACAGCTGACAGCTGAGAAGTAGTCAGCAATACCCACAATATTTTCATAAGTCAGGCAGCCAGCTCTTGAGCAGGCAGTCTGGAAGAGAGAAACACCACCAATAACAACTTTAGAGAGGCCTGATTTAAGCAGCTTGTATGAGATTGCTGTGAGCCAAGGATAGAGCACAGTTCTCTATTAAAACATCTGTCTCCTTGGCTATGCTTCTTTCAGCTCTTTCTACCAATACAGCTAGAGTCCAACAGCTTCTTTCATTCAATAAACCTGACCCATTCCCAAAACATGTCCATGTTGTTCACCATTTGAGCTGAAAATTAACAAGCAATCACATATTTAAAACTCCTGAAATAGAAAGAGAGCAGATACCTGACTTTTTGTTGCGTAGGCCCATAGGTAACAGAAGTCAGCATTTCCTTGGATCTCAACAGCAAAAATTCAAAGTTAGCCTTTTGGTTTTGGCTCCTTAGAAGCCATCCCGACAGGTTAGGAGATAGCAGGTCTCACATCTTAGTGGCACAGATCAGCCGGACTGGACAAGCAAGGATGGTCTCAGGTCAGCTCAGAATGCCCCAGACTTTGTGACCACAGATTATCTCCTCAGAATAAACTAAAGTGATATATGAACAAAGATGACTTTGTGATTCAGTGATTAAGTTCCTTCACCTTCATGACGTGCCCAGTAACCCATTCTCACTGATTCATCTCAACATTTCTAGTAATTTTTGGTTTTAACAGCAGAAAATGTTGAGAAATTAGAGAAATGAGAAATCTTGTTTCACTTCAGGATCACCCTGTAACGACAAGGCTGCCCTTATTTCTATTAATAACCAACTTACCTAAACAACATGTTAAGAAACTGAAAAAAGCAAAACCTTTGACGCAGAAGGAAGTGAGAAGCTCATGCATGCTAGACTTCTCCCAAACAGGTTTACAACCCTCAGCTCCATAAGGCGGAAAAATATTAAGAAGTGGGGCATAACCAATGAAGTAACCTCTGGGGCAAATAGTACTGAAATTATTCATTAATTGTTTCATTTCTTCACCGTATAGCTTTACCAAAAAAAAAAAACCAACAAAAACAAAAAACCCTGCCTGACTTTTTATGTTATGTGTGATGAGGAAAAGCCTCACCAGGTTCAGCCAGCATCCAGCTGGCAATGTACTGGCTAAGGAGTGACACTGAGCCCCTGCCCTCCCCTGCAGCCTTCCCAGCTCCAAGCAGGAGCTTGCCCAAGGGCACAGAGCTGCCTGTGTGAGCAGGGGGAAACAAGGAATGGTGTGGTGTGGCCTGGGAGGAGAAGATGGGAGATGGAGCAGCCACCAGAGGGTATATGGCATGAGAGAGATTTCTTCTTGCTGGGTCCTGGTGTGGGACAGCCTGGTCTATAAACAGCCGTGTCTCAGGGGCACTGGTTGGGGATTAGGATGTCATAGAGTCATAGAATCATAGAATGGCTTGGGTTGGAAGGGACCTCAAGGATCATCATTTCCAACCCTTCTGCTGCAGGCAGGGCCGCCAATGTCCATTGGTTAGAGATGTGTGTTCAAGGAGATGTCTGAGCTTTGCTTGAAGCTGCAGCTGTTTTTAATACATCTGCTGGGTTGTTTTGCAGTCACATTGCAGAGGAAACTTGGTAGTTGGTTGTATACAAAGAGAACTGCAAGCTCATCTCATGGAATGTTGCATTTAACACACTGACTTCATTCATAACCCAATCAAAGACCTCTATGGAGAAATAATCTCAACCCTCAGCCCTGCTAAACTGTATTCTGTTGATCTTTTTTTTTTTTTTGCTGCTTTTTGAAGTAAACCTTAGTGAACGATGAATTGCTGCAACTCGATTGAGCTTTATTCTTCCCTCGTGTCAAAAACATACTGGAAGAATGACTCTTAGCAGAGAGAGACCATGGGGTCCAAGGAAAGAATATGTCCATTGCAACCCTCCCTCTGTGAATCCCTTTGGAAATGCATTCTACCATGCTGAAGGTAAACTGTGTCATATGTCCTATGCCACATCCATCTGGCTGACCTATCAGGATCAAAACAGAAGGCAAAACAGATACTGAATCACACATACACAGAAAATGAAATTAAGAACAACCTAACTTGTTAGAGATGTCTCTGTGCATCAGATTAATATGCAACTTCAATAACACCAAATCACAGAATTGTAAGGGTTGTTCCTCAGACCTCCTCACACAGAGGCTCTGAGTTTCTCTGTACCCGTGGCAGCACGTGAAGGAGAAGTTGTACAGGAAGAGGACAGCACTGTTATGTTAACCTGTGTCACTAAGGCTGTGATGTCTGTCTTATATTTTCTATGTGAGATAACAGCTTCCCTCCACTAACTGCTTCACTTCAATTCTGGGTGACTGGTTTGGCTGTAAGAAGCAAAATATAAACAGAAGTTATCATTTCTCAAAATGATTTCCTTCTGTCTTATTTGTGCTCATTACCTGTCCCTTCCAAAAGACTTTTCCATTCAAGCATGCCCACATTTTGCAAACACATACACACACAGGTATGTAAAGACATGCATAAGTATACACATGCCAACATACACATATGCACCAGTTTTCTGTAGCATTCACTAAAACTGCAGATGCTACTTTAGTGCTTTCATCCACACCGTCCACTATACTGTTTTATTAGAGTTGGAGGGTTCAGTTTATTACTGTTGTAATAACGTCAGGTAGCACTCCGGTTTGTGGCTGACTATAAGTCCTACAGTGCACAAGGACTCCTTGAATTCTCCCTTCTAACGGTGACTCAGACTGCAGGAACTTAAGCTGCAAGTAATTCATGCTCAGTTACCTTTATAACTTGTCTTTAATTAACCAATGCGTGCAAGAAACCTGTTCTCCAAGCTGTTCAAAATGTGGCTATTCAACATTAATCCGTGGTCTTGCACTATATCAACAGTCACCAGCACAAATGATTGCAGCTACTTGACTTTATTAGTTTGGACAAAAGTGAAGTCACTGTAAATAAAGGAACATTGTTTCAAGCCAGTTTGTCCTATGAGCGTGGTAATAGTCCTAAGGCCAATTCAAGCCCAAGTTCCCAAAGTGGCTTAACATTCTAAAGGCTACTAATTACTTACATTCTGAGCTGATGAAACTGGTTATCTCTAAAAACAAATAGGTCCATTTTCTTGTGGTAAACTTGGGTGGAAGCACTTGCCAAAACAGTTTGTAAACTATACAAACTACTGGGCAGTAATAGACCTAGATTATAGCTGACAGTCTCTGCCTTCAGGATTATTCAGATTCTTCCTCTCCTCCTAGCCTCTACTTCTATTGTTGAATATCATCAACTGCCTACTTAATTCCAGAAATAAATTCTTTTTGTTTATGGGTGAAAACCGCATGTTGTATTTTCTTCACTATCAAAGCTTGCTTGTGGATTTCTCTGGAGTTGCATGTTCCCACCTCCACACTTATCATGCTGCCACCATGGTTGTGCCAACATTGCTTGTTTGCAGGGCTGCCTTGTAAACTGGATTAATTAACTGACCTGGGTAGAATTAAGAAAGGAGAGGAGAGGAGAGGAGAGGAGAGGAGAGGAGAGGAGAGGAGAGGAGAGGAGAGGAGAGGAGAGGAGAGGAGAGGAGAGGAGAGGAGAGGAGAGGAGAGGAGAGGAGAGGAGAGGAGAGGAGAGGAGAGGAGAGGAGAGGAGAGGAGAGGAGAGGAGAGGAGAGGAGAGGAGAGGAGAAAGCTAAAGTGAAGCTCTGGCTTCCCTCAGCATCACCTTCAAAATCATCTTATTTCTTTGATGAAGGAAATACCTTAAGTTTCCTCACCGTGGCTCAATTTGAGTTCTAATTCAGGTCAGGAAGCATACTAGACACTACCCAAAATCCCAGCCATCCTCACTCAGCCCTTAGGCAGCAAACAGAAAACATATATGGGAAGTCCAGATGTTGCACTTATTCATGCAGCCCCATAAATCCACCTTTCACACAGAATGCCCAGCTGAAACCCATGTGCACTCTGCTTGCCCAAACTTCACAATTGCGAGCAGCCAGTTGTCTACCACAGCTCTGGAAAGAGATATTTACTGTGAGAGACATATGTTCACATAAATTATTTGCAAATCTGCACATTAAGTCATTCAAAAATGATCATAAGATGTCACATTTGAAGATGCGCAGAATTTAGCAGGCCGATAAATGACATCAGCCCCTGCAGATGGACAATGCAGTAGCTCTGACTTCTTTGGTCACTATTACTCTGAAATCAGTTGCCTCCAAATGGGTAGTATGTTGGGTTTATGTGGACTGCTACAGTGATGTCTGCAAGAAGAGATGAGGAGTTTTTTCCACATCAGACTGAGACAGGTCCCTCCAGGCTTCAGGCTGGTGCTACAATCTATAGAGGGGGGCCTATGTGGCAGCAGTGGATGAAGTCTGAAGGAGCCACAGTCCATAGATGCCTCTGCAGGAGCAGCTCCCTGTTGGAGCTGCAGCCCATGGAGAGCAGCTCTTGGTGGGGCAGGAGGACTGGGGGAGCTGCAGCCATGGGGAACGTGTGGAGCACTGTGCTCCTGGAGAGTGGGCCCTGTGGTACAGAGCCGTGTTGGAGAAGTGCTAGGAGAGCTGCAGCCTGGGGGAAGGCCACATGGGATCAGCTGGAGAAACATGGCGTCTGTGGGAGGGACCCCATGTGGAGCACAGAGTGACCATGGACAAGCAGCAGAGATGAAATGTTGCAGACTGACTGCAGCCTCCATTCCCGTTCTCCTGTGCTGCTCACTGGGAGGAAGATTGAAGAGTCAGGGTAAAGCACAATCTGAGAAGAAAAGAGATGGGAGGGAAAGTGGTTTTAGTTGTTTTTCTTCTTCCTAGTCTATTTTTAATTGGCAATAAATTACATTAATCATCTCTATGTTGAGTGTTCTGCCTGTGGCAGTAATGGACGTGCTATCTCCCTGTCCTCACTTTGACCCGTGAGATTTTTTCATCGTATTTTCTCCCCCTGTTCTGTTGAGAAAAAGGAGAGAGTGGCTGGGTGGGCATCAGCCAAGGTCAGTCCACCACAGATAGACAAAAACATAAAGCGGGAGTAAAGCCAATTGCAGGGGTAAGAAGGGTATGCCAAAGTCCAAAGCAGGGAGTGCCCTGGGCTGATTCTTTGCTTTAGATCAGACTTGCCGAACTTGGTTTTCTACAAGTCCTGTCTTCACTCCACCTAGTTGTGGACAAGCCAAAAAACAAATCCAAAGGCCAAGCTTTTCAATATGTACTTCAGAACAGGGATTTCTACATGAAGAGGATTTACATAGTTTGGAAGTACATCAACATGGAAACAAGGACCTTTTACCTTCCAGCAAGAAAAAAAAAAAAAACATCTTCCAGAGAAATATTTAACTTTTTCTGCTTTCAGACAAACAGTCCAAAGTGGGTGAGGATGTGCTTATTTTGGCAAGAGTCTCCCAAACTGAACTGTTTTGTGTGTGGTTAGGAGAGCTGGATGCTAGCTCAGTAATTTGCTAGTGGCATCTTGTGGTGAGCAGTTCTTGCGTGGAGACTGACTAACAAGCCAAAATGTAGGTCACCATGGGTGGAGTTCACAGCCTTCCAGCTCTGCTGAAGTCAGGATGCAGAAGGTACTTCTACAGAATCTGGAGTTTGTCATGAAACCTGAATACTTGGTCACTATATGCAAGCATTCAGAACAAGAATTTAATAGGGTACTCGTTTCCATGTAATGGGCTATAACTCCCAGTCTGCTCCTGAATTATCTGTTATTTAGGTGAACTTAAGGCCATGTGCAAAGACGTGGATCTTATTCTTCAGGGTTTAAATGTGCATGGGTATTTGCAGTTATTAAAACATACAAATAAATAAATTCTGTTAGTAAAGATGACGCTCATTAGTCATGTTCCAAAAGAGAAATCTTCCAGCTCCTAAGCTCTGACGGCCATTTGACTGTGAAGGCTTTATCGCTATGGTGGGTGACAGCATGAAGTTCTCCATCTGTGCCTGTCGCCTGTGGCCAAACGTTCAGTGAGGGCAGCCAGGGAAAAGCACACATTTCTCAAATGGCTGCTCAAAAGAAGTTGCGTGGCAGTCTACTTACTCTCTGCTCTTCCTGACACACTTGTTTCAGGGGAAAAAAACCAACAAAAACCCACCACCACCACTGACAACAATCAAACAAACAGCAGCAATTAAAAAAAAGAATCGTTTTTCCAAACCAAGAAGCCAAAACTACACACCCTTTTATGCCTGCACACCCTCCGCAGCTGCCTTAACTCCAGGCTAAACCACTTCTGTATATCTGCGTAATCTTAAACTTAGCAAATTAGAAAATAAATGGATGTGTATGCATTTGAAACAGCACTTTCTCCCCCAGGCTTTATCTCTCTGTAACCGCTGAGGTTGTCTGACAAGGCTGTTCCTTAGAGTCCTGCTGGAAAGGTTTCAGCCATTTGCTGAGCGTTTGATGTACCATTAGGATTCTCATTGGGATGCTCTGGGGGGATTTGTGAAAAACTGCTGCCCCTGGAGAAGACATGAGCAAGTCTTGTCTATGCACAGTGGCTGCACAGCCCTGGAGTTACTACTGCATGTAGCATCTCTCGTATATCCCATATCAGGCTTACTACCTGGAAAGAAAAAAACAGCTCTACTTGTCTCTCTGACAATAACAAACCCACCAGAAGAGCCTGAAAGTGGGCTGTGTGATGTCTGTGTGAGATGTACTGTACGCTGCATGATAAAAAAAATATCTTGTCCTAAAGACTTTAAACAAGCAGAATTTTTATTGCCACCAAATAATGTAAACAGAAATTTGTGCCATAGGGCTTTTGTGTTTGTAGTCTACTACCTGGTGGAATAAAGATTAACTGCAGACAAAGATATTGCATGAAGAGGAAGCATGGCTAGCACCAGCTCCATCCTGTATCGGGATGTATTTTACAGTACGTCTGCTGAATACAAGCAGGCAGCAGTGTTGGGCACATTCTCCCACTATGCTGGTCCCTCCAAGGTGCGGGGATACTCAGTTCATAAACCCAAAGGTGGACCTAAAATAGCAGCAAAATCAACACAGACTAGCTAAGGGGAGCTGGGGAAAGAAGTTATTGGGCACTAAAGAAACATCTCAGGTAAAAACGCAGGAAGAGGTCCAAGAAGAGGTAGGTGCTGTGGGACAAGACAGGTTTGTTGCCAATTGATGTGGGCAGCCAAATTCCACCCTGGTGTCACATTAGGCATCTGATTGCTTTCCTGGATCAGCTGCGATGGACTCTTTGGAGTTTGCACAGGAAATCTGTGGTGGAGTAGAAAACGGATCTCTGTTTTTCCAGACCCCGGAGCCTTAACCACAGCCTCCTCTTCCTCCACTGACTCTGACTGCACAGGGCTGTTCCTGTGCCATAGCCATTTATTTCTCTGAAGAACAGAGGTTGGCCTTTCCAACACGAAATGCACACCTGTTGTCCATAAATGCTAATGATACAAGTATCACTTCATTTGGAAAGTACAGGCTCCCACCCAAAAACACTGACAGCTGGAGTTTATTTCCTTTAAGATCAAACACTGAATATGTTAATAGGCTTTGTCTCCGTAATCTGTTCCAACATGATGGTTAATATCTGGCAATTGGGCTAAATTAACAACCAAGAGTAACGGGAAGGCTGAAGCATCCAAACAGACTGCCACGAAGTTACCATCAAGCTGTTTGCTGTCAGGGGAAGGTTTTCTATCATAAATAAATATGTTACTACTAATGCTGATGTGTAACAACCTAGGGACAGCAAGGGGGCCTTTGAAACTTCAAATATTGACTCCATAATGCAAAAACTGACTCCAAATGTAAAACTTAGAGGTGTTTCTTGTTCAAATATATATATTTTTAAAGTGTAAAAAGTGACAGCAAAAACCTGCACTGCCCTGCCTCTTCTTGACTCCCTGCCGTGATGGCTGATGCATGCTCCCAACCTCTGCAGTTGCCCCACCTGTCCACCCAGCACATACAGTCAGTGATTGAATCCAACAGAATCAGATTTCATACGGCGTTCTGGTACCTGAGGAGTGATGCAAAGGTGAGATGATGTACAGGAAGGAATTTAAACCTGATTGAAAACCAGTGAGAATGCACAGTGTGAGAAACAAGGGGATGCACAGATTGTGTTTATATATTCAGGCTTCATTAAAAGGACGTTCAGTTAAGTACATCGTTAAAAACAGTCCCAGAGGCTCTCGGTTCCTGAACTAATGGTGTTTCAAACCAACAAACTGCAGATACTGAAACACTGCAGAATTTCCATTGAGTCATTTGGACAATACAAATGTAGTATTTCAAGCACGATATTTCCTAGTAGAATCCTTAAGAAAAAAAACAAAACAAAACAAATACAAATCTACTGTTCTCACTGTTCGCACTTAATGAAAAGTTGTTAAAGGAAGATGGTTGTGGGTACGAATATTGAAGACATTGATGAAGGCACAGATTTCTACTTCTGTTGCACAGCAAGAACGTTGATCAGTACATAGACCTGCTGTATTTACGTGCAACCAAATCCTACAGTACATTGAGAGAAGACGTCTTTGGCCTGTCCTTTCCATGATTCTTCCTAAGTTATTTAGTTATGGAACTGTATCACATCAATAATACAGTTTCCAGCGAGCACTGTTGCCTTTCAGCTTTCAACCTGTGGTTTGTAGATGCTGAGGGTGATGATTTGACTGTTACTGGAAATAGTGCTGTCAATGCTGCTGCATTTGACGCATCATGGAACCAAATCTCATGGAATGGTGGAATCACACAGTGGCTGAGGTTGGATGGCACCTCTGGATCCAGTTCAACCCCATGAAAAGAGGAAAGAAAAATGCTCAGGACTATGCCTAGCTGGGTTTTGAATATCTCTAGGAAGAGAGACCCCACGACATCTCTGGGCATCCCTGTGCCAGGGCTTGACCACTTTCATAATAAAGAATTAATTAATTTTTACTATTTTAAATTAGTTTTTTTCTTACATTTAAGCAGATTTTCTTGTTTTCTAATTTGTGCTTATTTCCTCTTGTCCTTTCATTGGGTACTACTGACAAGAATCCAGCTTTGTCTTTCCCCCCCCCCCCATTATATTTTTTTGTTATTAGAATTAGGATTCCAAAGGTAGGGAGCTACAAAGAGGTCCTACCACTGAGTCCAACTACCATGTCATAATGTTATGTGATTATTAGACATTAATATGTCTTATTTCTTATTATTATGTCTCTGTTACACCTTTCCTTCAGATATTTCTCTGCATTGATAAGACACTCCTCACCCAAAAGGACTTCTATTTTCAAGATTTGTTTATTTTCTTTCTGTGAAATTGGTGGTTTCCTAAATGCTGGCCCTAATTCCAGAACGAGTTTGAGTTCCACAGGACTGCCTTTGGCCCTAGAGTTTCTTGGATGCATTATTGCCTGATGGGACAACATTATTATCCTTAACGAACACATTATCACTCTCTACAACTGCCTGGAAGGAGGTTGTGGCAAGTTGGGGGTTGGCCTCTTCTCCCAGATAAAAGCCATAGGATGAGAGGAAATGAGCTCATGTTGCATCAGGGGAGGTTCATGTTGGATATTAGGAAGAATTTATTCCCTGGAAGAGTTGTTAAGTGCTGGAATGGGCTGCTCAGGGAGGTTGTGGAGTCATGGCACCTTGGAGGTATTCAAGAAACATTTAGATGCTGTACTAAGGGACATGATTTAGTGGGAAATATTGCTGGTAGGTAAATGGTTGGACTAGATGACCTTGGAGGTCTTTCTCAACCCTGGAAAGGCTATGATTCTATGACTATCAGATAAAATCTCAGGAATTATATGATGAATAAAAATACGCTGTTTTAACTAAGTTTCTGTTCCTACTCACTATAAAGACCATATGTCTTTTAAATACAAAAAAAAAGGAAGCTGTCTTCTTTTAGGCAAATCATGTAAGAAAGGTTCTGAAGGGAAAACAAAACAAAACAAAACAAAAAACAAGAGGTGGAATAGGGATGATATTTCATCGTAATTTTAAGCACTTGGTTCCGGGAAGCAATCCAATCCATGTGACATAGTGCTCAGATGCTCCATACAGTCACTAGAGAGTAATCAAATTGAAACACTTCCCCCTCTTCTCTGGCAGCATACTGCAGTGACTACACACCCCAGCAGCAATTCAATCTGCTCAAGGTTGTGGTTTCCCTCTTTCACTAACATGGAAGTAGGAGGAAAGTCGTGCCCCTTCCTTCATCTGGCACCCAGACCACAAAGCCTCCTTGGAGGATGGGTGCCTGAAAGACCAATGCCAGAGTCTCTGCAGTGTTCACAGTCACCCTTCAAAATACAGGGATTTTGGAATACCTGCATAACGCACATACTGAATCCCAATCAGAAGTGCATTTCAACAGCCACTCGGTGAGGACAGTCTGTGTGAACACGCTCTTGGCTGACCTTTGGAAGCCAGACAGCAACTAAAACCTGTGGAACCAGGTAGAAAGAGGAAAGAATGTTCCTCATGATAGCCTGGCAGCTGGCACATTTGGCTTATGGCAAAGCAGAATTGATGCTCAGATCCTATTTCTACACCATGCTACCTGCTATGGGATAAAAGCTTGCTTCTCTTCTGCCACGAACATGACGTCCTATTCTCCAAACACATCAATCTTCTAGAAACTGTGAGCAGCTTCACCTCCAACTGTCACTTCTTTGGCTGTGAATTTTCCTAGCACAGCTCCTCAGAGGCTTCTGTCTTTTTCTGATCCTAACAGTTGGATAACTTGCCCTGACTCAGTAAAACCCAAGCTTTTTTAAAAATAACAATATTTGTATTGCAAATTCCAGCACGTCAAGGGTAGGAAATAATAGATCTGTGCTGTCTCAGTCTTGTTCTGTTTTCCATCCATTACTGTCCACTGCTCTGTCAGTGAGCATGGGAGCTACTTAATGTAGTTATGGTTCTGACATTAATGTCAACACTGCCCTATGCATGCACTGAAGGGAAAGAATTACAGCAGCATAAGCAATTAAATCATTTCCTCTTCCAGCACTAGCTTTTGTAACCTAAATAGCAGGCCCCTCCCTCCCTCCCTTCCTCTTTCCCTCCTCTCCTTTCTCCTTTGCTTCCTTCCTTACTTTCTTCCTCCATCTCTTTCTTCCTTGAATAGAATAGCATCCAGTAGAATTTGGAGCTCTAAGCCTCTTATACTGTACACTGAATTGAACTTCAGGACTGTCACCATATACCCAGAAGGAAAGCTGTATTCTTAAAGCTGCGGTGAGGATGCAGAGCTTGAGCTTAAAAGGAGCATTGGTGTCACTTCTGAGCTGCTGCTCTTTCTCCTTTGTGCACATGTTGGACAACTTCTACTATATGTGCTGCTGAGGCATGGGGTAATCCAGTACTTGGAACGTGGGCCATGTTAGCGTGATAGTAGTCTATCCATTTCTGCTTAGGAGTGGGAAGAAAGAAGAACTGTTGTCTCCAGTATCAAGTTATTCCTGAGAAAAACTAGAATAAGAGCGTATGTGCTGTGTGAAGGAGGTACCCTAAAATATTTCTTTCAGTCTTTCGGTTTTTTTCTGCTTGAAATACAGCTTCAATGTCTTTGTTCTATATAAAAAGAATTCAGTGCTTTATGTTTGGAGAAGAAACATATATTTAACTACTGATTTTGTCGGTGAAGATGTCCATCATCACTTTTTTTCCTGAGTAAATAAGCTAACTAGCTTGACTTCCAATGAAGTACAATTGGGCACTTTAGCACATTCCTATGTAATACCCTGGGGATACATCACAGGTTAAAAAAAAAACTAAGATCTGTGGGAAGCCAGATAATTTTTTAATGAGAAACAAATGTGGAGCCAACACCCTCTGCTCATTGCATTCACTGTCCTACTTCTTCCTCAACAGGCTTCATTTGCAGTGTAAATAATGAGGTTCCTTGAATGAATCCCCGACTATTTTTGTTCCCTGGTTAGCTTATGTAGATGAAACCTTAACATAGTTGATAGTACACTTTTTCTGAAGAGTATTTTGTCATCCACATGCTTGCTGTCTGCCAGGTCCAGCTGTACAACCCAGCCATCAGGATCAGAAGTCATTAGGACAGATCTTGTGCAAGTCAGAACCAATTCTCTCCTTTCCTTGGTAAATTATTTACATGGGATATACAGGAACAACATTTTATTCTGAGACATATACCCTGGTATAAAATATGGTCAAAGCTATGGTGGACTGAGAGATGTTCATGGGAAGGACATACACACATAAAGGCATCACACAATTTTGTTTCCCTAGGAATGAGGGTGAGTTGCACGTTGCATGCTTGCAGAAAAACAGATGGAAAACAGCATCAAAGAGGCTTCACATCTGACTGCTCCTTTGCTTCCAGGTGTGTCACACACAGCAGTGACCGTGGGAGAGCTCCAACAGGAGAGCTCCTGCTGTCAGCCCAAATGCATCACAGTTATCTAACAAAAGGTGCTGAAGGGATACGAAATCTTCCTGCCAGTTCAAATGTGTTCATGGGAAGTTTGAAGGGACAATTTTATCCCAAAAGACCTTTTTCTTTTCTGGTCAGGTGCAACCTGTCTTCTTCCAGATGGCATTAACATTTCTGTTCTGGGTAATTCAACAGAAATAGCACTGTGAGTTCACATCAGACCTGGATTAGGCTTGCAGTGGGTAGTTACCCAGCTTTAATGGGAAGAGAGCAATGTCCGGGTATACAGTACATTGTGTTTGAACATGCAGAGGATTCAGAAGTCATGAGAAATAAGCTCTTATTTCAAGCTCTTTCAGCAATTTCCTACTTCACCTTTAATAGTCCGTGGATCTCTTTGTCTCTTTTTTCTTAACTGCAAACTGGGGGCAATAATTAACTTTCCGATGTAATGAGATACAGATGACAAATGGGAAGCATCACTGACATCCAGAGAACTCTTAGCCCCTCACTATTAGCTCACAGCTATTAATCTGTTCAGAAGTACCCTGTTAGTTTCAGAAGTTGCAAAAATGTTTGCTTCTACTGTCACATATGTGGCAGTAGATGAGAATTAACTCTTCTAAAGTTAATAGTAAAGCCTCGCTGAGTAAATGCAGAATCAAACCTTCCCAGTAACAAAATACTCCAGAGTCACTCTCGCAGAAGCTGAACTTTCCTCAGCCAATTCCAGCACCATTATCTTCTCCTGTGACAAAAGCTACTTCTCCACGTTTTGCTTCAGGAAACCCTACAGATCTAACATTTCCCAATCCAATTTGTTTTCCCAAGTCAGCAGTTTAATTTTCTCACCTGGAGAACAGTTATGTCACTATCCTGGATGTACTCACTCTACAGTTTTCACATGCAGATACTTAGCAACAAGAAGCTTTCACCATCTGCTCCAAGGATGAAGATCACAGATTGATTATATCAAGCTATGTATCTATATAACATCTATTTTACTCAACTAGTGCTTAACAACTGAGTAGCCATTTCAGAGATCTGAAAAGTAACAATATAAGAAAATCTCACATACACGATTTCCAATGCTTGTAGATCTTTAAATGTACACCATATGCCACCTCACAAAATAAAATTCTCTAATTTTATTTCTATGCAAGTTTTATGCCACTTCTGCAGATTTCCAGCCCAGCCTGCAGTTCTGTGAAAAGCTGCCACTTTTGTGTAAGGTATGTCTTGTTTTCTGGTTATTAACATTTAAGGTCTGCGTGCTTTTCTGGGAAAAAAACAGGCATTAGAGTCTGGGTCTCTCAGGACTTCAACTTAGAGAGAAGCCCTCAAGGTGTGGTCAGGAAGGAAGATGCTCCAGAGTATGGATGCATGCAGAGCACCCACGCCCCTGCATCAGAGGTGGCAAACTCTTGTACCAAAGGCACTAGCGAAAATATTGCAGCCTGTTGCTGCTGGGACCAACCCAGATCCATCAGTGACAAAAATGGCTCCATCAGTGCCCTGCACTGCCATGCTAAGTATGTAGCCACAGCAAAGGCTAAAGATGGAGGATTGCAAGCTGCGAATCCTTACCTTATAAAGACCACTTTGACTCCGGTTGGCACCCGTGCAGTATATACAGAGAGAAACTGAAGTGTTCCAGGCTCTGCTGTCACCCTCAGAGCTAAGCAATAGCACACAGCCCTACGCCTTCCTCCTCTAGACACTCCTGGCTCCAACAGGAGTGAGAGCGAAGCACTGCCCTAGGTGAGCACACAGGCTGCAGCAGGTTGCTGGGCAAGCTGCAGTGAGAAGGACCGTGGTTGTACTCAGCAGTCAAACCAAACACCAAAGCCTTGTTTTCCTATGGTAGTGAGCATTCATGCAGCCCCGGTTTCAATGATCCACATCATGTCGGCTACCTGGCTGTAAGGCAGTCTGTCTCGCTTAAGGGAGCTGCAGCAGGAAGGTGCCTAGGCATTTCAGTCAGCCTACCCCATGGCTGTCACTGTGGCTTGAAGGAAAAGTCAGGCTGGAGAGCTTTGCAAAGTGTCTTTTCCAGGTTGAGATCAGGAAACTCTCCCTTTGGTTACAAAAATGCCAGGCAACACCTTTCAGAGGAAGCAAAAAGATTTGGCTTCTGGAGGCGATGGAATACTTGTGCCTTATCCATCTCTAAGCATCTGCTCCAGTAAGAAGACCCTGCAAGGCCTGTGCTCCACTTCTCTCTCTCATAAACAAAGATTTAGACTAAATATGTATTATTCCCCTAAGACATCTTGCACTGCATATGCCAACATACATCTTAGATTCAGTTCTAATTTTACAAGCGATTACCCCTTCTGTTCATAGGAAGGGATGCTGGTCACACCAGCATTTTTTTTCCTTTTTGGCTACATGAGTTGTTCTGACACAAATATGCAAAAAGCTCCTGGATCAGTTGAATTTTGTTGAAAGCCCAGCATCAGCTTCAGGCTTGTTAACTGATTTCCTATCAAAGCAGTTCTTGTTAGCTCATCAGTGCTGTATTTTCACAGCAAAAATTTTTCACAGTAAAACACTGCTGTAATTTCCCATAGGATCCAGGAGAGGATTGATCTCCATAATTGATAGCTACAATACAGAGAACCACAGAATCACAGAGGTTGGAAAAGACTCTAAGATGATCCAGTCCAACTGTCGATCCATTCCCCCATGCCAACTAACCATATCCCTCAGTGCTACAGCTACCCTCTTCCTGAACACCTGCAGGGACAGTGACTCCACCACCCCCCTGGGCATTCTGTGCCACTGAATTAACACTTTTCCTGAGAAGAAATTTTTCCTAATGTGCATCCTGAAAGAAAAGTATGTTTACCATGCTTTGCTACTGTGTTTTTCACTTTACTGGGCCACTGGAGGCTTTAGAACCTCCAGCTGGAAGTTGACCATCATATTCCATGCATTCCACAGTGGGAGAAGTAGGCAGTCTGGGCCAGGTGGTTTCAAAATATATATATGTATGTATCAGTATATCCTCTCAGTATATATATATATGCAAAACTGAAACACTTTCAAGGCACTTATAACAGATCAGATAGTTTTTGGTTAAGTAGAGTCAGAAGATCTGGGGAATCCTTAGCAATCGCAAAGAGGGAATCAAGACCCAGAAAAAGCTGCTTATTTTAAATTGGATTTTTTTAAAATCTTTTTGTTCCCTCCCACAAAATAGCCATGTGTGTTCTGCATCCTGGCAAAAGACCAACAACAAATTCTTGAAAGACAAAGAAGAAAAACAAACAGCGGTTTAAATTGGGAAACCACAGATGGATACACAGCATAAACAGATATAGCAAAAGCGAAAGCTGAGGGAGAGATTTCAAAAAACCAAAGGATTGAGCTTTGACAGAAGCAGGGTGAAGACTTGCCTGCGGCCCAGAAGCAAACTCAGACCATGAACAGCCCGCTCCACACAGTTGCTATTTTTACAAGAGTAAAATTGTTCATTGCAAATACTTCAGACAGGTTGATGTGGTGTCTGCAGTTAGAATCCAGACTTCACAAAGGCAATCTAGGCATGTGGAATATAGGCCAGTGATATTCACCTTTCAGAGTGGGGGAAAAATGGTTATTTCAGGAAGAAAACAAACAAGTCAGCTCAGCTAGTGGGAAGGGCTGAAAAACATGGACTCAGTAAGAGGGACTCAATTCAGTTACCTAAATAAGTTATTTACTGCCCTCAAGGTGCCCTAGGGGGTCCTTTTGGAACTCACCTGCTACTTTAGGAGGGCAAGGGTCTGCTTTACCTGAAGTGCCCTCTGCTTTACCCTGAAGTGTACATGGTTGAGCACCATAGGACTACGAGTGTGGGAAAAGACCTTCAAAATCACCAAATGCAAGCATCAGCCTGACCTACCAAGTCCCATCACTAAACTGTCTCATCACTAAACTATCTGCCATGTCCACATTTCTCATAGATACCTCCTGGGATGGGAACTCTAAGTTTTCTGGGCAGCCTGTTTCAATGCTTGAGCACCTTCCCATGAAAAAGTTCTTCTTAAAGTCCAGTCTAAACCTCCTCTGATAGAATGATGCCAGTCAGGACATGCTGGGTAGCAGCTGCCTGTGTCCAGCAAAACGATCTCATTCCCTAGATATTACTTAGCAGAACACTCATGGGAGGTAGACACATCCATGAGGGCTAAAGAAAGTAACACCAAATAAAATATAGAAATTACAGGGAAAAACAAACAAAACACACACAAGAAGAAGTAGATGAACAGCAAATGGATAAATGCCATTTGAAAAAGTTAGAACAAAGACTTCAATTCACCACTGTGTATACTAAGGCATTAAAAAAAGGTGTTTGCTCTAAGGAGACTTGCATTAGCAATTATGGCCACCACTCTGGCTCAGAGGACAGTGGCCAGTGGCACAAACCCCAGCAAGAGGCACGTCATGAGTGTGTATTCTGGGGTCCTGAGCAATCTGCTACATGCACCCCCATTTTGGGCAGCTGTTGGACCTGGAGATCTCCAGAGATGTCATGCAACCTTAGCAGTTCTGTGACGGTGTGGAAAACAGAGCCATAATGCCTCTGTGTTATTATCTATCATATACTAACTATATAACGCAGCTGATGAGCATATAATTGATGTCATAGTCAAGGTATTTGCCTGAAATAGTATACCAATAATGGCAGTGGTTTACAGTGGACTGCAGCTTGATTCTTACAGGCTTATAAAACAACGCCTTTGCAAATCGCTCAAACATTTCACTTCAAGTGAAGGATATTCACAGTATAAATGTATTGTTTGTAGTTGTTCTAAACCAGCTAGTCATCTAAGGACATAATAGTATGCAGATTTTAGAGAAGCCATATGTTGTTTGGAGAATAACTAAGCAGATGTAGAAAAGCTCATATTAACGATAGAAAAGAAAGGAATACTCAAGTGCCAGCGGTCTATAAAATAGCCCAAGGAAAATCTGGAGTGAGTTATACCAAAGGAACGTGTGTGAAGGGAGGAAAAGAAAGACAACATAACCATGCAGAGAACCCATTGCCTGTCCAGGCCATTCAGAAGAAGTAGTTAGAAATGCAAGATGAGATCTATAAGAACAGGGAAGATTGCCCAGCTAAGATAAAGGTGCACATAAGCAACCTGTGACAACAACTGAGTGAACAACTGAGAAGAATATGAATAAACGAGAAGCATAATTTATGTAAGGAAGAATCATAAAGAAGAAGAAATCACATCTTCTCTTCAGCAACAGGTTTTGGAAAAAGTCTTTCTCAAAATGATCTCCAAGAGGAAATGGCACGAAAGACTGAAAACAGGGAAGGGTCTAGCTGAGGAAGGAAGGAAGGAAAGCAGGAAGGAAGGAAGAGAGAGAAGGAGGAGGGAGGTGGGAAGGAGAGAAGGAAGGGAGGAAGTTTGCCATAAAGAGTAGGACGTATCTGCGAAACCTCTCTGCTGTTTAAGCAGCTGGGACACAGGAATACCTTCCTGGCCAAGGTCTTTGTGCCAGGGTCCTTTGCAAGGGTTAGGCCTTTACAGACCACTATTCTGACTCTGTCTGCTGAAGATTTTATCAGAACTTCATAGGAAACTGTAGCTATTTCTTGACTGCTTTATTCACACAGTGGCAGGAAAACACAGTGAAATACAAAGGATAAATTCTGTGGCATAGACCATAAACAGGTGAAGAGATGTGGCAGTGAAGTAACAGTTAGAAATGCAGCAAAATGCATCTATGCATCAGCATAGTAAAACAAAAGACCTTGGAAAAGACTTAAAATTAGGGAAAAAAAATTGCAAAGGTAAGTATCACAGTTGGGCGAGGCTGGTACCACTGTCATTAGCTGAAAATAAAAGCTAAAGCAAAACCTGCAAAGATGGGTTTAATTTGAAGAATTAGGCACTAGAGAGAAGTCTGGACTTTCTCCAGCGCCATTCAGCAGCCAAAGGTGTGAGCAAGATGAAAACCAGAAACCAGCCACAGCTAAGAAGCGTCCCAGATGCCTGAACGTGAAGCAGGAGTAGCGAAGACAAAGAACTACAGAGGTAAGACACAGGTCCACAGCCAGCTCATGGAAAGCACTCCCTACCTCAGATCACTGTGTTAGTTACAGGAAATGCTATGGCAATGAAGCTGATAGCATTATGTGGGGAAGATTTTCCAGCCATGGTGTAATGTAAAAGAAGCTCAACCAAGTGTGGTTTGGTTTAGTGGCCAAAACTGTAATACTGTGAAGAAATGTGGCATTCTGTTCATGACACTGCAGGCCACATGACCTTAGTGCAGAGCATAAGCTGAATACCACAGATAAAAAATACTTCACCAACATAATTGAGGACATTTTGAAAGGATAGTGGAAGAGATTTTCCTTCCAGTTGAGCTCCTGTGTTCTCGCCATATAGGACAACCCATTTACACACATCTCTGAGCAGGACGTGACCAAGGAAACATCCTTTTTGTGGGGGAGGCAGCCTAAAAAAACATCACTGCTTACTGAACCACACAACAGCTAGCATCTGCTCTAAGTCAGCATTTAATGGGATTTCTGGAGAAAACACCCATGCTGCTCTCTAGCATTATCTAGTGTATGTTATGAGATGTGAGAGAGCTCGCTTGTGCCCTTGCCAATCCCCAGGCACAAGGTTCTCAGTCTGCCATGCTTTGCAGACTCATCCCATCCCATCTCTATTCTCACTGCAGTCCTACATGATGCAGAAGAGGAGGCTGCTCCATTCCTGCATTTAGCAGCCCTAAACTTGTAAGGTATTAAATCAGGCATGATTTAATTTAAATGGGATGCTGAAGAGGACGTGTCCTCGATGATAAATAATCTCTGAAAGCAGGCTTTGATGGTGCAGTCTGCCTATGCTTCATGCCACTGAATGCTTAATTGGAGCAGCACACTCAAATTTGCAGTTTTATTTCTCCTGAACTTGATGGTAGTCCGAGTATTAATGTAATACTACAAACAGTAGAAGCTGTAGTAGTGATCTCTAGAGATGAACATATTTGGAGGGGAAGGGAAGCAGGGAGAAGCTAAAGGATCTGTAATTCTCCCCATTAGCATCATCTGGTGTAATATGCACTCCAGGCCATGTAATACTAGAACATTCTTGTGACTGCTTCCAGCACAGACAGCAGCTGCATTTGGTCTCAGTTCAAAGGAGTGAGTCTGCATCTGTGTTTTTTGGGTAGCACATACTGGCCAAAAGCCTTCTGGAAATAAGTGTGAAACCACCTTTGCTAGTAGGTGAGGGAGCGAGAGTAGTGAACATGATATGATTTCAATTTCCTACATAACTTGACAATATGACTTTTTTCTTTTTTAAAGATGAGAGTAAACCTAAATTAAAATAAATATGCAGAACCGTTCAGCAATGATTCTTTTCCAAAGGTCTGAAGCAAAATTTCCACCGTGTAAAATCCCATTACACTCGAGTGCCATTTACAGATTAGTTATGCCAAACATCATTTCGATTAGACCTTCAGGAGCAGTCATGGGTCACTGTAGTTCACATTTGGTAGTTCTGCTTTCAAAGCATTGCAACTGTCAAGAATTCATTCATTCATTCAAAAGAACAGAAAAATTAATTGAGTGCATTTCTTAATTGAGAAACCCAGCCAAGAAAGTGGCAACATTTTAGTCAATAATTTCAGAAAAACATAACAAAACAAAACCACAAAAAATAAAGCGCCTGCAACAGGCGCTTTAATAACGTTGAAACAGGATTTCTTCAGACATACTTCTCTAGAAACAGGAGAATGTTGTACTTCTTTTAGTCACAGCTGTTCAGTGTACCTTCCATCACAACTCAGTTTGATAGCTTCTTGCTTTCAGAGCTAACAGTTGTTCAGAAACAAGGATTAATACGTTCAAGACTCAAATTGTTCATATGAGCAGAATTCATCTCGCATTTTTGTTTTCCCACATGAACATTTGTTTGTGACTTCTATGTCTGTTGTAGATTTAAAACATTGGCTTTGATACAAACTGTGCATTATTTATGACAGACTGGACAAGAGGCAAGTTGCTAGCATACCTACTGAGCTATTACTCAACATGTTATAGAAATATCAACTGAAATGCCTTACCTCATAGTCAGATCAGTTTCAGACGGGGCATTTAATAATACCTGTGAAAAACCAAGTGATAGGTTTATGTAAAACTTGTCAAGGGAGATGTTTTTATACATCAAGTTAAATTCAGAACACTACTCCCCCAGGAAATTAGGAAGTGTCAGTATCCACTTTCATCCCGCTTTATCCTCCCCTCAAAAGCTGGCATTTCAACATTTCCTACATAAAGCCAACGCTAACCACTGCTTATTCATCACTGAGAATCAGATTTCAGCAACAGATGCAAATTCTGCTGCAGTTTTACTGATAATTACACTAGTCAGCCAAGTTAATTGTATTTCTCACCAGCCGTTACTCTCCCACTCTCAAAGATTCCAGTAGCTGCATTTGACTTTTTAAAGATACATCCTGGAAAAGAACAGGGCACAGAATGCAAAGCTTTTAATTGGGAAACTTCACGGTGGAGAATCGCATTAATGCAATGATAGAGAATCTTTGTTTCCAGTCATCTCAGTACTAAACTTTCATTTCCCATTGCTCCATTAACTTGAAAGTGTTTGTTGCTTCGAGTAAAGATATCCTGTTCTTTGCCACAGGCGTGGCAAGCTGGTCATACCACATCTTCTGTAACACATCAGCCAGGGAGGTCTGAGGGAGAGCACAGTGCTATAGTAGAGCTGTAACACTGGGATATCAGCATAATGGAGGAGCTGGGACAAAAATAATTTAAATCCCATCCATTTTTTTTTTTTTAATAAAGCACATGTCCCAATGTAAAACACAAGTTTCTGGCAAGCTCTCATCATTTCTCAAATTTAGAGTGCCTTCTTGTCATTCCTACATGCATCTGCAAACTACGACTTGGGCGAATGAGCTGCTGTAAAGGAGCACACAGCCTGTCTTTCCTACTATTTTTCCTTGGGGAAAGGGCAAAGAAATTTTGACTTCAGGATCACCCCAACTCATGCAATGAGTAAGAGAGTCAGCCAAGCATCGAAGATGACACAAACATCACCTTCCAAGTAAAACAGTGGTCTACCTTACCTTACTCCAGGATTAGATGTGTATTAACTGCTTACTTGACTCAGAATACTTCTTTGAATAAATTTTGGGGGTGAGTAATTTAAAGTCTGATTTACATTTAGAGTTGTGCCAATGAAACAGTCTAGCTGTACTGAAATATGACCCAAAAAAGGCTCTTAAACTGAGCTCAGTAAATTAGCCTGTTTTAGAGCCAGACGCATCTAGAGTCAATGATTTATAGTAAATTACTCATAGTTCCACAGTCAGGATCCCACTGAGGAAGGAACAAAACAATAGAAGAATCCTAAACAAGTAGCATCCAATTAAGAAATGAATACATAACGCCTGTTGACCAGAAATAAACATTTCATTCGTATTGATGTAGATACTTCATCTTGAGTGGAAATGGCTACAGACAGAGTCTTCTATTACTCACAAGTCTGTTCATGTTCTTGCCGCAGTACCCAGTTTCTTTCCAGTACTGCATTAAGCAACATGTTGTTTGCTCTCCCTTCCTCTGCCCCAGGGGAGAGGTTTGTGGAATGATTTGCTTTGATAATTTGGATGCTTTTCTTTAATGTACATGTTGCAATGCATTTATGTCATAGAGGCTTGTTAAAGAAATCTTGTTTACATTCAGATGATGATCTTTGTGATATTCTTCAGCTCCGGAGGGAATTCATTCCATACTGGGCCCTGGCTTTAAAAGCCTTTAACCTCCAAAGTGGAGTACATTGAGGCTAAAGAGTAAAGCCTTTTTTTTTTTTTTTTCCTTAATTTTTGTCTTACTTATCTGTCTTGAGTTTTAGCCCATTCTCAACAGTTTACGGGCTGGTTCAGCCTGGTTCTGTGACCAGAGGGGCAAGAGGGATCCGCGCCTCCAGAAAAGGGATACAGGGGACCGCAAAATAATTGAAAACAGCAGCAACGATCTGAAGTGGAACAAAATAATTTACTAAATATCGTATCAGCAAAACATGAGAGAGTGTATGTCTGAAAGGTGGATAGGCCTCACCACAACACTGAGGTGAGAAGTGCAGTCCAGTTGAGCCGATGAAGAAAAGCAGACGGAGAAGAGCAGATGGAGAAGCGCAGGCAAAGAAGAGAAGGTGAAGAAGAGAGCATCAGGTGACCTTGCCAGGAGTTACATCTCCTCGCTGACTGCAAAGCCTCCTGGGGAAATGTAATTCTTCTTCTCCTCCGGACTGGTACCCAGAACTTGAGCATCAGCAGTCAAACCCCCAGTGCATTACATGATGTTATGGTGTGGAATACCGATAACCGAAAATCATAAAACCATGACATTCCACCCCTTATTCTACATCAATGTATCATGCTTAATATATGCAAACAAAATATAAATGCACGCACATACAAACTTATGTATAGACAGATGGAATTACAGACTGCACTCCCCCAACATCAAATTCCCTTGTGGTACACACTGAACATCCCTGTTTCTCTGCATCACCCACCAAGTGGACCCAGGTGCGTGGGCAAAAACAGTTCCACGAAAAGGTATGCCCTTCCCAGAAGCTGGAAAGACCCAAACTGCTTTACACAGCATGTTCTTCACATGTACTACAGGGACCTTA
Source organism: Tympanuchus pallidicinctus (assembly GCF_026119805.1). NCBI lineage: Eukaryota > Metazoa > Chordata > Aves > Galliformes > Phasianidae > Tympanuchus > Tympanuchus pallidicinctus. The sequence continues at coordinate 48,571,864 of NW_026294769.1, forward strand.
TCTCCCTCTACAGTATGTAGGGAGCTGGATTGGGTAGGACCATCACAACTGACCGACCCCCTTGTGTTGACCAGCCAGGTGGCTTCTGCCAAATACTTCTCCCAGTGTTTAAATGTTCCACCACCCATTGCTTTCAGCATGGTTTTTAACAACCTGTTGTAGCGTTCGATCTTACCAGAAGCTGGTGCATGACAGGGGATATGATAAATCCACTCGATGCCATGTTCTCTGGCCCAAGTATCCACAAGTGAATTTTTGAAATGAGTCCTATATCTGACTCAATCCTTTCTGGGGTGCCATGTCGCCACAGGATTTGCCTCTCCAGACCCAGTATGGTGTTTCAGGTGATAGCATGGGGTACTGCATATGTTCCAAGCCACCCAGTGGTTGCCTCCACCATGGTGAGCACATAATGCTTACCATTGCGAGATCGTGGCAAGGTGATATAATCAACCTGCCATGCCTCCCCATATTTGTACTTTTGCCATCGCCCTTCCTCTCAGAGAGGTTTCATCCTCTTGGCTTATTTAATTGTGGCACATGATTTTATCATCATGATTCTATGATTCTATGTGTCACAGTCATGAATGATTTGTGCAATAGCATCCATACTTAAATCCACCCCTCGGTCTCTAGCTCATTTATATGTCGCTTCTCTTCCTTGATGGCCTGAGGTCTCATGGGCCCACCGAGCTAGAAATAATTCACCCTTGTTCTGCCAATCTAGGTCGATTTGAGCCACCTCAATTCTGGCAGCTCAGTCTACCTGATGCTTATTTTGCTGTTCTTCAGTAGCCCGACTCTTGGGCACATGAGCATCTATGTGATGCAACTTTATAACCATATTTTTTGTTCGCAAAATGTCAGCAATGTCTTTCCACAGTTCAGCAGCCCAAATAGGTTTACCCCTTCTTTGCCAGTTATTTTGCTCCCACTGCTGTAACCACCCCCATAAGGCATTCGCTACCATCCACGAGTCAGTGTAAAGATAGAGCATTGGCCACCTCTCCCGCTCAGCAACATCTAAGGCCAGTTGGACAGCCTTTACCTCTGCAAATTGGCTTGATTCTCCTTTCCCTTCAGTGGCCTCTGCAACTTGTCATATGGGGCTCCACACAGCAGATTTCCATCTGCGATGCTTTCCCACAATACGACACGATCCATCCGTGAACAGGGCATATTTCTTTTCATTCTCTGGTAGTTCATTGTATGGTGGGGCCTCTTTAGCACGTGATACTTCTTCTCCTGGTGGTGTTCCAAACTTTTTGCCTTCAGGTCAGTCCATGATGACTTCTAGGATTCCTGGACGGCTGAGGTTCCCCATCCGCGCTCGCTGTGTAATCAACGCAGTTCACTTACTGCAAGTGGCATCAGTAGCATGATGGGTGGAGGGAACCTTTCCTTTGAACATCCAGTTCAGCACTGGCAGTCGAGGTGCCAGAAGGAGCTGTGTTTCAGTACTGATTACTTCGGAAGCAGCCTGAACCCCCTCATACGCAGCTAAGATCTCCTTCTCAGTTGGAGTGTAGCCCTCTTCCCACCCTCCATACGCCTGACTCCAAAATCCCAGGGGTGGGCCTCTTTGCCACAAACTCCAAGTGGGACCTTTCTCTCCAGCAGCAGTGTCATAAAACCATGACACCCATCTTCTATAAGTGATATAATCCACTAATAAATAAATATACACATTTGTATGTATGTTTGAATGTATATCATGGATGATGCGTGCTCAAGATTTTTTACTGATGGAGGGTGCAACTAAAACAGTTTGGATACCACTACCTAGATCATGGTTTCCTGATGATACCACATGCTAACATCACATTTCTGTCAGTGTTCTTCAAGACAATGCAATATGTAAAATAGTTGTCAACCATACTTCAAAGAAGCTCCATTGTTGTACAGAGCTGCTGTGACATTTCCATGCTGCATGGATATCCCTGGTGCCAGGAATCTCATGTAGGTACATCGGTGAACTGTTGTCCAACCTAGGAGTGGTAGAGTTGAGAAAACATGAGAAAAGGCAAGACAGATATGTCAGCGTGGGGGTCTCCCAGCCAAATAGAGATGATTAAACATGCTCTGCTTTATGATCTCCTATTTGGGCATCAGCACAAAACACAACAGAATTTCTCCCAAAATGTGGACTGAACTGACAGTAGGACTGTGTGTTCCCACAAAGTAAATTAGAATGGGCATGTAAATTCTTCAAAAAAAAAAATGTTTGTGAACACCATTTCCATCCTGCTGAGACTTCTGATCCAAGGGCTGACACCATCATGTTATGTCCCCAAAGCCTCAGCAAAACCATCTAAATGAGAGGGTTGACGTGTTGGGCAACCAGTGCTAAGTGCTTTAGTATCATCACCTAGTTTTGTAAGTGATGTGTCCCTAAATTAAATCAATAATACTAAGGTACCAGTGATGACTCTTAAAATCCATGTGTGTCTCTGAAAGGTTTTTTTTTGTTTACATTGACAAAATTAGTTCAGTTAAAAAATATGCCTGATCTGTAAGAACACTTAGAAAATAAACTTCTAGAGAGTCAAATAGCCAATTTGATTTAGTGTACGTAGTATTGTAATCTCATTCATTCTCACACAAAACCCAAATGTTTTCCAATTTGTGTATAATTTCCAGAAAAGTCTGAGTAGCTATACTGAAGTAAGCTTGAATTTTCCTAATTAAAACAGACTTTTCACAGCACTAGATGTTACATTTTTGGCAGGACTTAAAAATGAATTTTCTTCCTAGTAAGAATAGACATGACTTTCTCAAAAATCCACCTGAAAACAACTGTTCCCCATAGCAACATAAGGTTGCAGTCTCAGGTGCATGGATTAATTGCTTAGGGTCAACCACCTGCCCACATCACAGAGAAGGGAGGAAACAAGGTTTTAAGCAAGAATACTTTAGGCAGGCATCAGCAACTGCTATCAGTAGGATGCAAAAGAAAGGGATATCAGCATTCAGAGCTGCTGATGCTTCTGGGACATGATCCAGGTTCACACTATAGCAAAAGCAACAGCCACAAATACATGGGCAACGTTTTGCCAGGCACTGAACAATGTACTCTAAGAAGGCTACAAATATTACTCACTGTAGTAATAATTTGAATAGGAAAATGCAGTAGGCAAAAGGTCACCAGCACTGATTTGTAGAAGTGTAGCAGCACTCTATGTGAAGAGGAGCAGCTGGTATGATTGAAGGCCTTTATGGGGTTGGGAAACACACCTTAGGAAGAAGGCTGGCAGTAGGACAGTGCAAAGGTGGTCCGTTTTGCTAGGGACAGCACTACCACCCTCTCACACCAGCCTGCTTTGGGAAAGAAGCAAGCGCTGGGTCAGCAAATGACTGGTGAGTATGAAGAGCACTTAAGTGAGGACAGAACCATGCGTCAGGACCGTGGGCCCACTCCTGTCCTCCTGGGATTTGGCTTTCTGGGCTCTGGGCCAGCACTAGTGACAGTGCTGCTGGCCCTGGGGAAAGCTCTTCCCAAATCTTTGCCAAGAGGCCTCAGCAGAGGCTGTCCTTCCTTCCCACGACAGCCTTTGAGTTGAGACACTTGCCTTTGTTCTTTGCTGATGTTACACCGTGGCTGGGCTGCAGCCATGCCTCTGCATCACCTGCAAGACTGAGATGAAAAGGTTTCCAAGACCATGTCTGGCATTAGCAGTGACCATGAATTTGCAGTGGTAGGACTGCAGCATCCTATAATGAGTACATTATTAATCATGTTTGAGAGCGTTCACCCTGTTCCTTACTAACCTGGTACTAGCATCCTTGCTGGCAGATCTCACTCTGTTTAAGGAACCTTGTAATAAACTTGATTTTCTGACTGATAAAAAATACCCTGTAAAAGCATTTCTAAGAACCACCTGAATTTCTTTCAGCAAATGGCTGTTATGCAGAACTGCAGTTAACAAAATGTGCCACAACAAACGTATTTACAAATGTGCTTCCCTAACTCCTCCTAACACAACAGTTCACAAATGTCCTGCAAGGACTCTTTAATAAAAGCAAAATTTCCAAATCTCACTCTTGTTCATTACTGCGCAGACTAAATTCACTCAGTTGAGATTCTGCAGTCCACAATCACTGTAGTAAATACTCACTAATTAATATGAGGACAAATTAATTGAGACAGACATGTCTCAAGTTTTGTTTTGTTTTGTTTTTTGGTTTTTGTTTTTAAATGATGTTTTATGAACTTTGATAATTTAAGATGAAGTAAGAGTATCACTGACCTGCTGGTAGATTTAGAAATAAGCTAAAGTGTATCAGGTTGCCTGGATAAACAAGAGATGGAAAGCAGATATTGTAACAAAGAGATGGCCAAATCGGATTACCTGAAGTCAGCAGTCAGAAAGTTAGGAGGAGGAGGCTGCACCCTGACTGAACAGGCGCTGATCAAAGCCACAGTGAGAGCGCTGTTGTTTAAACACCCAGAATGGGAGCTTTGTGCTCTCCTTGAGCGCATCTTTCACAGCTCATTCACTCTCTGATGAAGCACATCTGTCCGAGATACAGACTGTAAAATACCGGACTGCTAAGGAGAGCCATCAAAGAAAAAAAGTTGTGAAGTACCAAGAAGGCACTATTTTTTCAGTCAGGCACGTGGTGAGATCCCATGGCTTTAAGAGCTGATCAACACTCAGAGCAGAGGCCTAACCAAAGGCAGACAAAAAGGATCAGGAAGATCTCAGTGAGAAGGATGGCAGGCAAAAAAGGGAAAGGTCACTTTAAATGAGGGCCGGAACTAAGAAGGAATTGAATGCATTTTTTAAGGCAAAACTAGCCACAGCTATAGCCATAGGAATACAGGTGGTGGTACTGTGGAGGGGAAGGCTCTATGGCAGCAAGGACAACCTAGAAAGACGGTGATGAGGACAGCTGCTTACAGCCAGGCAGACAAAACTCTCTTCAGAGGTTTCTGTGCAACTGGACCCATCAAAGTTGAGGACTAAGAGGAGTCACATACATACACAGTGAGCGTGAGAAGTGCAAACAGGGAAAGAATGCTGCAACCAGCTCCACGCCAGCTTCTCTCCAGTGGCATAAAATCATCGTGATACCAAGCCCTCACGTGGACTGCCATTTGGCTGAGGGGTATACTGAATTTGGGGTTGAAGTTCTGGGAAAATATTGTGGATTTAATTCTGCAGGATTACAGTCATTGCTATTCGCCCCTTAGACAGTTTTCACATTGTTCTGAAGAAAGCTTTACAAGGGGTATAAATTACCTTTTTTAACACTTTCAAATAAAAGGGCGTAAATTACATCTTTGAGCACTTTCAAATTGTTTTACAATGCGGGAGCCGTACAAAAGTACTTAGCATAAACGAGAGCTGAGCCAAGAATGTGTAACAGAAAAGGCAGGAACATGTTCAGAAGAGTTGTAATACCCACAGGACATGCAGTCATACACTGGCACTGAGTTTGCAGACAGGTGTGCCAGTGGTTGACATGGTTGTTCTGCCAGTTGTTTCCCACTCCTCTGCTGATAGCTTCCACTGTTTCCACCCATTCAGCTCTATTGGCAAAAGAAATTACGTGAGCGCTACTTCATGTGCTTCTGACAAGTCAGATGGATTAGTCAGTGAAAAAGGTTTAAACTAACCTGTTCATTTTGCCTGGAGCAAGTTAAAGAGCTCTTAAACAAACCCTTTAATCAGCAGCTATGGCAGCAGCAATCACAGCATCAAAGATGGAAAGTGGCAAAATCTTCAAATGGCACAGTTAGATCTGGAACACAATGTGTGTGAGTTCCTGTTATTGGGAATTACACTTTCCAAAGCTTTCTTTAATTGTGATCTGGAAGCAAGGACTGTGACATAACAGGTGTGCCTACATCAACTTGTACCACAGTGGAAATTCCACAAACGCTCTTTCTGAGGACACCCAGGGCTGCCCAGACAGCTGAACTCATGCTGCCAAACTCTATACAGGTATTTCTACTTTGGCTGCACCTGAAGTGCAGCACAGACGTAACCTCAGGCCAGTGACAGCATTGAGGTTTTCAAGTCCTTCCTTCCTTGTGAGCTTCCTGCATTATTTCCTCTTCTTGGTACTCGTTCAGTGGAGTACTGCTGTCCACACCATAAAGAGGCTGTTTATATCGACTGTTTTCAGCTAAAATCTGTTTTTCCAATTTTGACATATGTGCATTCACTTCTGCCACAGTAGCAAGGCGCCAATTCAGACACACTTTGTTGTGTGATTCCCACAGCAAATAATCCTATTCTCCAGAGTCAAGCTTTTACTTGAGAGACAGAAAAGCCTCTCCTATTAGTGAATTTCTAGCTTCAAAAATCCCTTAATATCCAGGAGCTTTTGATCTGAAACTTTCACATGTCTAGGAATAGATATTTCCAATAACACAAAAAACATGTTAGTGGAACTCCAACCCTTTTTAAAAAGAAAATCTTCTTTATTTTATGAACATCCATTGCAGAAATATGCTCCTGGAATGGATAACATCCCCTTAGTCTTTGAAGATATCTTGGAAAAGCCAGTTTTGTCATGAAAGTATTTGTTAGGTCACAGCAGGAATTTGGAAACAGAAATGTCTCCAGAAATAACATGCTGTTCGTATCAGAAGCATCTTGCTGAAAAAGCTATGATCAGAATACACTGGAAATGCAAGATATCTCTCATAGCATAATCTGTTTCTCACTGAATTCTGTTGCCTCAGACTTCAAATACTCTCCTCAGCTCCAACAAAAGGAAACTCTGGGTATGTGCAAAAAGCTCACTGCCCCCATAGCTTGCATAATGTCCCTCATCAATAGGATACTCTCCATCATGGATCGCACAAGGTTGGGAATTCAGTCCTCAGGGTCTCACACAATGGATGTTATCATTTAAAAGCAGAAGATCCTATTCTTTTCATAGGAGCTTGCATATTGTTCACTAAAACCCTAATTGGGCAGAACATACAAAGGCACATTTAAATGCTTTAATGGAATTTTAAGAGCATTGAATTAAATAGCATGGAATTGTAATAGTATTATGTATGGAATTTTTCAGCAATGATATTCATCCTCTAAGCAGTTTTATAAATAATTCTCTTCATGTACATATAAATAAGCACACAGAGTGATAAACAGGAGTCCATGCAATACATGCTGCTTTTCACCTGCTCAATTAATTATCCTTTAACAAAGCAAGGCCAGCAACTGGCAACAGCACAGCTCAGGTGTGCGTTATTCTACATGTGGTGCAAAACGCCACACTGCAGCAGCACATGTAATGTGAAGCATCCAGTATTTATTCCACTCCCTCATGTGAGGCATGAGAGCTCTTCATTTACAGGAAGCTACATCACTTTATGATTTTTTGTCAATGAACCGTGGGAGATTTGTAGGTCTTTCTCTAATAGAAGAGAAGGAAGCGGAGAGAACCAAAGGATTATCAGAGAAACAAGAAAGCTGAAAGCTGGAGCTGGAGAATTGGATTTCAGACTGAATAAAACAGCTGTGCTATCTACAGGACCGGGGCAGTTAAGCAGTGAAGAGTTCTCTCTGGCACTGTCTGGTCAAAGCATGGAAAAGGAAATAGATATTCGTTAATAACAGAATCATAGAATGGCCTGGATTGAAAAGGACCACAGTGATCATGTAGTTTCAACCCCCCTACTATGTGCAGGATCACCAACCATCAGACCAGGCTGCCCAGAGCCACATCCAGCCTGGCCTTGAATGCCAACAGGGATGGAGCATCCACAACCTCCTTGGGCAGTTGATGTTAATGTCTGAATATATGGACTTTGGCAGTAAAAGCTACTGACTCTCACAAGATTGTAGGGGGAAAGCGCATGTTAAAAATGTCCACCAGCTGCACATCAGTGATTATTTCCAGCTATAAACCTCAGCGGTGTGCGGGTTTGACAGGGGAAGTAAAAAACTGCTGATGAAGAAACAGTGAATTAATGTTACTATAAACACATTCTTGCCACAGCATGTCAGAATGATTTTTTTCAAATATTTAGTCCCAACATCTACATAAAACTTCATTTGCAACAAAGAAGTCTGAAAATAAAAACTTCTGCAATGAAGGTAAGAGGTTTTAAATTTTTTTGTGTTAAATGTTAAGAGAAAATTAACAGGTGAAACCTATGTTCACAAAGACATTCAGTAGAAAGAACCAAATTCACCCATGCAACTTAAATTGTGGTATCACAGAGGCACTACGGACCACCTTAATCAGCCACAGCAGTTTGATTGCTGAGTGCATGGAACAGAGGTGGAATCTCTCGTATCGGGCTGACAAAGCAAGGAATTAGTGAGGTTATTTGGGAAGAGCTACGTCACTAAAGGTTTGCTGAGTAAACAGTCCGGGAGAGGCTGAGACGTTGTCCCTGAGCAACCCAATGTAACGGAGACCAGTCCTGCTTTGAAGTCCAGCGGTTCCTTCCAATCTAAATTATTTTATGATTCTCTATCAATTTTATTAGCAATTCTAGATTAGCCATTGCACTCAAGCGCAGATTATCTTTGCATTCTACTGCAGAGACCTATGGCTCCTTATCATGCAGTTCTTCACACATTTTCTAAGTACCCCAGTGCATCCCGACATGCTTTAAAACATTCCCGGATGAATGCTACGCTCCTGGCTGCAACAAGTCTCCTTCCTTACACGTGGAATGTAAGCTCACTGCAACACGTTCTAGTTTAAACGTTTAGAAGAAAGATTCAATATGAAAGAATCTACACCGCCAAGCATTTAAGAGCAGTACAGTTTTCAAACGGTTGAGAAACTGCAGTGCAGACGAGTGCGAGGCAGCAGTCAGCTGACAAACGCTGACAGGCGAGGATCTCACACACCAGTGAATTGTATTGTAGGAACTGCCGCTCCGCTTTGCGTTTCACAGAGGCTGCATCGTGGGAACCCTTTGCTTTGAGGGATCTGGGTTTGAACCGCTATCTCCACCCCGTGCCCCGCTGAGGCACAGCAAATTTTGTGATGCTTCATCTCCCCATCTCCAAATCCTCACCGAAATCCACAGCACTTTTGTTCCCCTCCCCTCCTCCTGGAAATGTGACACTGCCTCAGGCAGCTCTTTTAATCCATCAGAGATTCACCATCCACCCCCGGAATTTTAGAAAGATTTTCTTAATCCCAACCACGAGAAGATAAATTTTCACTAAGTACCTGGTAGCAATTACCAATTACTTGAGAAATTACTTTTCCCAAGGCGTTTTTGGGAAGGAGGAAAGCATTCTCCTGTACAGCGTTCCGTACACCACTTATAGCACTCTTGCAAACTCTCGTCACAGGTTTCTCTCCCAGTATCTATTAGGACTCGGGAGAAAAAACAAAAAAAAAGAAAAAAACAAAAAAAGCGAACTCCCGGGAACTGTAACACAGAGCGAGTGCCGCTGCTATTCCTGACGGCGTGCGCCCGCAGTGCACGACACCCGCAGCCCCGTATTTGTGCCGGGACAGCCGCGGGGCCACCGCGTTCTGCTTTCCGCCGTGCTTTCACCCTGCCCTGATCGCGGCCAGCTGGTTGGCCAGCTCTCCCCGAGCACGGCGTGCCACCGGGAGAGAAAGCGCAAGGATGACCTCCCCGATCTCATCCACAACCGACCTCACGTGCTCGCGGCCAGAACGGACGGTTTTCTGAACAAACCGACCATCCGACGGCCGCGTAAAACGACGGCCCTAAAGGAGGGGCTCCCGAGGAGCGCAGCGGATGACGGCCCCGCGCCCCCCGCCCGCCTGGTCTGCCTCACTTCGCCCTTCCCGCCGAGAGCGGCCCCAGCGCCGCCGGTCGGGTCGGGACGCGCCGCACGTGCCGGACTCGCGCCGCGCCTAACGGTCCCGCACGCGCCGCCGCCGCCACCACCACCGGCCGCTCCCTCGCGGCTCCCGCCGAGCCCGGCCGCACCAACGGCCGTCCCCGGCCCCGGGGCCGCCACCGAGAGCCGCAGGGCCCCCCGCGCCTGCGCGGGAGGAGGGGGACAGCGCGGCCCCTCGCGAGGAGGGCAGAACAGAAGGGCGAGGGGGCGCGCGCCCCTCCGGTTGCCGCGCGGTGGGCGGGGCGGGGCGGGGCTCGTGACGCGTCGTAGCCGTCGCGCCCGCCCCGCCGCCCCCCGCTTCCCCCCTCCCTCCTGCCCGGCCGGCCGCCCGCCCCCCGCTCGTGCTCCCCCTCCCCTGCGGCGGCCGTCCCGGTGCATTGTGGGAGCCGCCCGTTGTTCATTTGCCATTCGACCCGATCCGGGGCCTGTCGGGACGGAAGCGGCGCCGAGCCCGGCCGGATCCATTGTGGGCAGCCCGCGGCGGCGATCTAGGCCGGAGCCGGGTGGGGGGGGGGGCCCGGACGCGCGTTTTCTCGGCCGCCGCCCCCCCGCCCTTCTCTTCGGGCGGCCGCGGCGCCTCCTTCCCGCGGGCGCAGCCCTCGGCCGGGCGGGGAGCGGCGAGGGGCGCGAGGCGGCGGGGGGCGCGCGCGCCCGCCATGTTCGCGGAGATGAACCGGCGGACGCTGGCGTTCCGCGGCGGCGGCTTGGCGGCGGCGGCGGCGGCCGCGGCGGCGGCGGGAGGCGGAGGGGCCGAGGCCTGGGAGCGGCGGGACCCCGAGGCGCTGAACGGGCGCGGGGCAGACGAGGAAGCGGAGCTGGAGGGGCTGGAGGCCGAGGAGCTGGAGGCGGCCGGCGACGAGAAGGAGCTGCTGCTGCTGCCGCCGCCGCCGGACGCCGCGTCGCCCCCCGCCGAGAGGAACCGGCGGACGCTGGCCTTCCGCGGCGGCGGAGCGCCGCCGGGCGCCAACAATGGCTGCGAGGCGGCGGCCTGGCCGCGGAAGCGCTATGACGGGCGGGGGGCGGACGAGGAGATGGAGCTGGAGGGCGCGGAGGGCCTGGAGCCGGAGGGCCTGCTGGAGGGCAAGGAGCTGGCGCAGGACGGCGGCTCGCTCAGCGACAGCAGCGACGACGAGGAGGACGGCGAAGGGGGCAGCCTCGGCGACGGCAGCGGCGCGGAGGGCGGCAGCTGCAGCAGCAGCAGGCGGTCCGGGGGCGACGGCGGGGACGAGGCTGAGGGCAGCAGCGTGGGCGCGGGGGAGGGGGAGAGCGTCCGGCACTTCCCGCTGGCCAGGCCCAAGTCGCTGCTGCAGAAGCTGCACGTCTCCTTCCAGGGCTCCTGGCTGAAGGAGTTCCCATGGCTCTACTACTGCCAGGAGACCGGCCTCATGTCCTGCGCCTGGTGCACCGCCGCGGCCGCCGCCGCCGCCCCGCCCGAGCTGATCCTGGCGGGCGGCCCCGTGCCCGGCGGCCACGACGAACTCTGCAAGGGCACCCGCAACTACAAGCGGGCCCTGCTGCTGCGGCACCACCTCTCCGCCGAGCATCGCCTCAATGAGCCGGGCAGCGCCGAGCAGGTAGGCGGCGGCCAGCCTTCCCCTCCCCTTTTAGCAGGTTTTCTTTCTTTCTTATTTTTTTTTTTCTTTTTTCTTTTTTTTTTTTCTTTCTTTTTTTTTTCTGGTGGCTTTTGTGTTGTTTTGCTCTTCCCCCTTCCCTTTCCCCACGTGCGTGAGCTCTCTCACACGGCTCCGTGCATCGTCCGCAGCTCAGCGGACCCGCATCCCCGGCTGCCTTTATCTAAAGCGGCGGCAGTTGCGTATGCACGGCAGTGTTCTTGCACTGATTTACAAATGCGAGTTACAACTTCCTCCTGCGGTACTGGCGGAGGCAGGGCAGTGTCCGGCCTGTGAAACCGGCATTCACCGCCGTGAAATCGCCGTTGTTCCGCCGTCCTATCGCACGGGTGTCCGTGGTCCGGGCTCGGTTTGCTGCGGGCCGGGCTTCACCGTTTCAATCTTAACCAAACGGGTTGCTTTAGATCGAGTTACTTAGCCCGAAATGTGTAATTGCTCGGTGTTTGTTTGAGATAAACATGTGGTTTCCTGAAAGCCGCGTTAATACGCCAGCATCTCCTCTAACGTTTTTGGATTGGCCGAGCTCTTTGTTGTTTCCTGCTGAACTTAGAATTACTGGAGTTCTTGGCTGCTTTCGTGGATGAGTCGGGGTGAATTCGATGCTCTTCATCCACAAATGTTTTAAGGAATGGTCTCGTTGAATCGCCAGCCTTCCTTCCAAAGGATGCCTGCGCTGCTTGAAGCCCACTCAGATGGGCTAACTGGCCTGCGGTGTGCTGTGCTGTGGGTTAGGTTCATCCTGGAGCTGTTGGCTGCACTCAGACCCCCAATCATTGTGGTCTCCCAGTTTAGAACTGAGCTCTCCTTTAAGCCCCTACCGTGGCTGTGCAGACGTACCGGCATCCAGCTCATAGCTTAGTGCTTGCATTGAATGTGTTGTTTGAGCACCTTAAGGAGCTCAGGATACCTTGGACAAGAGCTGCTGCTGTAATCTGTGGGTAGGGCATTAGGAGGGCAGATACCTTAGGTGAGTGATGTTCTTAGAGCTAGTTGTAAAGGAACGCAAGTTTTGTGTGAAACTCCTGCAGGATTGCAAAGCAAACATTATGATTTGTGGAGCAATAGCAGTCATCCAACACGCTGTTTGGGATTTATAAAGGCGACGATCACCTTTAAGATGAGTAATGCTCCCTATTGGGTGAGTGCTTTCGCTGGCTTTGTGAGGCGGCTGTTGTGCACGCTTCATGGCGGTAGGTCACTATCAGTTTCCTGCAGTCTGAGGTTTGCTATTTACTCTGCAGTATTTTGGCCTGACTTGCCTTAAATACCTTCAGTTTCTATTTTGAATCTCTCATTTGCAATTTATTCTCTGTTTCGATAATGTTGTTTTTGTTTCGTGTTTGCGTGTTGTGTTCCTGGCCATCCTGCTGTGGGTGATTACCCCACAGAGGTATGTCCTGTCACTGTGCAGCCTCCCTCCCAGCAGATATTGTTACTTCGTGTCACATGTGAAAGTTTCTTTTACTGCCCTTAGCTATGTGTAAATAAAACATACTCCATGCTGTTTTTTCTTACTAAAAGTAATACTCTTTCCTTCTGTCCTCCGCTCCATGCTTTGTCATAAGACTAATTGATGTGGAGGAGAAAGGGGTAGCTTAAAAGTTAGTGCGAGTATTACTTGCATTGGAATGTTAACCTTTCCTTTCCGTGAGAATCCTTATAAAATGATCCTCTGCCTTTGTATCACTAATAATCTATGGGGGAAAAAAATGATGATTGTAATAATGAATGAAACAGTAAGTGTCAGTGCCTCTTTTGCACTACATTACTTGGTCCAAGCCTTACCTTTAAGTTTCTGTAAGGTGGCTGTAGGAATGGTTATTTTGAGTAGAAACATTGCTGGGTGCATCCCTGTGCAATTGCACTTGAGTTGAGAACTTCTTACAAGGAGAGGAGTTCAGTTTTTCAAGACTCACTGTAGTTTTTCTGTGGTGCACTTGTGGGTTACACTTGCTCTGCTGTAAATATGGTTAGGAATCGGTGTTTTCTTTGCTCTTATTGTGTCCTTATTATCCCCTTTCATGTTTGTAAAGCACTCCTCCTTCTCTTGATCCATATGTTTAACTAATGCCGAAACAATAGCCCTATTTTTATCTTAACGCCTTGATACCAGATACTTGGAACAAAAGTAGGTAGTTCGTACCCTGACTGTATTTCCAACGTACATAATGAGGCAGCAAAGCCTTTTAAATTTAATGAAATTTGGGAGAGGTCTTTCACTCTTTGTCTTAGAGACAATGCATATGTATTCCTGACTTGACAACTTTCAACTGCAGGGCATGTTTAGCAGCTGCTAATAAACATATGGCATAGTGCCACCTTTAAGTGCAAAAAGGAAATGGTAGGTGTTAAGACAGTAAAGCAGTGGAAATTTCTATAGATCTGTTGGATATTACACTCATGAAGGAGTGAGTGATGATTTCAGTTTATTTTTGGGATACTTTTAATTCAGAATGCCAAAACACACAAGTGGTTACAGCTGCTGCAATTCAAGGGTATGGAGCTGTCAGTTGGTGCTGCTTTCGAAGACAAAAATCTCCATTCTTTCTTTCTGTTTTAGTTAAACTTGTTTGTGTTTCCACGGTAAAACTTAATGAGAGATATAATGCAGTCTGAAAGTATCTTCAGTTTTTTATTTAATAGACTTGTGGAGGAATTATTTCTCTCCTAATTGAAAAGAATTGAGACTTACTCGGAAGTCACTGCCAAACATTTTAGTTCTGTGATGAATTTAGATCTGCGAGTTGCAGATTTATCATCTGTTTGTGGTTCCTATCCTCAAAGCTGCTTCTTAAAACACATTTTTATGTGGACATAATTTGAAGCTGTGCTTTGGCATTAGTGCCAGAAAAGCTTTCTCCAGCCTAGCAGGCGCGTTGGTTTAGAGCAGAAGCTCTCCAAAAGAAGGAAGGCCTTTGATGTGTTACTTTTTCCATTTGAACTGTAATTGTTTGCTTTGTGTGTGCACGGATGAATAGAAGTCGTGCTTCAAATGTAAAGTTGCATTGTAGTGTTCTAAGTTAACTTCTCCAATTACTCTGGCTGAGGAGGCAGTCAGGCCTTCAGAGTAAGGACGGTCACTTACAGTGGATTTATTTATGCAGTGCTCTTCCCAGACCCGGAGCTACTCGGTTGGGTGTTGGGCACTTAGTGTAGCAGTGCCCAAGTGCTGAGTTTCCTGAGGGATGCTGAGGCTTGTGAAGCAGCAGCAGAGCGTCCTGCGTGCAGCTGGTGGGGCTGTTTTCTGGGAGGATTTCCCTCTGCAGCCACACTCGCGTAAGAAATCTATTTTTCAGGAGGAGAATTAATTTGGGGGCATCGTAAAGTTGCTGTAGAGCAAGGTGTGGCAGTAGGGAAGGGATTGCAAAAATGTGGCTTTACTGCTTTAAATATGCATACAGCCAGGGTGGAATCTGTGGTCAGAGTGCTTTCCTTCACCTCCCTTCTGCTTTCACTCTTAGGAGGAGAGCGTGCCGGTGGCACGGCGAGAAAGGAAGCAAGTTTCTAGTAGTGCTTCTGATGGTCTTTCTGCTACAGTTAGCTTTTAGGTGACTTTCACTACAGAGTTGCACATACAGAGGAGTCATTTTGTCTTGGGTGTATTTGGAGACCAGTTAACTGAAACGGAGCTCAGTTCGTGTTATGTTAGACCGCTGCTTAATCTCACCTATAGAGGGAAGCTTTTCAGGCTGATGCTGGAAATTCCACAAACAAGAATGAAAGTCTTCCATTCTATTCTGGGTTTCTTATCAGTTGTCAAGGACAAAGCTGTTTGGTGGTGAGGTAACTTAAGCTAGGGGAATATTTTTGTTTGTATTCTGAAAATATAATTGGCATCTAAGGAAATAGTAGTTTGTGGTACTCATCAGAAAAACAGTTCCCTTGTGATGATTGCTATGAGCATAACGTGGATAATAGAAATTTGAAAATAAATTTTCTTTGATTTTTTTTTTTTTTTTTTTTTTTCCTGTAATTATTTTCTTAACTTTACCTCCCAGTGAATTGTATTATACTTTCTCTGTAGAGAGGGGAGATGTTTAAAAGTCTCCAAGGGACATTTTTTTCATTTTTCCCATAGTAAATGCTAACTCTGTCACACTTGGTTTGCACAGACTTGTTAACTGTTCTGATGTCAGGGCTTTCGTTTAGCTCACAGTACAGCATTAGAGTTGTTGGCTCCCAACAGCAGTTAACCTCTTGTGTTCAGTACTGCAGTTAGGTGGAAAAAAAGATGTGTATGCTCTCTGTTAACTGTTAATACTTCTCCCTTGCTTCTGTGTAGTCAAGCATAAAAAGAAAAGGCCTTCTGCAGAGTAATTTTCAATGTTGCCTAGTCTCAGGAAATGAAGTTCCATCAGGTGTTGTGGCGTGTGCCTGAGTGTGTGTAAGACACAAGCCACTGATGTTTGGCTGCGACCAGAGTGGTGACACTTCAATACTGTCACTTCTGTTTTTATTCTGACCCAAAGTCAGTCTAGTCAGAGTTTTGAAACTGTACTGTGGACTAAGAGAAAGTCTGCCTGGCTCTGAAATGCTCAGAACTCGGTGGCAGGCTGAGCTGTTGCATCTGCGACGTGCTTCCTGTTTCAGTGCTCTGATCAGAGGGAGTGCTTGCCTTTGTCAGAGAGCACGCAGAAAGAAATAAGCTGAGGCTGGACAAAGATCTGTGCCTCATTTTCACATAAAAGCCTAATTGCTTGTCTTGCTGCTGCTTTCTTTTTTTTTTTTTTTTTTTTTTCTTTTTTTCCACTGAAGTTTTTTTTCCAAAAAGGGTAGAGGTTTAGAAGTGTCTTGAATGTGGCAGCAAACTGAATTTTCTCTGCAGGAGATGCTGGAAAATTTCTCCTCTGATCATGTTGGACGTTGCTTGCTGCTTAGAGATAGAAATAATCTCTTCTGAAGTATTTAGTTTGACCTCATGATTCTATGACCTCAGCTGTCATTCTAGTGATCCACACTGGGATTATAACTTGAAGCAAGTGCTGATTTAAGGCAATAATTCCTGTATGGTGGAAAATGGCTTCTTTATATAGCCAATTCCGCCACAATTCCAGATTAAGGGTAGTACTCAATTTCAGGATACGATCTAGCCCCAGTTTACATCATGAGCTCGTGAAAACCCACTTACTGAAGCTGACCTGTAATGTTGAGGTAGTGCAGTTTTTAATGCCCCCTACCTCCTAGGTCTGTGAGTCACTTTTGAAAATTAGAGGAAAGAATTTTGCAAAATGCAGTCTATTCTTATCCAAAATCATAATGGAACCAGCCAGTTCCAAACTATTCTTAATTGCTAGGAAGGGTCTCTTAGAGATCTAGTGGAAAAAAAGGTGGTGTCATCGTCAATGCTCTTGATGTCACCTATCAATTAATGTAAGTATGAGGGGTTTTTTTGTTGTTTTCTGCTTTGTTCTAGCTGCTTCTCTTGTAGCAGGTCTGAATCATCACTGTCTAAACAACAGTTATAAAGTACTGTAAAATCTGCTTCAAACCTCTCGTTACACACCAGCTTCTGCCTGAACTAATTATTTAGGAATTCATTTCTTGGTGTTGGATTGTCTGATTCTACTGCTGGGAAATGTCTGAAGCTATGTTTAAGATCACTTCTTGACAAGGTCACGGAGAGGCATATAAGTACGTGTTGTCCATGTATGATAACCAATTAAATGGTGTTGCTGGGAAGTTTCAGTGTAGTTTGATTCAAGGAAGTCTTGGCTGAGTAGTGTAACAAAAGCCTAACTTTTGTTTGGGCACCCGCAGCATTCTGTTCCCTTGTATTACCAGTATTTAGTCTAAGGCCTCTACAGTGGGAAATTAAAAAAAAAAAAAATTCCTAATTTGTAGAAATGCACCTGTTGTTACAAGCACTCTAATGCTATAGTTTCTTTAGAAGATGTAGAACAGTTAGTCACAGGTTGGGAGATCAACTGATCATCTTTATGTAATGAGCTGCTGTTGAGTCTGGATCAAGGTTCTCTATTCACTTCAAGGGGAGTTTTCCAAGGAAGAATGAACTGCGCATGTGAGAGCTGCCCAGATAAATCTTAGGAAAGAGACTGTGAATCTTTGATATGTGTGGATTAACAAAGTCAAGTACTTCATTCTTGGCTAAATCTTACTTTACTTTTGGCCCAAAATATTATTTCCTTTGTCCTTAATGGCAACTTCCTTGCAGTTTTGTTCCAAATATGGGAGGAGGGTGCAGTCTGGGAACGTGATTCTTAGATGATGGGAATGTTCTTTCAAACATGCATTCCAGCCTGCATTTATAACCAAGATTCTAATTAAGAAAAATGGGAATAACATTACCTTTAGTTTCTTATCCTTTTAGTAGTGTTGTAGGACTAAAGAGAACATTTGTGAAAAGCTAATTGTTTCTCTTCCTAATTCCAGGAGTCGGAGTTACCGTCAGAACTGAATAATGAAGGATACTGTGATTTTAACAGCAGGCCAAATGAGAACTCTTACTGCTATCAGCTCCTGCAAGAACTAAATGAGCAGAGGAAGAAAGGCATTCTTTGTGATGTCAATATTGTGGTGAGTGGGAGAGTCTTCAGAGCTCACAAGAACATCCTGGTTGCAGGCAGCCGCTTCTTTAAGACTCTGTATTGCTTTACAAACAAAGAAAGCCGTAACCAAACCACTGTTACCTATTTAGATGTTGTTGCTGTTCAAGGTTTTTCTGTCATTTTGGACTTCTTGTATTCTGGGAACCTCGTGCTTACGAGCCAAAATGCCATTGAAGTGATGTCAGTGGCCAGCTACCTTCAGATGACGGAGGTTGTCCAGTCTTGCCGCAATTTCATTAAAGATGCCTTAAACATAAGTATAAAATCAGAAGCTCCGGAGACCGTTGTCGTGGATTATAACAGGAGGTCTGTTAGTAGGGATGGTATGTCTCCAAGGGATCAGAAAGTTGCCAGCTTCTGGGCAACACGAAACCTTACCAACTTGGCAAGTAGCATAAAAACTGAGAACGATGGTTACTCTATTGATGAGGCCCAAATTGAAAGCTACCAAATGAATGACTGCAGTTGGGTCCAGGACAGCTCACCTGAAATGGCCGAAAATGAGTCTCAAGGTGAGGGAAAAGTTTTTGTGTGGAATGACATGGGCTCACAGGGACAATCAGTTCAAGAACCTGGAAAAGCAAGAAGGAAAAACCAAACTGCAAAAAGATTTATTTATAATATACCACCTAATACTGAAGAGAACTCAGAAGATTGCTCAGTGTTGCAACCATCAGTCCCATATCCAGAAGAAGATCTGTCATTCATTAAAGAAGAAGCAGGTAAATATTGCTTAATATCAATCACTTAATTTGAAAATTAAATTTCTGAATCAAGTATGTGGCAACGTGACTTTTTTACAGGCATGGTGGTGGGTAAGGTGTTTTAGTAAAATCAGCATGTCTTTAGTATTATTCAGCAACCTGCTTCTCCCTCTTGTGCTGCAGCAGTGCATCTTCTGCTAGAGAAAAGAACTGTCTAACCCATCCCACGTGGTACGTAACGTGTTCTTTACAACTGAGGTTTGGTTGCAGGTCCTTATCAGAAGCTAAAATCCTCATGTCTACATTTTAATCTCTTACTAAAATTAGGCACAAAATCAAGACGTGATAGCTGATGCTGATTGCATGGAGATGGCCTTATTACTTTCCTTCCTTTCACTAGCAAAAATTTTTGTGGTCATCTCCTTGAGTCTCAACAAGAAGCAGAAATCAACGTTGCAATACTGTTGATTCTGTGTATATCTGGAAAGCTACAAGATGAGGTAACGCTGCCTGTTAACTCTTAAAGCAGGTAGATTTACGCAGCAGATGGGGAAGAGATACCACAATGACATGTAGTGGAGAGATCTTTGTGTTGAACTGTCCTTTAAGCAAATCTTGGGATCTGACTTTTCGTGGCCTTGGTTTTTTGTTTTCTTTTTTTCTCTCAAGGATCATTGGTTAATAAATGTGCTAGAATAAGGTTAAGTGTGTTCTAGGTAAATTCTGTCACATAGAATTTGGGGTAATATAGTTTTTAATTACTATTACATTGCATGAGTAGCTGAAACATGTATTTTTTGAAACACTGTTTTTTGTCTGTATCATTTCTAGGTAGATTATCAACCTTGGAAGTATGACTTCTGAATATTTGCAGTTTCAGAGTTGATTCTTGAATAGAGTATGGATGTGAGATGTAGCTAGAACAAAGTTCTTGAAATGAATGTTTCTGAGACATTTTAAAATGCATGTCTTTTTCAAATATCTCAGAGGCTTGTGAATGACCTTTGCTTCTCAGGTTCAAATGGCAGAATCTGGGGGGTGGGGAACAACCCACACGTAAATTAACTAGCTAGAAAAAAAACAACCCACCAAACTCAACTGTCTAACAAAAGCACCAGCACTGAGACCTGTGGGTACATAGTATTTCTGTGGATATTATTGTATTCCAGTGATGAAAAAAGGAGATTTGAAAGCAACTTGAGTTTTCAGGAATGTCTAGGAAACCTGTCTTTATTCTGGTGGAAGGAGAGGTGACCTTAGTTTGTTCTTGAAAAACAAGACTGAAAGAAATCCTTTCAGGAGTGCTGTGACCAAGCCAATTGTACTGGGGCCCCGAGATGCCTTTGCCCACAGTGTTAGAAGTCTATCTCTGTTGCTGGCAGCTGCTGAGGTGTGAGGAGGCAATACGTGAATAGCAGTCCAGCAGATGGCACGTGGTATCTCTGTGCTGCATCACATATACATGAGCACCACATCAACATGTGACAATAGAGAATACTGCAGACTGAAGCTACGGGCACCTATATTTGGTTGAGAGCAGGAGCAGACAACACAGGAGATGACGTGCTGTTAGCAAGTAGCGTGACACAACACGAGCAGATGTGGGAAATCAGCTGTGCTCAGGAACTGACACTCACTCTGTGAATGCTTGAGTGGGGCTGCTTGTCTCCGAACTCAGTGGGTAGGTCCACACAAGCTTTTCAGTTTAGCTTGAGAGTACTCTTGTAAAGTGGATTTCCTGATCTTCTCTTAGTGTACTTCTGTTAATGTTGTGAAGCATGCTTGGCCTACAGAGAGTTTCTTCTGTGTGGAAGGAAAATGGAAGCTGTGTTTCAGAAATGTGCTTGTTACGTGCCAACCACTGACAGACCTTAGGTCCACAGCAGCAGTGTTAGATCGAGCCTGAAGTAAAAACAGCTCTGAATGTGTATGGTAGGAGGGTTGGGTCTTCAGCAGGCACATTAACAGATCTACTTGTGCTGCGTGGCACTACTTGCTAGCATGCATTTAGCTGCAGCAGCTTTAAGAAGAGCAGCAGAAAGTCTGGAGCAGGAATGGGGATCTGAGTTGCCAGAAATTGCACAAATATCGAGTTCCTGACGCAATTTAGTGCGTGGTTTTTACTTCTGATTTATTTGGATTAGACCGTTACGGTTTTTTACTGTTTAAAGCATTACAGAGAGTAATCCAGCTAACAAATGGTGTGCTCAGCTACAGAAGTAAATGCTTGTTTGCATTCTGCAGACTTGGAATAGGTGTGCTGGAGCTTTATCGTCGAAGTAACGGATAGTGGGGCAGTTCAGTGATGACTGAACAAGTACTGAACTTGTTCAGTTTTCTGGACAGAAATACTGAGGATTCCAGTCTTCCACTGTACTGCAGAATTAAGTCATAAAATATATTTCATGCTACATCTTGATGCAAATAACGGTATTAAATGTGTTGAATTTATGCTGTGGTGTCAGGTCCAAAATCATGGAAAGCTTTATGATTGTAGAAAGTGAATTCATTTTGTAAGTAAACTAAAAAACACAGAGTATTGTCAACTAATGATCCCCTTGGTACTTTGATTGCAACATGAGCAGTACTAAGTAAATAATCACATATTTCTGTCAGTACTAGAACTACTTTGGAAACCACATTTAATAACTTTATACTAAAGCCTTTACTTTTAAAAAACTTATGTGAGAGATGGTGGAGGTAGAGCATGATACTGCTTACTTTCAGTCTTAATTATGCTTCAGTAGCTGGTGTTTTCTCCTCTACTGCTTGCTGGATAAGTTAGGGTAGATTCCATAGATGATATGTGCTTTTGTTCTACAAAACACTCTGTAGTTCTTCCCTCCAGACCCAAGAAAAGGTGCAAGAGAGAGGAGAGAGAGAGAAGAAAGAGTGGGGAATTGGAAGAATGACAAGAATGGGTTGTAGAATAACTTGCAGGTTACATGATAACTTTTCAGTTGCGGATTAAGTTTTTTGTGAAGATGGAAAAACTAACAAAATGAATAGGCAGTCATAAACTCATGAGAAAATGTTTTCTGAAACAGACATAAGACAATGTGTTTAGAAGAAAAAGAATGAATAGTAAATTCTTGTGATGCAAGCTAAGTAATACACTTGATGTCCCTTTGGTTGCTGAAAGAGAAAGAATGAGCTTCTACAGTTACACTTTGTGGTGTGCTGATGGGGATAACTAACACCAGCTGTGGTTATTAGATGTCTGATTACATGCAAAGTGGGTTGCTGTGTCCTTGATGATGGTTTTAGGTTGTTTGGCTTTTCTGCAAAGGGGGAAGAAGTACCATAGATGGCATGGTGGAATGGAAGCCAGTTTAAGGACTGCTGCTCTCAGAATGAAAACTTAAAATGGAAACCAATGCACAGAGATGGGGGGGAGGGGGAGGGAGCAGCCCAAAGCCTTTTAATTAAATTCTGTACTAATTGGAGTTTCTGACTGGGCTACTAGGAAGGTGTTAGATAAGTCATAGTACAAATTTCTGAATTATGCTTTTGCCTCTTAGCCCAGCAAAGCAAATGTGAACGTGAGTTTTCCCACAAATAGCTATGAGGGTACTTCAGTTCTCCTTCCTCTCACTCTGCATTACCAGTGGTTTTATATTTAACACCTTGCCTGTAAGGAGCACATTGAGTTGCAAAACACTTTGTAAAACTGAGATGAGTTTGAAATTGAATTTGGTTTTGCTTTGTTTATCTACTTCTACTGATGCTTTCAAATGTTTCCCAGGTTTAACTATGTGAAATAAAATAGCTGAGTTCCTTTTCACTGAACTGTACAATCTATCTTGCAGTTTCCCCTTCTAGTTGATAATCTGTTAAAAATGCCTTTACTGTTTACAACCAGAGTGCATCCTGCAATTAACCATTTACCACGGAGGAAATAACAGCGCGATCAGTCGGTATCTTTTAGTCAGTGTCCAGTACATGAAAGCTCAGCGATTCTAATTAATGATATTTTTACTGTCTATTTGTAGATTTTTATAAATTTACACCATGACTGAATTGTTTTTCCATTTGAGTTTGTGTTTTGGAATATGCGTTCTGTTCGTAGGCTTCATAACAAAACTGTGAATTATTATTCCTTACGCTTTCCAGAGCTGACCATGTTGGTTCTTAGGAGTGTTTTAATGGTGTAATCAGTTGGTTTTGTGAAGCTAACACCAGGCCATTTGTTTGCATGATTTTCAGGCTACGTAATGTGATAATGTTGGTTTGGAGGGCATCTGACAAAAGGGTAACAAAACAAGGACAGGGTGAAAACAGCCTTTTGTGGAAAAAAGTTGTTCTGGATAAATTTGTAGGTTTGTAGTAAGGATTAGAAGACTAAAGAAGGATTTGCATTCAGTTGGCTATAAAAGCAACTACTTTTCATAATGTTACAAGTAGTGTCTAAAGCTGCTTATAAAAAATGTAGTGCTAGTCACAGTTTTTGTCATATGTTGCTCCCTCAAGTCGTAACTTGATAAACATTTTACAGTAGAGTTAAATAACTCTACTTGAAGAAATCAAGACTGATGAGCTTGAGCTTGTCTGGACTGTTTCGCATATGAAGACAACCAATACAGCATTAGGAATGGAAGCTTTTTTTTTCCCCCAATCTTCTTTCCTGGTACTGTACCCTGGTTGAAGGATTAGAATTGTTTAATGAATGTTTAACCTCTCTATTTGCTCCATTTCCTATGTAATAAGGAAATAAAGGCCCTGTGGATTTTGAAAGGCATCCAGAGAGAGTCCAATAACCAGGAGTCCATCCCAGTAAATTTGCCTCTGTTAGGGATGATCCTGAATACAGGTAGATTCCCACGTTCTGATGGAATAGACAACTGATCTTATGATCTTAAGGGATGCAATCAAAACACAGGCAGCATTTTGAATTAAAGAAATCATCAGTCTGAAGCGCTGACTTAATCTTTCCATTACCTCAGCTATTTAAGAAATGGTAAGGATAGTGGCAGCAACTCCATAAAGAAAAGCAGAGGCTGCATATCTTTCAGATTCACTTGGGATATGCAGCTCTGCCTGCAGAAGTTAGCTGTGCCATTCTTTCAGCTGTGTTCCCTTCTGTGCCTCAAAAATGTAGCCCAGAAAGTCAAATCTGAGCAGTGAAAGTGATTTTGATTGAGAAGTTTCAGATCCTCTTGGATTGCTGCTGACTGTAATGGAATGTGTTTAGAATACAGATTACTTAATATAAAAAAAAAAAAAGAAAAAAACACACTATTTTCTTCCTGATAATGATTATTCTAGAATGTAGATAGTGTTTTTTTTTTTTTTTTTTTTTTTTTTTTTGCCACAGCTCCCTGATTTCCTAGATGTTTGTCTTCACATGCATATCTACTCCTAGATTGCAGCTAGAGGTCTGCTAAAGGACTTTTAATAATGACTTCACTGACACAAAAACACCAATAAGTTCCCCATTTAACTTCCAGATTTTCTTCATTGGCAGACCTGTTCAATTCAATTAAACTTCTGTAACTGCCTGGAGTGCTTTTACACTAGAGTGGCTTTGTATCATAAGAGTTTATAGAAGTGTAAATTGAACAGTTGCTGTTCAGTTTCTTGGGGTTGGCAGGCCTTAGGGTTTGGTTGTTCTTTTGCTTTTGTTTGTTTTGTTTGAGAGAAAGGATTGGCCAACCTCAGCATTTGTAGGTATAGTATAGTGGGCTGTACGCTTCAACTGACTTTAAGTTTGACCAGGGAATGTTTCCTTTCAGCTGTATTTTCAGTTTCTCCTGTTGAATTCTCTTTGCTGTACAGCCATTCATTCTCTGTGCATTGTGAGAATTCTGAAGTTGTCTCCCACAGGTCTCAGGGTAATTTCATGGGGTGGAAGAAACTGAGGCAGCATTTCCTTCTTGTACCGGTTTCTGGCAGGCATCAGTAAATTTATACAATCAGAAGTATTTGCATCGTAGAAACTTCATACTATGAGTAGGATACTGTTGTATAGCAAGGTTATATTATTTCTTTGGGAAGGTTTTCATTTGTGCTCTTTGTTTGTTTTGTACAAATCTGTGTTTTTACAGGTCTACATCTTAGTCTTGTACCGTGCTTTTCTTCAGAGCTCCATGAAAAGATGCAGTGCTTTGGTTGTCCTTATCAGGCTTTGGCAAAGTCTGTCTGAAATGGATGATCCTGAGATAATCATTTTGGTCAAGGATGCTGCTACTTCTAAGACTGCCTACTAGAGAAGCTAACATAAATTAAGCATTCTTGAATGTTTTCTTAAAACTGTTCAGCATAGAATGTTGTTCTGACTACAACAATCTAGGCAGCAATGGTATTTGTGCTTGTGTCTTTATGTAAGAATAAATACTAATGGAGAAGCATGTTTTCTTAGTATATTTGTCTTGATTTAATTTAGTTCTTTCTTGAATGGCCTAAAAACAAAATGTAGCTAATAAATAGGGAGCAATAGCAACTCCCTACCAGTGCAGAAAGAGCAGCTTTACTGTGTGGAGAACCCTTATGTTAGGGCTGAAGTGGGCATAAAGTTGATGATTTTCCTTTTTTACTGAATGCCTTTTCTTCTACCACTCTGCATCATACAGCTGAGCACTGGGTGACTGTGTAGTAACTGAGGAAAAGAACCAAGGGTCTTTGGGGGCAGCAAGTTGAATGCGAGTCAGCCATGCATCATAGCAACAGTGAAGGCTAACCTCATACTGGCAAAATTAGCTAGAACCTAGCCAGTGGGCTGTGAGAAGGGATAATTTCCCTGAATCCAGGGCTTGCAAGACCACATTTAAATACTATGCCCAGTTCAGGGCAGCCCAGGATGAGAAAGGTATCATTAAGCAGGAGGGAGTCCAGTGGGTGGGTACTTAAGGAAATCTGGAAGACTGGAGAAATGTTGAGGAGAGGCTGGGATACAGAATTTATTTAGCATAGGGAAGCTGGAGGGGCATATACCTGCAGTCTGTCACCGTCTGAAGTGGATTTTATAGCATATGAGTCCAGACACTTGCCTTCCTCTGTGCACCTCTGAAAAGCATCTGTTGCAGCAAGGCAAATTCTACCTGTAGGCAGATTGGACTGTGAAAGCAGTTTTGTTGGAGCAGATTTCTTAGAGGGTTTATGGAACCTCTGTCTTTGTAGACATTTAACACTTGGCAAGGTTCAAAGCCAGATATAATCCAGCTTTGAAGTTAGCCTTGCTTTGAGCTGGGTTGAACTAAGTGACCTTCAGAGATTCTTTCTGATCTAAGTTCTTCCTTGAGTCTGTTCCCTGAGATCAGTAGCTCCTCCACAAATAAATGATGTGGATCAGGACAGCCCTTAGTAGCTCACATTTCACTTTTGTAGCCTTTATGGAGAGATCAGCAAGCTGGCTTTATAAGCAGTGACAGTGAATGACAGACTTTTGGAAGGAACATAAAATAAATAGATTATTGTTTGGCAGCAGTTGGTGGTTGTCTGGCAGAGTTATTTAGTGGTTCTGCTTCCGTAGTTAAAGCGGTAAACCAGTTTTCATGAATGGGAAATAGCAAAAAATTACAAGCCATTGGGAGTGGTATTTGGAGTGTTAGTAGATTGGATTGGCAAAATATCTTAAGTTTGTCAGGGGGTTCTGTTGCAAGAGGCAGTTCAGAAGTAATCTGCTTTGACCTCTTTTCAGAAGCAAGGTTAAAGAAGTGAGTAATACGCTGGGAATGAACAGCACAATGTATTTTCTTCACCTTGCCAGTATGTAGCTCTTGGCAGTGCTGTTTTTTTTCTGTCACATGTTACTTAACATAAGCAACAAATCCAGCTCTAATAGCAAGCCAGATTGTATCAGTAGATTACCAGTGCTCTCCTTACAATCCTTGAAAGCTCTGGCCTAATCGCTTATCTGATCTACTTTCTGTCTTTTTTAAATTGGTCTGAATAAACAGTCAAGTGTCAGAAAAGTTGCAGGGAAAAGCCGTGTTCCTTTTCCTCCTCTTTTGGAATGGCTTTTAGAAAGCAGAAGTTATTTATTATGGACAGTTATATCTCCTGTGAAGTTTTGTGTCCTTCCATGCACTTTACCTCCGTATCCGTTTCTGTAATGACCCGTTCAAAGGCTTCTATCATTGATCTTCTCATTGATCTACATAATCTTCTCCCACCCAGTGTCTCCTTTCCTTACCAGAAGTTCAGCAGATTTTTGGATGCAGAAAAAGCAGAACTGTCAAACTAAGGATGTTTCTGCTCACGTGTTTTCTTTCTGACGATACTCCCCTCACCTCTTGCCTTTAAAACTTCAGTGCCTGAATCTAGTTTATCCTTTTGTCTGAGAAGGAGCACATTTTAGAGAGTAAAAGTCTTTTGTAAGTTTTTCTGTTGTGTAAAAACCTACGCAACCACTTAATTGTATTTGGAACTGTCCTAATCTCAGACTGACATCTTGAGAGTTTTAACTGATAGTTAATCAGTTTGTGTTGCTTTATTCTTATTTCGGTTTGTGGCTTGTTCTTTTGATTTTGTTTCTCTTTTAAACATGGCACGCTGGTAGAAACCTCTTCTTCATGAATAGTCCGAGTATGGCTGGATGTTGGAGGCTATTTGACATCTGAATTATTAGCTTACACCTGTTTTTAGAAATGAACAACACTGTTGAAAGGCATGCTTTGATTAAGACAAGGTTGTAGACAGATGAACTGGTCTGAAGATTATTGCTTCTAATCACTTGTCTTTTTTTGTTTTCCTCCCTACTATCTGTGTTCTCTCGTGTCCCCCTCCCTCTCTGTCTGATCTACCAGCAAAATAAAACTGCTTTATGCTGTTGCCCTCGGTCTCCTGTCAAAATCAGTTGGGCTGTGTTACCTTGGCAGGAACAAGTTAGACAGTGACTGCAGCTGCAGGCAGGTTTGCAAGGATCTATAGTCTGGGTGGGGGTAATGGGAGAGACTGATTTGAGCCGTTGGGTGCTCTGGCATCTTATGCCATAGCTTAGCAACAGTATGGAGCTTGTCTGACTGTAGACTCTGTGTTCTCCTTGGGAAGCTACTAGAGGCTAGGCATTGCGCTTCCTGGTCGCACTCTGTGTCTTTCCTGTGTGGATGAGCCATTGGACATTCAAAGTTGTTTGGAACACATTGGGTATACGTTCTATCTAGAAAGTAGGCTTTCTGAGTCAGCAATTATTTTGAGAAGGAATAAGTATTAGGTGTAATTAGGATTTACTTAGTCGTTTATTCTGCAGACTGAAATGTATGCAGCAACCTCTTATCTCCTGTGGTATCTATACCAGTGTTCTTTCATGTTGCAGCAGGTCTTTTTGCATTGGAGGCAGACAGATTTAGTAGCTTTTTATCTGCACTAGACTATAGGTCTTAAGTCTCTTTGGCTCTCTGCCGTGTCTTAGACTAAGATCTAGACCTACCCAGGGATTTGAGCTCTTAAGTTTGTTCGAACTTCAATATCAGCCGCGAGCAGAAGTGATCCTTATGACATTCAGAGTGTGTCCTCTTAGTTCCAGAAGAACTCTCCAAGCATCAGTGTTATAAATGCGATTGGTTTGGTCGATCTTTACTTATTGGCAGTCTTTTGTGTATGCTTATTTAGAAGGAAGTAAGGTAATATGCCAGGGCACAGTGTGTGCTACACCTGTGAGCAGTCCAGTCCTTGTCTGTTGATTTTACAGATAATCCTTTTGTAAGGGAGAGGAAAGTGATTAAAGTACTTCAACTGTAGATCTTCTGCTTTCAACAAGAGACAGGGCATTTCTATTGGGGCAGAGGGAGACAGCTTATAAATAAAAAGTCTGATGTTTTAAACTACAGTTTTGTTTTTCTCTGTTAGCTCCCAAAGCCTGCTTTAACTCGGAGGCTTTGGGCCCTGAGGTCTCTTTGCTGTTGCCTGGAGATGTACAACAGTGCTTCTTCATTTCTTGCACATTGCTGAAGGAAGGTTTACTGCTCACCTCAAAGGAATGTTTAGTTGGCATGTCCATAGGGTATCTGTTCTATTGCTTGAGCTGTTGAGTTGGCATTGCAGGAGTATATAGCTTCAAATTAGCGTAAGGAGTTCTTGCCTCTTTTGGACATAAGAACGACTAGAGTCTGTAGTTTAAAAGGGTTTTATTAAACTGTTGCTCTCGCTATCATGTGGAGGGAGTGTGTGTCTTACCTCCCCCATACCTCCCCGAATTTCTTTTTATATCAAAATATTAAGGTGGATTAGTTAAAATACTGATGTTTCTCTAACTTTGTCCAATCCAGCTCAGTTTGTGAAAAGCTCAGATAGATGGAATAGCTTTATGCTGACCCTGTAGTTTGGTGGCTGCTTTGCTTATCGTTTGCCACTGTGTGAAAGATCTGGTAAAATTCTACGTTTCCTATTTGTTCACTTATTTTCTTTTGAACCGTTGTCTTCTCGTGTTGCAGCTGCAATTGCTGCTGCCAACTGTAATACTGCTTGAGCCTTAAATATGACTAATGTCTGTGCCTAATACTGTGAAGATATATAATCTGTACTTTCTTTTCCAGTAAAACTGGAAGTCAGAAGTGTTTCAGTGTGCTGCTTTTCCCACTAGCTGTATGAAAATGTAGTTTATCCTTTAAGAGAATTTCCTTTCCTGGAAAAATCCTTGGAACGAGCAGTATAGGGACAAGTGAAAAAGCCTGTGGACTATTAAAACTGACTGTCTCAGGCTTGAGAGGAAAAAATAGAAGTACTTGCTGTGCAAAGTCCCTCTCGAGGTTTTTGACAGCAGTGACGTTTGGGAATCCAGTGTGGTGGGGATCTCAGCACCATCCGGACGAATGAAAGGAAATGTGCCAGTTTCCATTGCAGTTTGTTTATTTAACAACTATGTGCCTGTGAGGAAAGTAATGGATTTATGAGTTCATGTTTTCCAGCAAACTCCTGTCTTGAGGATCGGGGGTAAGATTGATTTGCTCTCTTGCCAGAAGAGTCTTTGACCTACAAACACGATTGTCAAATGCCTACTGTGATTTTTGGTGAACTATTTGTAGTTCTGTGCTCTATGTAATCTGTTTTCACTCATGCAGATATTACAGAAGTGTAGAATTCAAACAAGTGAAAATCAAGTAAATATCTTTTTCTTTTTAAGCTGTTCTTTGCTTCTGACTAATTCTATTCTTCTAAGGGGGAAAAAGCTACGAAAACCATACAGACTTCATGAAGAACTTGTCTAAAGACCCAAACTAGTATTTCAAGCTGGTTTATTTCTAATAATTATGATCTCTTGAATTGATGTGGTTATAGAGTAATGGGGATGATTATCCAAAAATGGATTTAGATGTAGCTGTAGGGAGACTTTATATAAATAAAGGTATGTAAAGCACTTTATATACCACTGAGATAGTTTAAAGCAATAAAGCAAATCACACTTCTGATGGAAAACGTGTACGTTTGTACCAACCAGTACTCTGTTTGTGGTAGACCAGATGAAGTCACTGAACATAGCAGCTCTGAAGAGAAACCACTGGAAAACTTCTTAAGTGCTGTCGTGATGATAGTGAGTGAATAAAATATCCTTACCATAAATGCTCCTGTGGTATGAAAGAGGCTTTTGAATATTTCTCAAGATGGGGAGAAAAAATGATGCCATGGAGAGTAATCCAAAGACCTAATTTCATTTAAATCAGGAATACAGCTTTATTCATCTCACTATGAAAGACTATGGAAAGAGTTTTAACGTTTTAAACTTTTTTGTTGCGGTTCAAGAAAGAGAAATAGT
Organism: Tympanuchus pallidicinctus; assembly: GCF_026119805.1. Taxonomy (NCBI): domain Eukaryota; kingdom Metazoa; phylum Chordata; class Aves; order Galliformes; family Phasianidae; genus Tympanuchus; species Tympanuchus pallidicinctus. Next base: position 48,602,257 of record NW_026294769.1, read on the forward strand.
TTGAGATACAAACTGACTGATGATAAGCAGGAAAGCTGAAGTAGTACTGTGTCTGTAATAGGGACATCAAGTGACTTCAAGTATGGACTGCTGCCGGGGACATCAAGTGACTTCAAGTATGGACTACTGCCGGGTACTTCAAGTGACTTCAAGTATGGACTGCTGCCGGGTACTTCAAGTGATTTCAAGTATGGATTGCTGCCAGAATCTTGGCCAAAGGATGCTTGGGAAAATGGCAAGTATATGTGATACAGAGCAGGTTGCTTTCTTTTGCTTCTGCTACAAGTGCTTTAACCTGTGTGTCACTGCTGGTAATATTTGATTAACTTCCATAGAGATTTATTAGATTACGTGTTTACGTATTCTTCCCCCTTTCCTTTTACCTTTTTGGTTAACGTCAATAAAGCTGCTTATCTGGAGAGACTAAAATGAACTCAAATATGTGGAAGGGTGAAAACTGAATATAACTTAACTCTTGTATCGTGCCTCAATTTGTAGGTGCCTGAAGTCCTCAGTGGTGTGATTGTTGTTAGTTTGTTCTGTTGTTTTTTTTTTTAACCTTCCTTAGTAAGCTAATAGCAGATAAATAGACTTTGAATGCTTAATCAACTTTTTATCTGTCTATAAAAGTGCATCTCAGTATTCTTCCCTATATATAAATAAAAATTTAATCACAGTAAATGCTTTGAACTCAGTGCAGCTGTAACTAAAGCCCTCTTCAGTCAGATTGGTGTTGTGGAAGAGTAGGTTATATAGCTTCTGTGCCTTAACCCATTCAAGTGAACAATTATGTGTAATTATTTTGTCTGAATACATTTGGAATGTATCCCAAAAACACCACATCTAAGAGTGTTATTGCTAGATACTTTAAATGTATTGTAGTAAGAAGAGGAAGAATTTAGGAACTTACAGGAGCAGGCAGTAGTGATGCCTGCTTCTCTGTAGCACTTTGAGATATTACTTGTGTTTATGGTTTACTTCAAGGAATTTCAGTTTTACAAGGGAAGAAATAGAGGCATCAGAGGTGAAATTTACTGGTGAGCAAAAGATTAAAACAGGCCTTTTGAGATCTGCCTGCTGTTAAGTTCCTGTCCTACAGCCCCGATGCCCATCTGTCCAGACCCCTGCTGATGTATATAAGACTGCAGTTAAAAGCCCTACAACTCAGGAACTGTTTTTTCCACGTAACCCATTACATGACGTGGTGACACGCGGCTTGTGTGAGTACTCAGACATACCGAGGCCCATCTTTGAACACTGGCAAAATTTAACTTGGATGTCATGATGAGTTTCTGATGCTTTTTAACGGTGTGCATCTTACACAGAGGCGTGCACATAACTGGCCAGCTTTGCTTTCTTCCTGCCAGTGTGAATTTTAGAAACTCTCATACATAGTGATGAGGCCTTTGAGCTTTTTGGATGCTTCCCTTGTATATGGTTACAATCATGTTCATAAATTCTTGTCTCACAGTAAGTCCAGTCTATATCTTTTTCTCAAAATCTTTATTCCTATGTGTCCTTTTTCACAACTGTCACAGAATCCTAAGCTCTTCTGTTTCACGTAGCAAAAAGCAGCTGTAGTAAACCTTGGTTTTGCAGATAACCTTTGAGCAAGCTGTGTTGTTCCTGGTCCAAGCAATACAAATAACTCTCTTCATAAGAAAGAAAACTGGGATATTGCTACTTCCAGAAGTCTTTTCTGCTCTTGTTTTCTCTTCTATGCTTAAACTAAATTAGATTTGGAGGGCAGAATAGCTAAGATCTGAACTAATCACCTTTGTAGCTATTTCAGAATCGCGTTGTCTCTGCTGTCCTCCTTTTGTCAATGTCAGCATTCATTTCTACTTGGTTATACCTTTTTAAAATTGTGATGCTGATTTGTATCTTCAGGTGGGTGGTTCTTGCACATGGTTCTAAAAGAAAAATATTGGGAGAAGGTTTTAACTGTCTGAATGCCACAGAATCCGGAGCACAGTGGTTTTGATTATAGTTGACCTCTGTAATGTGGAATATTGCTAACTAGTCACTTACTCTGACTCATGCAATAATAACTATTTTCAAATAATTGATCTGTACTTAATGTTCCTTGTTTACAAATCAGTGTTTTTTTCTAGCAAGATCACACATGCTGGGCCCACCAGTATTTGTAGTGTTCTGCAGGCAGACATTGTCCTGATGTGGCTGATGAAAACTCACGTGGGTGCTTTATTGTTTTGGCATTTTTGGCATTGGCTTGTTTTTGTTCACCAGGCAGAACAGACTGAAAAAATCTTGTTTCATCATCTTTTCTACTGATGGCTTGTTTTCTTGTAGGTGATTCCTCTACTTTAATCATGAACAAGCTGAAGTGTCCACACTGTAATTATGTAGCCAAATACAGAAGAACACTAAAGAGACACTTGCTCATTCACACAGGCGTGAGGTCTTTCAGTTGTGACATCTGTGGGAAGCTGTTTACTCGAAGAGAGCACGTCAAGAGACATTCCTTGGTAGGTGGCATCAGTGTGTGTGTGTGTGTGTGTGTGTGTGTGTGTGTGTGTGTATGTGGAGTCTTCATTTACATTCATCATAGTGTAAATAAATTGGATGGAGATATCTATCTATTTAATAACTGCCTCTTGTTATTTCTGGGAACATGCAGTATCAAAAAACACTGAGAGAATATTTCAAGGTAATTTCATGTTACTGTTGATAAGATGATGGTATTTCTCCAAGCTGTCATCTTAAAAGTATGAAGTAAAATATAAAAACAATTCTTGTTTTACAACATGTTTTAAACCTGCTTCATCGTGAAGGTTCCTCTAGATCTCTGTAGCCTCCTTGCAATTGGCTTCTTATTCCCAAATAAGTAGAAAATGCTGCTTGCTTCTAGGGTTTTATCTGAATGCAGTGAAGAGCTGCAAGTCTTCCCAGCTTTCCTTTCTAACCTGTTATCATAGAATATACTATATGTACATCAATAATATTTTTTTTCTGAAGTCACTTAAGAATCCTTTTTTAAAATGATTACTTGAGTCTTATAAGAATGTAATTCTAGAAGGTATTGAAGAACAGGAGAGGATACAACTTTACATGGGTGGACAGTGATAGGACAAGGGGGAATGGTTTTAAATGGAGACAGGGCAGATTTAGGTTAGATATTAGGAGGAAGTTTTTCACACAGAGGGTGGTGAGGCACTGGAACAGGTTGCCCAAGGAGGCTGTGGATGCCCCATCCCTGGAGGCATTCAAGGCCAGGCTGGATGTGGCTCTGGGCAGCCTGGTCTGGTGGTTGGTGACCCTGCACGTAGCAGGGGGGTTGAAACAGGATGATCATTGTGGTTCTTTTCAACCCAGGCCATTCTGTGATTCTGACAAATAATAGTTTTCAGATTTCTTAACGTGCCTACCTGTGGAACAGTTCATGTTAATAGTTATGAAGTAAATCTTAGAACCAGTGTTCCTTACGTTCCACTTGAATTCTCTCACCTTAAATATGTTTCCACCATGAAATTGCTCCCTCTCATCCTGCTCCCCTGTTATAACTTGGTGAAGACATAAGTCCATGAAGGGAGGACATCAGGGGCTACCAAGTCTGAAGAACCTTGTCCTGTATCGTGTATAGGTGATGGAGGTGATGATGGCATGGAGCAGTTTTGTGACTCGGTAGGGGAAGTAAGGTCACTATTGCCTTGGTGGTGATACCGTGGAGATGCCTTACTCCAGGAGGTAGCAGCAAGTACCCTGTAGGTCTTGTAACAGGACCAGTACAGTGGCACTTCAGTTTTCTGTCCTACAGTATCTGACCAGGTCTTGAGGTAAAGATGTTTCCTCCCGAAGATGAAGTCAAGCAAGGTGAAAATCATTGTAGAGTCAGTTCAGTTCTGTGTTTAACCTGCAGTGCACAGTGGATTCAGAAAACCAATTCCTCCCCGACTCACACAAGGAACATCTAAAGAATTTTACTTTGTGTAAAACAGTATGGTAACAAGTCTAGGTGCTGGAGAAAAATACATCCTGTATCAGCTGTAGATATTAGGAAGAACTAAAGTACTTATTTGTATCTTGGCCTAATTTTATGTTGTTCTTCTCTTAGTTACTTAGTTCTCTTAGTTCTCTTAGTTCATTCTTCCCTGTTCCTAAAAGCACAGCTTTGTAACACTTGCTTAATTGGCTACATATTAAGGTTTATTTTCCTCAAGTTAGTCCACAGTAGTTCAACTTTGTGTGCAGGCTCACCCTAAGGAAGAAAGTGGAAATGGAGTGAAAAGATATTAGACTTGGCTTTGCTTGACTGTCTAGTGGGAGTAGGGAGGTGGAATGCTCTTCCATTTCCTACAGAATTTAAACTCTTGTTTGTGGTGGTTCTGGAGCTTAATATTGTAAAGGTAATTTTCTAAATGGACAGCATGTCTGTTATGGTACTGTGTGCAGCATAAACTTGTGTTGTCTTCTGTGCCATTCAGTGGCTTTGAGCAGTGAGTGGCCAATGACTGCTTGTTGAACGGGCAGCTGTTTAGCTATGTGCTGAACAGTAAGGTGGTGGTTGGTTGTGGGAATAGCTCAAGTGGAAATGAGACTCTAGGAGTGCTCTTTCTCTGAACAATGTTGAGTTGATACTACGTGATTTTTTTATTAGTAATTATCATTAGTGGTATTTTAGTGTGATGCATGTGTTTTCAGCTGTTGATTTCTTTTCTCCATAGGTGCATAAAAAGGATAAAAAGTATAAATGCATGGTATGTAAGAAGATCTTCATGCTAGCAGCCAGTGTTGGAATAAGACACGGATCTCGACGCTATGGAGTTTGTGTAGACTGTGCAGATAAATCTCAGCCTGGAGGGCAAGAGGGAGCAGACCAGGTGCAGGACACAGATTTCCCTAGGGATGAAGAATATGAAGAAAACGAAGTGGGAGAAGGTGATGAAGAGCTTGGTGATGACGTAGAAGAACAGAATGACCAGTCTCGATGGGATGAATCTGGTGAAGTTTGTATGCCTTTAGATGACTGACGAGAGCATATGACTTCAGGGTGCTGCAGATGGACACTGTATGGATTGACTATTTGACTATTTGAATTTTGGACTGAAGGCTTGTGAGATATGGTACAGGCTGGATGGTAGTTAAGTTGCTGTGAAAAATGTAGGGTCAAAGCCTTATAGCAAAAAAAAGGATTATTAATTTTTTATGATATTTGCACAGGACTGTACAGCATACAACCGTTCGGTTGAATTATACAGAGTCCTCACATCTACAGTCAGTTATCAAAAGAAAAATGTATTTTTTATTATTTATAGGATATAGCTACTTGGGTCCTATTCAGATATAGTAACTGTACTTACATTACACATTCATGTATCTGTTAACATGAATGAAGATTGCAACTTGGTGTGGAAGTACAAAGACAGCATCCCCAAATCCACTCATACTTCTAGTGAACCAGTAATGCTAATTTGGGCTAGTGGGCTTGCTTCCACAAGCATGTCTTTGCCATACAAACTTTACCTCTCCCATATGCTGATAGGTGAAAGCCAATTACTTAAATATGCATCATGGATAATGCCAAGAATTTATTGAAATTTGGTTTTAAAAGTTCTGGCTTTAAGCCAGCAGGTGGTACAGGTGATAAGCACTGGAGAAGTTAATAATGGCATTAATTTAGTCTATTTCCTCACAGTTTTGAATTTTCAAGAAAGTTGCTATTGACTTAGCAGTTCCAGAGCAATCTGGCAGGAGAAATGACCGGTTCTCAAAGAAACAGACTGATCAGAGCATGGGCTGCTCTTCTGCCACTCAGTCAGAGACAGTCATACTAAAAAGCGTCTGTAATAAAGCTCCTTTCCCCCCTCTAAGGCTCCTCCCCTTCACATTTTTTACTTCCCTGCTGTATACCTCAGTCCTACAAAATAAAAGTCCAAGGAATGGAGAAAGTGTCATATTAAACAACTTTTTGATATATAATTTCTTGTCCGCTTTTTGGCTAGTTGATGTGATATAAATTGGACACTAGGCTCTTGTGCCCATCGTTCGTCACTTAAAATGAACACAAACTATTTTTTATTCTTTTGTATTTAATGGGATATTGCTAGCATTTAATATAAACCAGTTACATTGAACTCTTTTGCATTTGACTTAATTTGCTGGATTTTCTTTTTTTAAAAAAGGAAAACGAAACAAAGTCCAAAGCAAAACAACGCTCCTTGAGTTGTGTACTTTTCAGGATGATCTGCTCCCTATGCTCTTTATTTCAAATTTTCTATAAGGCATTTAAACTTGAATTTTTGTAGCGATGCGGATTTTTTTTCTGAAGCTTGTAATATTGTACCAATGATTTTCAGGCCTCTTTCGTAGGGAGGGGAGGGCATTACATCTTTATCTTAAACTCTTGTGTGTTGTGTAGCCGAAGACAAACGAGTTGAGGCAATCATCAGAACAATCCATCTGATGTGCTGTTATGTCACAGCGAGTAAATATGCAGAGCATTTACCATAACACATAGCTAGGCCAGTGTGACAGTACTGTATAAAAACCAATTGAGGGTCACCATATTCTTCAGCTTTGTTTCATTTTAAAAGGAGTATATTTTTCCTATTTTATATCAGGTAACTAAATTATGCTAGTTGTGTGATAACCTTGAGCTATGCTTTGATGGACAGAATCTTAGCGGTGCTCCATCTGATCCAAGTTGGTATGTATTGAAAGAGACGAGCTTTACTGTTGTCCTTTCCATCAGTAGAACAGTAACACGATGTGAAGACATTGTTTTTGCTGATTGAAGCTGAGATGAGTTTGAACTACAGTTATATGGGAATTAAAATACCTTTTTTTTTATCATCAATTTGTTTCATTGGTAGTTTCCACGTTATTGTAAACCTGACAGATGATTAGTTTTCTCGGGGTGGGGTGGGTGGGTGCCTTTTTCTTTTCTTTTTCTTTTTTTTGTTTTTTTCTTTTTTCTTTTTTCTTTTTTTTACACTGAAGAGTACATCTTTATTCTCATTGTTCTATACTGAAACAAGTAATGTGTAATTCTGGTGGGGTCCAAAGTAGAAATTAGTTGGGCAAAGATGATATGAATGAAAAAGTATTTTAAACGTTAAAGTAATGTTCTGCTTTGTGAATATGTAAGTATAGCATAAAGATTTTTCCATCCCATTTATCCCCTTTAAAACCATAGTTTACAATTGGTAGATCTGTCTATATATATAAATATATATATATATATATCTGAAATTCACCTAAATCTGCTTTATTAGAATACTGCTCACTTAATGCTTAGAAACTGGACCTGGCTCTACATTCTCAATGTATCTTCCTTTTTCTGTTGATTTTTTGTTTGTTTATTTTTTCCTCGAGGTATGAACTTATTCTCTTGGAACTGAATCTTCTTTTACTACTTAAATCATTTATGTATATCTGGTAAATTATGACCAAATTTGTTGTTAGACTGCATACAGTAAATTGAAATATACACTTGGTACACTACAGAATTGTTGTGCTTTATTCTGGTTATATTTGGAAAAGCAGGATTTAATAGAAATCAGTGTTATTTATAAATATTTGGTTATTACTCACTGGCCTTAACGTTCTGTTGCGTTGTGACAATCACTGTTTCCTTGGTAGTGGTGAGCTGCCCTTAGATGTTGCATGTAATTGCTCTTGGTAGAGCTGGAGGGAGAGGGATGACCACTGCAATGTGATGCTAACTCTTCAGCAGGTGGGGTGAGACATTTAATGGTGATCCGGTCTTCTTGTGCTGGAGAACCAAATTGATTTGTTTGAATGTGATCTGCAGCTCTCTGCTGCTATCAGATGTTACTTTAAATATATTGCTTTCAGTGCGTAAATGATTTCCTAACAATTACCATAAAAGGGACTACTCAAATTTCTTTACCAGTGTAAAAGGTGGGAACAAATTTGCACTGGAAGCCATCTTCCTCTTATATGCTGGCACTCTGCTGTAATAGATATCATAGAGGATTAAAAAAGACCTAAACACTGCCCTTAGACTGTCTCCCTTATCCTTCTAGATGTTCTAATTTGATATCCAGTAACGTATTTTATTTTCTGATAAAATACCAAAACAGAGGGTTTGAAAGGAACCTCTGGAGATGGTGCCCCTGCTGAATGAAGCAGGAGCCTTACTGCAGGTCACGCAGGAAAACATCCAAGCAGGTCTTGAATACCTCCAGAGGAAACTCTGCAGCCTCTCTGGGCAGCCTGCTCCAGTGCTCTGTCACCCTCACAGTAAAGAAGATTTGCCTCTCATTCACATGGCACTTTCTCTGTTCCAATTTGTGCCCGTTGCCCCTTGTCCTGTCACTGGGTGCCACCAAAAAGCCCAGCCCCATTCTCTTTTGACACCTGATACCTTCTAAACTGAGTGAGAGTTGCTTATATGGGGCAATGTGCAAGGACAGTTTTCTGAAAAGGGCAGTGTGCATTTGGGATGGACAAATGAGTTCTCCCCTCTCCATGGCTGTCTGTTGGCAGACATGTTGTGGAGAGTGGGTTGCCTTGTTTTGGTCACTTGAAGCAGTGGTGATGGCCTTCTAGAAAAAAAATGCACAGAGCACTTTCTTGCAGGAAATTAGGGTGCCAGGCCAAATGGAATCGCTAAGTAAATTCACTTTGATTAAAAGTCTGTCAGGGGAGGTGTGAAGGCAGGAAGGCAGTAATGTGTTTTGTGCCTAAGTGGAATTAGCTGGCACGTATTTTTCAGTTGTAATGTCAGGTGCAGTTTTCAGGCAAAATGGATTATTTTCAGTGGCATAGAAAACGTACGTATTTACATTAACCAATGGGTCATCTAGTCAAATAACTTTGTGAAGTGAAACTAGTTTTTCAGCCAGAGAGGATGGTGTCTGGTTGTAAGCACAGTAATGCAACTGAAGAAGTAAGAGTTAAAAACTGGGGATCCTAATAAGGATGCAGTTACTTTGCAGGCACATGTATTTCTGAAGATGCACAGTTGTCAGTTATTTATTACTTGCCCCCCTTCCTTCTGAGCAGAAGAGCATCATCAGGTGACGTCTGAGGCTGTGGCATCTGATAGGTTTCTATTGGTTCACTGCAGTCATTCTGCTGAGCAGAAGATGCTTTCTTTGCCCAGCTGTACGCTGGTAAGGCTTGTAATAGGTTCCTTTAAGGTTTTGGCCGGCTGGTAATGAAAGTATTTCATCCGTAATATTTTTTGCAGCCTGCTGACTCTGTGTGGATGCAGAGGTGTTTTCATAAGACCTTACGTACCTTATTGGCTTATCCTTTTTATTTTGTTGTTGTTAAATAGGCTTGGCAACTAGTAAGGGAAATGAAAAGATAATCAACACCCCCACTCCCCTTGCCAAAAGGTGAAAAAGGAGAAAAAATTTGGAAACAATGTGATAAGAAAACAGTTTGGTTTTGAGTTGTTACAGTTCTGCTTATTACTCAAATGTTTCAAACATTTCACTGTATTTTTTCTGTAGCACAATTTCACGACAGCCTTTTGATGAAGATGCTGTGCAAGAATCCCAGTTTTGGTTTTGTTGGTCATTTCCAGACTAAGAGCACTGAGAAATTTTTGTGGAGGTATTTTAACCATATGCTGCAGTCGTAGCATCCTTCTGCACTGTGGGTGTAATCTGTTGTCCGTTCTCTCCTATAAATGTGTACTCTCTAGAACTGAGATCTGTCTTTCATGTGTTTTAGTAGCACAGTGTGTTTCACTGAACACGATGGTAAAGGTTCAATGCTGAAAAAGAAGTTGGTTTTCATACAGTTTTTTAGCAAGTTTATAACAAAATATGTCTTTTTTAAATGAAGAAAATACATGCTTGAAATCCAGGGGCAGGAGAGGTGGTGAGCTGGACACTTGTTGGTGTTGAAGATAATATATATATAATAATATATATAATAGTATATATATATATATATATATATATATAAAATACACTGTTATTTAAAAGGATTTTTATGTTAAAAAAAGGTAAAAAATACATTAGGAGGCATCTATGACTTCAGCCAATTTCATTTTCCGATTTTGTAAGTACTTTGTATTTCACATTGCTGCAATTTGAACAAACGTTAAGATAGGCTTGTTTTGCTTACCTGACTTGTTTTGGATTGGCTGCTCCAGAACATGGACATAAATTATTTCTCACACATTGATACATAAACAGTTCCAGGAATTCCAATAATTTGTTCCTCAGTCTTTAACTTCCCGTACTGCAAATGAATTTGAAACGTAACCATTTGATTCCATCTGGTTTCTTGTGCTCTGCCTCCTCACCCTCTGCAAGTAGATGCAGAGAGACTTCTTAGGGTGGATAAGTGACTATGTACGATTTCCTGCATGTAACTTCTAACACAGAGTTTATAATTTAAGCTTCCCTCCTAATAAGGCAGATCGTGTTAAGATAACTGATATCTCCAAGCATTCTAAAAGCTATATGTACCTAAAACGAGATCCTAGGCAAACTTCAGCTCAATCTTGAGCTGACTTAAAGGATGGCTGCTGAAAAGCCTGGATCCCTTCAGAAGTGATCGTGCAGTGTGCCTAAACCCCTTGCCGTGGTTCTGTTCCTTCTCTTCAGTCACACCAACCTCAGGTGCTTCAAAGAAATGCTTTCACCTGGCTTTCTCGACGGCTGCTGGGGTGGTTAATGCTGGATGTGTTTGAACTTCAGGCTTCTAAGTGGCTGTTGCTTTTGTTAGGTTATGCACAAGTGGGTTCCCTCAGTTGTTCAGAAAGCCATCAGCCCTTTGTCAGTACTTTTGAGGGCTTGAGAACTCCAAGGTCTTGTTTGCCCTGCAGAGAAAATGCTAAGTTCTGTGTCCCGGATAGATAAGTCTGCTGTGTAATATTATGTGATGCTTTCTTGTTAAATTTATGTAAACTATTATGTTTTGCCAGAGTATGAACTCTTACACTCAAGAACTTCAGATTTAACAGCACTAATTTTGTGCTTGTAGTTAGAAAGAAGCATCGTGAAAAAGAAATAGGTGAAAACTCAAATTCAATTGGATAGAAATGAATATGCGGACAGCAGAAGTGGTAGAAAATGGACTGCAAAGTTTGTAGGAAGGTCATGGAAACTCAGTTTTGAGTGAAATGGGCTGGACGTGACCCAGCAGTGTGCCCTGGCAGCCCAGAGAGCCAACCATGTGCTGGGCTGCATCAGAAGAGCAGCCAGCAGTGCGAGGGAGGTGAGACCTGGAGAACTGTGTCCAGATGTGGAACTTTTGGTACGGGAGTGATGTGGACCTGCTAGAATGCATCCAGAGGAGGGCCACAAAAATGATCCAAGGGATGAAATGCTGTTCTATGAGGACAGGCTGAGAGAGCTGGGGCTGTTCAGCATACAGAAGAGAAAGCTGTGAGTTGACCTGTCAGTATCTAAAGGGCGACTGTAAGAATGGGTGGTTAGCAGAGATAGGACAAGGGAAAGTGGTTTCAAACTGAGAGGGGAGATTTAGATTGTAAAAATAAATTCCTCCTTATATTCAATGGTGAAGTACTGGAGCACATTGCTCAGAGAGTGAGCTGGGGGTCGGCCTCTTCTCTTGTGTCATTAGTGACAGGACCAGAGGAAATGGCTTCAAGCTATGGCAGGGGAGATTCAGGCTGGACATGAGGAAGTATTACTTCTCAGAAAGGGTGGTCAGGCACTGGAATGGATGCCCAGGGAGGTGGTGGAGTCACCGACCCTGGGGGTGTTCAAGGAAAGGCTGGATGTTGTGTTGAGGGACATGGTTTAGTAGGAGCTATTGGGAATAGGTGAACGGTTGGACTGGGTGATCTTTTAGGTTTTTTCCAACCTTGGTGATTCTATGGATGCCCCGTCCCTGGTGGCATTCAAGGTCAGGCTGAACGGGGCTCTGAGCACCTGATGTAGCTGTAGGTGTCTTGTAAGATTTGTATTGGCACTGAATGTCACAACTATCAAGTTCTCAATCTGTGGCTTCCAAAGGAAGGCTGAAGCGCAAATATTGGAGCTACATTTGTTTTTCTATATGAAAAAACTATACTATCTATATGACAGACTATATCTATATGACAGAAAACTTCCTTCAATGATTACTTCAGACAGCATTGTGTTCCTATCCATAGAGTAAAATGGAAAATACATTGTTCGCATATTTGGATGTAAGGAGCATTTTGTCATCTCAGTCATTTGTTAGAGCCAGGCAACTTCATAAGAAACAGTAATCAAATCTCAAATTCCTCATATCCTGAAATGCCTCCAGTGTGAAAGACTTGTTAGCCAGCAGTGTGTGCTACGTTCTCCCTACATACTGTGTCCCACAGTTCCAGTGCATTCAAACAAACCTTGAGCTCCTTTTTCTGGGTGTAGATCTGACAGTTATCAGTGAAGAACTGTCATGAAAGAAGTCCCACCCGGTATGTTTTTCATGTTTTTCTTGTGTTTCTCATTGCTGAAATTCAGAAAGTTTTTTGTTTTTTTAAAGTTCTGGTTTAATTGGAAGATTATTTTAATTTAAGTAATTATTTTGTATGGAACACTCATTTGGTGAGTGACCTGCATGTCATTTTTTTTAATGTTGTCATACCACATTTCTGCAAGTTATTCTCGGCAGCCACTTCAGAAATTGGACTGCCAAGGTCATAAGATATAGTATTAATATGGCTGTGCAGGCAGTGGCTGTCATCTTGCCCAGAAATCCCAGTAATTGGAAAAGGAGGTGGAAAGGTTTACCTTTAATCTGTGATTAATTGGAATTTAGGTAGACATTTGCTTTAAAATCTTACAGAGGTTGTGATGTGTCAAGGAATTTATAAACTGCACTGGATATACTCCACTAATTAGGGTAAGTTGGCGGAAGTTACTCCTACTGTATTTAACTCAACTCTTTTTCAAATCTACTGCAGTTGTAATCTCAAGGTCCTTTTTACCCTCATTCCTCTGCCACAATTCGCAGTTTTATATCATCTATTGACATTGCAGAAACAGAAGGATATGAAGGCGTAATGCTGCCGAAACAGCTGGGAATCACTTTTTTCCTGTCAAAATGTGTTATTCTGCCCTAGGTTCTTCCTAAAATGCTGTTTTTTCCTTTCAGGAAGGCGTGGAAAGAGATGTGGTGCCCACTGTATGCTGGGGAAGAGGTGGTTAGCTGGTAGGAGTGGCAGAGCTTCATGCTGAAAGCAGGCTTCTCCCCTGCAGTGCTCTGCACGTTCCTCGGAAGCTTTCATTTCGGAGCGTGCGTGGCAGAATAAGGAGGCCCCCCAGTCAGTCTGAGTTGATACAGTGGTTTTTGGTGCTTGTGCACCATGTAAGTAAATAGGCCCTTGTTTCAGTGCTGCTTTACCGTAGTTGTCACTGTTTGTGCTGCTTGAATAATACGAGCTACTGGAATGTTACAGTCTGATTGCAGCATTTGACAGTGCTTTTTAGAAGCCCTGTTACCTGTTTTGCTATAGCCAGCCAGGCAGGCCAAGGGAAGTTTTCGCTTCTGCACTTGAATGCGGTTCTGTCAGTGTCTCTGTCTTCCTTCTAGCACTCTGAAGTACTGGGAGAAACATTTCTTAAGAACTGAAGCGTTGGAGTACCTGCGTAAATACGTGGCATCTAATGAGCATTATTGGAGGTTCCTTCTCTTTGATGTATGCTTAGAAAAGAATCTAAAACTATGTGTGGTTTTAAATTGCCACATCAAATGGTTTAACTTTAGAGTCTCATCATTGTGATGGATGGTGACTCATTTCTCATCACAGGCTAAAATCTCAAACAACCGCTCTCTAAAAATCACTCATACCTCTTTATCTTGCACCAAATAGTTCTATTTCTATTCACAGTTAAGAGCAAAACAAGTCCAAATTATCTTTTTTTTTTTTTTAAGTTCTGTGAGCTGGCAATAAAGCCCATGTAGATCCCTCGTTCTTCCTTTGCTGGAGAGATGAATGCTCTAGAAAGGAGTTCTATAGGACAAATCCCTCATGGAGTTGGGGAGAGCTGACTATGAGGCTTGAAGTGAGCTGACAGTTATAGAAATCATTGATTTAATTATTATGAGCTAGAAATAAACAATGGAAGGGATTTTGCCATTCTCAAAACAAGTATCTCCTACTAGGCTCCAGGGTTTTGCTTTTTTTTTCCCCCTTGATGCTGCCTTGCTTTTTTCCGAGTTATTTGCTTTTCCCATATCTACTGAAAGCCAGATGGTTACAGTGAATGTTTGGAGTGTTGTGGACACTGGACAACTCTCACTGAAAATGGTCTGCAAATGTTGTGAATCCTATAGAGAGCTGACGTGCTGGAGCTCTTAATAAATAACCTGTAAGCAAGCAGTGCCTTTTAGTTTTGGGTTTGATGTTGGGTTTCTTGAGCAACTTTTCTAAAATATTGTAAGGGAAGTGTCTTAAAATGAGGTTGAGATTTTATGTAACTTGCAATGGAACTATATTGAGCTAACAGTAAACTTCTGAAAGTCATTTTTATGTAAGTTGGTGTTGAGCTCTTAGGGCGTTGTGTGCCTAGGTGATGGCTGGTCCTGATGGAGGCAGCCAGTCAGCTCTGTGGTGAGCAGGAAGCAATGAAAATACAACAGGAGAGGGAATCCCAGCCTTCACGCAGCAGGGAGGAGCACCCCTGCTTGGAGGAATTCCTTTCCCAGTGAAACTGCATGGGATTGGATGTGTGCAGCTTCCGAAGGTGCAAGAGCTGAGTCAGCCCTGCTGGAATTTGAACTTTTGTGCTGGGGCGCTCAGAGAAGTCTGAGCTTTTTATACCCATCCCTCCTAACAGTGCTGGAGAGCTTTGTTAGCACCTTGTAGCTTTATCTGCAACCTGTTGTTGCAATGTGAAGGCTGAAGTCTTCAGATTGCCTGATTTAAATTCTGAATTTGAAACAACAACATGAAAAACACCACCGCACCTGCTTCTGCTTTGAAAATCCAGTTTGAAGGACACCCTGCGTGTGAAGCCTGCGCTGTAAACGATTTCAGTAAAAAGAAGGGGAAAATTAACCAAACCATTGCTTTTCAGATGCTAAAATAAAAGCTCCTGGACATGTGTCTCAGATGGTTGCATGCCAAACAGCGTGTCTTTAGGCACCACTGTAAGTGTGAGTAAAACATGAGACAATGTGGCTGTATCTCAAGAAGTACAGGAGATCTTCAGGGCAGGTGAAGTAGAATAAATCAACCTCTGAAGCTCAGGCACCGAGGTGCAAAGGACAGCCCTGCAACAGGGAAGTCTTGGCCATGGTGCATCTTCCTAAGCAGCACTCATCTTCTGCAGAGCATCATTTTCTCCTGACATTCCCCCTGAGGGACACATGCCTGCATATCAGATGCTGTACCTCTCTCTGGCAAGAGGGTTCCTGTTGCTTAACTTGCACCCTTCTTTAAGTAACATTAGGAAGAGTATGATAGTGTTGAGACTTCAGTTATTCAGCAAGTCCTGTGTCACAAGAGATGGCGTGTGCTCAGCCTCTACATTTGATACCAAGCTTTGTCTTTTAATAGAGATCACATGAGATAGCTGATATGGATGGCAGATTTGCAGACTTGTCACGCTTGTACCACTATTCCTTCTTGTCACTGGTGACTGATATTGTAGGTTTATTGGTGCCTCATATCTTCTGCTGTTATCAGCTAAAGAGCAAGGGTCACGGATTACATTTCTGATTTAAATCCTTTTTATGATGTTTGCCTGCTAAGCTGCCAATGTTAATAAGCTACTTTACTCCTAAGCTTTATCAGATTGCTACTGTCGTTAAATCTCAGTGAGGTAAAATTTGAGCTTGTCATGGTGATTTAAAAGAAATAAATGAGAGAACTGGCACGTATGTTGTGGAAAGGATGAGTCTCCTTTTATTCCAAGCTGTAGCTGTGTAGAACTTACTGTACTTAGGCAGCTATTTTCAGAATAACAAAAATCATTTCCTTTTCTATAAAAAATAATCCATGCCCAGTTCCTCACATAATTAAATCACTTATACTGAAAGAGAATGCTTTAGGAAAGGGCTCTGAGGTGCCTTCTGGCTGCTGGTTCTGCAGGCTGTGGAAGAGCAAATAGAGGCTGCACATCCATCGGCTTCTCCTGAGGGAAAGGACATAAAAGCACCATTTCTCAAGCCAGGACACTTTCCTTTCTGCTCTGGGAGCTGCAAAGTTGTATTCTAGAACAAACAAAAGCATTTAGTATGTTGGTAAATTCTCACCCAGCAATTTATATTCTGCAAAGCTCATTCAGAAACATTCTCCTGTGCATCTTCTGATGTCATAGCAGCTGTGAAGCAGTGGGACACCTCCACTGATGCAGATTTTTATGAATTTGGCATGCAGGCTCTTGTTCATCTCTGCCAAGAACGTGTAACTCATGATGATGACTGCTGAAAAATAGTGGTTAGTAGTTGAGAATTTGCTCTATCAAACAGTGTTATCATGCTCTTTGTATCTGTTATATTTTCCATGGAAACAAATAGGAGGCATTACTTTCAGAGCAACTCCACATAGTTATATGATGACTCAGTCTAAGAATGCAGAGAAAGTCATTGCTCTGCTTTCTAGTTAAGCTGACTGGAAGACTTCAGATTGAGCATCCTGTGTCCAACTGATAACAATCTAGGTTAGGAATTCAATTCTGGAGAAGATTACATGACTTCATTTTCCAAGGGATGGCAGTGGTTTTGTGCAGTCCTTGCTGGGTCTATCATGTTCTTTTTCTTTGTGAGATGTCATCGTTGGAACTCTCCACTGCCTTCAGCCTTGTAACTTCTTCCATTAGTAGCAACTTTCCTGCAGCTTGCGTTTGTATAAAATAACCAGTCATCCAGATACCTGCTGCATACATTTTTAATGGTAGGACAAGGGGAATGGTTTTAAACCAAGACAGGGGAGATTTAGGTTAGATCTTAGGAGGAAGTTCTTCATACAGAGGATGTTGATGCACTGGAACAGGTTGCCCAAGGAGGTTGTGGATGCCCCATCCTTGGAGGCATTCAAGGCCAGGCTGGATGTGGCTCTGAGCAGCCTGGTCTGCTGGTTGGTGACCCTGCACACAGCAGGGGGTTGGAACTGGATGATCATTGTGGTCCTTTTCAACTCAGGCCATTCTGTGATTCTGTGATTCTAATATGTGTTCTTTAGTTTGGCGCAAAGAATGATTATTGTCTGTGAAATTCATGCATTGAAGAGCATTTTGGAAAACGAGAGGGGGAGGAGTCAAAAGTCAAGTATTTGCAGTTAAATTAGAATCTGTTAAAGAACGTTAATCATCAATTTATGTCACTTTTAGGACTGAGCTTTAATTGAACAATTCATTCTTTCAAGAGATGAAATATCTTCCTGATGTCCCACTCTTACTGCCTTTTAAGTTTTTCCTCAGAAGGTGTTTGTGTTAGATCCTTGTCAAGAAGTGATGCAAGTGCATTTGATTTGATTTGCAGGAATTTGCATGGAATTAGTTGAAACAAAGTAACAGCAAGACCCAATTCTTTGTGCTTTTCTTTTTTTCTTTTTTTATAAATGTATTTTTTATAAAAGACCTTGACAAAATTTCAGGAGAGGCCATTTACCTTTCACCTACTTTCTGCCAAATATCAGTATTGATTTTCAAGCTAGCTGCATTGTTGCATCACAGTGTTCCTCACATTCAGCGCTGTCTCCCATTCTCCAGCCCTGGAGGTGCTGTTTGATTTCAGGGATGTGCTGTGCCTACCGTGTTGCTCCCCCACTCCTATGCATGCAGCTGCCTTTGGTCACCGTTGGAGAGTACGACTCTGGGCAGGGCCGTACTCTTACACTACTCAGCCTAATTTTGAGCTCCTTCTAATGTTTTGTCTTGTGATAAACTATTCTCAAACAGTTTCACCTCTCTGTGTGTAACTAGCTTACTTAGACACACACCTCTCCTCTGCTGAACAGAATGCTGTTGTGCCAGCACCCGGTAGGTGTTATCTGCATGTCTGCAATGTTTAAACACATGGCAGAGTTTGCAGGCATTCTCATGGGGTTTGATTTCCCATACCTACAGCCTTTGCAAGGCCATCTCTCTTCCCAAGTTCTTGATGAATATTACCTATTTCTGATGACTGCTACTGCTAAAGGGGAAAGGAGGAGTACAAATTCATTGTTTCCCTGAGTTGTGCAGTCAGAATCATGGAATCACAGAATCACAGAATGGCCGGGGTTGAAAAGGACCACAATGGTCACCAAGTTGCTATGTGCAGGGTCACCAACCAGCAGACCAGGCTGCCCAGAGCCACATCCAGCCTGGCCTTGAATGCCTCCAGGGATGGGGCATCCACAACCTCCTTGGGCAACCTGTTCCAGCGTGTCACCACCCTCTGTGAGAAAAATTTCATCTAATATCTAACCTAAACCTCCCCTGTCTTCAGTTAAAAACTATTCCCCCTTGGCCTATCGCTATCCGCCCTCATAAACAGCCATTCACACTCCTGTTTATACACTCCTTCAAGGCCACAGTGAGGTCACCCTGGAGCCTTCTCTTCTCCAAGCTAAACAAGCCCAGTTGCCTCAACCTTTTTTCGTAGGAGAGGTGTTTCAGCCCTCTGATCATCTTAGAAGAGACATCAAAGCTTGCTTCTGGAAAGAGATCAGCCTTCTTAACAACCAATAAACTGAGGTAAAATGAACAAAGTAAATGTATACAGGCAGCATTTGTAATTAAAGGAAGAGAAACTGAATTACATGCTCTACTAAAACTAAAACAGTAAACTTTCATCAGAATTGGGGAATATAGCTCTTAGCCTTAACTTACAGTGACGCATATGAAACATTCATGATCTCTAGCCTTAGCTCAGGCGTGCTTTTCCTCTTAAACAAAGGCATGTGCTGGATTTGCGGCAGCAGCAGAGACTCATCTCACCCTGACTGTCTATGTTCATCTCATGTGTTCCTCTTGACTACTGTACAACAAGATAAGCTTAACCCAGGAGACACTTTTTTTAACTATAAAATAAACCCGTTCCAAGTGGAGCTAGTGCTCAGTTCAGCTCCCCAGCACGGCTATTGCAGTTGCAGATGTTTCTGAGAATCTTGACCTTCAACTGTTGTTAAGGAAGGCTGTGGGTGATTCATAGACCCGAGGTGGTATTTGCCAGCCCTATGTGTTTTTTTTTTTAATAATTTTTAGGGTTTGGGTGCTTTTTTTGAGCTTTAAAGACTAAATTAATACTGTAGGCTGGAGTTTGGTTTGATGTCAAGAAATCAAATGCAAGTATCTGCGTCCAAGGAAGCTGTCCATTATCATAGAATGGCCTGGGTTGAAAAGGACCACAATGATCATCTAGTTTCAACCCCCTGCTACGGTGCAGGGTCACCAACCACCAGACCTCTGTGTGAAAAACTTCCTCTTCATATCTAACCTAAACCCCCCCATCTCAGTTTAAAACCATTCCCCTCGTCCTATCACTATTCACCTTTGTAAACAGCCGTTCCCCTTCCTTTTTATCTGCTCCCTTCTAGTATTGGAAGGGCATCAGAGAGTACAGAGCCAGTCATTACCCTGACTGCATTGGAAGTCTGGACTAAGATGTTTGCTGAATTCCTTCTAGCCTATGAGTTAATGAGGGCTTCTTTTAGGGTAAACTGAATCACTCCATAGGCTCTGTTGACAGTTTAAATAGGTAGACAGCTAAGTTTGAGTAAATCTGGAGTAAAAGTCTTTATTTGATCATGTAACAAATTCCATTTTATGTGTCCTTCAATTTCTAGATGTCCAAGAGGCAGAAAAGTTGAGGCTAAGAGGCAAAAGAGCAGAGTTTACTGTGAAAACAGCCTAGAAAAATAACGTTGTGAATTATGATGCTTCCTCTGGTTCTCTGTTGAGGGAAATGGGATTTGTGAGGTACAGAGGGATGCATGGAAATGACAGTGACAATCATCTCCAGCAGTCCAGAGAACTCCAGGTTTTTGTTAGCAATTAGAGCCAAAGAGAATCTGTTTATTCTTTATTCTTCATTTCAAAAAACAAAGTGGTATGGCAACTTTGAAGTAGTAAATGTATGAGTCAGCCATGGCAAACGGAGTCAAAAAAAAGTTGGGCAATGTTAAATCTGCCAGAGAAATCCTCAGATTGGAATCCAATTCTTTAGATAAGAATTTCCTTAGAAGTGCTTGCTTCTTATAATTACATTCTTAACACCATAATATGCAGAACATATCAGAATATCTATCATGTGAGAATCTGCATTCACCTTTGATAGACTTACAGAGTATAATAATTAGAGGGACTCATGAGTTAAGAAAAAGCTCAGCAAAACAAACTGATGCTGACATACACAGATAATGTCAGCTGATAGCTTTCTGCCATTATGAATTGTTTTATAATTATGTAATTAAAGCAAGTCTGTACAAACCTTCACTTTCAGGAAGCTATAAAAATACATGTAGCTATAAAATTATATTTAGCCATTAATTTATTGTCAAGTCTGTCATTTCTGCTCATAAAATGCTTAATAAAGAAGCTCACACATGCACAGTCTCATACATTTATCTAGGAACTGTGCTCCATAATAGTATAGCCTTAAAAAAACTACAGCTTTACAAATGCATGCAATTTTTTGTTGTTAATTCCTTTTCAAATTGAAGCTGTTTCTACAGTTCTAATCTTCCAAAGGCAGGAAGGCACTTAAAACCTATTAAAGTAGACCCAGACTTTGCCAAAAACTTTGCAAACATTTTAGGTTTTGTATGTAGAAACTTTAGACTTGGAACTAAAACTGCTGCATATTGGGCTTCAGATTTTTTTCTAAGTTTCATTTCTGTTCCATTGACAGAAGGTACATCCCAGGGCTTCATGGGTAAAATAGATATTTGTAGACATTACGTCCTGTCACATGGTTCTTTTGGATCTTACACAAGATACTGTACGCAATGCAAAGGTATCTCAAAGATCTCTCAGATTTCTCAGACATGGAAGAGCTGATGATGAATGAGGATCCACCAACAGATTCACCACAAAAAAGATATCCCTCCTTGTCCCATCACTGTAAGATTGTGTAAAAAACTGGTCTTCCTCCTCCTTGTAAGCTCCTCTCATATGCTAAGGCTGCAATGAGTTCTCTTCCGAGCCTTCACTTCTCCAAGCTAAACAAGCCCAACTCTCCCAAAATGACCTCCTCAGTAGACAACAAAAAGGCTGTGCATGTTGTTTACCTGGATTTTAGTAATGTCTGATGCTGTTTTCCATGGCATTCTCCTAGATAAACTAGCTGTTCATGGCTTGGAAGGATGTACACTTTGCTGTGTGAACTAGCTAGGTGGACAGGCTCAAAGAGTGGATGTCAACCCAGTTGGTGGCTGGTCACCTCAGAGTTCAGTCTTGGGGACAGTTCTGTTTCACTTTCTTTAATTAGTGAGGGGGATCTGGGTGAGGGGATCAAGTCCACCCCCAGAAGGTTTGTATACGATACCAAGGTAGACAGAACTGTTTATCTTCTTGAGGGTAGGAAGGCTCTGCATTTGGATATGGATAGGCTGGATCATTTTGGCCACACCTAGTTGCATAGCATTCAACAAAGCTTAGTGCTGGGTACTGCACCAATATACTAACAACCACACATAGCAGTACAGGCTTCAGGAAAAGTGGCTGGAAAGCTGCCCAGCAGGAAAAGATCTGGGAGTGCTGGTTGACAGCTGGCTGACTGCAAGCCAGCACTGTGCCTAGGTGGTCAAGAAGGCCAGCAGCCTCCTGACCTGTACCAGAAACAGTGTGAGCTGCAGGACTCAGCTCTGGTGAATCACGCCTTGAGTACTGTGTTTGGTCTTGGGCCCCTTACAGCAAGATGAGCATTTTGTTTCTAGAACACATTAGAGAAAAGCAATACAGTAGGTGAAGGGACTAGAAACAAGACCTAAGAGGAGCAACTGAAGATACTGGGACTGTTTCATCTGATGAAGAAGAGGCTGAGGGGTGGCCTCACCACTCTCTATGCCTACCTGAAAGGATACTGCAGTGAGGCAGCGTCAATAACAAATACCAGGGAGAAGAATAGGCTACTCAGTACAGCAGTGGAGGTACTGATGTGCAGACAGAACTCTAAGTGACATGCTTTACTGACAAGATTCAGTAGATCAAATGATGGTTGGAACTGATGATCTTGAAGGTCTAAATATCAAATAAACAGAAATATAATGGGCTCTTGCAAAAGTCTTTTGAGTATTTCCCTTAATCTGAACAAACTAAAGAAAGGAAATTGTATAAAACTGAAGTGGGCAAAAAAAACCCAAACAAACACAACAATCACAGATGCAGAAATGGCAAGATCATCGGTCATGAAAAGTTCCTCAAGCTTAGGCTGTTATTTTTTTTCCCCCTCCTCCCAGAGAAACTACTAATGCTTAACAGTTCGTACTGAAGCTGTAAGGCCCTCTCACAAAATAAGTTAGCCCAACTTTGAACTCCAGTACCATAGAATGGCCTGGGCTGAAAAGAACCACAATGATCATCCTGTTTCAACCCCCTGCTATGTGCAGGGTCCCAACCAGCAGACCAGGCTGCCCAGAGCCACATCCAGCCTGGCCTTGAATGCCTCCAGGGAAGGGGCATCCACAACCTCCTTGGGCAGCCTGTTCCAGTGTGTCACCACCCTCTGTGTGAAAAATTTCATCTAATATCTATAACCTAAACCTCCCCTGTCTCAGTTTAAAACCATTCCCCCTTGCCCTATCACAATCCACCGTCATAAACAGTCATTCTCCCTCTTGTTTATATGCTCCCTTAAAGTACTGGAAAGTCACAATGAGATCTCCCTACAGCCTTCTCTTCTCCAAGCTCAACAAGCCCAGTTCCTTCAACGTTTCTTCATAGTAGAGGTGCTCCAGCTCTCTGATCATCTTAGTGGCCCTGCTCTGGACCCGCTCCCAGAGCTCCACGTCCTTCTTGTGCTGGGGGCTCCAGGCCTGGATGCAGTACTGCAGATGGGGCCTCACAAGAGCTGAGTAGAGGGGGACAATCACCTCCCTCTCCCTGCTGGCCACCCCTTTTTTAATGCAACCCAGAACACAGTTGGCCTTCTGTACTGCAAGCACACACTGCTGGCTCACATTCATCTTTTCATCTACTAGGATCTCCATGTCCTTCTCCACAGGGCTGCTCTTACAGAGATCTTCCCCCAGTTTGTATAAACACCTGGGATTGCCCTGACCCAAGTGCAACTGAACCTCATTAGGTATGTTCCACAAATATTTTTATTAGAAGTGTTGAGTTATCAACTATATCTACAGTTACAATGCATTTAACTCCCTGCAACTGGAAGTAATATGGGATATCTAAGGATGTATTCATTACTAAGGTAATCTGAACTTAACCAGTACGCAGCTGCTAACATTATATATATATATACATAGAGAGAGAGAGAGAGAGATACAGTAGAATAAAAGAAAATGGACAAGATAGATTGGGAAACTGAATGCTGCCCACGTCAAGTGATTTACATCTTGCTTTATACAAGCAATTTCTCTTCACTGGGAAAGTACTGACAATTAAATGAACCTTAAGGTGCTTTGGGGGCTGGCACAATTTTACTTCCTTTGTTTTTCTCCTGCTTTATTTATGACCTGCCAAGTGCTTGTAAAAACAAGAAAGAAAAAGTGAAGTCTTTCTTTTAGCATTTAACAATGCACGCATTATTGGAGCAAAGAAGTTTGAAAGCTACTAGGGTAATTCCCTCTGTAAGTTTTAGCTAAAGCACTATAAATCACAATATCATCTTAAATGTCGGTATCTGAAGTGCTGGTGTTTCTTCCTACGTGATTAGTCACAGAGATAAAGATGTATCAGCAGTAACAAAGGGCTGCATCACCACCTGGTGAAAGGGCTCAATCTTCCTAGTGTTATGCATGCATTAAACATGCACACACACACACACACACACACACACACACACACAAATAGGTTTACCTACTGGAGCTCCTTATGTAGACTTCTTGAAATAGGGCTGGTGTCATTATTTGCACCAGAAAATTCTTCTGTACTGCTGTTTCAATTTTATAAGTTACGTTCTGATTTAAACAGAACAGGATGGCAAGTTTAAAATAGCATTACATTTGCATTCGCCACTATTGTCTCCTAATGATCATGTCCCTGTCTCAAAGAACAATATCCATTCTACTGATGAGCTAAGAGTTTGCTTTGGAAGAAAGCTTAAGCTGTATAAAAGGTAACTGCCTTTTGACAAAATGGCATGCGAACAAATTCAGAAAGTAATAGTATTGTAGGCACAGAACTCAGAAATTAAAAGATACAATTTATTCTATCCTGATTGTTCTATTAAGAGGTGATGTATAATTGATGAATATACAGATGTTATTAAGGAAAGTTAGGCTAAACAGGTTATCACACCAAAGAAGAATGGATGGAAAGCTTAACCTCATCCTGAGCTCATTGAGAAGACTCCAAGACAAGCAATCTCCAAAAGAGATCCTTCCCCACTGGTAGTCAACTTTTAAATGGGGTCTAGGAGAGGTGGAGCCAGGCTCCACCCCTTCCAATTGCACAGGTGAATTGCCTTCATCTGTGCTCCCAGGGCTGACTCATTCCTCACCTCAGGTGGTCAAACAGAGGTTCAGGCCGAGATTCAGCAGTTCCCATACAGGTGACAAGTAACTTCTGGAGACACAAGAATAAAACAACTGCTAAATCCACTAAGATGCCCCAAAGGCAGTTTGATGGTGCATTGTCTCCATTAGAGCACAGACCTACATTTCAAAGAAAGGGGCAGTCGACAACATCACTAGGCATGCCTGTGTTCACCAAAAGAGTGAGGCACATACAGACCTAGTAGCTGTGCATCATGCTCTGGATTCTTTGGAGAACATGCATGTGTTGAAGTCTCTGCTTACACTACACACTGCTTTTGTTACCTATTCAATGAATAAAAGGCACTGAAAGGAGACTTGCTCAGTCCAAAAACCAGGTAGAAATAAATAAAACTTATTCACAAATATCACAGGATGCTCTTGAAATATTAATGAAGGGATCTTAAGTTATGCTTTAGTCTCATTCAGTTTTATTGCAGCGGCTCTGAGGCAGGCACAGATATCATGACCCAGCTAATAAGATTTTAGCTTCTTAAACAAGCAGTCACTGTAAACATCTCACTATACATACAAAGGGTTTACCACATGGGTAAACCCTTTTAGCACTAAAAGGAAGGAGAATAAAAGGGAGGAATAAGATTTGCATGAGGCATCTTGTCTTGCCCTTTATATTATCACAGACATCTAAATTTTTGATTTCTTTGGAAACAGAAACAATAAAACCTTATTCTTTTTGCAGCTAGTTCTTCATCGGTTTACACTGACAGACATTAAGCCACTTAATGCACTGTGTTGCTGTACTTCAGAATATTAATAATTTCCAATTTCACTCATCTGCCTCTACTTTTGCTATTTGTTTATTCAAACTTCTTAAGTATTTTCAGCACTAAAATAGAACAGTCAGTATTGCAGCGTGCTAGAACCTCTTAACCTATGAGCAATTTAACTTACTGATACTTTCCTGGAGGATATCTGAATCTCTGTGGATTTTCTAACACTTATAAATGTGACATATGATGTTAAAACTGGCAGTTCCTCTGCAACAAAATGCTTCTGCCAAACCATTAGTGGTTAATGCGTTCTAGTTTACATTCTTTCAGAAAGATGGAAAATCAGAGACTGAAGTTTTACCCTGAAAAAGGAAAAAAGCAGCAGAGGAAAATGCTATTGGTAACATGTTTTATCTGCCTCAGTCCACTCAACCCAGTGGTAATTCAAATATTTCCAACATAGATCAGGTCCAGGCTGGCATGTAGGTTGCTGGACAACCTGCAGGAAGGAGTGAGCCAGCCACACTAGTTAGAGCAACATCACAGAACTGCTTAGGAACCCACCTGCATCTCCAGCCAGGCTTTTCCTGCAAGGCAATTATGGGACTCCACAGCACCACCTCTTCTTCCCTAGTAGCCACTTCTAGTGCTCCCTCACTGCTGACTGCACAGTTAAATACTGTACCGTAACACTGCAGTGTGACAGAAAGCACAGCAGAAATAGCAGAGCAGCAAAGTCCTAGGCTACAGTGAGGATAAGCTTAAGTACAACAGCTGTAGATGCAGAAACAAAAGGGAGAAGAAAACCCTACTCACTCTTAGAAGGCAGAGATCTCCAATAAGCTACCCTTACCTCCACTGCCAACCCTTAAATGAGGTCTAGGAAGGGGAGGATCCTGACTCCACCCCTTCTGGTCACTTAGGTGCATTGCATGCAGCTGAGCTTCCCTGGGTAGGCCCTGCTTTCCTAGCTCAATCCTGCTTTCCTGCTTTCCTAGGTGCTCAATCACTGTTTCATGCTGTGATTTAGCATTTCCATTACAGGTATGTTGCTTGTGGCTAATGCTTTGTATGAAGATTTTTGTGCTGTGGCTGGGAAGGTCAAAAAGGTTGGCCGTACTGAACTAGTTTTAGGTATTTTTGTGCTTTTTGCTCAGTGTTGTGGTTCTCTGTTTTACGTTTCTGCATATAGACAGAGACACAGCTTACCTTCAAGATTTGTACACCTTTACCTTCCATCCCTTTCTCTAGGGAATGGTGTTTCTGCTTGAAATGCCAAATGGGCTCATGTGGCTAATGGTATGGCTCCAAACCACAGGGTAATGCTGGGAAGTGGTGGAATCCTTATTCCTGGAAGATGTGTGCACAGAGCACTGACAGCTTAGTAGGTGGACCTGATGATTATCTTGAAGGCCTTTTCTAGCTTAGATGATTCTACATTAAGTGCAGACCAGATCATATAGGGTTGTTATATTTTTAATGTGGCTTTATACTTAAGAAGAGCTTAAATGATACTTGAAACGATATAGAATTAGATCAATGTAGCAAATTGAAAAAAATAACTGCTTCAGCAATGACAGTTACATCTCCAAAGGTTCTCTTATGACGTTTTTCTGATAGTTCAGTGCCTACTGTTTTGATGTATATCAGGTGCCTTAAAACAATATGTTCCTAGTGGTGCTGTAGTCGAAGAGCTGTATGTAACTAAGATTTCTGCAATTTCTTTCTGCACTAGTTATGCCAGCAGCACAACTCCTTTCACTCAGTTCTGAATGCTGCCTTCCTTTTCAGAGTCGCAGCGCCTGACAAAAATTGGGCTAACGCTTCAGACAGCCAGCACGTCAAAATGGAGTTAGGAGGTAAAAACTGAGCTCTTCTTCAAACCGTGGTAGAGCACTCTAAGCACTGAAACCACTATGAGCAAGCACATGATGTCACATTTGAAATATAAACTAAGCGTATTTGGGATCAAACTGAGGGAAAATTGCTACCGTCTCCAGCAATTTTCCTAAAGATTGCAATATATTTTTCCCCTTTGTACCTCAAGAAAAGGGAGGGAATTAATCCTACTAGGCTATTTTATCTGAGGGAGTGGAAATTCACTGTGTGCACTTGGATCAAAGTTTTCACTCTCGAATTCTTCACAGAATAATAGCTTTGGAGCCAGAACTGCAAGGGCAGTAACTGTAACAGTTACTGAATAAATGAGGTCAGTCAGGCTAGAGAGTGAGGTGATTGTACTGCCTGGTCAAACTGGTTGGGGAGGAGGACACAGAGCATCAGAGCCAGTTGCTGGAGAACAAACTTCTTGGGGCAGGAAAAGGCCAAGTGTCAGTGAGCTGCAGAGTCACACTTCAGGGATCTAATACAAGAGGGAGCAGTAAATATTTAGGATTGGACAGCTACCTTCATCTCCTACAAGGCATTTTCTGCAGGAGCAGTGATTTTTGGTTGGCCATTTTGGCCAGCTCTCCTTATAAATTACTGTTTAAGAATTGTTGGCTTCATCATAGAGCAGTGCAGGCTTGTTTTTGCCAAAGTTCACGTGATAACTGGAATCGTATACTATCCAAAATTTTCTTACTGCTGGCTAGAATTCAATGTTTTGATACAGCAAATAAATGGGTAGCTGATGCTCTAATTTGCAGCAAACAGAATACCACATACCACTTCTGGACTCTCAGTCTTGTTTAAGTAATGAGCAATGGGAAGGTGCTAGCTTCTGTGCTTTCTGTCGCAGCTCATTTCATTCTTGATATTTCTTCTCAATATTTGAGTTAGAGAATCAAGGGCTTGCAATAGAACAGAACTTTCCTAAGGAAAAAAAAAAACAAAACAGAACAGAAACCATAGGCTCTACAGCTTACATAGTACTTGGAAAATATGAGTCAGGTCCACCCTCAAGTTCAGAAACCAGAAAGCAAATAAAAGAACCTAACAACATTGCTCAGAATAAATGACCTTAGCGCAGGACACCTGACTGAGGATGTGTGGAGGGGGAACTTCTATTTTGTTAATCCTCAAGCTTGGCACATCTGCCACAAGCTAAATAAACAATTGTTATTGGAGTCAGAAAAGGACAAGCTAATGTAAAACAGACTGGGGCATAAATTAGTAGTCACAGTGGTCTTGTCACAGGTGAGTGCTTGTGAGATAAGTGACTAGAAATGCCAAACAGACCTGTGGAATTCTTGGGAACGTGTTTTTCCAACTTTAACCACTTTATTTTAAACTAAGAATTAGTGACACCTGTTATTAAAAATGCACACAGAAGAATAGAAACACTGAAAACTGTGAAACTTGCTAGAAATCTTCCTTCCCACTTTGGCTTCTCTGCCATCTTAGTGCCTGTGCAGTCATGTGCAGTCCCAGCTAGAGTGAATAGTTATAAAAGTCAGGTTCTCTGCATCAGAAGCTAAGAAAATTTCAAGCACTGATTTTTATTTCTACATTCCAGTGTTTTATGGGTTACAATCACTTTTTTTTTTTTGAGAACTGTCAGGAGATAAGCCCTGAGAATCATCTCATAAAGATGAGAGCTAATAACAGCAAAGAAAGTAAAAGGTGGAATTCTTGCAGAATCTTAACTTCAACAAGTCTTTATGGGGGAGGGGAAGAAAACATGGTGCGAGACTAAAGAGAAAAGTTTGACAGCTGATAACAGTACCCGTGTTCATTTCCTGGAGCTTTAATTCTGACAGCAACTGTAAAAGCAAACTTTGCCACCAATTGTCAGGAAACGCCATGTTACTGCTTTGAATTTATTTATGGAGTTAGTGCTGGCTTGAAGCATTTCAGTTTCAAGACAATACATTGGATTAGATCATTGAAGATGATCACAAGGACGCTGAAGAAGAAACCGTTCAGCAGTTGTCAAAATTACCATCCCAAATTGACAGATAATTAACACTGCTAACTTTGGCCAAATTAGTAGCAGACCAGCACACAGAAATATGTGCTCTGAAAATATCTGAGTGGAGGCTATTTCTGGAGTGCTTCAGCAGCATTATGACAGAATGTTTGTTCTTGTGCTCCAGCCAGCCTTAATCGTCATCTCATGTTTCTGGCTTCAGATTATAACTATCTGCTTAAAAAATGACTTTTGTCTGAAGTGCTGTTAAATCTGGAAAGCAAATATTCAGCTCTTGGTCTGTGAGAAGTGCTGCCTGCTCAGGTTCGTGCTGATTTCATCAGAACAGGATGAAAAGTGCACATTCAGATTTATTTTTCAGATGTGAAGATGATCCTAGAAGCATTCTTGAATCTCTGTGATGTGGTTGTTTGGGTCTAACACCAAAGCAGGTTTGTTTGGTGGCTAAACTGTCTTGATAGAGCTAAACAGCTTAGACAGCAGATCTTCATTTAGATTTAATTGCAGCAGTATCTAATTAGCAGTTATATATTAAAGACTTGAGAGTCTCTGATCTCTTCCAAAGTCACCAATACTGCCAAAACTACGATCTCATGGGAATCATGAGACTGACCTACACTGAGATTTTTGCACTTAATTCATAAACACAATTTCTTCAGAAGGAAAATAAAACCGACAAAGCTGTCATTCGAAAACCAACAAACAATACAGAAGTGATTGAAAGGGCCAAATGTGGGGGAAGGCATGAAACAATGGAAGAGCCGGTAATGAAGGGCCTTGCCCTGGTGTAAGCAGCAGTCTAAGCATCTCTTAGCTCCTGTGAAGTTTCAGAGATTTTCTTGCTATCGTTAGGAATAATCTAGGAAATAAATATATATCTTATCTACAGAGCTATAATGGTGAAACTGTGCCCCTAGCAAGGGTGGGTACAGCCCTACTCTGCTTGGCTGCCAAATTATGGGGTGGGTCTATAGCAAGGGCTCCAGACAATGTTAGGTGTAGCTAATTTTTCACGTTTCTCTGCAGCACTATACAGATACGCTCTCTAGTTCACCTGATCTGATGTGCAGACATAAAACCAAAGGCATAATACTCCATTGGAAAGGAGGGAAGTAAGATCAACGGTCACATATAATAGGCACCTTATGTCCCTCCTGCATTCAGAACTCCTGGCTGCTGCATTACTTTTGTCAAGAGCATGCTCGAGTTTAGAAGTGAAGACAAAAAAAAAGGCACGTGACTCTTTTTCCTTGAGTTTATCATCTTCCTTCCTACGGCTCCTTGGCAGATGACTAATTTCCTCTTCAGTCCTCATGGGAACAGACAGTACAGCGTGGTCCCTGGCTGTTTCAAGAATGAATCTTTATTTTGCTAGGAGAATCTCACCCCGATGCAGAATAGCACAGCCAGTGTGTGGCTTCCATATACTGTCTTTCTATGATGCAGCTGCTGACCACATCTAGAATGTGGAAATGAAGCATTAAACCTATAACTTCCTTCCCCCCCCCCTCCCCCCCCCCCGATAAAGTGGTTCCACAATGGAATGAAGAAATGAAGACCTGTAACTTTTCTTCCTCTGTTTCACCAGCTCTTTCAGTCTGGGAGGGGACTTCCAACCATGACTGTAGTAAGAGAAATACTGCATTAGTCCACTCATCTGCATGTCCTCCTTCTGCACTTACACTGATCTGCCAGTTTCCATTTGGCCACTGGGCATGTACATCTCTTCCAAGGAATCTCACAGTACCTAAGGAGAAATTCTGATGCTCAACCAGTAACAAACATTCAATGCAATACAAGCTAAACAACAAATATGAATAATGAAGAGGTGTTTCCCAGGGCATATTTTACAGCCAAACTTTGAAAACAAGGCTACCAAGAGATGGTGCTGTAATGTTACCACCGCCATTATAATGCAGAGTAGCTATCTGACCTGTGTGCTTCAGCACTCTATCAGATCAGTTGTACTTCAGAATTGTAGAATCTTTAGAATTGGAAGGAACTTAAAGTTCATCTAGTCCACCTCCCCTGCAATGAATGGGGACATCAACAGCTAAAGCAGGCTGCTCAGAGCCAGGACCTTGAATGCCTCTGGACAGGACTTCCACCATATCACTGGCAACTTGTTCCAGAGCCTCACCACCCTCACTGTAAAAGGATTTTTCCTTATATCCAACCTAAATCTCCCCTCTTTTAGTTTGAAACTGATTCTTCTTGTCCTAACACCCATTTGAAACCATTTTGCCTTGTTCTATCCTGCAAAGTTTGGCTAAATATCAACTCAAAACATAAATAATCCCAAGGACTTTTCCCAGTCATTTGGACATTTTCCAGTTTTTTGCCATGCATTAAACCTCCTTTCTACAAATACCTATGCTGTCACTTTTGTGAACAAATGCAAAACACTCTTGGAGTTATCGTAAATATAGACTTGCACAAGGAGACTTTTAATTTATGCCAGCTGCACAATTTCTCATCAATTAATGTCCTTTATATTCCTAGGCAAGACTCCTGTTTTTTTTCAGTTAAAAGACTAAAACTTACATTAGCTTGTTCTAACCTTGAGGTTAGGATTCAGAGATGGCATAGTAACAAGATGACCATTCAATCTATAGTCACCAAAAAGATAACTAACTTCAATATCCAAACGAAAGATAAATGTTCATATGAATGAAGAAGCAGCTGAGGCAGTTTGTCAGAATGCTTTCCTAGTGAGAAGAAAGTCCTTGAAAGTCAGCCTGTTCTCACAGTTAGGATCACACCCTCAGGAAACAACATACAGATTCTCCCAAACACAGAGAACTGCACACGGTTTCCAAATAAGGAATTCTTTGCTGGGTCTTAAACAAAGGAAATCACCCCCTTTTTCTACTGTAAGTCAAGTGAATCATTTTTCCCCTAGAAAAGAATGAAGTATATTTTCCTACATGAACGTATGTGCTTCAGTATTCTGAAGTTCCTATGCTTTCAGTTTTGATTTTGCAAAAGGACATAGAGATGATGTCTTAAGTTAAAGTAGGCAGACTTGTTTGTCCAGCTTTTCAATATACTCTGCTCCAATTGATTTGGAAGAGCCTGCCTATCAAGACAAAATGGAAAGCATTTTTTAAATACAAACTATCTGAGGTCCATAGAAAATGAGTTCATATGACAAATATTTTGTTTACTGCTGCCCAAAAAAAGGGACCAAACACAGCAGTCCATAACTCACTGAGGAAGGGAAAAAGGGGTATTACCAACTGTCTAGTCTGCTTTTGTTCTGCTGGCCCTCTACTGAGTAGCAGGCTTCAGGAACCTGGTACAATCAAGGTCAAAGATTGCTACACTTGCATGGATTAAAACAAAAGCCTATGAGCTAGTAGCTGACAAGCCCTTGCCTTGCTGTGCCAGCAAAGCCACCTCCACGTTACTTACAGAACAAGCTTGTGATCTCCTGGACAGAACTGACAATGGTATTTATGTCTACGTCTACAGTTCCTGTCCGGAATTCTAATTTTCCCCCTATACTACTGCTTCATATCAAGTTCTTACTTCCAACGTTCTAAGAGCTGTTTTAGCCCACAGGCAGACCTCTCAATTAATGCTGCAAGATCTAATAAAATCAGGACCTAATTATTAGTGATTTTCCCTCTCTAACCCAAGAAGCTGGTGGGTATCACATTTAGCAGAGGCGTGTTCTCTGGCCATCCCACACCCTATACCTTTGCAGACAGCAGCGGCTTCTAGCTGGAACGTCTCCACACGGTGCCAGCAGGCCTCTCAGTGATAGTCCCCAGACCTGGCCTAAAAAATAACAGTGTTAGACCCTAAGGAGAGAAACAAAGCTGGAATTGCCATGTACATCATCTATGCCCACTTTTCAATTCTAATCTCGGTTCAGAACAACAGTTTTCTCCTCCAGCAGACACTGGAGTTCCTTGGACTTTTGGACTTCTGCTGGTAACAACAGCATAGTCAAGACTGGGAGAAGTTTACACTTGTTTTCAGATTGTTTTGGTTGTAAGGAAATAATTCATTCTAGAAAGATTCCTCTTCTACTTGGAGATAGGGGAAAGGTGTTGAGGAATAAATGAGAACGCTCATCATTCTCCTGTTTCATTTTTTTATGACACAGGGGAAAGCACTGCATTCCAGCCTCAAAAAATGGAGCGCTGGACAAATCCTGCTTTCAGCCACTTCTGCTCAGTTGCATTCTGTCACTCTCTCTCTCAGCTGCACTCATCCCCAGGAAGACTCTCTCTTGCCAGGCATATGACTGTCTCCTCCTTCTCCCACCCACCAGAGTTTCCCTGGCAGCTGTGTCTTAGCCTTGCTCCAGCTCTTAGGATGTCTCCACCTACCACTTCCTGCCATGAAAACCCTTTAGATTTATACCACATCTGCAAACTTGGATAGTGAAGCACGAAACCCAGAGCCGTATCACCTTTCAAAGGCAAAATGGGGGAAGGGATGCAGAAGTGACTTAATACACCTTGGCACCTCTTTTTCTGTTTGGATTCTAAGGGATAAGCACGCATCAGGAGCTGAATCTGGTTTAGCAGCACTTGAATTCTTCTAACTCATTCCTGCAGAGCCTGTAGCAAATAACAGTCACAGCAGCTACTGTGTGGGCATGTTTATGACTGTCCTATACAGCTCTCAGGATAAGACAGTTCTATGGTGATCTTTCATGATCCCTCAGCTGTAGTAACCTGGCCTAGATGTGATTCTTAGCAATTGTTTGGGCCCATTATGCCATTCACTTGTGCATGATGTGAAAACAACACAAACCTCTGGGCTAGATGGATGTGTAAGGGTGCAACAGATTTCAAGTCAGACAGAAGTTAAGAGAACGGGTGGGGAGGTGAGTGCCTCAGCTCACTGGGAGGAGATGTTCCACAGGAAGCTCAGCAAGAATGAGCAGTGTGTCTCAGGTTCCCTCTTCACAACATTTTTTTTTTTTAATCTGGAAAAAAGAAAAGCAGTGAATTATTCCAAAATATCAGTATTTAGTGGCTTGTTTTGTTTGCTCCAAGTTATTAAAAATTGAAATACCAAAAATGAAATCTGTTTTCCAGAACTTCGCTCCACTGCTGATTAAAAAGAAACAAACATTTCTACATTTTATTTCTATCTGGTATTTCGTGTGTCACTGCAGAATTGTAATGCTCAGGTTGTATATGCTTCAGGGAGACTGAAAGAAAACAGTTTCTACTGTATGTTAAATCAGAGAAACACTTCTACTACAATGAATTTCTCACACTGTACAAAAAATGAACTTTGATGAAATGAACTTTATGAAATGAAATTTATCTCTTATTTACGTACCTTGTACATAAAGCAAAAACAATGAATTTCAAGATTCCTAAAGAGAAAAGCTTTAGTTTTATAACATAGGCAGTGGGGACAGAAGAAAGACATAGACAAAAGGAGATCATTTATTAAAAGCTGATCATTATATAGAAGCAGAAATATGAACATTTCTAACAATGTATCACTCAGAAGATGTATATACTATGAATCCTTTTCAAGCCCTTAAGATTCATGTGTGGAATGCAGTAAATGCCGGAGGCCCAAAACAAGGAATGTGTACAAATGTTTCAAGGAATTAATTTAAAATACTACAGGGTTCCTGCATGTAATGTGAATTATCCTGAGTGAAGTTTCAAGGCTCTTTATGAATGAGATCGTATGGAATATAGGAAGCTTAAGCAGTGACACAAGTGATATCCATCAAAACAAAAGATGTGATAATTTTGAGATTTTGCTCTGCTGCATGATAATTTATGCCTTTCTCTCCTTTCTTGTTTTTCTTATAATAGAGAAACCTCACTGCTGACCAAAAGTAGTGTTTTCTTTCCCCCAGGAGATCAACAATTATAATATTTCCTATCCAACCTACATTTCCGTCCCTTGTTTCCTGGAGGCTATTAAGAGTCCCCACCATAACAGCCTAATTGTCATAATAGAAAATTATATCCCGTTCAGTTTCTAAAAGAAAAAACAAGCTCCAAATCCAGGAAAGGATTCATGGCTGTGAATCATTTAAGAAGACTTTTTCCTCAAAGTCTCAAATACTTATATGTGTAACTTGTATTTAAAGGTACCAAACTGCCCCTAAGTCCCTTGGGGTTAAATTGTGGCTCTCTCCTTAGCATTTCCTATAGGTATTTCAGAGAAATTTTTGTTCAGTTTTCTGCTGCCAGGCATTTCAGAAGGGAACAGATCTCTGTTTCAAATCTGTGGATGCCATAAGGTATCAGAGCAATTAAGAGCTGAGCCGTTTTAAAGCTATCACTGGCAACTTTCAAACTTCCATCATCTGAAACCCACCTACTGTCCCTTCCTATTATGTCTTCCACCATTGATGTGCTTAAACAAAAACACTTCTTCCATGAGCCCAATACAACATGCTGCCTTCCTCTAAGAAGGCAGTATGCCTTTTTCTTTCCTCTGCTGCTTTGCAAAATCCTAGCACTGGAATGCATCAGTAAGTTCCTTGAGCACATGGAGTCCCAAGCAGTTAACATGGGAGAGTATGATATAAATAACAAAACCATAGAATCACAGAATCACCAAGGTTGGAAAACACCTACAAGATCATCCAGTCCAACCATCCACCAACCGCCAACAGTTCTCACTAAACCATGTTCCTCAACACAACATCTAAGCGTTCCCTGGACACCTCCAGGGTCAGTGACTCCACCACCTCCCCAGGCAGCCCATTCCAGTGCCTGACCACTCTTTTAGAGAAGTAGTATTTCCTAACACCCAAGCTGAATTTCCCCTAGCACAGCTTGAGGCCATTCCGTCTAGTCCTATCACTAGCTACACGAGAGATCAACACACAGCTCACTGCAACCTCCCTTCAGGCAGTTATAGAGAGCAGTAGGGTCTCCCCTGAGCCTCCTCTTGTCTAGATGGAACAATCCCAGCTCCCTCAGCCGCTCCTCATAAGGCCTGTGCTCCAAACCCCTTCACTGCCCTTCTCTGGACAAGCTCCATTGCCCCTATGTCTTTCTTGTGGTGAGGGGCCCAAACTGAACACAGTTCTCAAGCTGCATAATAATATAACTTATAGCCCATACATTACAGGGCTTCCAATCTTCACACATGCTTGCAAAGCAACTTTCAGAAACTACTTAATTTAGGTGAGAGTTTTTAGCATCACTACAGTACGCAAAATACCAAACCAGTTCATGTGATCACACAGCCGAGTGGAGTCCAGCACAAGGCAATATGTGTGTACACAGTTTGGCTGTGGCAGACTGTTGCCCATCCCAGGATTCCTGAAGCTGATTTCTGAACAGTTTACAGAGAGCATGTAGGATGTGTTACTCTTCTGCGCTACTCAGTTGAAACTGGGTGCCAAGTTGGAGGAGTGAATTATTTTGGAAGCAAAAGATTTCTTGAAGTTTCCTGAAATTAGAAATGACATATGTGCAGTTATGCTAGCAAGACGCTGTTGATGCCTGTACTTAACTGTCTCCGTTTTCTAAGTTAAATGATCTCATACACAACCTCAGCACCCCTGGTGTTTCAGCGTAAGTATATTTCGTTCCCCGTTTTTATGGAGGATTTCAGCGCTACAATTGCAAGCTAAATGAGCACAGTTTTGCTAAAAGCCTGTGGCCTCGTGACTGATTCAAAATGTTGTTTATGTCTAAAAATATATAGACGTGGTTGAATAACGATGTTTGCTTCAGAACTACTGAACTACAAGGTCATCCTCCCTTTTACAGCTGCTCAGCAGCAGGACTTTCTATGAGATATTGTTGTTCTCGATGAAAATCACATATTTTAGTAAAACTTTGAACAGTTTGGAGAGGAATACTAAAAAAAAAAGAAAAGAAAAAAAGTGCTAAGAAAAAAAGTTTGCTATCCTGCAAGCTTGCATGCCAAACGTGGCTAAGGCATGGGCACGTAGCATCACAGCAGGGTAAATACTGGGAGTCTGGGCAGAGATGAGCGTATCCTTCAGGCCCTGCTGCCATCAGGAGCCTGCCGTGTGCACAAACCAGCCACAGATCTTCCCCTTGGGGTGACAAAGGATCCTTTGAGGGAGAAAAGCTCCCCATTTCCCCCACACTTCCCCCTGAGGCTCCTCGAAGAGGCCCTGCAGGCAGTGACGGCCCGGGCTGACGTTCCCGCCACCCCCTTCCCTCCCCCCCCGCTCTCCACCATTCCCGCCCAGCAGCGGGAAGGAGGGCGCGGAGCCGACATAGCGGTCTGTGCCGCTGTGGAAAAGCGATCCCGTTCAGTTCCACCCCCCGCCCTTCCCGCTGAGGGGCTTGGGAGAAACCCGAGAGAAGTCATCTTAAAATGCCGTTGCGTGGGGTTTCCTTCACGCCATGCGGTCCTGTTTTGGGGAAGAAAATAATAATCCGAATTTAGGTCACCGATGGCAAATATTTATTTATTTCTAATAACCCAGGAGAGCAGCAGCGGGGAGTTTTCCTGGCTCAAAGGGGTGGAATTTTACATGCAGCTGGGTAAAGTGCTGAGCTTGGAGAATGGGGCTGACAAAGGCAACGGGGAGCTGGCGAGACTGGAGGAGGTGGTGAGGCGGCTGAGAACCGAGGCTGGAGGAGCAGCTGTGGCTCCTGGCAGTTGGGAAAGAGAGATCAGATGGGATCTGATGTGGGCAGATGGTGCTGCTGCGAGTCTTTTCCTTCAGTAGCAGGAAAGACTGTGAGGAAGGAGGTGGGGAGACAGACGGTAAAGCAGGAGCATAAAACTGGGTTCCTGAGGTGGAAACACAGCAAGTTGAAAGAGGGGATTTTGAGAGGAGTGCCAGCACCTGCACAAAGACAGAAGGAGAAATGCATAGCTACCAGGAGGGGAGGAAGGGGTGCCCCCTATTGATAGATCAGCTGGGCTGGAAACATGGAGGTGCACCCTTGACTTGCTGTTTCTCCACTCATCTGTGTAAAAGGTGATAGATTGCCACTGACAGAGGCTTACCCCCCAGCTCAAATGGTGTTACATGAAGTGAAAGTGTCCAGCAACCTTGCTAATGGTCGTGAGGTAACATATATAGGATTTCAGATGATGGAATGCATGTCCTCTCTCTCCTTTCAATACCACCTGCAAAATTATGCTGCAGAACTTGTCCTTAATTTACCATCCTTCTGCATATCTGTCATGCTGTAGATTTCAGTGGCATGATTGTGGTTTTCTGCAGGATGCTTCCCTTCCTCAGTGTGGAAGGTGGATGGTACTCAGGGGAGGAATCACAGCTGGGCAATGAAGGAGGGAGTTATCCAGCCAGCTCCTGTTTTACTTTTGTAGATATTGGAATACATATCGTGACAGATATGGGGGAGGTCTCAGTAGAAAGGAAGCCTTAAGATTTGGTTAGAGGAATATTTCTGCAACACCAAAGCTTGATTCGGTTTCCTTATGCCACAGATGCCCATAAGTTGTTCCTTGTCTCTTTGAGGTTGTTGTCAGGTCCCTGAATGCAGTAATGCAACTGCCTGTGGCACCTCAGTGTGGATGATTTACAAGCCAATCTAATAAGTGATTGCTTCAGTGCTACTATGGAAGTAGTGAGCTGTGCAATGAGTGGGACCGGCTAGCTGAGATGTGGGCTGAGAGGAAGAACTTCATCAACTGCTTTTGTCATGGGAGGAAAATTTCCATTGACTACACTCCAGGTCCCTCTTTGCTAGAGTAGTAATGGGAGCTTAAGAGGTTGTCCCTCGCCTGTAACAACGTCTTCATTAATGTTGGTGAGTTACTTTGCCATCTGAGCCCCCAAGCAACAGCCATGAATAATTTTCTGTGCAGAGCAGGGTTAGGGTAATGTTCAGCATGTAAGAACACAAAAACATAGGCAGAATGCAGGAGAAATCAAGTTACTGACCAGGAGTGAACGAAGTGGTTGCCATTCTGCTCATCAAATGATGCAAAAATTCTACAGGAAAACAAAACAAAGCAAAAAACAAAACAAAACAAACAAACAAAAAAAAAGCAAAAAAAAAAATGACATGTAATTAAAGACTGTGTCTTTGCTAAGTGAAGGACACAACTCTTAACTCAGCATTTGACTAAAATACTGATTTCCTTTTAGATATTCTGTTCATTCCAAAATGCCTCTTTCAGCCTCAGCATGGTCAGATCTGGTCAGGACAGCTGCACCCCCATTTCTCCCTTCCTGTAAGTCCTAGGAGGGTTCTGCCAGTTGTCCCAAAGCCCAAGGAGCCAGGATGAGCTGGTAGGGGCCTACTGCATCCTGCCTGCAGCTGGGACAGTCCAGTCCAGCATACACCTTCCCCCTCCTGAGCTGGACAGGGGCTGTTGCAGTCATTTCCTCCCCTTAGAGCAGCACGGGAGCTGAGAGTTGTGCATCCTCAGTCAGCGGGTATGTTATTGATTTGTTGAGATGCAAAGAAAGAACAGAGCATCTGGGTCCTGCGATAGGATGGCTTACCCCATGAGAGATCAGTCTGCCAGAAGTTAGAAGGGCACAAGTTTCCTTTGTCCCTTTTGTTTTAGTGAAAAAATAAAAATAGAAAACAGAGGTTTAAGGATTCTGGCCCTGAATATAGAGAATGATATAGCCTCTTTATTTGGTGACTGCTCTAAAAAACCTGCTCCCGTGTTTTTTAAAGAACTTCAATGGTGTCTCTAACTGAGGAAATGGTGACTGTTAAAGGTGGCGGATCTAGACAGCATAGTGCATGTTTGTCGTGTTACTTTTGGTTTGAAATGAGGGCAGCTTCAGGGACAAGTGGCCATGTTCCCAAGCTGTATTTTGTGGTTTTACAATCACACTTTCAAAAATGTTTTCTCCTTCCTGTTGCTGTGTGGAAGATCCACTAAAATAGCCATGAAGATTGCCAGTACACCAGGCAAAGGGAAAAAACATTGCTAATAGCATCTGTTTTGCAGTCTCTGTGACATATAACACGGAGAGACAAATAGGTTTGAAATGCACGTGTGTTTTAGATCGTTTTAATTTGACAGCAACTCTTTAAGGACGTAACATTGCCCCCAGAATTTATTTTACGTTTCCCAGTAAATAAGAGTTGTTAGACTGCCAGGCGTGGTTGCTTTGGGGCTTCTTTAGTTGTTCCTAAAATCATGTTATAAAAACTCCTAAAATACAGATTGTGGTATTCCGTATTTTTGGAAGGACTTGTTCATCACATCCCTCAGCACTCCATGCTCTGCTTTTGTGCTGCACCTTTTTTTCTGTTAAATCAGTACTCTAGGAAATCAAATAGAAATTTGTCTCATTGAATAAGAAAATATGAAGAGTACATCCCTTCCTGCCCCCACACTACGATGCAAAAATAAGGAGCTGAACACACAAGTGTTAGGGCACAAGTTTTCGCTGGTATGTGACTGTTATTAGCACGCTTTCTGGGATGGCCTCGGTGCGTGCAGGCAGCATTGCCCACGCAGTGCCAGGCAGTGCTATTTCCAGTGGGCAGCAGTTTTAGGAGATGAGGAGAACGCTGCTGCCTGGACACAAGCTGACAGCAGAGGGTGTGCACTGGATGGGCACTGAACGTGTTCATGTTACTAATACAAACATAACTGGTATTGAGCTATAAAGAAGATATTTCCTCATTTTCAAATGGAAAGTAGGGGAGCAAACGGTAAGATGAAACAGGACCAGTAATAGGAGATCTTGGATTACACTGTAGACCTCTTCATGAAGTTTAAGGACCGTAAGTTTACCACGTTGATGTTCAACGTAGACCTATTTTGCTAATCAGGTAACTAGCATGAAGGAGTGCCATAAATCTCAGCCTCATAAAGTAGTTTTCTCTCCTGCAGCTTCCCGTGTAATGGCCCTGACTCTGTGCACAGACTCTATTTGGAGAATCGCTTGTCAGTGGAACATGTAGGGTACATGGGCCTGCATGCCTGCCTTCCTTATAGAATGAGTGGTGATTTCAGTTACATAGCACAGGCCTGACTTATGTTTCATTTGCAACATATGTATCTAAACAGTCTTTCTTCAGTCAGAAGAATGTACACCTAAGATCTGAAATATGAACGACAAAGGAAAGGGTGGAAGGGAGAAAGTAGGGGGATACAATTTGTGTTTTCTTCTCCCCCAAGAAGCCTGTAACCTTTGACAGTGAACATCTTGTCAGCAGAATGCGTTAACACCACAGACACTACTGCTAAGCCTGCTAGGGTTTGTCTGTGAGGACGAAAATCAGTTTGAAGGAGCATGAGGATGTCAGGAACCTGTCTCCATCAGCATGCCACTTCAGCTACGTGAACACTAAATTTGGAGTTACAGCAGCTGTAAAAAACAAAGCATATTCCAGCTTTCCTTCCCCTCCCTCCCCAAACCCCTGACATTCTGAGTTCTCCTTAAATGTCTGTTGTCATCTTTTTAGGTTATGCGCAGTTTCCACTTATCACAGGCATTTAATAGGAGCAGTGCCAAAGGCTGTGGATTTGGGATAATAAGAGTAGAAATTGGGATGGAAAAATGACCAGAAGAAAATAGAGGCCTTACCTACTACTGTCCTTTTATTAAGCAACCTGAGAGGAGCATCAGGGAGATGCCAGGCAGTACTTCATCCTGAGGTAGCACATCAGTTAAGACTAAAAGTAATTACTGGGAGATTTGCAGGGTAAAGATTGTGGTTAAGTATGGATGATGTTTGTTCTGGCAAGAAAGCTGCCTGTGCAGTTAATTACAGCCACTTTTCATTTGTCTGATTCATGGTTGCCACACCTGAGGAAAGTGAAGTCCAATTATCTTGGAAACAGAACAAGGGAACCTATGGGTACCTTAAAACTGCCTTCCTCAAAAACACGACATCAAACACAAGTCCTCACTTCTAAAGCAGCTCTGCTTTGAAGTCCCTCAGGTTTTGCTCCTCTCTTGTTGGGGAGCCTAAGTCACAAAGACTTTCAATGGAGTAACTTGCTGACCTGAAGCTTTATCAGAACAGTAGTTTTGTGCTCTAAAACATTTGTAGGAGAGCAGGTTAAAGAGGAGACTGTCTGCATGTGATATACAAAGAGAGCTATTTCCAGCATGAGGTGGGATGTGTGTGGAATCAGGATGTGCTCACCCATGCTTGTTCTGCCGGTGCACTGAATTCATGTGCTCAATCTGTTCTTCGAGTTTGAAATTTCCAGTAGTGCCTCTGGGATTTAGGTATTCAGTTTTCAGTGGTGTTTAAATGCAGTAATTAGAAGTACAGACATTGTGGGGTCACAAGGAAGAGAAGAGCTAAGTGGCTTTGAGAAAGCACACCTTGAGCCAGTAGCGTTCGCAGTGTGTGCTCCCAGCCCCCATAGCTGCACAGCGCTGCAGTGAGAACGGTGTCCTTCACTGAGCGGTTTGAACGACTTGTTTGTAAATTGCTCTCTATGTTCCTTATCGGTTTGGAGAAGCACAAGCTGCTTCTGAAATGTTTGATGATCCTATTCTTTATCTTACAGGAAGTGCATCCTGGCTTGACCCAACTAAATCCCAGTGCTTCTGCAATCAACTGTCACTGCTTTTGCGTATCTCTTGAGTGAAAGACTGTGTGTGCTGTAAATGTCAGAACTTTCTGACCGATACAAGGCCACAAAAT
This sequence comes from Tympanuchus pallidicinctus, assembly GCF_026119805.1. NCBI lineage: Eukaryota > Metazoa > Chordata > Aves > Galliformes > Phasianidae > Tympanuchus > Tympanuchus pallidicinctus. The sequence goes on from NW_026294769.1 coordinate 48,644,929, forward strand.
TGTGTATGCCCTTTTTACTTCAGTATTTCCTCGCAACCATTCCTCAAGGGGGAGTGGTTTTAAACTGAGACAGGGGAGGTTTAGGTTAGATATTAGGAGGAAGTTCTTCATACAGAGGGTGTTGATGCACTGGAACAGGTTGCCCAAGGAGGTTGTGGATGCCCCATCCCTGGAGGCATTCAAGGCCAGGCTGGATGTGGATCTGGGCAGCCTGGTCTGCTGGTTGGTGACCCTGCACATAGCAAGGGAGGTGAAACTGGATGATCGTTCTGGTCCTTTTCAACCCAGGCCATTCAATGATTCTATGATTTTATGAACTATGGAATGCAGACAAGTGGTAGAATTTCCCTACGCAGTTCCAGTTATCAAGTATGAATTCTGCATAAAATCTGTATTTGAACTTAAATGAAATATTACGGAACATTTAAGTGGATTTTTATATAGCAAATGGAAGACTAGTAAGTAGCTAAAAATGTACTTCAACTTTGGAATTTTACATGAAAACCACTTTCTAAAAGAAAACACCCTTGTTTCCCCTTTTTTTCTCAGTTCCTGAGGTACTTGCCACAGCTTGTATTTTATGTGCTGAAATTGGTGTATTAGTCACTGGAAGGAAACAAAGTGATAGAAGTTGTCCTTCATTTATCTTTTATATTTGCACACTCCTTGCCTTTTGGGCCTGACTCGGTATCTTTTGTCCTAGACAAAGCACTCCTTTATCTTTACGTACTCAAACCACCAGCCCTGTGGAGAATGCACATCTTAGAGACTAGGAACCTCTCCCGTGCCACAGTGAGGACAGGTGGGCTGAATGTGTCCAGCTGCTTTTGTGAACTCTTGGGACGTGCAAGGAGAGCAGAAGCGGACAGGACATAAACACAGTTTAGACAAACTATTGAGTACAGCAGCGTAGCTGATGGCTGTAGAGCATGGCTACATTTTTGTGTCTGTTTTATGGTGCTCCATTTTGTGACATGTCTTCATATAGTTTGTCAGCAAATCTTTAAGAACTTCTGGTTTCTCACTTGGTGGTTTATGTTGCAGTTTAAACTGACCGTTTCATTTTCCCATTATTTTTTTTTCCACTGGGATCCTAATGTTCAAGGCTTTGCCCACATTCATCCTTACTGATATTTACCAATATCCTCATTGATTTCAGTTCCTCCACTCCTTTCTTTTACTCAACACAAAATGTTCATTAGCTGTCCACTGCTAGCTAGCCCTTTTTCCTTCCCTGCTAGGGACCATCTGATTGTATGTCTCAGATAACTTTGAGCTACTTCAGAAAATACTGCATTCAAATGCCTCCAGTTTTGAAGCCTCTCTTGTTACGTTTCCTTCAGCTGTACACTGGCAGATCAAAGAGGCAGAAATCATTGCCAGCTTGAGATAAAATATCTCCCTTGCATCTAAGCACAGCTCATTGCATATAAGCACAGACTATCTCATATTTTGTCTATTCTTTTCCTGTGGCTGCTGTCCCCACTAACCCATTCTTCAGTTTCCTATCTCATTTTGTGTTAAAACCTCCAGCTATTGAAAGCACTAACAGGACTCTGAAGTTTATCTTTACAGCAGACCAACAAGCACCAGCCTTTCAAAAAGCAGGATCTGCAAGAGGGTGTTCCTGTTGTTCCTTCCTAAAGCAAGCTTAAAGCAAGCAGGGAATTGCACAGAGATGTGAATTACACTCCTTCTGATGGCACAAATAATTGAATGAAAGCATTCTCAGTAACTCAGCTCAACAAGCAAGATAGGTGCCTTGGGCGTATAATCCAACTTCTGTTAGCCTGGATGATCACTTAGGGTTAGTTATTCCCCCTAACAGCATGCTTTGCTTTTCATGTAGATTTTATTCACCAAATTGAGTTGTGTTTTAACAGGAACAGATCAAAGAAGATGTCTGTTTTCAAATCAGAAACAACTCGATATAAAATGTCAGTGCCACATTTCTCATCTGTGCAAGGTGCAACCTCTGCATCCAGGAGGTCTTCCTACAAAGGCAGAGCTCCCAGCCAGGAGGGAGGCTTAGGCATACACAGGTTACTACCAAGCCCATCCTAGTTTCTTTCAATGTGTTCCAGCAAACCATGTTTAAATTAAGATGATTGATTCACTAATTAAATCTTACGTGCTTTCTTTTTTTTTTTTTCCTGGAGAAATGAACTTCTTAAGAGCTCTGTTTTCCTATAAAAAGAGTTTTGCTCTAAATTTTGAAGCAACTGTAAAGCTCAGTATATTTGACAATTAGCCTATATGGAGGACCTTAATGTAGATTATGGCTACTCAGACCCAACTCTTCCAAGTTTTGATCAGGAAAAAAAGTAATCAAATGTTTACTGAACAGGACTATACCAAACTGGACAAATCCTTACCATAATTTTCCTTGACAGAAGAGTCATTTCCAACTTGGCGTTCACCTCCACCAAGCAAGTTCTTGCTATCTGCCTTACAAGCAGAAGAACTGTTCAGTTGTGCAAGAAGGAAATCAGCAGAGCCACAAGTTCTGCACTCAGAATAAAACTGAAGTCTCAGAAGAGGAGACGAAGTTGATGGACCACATTCAGAAGTTCCAAGAGGCCACTCTGGTTTGAAATAGACCATATGGCAGGGAAGTGTTAGGGTTAGGAATTGAAACAAAAATCCTCAATATTGCTGCTTTCACAATGTACAAACTCTGTATTTTTCTCTAACTGCTGACTACACCCCAGTGAGAGGTACCTCTCCTTGAATATTACTGTCTTTGTCTATGCCTTCAGACAGCTGCACTGAATTTCCCAGTGACGCCTGCAGTTCTGACCTCTACAGTGAGAATCTAATAACTCTTCCCATCTGTCTGGATGAAGAGCTGTGGTAACCAAGCGTTTCCTCTGAAGTACACATGCATCCTTCTCCCCCTTCTTCATAGCTGCATGCTGACACAGCTTTGGAAGTCTTTGGGTGAACAACACACACTGCAGAATCTCCTTTTGCAGTTTAGGGATTGTAGGTGCCAGCACACTCTCACTTACCCTAAGAAGTAACCTGGAGTAATTGAGAGGTAGCACGACCTTATCCTCTTGTCAGCTTGCACTTTGGATAATTGCACCCTGCTTGCTTATATCCCCTTCGTGCAGTGTGCCATTCACTTCCCATCAGAGCCATGCAGTTTTCTGAGCGGTTAAGATACATTTCATCAACAAGATGGTGAAAAAACAGTATTTTTGTGTGCCTGAAATTCTAGATTACATATATGCAGTGGGTGTCTGAGAAAAAAAAAAAGAACGTGAACAAACTGCACACAGCCTCGAGTCTCTAGGCTATGAAGAAGCCCCTGCATCTGTTCCTGAAATTCGACTCCTGATGAAACACACACCACTCAGGCTCCAGATCACACCTTAAGATCAGAAGAGAAAACATCAAAACGCCAGACAGAGCTCAGTCTGTCTCATGGCTCCCTTCTCTCCCTTTAGGATAGAGTATGCCGCAGTCGGGGAATCAGAGTGCCCAGAGTTTATCCTAAGAGATCAAGCCGGAGGGATTTCCTTGCACACCACAGCTCCGGGCTCCTGGCAGTAGGAGGCTGCTGTGAGGCTGTGACAGCCCAGGCAACCTGAGCTGCCGGGGCAGCCTGTGAGAGCCCTTCTGCTTTGTGTTGCTCACACCAGACCTCATGGGAGTGGCGTCAGAAATCTCCCACTGCATGTCTCCCTTTGTGAGGGTCAGACAGATCACCACAGCACTTAAAAATATACTTGCATAGATATTACCTCAGGGTAATTACCTCTATGCATTCTAGTTACAGCTCTGTAAACCCATCCACAACCCATTCACAACGACTTGTTGATGTTGTGAGCTAGCATTATACTTCTCACCATCTACTAAGATGGGCAGTACCACTGTAAATTTAATGCTAACTCATACAAAATGAGTATTTCTCTCCTACAACTTAGGAAGAAGGAACACCGATACCTCAAATTAAGCAAAAATAGGACTCCACTACTTTGTTCCTTCACGTAGACTGAAGGAAACTTGAATCACCAAAACCTGCCCCTCCCTCCCTTCCTCCCTTAGAGGTCTCTGAGGTGGGCTCCCAGCCCCATGAGTCAGGTTGTGTCAGCTGTGCCCAGCTGTGCTGCCCACAGGGCCAGCTGCCCTTAAAGCACCTCCACAGTCTGTTCTGTATTTCCTTCATGTTATGTTCTCCAACACTTGTGGCCATTTGCCGGCTCACTGATGGTAATACTCCAGGAACTCTTATCAGATATATTTATTACCAAGGTTGTAATGTTTTGGGAAGGCACAGGCTGGCTAAAGTTCAAAGGAGGACCACAGAAATGGAAAATAACGCCTCAGGGTGATTATTTCAGGAACCTGAGTAATGTGCCTTACTAAAGAGATGGTTGAAAAAGGCAGCCTGATGAGTGGGTGGTGAGACTCACAGCTGCAAAAGGTGTTGTAGCACAGAGCTCCTCAGTTCTGCAGAGCAAGCTCTTTTCTTGCTATTGATGTGAGACCCTCCAGCGATACATAGATTGGATACATTTCTGGGGAGATAAGATAAACTGATCACCAGGGCGGAGTGTGGGGGCACCAGTAAACTTGTCATTGTTTGAGGTTTTAAGAGAAGGAAGCGGTGCTACTTCATCAGAGGCATGGCTGTGTGCAGAGAACAGGACTTGTGACCGACGCCAGGCAGAAGGATGTTGGGGTCACTGTTTTGAATCAATAACATATGTAAATCCCTTGTTCCTGCAACGCTGTCTGTGAAGGTTAGCAGTGGAAAGACACAGTGTGATCTACGAATATCAGAAAATGAGGTGCTGCAGCTTGCCTTACTATGAGTGGATTTACTTAGATGCAGAACAGCATTAACAAGAAACAACAGTGGTCCCTTTTAACCCCAGGGAAACAATGAATCCTATGCCAAAGCATAAAGCAAGAAATCTAAATGCATTTGTTCATTTGACCCTTTGTTCAGTTGTTATTGGTATTGTTATTGATAAGGTCGTGCTTACTCCACATAGCTCTTTTGTTCCTGAGCTGTTGGGATGCTAATTGTAGCTGTTTGATGGGAACTCAGCTTCTGCAGAGAAGGTAAAGACGTTTTCCATCAGCTGACACTAAGGAAGATAAAATGAAATCACCCATTTCTCTTTATCAATCTTGAACAGCTCTTATCTTTACAAGAAGGGTGACAGAAAAGAGGGCAGTACTAGGGACAGGTGTGATTCTGTAACTGTGGATGAGGAAGCAGGGTTCACCTCCTTTTTAAAAGCAGTAGCTCCACACTGTTAGCTGGAGGCTGTCAAGGGGCCAGCAGATGGAGTATTTAGGGAATCTGAAGTGGAACTGATGCTGTGGAGGACACAAAGGTGGTCGTTCTTAGTGCTTAAGGAAAACAAAAGCTTGCTTTCTTCTGGAAGATTTGTTGCCCTGTGGAAGATTTGTGGAGGCCATGATGAGAGTTTTAGTTGGAGTGCTCTCCTTATTCCTTTTCGTGGCTCTTTTGTTTCTGAGCCGTTGGGATGCTTGTTGTAGCTGTTTGATGGGAACTCAGCTTCTGCAGAGAAGGTAAAGAAGATGTTTTCCATCAATTTGTAGTGAGGGGCCTAGTAAGTTCTTTCTCTCTATAGTTCATGTTCTTTTATTGTATAAAGTTATAACTGTAACTTCTATTTAAAAACCAAGTGGTGATGTTAGGTGGAACTCTCCATTTCTAGCATTTTTACTGGGAGCTGTGCCTATCCTAGAAGTGATAATCGGAAAGGGGTTTGAGAAAGACATGAAACTTTGCCTAGACTTCACAGACTTAAGCTGGAGACAGAAGGGGGAAAATAGCAGGAAAAAATAAATGTCTTTACATACATATGCACCAGTCACACAATCAGTCATATGGTGCTGCACTGGATCAAAGGGGAAGAGCCTAGTGTGAGATTAAAGGGGGGATAATTGCAAGCAACCGGAAAGTTTTATAGTAGAGGTGATAATAATATACAGCAGAGGTAGGAAACTGCGAGGAACAGAAATGAGGATAAAATGCAAATAAAAGAGATCCTTTGATCCTTCTGGCTTTCTCCCTCTATAACAGAATTATTTTATCACCTGCTTACTTCATTTCCCTTCCACTTTCATCTAACTTTCCTCTGATAACTTCCTAGTTCCTCTGCCTTGACTCAACAGCAGGTTTACCTCCCTGCACACAGCTTGTAGCAGTGCTGTGCAGGATGCATCTTTGTTGAGGGCTGACCCTAAATGTGAAACATCTTCACTCAGAGATTGCACTTTTTGTCTTGGAAAGCATCAGAACTGATGGGGGGGAGGGGAGCTCTGAAAATGAACCCCTCATAACAAGGCACACGTTCAGACTGAAATACCAGAACTTCTGCACACCGTGCTGGGTGAGAACATAAACCTTTAGAAGAAAGAAAACCCAAGAAAGAAGTAGCCTGGGTATAGAGCCCAGGAGTGGGATTTTCAGAGTATTTTTGGAAATTTCTGATTTTTACCAAAGCCAAGGAAGTAAAAATCATTTCCTTTTCTCCCTCCATTCCTTACTCTGTATCCTCTTTGCTTTCCCAGGTCAAGAGGTCTGTGAACAGAAGGAAGGAACCCTGCCCCTTATGTAGAGGACATCATTTGAGTCTTCTAACAGAAATGCCAGCACGTGAGCACTGCAAAGAGCCTACTCTGCCCCAGCTAAAAGCTCAGGCCGGGCATGGTTATATGAGTCACCACTTTACTGACTGCATACCTCCAGCTTGAAGGGAAATAATGGCAGTGGTACCAATACACAGCAGAGTAAGAAGCCTGCAAGGAGCAGAACAGGAGAAAAACAAGGAGAGGTGAAAAGAAGAGCCTATTTCTGCTCTAATAGGCTAAAAGCTTTGTTGATGTCCTGGAAAGGGCAAAAAAGCATTCTGCTTGTCTGGCAGTGATATCTGGGGGTGGCTTGCTCTCTGCTCCTTCTGGGGTGAGATTTTAGGCTTAGCTTGAATGACTCCCATGTTTGTGTTTGCAGTTCCAGCTCTGTAGGCAGATGAAGACATCTCTGGTGTGCTCCCATTTCTGAGGGTGCTCTGGAAGGATGGCCGTGTAGGCAGCGCTCTTCCTGACTCCAATAAAAGCAAGGCTGCAGGAGGGAATTTGGCTTCTGTAGTGGGATTCCAAACACCATTGCTTGTATGGGTAATGTTGGTGAGAGTCTTGCTGCTTCGTGAGTAGGGGAGGTCCTGTACCAGCTGTGGGGCAGAGCCAGGTGCATTGATAGGGCAGGAGGCAGGGATAGAGGGGCAAGTCAGAGTCACAACATGACACTGTGCCTGCTGCAACAGAGGTTAGGGCTGGGTTAAAACTGCAGTGAACCCTGTTCTGCTCCTCGTGGCTCTGGGGCTTTGACAGCTCACTCCTGGTGAAGCTTTTGGCAGCTGCACTGTGACCTGAAATGGGCTCACTACTGAGGAGCTTCAATAACAATAGCTGGGATTTCACTTGTTGACCAACTTTCTGTTCCTCTGGAGTCTCAGTAAGGTGGGTGAAATGGTTTGGGTGATACGGGTGAATGGTTGGAGGCAGGATAGTGAAGATGCTCTGTGTACATGGCTCACTGTGATGGTTGGGTTACAGCAAGTGGGGGAAATGGGGCAATGAGAGGAGCATCAAGGCACGAGGCGTGCACATTCACCTATCAGTCAGTCAGGTGCACTTAATCACAGAGAGAGGGACTCTCTTTTGCCTTGCACAGAACAAGGTAGCTCAGTACTAGTGACAAAAAGACACAGGTATGTCTCTGACTGCAATAATCTGGGAGGAGATTGCTGCTGCTGCTGCAGTTGCTGCTGTTTTTTTGTGGGGAATTTTGCCAAATTCTTCCCCAAGTTTAAGAACTGCCTGGTAGACTGGTTGTGTTTAATAATGTGTGAGATGCTGAGCCAGTTTATGTGCCCAGATGGACACGAAAGTCCAACGGCATCCTGGCTTGAATCAGCAATAGCACAGCTAGCAGAACCAGGGAGGTGATCGACAGTGGGGAGGCTGCACCTCAAGTACTGTGTTCAGTTTTGGGCCCCTCACTACAAAAAAGACACTGAGGCCCTGGAGTGTGTCCAGAGAAGGGCAATGAAGCTGTAAAGGGTCTGGAGTACAAGGCTTATTGGGCCAGCTGAGGGAACTGGCGTTGTTCAGCCTGAAGAACAGGAGGCTCAGGGAAGCCTCTAATGCTCTCTACAGCTCCTTGAAAGAGGGTGGGAGTTGGCCTCTTCTCCCAGGTCGCAGTGATAGGATGAGGGATAGTGGCTTTAAGTTGCACTATGGGAGGTTGGGTTGGATATTAAGAAAAAATTATTCACAGACAGAGTGGTAATGCACTGAAAGGGGCTATCCAGGGGGGTGGTGGAGTCATCGTTCCCAGAGGTGTACAAACAATGTGGATACGAGGCTCTGAGGGATATGTTTTAATGATGTGGTGGGGATGGTTGACGGTTGGACTAGATGATCCTAGAGATCTTTTCCAAACTTAACCATTCTATAATTCCCATTAGGATTTTGCATTCTGAGGAGTTAAACACGAAAATGAAAAGGGCCGGGGGAGGCTCTCGGGGTTGTGCTCCCCGCACTCTCAGGGCTCCCCGCCAGGCTCGGCGTGCCGCTGCCTTTTGCCAACTGCAGCTTCACTGCAGGCCACAGGAGGTCAGCACTATACAAGTTTGCAGCTGCGGTGGTCGGGCCTCAAGTTCTGACGGGCGCGGGACGTGCGGTTCCCACCTACGGCGGTGAGACTGGCAGGCATTCGGCGGCGTTGAGCAGCAGCCTTGGCCTGCTCTTATCTTTAATCTCATCTCTGATAAAAAGGATTGGTTTGTAGTTATTTTTCCCTTTTCTACATGTTTTCATTCCTGAAAGGAATTTGGGGAAATTGTTTTCTAAACCAAGTTCAGTTTGGTGGATCAGTGACTTGCAGTCAGATTTAGACACCTCAAGCTATGCTATAGCTTCATTAATAACAAGCTTGGTAGTTTAACCCAAACCTTGGTAGTGATTCATCCTACCTTTTTCCCTGCCCCGTCTGTAAGGTTGGCTTTCCTGTTGTTCTTTATTTGTTTGATTGATTGGTGTCCTTTTGTTTGACAGCTTCACAAATAAATAAGTCTTGCTTCAGAGTGGGACACCGTATTATAGTGGCTACAGGGCAAAGCTCAGACATTTGCCTTGCCTTAAAACTGATGTGTTTGAAAACTCCTTCCCCAGTGATTGTGAGGGAGAAAAAATAGATTTTATCTGTTCATGGTGGTAACATCTGGAAGTTGTAAGACAAGAAAGTGCAGATTCTTTCTTTCTCCATTCCAAAGCTAAATTTAGAACAAAACACTGAATGTAGTGTTTACTTCTATTAGCTAAAAGAACAAGTGTAGTTTATGTGAGAAACGCTGAAAGATCAGCAATTTCCAGTCAGGCAGCGATCTCTGTGGAGCAGCAAAGTTTATTCATTACTGCAGTAATGGATGCACGCACCCTTGTGGCGAGGGTGGAATTGCACACCGTGTCAGCGAAGTCCGTTCTGTTCCGTATCCTCTCTCCAACGTGTGTCACATCTCTTCTGGCACTCCTTGGCCGAGCATCTCAAGCTCACAACCTACCCGAAGTAGTTGCTAAGGTATGCTTCTAGGTCTATCATCCACCTGTTTTTCATTTTTCAAAGGGGAACAGGAGGACAATAAGCTCACCTGTAATTCCCTATTCATAAAGGGGGACAGGAGGACAAGGTATACGAGGCTCTCCCTACCCTACCTATCTGCCTCAGCTGCTACTGATATCCACCCACCTGGTCAGAACGTTCTGAAAAACAAAATACTTGGCATTCTCACTCAACTCTGTACTAGGCTCTGCCTCAACAGCTCTTGGTGGAAAAACAACCCCTGCAGCCATTTTGTAAGGGAGTTTAGTAAAGGCCTATAGCTTAATTCAAGAAGTTTTCTACTGCAAAAACACGATCTCTCACAGCTCAGACTTCAAACTAATAAGGCCAAATTTATAACTGAAATATTTTTCTTGGCACCATAAGAGAGTGGGAGGGAGGAGAAGAGAAAAGCTGACAGCTTAAGCACGTAAAATAGAAAATAATGCCTTCATTTAAGGGGAACCAAATACTACTGTTCCTGAAGCAGCACTTTCACTGCTAAAATGTTCTTTTTCAATGCAACAAGTTCCTACTGGGATCTCACACAAGAAGCAAGACCATAACATAATGATTTTGTAACACTACATTTGGAGAACAGGTCTCAAAGGCACTGGTGTAGAAAAAGATGACAGTATTTGAAATATAAAATGCACAGAATATTTCAAGAAAACCCGTTTTCCTGCAGCCAAGAGTATTTGAAACCCAAATTTGAATTTAGGGAATTATTTTAGATAAAAGAAATGAATTCAGAGAAAGTTATTAATGCGTGCAGAGAGAGGATTGTTCTGGCTCAACATTTTCTGAAGTATGTGAAGATATAAAATATTTCTAAACCAAATGCAGGTGAGGTAGTCACTTATTTATTAAAGCTGTCTGGAATTAGCTCAAAAAGGGCCACAGCCTGTGGGGAGTGAAGGGATTCAAGCTTACACTAAACTGAAATAGCTTTTCTTTAATTCTTCTGCTTTATACAGAATTACGAAGCATGTCATTTGCATGAGGCTAGCTGTGGTGGTCAGCGTGCCTGTCTTCAGAAACATCAATAGCAGCAGAGATTATTATCTCTTAGAGTGGCATTTAATTAGTGGGATTTAATCTGAAATAGCACTAAACGCTTCCTTGCTAATTATGACTTCAGAATCCTTTTTATTTCTAGAGGAGCTGGCTGTGGAATCACTAAGTCACAGGTCTCCCATGGTGCAGGTTGGACGGCTCTGGGTGCCTGCTTGGCAGGAGGCATCTCCGAAGCTGATGGACTGCTCCAGCAGAAGCTCCCAAGGAGCAGCTCTCCCAGCAGCTCAGGAGGGGCCGTTCAGACTAACCCTAACCCGACTGGCAGCGGTGGGCAGCAGGATGGAGGCACTTCACTGAGCTGTTCTCACTGCCTTGGAGAACGGGTGAGCTCAGAGATCTTCCTTACTAGAGATGGACGACGGCTTCTCCGCGTGTGCGGTGAGGTGTTGCCCGAAGGGAGAAAAATATGAACCGAAGAGTGATTAAACCACTCATTAAATTTAATAGCTCTGCTATTTATATTGCAGTTGGCTTTGCAGGAGAGGGTAGGAATGCATTAGGAAAAATTAAATATGACCTAACAAAGCTAGTAGGAAAGTTGAGAGTTTGGACAGAAACAGTGTAAATTTTTACCTTTTCTGGGGGATGGTCTCCAACTTGCAAGTTGGAAGCTGTTAGCTTTGTTAGGCTTGCCATGAGAAAGAAGGCTTATCCTGAAGCTTAGGCTGTCAGGAATGTTTCTTAGTGTACACAGGGAAGCACCCCCACTGCTAGGCAAGGGCAGGGCAGGAAAAAGTGCTTGTAATGTAATGTACATCAGGAGGACCAGTTCTGTAGCATAAGCCCAGAAGTGGCAAGGAGTAATTACCTGCTGAAGGCTGAACTTAACAATCAGTGGGCCCAAGTGTAAAACTTGAAGTCCCTGTTCCTATCTTGTATGTCTCAGATCATGCTCTGGTGTGTTATCTGCCTTCTGATCCAAGGGAGGGGAGACAGTCCTGTTTGTAATGAAGTCCACGTGAAGGCTGCCATGGACTTAAATTGGCCCTTGGTCGATGTGCTGGTGTTCATGGCATAAAAGAACTGAAGTCGCATAAACAAGTTGCAAAAGTCATACATATGGGTTTTATTACATGAATAACTTGACATACTCCTCAGTAGTCGGTTACAAGTGCATTTAATTAATGTTTTGTGGACATCATAACAGTCGGAATATTTCAGCTGAACAGTCAGTATTTGGCTGAAGTCAAGCCAGTGCAATTCATGACATAACCATAAACAGGAAATTACAGGCCTACAATGAGGTTAGACTAGATAGATAGCAACAGCATATTTATTGTCACATCCAAGCATTACAAAGTATGAAAGCCCAATATTTCAACTATCTCTAAAATGGTATTTGTACAAACTGTTGTAGATAGCTAGGTGTAAGGATTCATCCCATCGGGAATGCATCGCGTCTTTCTCTATTTTTGGAGGTTATTTCTATATCCAAAATGATTTTTGGGGCAACAAGAAGAAATGTAAACATCTGATGGTCCTTTGAAAGTCCATTCTGAGAAAATACATCGTGTGCCACAGGAAAAGTGCATCCTAACTTGTGTGTCTGCTATGGCCAGTTTGACTCTCAGATTCACATAGCACCACGGATTTATCCATTTCTGCAGTAAAAAGTTACAAAATCTTTGTATTGACTCAGAAAAGAGAAAACAAAGTCAAAAGATTTTTTTTTTTCTTCTTTCTTTAGAGGAACAGCAGTTAAATTAAAAAAAACCCCACCCAACATTTAAACAGTTACCTCTTATGTACAAAGGAAGCAAGAGCTAGCAAAGCGCATAGCCAGTGAACAGTCTTTATTATTTTTTTCTCCAAGTTCAGGTACCTGAACACAGGAACTTATTTACAGGTGGACAGCTGTCCACAGAAGTAATAATCAGAATGCTTCTATTTGGCTAAAAGTTGTATAAGTTGTATATAAAACCACACTTTTTTTTTTTCTTTTCAAATACTTTCCAAATATATATATACATGTATATATATATATATGTTAAAAGTATTCAGTATTTCCATTAGTGCCAGAGTTGGAAGCTCTTTCTCATTTAAAAAGTTACCTTTGTGATGGTAAGTGATGCCAAAGCCCGAGAGCTGCGCTCAGAGCTCTGAGCTGAGGGACTGCAGCCAGAGCCGCAGCAGACCCGCAGGACATCCCGGGTTGCAGAGATGCAGCAGTGTCCTTCTGTTGCTGTTACAGGCCACGTCCTGGCAGGAGGATGTGCCAGCTCCAGAGAGCCCCTGCAGCACGCTGAGCACCCCGCAGCTCCACGTGCCCCTCCTGGGGGCAGCTCCTCTGCTGGTGGACGTGCTGCAGCCATGGGAGCTGTGGCTGCTGAGAACCCGCGGAGACCTGGCCTCAAGCGTTTGCATCGTGTCACTGGGTTCTCTGCATCACGTTGCAGGAGCCCTGGTAAGGAATATGCTTTTCTATTAAGCACTGCTTTTTTTTTTAATTTTTTTTTTTTAATTTTTTTTTTGTTTGTTTTGTTTTTTAAAGAAGGACAGTGTTTAAACCAAACCAAAATCCCAAATCCTCCAAAGTTCTGGAAATACTTTGTATGCAGACAGCCGGGATGGTCAGGTAGCTCAATAAATGGGGAAGCATCATTTCCGTGCTAATTCTTGTAGAGAATATAAAATGAAGGGCTGCAGCCCATCAAATACAAATACGTACTGCAAAAATATTTCTCAATCGAGCATAACCCAAATGAATGCACATCTCTGGATAGATAAAAATACCACTGCTGCCATACTAGTATCAAATACTTGAATAGGTTGCATATGAGAGAAGGATTTTATTTTATTTTTTATTTTTATTATTTTTTTTTTTTTGGTCTTTCTTCCTGCAAGATAAGCCATAAGAAACACACTTAATTCACTGACCAGACCGGGCTGATGAATATTACAGCAACAACCTGAAATGGAAGTAATAACATTGCATGCAGCACCTTTTTCCTTCATTTTATTAGGAACAAGACTCCGTTTTCAACTTCTCCTAATTCCTTCTAGCAGGGATACGCTCAGACCGGGGCCTGACCCTTCCTCTCCTGAAGCCACAGCAGTGCTCACAGTGAAGAACTGCCTACTGCAAGCGCTGCCATACACCTGCAGTCAGAGGAGGCTCCTGGGTGCTGTGTGACATGGAGAGGTAAGGACAGACCTGGGGCTGTGGTGGCCAGAAAAGCTCTCACAGGGGGACAGCGAGGGCTGTAAACCCAGTCTGCAGTGGCCTCCTCTTAGGCATAGCTTCTTCCAGCACTGCTGCAGACTCCCACTGACCCTGTGTGAGGCAGCAGCTGCTGATCCCGCTCCGCTGCCCGACTGTGGAAGACGTGCTGGAGCTGGAGCAGCAGCCACAGCCCTCTGCTCAACCATGCTGGGCCCAGCCTGGTCTCGGTCACAGGTTCCAGCTTCAGCCATGGCCCTGCTCGGTGCTCCTTGGGCCTCACAGCTCTCCCCTCACACATCTTGCCTTTGTAAAGCACAGAAGCAAGACAGGAGAGAATTATATGCTAAAAAAGATGAGGAGCACCTTCTTTTCCTAGAGTTTGGGAGTTGCTAACATTGAGAAAAAGGCTAGATTTAACTGCTTAGAGATACAGTTTGCAGCTGGATGAAAATGCATAGTTGATACATATACATTCATTTACATAGATCAAAGGAAGTCTCTTTGCTATGTAGTTTAATCACCGCCTGCCTTCAACAGAAATGCGATCTGACAAAGCTACAGGAGGGCAACTAAGCACGCATCTTGTGGATTGATGGGAACTCAGTGGTGTTTCCCAAATGAAGCTGTTTCTTTTTCTCGTTGCCTTATTTTGAGATGGTTTTCAGTAGTTTTTCAGTCAAAGATTGCTCTTTCTTCAAAAATGTGTAACGTAACTGGGAAGTGCGAGAGATTCCAGTTCAGTTGTGGCCATCTGAGTATTAGTTGTGTCCTGCTCTGAGGTGTGGACATACATAGCCCTAAGAGACAAGCAAGTAGACCGACAGAAATCTGTTTGTAAATACAGCAATGATCTGGATTAAAAAGTGATTCCTTTGAAACACCGAAATTCCCGTTCAGTAGCAAGTAGTGCTTTGATGCTTTTTTTGGCAATAGCTAATATTTTGAAAACTCTACAAATTTGCTCACAGCTTTGATTTCCCACTTTGGAGCCGAGCTGCTTCCCATGAGGAATGTCTGTTGTCCTGAGCATCCCATAGCAGTGACAGAATGGGAGGGATTGACCTAAAAACAAGCAGGAAACCTGGGTTTAACTGATGTCATTTAATCTTGTTTTCCATTTGTCCTTTTCCCTCTTCCTTCTTTCTTTCAGAAGAAAAATTGTTTTCTCACTGTATCAGGGTGATGTGCAACACAACATAATTTTAACAAAGACTTTCACCAATCAGAATTCTGAACATAGTTCATGACTTTGTGCACCATTCCTCGCGTTCACGGTTTTTCATGTTCTCAGTTTTTACTTTAGAAAAAAGTTACGAGATGATTCAGATCCTTATTTGAGCTGATCATTCAGTTGGAAATGGAAAAGCAACAAGATTTTTTTTTCCATACAAATACTGAATTTTAAAAGTGCAGCAGGACGAGATTTCTTCTTTCTAAAACCCAGTGACCAGAAACAAACTGTTCATCTCCTGAATTATTCAAATAATTAGAGAAGAAATTATTACTTAGAAGAAGTTACTCTGTCGAATGCAAGTTTAGTGCATTAACAAACTCAGGAGCCAGTGCTTAGCAAACTACATACTTTCAGTAGTTTTCTTTCACATTTCAAGTGAAAGCACATGCTTTTAAAAAATATTTAATGTTATTTTCTTCATAGATTTAAAGATACTAATATGCACATTGCTAATTTCACAAATGTTTTAAGAAAAATAATCAAAACGTTCGAGTAGCATCACTTGTACTACGGATAACTGCCTATGTATCTGAAGGTTGTTGGAAGTGCTCTTGATTCAGCATGCAAAATCAACTCAGATGTGGACCCAAAGACTTTAAATCCTTTTTTTCCCCAAGAAAGTAACAGTAAAATTCCTAGAGAAATTTTGGATGCTCCGAGTTTTTCATCTAATGCCTGTGGCAGTGCAAAGGCATTTGGATGAGTTATGGCCAGGTTCCTATGATTTCTGCACTTTTCTCCTGCTGCCAGTGCAACAAGAAGACAGGGAGGGAGATAACAAAGGTCTTCATGGTGGCATTTTCCTGTTCTGAGAGGGGTTTCAGCTTAAGAAACAGTGTGTGCTGGCTGATGTTTAGCCATGTACAAGCAGCCAGCAGTGGAAGAACCTACATCTGTACCACTGCCTCAGATTGGCAGGATCAAATGAGATTGCCAGTATCAGCTACTTGCAAAAGTCTCCTCTCTTTTCAACTTTCCTTCAAACACATCCAAGAATGCAGAAAGCAGCTGGGCAGCAGAGCTGTGTGCGCTGCCTGAAGAACCACCATCCGTCAGAGTCCCTTGGCCCTGCTTATCTTTTGTAGGTGAAGGTGAGGCTGTGTGAAACAACGGCAAGGTGATGCATTCGCAACTCAAGCTGGGACTGTCTTCACACTGTGAGGTTGAGCCATTCACTTCTGCTGGCACCTATGGGTGCAGAAATGAGAAAGCAGAGCGTCTGAAGGCTCTGAAGGGGGACAGGGACTCTGCTGCATGGCTGACAAGGAGCTTTCACGGGGATATCCATCTCTCCACAGAGAACCTGTGCGTACAGCTAGGGAGAATGCTTCACCACGTGAAGGAGGGGGCATCGCAGCCCTCGTCCCCTTCACGGTTCGGCTCTGCAGGATGGCTGTCGCAGGCACACACAGTACCAGCTGTGATTTGGAGCAAACGCAGTTTGGACAAAGTGCAAATGTCTTTTTCTTTCAGTATACTCCACAAAATTTCAAGAGATTCTGTGCAGTGGCAGAGAAATTGGTTTCCATTTAAAGCAGTGAAACTGGCACTCATATTAACCTACATGTGGACAGTGTTAGCGTCCCATGCTTGACAACAAAATTCTGGGGAAGACGAGTTCTTCATTAGTGCACTTAGGAACAAGAAGATTGTCTTTAGGACGCTGGTTCCCCAGGCTGGAGGGGATAAAGCCAGAAAAAAAACAAGCAGAAACAGCATCTTGGCTTCTCATGGTAGTCAGTCATACTGGCATGAGTGCAGCCCTGCAGAGCCAAAGGCCATCTCAGGCTCATATCAGTTGAACTAATACAAGTCTTTTATAGGAGCAAATCCAACGGCTTCAGCTTTGTCTCCTGTTTATTCATACTCCATTGACTGATACTCCAGTGGATACTCATGTTATCCATAAATATATTGAATTTCCTAAATAGTAAATCATTTCAGAGGCTATAATATTTCTCAGCACTATCATTAAAAACATTTCCAATCTAAATAGTTCATTTGCTACATTTTATGGAACTTGCATTTTTATACAAACATCTTAGTTTCATGGTTATTTTCTAGGTAAAACTAGAGTAACAAAAATTTTATTGTTTTGTATATCAAAAATAAATGGCCCAACAAGTGACAAATATATAAAGTGCAATGCAGAGCACATTAGAGCTCCACAAAAGTAAATTTACACTGTAAGAGAAGATGCTCTGATTCTAAAAATAAAGCAGAAAAGGAACTTCAATTTACTTTATACTCTCTAAAACAATACTTGATAGGACTCAAAGGAAAACCAGTATATGCAGGCAGGTACTTCCCTTTCATGACTAAAAAGAGACAGAAGGATGCATGGATACTGTTGTCTTATGCAAGCAGCATGTATGAGAAGTTCTGTATTCATTAACACCGGGTAACTGGGCTCTTGCTTTTCTACAGACTTATAGCTAGAAATACTTCTAAAATATAAAATATAAACAGCAGATGACTAGGAAGTATAATTGCTTTTTTTCACACAGTGTAAATAATCATAGTGCAATTGATTTTCTCCTTCTCCAAGTACATTATGAACCCTTCCCCACCAGGCCCCAGCACTCCCCACCACCGTCCCACTGACACTGTACTCCAGAGACCAAAAATCTGCAAGAAGAGATGGGTCTTTCTATTTAGGAAAGTTCCACTACCAGGACAAGAAATGTATCCTGCTTCTCTGTGGCCCAGAGATCTACAGAGAGAAAGACAGCACTTCCCCATTTAACCCAAATAACATCAGCTTGGCTCCAGGGTGTACCTGTGGTCAGGGCAGGACTGAGGTCCCCACAGGTTGCTCTTCATGTCCCATTAGTCCTCCAGCATCTGCTTAGCAAAATCATGCCACGCTTAACATTATGGCTCACGGGATATAGGATTATTAATATAACTCCTGTTACTTTCCCTACAAAATCATTTTCATATCAAAATCAATGCTATTCTAATAGTACTGCAGGAGATCTGAGTGAGCGGGTGCCAGTGCAGCTGTAGGGGTTTGGTGTCCAGGCCCCTACTGAGCCCACAGCTGAGGCAGGAGGGGCTAGGGCCCCGTTACTGTGCCTGCCACGTGGGATGCAGAGCTACCAACCCAAGAAGCAACACTCTGATGCAGCGTTAGGCACTGTATACAGGGCTGTGCTTTCAGGAGGGGTCCAAGCCAGCACAACCTGGGCTAGATCTCCCCAGGCCCCAGCAGAAAGAAGAGTCCGGGGACAAGGGCAGGAGCCCATCGAACCCGCTTTGAAATGGCAGTGCTAGGCAAAACCAGAGCAGTCCCATTTCACTCTCTGGAAAGAAGAACATTAATTTCTCTACAGAGCACGGGGTGACTTCCCATCGGGTGGCCCAGGTTACGCGACTGGCCATGATGGGCTGGCAGCCATCTTGGATCCTGCTCTGAGAAACCTCCTTCCCACTGGCAGCAGTGGGATGCATGGCACACTGAACACCACGTGCTAAGCAGCTCTTAAATCCACGCCGAAATGACACATCCAACCTACAGTCACTCTGGTATCACTGGAAAGGCCACCAAGGCCTAGCAGCAGTGAGCACATCTCTAGGTACACATCTACCCCTCTCACAAAGCCTGATTGCACATTTCTCATTTCCAGCACTCAGAAGGGGAGACACACAGGTCTGTAAGTCCCAGTGCCAGTGGGAACAATCGCATGGAGGAAAATCCACTGCCTCTTCTCTACAGCTGCCACCCACAGGAGCAGTCCTGGTCACTGAAGTTATCCACAGGGCTAATGGAGCTCTCCTGAGAAAAAAATGGAATGCATCAAGCTCAGTTCCTTACAGTGCATTTTGCTCTTATTGTGCAACAAGATGTCTTACCAGACTTGTAAATGAAATCAAAAGAGACATCTGTAACTGGCTGCTTTGGACTCATGCAGGATGAGAGATGCAGTGCGGGACCCTGGCTGCAGGCAGGGTTCATGCAGGCTTCACAAGGTGCCCTCCTTACAACAACACCTTCTGCTCTTCCTCTCCTCCTCAGACTAATTAGAAGTAATTCCTGCTGAACTGTTTGCATGACGAGGGAGGAAAAAGTGCTTCAGCATCTGAATGAGGATTGTGCTACAAGGTTTCCTCTGTGCCACCTTATTCTGGAGCCACAGGCATCAGTCATATGTAGAAACAGCCAACACACAAGATTCCTTCTACTTTCTTTCTCTGAGCAATTTTGTTTCATGTCTTCCCTCCAGGCTCAAGTCTGTTGCTGATGTCTCTATCTCAGCTTGTCCTCTGGCCCCTTACTGGAGGAAGTCAGAAGAAAAGAACAAACCCCTCCTGTTCAGCAGATGGAATTGTTCCAATCTTTCACTAAAAGATGATGGATTCTGAGAAGATGACAAAAGCAGTAAGCAATGGAAAAACAGCAGTATGTCTTTAGTGTACAGCGAAAGCCCAGGATGCACCACACTGGGCACCCTGTATTCTGTGGACCTCACAGTGCGGATGGAGAGCAGATATTCTCCAGGAACGAGGTGAGCAGCCCTTCCATTTGGTCATTCCCATTCTTTCCATAACAGAACTACAAAATAATCTTTTTGTACAAATCTATTTGCTTGATGGACTCTCTACTCAAGACAGCACAAATCATTATTATACGGGGTAGTAAAGGAAGAAATCTCTCCATTTCAAAAGGTACTTTCAAATGAACACGATTTCAAGCCATGTATTGCTAGTTGGGGAATATCTTCACAATCAGAGCACTGATTGTGAACAAACAAAGCCTGATAATAATAGGCAAGAAATGAAGCAAAATTTACTCAGAAGAAGGTATTTTCTTGACATCAATGCAATTTCCAAACTGCATTCAGGTTGAACTATTTTTGTAACCAAGGGTATTATTTTTTTTTTCAGTAATCCAAAATGTGTACAGCTTTGTAAAGGTGTCACAGCTACTTCTGCCACATAAGACAACATACCACTATTCTATGTAATTTACAGCTTCCCCTCTTCCTTTTGGTTCTTCTGAAATCCCACATTCTGTTTCATAACTTACAATCAATGGTTATAAAATCATACCAACATGATAATTTTAGAGAGGTACTTACATCCCAGTGCTAAAGAAACTAGTTTTACAAGAGTGCACATTTGGCAGTGATGTATCCACACACCACTTCACCACTTGTTTCCACAGTTTAGCCCTTCGTAAGTATTGCACCTTACTAATAAGGCTGCAATTTCCATTGCAGTAAAAGTACTGATGATCTTTAGCACTAGAAAATTACACAGGGACAACATCATTTGTGTCTTAAAAGCACAATATCCTCGTGTTTTAGGTGAACTTCCTTATTTCCTGATGTCCTCAGAGCCCTGTGCCTCCAGGAGTGCTGTGTGCACCACAATTCAGGTGGGTGGCACTGTACACAACACTTTCATGCAGCTCACACACTTCTTCCTGATGTGCTCAGGTAAGTTCCCTGCCACTTGATGGCAAATAATAGACACCTCTTACCTATCTCAGAAATGCTTGCATATGATAAAATATACAGTTACAACGTTTCTTTTTTCTCACATTCCTATTGCAATCCAAAAACCCTGTGGGGTTTAATGTTAGCATGTTCTTTTTTTTTTGCTTGTTGAAATAAATTGGTAGGAAGTAGTTCAATTATAAACAAAGTACGCTTCAATCAAGCAATCATATAAACAAGAACCCTTTATATTTACAGCATGTTCTGAAAATATTTATACAAATGTATAGGTTTGTACTATATTTAGATTATGGTTCAAGCTCATTTCCTACATTTTTCTAACAGCTAAAATGTCTGTTTTGTATTTAGAACTTGATAAGCGATAGTGTTAAGTGAGATCACGTTCACCAGTTAGTGCTTTCTTCCAAGTTTAATGATTCAAGTAGTGACATATTGCTCTTTAAATCTGCCTAGAATACAAAAAAGAAATAATCAAATTCTCACCCATCTACCACTCAAATAAAGCTACATCCTGCCTTTGCAGCCTTCCTGTGGTCCCTGAGGAAATCTGTGTTAACCATCTCTTTTTTTGCTAGTGCTCCCAAGGCATTGTGTACAGACAGCTCAGTAAGTTCTGTTTACCTGCACGTCACGCACTGTATGCGAATGGCCATAGGGTGTAACGTGGCGGCATAAAGACTCTGAGGTCAAACATAAATTTTTGAACAGGACTGGATTTAAATGCAAGTTAGAAATCATGGCCTTTCCCATTGGCAGAGATGTTAAAAATGAACACGTAAGCACATCAGAGACCATGTCTTACAAAGACGCACATCAAGAATTTGGATTTAATCTCAAAACCCTACTGTGACAGTGTAATACTGTGTACTGTCCAAAGTAATTTAGAAGCTGCAGTAGTATTGGCACTGCTTAATTCATTTATCTCATGGCATTTTAGGTATCTCCCATTAACAATGAAGGAAAAATATTCTTGGAGTGATGTATTATAAAAGCAGAACAGTGGCTTGCCAATGAATTGATCATTCCCTTACATTTC
Source organism: Tympanuchus pallidicinctus (assembly GCF_026119805.1). Lineage (NCBI taxonomy): Eukaryota > Metazoa > Chordata > Aves > Galliformes > Phasianidae > Tympanuchus > Tympanuchus pallidicinctus. The sequence continues at coordinate 48,666,553 of NW_026294769.1, forward strand.
AAATGAATTCCTGCTTCTAATACAAACAAGAATAGGACCAACAAGGATTTTATGTTGCTCGGTGCCATCAGAAGCAGACCTTGTTCTTGGGTTTTTGCTAATGCACTACCAAATATTTTGCTAAGGGTGTCATAAAGCTGTCATGTGCGTACAGTAGCCCAAAATCTCACATTGCTGCTTTCCAGCAGCCCCCAGCCACCCACCTGCTAACCCCTGTCAAGCACAGGTTGAACCCACTGCTTGGTGCAGGTCTCAACTCCGGTGCCATCACCTAAGGGAAGATGCAATAATGTGGAAACAGAAGATAAAGGTGAGACTTCACAAACATATCCCGATTCAAATGCTTTTAAGAAAAGGAGAGCACACCCCTACAGAAGACTTCAATTTGAGCAGGAACAAGCCTCTCTAGCAACCTGCTGGATCTCTACATACGGCCAGCAATCTTTGCATTTCATGTGCGTGTTCTGAGGTGATTTTTCAACAAATTTACAGAGGAAAGATGGAAGGAATCACATTGCATTGCCACGCTAACAGCCATGACTGACTGCCCTGCATCCTGGGCTGGGTGGCTCCAGCTGCTTCCAGCCCATAGCACTGACAAGAAACCACAGCCTGTCCTGCGGGTGGGGATAAATGAAAACCAGTGTTCTGGGGCAAGGAAATCCACGTCTGAGACAAGACAGAGCTGGAATCCACTCTTAAATGCACGTCCTCTAAGAACTTTCTGGGAAAGCTTTGCCTTCTGCTGTCTGTCTGTCTGTTTTCCTACTGAAGGGGAGAAGGAATGAAGAGAGTGATGCAGGTGACAGAATGGTGTGAGGAATCCATGCATTGTCAGACAGCTAATGATCACAGCAGGCTACTGACGCAGGCAAAGCAACTCGAGGGACTGGCCTTCTGCCCTGCTGAATCACACAGGCCCTGTAGGTCCAGCTCATGCCTTGACCGCTATTGATCACAGGCAAGTGCAAAGCTGCACGTTGCTTTGTGGAAGAGTTTTTGCTCACTTTGCATCTTGTGTAACCCCTTACACTTGTGCAAGGCACTAGAGAATCAGGCACATCAGGATGGAAACAAATGTTATGAAGATGATGACTGGAGTTTGTAACGTCCAGTAGCTGCTGTTTCATAGAGAAGCAGGTGGAACACAATCACATTTTCAAACTGCATTTCTTAGAATACCTCTTTTTCCAGATTTTTTTGTTGTTGTTTAGGGATGGAATAAATGGGATCATTTATCTCTCCTGTGAAGAAAGACTGAGGGAACTGGGCTTGTTCAGCTTGGAGAAAAAAAGGCTCCAGGCAGACCTCATTGTGGCCTTCCAATATTTGAAGGGAGCGTATAAATAGGGAGAACGGCTGTTTACGAGGGTGGATAGTGACAGGACAAGGCAGAATGGTTTTAAACTGAGAGAGGGGAGGTTTAGGTTAGATATTAGGAGGAAGTTTTTCACACAGAGGGTGGTGACACACTGGAACAGGTTGCCCAAGGAGGTTGTGGATGCCCCATCCCTGGAGGCATTCAAGGCCAGGCTGGATGTGGCTCTGGGCAGCCTGGTCTGCTGGTTGGCGACCTTGCACACAGCAGGGCATTGAAACTGGATGATCATTGTGGTCCTTTTCAACCCAGGCCATTCTATGATTCTATGACACGGGATGTAGCTTTGTTCAAGCAAGAGAGCTGAAGAAAAGATGTGGGAGCTATGCTGCTGATAGCCACTGGGACACTGACATGGGCAGTTTCTCCAAGCAGCACCAACAGCAGTATTTAGCTACACTGCTAACACAGATCCTTCCATCCTTACACCTCAGGGAGAGGTCCCAGCTCTTGCCATAAGTACACACACACCCAAGCACCCACAGCACACAAACACCGCATGATAAACTCTGGCCACTCCTCCCGACTTCTCTGGAAGGTCAGAGATGAAGGCCTATAAAACTACAAACACAGAAATTACAGAAAATGGTGGGTACCAATGATGAGAAATGAGCCAAGGTTTGAGCTGCCTTTCAAACCAGTTCCTCCCTGGGGAACAAAGGATTTTACTCTTTCTAAAAGGAACTGTGCAGAACTTGGACGCAAAGCATGGTGCCTGGTAATGCCAGGACAGGCAACAATCTGAACTTGAGATCTGAAGCACTGGGGGATGGCCTCAGGCAGCACAAGGGCTGTGCCACCCTAGGCCACAAGCGAGATGCAGCACCAGAAATGCCACAGCCTAAAGATACCAAACTCATTCAATAAAAACTCTGCTGATTGCCAATGGTGTGAAAATACGGATTGTTTAACTCTGTCCTGGCAGAATCTGTGGTGGCTGAAGCATTTCCGAGTCTCAGCTTAACAAAACTTCTCTGTCACACCTGATGACTCGCAGCTCTTGTGCCTATACGTAATCTGTATGAAATGTGTACCAGAGAGCGATCTGTGCTGACAACACCACCCATCTTCTGTGCAGAAATCTATAAAGAATAATCTTACTACAATAATTCATAAAGTGCCCTCAGGAAAGGTTCTCATGATGCCATGACGTTAAGAAAATAACATACATTCTAATACATTATCTTTACAAAATTCTCCAAAGCAAACAGGCAAAACACAAAAGGAGGGGAAGAACAAATATATAAGCAAATACTGAAGGTCTTACGATAGCCAAATGAATTATGAGATGCCTTATAATCAGTTTAGCAGTGCTTGTAAAAACAGGGGCAAATTAGCAGAAGCATCTCTGAAAGACCCAGGTCTAGTAAGCCTTACTACAGAAATGCACAAAGTGTTCAAAGATGAAATTTGGAGCTATGAATTCCCAGAGGTGTTTTACTAAGAAAACCAAAACAACACAACATGCAGAGAAAACCCACATTTTGCTGGGAAAAAAACAATGTTGAAACAGTGGCTATGGATACCCAATCTTTCTCCTCCCTTCTGATTCCAGATTTTACGTATACATACATGTATGTGTGCACATACATAGATACACACATACATACGTGTATTTATTTCAACCTATGTTTTTGAGCCTACCTCCTGTTGTTTTCTTAAATGACTTACAGAACACAATAGGCAAATAAGCAAGAAATTGCGTGCATGCAAGCATATCTTGCTGCTTGTGCATGTAAATTACACAATTTGTAAACAACTGCAGAAATAGCACGCTCAAATTATGCATCTGATTGCCCAATTAACTTGTTTAAAAAGAACCCAGATGACATCCTCCAGTAGCTTCTATTATATCCTTCACCTCTCAGTACTGCTTTGCTGAATTCCTAGTGCACGTTCTCAATGCCCGCAATGTTGTTCTGTGCTTTCACACAAGCATAAGCAGCAGTGCATGCTCAATAAAGCTATCAAGTGAACTCTGGACCAGATTTTAGAAAGCTGTCAGGATAATTAAGAGTCCCTTATCTCAGAGAGGAGAAGGCAGATTAAATAATTAACAACAAAAAAATCTGGTCTAATTTCAAATGGTCTGAAGAAAAGAAAACCAGAAATGTTGGGCCTCTACGCCTCCATAAGAAGCAAAGTTTTGCTTTTCTTTTTTCCCCCTTAAGGTGTCTTGCTTTGTTTAACAGACAAGTGTCATTTACTGGTATACATTCATATCATAGTAAATCCTTATTTTATTTCTGCATTGAAATAATGGTCAGTTAATGGCAATTCCACGTAAGTTGAGACAGAACACAGCTTCCCACACTCAGGTGTACTTCCTAATGGACAGAGACATGGAAGTATCCAATCTTTCCAACATCTGCAAGTATAGAAACCCATCACTTCGTTTATCAAAACGAGCTAAGAAATGAACCTTTACCATACATATGTTGCTCCTTAGCTGTTGTACTTCTTTTTCTGAGATGACTTTGTGGTATTTTCTTTACCTTTTTTTTTTTCTTTTTTTTTTTTTTTTTTTGGCGCAAAATAAATTTTAGCAACTTTAATATGTAGAAAAAAAAACCAAAGCTGAGCAAACCATGATCTTAACCATCTCTCGAATACGAGAAAAGGAAGCAAGAGCAGAACTGCTGGACTGGATCGTGTCCCTGAACAGGTACTACATGGAATCCTAGTGCATCTCCCAGCTCTTTACAGGCCTACCGCAGCACCGCGTGTGCTGGTCCAGCTGTTGCTCCTCCCTATGAACAGGAAGAGCAGTAAGAAAAGCCAGCGGACCCCCATTATATTCTTACGGATTTCCATCAACCGTCATTGCATTTCTTCCCTCCACTTTGGCAGTGATGGATCTGCTGGTGACTGTCCATTGCTGCTTCTCTTCCTCCAAAGGCTCGAAATCCAGTTTGGTACATGAGTTACTCTTTCCACTCTGCTGGTCTGTGTATGGTTTAAAAGCCTTCCAGGAGCAGTTTGTCCTTCAGGAAAATTCCGCCTTTTCTTTTCTCCTAGAAAGAAACAAACAAAAATCCCAACTCCTTCCCACAGCCCCTTTCCAAAAATATAATATCATCGTGATCATTCGTATCAGGAGAATTATTTAGCAGTCTCCAGTCTTAGTTACAGCTTTTGTTGAGTAAACTGTAGCTTATATGACTCTGAAGTGTTTATTAGAAAGCTTTCAAAAAGAGATCTTCGTTTCAGGAAAAGAAAAAATGTCCAGTTCAGCAAATACAGATGTTGGCAGCAAAGAGACTGCAATGGTTAAAAATAACCCAAAGGAGCAAATAGTTCAGAGAGTTAGCAAGGAATTCACTTTTCCTTTTTTTTTTTTTTAAAAAAACCAACACAGAAAAACACTGATAGCTGCTCCGGTGTCAATACTTCGTAAGACAGAATTTTGTTGTGTGTTCTTGGTTTTGCTTTTTATTTTTACTTTTTTTTGCTCTATTGCTCCACACAGGTTTTAATTAGTGCTTCTCCTTGGCTACAAGTGCTTCACTTGGAGATACAAAGCTCTCTTTGTTAAAAAAAACCAAAACAACCGACAAATCAAAAAATAATAAAACAAAAATCCCAACACCACATCACTGGAGGGAAACGGGAAGTGATACAGTGCAGGTGTAGCAATCTGGTCCTGTCGTTGTCCTTCCCCATCCCTAAATCCTCTGCATAACTTTGCTCTTCAGTCGATGAACCTTTGGCAGGCCTTCTTCCACCGGCAGGCAGTGCACCACATATCTCTGTTCTCCATCCCATAGACCTTCCGACACTTCTTCCCCTCCCCTCTCGGCTTCCTGTCAGACAGAAAGGGAAGCTCGTTAACACTACGGTTTTGCAGCCTGGCCTCACCTCCCCAGGTCAGGACAGTGAGTTCAGCAGATGGCTGAGCACGCCTCACTTTCTAAGAGACTGCGGTGCATCTGTGAGCTGACCAAGAGCGATGAAGCAAGCAGATGCACGGCAAGGCTGAAGCCTCTGCAGCTGCTGAGCCTGCTCCCCTCTTCCAAGGCTGGTGCACAGCCCTTACTTCAGCCAGGCCCAGCTTGGTCTACATTCGTGTTACTTTAGCCACACGCAGTGCCAAGGTGTAATGGACAACCACTGCTATCCCACAGCACAGCCAGGCTCACATCACACATGGGTGCTCTCTGCTGTAGCGCTGCGCTACAAATACATTGCCCAGTGCACAGCAGACCTTGGCTGTAGGCATGCAGCAGCTATGCAAAAGAGAGGAAGAGCTGCCAGCTCCTAAGTTTGTACATCCTTCCTGCGTGGTTTGCTGAGCTCACAGACTGAACAACATCCAGGCAATTAAAAACAAGTTTCAGCCCTCAGCTGCAACATGTTCTCTACTATGAGAGTGGTGAGGTGCTGGAACAGGCAGCCCTGAGGGCTTGTGGATGCCCCGTCCCTGGAGGAGTTCAAGGCCAGACTGGATGGGGCCCTGGTCTACTATTAAATGTGGAGGTTGGTGGCCCTGCCTGTGGCAGGGGGGTTGGAGATTCACAATCCTTGAGGTCCCTCCCAGCCTGGGCCATTCTGTGATTCTGTGTTCACGTGTGCTCTTTTCCTCCCTGAAACCAGCAAGGCAGGCAGTACCTGCTTTTAAAGCCACCGTGATTGTCATGTATTCCATCCTACCACCATACTTAAAGCTCACAAGAGAATTGCAGAAAATGATTAAGATAAATGTTAAAATACTACTCAACACATAGCAAACCTGAGGAGCAATCTACAAGGAATGACCCAATGCTCATGACAGCAGAGCTGCCAGACCTACAGTCCTTAAGTCAAATGAGTGTACAGCCAGACACAACTGTTTAATACCTGCATGAGATACTGCATGGCACACAGGAGCTGCCTTGTGATTATTCTCTTGCATATTCATGAGTTTTTTTATTACTGACAATAAGCACAGTCCATGAACTGGGAACATCCCAAGTTCCATTTATAGCACTTATGATGATCCAAGAGTCACACTGAAACTGAAAAGCATAAAATCTTCCCAGTGCTCTCTGTTGTCTTTTTAGGGTTCAGTCACCTTTTAGGACTGTGAGAAACGAAGAGTTTCTTTACTAGAAGAAATACAGCATTGCAGTTTGATTTTTTTTTTTATGCAACAGCATTTCAGAGAAAAAAGCAACAAAGTTCAAGATGCTTCAAATGGAACTGTGGATCTGCATACCACTGCTTTACAGGGGAGTTTAGATGTGCATCTGAACTCCAGATCTACCTGGCGTAAGGCCTGCAGTTCTCCTTCACAGTCTGTGCCCTTTTCATTCCCCGACAACTCATTTTTCCCCTGAACTTTACTTCTGGTGCTAATGAAAAGCGTGGATACGTTAACCCCAAATGTCCCAGTAAGAAGCTACCTGACAACTGCAACCACACTTGGTGCTGTAGTTCTTCTTTTTCTGTGGCCACCGACATCTTGTGTACTAAACACCCCCCAAAGTCTGAAGCTACTGGTCTGTCAGCAGGAGCCAATGGTCCCATACCTCAATCCAAACGCTACTCTGGGTGGTGATGAAAGAACTGTGTGGGACTGCTTCTGCTCTCCACTCCCGGCAGGACGATTGTGAGTTGGTGAGACCTGTCAATACAGACAAAAAGGTCACTTATGAACTGCGTGCAGACATGAATGCAATAGAAACACACTTTTAAATCTACGGTAATCAAACTGCTGCTGTTTGTCACAGATAGAACCGCTTCCTGAAAAAGTAATTTGTGATACACAGTGGCTGAGATACCAAGGAGAGGTCAGTAAACAGCATACAAATACAAATAATTTAAAGGTCTGAAGAAGCTGGAGGTGTAAATATGTACATGATATCAGCTCCACGTTGCTTTTCTCTGTCTAGTCACCCAAGCAGAGTAAGCCAGAGTACAGAGCAGCATCACTTAAGATTTGGGGGAATACAGCAAATGCATGCATTCATGCTTTTTAAGACTCTGAAAGGCTCTTATTAAAATTCTCCAGTTTAAAATAATTACAAAAACAGACCTCAGCCTGTGTTCAATGAATACTAATAATCTCTTGTGAGATGAAGGGATTTTTTACATTGCTCTAACCTGTGACTCTTGTGCAGGGACAGCTTGGGAGAAGGGAGTTTGCTGCAGGCCAGTTACAGTGCAGCCCCCCAGGTTTCAGTGGGAGTGCAAGACAGTCCTACTGATCATGGCTGCTAACAAGCTGCACTGAATTAAGTCCTTTACTATGCACTGTAAGCCTTCTTGGTTCAACAGCCCTCTTGGCACGACACACTCATCCTATCCCCACACTGCTGGTAACACGAAAGAATTTGTAGCCTACATACTTTTGTAAATCCATACCCATTTTTTACTTCCCAGTGGTTTGTCACCAGCCAAAAAGGTAGCCCAAAGCTATTTTAGAAAATTGCCTGTAACTATTATGGGTAAGACAGAAAGTAATGGCTTGGAATTACCCTCTTAAGTTCCCTTGCTTGCTGTGGACATGCACCTAACCTCAGGGGCCAAATACATACAGAAAGGCATGCATAGTGCTCAGAGCAAAGCATGTATTCCACTGGCTCTGTCACAGGCTGGTTGTATGTAAGCCTTGTGTGAGGCAGAGAAGCTCCACTGTATGACTACCACTTTCCAAAAGGAGTTGCACTCATTGCAAGGGTGAAAATTAACACAGCCCTGCTTTTGTAAGGCAATACGTCATTTACTTAAAAAAACACAAGCGAAATGCAACTTTCATTTAATATGCAGTTATTTAGCATCACTTTGTATTTACATCTGCTCTTACCACACATCACTTCCCACTACAGGCAAGGCTTTCATTCTTAAATGATCTCACTGCTGACAGAATATGAAAGTGTGCATGAACTTAAAAGGTTGTTTTTGGCTGGCAGCCCTATAAATATTACAAGGGCTGCTCCAAAAGAAATGCCTTTCTAGCTGAGAACATGCTCTATCAAATAGTGCCATTGTGCTCTTTGTATCTGTTGGAGTTTCCCTGGAAATAAATAGGAGCATTACTGCGACCTACGTAGCAGACACATAAAAATCAGTTCATGTGGTTCCCAGAGTGCTTTATTATTCTGCTATCATCAGCACTTCCCGAGGTTTTTGTACTGGGATTATTTCTGAATCGTGCCTACATCACTGCTATCTTCACGCAGTTCTGTGAAAGTGGTTTGGCATCTCTTGAATTCCCTTGAGAAGAGTCAGCTCTAAAGCTAGGGTTCAATGTTGTTGGTTGAGCAAGCAAACTCAACGCACACGTATAATCCTGTCGGCTTATGTGTGTGATTTACAGTGTGGATAATTGCACTTTTAGATTCCCAACACTACTGGCACCAGTTTCTGCTACTCCGCAGAAGGAGCCAGTTTTGTCATTGCTCTGTATCAACCCCATTGTTGTGAAATCAAACACTCGAGGAACTTCACAGATAGCACGCTCTGCCGAGGCGCTCTTGTTCAAATTGCTGACAGCATGATGTCTTTCACTGTGAGCTGTTCCTTGATAGAACTTAATAAATATTCATTGGCAGAGCACAGCGTAATTGATTCAGCCACTTTCATTTTTTATCAGACCTGCAGGATACCACAGTCTGAGAAAATCTCCAACATTTGCCAAAGGTTGACGTTAAGAAGCTTTGGAGATTCACTTGGTGAAGAAAAGGGAGGGAAATAGCATCTGTTATCACCATGTCTAATATTCACTGGTGGTAGGACAAAAAGCTATATGGATCTTTAAATGAGCAATGTGTGTTATGCAATACATTGTAAAAATTCAGAAGGCACAATATTAAATGAAACACTATTATATGAAGTGAGTTCATGACTAGGGAATCTTAAATTATAATAAAAAATGCTTTCTAATAAAAATCAGAATAAATTTGATATATGTTTATTTCTCCTTGTTACATAAAAGATCTTCCTTTACTGAAGGCAGTGATTACGTTTGTTCTTAGCACTCACCATGCGAGGCACTAGACACCTAATCCCTCTGAAGCTTTCATTAAGGTTTTTACCTCCCCCTACAGTATCCACACCTACACTGCTTCACGTTTAGGACTACTGGAAACCTATGTTTCAGCAAACAACCAATTTCTGCAGTTCTGTAAAGAAATACGGCCTCGTACATTATCCATCTATGTGAAGGAAGGGCCAGAGCTGACTTTGCATCCAATACTTCATTAAAACGTTGTCACGCTGCACCACGTATTAATATTAAAAGTAACATTAAAAATACTTTATGTATTACATGCATTGTTTTGTGCAAAATTACAGAACCTTCTGCTGTCAGTAGAGGCTACATCCCTGTAGCCTACTGGGGTCAGACTTCATACTTTATTTCTTTCCTTCTGCTGCCTTTCAACTATACTTCATCTTCAGAGTTCATTTAGATAACAGCCCTGCTGCTTGGTTCCAATTACCCTGTTAACATAACCACTGCCTTGTTAGTTTTATCTCCAGCCTCATAAGCAATCTCTTAGTGGCAGAAAAAGCAGCATGCAGTGACGGGTTCTGCACCTCCCCGAAAATTCTTTCGAAAATGGGTATTTTAAAACACATACTATCAATCCTGTTCTCTGCTTGTGGTCCAAGGCAAAAAACAAAACAAAACAAAAGAGAAAAAGCACTGTATTGCATTTAAGAGATTGGCAAGAGGGCTACAGTCAGTCACACAAGCAAACTGGGGCATAACGTGACTTATTTCTTTTCTGTACCTGTTCTGTCAAAATCACTGCTGTTATGAGATACTCTGAAAACACAAAAAGTTCTTCAATATTTTTTTTTCCTTCTTTTTTTTTATTTTCTTTTTTCTTGTCATTCACTTACTGGGATGCCGGTGAAGGTAACTGGAGGCGACTGCCAAGAGATGCTAAAGCTACTGCCATTGGGAGTGAATTTAGTTGACCCTGGAATGTTCACTGGAGGAGTGGCCTGTTTGAAAAGAAAATATCATTCCAGTAAAAGAACCATTCATTTTCCAAAGCACGTCAAGGGATCTTTTACCCCTTAAAACTGTAAATCTGCAGGAGAGCTTCAGAGGTGGAAAAAACCTTCACAGTGCTGACAGTGACAAGCATTTTACCCTGTTGCTGAGAAGGATAATCACAGATAAGCCAGTAAGGAAGGAACATGTTTATATACTGCTCTTGTTAAAACCCTGTTTGGAGGAAGATGATAGCTCTCACAAGAATCCATGCAAAACCTTTAAAACCTGGGTCTGGTAGAAAAAACATGAACTCAAGTACCATATTAAAAAAACAACCCTGTTTTAATAATGCCAGTTGGCAGCAAAAAAAATAGTACAAATGATTAACCTACCCACAGTGATAAACAAGGAAGTATATAAACTGGTGACAGCAGGTTAAAGTAACTGAAGATTGGATGGAGAGGACTTTTGGACAACAGCATTAACAGTAAGGGCTGGCCATTTTTCATTCATCAGACAAATGTTTCATCCCAATTAGAACAGCTGCTCTTATTAAAAACAAGAAGCTTGGGATTCAATGACAGCCGAAGCTAAAGCAAATATCTGAAGGTCGCTTTCAGTACAAAGAACTCTCACCTTCCCTCCATCTGGCTGTAACACCCAGTAATACCCGGGTTGCAATCCTCAACCAGCTCAGCTTAGGATTGTTTGGTATTTTTCATCTTATGTCTTCCCTCAATTTTTCTCACTTGGCTTTGTGCCCCCTGGAATTCCTTTCCTCCATCATTTTACATCCCTCTTCACTTGACAGAGTCAGGAAATTTGTAACCTCACATTACCTCACATTTACTCTGGCAGGAGTGCGACAATTATCAACACAGGCTTCCCTTGACTCCTGAGATTCAAGCTTTCATCCCCCCCAAAAAATAAAAGACTTCTTGATTAAAATTTACAAAGAATTTGCTCTTAAAAATGAGCTTTCTTTTTGTCTTTCAGTCACTGAATCTCACAGCAACACGAAGCATTTATCTAAGTAGAGATTGTGTCTGAGGCTGCTGGAGTCACCTCACTGCTTCCCTGAACCACTCTGAAGAGAAGGAGCGATGACAAACTGCTATCTGATTGTTCCCATTAAAAATATTCTTTGGAGCAAATTGCTGAAGCAATTCTCTGGAATCTCTCCAAGCAAAAGAAACCAAGGCCACTGAATGATTCCATCTATCGCAGCTATGCTCCCAATGCTGCTGAGGCTGCAGTTCCAAGAGGTTAAATACAGACACATCAACTCCTCGAGGAAGCACATGTCTGCTGAGTTCAGTGAAAGAGAAAAACCTCACTGAAAGGCAACAGGAAAAATACAGTAACTCCACGTGGTGGGGTGCCTCCCCTGGTTGGGATGGAGACTTGAACACTGCATCCCACTGATCTGCTCCACATAAGCTGCTTCTTTGGCAAAGAAAACCTGAACGGGAACTGGAACAGGGACCTCAGTTCAAGAGAATGCCTTATGCAGTATGCACAGGGTCGTTCCTCACTGATAAAATGAAGTACTCAAAATGGAGCAACGTGACAAGGAGGCACTTGTAGGGTTCAGGCACATGCAGTATGATACCATGGAATACATCAGTCCCAATCCAATTCAAGCAGTTGAAACATTTCAAACAGAATTTCCTTAATCAAGTGTGTTATTCAAAGGCTGGAAAAAAATGGAAAGGGCTGGCATATCCTTTCTCTGCTATATAAAGGAGGATTGAGTGAGTCTTCATACAGCAGGAAAGAACATGGCAAAAAAAGCCCTACAAATAACAGACGAAGCGAGCAGCCAGGATCTGGTACCTCACTATGGGAGAGGCAGGGCTCAAGCGAGACTGAGAAGAAAGTCCTTCTCTTAGCTGGCTTCATCAGTGCCCAGGCTGCTGCACTACCTGATGCAGCTCCCACCTGAGGTCCCAGACTTCCACTCATGCTTTCCAAAGTGCGTGGGAGATCAAACTGTGCTGTTCCAGACAAACAACAGACGGGTTTTATCTGCACCATGCTGTATACAAGAGTTACTGCGCCTGACAAATTTGAGTTCAGTTCTCCAGTGCATACGCAGGTCACGGACCACACCACTTCAAAGTCTCAATTCGTATTTTCTCATATGGCATCCAGACCAAAACATACCAAATTTTAGTGCACTTTCCCAATTAATGCCTTCTGTCTGAACTTAGTTGGAAGCTTTTTGAACAGCACCTTGGATACGACTGGAGTTTTCCCATTTGCAAAGAATTATCTCTAAGAGCGGGAGGGTATCACATACGTTCTTTTCATTTTTCCTGCTCTTCTTCACATATGCAAACTGACATCTCATGCTGCACACAGCAGAGGAAAGGAATTGTTCCTAGCATGTTTTGGGTACTTGCTTCCAGACATTCAGTATTAGCAGAGCTAACACTCTGGGAGGGATTTAGCTGACTGATAGAGATTGTTTACAATGCAGGAGACCACACGAGAACACGTCACCTTAGGTGTTCCTTATGGTCATTGGAGAAATAACTGAGTAGGCAGTGGAATAAAAAACACAGAGCAACTCTTCTCAACACGAAGCATGCACCTGTACTGCTCAGGGACACCATTTAGCAGAGGGTTGTCAGAGTTAGGGTAGTATGGTTAGGTTGCAGTTGGACCTGATATCTTGAAGATCTTTTCAACCTGAGCAATTCAATGACTCTACACAGGACTGGAAGACTGTACCCAAAAGTCCACTGGCTGTGGTGAGAGCAGAAAGTACTAACCCAGAAGTGGACATATGGTTTAAATGAAACAAGCCCCATTAACTGTTCTTGCTCTATGAAACTCTCTGACTCACTAAAACTAAGCTTGGCTTTTCAAAATCTAAACACAGTATTTAGACATCTTCTACATTAATGAAGTCAGTGCAGTGAGTGGAGCTCACCCTGAGCAGCATTACCTGGTAAGCATGGTCCGTGTGTACGAGGTAGAGGTTGGTAGGAGCTGAGCGGCTCAGAGGTGTCATCAATTTAGTCTCAGTTTTGGCACAGGAAGTTTCAGGACGGATTGCGTCTTGGGTGGGAAAGGAAGGAGGAGATGCTAAAGATGGAGAGACTGGCGAAAGGCTGCTTAGGCCATCAGCTACTGAGTCCGTGTTGAGCCTGATTTCTGTGTAGTAAAAATCCTCCTCTCCGTCACTGTAGTCAGATTCTCCTACGCGTCTGTATCAAGAAAAAGGAACTGATTAAAAGAAAGCAAGAGCCTTAAGCTGTATTTTAAGTTCTAGATGCATAAGCAAATATATTCATGCTGTCAATTAATTAGTATTTCCAGTTTTAATTCTTCCTACCTTATCAGAGATCTGACTCTAGGGAGGAAAAGAAAATTATCCAGTCTGAAGGGAAAAGAAGCAGAAATTTAAACTTTATTTCTTCTGATTCTTTGACCTTGGACTTGATGTTTAACTTCTATGCCTTAGCATAAACATCAAGCAGTACTTGCTTCCCATTGCTGACTATTGAAGTTAACAAGAATCTCAAAGCACTTTAACTTCATAAATGACAAAGCAGCCACAAAAGGGCATTTAAAGGTAACAAGCACGGGCAAGATAAACCCTGCTAACCTAACAGGAAATAAGTTATTATCTTATCACTAGTTTCTTAAGTCAAACATTGTTTTGGACACGGTTTTCTGTAACTTTCCGTGGCCTAATAGAATAGCTGCTCAGTAACAGTCTCACCATGCGACTCACTCCAACATGGGCACAGAAAGGACACTTAAGGGCTGGCTTGCCCATGCTGGACTGTCTGGTCCTAACCTTCAGATGCAGACTTACTGAGGGAGGAGTTGCAAGAGGCTTGCCTGTCCCTGCATCCCCTGACCCCACCTGCTGTGTGCTAGACAACAAATGCTGGACATGAAGCAGCCCAGTCACAAGCAATTATTCCTGACAGTCTACACATTATCAGGAACTCCCAAACAAACCACTATTTTAGTACATTCCCAACACTCACGTTGTTAAAATTCAACCTAACGGCTCATACATGATTTTTTTTGTCCTGAATCTTCCATCTGGGAAGCTCTGCTGTTTACTTCTCCCTGCCCCATGCCATTCAAAAGATGTCCCAGCAGTACAAAGGACGAAGCAAAAAGAAGATAACTGCATTTTGAAAGAGATTTTTTCCGACAGCTTCAGTCTTTGGAACTTGAGCCCAACACCAATTACTAGCACTGTTGCACAACCCCCCAGAGCTCCATGCCAGACTACAACTCGCAGTCACTTTTAATTTATAAGCACTGGGTAACACAGACTTACACAACACATACATCCACATAACCCTCAGGTGAGGACCACAAAGAAGGGAAATGAGAAAAAAGATTCAATTGCATATGCATGTAAGGCAACACCTGGACACCCTGCCCCCTTCCACTGCCATCATGTCCAGACTGTCTCCCAGACTGCCTGCTCACTAACGCTGTGAGGTAGCACTGGGTCTCCATGTAATTAATATATTAAACAGCTAGGTCACTCAGTGAATTGCACAGGAGAATTTAGTTGAAAACTAAAGCTCTCAAAAAACCTCATGTCATACAAGATTCATTAGCTTTTGCTTCTAGTCCAAATAAACACACATGGAATTAGCAGCTTGGTTTCATTTTCAGTTTTCTTAATTGCTTTGACTCAGAATGCAATTCAATGTGAAACGAAACTGGAAAGTACTCATGCAGCACCATGAAACCTGCCATCTTTCACCCAGCTGCAGACTGGACATAACAAGCAGGGAGCAGGCATTACTGGAAACAATTCTCCATCAAATGTTTCTGAGCTGTGCTGCCGCTGGGGGAAGCGCAGTGTGATCACAGCTTCTTGCGACCTTCTAGCAAAGTTCACTAAAGCTTGGAAAAGAAAGTGCTTTGCTTTTGGAAGAAGTTTCTGTTCACCTCTACACATTGCTCCTCAACTACTCCAGAAACCTTTGGATCTTAGAAAAGACAGGGATAATTCAGTCATCTCCCAGGCAAAGCACAGCAAATCCCTTTGATTTCTGAAGGCAGCGGTCTCTTACCCGAGGTGGATGGTCCGTATGTGTTTCTGAATCCCTGCAGCTGTGCTCAGTACCTTTCCACAGTTTTTCCACAGGCATTTGAACATCACCTTCATTGAGTTCTGAAACAAGAGAGCAATGTATTCTTAGTCACAAGAAGGACAGAAGAAGGAGAAAGCAACCCAAAACAAGCACAGACTTATAAAACAGTCTTATCTGTAAGCCGAATCAATCGCTGAATGCCTACAGCCTCTAATTCCCCATTTCTAACACTGCCATGTCTCAGCTAACAGCACAATCCCACTGGGTTCTACAAAGTGCAGAGAAAGGAGTGGCCTGTGCCCAAGCTTTACCTCTCCCTGCTCTCTGGCACGGCTTGTTGTTAATTTGCCCATTCCAGTTTCAAGTCCCTCAAATGAAACCAATTTTACACATTTCTAATTTTGAATGTTAATGCCTGAATAATTTGGGCTTCCCCAAAATCATTTTCTCTAATACTACAGAATGCATTATTTCAAAAGCTACACGTAGGATTAAGTAATTATGTCCAGATAACATTCAATTAAAAAAACAAGCATATCCTTAGAGATGAGCACATGCTTCCTTTGTGTCTTCAACAGAAATCAGCCTCGTGATTGGTTCACTTTGGATCATCTGGAATTGCACTTGAGTACATGATAAATTTCAGCATTTGCTATAAAGATAACAGAGTAGGACTTGAAAAAAAATCTCAGCTGCTGGCCTGTCAAAGCAAAAGCTGATTGCAGTAATCAGCTTAAGAACCAACAAATCTCTACCAACCACATGACAACATGAAGACTACACTTCCCACGTACCTCACAGGAGCTCCCCTATGGCATCCCCAACACCAGGCACATCTTTATGAACACAGAGCGGTTCAACACCCCTCTCTGATTAGATGGCAAAAACAATCTACTGCATTTTTAGCTTTACTGTCCATGCTGGGAATGTGCAAATTTTAGTATAACCCAAAGAAATATCGCAGGGCGGAAATACAGAACATAAACCGTGCTTCCATTTCTGACGAGTCCAACTGCATCATCAGACTTTAACTTTCATTTAAGAAAATAACAGATAGAAGATCTGGTGGGGAATTACGGGGACTACTACCTTAATGGGAACTTTTAAGCAAGTACAGGCTTTGAACCAAAAGAAGGAAAATTCAGGTGAGATGTTAGGAGGAAATTCTTTATTCAGAAGGTGGTGATGTACTGGCACAGCTGCCCAGAGCTGTGGATGTTCCATCGTTGGAGGCGTGTGAGGTCAGGCTGGATGGGATCCTGGGCAGCCTGAGCTGGTGGGTGGCAGCCCTGCCCAAGGCACAGGATTGGAACTGGATGGTCCCTTCCAACCTAAGCCATTCTATGATTTTGTGATTCTTACTGGAATGTGGTTGCTAATGTGACATTTTGAAACACGCAATGGAAAAAACTTTCATGAGTCGAAGTAAGGTTATCAATCGCTATTTCCAAAATCAAAAGGAATAAGTGTGAAGCCCTAAATAGGAATTAACCCGAACATTTTCATTTCAGTTTCTAAACGTGTGAAGATGTACTCAGATAAAGTACCATGCTGGGATCAGAATTAAAAAAAGAAGTGCAGGAAATGCAGTTAAACTGTAACAAAGTTTGGCAGGTAATGTTATTATTTATCAAAGTTAAACATTTGCCATTCAGAGCAAAATCCATGAGAACAGGAAGAGACAGTGGAATGTATCTGTGGTGAGTACATAAATAGAAATACTCACAGGCAACTTACATAACAATAAAGATGGCAGCTGTAAAACCATCTGTCTAATCATGGCCCAACAATAGCAGTGATGATAATAAGCATCACTTCAATTGACAAGTAAAAGGCAAAGCAGCGCGCTTCTGCATTCCTACTCCTCCTGTCTCACACAATCCAAAACTGTCTGCTTTAGTTTAACAACCAGCTCCAACTTCTGATTTATTTTAATAAATGTGTCCTCCAAAATATTTTCTTTCCCTTTCAGAAAAAAGCAAAAACATTTAACCACCCCTCTCCCACAAACAAGGGCAGAACAGCGTTGGTCAGCAAATAAGCAACTTCTGGAGCAACAAGATAAATCTGAACACGTTTAAACAATCATTAGAACTTCCTCCTGCTGGTGGTGAAGCAATTAACTGCCCCAGACTGAGTCAGAATCAGTGTCACTATGAAAGAATAGATTCTTTTTCTCCTCCTTGCATAAAGTCCTTTCCCATCTTGCTATGCAAAACCTGTCCTGTTGTGTTGGGAGGGAAGAGAACCTGGACCAGTGCCATGTCTTTGTTTTCTTTTTCTCTCCAAGAGCAGCCTGCTTGCTAGCATAAAGGTGCCTTTTTGGTTTTTTGGACTTTTTTTTTTCTTTTTTACTCAGTGTTTTATTTAGTCTGCTTTTGCAGACTCCTACCAAGGATGAATTTGGCCACTGCTAATGCTGTATCAAAAGCCATCAGGTTTGATCTCCCCCTCCTTTTTTCACCCCATATGTTTGTGCAGTGAAAGCATCGCAGTATTAAGGTATTTGACACACTGTCAGACAAACAGCACTTCCACGGAACAAGAAATATCAAGGCCACGTGCAGCCTTTGTGATGACACGTAAAGGCTACCTGTTGCATCCTTCACACAAAGAATCTGCCAAATTGGGGAAGAATCCCTCGATTGGCCAGAGGCAACGCATTCTGGAAATCACTGTTTTCTGAGCAGGAGGATCAGCAGAACCTCACCATCTGCTAGCAAATATGTGGTGCTGATGGCACGTGCAGCAGGTGACTAGGCTGAGCTAGGCACAGTGACTAGGCTCAGTACCTATGTTCACTGAATGCCAAGGAGGGAATGCACGCATACAGAGCTCTCTCTAGGTGAGGTGTTCCTTTCTCACAGCACAGTAAGTCTACTGACACTGTATTTGCCTATGGGCATGGAATTTAACAGGAGGCTAACCTTCCTCTTCCTAGGGATGGGTTCATCAAAGAGAAGGTTGCTTGTTTCAGCTTCATCAATGCCATCATCTGGCTGGGAAGGTGTTCGAAAAGCTTTAAAGCTGTCAGCTGACAGAGGTGGAGATGGGGTAGATGGGTTGGACTGGTCACTGGGAGCATTCCAGCTCCAGTATCCACTGCTGCTGGTACTAGAAGGCACAAATCCTCCTTCTTTCCAAGATCCGTTTAGGGATTCTGTCAAGAACAACAAAAGCTGTCATTACAACAGTATCATCTTAGGGCTAAGGAGTTCTTTTATCTAATGCTTAAATACAATGTTAGCAATTAACTGGATAAAGAAATAAAGAAAAGTGGAAGCCTTGGACGCAGAGAGGACAATTACATCTATCCCACAGCACGTAGATTACATTTGTCAACATCCAGATTCCACACCTGATTTTGTAGTTTAGAAAAAAAAGTATTTTTAAACAAATTCTGGGCAAATAACCTGCTTTAAAGCATAAACAGCAACAAGCACTCAGATACTGCATGCACAATCAAGGAAAAACATTCAAATACATTCCCAACTATTAACCACAAACACACAACTGCAGTGGGATGTAAGGGCAAGCTCCAAACCACTGCACCACAAAGAGGAGAGAGACCCCAGGAGGAGGACACAAGTTGTGAGCCCCAGGACACCAACTGCATCTGTGAAAACAGAATCATCATCCAACTACTGAAACACCACAGGAGACCATAATTGCACTCTCACTGCCTTCTTATAATCTGCCAGTGTGTGCACCTCCATCTATTTTGACTCCAGTGTAATGGAGGTGGTACATATCCTCAGAAGGATTTGCCTTTTTTAATACAGGCATGGGGTTTCAGATGTGGCTTTTGTGGCCCTGGATTGCTTTTTCACCTATCTGCTGCAGGTAGCCCTCCCTCACTGCAGCAGCTACCTTGGCATTAGGTTGTAAGAGACCCCCAAGCCCACGGTCACTCCACGATGTGGCAGGTGGGAGTAAAGCACTGCCTTTGCAGTCTGAGGCATGATTTGAGCTGCATTTCACGTGCTGAGGTCCTCAGGAGCTAAATGTGGCATGTCACTCTTCTTAGCCCCTAAAGGGCCTCTGGCAGGAGAGAAACGCTGGGGTCACCAGCAAATGTGTGGACTGAGCACATCCAGCAGGGCAATGCCAGACACCATAGGAAGCTTCAGGAAGCATCTATGCGCACGTGTGCATGGATGGTTTGCTGAGCTTTCCCCAGAACTCAGGCATCAGGAGTTTACCCAGTGGCACCACGGGTGTCTGAGCATTGTGCAATACCCAACTTCAGAGCTGGCAACGATGTAAGATTTTAGCTGTTGAAGAAACATTATTCATTCTAAGTGCAAGACGGAGTCTTTTCAAGTCTCTGCCTGCTTTTAAGAGTTCTGCAGAAGTCACTCCTTCATTCCTTTCCAATTTCTTACAGTTAAATTTAACTAATGACATCAGCAAGAAAAAATAACATCTGCCAACTGCTACCAAAGCCTTACCCCAACCTCACTTAAACAAATGACTGCTACGCCTGGTTCAGTTGGTTTTGGATGAAACCTTTAATCATTAACATCAGCTGCTCATAAAACTGAATTTGGTGCTTCATCACGTAAGCACACGTGTAAGAATACCTCCTTGCACAGTCAGTAGCCAAATCCATGCACTTACTGACAGAGGGCACTGATCACAAACCCCACTTTTCCTGAAAAAATAAATCCTGTTTGCAAAAGGACATACACATTTCCTGTAGCTAATAACTAAAATATACGAAATGTAATGTTTTGACTCACAGCTACAGACTTCTGAGTTTTCACATGACTGTAATCGAGGTAGGCTTTGCTTCTTGTAAGTATCTGTACTTGAGCTGCTGGCCAAAGCCAAGAAATACATCTGGTATCAACTTGTGAACTTTGCATAGTTTAAAATTTCCATTTGTTCAAATAAACAAAGGAAACAGCACTCTCTCAACTACTACTTTCTGACACATTTACAGTGGTACTTTGTATTCTCAGTGTTTCTAGCTCCTCCTCACCTTACTGAGAAAGAGATTTAGATCAAGAGAACGCCTTACAAGTAGTGTGTGAAATGTGAATAAGGCTGACAACAGGAAAAAAAGAAAACAAACACTGGTTCTCGTTAAAACCAACAAATCTGCCAATGTAAAGGAGATCAATATATAAATAAATGCAACTTACTCTTACTTTGGTGCTCTTTTCACATTGCTGGAGTTGCGTGAAAGAGAACCAGACCAAGCATTACTCAGCTGCAGAGAAACAAGGGCCAAACTCTGATCCAATTTATGTGGGCAATCACACCCAGTAATTCCAGCAAAGATTGGATTTTCACATTAATGCCAATATCATTATTTTGTTTTACTTCCAGGCAAAATTCTAAAGAGTTTATTTTAAAAGAAATCCTCCTGTAATTACTGCTGCTTATTGCCTCTTTTGTGAGGGGAAAGGATGTACAAGGAATTCATCATTACTAGGTTTGTACCTCATACTGCTAAGAGCAGAGCCCAGCCTTGCCATACCAAGAGAGTTTTAAATTATCCAATCTTTGCATTTTTATTGAAATCTTTAGTAAGCTTCCACTTGGGAAATATTAAGATATTCAGGGAGAACGTGCTCAACAACAGCTTCAAAATCTTGTCTGACTACTGAAAATATCTCTATTGCTTTTTCAGGCTTGTCTTCCCAGATTTCAGGCAAGATGCAAACAGTCTATGTGAAGAATATCAAATCAAGCACTCCGCCTGCATAAAGAAGTATCAAATGCATCCATCAGCTACCATTTAGTTCTTAGTAATTCAAAGAGGCTTCTTTGGGAGATCTTCCCAACCAAGCCACGCCAGCTAATTTGCACTTTGGGAGCTGCCACCTGCTCGGCCTGCCGGAGGTGACTGACATCACTCTGCCCCACAGGCAGCACCAGACCATGACAGGGTTGCTAACGGGACCCCAGTGTGCCCCAGCTGCTCTGATCCCACAGGGCTGCCACTGTCAGAGCCTCCTCAGGGCTCATCACAGCAGTGATGAGCAATAAACAGTGCTGGTTTTAAACACCTGGAAGGTGCATGCCACAACACAGATGGCATCTGTGGCTTCTCACAGCTACACTTCCAGCTACTGAGCTAAATGGACAAAGCTTACATTTTCTGCAAAGAAACTGGAAAAAAAAGAAACAGCCCATAATATAAATTCCTTTAAATAAATAAATTCATATAAATTCCTTTAAAACTGGGGCATTCCTCAAAGATTACACTTAATCATAGAATCTTAGAGTCATGGAATGGTTGAAGTTGGAAGAGACCCCTAAGATCACCTAGTTCCAACTATAGCCAGGGACACCTCCCTCCAGACCAGGCTGCTCACAGCCCCATCAGCCTGGCCTTGAATGCTTCCAGGCTGGGGGCATCCACAAGCTCACTGGGCAACCTGTTCCAGCATCTCACTACAGTCACAGTAAAGAATGCCCTCTGAATATCTAGTCTAAATCTCTCCTCTTCCAGTTGAAGACATTTCCCCTCATCCTGCCACTACCTGCCCTTACAAAGTCTGCTAAGTATAATGCCTTTCAGAGGGTCATCCCCGGCAACAGTGAGATCTGCAAAGAGTACATTCCTATTAACTACAATCTGTAAGTATTCCTCTTAGCACTCATTTACAGCAGGAGTACAGTCAGCATCTATTTTAAAAGCTGCAAGTGAATAAGAAAAGCCAGCGACATACAAACAAGGCTGATACTTCCTAATGAGGGGTCCTCATTTAAGATTAGTCCTTAACATGTATCAGTTTTAACCACCTCTTGTATCTCCAGCCAAGCTTTCATAGATTAATCACAATTCCTTAGCCTTTCTACTATGATCACGTACTTCTTGTGTGTTTTTATCTGGGTGCCTCATGTTACACCATGAATTAAGCAGCCTTGTAAGGGGTTATGGGTCTGACAGCAGGCCCCAGAGCTGTAGAGAGCACATATAAACTGGGCAGGAACTGCAGACCCCAGCCTTAAGCAGAGCCCTGCCATTGCAGGCCGGTACCACACAGATGTCAGACAAGGGCTGCAGCCCACAGACTCCTCAGCTCATCACAGAGCTGAGGAACAGCCCATCTCAGTGCTGTATGGGCAGGAGCAACTGCTGGTACATGTACTGTGTATGAGCAACTGCAGACACACTGTTCAGACAGGCAGAGCCTCAGTGAGGACAGAAGGCTCCGTGGCACCTGTTCCCCCTCCTGTCCTCCCTGGTCAGAGGGCATCTCCCACCTCACAGAGCAGCTCACTGGGAAGGAAACACTTCCTTCTCCTTTCTGCCCATCCTTCACCCGTGGCCTGCACCTTGGTGCTATCCCAGCATTACTACTTTCCAGCCTCTCTTGCCTTCTCCTCCACTGCACTGCAACTCCTGCCAACCAGCTCCCAATGCTGCTAGCAGACCGTTATGCCAGCAAGCAGAGCCACTCTTCTCCTTTCAGCTCCCTGCTCCCCTACACCAGCTGTCCTCCATTCCCAGGTGTGGCTTTTTCAGCACAACAAGGCTTACCGTTGGGCCGGATGGGAGGGCTGCGAACCAAAGGGCTGGTGGATAAACTGGTCAGTACCATGGCTGCTGTCACTTTATCCATGTCCAATTCTTCTGGAGATTTTCTAGAAGACAGCAAAGGGAAGGCAGGAGGCACATCAGCAACTATTTCAATCATTAGCATTCTGGCCATTGAACACCAAACCAAACCCTAGGACAGCAAAGCACAGCAACCAAAGCAAGCAAGATACTGCAAGATTTCCTCCTCCATCAACCTGAACACATTAAGCACCTACTTTATGCAAACCAGCTCACTGTTAATGGAAAAAGCAGTAGAGAAGAGAATATGTCTTCAGAGAAAGTTGTCAGGATTACTGTGATCCTCCATTAGTTTGACTCTGTTCCCTTTTCTCAGAACCACAGCTATTCACATGCTAAAAGCATGCGCTGCTTTCCGCAGGAACCAGAGTGGAGGGATGATGTTTTTATTTTGTTGCTCCATTCTAATACTCTTAGCTCTCCAATACCTTCTCTAATCCTAAATTTTTCCTAATCAGACTATTAATTATTTCAAACCCACACACGCAACCCATGCTCTCTCCACCTGCACTGGCCTTTGGTTTTACAGCACCTATTCAAACACCACCAGCCATGAGCTAACAGGACTGCAGAAGTGATGCTGCAAAGGGTGGTCCCTGCCTGGCCAGCAGCCTCAGCACCTGAACTAATTCAGCTCATTACATGGGCAGAAAACCGATGCAGACAGCCCATGTCAACGCATCCAAATGAAACTGCCAAACCAGCAGGTTCAGCAGACTGTGGCTCCCCACTGCCTTAGGACAGGGGAATCCAGGCAGCTTGGTCACCCAGAGGAGCAGGACGGGGCTGCAGTCCCCTTTCAGGAACCCCACCCACTGTTCCCACTTGCTTCCAGCTGGGGTACGCCGAGATGGCACACAGAGCTGTCTGACACTTCAGATGCTGACTTTATCCATCTACCTGTGTGCAGCAATCTCAAGTCAAGCAAAGGGTTCATTTACAGGAAATTATGCTATGATCCAAACCTCCTGATATTCCACTGAGTAAATCTCAACTTGCTCCACAAAACAGTGCCTAGCTGCTTTCTGGATGATGCATGGAACCCTGTGGATGTCCATGAACCCTTCCATGCCAGAGAACATAGCTCTTCATGACTGTCTTTCCTAACACACCAGTGCCTGGAACTGGATGCTGATGATTGATCCTGCTCCATTCTTGTTACAGCCACAGAAATCCCCCCTTTCATTCAGCCAATGTTTTTGCAAAGACCACAGCAGCCATCATCAAATACAAGAACAGGTTTCAGATGCCTTCTGTGACCAACGAACACCTGAACCCATCACCCTTCACTTCCTCTTGCCTGCAGTGTCACTTAGAATGCTGGATTCCTCTGCACCCAGCAGACTTTTCCTCAAAGATGACATGGAGATACTGCACTTCTGCAACAGAGGAGGAAGAAACTACCACAGGTTCTTGACATGCTGGGAAAGCCAACCCCTAGTGACACTGATTTCCAACAAGACTGCCCTGTGTGTGGCAACAGGATTAACGTGCTTCTCTCCGGGCCTCTGCAGAATTGCAAAATCACACAACAGCACTTGCTGCAAGTATTTGCCAGTGGTGTCAGTATTTCGGAGTCTACAGACCCAGAGCTAATCCCAAACACAAAGTTACTCCACATATTCTATACATTTAACTTTTTCTGGTTCTTTGTGGTTCTTCTGTGTGTTGCTGCATTTGTCTTCTCTCAGTGACTCACACTGTCACTTTCAAAATCCACCCTTTGCTCCGGCCTGGTGTCAGTGATGCCCCAAATTGTAAGCAAGTGCATCTGTGCACAAGATGAACATTTTCACATGTAAGCAAAGGCCAGGAATAGCCACGAGACCTCCCTCCATTTCTGAATGCCCTTGCAGTTACAGGAATGCTTTTCTTTTACCTGATGAACTAACATTTCAATATGGAAAGCCCAAGTAAATACAACCTCACTACCTACAACCCATTTTGAATTCCAGCCATTTTCACTACTTCCTGCTCGTCAGATGCTCTCAGCAGCCCAGCAACGATGCACTCTTACTTCCCAGCCACAAGAACTGCAGCAGCTACAAGTGGTGCCTGATGTGAATCCGCTCCCAAACACACTTCTACAGTTTGGCTAATAAATGTAAACAGACATTGCATGCGTCATTCAGCCAGCACTGCTGGAGGAATAGCAGCAGCCTTCAAGACACAGGCAAAGCACAGAACTGAAGACAGGAACCACTTAAGCCATCTGCATTCAGTCAGCATCACGCTGAGTCGAAATCTTGAGACTGCCCCACTCTTTTCCAGCTTTCTGTGCTGGAAAGCTGAATCTGCACACAGCTGTTCAACAGTGTTCTCAGCTGGAAGGAGAACTGCTCCATTACAAAACGATTGTTCACAAACCATTTATTCCACTATAGCTAATATGAATTTCTGCAGACTGAAGTTATAATCTCTGGCATTGCTTAAACAACTATTAAGTACAATGAAACCTAAATCAGTTGTAAAATCATCTTAAAATAGTCCTTTTCTTTAATAAACGAGCTCAACTTAAATTTAGATGCTATCCTTGCCCATTAACACCTTCAGTCTGTCTTGCTGATGAATCCACCACTTTTTTGAAAGTCGTTTAAGAAACTCCATCTTCCTCAGAGCAACGTGAACTTAAGATCCAAAAGATGAACAGAAGAGGGCAAGCCCAGGGCCAGGCAAGTGTCCCAAACCACCTGCCTCTCACTGATGGCCAGGGTCAGCTCCGGATGAGACTTCTGGCAGAACCTCCTGCAGCACCACCACAACCCCATGCAGCATCTGCAATCCCTTGCAAGCCCTCATTTGGGTTTTAATGCTGAGCTGATTCACTTGAGCCTCTGAGGGAGGCACTCCCTTTTGTTTTTGTGTTTTTTTGACTGGTCCTCTCAAAATGCCCCTGAAGGCAGCCATCAGCCAGAGAATCAGGAGGCTGACACAACATCCAGCATCCCACTGTCACATCCCACAGCTGACTCTCCCAAGGATCCACGATTCCTCATGGGACTGAACTCTACTACTGAATGCTACTATGCCATTAGCTGGACACTGCTCTCCATCCAAAACCCAGCTGACAGGAGTGGGTCACCACTTCTGTTGGTGAAATACTGTATGAATATGCACGAGTACCTGTCACAATCAGAAAAAATAGTTCAGTATATTAGAACTGCTCTCTCCCTCCCATAGTTGCTCTTCTAAATGTTCATACATAGAGCCACCTTTAATTATTACTTGCACCACCTGATTATAAGTACATGACATTGAGGTGGTCACACCGAGCGCTGTATCAATACTGACAGATAAACAAGTTGTTAAAAAGCCTTTTGCAGTGCAAAAATATAGTTCATCATATAACAAATTGTTGTAATCAGTGTACTAGGAACAGCAGAAGTTCTGAAAGGAGGGAAAATCCTACATTACATTCGAGTACAATCAAAACAAATTTAAGTTTCTTCATCATTAATGACAAAGGCAATATGCTAACAAGGAAGCAGCAAGAGAAACAACGCATGTGGCTGCAGCTTCACACATCTGAAACAGCTAGAGATCTACCACACTGTGCTGAAAATGCTATTAACCCTTGCAATAGCTTGTATTTACAATAATACTTGGTTACCCTTGATGAACTCAAACTTCTGACAGTACAGATAAATAAATAAACTGATTTTGCTAGCTGCTGATGTTTCTGATGATTTTGTTGATTATGAAAACTAAAAATTAACCTGCTTTATAAAAAAGGGAGATTATTATCCAAAGAATAATTCACAGAAACACAGTCAGAGGTCCCGAGCACTCAGCGGTAACAGTTGTGACTTCTCAAAATGAAGCAAAACAGAAATATTTTCAGAGATTGTATTAAATAACTACAGTGCTACAATGATACTTCTTAAAACATAAGGGAGAGTTACTATTTACACGTCTGAAAAGAGAACTGCTGTTTGATATCTGAAGCACAAACACAGCAATATGACACACTAATTAGAAGCTAGGAACTTCTGCTTATGCTTGTATTGGCCACACATGCAATTATCCTTCTTCACACTAACTTTGCAAATATTTGCAGGCTAGCTCCTATTTCTGTGTCTTTCTTGGCTGTTCTGCTTATACACAAGCAATTCTTTAGGATGCTAACAGCTACTAGAAACTAATTATGATCCAAGTCCTTATTACACAGATACAGGAAACTTTCTTCTGAAAAGCATACTCGAAATTCTCAAGGAGAAAAGAAAAAGGCATCAAAGGCCACCTCAAAGCACTCCACCTCCCTCAGGCTGATCTGATAGACCCTGGGATTCAATTATTCAAAGCATCCTTGGAAGCCTGGCTGGTCTGTTAGAGGCTGAGCAGATTTTATTGAGTTATCAGTAGAGCAGATACTGACTTTCTATCTGGACCATAATGGTTTAATGACAATAAAGTGCCTGCAAATCAGTTGTACCATATGGGAGGCATTTTTCGCAAAGTGATTTTCAGCATTTTGGAACAGAAAATCTGTTTAACAGGAGAACTGCAGGGAAAGAGATTGGTAACAGAGCGTTTCCTGAAGTCTTTCATGTTTCCTCACATCAGACAATGCAATCACTTTCCCTATGGCTCTGCAAAAAAAAAGAAAAAAGAAAAAAGAAAAAAGAAACAAACGACTCTAAACTCAGATATTTTTCTAGTTATCCTTTCTAGCTATCCTTAACAGAGCTAAAACTTAACAGAAAACAACCCATCAATTTCAACAACCATTTCAGAGATGTAGATAACCGTGCAACCATGAGCTCTCAATTCCATGAGCAGCTGATATACCCCTCCTTGTAGCAGGGGGAAAATATCTCTCATACAAGTCCTTTTTATCACTGCCTCCTAAGAGCCTCCTCTGACTTCTTAAAGTTAGCTGAAGTTTGCAACGCGTTCAGATGGGAGCAGGACTGAGCTCTAGGTCTCCTCATCTGATCTACACCATGTGGAGCATCAGTGTGATGGAGTGGGCAGTGGAACACTACTGTAATTACAGAATTGTAGAATCATAGAAATTGTTTGAGTTGTAAGAGGTCTTTAAAGACCTTCTGGTCCAGCTCTCCTGCAATGAACAGAGACACCTATAGCTCAATCAGGTTGCTCAGAGCTCCATTCAGCCGGACCTTGAATGTCGCCAGGGACGGGGCATCCACCACCTCTCACATCACAGGGCAACCTGTTCAACTGCCTCACCAACCTCACTGTAAAAGTTTTCCCTTATATCCAATCTGAATCTCCTCTCCTGTGGTTTGAAACTATTTTCCCTTGCCCTATCACAACAGACCCTGCCAAAGAGTCTGCCCTCTTCTTTCTTATATCCCCCCTTTAGATACTGAAAGGCAGCTCCCAGGTCTCCCCAGAGCCTTCTCTCCAGGCTGAACAGCCCCAGCTCTCTCAGTCTGTCCTTACGTGGGGATGTGTTCCATCCTTTTGATCACTTTTGTGGCCATCCTCTGGCTGCATTCCAACAGGTCCACATCTCTCCTACACTGAGGACTCCACATCTGGACGCAGTACTCCAGGTGAAGCCCCATCAGAGCAGCTGCCCCTTGCCCTGTTGGCCACCCTTCTTTTGATGCAGCCCAGGATACAGTTGGCTTTCTGGCCTGTGAAGGCAAATTGTTGGCTCATGTCCAGTTTCCCACCCACCAGCAGCCTCGTGTCAGGGCTGTACTCAATCCTTTTATTCCTCAGTTTGTATTGGTAGTGGGAGTTGCCATGACCAAGGTGCAAGATCTTGCATTTGGCATCACTAAACTTCACTAAAAACCCACTGCTTGTACCTGTCTTGGTCTCTCTGAATGGGATTCCATCCCTTGAGCATGTTGACGGTACCACACAACTTGGTGTCACCTACAAACTTGCTGAGGATACACTCAATGCCCCTGTCGATATCACTGCTGAATATATTAAAGAGCATCGGTCTCAGTACTGACCCCTGAAGGACATCACTCATCACAGATCTCTCCATCTGGACATGATACATTGACCATCTGTCTCTGGGTACTACCTTGCAATCAATTCCTCATCCATCAAACAGTCCACCCACCAAATCCACATCTTTCCAATCTAGAGAGAAAGATGATGTGGGGAACCATGTCAAAGGCCTTACTGAAGTCCAGACAGATGGCATCAGTGGCTCTCCCCTTGTCCACTGACACAGTTACGCCATCATTAATAGCAACAATGTTGGTCAGGTGTGACTTGCCCTTGTGAAGCCATGCTGGCTCTCTGGTGTCACCTCCTTCTCTTCCATGTGCCTTAGCACAGCTTCCAGGAGGATCTGCTCCACGATCCCAGCACAGAGGTGGGGCTGACAGGTCAGCAGTTCCCTTTGTCTCTAATTTTCACCCATGGGTTTTTGACTTGCTCGTGGCCATCCTTTCAATAGCTCTTCACATTCTACTTTTTCCCAATGTACAGGGCAAAGCTCCCTCACCCCCTACTCCTTCCTTTCCTGTCCATTCTGAGCAGCTTGTAGCCATGGAAAGCCATACCCTAGTAATGGGAATCATCCCACCAGGTTTCAGTGATGGCAATAATGGCATGGTTTTCTAGTAGCACAGTGGCTTCCAGCTCTTCCTGATTGTTTTCCAAGCTGCGTACACTGGTGTAGAGACATTTCAACTCCACATCTAGCTTTCTTGTCTTCATTCCTTTTGAGTATTTCCCTTGAGTTTCCTTGTAATTACTGACTGTTGTTAAGGTTGACAATTTTAACAATTTAATTCTATTTATGTAGAGTATTAAGAAAGCCAAATTCAACAATGGAAGATAAACTGTAGTTGGCACAATTTTATGTATTGAAAATGTTGATCCAATGAATAATTTTTCTTTTCAAGCAACCCTGATTTAACAGGAAAACTCATCTTGCCGAAGATCCCCGAGGGCAACAACAGAAGCTGAAGTAGGAATATGACGCAGAAATTGGCCACTTCAAAACAGAGTAATCAAATAAACAGCAATCACTTCATAGGCGATGAGTGCAAAGCAAAAATTAAATTCAGAAAGGAATAATAGAATCCTGCAGAGAACTGTTTTCCCTTCCAGTCATCCACAATCCTTGAAGATTTTCTGGGAAGATTTTCTGTTCCATCACCTCTATGTTAAAAGGCCACTTGCTGGTGCAGTAAGTAAATCAGCCTCTACAAATCACATCTTAATAGTGCCTTGAAGCAACAGACCAGTTATTCCAGATATTATCCAATCTATTCATGTTCATCCCTTCTCTGCCTTTGCTTACTGCTGCTGTTCAAGCTTGTTCAAAGGCATATCCACTTTCATAAATGGGACCATTTCAATGGTACTGCTTACAGCATAGTAAATTTTGCACTTCTGAGTATAATGATGCACTCTGTGGGAAGAGCTGCTGGACCACTGGCAACAGCACCCCTGAGGCTCCTGCTGTGGGAATTTTGCCTTTCCCAAAGGCAAATGCAAAATACCACACCAGAAACATCTTGTTCATCTTTCTTTACTCCCTATCAATAGTCAGCAGCATGATTCTCATTTTAAATGAATTTAATTGTAACATTCCCAAAATGTTTTGTGCTATCAATGCCAATATACAGCCCCAGCACATCCATATGGAGCAAAAATATCAGCTACTTGCTTAGCACAATTTATCTACAAAAAGTTGCTCTTAGTCAACCTTAGAGAATTATTTAACTACCTTCATGCATCAACATTTAGCTTTTCTAAAATAATATATGTTTACAAAAGACTTTACAAAGCCTGCAAGTCTCCAGTCCATTTATCCTCATTTCTGCTCACCAACAGGATGAACAGGATGGTGAGCACTTTGCTCACCAAATCCGATCAGTTTCATGGGGTAAGAGTCAGTTACTCTTCACTGTTAATATTTACGTGTTTAGTCATTTTTATTATCCATGTGATTCTTTTTTTTTTTTTTTTCATCTGAAAGTAAACAGAATTGGAAAGAAGCCACTGCTGCAAGGCTGTCTACTGCTGCCAGTGCGCTGAACAAGATCTGAAGAGCAGAGACAGAAATACATCTGGGATGTCCCTCTGCTTCCTGGCAAGGTAAAACATTATAACTCAACATTAAATTGTAGTTTCTAAGGCATGAGCCAAAAAGTCACAGCACTATAAAGCTTCCAGGACCATCCTTGCTACAGAAGCAATCCAGAGACACACCTCAGAACTGGTTGAGTTTTGTCCTTCTCAATCCATTAGCAACCAGTTATAGAACAAGACAGGCATAAAACTAGCTCATCTTGTCCTCTCCATTTCTGCCTTCCTTTCACTGATATGTCCTTGAACCAATTGTGCTCCCCGTTGATAAGAGCACATTCTCCATGAACAGAGCTGTTTCAAGTGTTCCTGGTATGGTCTTACCCACACCTTCTGCAAGGACAGGAGTGCTTCCCTGTCTACGGTTGGACTCACAGTGATAGCTCAGTCATTTGTAACAAGCACTATAACTCCACTGCCATTTCTTTCATCAGTTACTTACTGCAAAAGAAGTTGGAATTAGTAGGTAATACTGAACTTTTTTCTCCCTTTTGAGAGGCTGCTAGGAACGTTTCCATAAAAATTAAAAGCAGAAACTTCTTTATCTAGAACAGCCCATTACTGAGATAAGAGCTCTTCCACATATTTTTCAGGAAGGCCAGGAAGGTACAAGCTGCAAATACCAGGCATACATAACCCCACATTTATATCTGGGGCCATTTGGTTCAGTACTCTGCAGCCAGCACTGACTGATTCAAAGGAAGCTGCAAGAGAGATCCTACTGTGATAACCATTCCAGGAATTATAACTTTCCTTACAATCTGTTAGCAGATTCAAAAACCACAAACAAAATACTCCCTATCTTCCAATGCATTTGCATTCAGCTATAGATCTGGAAGCTTCTTTTCTGCATTATCTTCCTCCTCTGCAAGCTGCCCTCCTGCCTGGGCTTCATTCATATCCCATGTCAAGGAGCCCTGCAATCTAGTCACATTACTAGATGAATATTACCTTTTGTCAGTTTGGTTTGGTTACTTTTCTGATTTATATTGTTTTCCCATTACCAGACAGGGAGAGCAGAAGCTGCAAGTGCAACTTTTGCTCATTGTTACTTAATTTCCTCCGATACATTCTTTTTTTGAGGTGAGCGTACAGAGCAATTTCAGTTTTCCTTCATGCCAATGTTCATCAAGCCACAGATCAGGATATGCTCTACTGCTGAGGACAAGGAGTTCAACCACGTTCATTTATTCTATACCATGATGTGTCAGGAGAGAGGGAAGCTAATTTTCTGTCTAGTTAATGATGTGCACAAAAGCTAAAGAAGAATTAGGTCCTTATGATTTAGGAAAAAGAATGCTAGATTACAGACTGAAATAGGTATTAAAAAAAACCTCCCCATATTAAAAATACATTCTGCAGTAAGTAAAATCATGCTGCACGTACTCCACACTCCATAATTCCTTCCCAGTGTATAATCTCATTCCAGGTCACATGTACTTTACCATTAAGCCTCATATTTACAACAGATGAGAGGTTCCAGTTGTTTGGTTAAAATGCACTCGCAAATCAAACTTCACATTGTGAATTGATGAAGTATTAACATCATATCGTCAGGTCCGGCCAACACAATGTGTCTCAACAAGGGCACGTGGTTTTTGGTCTCTCAGGAAACAAACAGCACACAAACATCTCTTCTTTTATAAGCTGACATGTATTTAGCCAGTCTTTCCTCTTGTCTTTAAAGCAATAGGTCGACCTTTTCAAAGACCTCACTTAACAACTTACTTTGTTCCATAGCACAAACTCACACACGGTCATCTTCTCACCACAGCTGAGATCAGTGGACTTGAGATCAGCCTTCTCATATCCCACAACTTAAAATATTTTTTCTTTACTGCACTGATAATAACTAAAGATATTTCAAAAATTGTGAATATGAAAACAGGCATGACAGAACAACTGAAATCTGACAGGCATTCAAGGAGATGGGGGACACCTGTCTTATTCTTCTTGGTTTACAACTGCCTTTCCAATCTGTTGGAGTTGGCTAATTTTTGACTCATTAAAGCTTGGCTATAATTTGGAACTGTTCATCCTGGAAAAGAGGAAGCTCAGGGGAGATTTCATCTGCCTGTATAAACACTTGAAGGGAGGGCACAAAGAGGATGGAGCCAAACTCTTTTCAGTGGTACCTCATGCCAGAACAAGAGGCAGTGGGCACAACCTGCAACAAAGGAGGCCTCATACGAACATGAGGAAGCACTGCTTTACTGAGAAGGTGATGGAGCACTGGCTCAAGTTACCTAGTGTGGAGTCTCTGCCTTGGAGATCTCCAAAAGCAGCCTAGATGTGGTCCTGGGTCCCTTCTAACCCCTACTGTTCTGTGATTCTGCTTCTGTTACACACTGCCTGGTTCCCTTTTCTTTTTTTTCTTAGAGTGGCATCCATCTGTATTTTCCACATCTGTCCTTCCTCCATCTCACTTCTAGAAATGACGTTCTTGTTAGGGCTATTTGTTAAATGCCCCTCATAGTCAAAAATCACAACCCAGGGTTGTGCTTTCAAAACATCCTATGGACACATGTCAAAAAGAGCAAATTGGACCTGATGCTGGAATCTACCCCTGTAATCGACACCACCACAACACCATTTCATCAAAAGATCAAAAATCAGAGGTTGCACAGTGAAGCAGGTGGGTGGATAACACACTGTTTGAGAACAGGGGAAGAGTTTATCTTCAATAATCTGCAACTGGCAATTCTGAAAACACAGCTTCCAAGTGACAGCGAACTCAAAAAAGCTGGCAGCAGTGATTACCATCCAGGATCCCACCAGGACAGTGGCAGATCCGGGCAAATCCAATCTGCAAATTTCTGCTTTGACATTCTTTCTGAATATGTATGATAAGACATCATTATAAGAAAAGATGACCACAACCAATACGTGTATTTTGAAGGAAGAGACAACTTTAAGAAGTGTAGAGATGTTACGGAAACAAAAATGGATGCAGAACTACAATTAATTTTTTTACCTGATAAACAACCACGAACACACAAAACTGAAGAGAGATGTCAGCAAGATTTATAAGCACTCCTGATCAAAATGATTCTCCAAGGTCCTTTTAACACTGAACCTTCACTGTGCTTTATTTTTTAATTATTTGAATGCCTTCCACTTAAAACAATGGAACTGACATAATACACACTATGAGAAGAACAAATTTGGTTTAACTCTACATTCACCTTTAGCATTCTCATCCTAAATTAATTCTTTTTTTTTTTCCAATTATGGGAAATTGACTGAACTGTGACCTACAGATATCAAAAACAAATTAAGGATACAACATCCAGCCCTTGCCTAGTTCCAGGCCTGCCTTGTTCTCCAGTTCTTTTTGTTAGGTGAAAACATTTCCCTTGATTAACACATATATGAAGTCGTAACACTGTTCTACAAAGTGAGCAATATCAAATTTGTTCCTGTAGATTTTTAAATTACATAGCAGAGTAAGTTGGTTTTTGTTGTTGTTTTTTGCTTGTTTGCTTTTGTCTGGAAAAATGCTGCTGTAACAAATAGCAAAAGTAACAATAACCATGATGTAAAGTTGCCAGCCATTTGCTGTGAGTCTGATATTATGCTCATGCTACCCAGTCTCAAGCTCATAAAGTTACTCCTGATACTGAGAGCTAAATGAACAACAGTAACCTTCACCTAAAGAAATCATAACAGAGATTTAACTGTCATGTTAACACATGGTGTTAACACCATCTTCATATATCCCTCTGTACTGTTTTACAGAAGCTGTGTTCTACATAAAATTACAGCCACACGTCATCATTTACCGATGTCATATTTAATATGGAGCTCTGAAATGTCCAAGTTACAGTTGATACTATTAATCCTTATTTCTACTTTTAAATACCAAATATTCCATTATAGAATTTGTCTTCCTGTATCCATATAGAGAAATGTGTTCTTTGCCTCTGTTAGCCATTTTTCATCATTTTTCATCTCTTTTTTTCTATTATCAGACTGTTAGCATTGGCATTACTTCTTCATCTTCACATAACAAACCTACAAGTGGCTGAGCATTCAAAGCCCTATGAAAAAGAATGGGAGTATATAGGCACTGACATTTAAACTTTTCCCTAGAAGTGTTTAAGTAATTCTTCTCATCCACAACATGGTGAATGCTACCTCCTTCTCCAGAACACAAAGACTGAGAGGAGAAATGTTAACAGTTAAGATAACTTCATATCCACTTGAAATGTAGGCTTGGAAAACAGAAAGGATCTGTGAATGTGCAACATACTGCTTAGCATGCTGCTAGGCAGACACTCCATAATTTCCATAATTTCAAACATCGTCTCCTCTTTAGCTCCTCCTGACATCTGTCCTTCTGATTTGTGATGCCCTGCTCCAGTCTTCCAAAGGTCCCCTTTTACCTGGACGTTGGACTTCCCCTATAACACCTGACTCGTACGCACACCAAAAATTCTGCTGCAATTTAACAAAAATTCAGAAAGATTAAAGTAAGTAAAACCATTGATAAATCTTGTCATAAAATATAATAAAAAAATAAAAAATAAAAAATAAAAATGAAGGGGAGTGAGAAGCTCTCAGTCGAGATTATCCTCTACTTTGACCTCACGCTCCCTGCAGCACTTGCACAGACTCAACCTCCTCCTCCTCCCCCCTGTCCTGGGAGCTATTCAGGGCAAAGGAGATATGACCCTAATGGACAATGAGTTATTTCTCCATGGATAACTATCTGGAAACGATGTTCACCTGACAGCAAGTTTTAATAAGACACAAACCTGATTATTTCCAGAGACAGATTACATCCCTATCCTGTAGCTGTGTTATCTGCATTTTGTGTGACCTGCAGCTCTGCAGCTACACAATATCTCTGCAGAGCATAAGTGTGCTTCAGCAATTTAGCATTATATAAGGAATAATCTATCTTTGGAATTTCCATAATTTGATTTCTTTTTTTTTTTTTTATTTTCAGAAAAGTTAAGACAGCTGAGTTCATTCCTTCTCCTCTGTACTTCTCAGTACAGAATAAAAAACTCCAATGCAGCTGTAAGTCCCCAGCAGGACTGCCAGCACAGCCTGACCACAGCCTGCTTTCTACCCTCACCCGTTGGCTTTTCAACACAGCTTAGCTGTATTTTGTCCCTCTCTCTACTACATCTTCTCATACTCTGAGAACCTTGCTTCTCTTCCTTCCCAAGCACTGCTCTGCAGGTCACTGATGCCTTTTTCTTTTCTTTGCCTTACTGAAGTGCAGAGTCCTTAGAAAACTTTCCATTAAAAAAGAGATGGATGTAGGGAACCCTTCTTGAGAACAGCATCTATCCTGATTCCCACTCAAGAAGCCCCTTTTCCCTTCAGCTGCCTGACTCTGGAGGCATGGAAGAAGTGGTGTGCCCAGTACACAGCTCCCTGTACAATGGGGTTGTTCTCCATCACATACACAACAGGTCTTTGCTGTTCACACAGCAGATGTGAGCAGATGAGCAAATGTAGGCCAGCATCTTTCTTTGCAGCATGCTGCGAATGAGGAAGCGCAGGTTGATCCCTTCAGGCTGTGCCATCTCTGGCTTGTGAAATTCTTCCTCCAGCTCGTGCCAAAGCTGTTGGCTCAGGAACTTGGGAGCTGAGTACTCATCCTGGGAACAAGCCCCGGGAGCCATCTATGGGAGCAGAAGACTGACATGAGAGTAGGATGAGAAAAGCTTGCAGATGGAAACTGTGACCACACAACACAGCACTCTTCCACCCCAGGGCTGATGCTGTCCAGTATTTTATAAATTATCCCAAACCCTTTCTACAGGAAAGGATGCTGCTCTTATCTAGCCTCAGTGACTGCGGCTGGAGCTTCACGAGTAGACCACATCTCACTTCCCAGTTTGCATGATCTGAACAGCACTGACCACAGGGAGCAGACAAAGAAACCAAACTGAAAAAAAATCAGAATGCTTCAGGCATCACACAGTAAGTAAGAAAGGAAAACACAGCCTCAAATACAGCCTCAGACTTGGGACTTCAAGAACTTTGGGACTCATAATACAAATAAAAGAGGTTAGAACAACATTCATGAGAAGAAGCTTGGAAAATGGCCTTGTGTGCTTTGGGGGTGCTGCTAACAGTGAAGCAAGCCAGAGCAGAGCCTGCTGCAGCGTCTGCAGTATCTGCCACCGGGTGGAGGTCCTACCAGAGCTTTGAAAATACATGTTTCATTAGAGTAAACTGGGAGGTGAGAGAGAAGTGCACGTGCACAGGGAATCAGAAAAACATCATTCTGCCATTCACAACTACTGCTGTTTTTTCCATATCCAGCCTGCCAGCCTCCTGCATGGAACCTTATGGGTGAATTTCTGATCCATTAATTTAATATTAAATATGTAACCATGAATCAAATGTGTATTTGTCCTTCAATTTAAAGGAATATCACAGAGAGTCATAAATTTACAATGCCTAAAAGTCACTCATTTGTGTCTGTATACGATCCATAAACAGGATTTGCTCACAAAAAGTATTCAGCTACAGCTACAAACTGCAACATGACTAGCACGATAAATCACTTTGAAGCAAGCATACATGTCCCAACCTCCACAAACATTTTACAAGCCAACCATTAAAATAATAACACAAGCTTTGGGGCTGATTTTTTTTTTCCCTTTCTTTGTGGCAAAGGTAATGCTTTGAAGAACTGAAAATAAACCTAGGACAGCTTCCAATAGCAACTCTTATCATATGCCTGCTCTCCCCACTGCATAACAGGCCAAGGGGGTGCTCCGTCACAGCCACAAATCATGGCAGGAGCTGCACTACCATACATAACACAAAGCGCCCACCTGCTGGAAGCTGCACATCCCCAGTGTGAGCAATGGTCGCACGGCCTGGCATCTGAAGGCTCTCCCTACTCTTAAGGTAACTCTGAGGATCCTGTGTGTGAAGGACAAGAAAGCTCTTCTGTCCCAGGTTCGCTGGTCCTTCATGCTGACTGCTCATCACTGGGATGGGTGCTGCTGGAGGGTGCTGGGCTGGTCGCTGTATCTGAGCCTGGTGATGGAGCTGTCTGTGGATAAACTGCCAAGGCTTGTCCACAGTTTAATCACATCTATATGACACACATCTCAACAACACACATATCTTAGCCAAAGGAAGATAATTTGAATCACAGAATCATTGGATGGCTTAGGCTGTAGGAGACCCTAAACATAATCTAGCTACAATGCCCCTGTCATGGGTAGGGCTGCCATCCACTAGCTCAGGCTGTTCAGGATCCCATCCAACCTGGCCCTGAATGTTTCTGGAGATGGGGTACACCCTCTCTGGGCAGCCTGTTCCAACAACGAGTTGCAAATGGATAGTGCTAGCTACAAACACACAACAAAACATATCCAAAATATGAGAAAAAAAACTTTTGCCAACTTCTGTGATTCACACCTCCTCCAGTATACTTCACTCCCAAGCAACAGATTTGAGACACATTTAAATGTTTGTCTGTCAATATGAGAGAAGACAACTGCGGCACTATGCAACGTATGGTGGGCCGGGCCGTGCACTGCCAGCTCCAGCAGAAGATGCTCAGCTGGTACCCAGCCTCAGAGGAGCACATAGGAGTCCTTGAGTCATTCAATGGTGGAAGACTTGCCAAAATCAGCATCTTTACAAAACGTTTCAGGAAAATCTAAAGCAAAACAAAATTTTGTTGATGCGTGTTTAAAAAGCAGTCACATTTCTCAAAAAACAACCAGAAAAAGACAGTAATTCGGGGCGTGCAACGTAACATCTTGGAAAGATGAATTTTTCAGAAAACACTCAGGCTAGAGTATGGTAGGAAAAATAACCAATAAACAAACAAACACAGAAAACAGTTGTTGCAATCACACAATGCAATCAGCAGCCTCTCACATGGCTCCTGAATCAGAGATGCACAGAAGTAAAACTGATTTCACATTTTAGCCTTGAGGGCATCTGAGCTATACAAGGAAGCCAGTATGTCTGGCACAATCTTACTGAACTATTACTGCAGTGGTGGAACAGATGAGATTTTGTACACAGAAAATGTAAGTAAGTAAGCAAAAACAGACATTTATCTCATTTTTATTCCTCAAGAATAAGCAGCTGCTTTTTCCATTGATTTTTTTTTTTTTTTCCAACTAACATTATTTCAAAAATATAAATCACAGAGGATTCACCAGGGTTGGAGAAGCACGCCATGTTTTAAAAGTTCCCTTCCCAACAACTTTCCCAAGCAGCTTACAGCTGAGAGCATCACCCAGTGTGCGAGGGCTGTGCTCAGTACGCTACCAGACACACCATGGAACACTTTCAACAACATACATAACATGTTCTCCAACACCACAAAAAATGCAAAAGGCAACAGCCAGTGTTTCTCAGCAGTTATGGGTAGGTTTGGGAGTTAGTAAGAAGTAAATTGTAAAATGGAGCATTTCCTTCAAAACTGCAAGAGAGAGAACTATGAAAGAGATTACATCTAACAATATCCATCAGTGGAGGTCTGTTACAAACTGAATTGTAAGGAAAAAATGTGTCCGTATTTATCTTTTCCCAACTGAAGGACTGGAGTACATTTTAAGCCTCACCTCAGCTTCACAGAATTACAGAATGGTTTGACTTGGTAGGGACCTTTCAGATCACCTAGTTCCAATCCCCTGCTATCAGCAGGGACACCTCCCACTAGACTAAAGCGCCATCCAGCCTGGCTTTGGGAGGGCCTCCTGGGAGGGGGCATCCACAGCCTGTTCCAGAGTTTCATCATCTTCACAGTAAAGAATTTCTTCTTAATATCTAGTCTAAATCTACCCTCTTCAAGTTTAAGGTCATGTGTTCCCCTTGTGCTGCCTCTACCTTATAAAAAGCCCCTCCCCAGCTTTCCTGTAGGCCCACTTAAGGTACTGCTATAAAGTCCCCTTGGAGCCTTCATTTCTCCAGGTTTAAGAGCCCAAGCTCTCTCAGCCTGTCCTCAAAGGGAAGATGCTCCAGCCCTCTGATCATCTTTGTGTCCCACTGCCCATACTGCCCACAAAGATGTTAAACAACACTGGTCCCCACACCGATCCCTGAGGAACACCACTTGTCACTGGTTTCCACTTGGACACTGAGCCACTGAACACAACTCTCTGAGTGCAACCATCCAGCCAATTCCTTATCAAGTGAGTGGTTAATCCATCAAATCCACTTTTCACTAATTTAGCGACCAGGATGCCATGCAGGACAGTGTCCGATGCTTTGCACAAGTCCAGGTAGATGGACTGCAACTTCTGTGAACAGAAGTTTGTAAAAAATGAACATCTTGAGCTTTTACTTTTTTAATCACAAACTTTAACTGTAGTATGTTAAAACTACATTAACCGTTAAATTGATTGAAATCCATTTTCTATTTCATTTGTGAAGTTACATAAATTAATCAAATGAAATACAATACTCATTATGCTTAAGTAACTGGCAAGCCCAGTCCTGCAGAGGTTGTAATTTTCACTGCTTTTCTATTAGATGGAAACTGTGCATCTTCAAGCTATGTCAGATAGCACAGAGCGAAGTGCTATGTACAAATTGAAGGATTTCATCACACTTACAGTCTGCATTTTTCCACGTTATATTGTTGGGACAATTCACCAGCTGAAATTTCTAGTAGCTCGCAATCTTTTGCATTACTAAATAAGAAGCCCGCATGACAAAATGTTGGGTTTTTTTCCTCTCAATTACACTCCAGAAATATTTTACGAAGTTGTATTGTCTCCTCTATCTTTTTGTTAAGATGTAATTTGACAAGATAACTTTAAGAAGCTGAGCACAGCTTGCTAATGTGCCACAGCAGTTCATTATGTAACACTTTTTAAAATTCACTTATAGCGGTGACAATTCTATTGGTGAAAGGAGAAAATAAATACCTGCTGTACTCAGAAATCAGCTGACAGCTCTGGTGAGTTGCTACTTGCTTTAATTTCCATTAAATTTCCACTGGAGAAATTCCCAGCTGAAAACACAAAGGACTCAGCAAGAAGTTTCTGCAAATATTTCGCTTCTTTAGCCAAAGTGACCTTTTTCTCTGTGTATTTTTTGAGCCAGAAGTGAGAAAATCAGTAGTTGGATGCACAACTAGCTGAGTCCCAGCCTTGTGGATGCAACCAAAAAGCAGGGCAACCACTACTACACCTCATGATTTGCTTTGAGAAGTTCTCAGACTGGAAAAATCAAACGGTGGATTAATGAAAACAATGTATTTTTTTCAGATATTTTACTTTTTATTCTGCTATATGAAAGACTTTGTCCTGTAAAATTAAATTCTTGCCAACAATCTTACCAAAACTTTTTTTTTTCTTTTTTTCTCCTCTAGAACAGAACTTGGATCCACCCAGAAAATGCCTATTTGGCATTTATGAGAGGATTATAAAGCACATGCATTGTGGATTCAGTCCTACTGAAGGGAGTGAGGTGCTTTGATGCATTTATCTATTTATTTATCTGCGGACAGGGAGTGCAGGATTAAACAATAGCTAACTGGATAAAATGTCCTACATTTCCAAACCATGAAAAATGTTCCCATTTCCTTTAAACTCATTCTGGAAACTGTGAGCTGAAAATGGCTGCATAAAAATGTACACAATGGGACACTTCTCAACAACAGGTTTCAAAATATAAACTCTTGAAATACTCAATAACTCACCAGGAGCACAAGTGAAAACATAGCACAACACAGTGGAAGTATACAGAGTTAACCAAGTTAGCTCCAAAACAAGTAGCATGGATCCCAACAGGTAGGATACTCCTGTACAGTAAGAAGTTGTACTTTCTGTGCCCAGAAATCCATGCTAAGGCACCTGCATTGCCAGCAGTAGGGGAGCAAGCCCTGTTGCTCACGTACTGTACTAAACCCACACTTAAGCTGATCTGGGATTCAGGAACTAAGCTTCTTCCCCTCATAATCTCCCCAGGTACCCAGTGAAAGCATAAACAGATTGGAGAGATACAGGATGGACAGTTCTTCACCCACGTGCACCTGCTGCACCTCATGCCTGCAGCCCCAGCCTTCATCCCCTCTGCTCAGCCTCATCTTCACCACACCTGTAGTGAGAACCATCTCAAAACAAAACAAAGCAAATAATAGGAAGTAACAATATTCAGAACTGTTTGGGAACAAATTCTCAACA
The DNA here is from genome assembly GCF_026119805.1 of Tympanuchus pallidicinctus. Taxonomy (NCBI): domain Eukaryota; kingdom Metazoa; phylum Chordata; class Aves; order Galliformes; family Phasianidae; genus Tympanuchus; species Tympanuchus pallidicinctus. The sequence continues at coordinate 48,708,677 of NW_026294769.1, forward strand.
CCCATGCCTGTGTTTCTTTTGTTTTTTAAATGTATTAACATGTTGCCTCCAGCTAAATTAATTCAGTTTCCTGGGAACAAAAAGGATGCAGTTGAGAGCACTGAACATCCTCACTTTCCCGCAAGCCATTTGCAATCACACTGCCTGTAGATTCCATGTGCTTTTTAGCCACTGTAATTGGAGATGCCTTCTGGTTGCAGTTCTTGTATCCATATCAGATCTAGCACGAAAGCAGCACTAAATCTCCCTCCAAGTCTCCATGCCAAAAACTTAAATTTTAACTTCAGTGCCTAGATGTGCACAGAAGTTCTTCAGAACAAGAAGTCCCCTGCATTTCACCAACAATCTGTATACAGGTACCGGTTGTTGACCGAAAAACCCTGTCCAGGTATTCAGCCATGCTCTGCTCACAGCCAAAATCGGAAAGAAGGGGCTAAAACAGGAGTAACCAGGCAATGAAACTGGAACTCAATCTCTATTTAATTTTTTTGATTTTCCCTTGTTTGTATTACTTGCTGATGTGCTCATCAAAAGGAAGTAACTCAAGTATCTTACAACAGGAATGAACAAAGCCATGAAGCTTTTACAGATAAGAGCAATTGGGGTTTTTGAAACAAAGTCCCTCATCTCCATCAGTGACAGCCTGGAGAAAAACACAAGAGGTGCCTCTGAAAACCCAGAATAACATTTATACTGCATTCTGCTTCTTAGCAAGGTCTCAGAGTACTTTATGGATGCCTGGCACAGCTTGTTACTTTATTTGTACTGCAGATCTCAATCTAGTATCTTAATCTTAAAAAAAAAAGTCACTCAGACATTCCTGATGACTTCACTGAAGGTAAATGTACCACTGTGCCCACTCCCCTATGCTGCAGCTAAGCGGGGCAAAGGATGGTGGCAGCAGCAGCTCAGAGGTCACTTACATGACTTGAGCAGCTGCTCTGACCCGCTTGCAAAATGGTGTGAGTCCTGCACATGAGGCCAGACTGGTTCTTCTTTCAAATCAGAGGCACAACTTTTAAATTCCTTTCTATATTTGTATATGGAAAATCCTAATTAACACTTCACACAGTCAAATTCCAAAAACAATGCAGAACAAAGCTATAACATTTTCAGATATTTTCTGATGGATAATTGAAAAGAAAAACAAAAGAGCCTAAACATGGCTTATAGAAATAAGAGAGCATGGTGTTTTTCTAGCAGTCCATGCTTGGAAAGCTCAGCTATACAGTGGAATAATACAGCCTTAACAATGCTACGCAGTACCTGGACAAGCAATAGGTATCTCTCTCTCTGTTTTTTGGGTCAACATCATCCACCAACCACAAAAACACAACTCAGACTGCTGCTGAAAACTAGTAGCTCAAAAATCTACGGAACAGGACTGGAGAAAGAAAAAAATATGGAATGGGTACACTACAACCCACATAGCCACTTGGGAATGGTAGTCTTGCCATTTTCTAACAACAGAGTGAAAGCAAAACACAGAGTTCACTCTTTTGTTTTTCACCGCCACTCCATTTTTATTTAGTAGAAGCTCTCATAGGTCTTTAAATAATTCATAACGCAATGCCTGTTGTTTAGTTCAAGGAGAGAGCTTGGAGAATGTTAATCCAAACAGATGAATTGGCACAGCTGTAAATCTGCAAGACCCCTCCCCGATGAGCTCATCCCCTAGCAGTGCAAATGAGGATGACATCATGCTTGCAAAGCCGCGTGCGCACATACGTGCTCACACTCACTTTCCTCCTCCCTACACAGGTTTTCTGCTGCTTTTTCACATAGCTTTTGCCAATGGAAATCGTTATATACAGATTATTCTAGGTAGAAGAAAGAAGTGGAAGGGCCTGCCACTAAATCCAGTGTTTGTTCTGTTAGGCTGTCACAGCTCCAGCACAGACACAACAGAACTTATATTTCTATCTAAGACAGAATGAAACTGCATTTGGACAGGACTAGTTCAAAAAATACTGAAAAACAGAGTATTAAGATACGTGCCTTTGAACAAAATCCACAAGCACTTTTCAAAGCACTGCTTGATGCTTTTTCTTCATATTCATCCAGCATTTGTCTTGACCTTTTTCTCAAAACCAGGGCTCACAAGTGGTTAGCACAGACTTGCTTGAGAAAGATGTTCATTCAGCCACGCTGCTGAAATTTGTCATTTCCCTAAGTTTCAGCTAGCCACCAGATGCTGTCAGAAAGTATCAATATGGGATAACTCAACAGACAAACTAATTATTAAGAAGACCACAGATGGAAGTAATGTATGTGAATGAAGAGCTCAGTGAACAGTTCTGATACAAATCTGCAGAAACTCAAGGTGCCCTGTTAGTTATCCATGAACAGAAAGGGCCAGATAAGGGCCCTAACAAGCTTCAGTAATTTCAGCAATAAAGCAAGCATTTTCATTAACAAACCTATTTAGGTCTATTTCATGCTCTTCAATGAAATACAGTTCTTTTGCTGCAGAAGTTTATAATGTTTCTGATGGCAGTAGAAAGTACATCCCACTGCTAGGTGCGGGCAGTACTGCCGCACAGAACAGAACTGGAGCCAGCCCTCAGGCTCCTGTCTTACTGGTCTTGCAAATAAGCCTCTACTGAGTAAAAGCTGTGTTAGATCTATCTACATGCACCATATGCCTCTGTGTGTGTATATATACATATATTTACACACACACACAGATAGATATATGTATTGTAATAATGGCATATCTTACAAGCCTCTATATGAGAATGGGTGTTTCACAAAAGAGATAAATTCTAAGAGAAGTTTTAAACTTTCTCACCATTTATTCTGGATAAAACAGATAGCAAAATTATACTTTCTGCCATTTCTACATTTTTGAGACATATTCTTTCCTGCCTACTTACAAAGGGCAGGTACTCATACTGTGAAACCAACAGGATGTGACACAAAGGGATTTTAAAAACCTTTGTAAAAACAACCTGACATAACATACCCAAAGTTAAGTAATGTAGCTGGAATGTGTGGCATCACCTCTTGCCTTGCAGCCTGGCCAAAGTCAAGGGAACAGGTTTCTGTCTACTGCCAAGAGTGACAGAAACCAGCCCCCAGAGACTAATGGATTTGCCATAGTTCATTTTCTGGGATTCATACGGACTGCTAACAGTGTGTAGTAAAGAAGCATACAGTGGGCTCCTGCTCATGTCAGGCAGGCGAATTCAAACAGGGCTCTCAGAGAGAGATTCTATAGCTCTTTAGGTGAACAGAAAAAATACAAAATTAGAGCAAATACAGACAAGACACAGAAACAGTAAATTTGACAGCAGTGGCACATTAAGGACACGGACATGAAGATCCATTCACGAGCTCAGTATCACACACTCCAGCCAAGGTGCAATGCCACACGGCAGCACAGGTGGCCTGCAACATCAGGCCCTGCTGCGCAGACAGCAGTTCTGCATGTCTGAGGGGTTCTGAAGAGCACACAAAAATCCTGGCAGGAGAAAGGAGGTTGGCAGATGGTACGAGGAGGTGGCAAAGAGCTCCAGACTCCTGCAGAAGCTGGAGGAAAAAGTCAGACTTTGGGGCTTGGAGACAAATGAAGCAGAAGCTGGTGCACCTTATCCCCTGAGAAGAGGCCTTTCCCTGGGACTGACAGCAGAAAAGCAGGTAGGAGGCAAGGAAGCATTTTGTTTGGAGCCCAGCAGACTGAAGAAGATTGTAATTCAGAAGTAGTACATCACCCCTCTCTCACTCCCTCTCAGCCCATTGAAAAATGGCCTCTGGAAATTGCAAGCGCTCTGGTGAGAGATGCACCGCTCCTTCACACAGCTCCTGCTGCACCTGACAGCACCGAGCACTGGCTGGTAGCCTGAGGCAGAGATGGTGGTATCAGAGAAAATGAAAGGCAGTGAGGCAATGGGTGCAAACACGTCAGCTCCCTCCTGAATCTCCTTCCCCTCCAAGGAATCCTGTCTCCTACTATGTAAACATTTGCACGGTGCTACGCTTGAGATGTCAGAAAACAAGCAGCAGAGGAAAACAAGCCAAAACATCTCTTCTGCTCCAAGTGCAGATTTTGGATCGTGTAAATAGAGTTCGTACTGTAAAGAACTGCTTTGAAATCTCCCATTTTAACATCAGACTCTTTGGCAATCAGCCCCCAGATCCCAATTCTGCGGCTTCACTCTATCACAGCACAGAATACACACACTTGGCCCTTATTCCTTATTCTTCTCATCGTGCTACCAAGCCAGAACCTCTCTCCCCAAAACTGGATGCTTCAGATTAATTTGGAAAAAGGCTAAGCAGAAAGAGAAAGCTCAGATGAAGCAAAGACTGCTTTATTTCCCTATGCTATTACTCTGACACATAAGATGCTAACAAAATGCATCTGTAATACCTCCACTTAGATTTGTAGTTTACAAAAATAACTTATTAGCTAAGCTTTTCCCCACCTTTCTTTCCATATGCATACAGTCTTCAGCGATCAGGCAGCCTCTCTGAGCAGAAAATACGTCAATGAAGAGTTACAGCATGAAAATACTCTACTCACATAGAGGACTTGTATTTCTGCATTCTCAAAAAAATGCATAAAATGATTCCCAGGCAAAGTGATAGGCTCACTTTGATTATTTATTGTTAATAGTTGTTTTTTTTAAATAATTAATTCTGCACGGAATGTAAGGGAGATGTTACTGTAGTAATGATATTACTACAATTTATGCAGAAAGTAAACTCAAATTCTTTACAACTTTTTAAAGATTGGCTTAGAAAAACTCATAGAAACACTGTAATTGCATGCAAGATTGAGTGGCTTTTTTCTTAATGGTATGTATTAATTTACATCTCTTATCTGCAGAACACAGGAGCAGAGTCAACAACCTCTGAACACAGGGACCTTAATGTACAATGGGAAGAAGCAGCATTTCTGCACCAGCTGCAGAAGAAGGTCCACGTCTGAAAAGTGGACAGAAGTTGTCTGCCCGTGGTGTAACACTGGGCAGAAGCTTTGAGGAAGATCAGAAGACCTCTGAAACAAAGCAGGTTGTGTTAACTACGGAAAACAATCTAAGAGCTTGGCACAAGGAAAGTATGTGGAGAATACACAGTAATTTACAGAGCTAAGATAGTCAGAAGAAATGTCATAGACCTTTTAAAATACTTCAGACAGAGCTGAAAACTGGAAAATGAGAGAGTGCTGCAGTAAAGCAAGAGAGGAAAGGAGCAAAGGGTTTCAAGGAGAAGCAAGGCTATCCAGTGGAAGGGAAAATTCCAGTGGTGAGATGGGGAGGCAACAGCCACCCAAAGAGCAAAATCAGCAGTGGAGAAGGGCAGGGAGAGAACAGACATGGAAATGCCAGCAGAGATCCTAAGTGCTAGTGGGCGGAAAAGAAGGGCCCTCAGGCTAACCCCAGACTTCAGAAGTTACACAAGAATACAAAATTATGCTTCCACACCCACTACTTAGTTTCTCTGCTCATGCACTTTCTATTTTATTTGCTAGTGAAGCATTATAAAATTTTGCTAGCAGAAAACGAGAAACGAAGCCAATACAAGACTTGCACTGGTCTGGTCAAACAGGGAAAACTACTAATTCACCAAATTGTGAAATAATGTCATTATTTTAAAAAAAAAAAAAAAAAAAAAAAAAAAAAGAAAGGTCTTAATGTAAAGCCAAGTTACAGACTGTTCTAAAAACGCTTATCCTACAGCACCAGCATAATGAAGAGAGTGCTAACTCTGCTGTCCCTAATGACTGCTGTAAAAGAGGGGTTGACTTCGGTTAAATACAGCTCTTCCTATTTCAATAAAATAAGGCAGTACTACTTTTGGGGAGCTCCTTTAGTCAGAACTTCAATTAATTCGAGCTACTAGATATAAACAACAGCCTAGAAGGTCACAAATGCAGTGTTTCAGATCACTGCATCAGATATTAAATGAAAGACTTTCCTTCGCTGAAGCATGCGGTCGCTTAATCAAGGTTTGAGTCCTTAAAGCATTTCCATGTGGGATGCCTAGCTGGTAAAGTCACACTAAATAAAGATTAGGCTGTGGCTGATGAGTGCCTGCCGTGGTGTGGGTGCTCTGAGCACCTCTGCTCACAGAGGGCTTGCTGCAGGACTTGCCTGGAATATCCCCATGGTCTGCACCACGGGGAGCAACAGGCTCTGGAATACGTTCTTTCTTGTCTGAACATCACAGAATCATAAAACAATCTGGATTTAAAGACCGTCTAGTTTCAACCCACCTGCCATGGACAAGGCTGTCAACGATTAGTCCTTCATTTATTTGCTTCTGTATATTGGGAAAGTGAGATTATACTTGGGTAGATAAAGTAAGGGTTGGTATCAGAGACACCGAGCTCTTTGTAAGTAAGCTACAACAAAGAATGACTGATTATTTTTTTTTCTTTTACATCTTTTCTGCAGTGAAACACAGCGTTTTGTTTGAAGATCAACCTGCAAAATCTCCTTTAAACAAGATTGAAAAAAATATAAATGCAAATCTCAGTTCTTCAACCTCAGACTACAATTAAAACTTAACATTTTTAGCACCTCATCATTACTTGAACAAGGACTGATCAGAAAACAGCAATAACCTAAAGCTGTTGTTTGTGCCAGGACTGACTGTCACAATTCACTTCCAATGCTAACATCACCCTTGTGTCTATATAGCCAGCTCACTTACCCCAGGACCTCCAGAAAGTGGGCAATTCCCAGCTTGTCAGGCTCATGACATGCATGGGCCTTGCTTTGAAATGTCCCAAACAAGTGCAACTCTGGGCTCAACACATTTAAAAGACAAAGCCTAGATGGTTTAACTTAACCACCTACTGTTGGGGAACAAGAGAAAAAAAAAAGACATTTTAAAAACACCTACTTCTACTATCATTAGAATCCAAGTATGAGCACATGAAAAACATTTTAACATGTAAGAGAAGCCAAGAACTTATTTTATCCGTTAGAAATACAAGGCAGCAATGAAACATTTTTGATAAGAAAGGAATATGTTTCAAAATGGAATAGGAGGTATTTTGCTTTGGTTTCTTTGGAGGTTTTTCCCTATTTTTCACATCAATTTTGAAGAGGGATTTTGACAGACAAGAAAGCATAAAAGGGGTATAAAATAAATGAGACTGGCTGCTGGGAGAGAGGGCTATAAAGTCTACTTCTAACCTTCACAGAGTCCCTGCCATGCTATGCAGCTACTTCCTCCTCTTATATCCCTTTCTGTACATCTTTAAAGCAGGTTTGCTTAGTGTTCTCTCTTATTTTAAAATGTGTTAGTACCTATGCAGCACTGAACAAAAACACTGCATTAAGCATTACTGTTTTATATTAAAAGGAAAGTTGCTATCTTGGACACGGTGGACATGAGAACTTTTGAAGCTATCAATACCTGAGTAATACTTTCATTTTTTCCTGTTCTTTTCCTGGGAATGCCTAAAGAAGTTCAGTTGTTAAGCAAAAGGTTCTCATTTGAATCACCTGGCACAAAAACCACAAGCACTGCAGCGCCTAAGTTCATAATAGCACACACACATGGACAAGGGAAAGCATGCAGGAAACATTTCTTGTCAAATATGGTCAGCAAAATGGCCATTCTTTAAGTGTCTAGCTTCTGGATGCTGGAAGTTTCAGCTGAACAACGTACTCGAAATATTCAGATGGAAACACCGTTCCATTTTTACAGAGATTTAACCTGAACATTACTCCCAAAGAAAACAAAGTATATTTGGGATAAGGAAAGGGAAACAACCCCTGAAACGCATGCAAACCTCAGTCATTTCAAATTTGCATTCTTTACACGTATATATATGTATATGTGTCATTTACTTATAAAAAAGTAATGCTTCATCACCACTACTTTGCAATCTGGAGTTTGTCAAAACCTCCCCAGTGCAACAGCGAGCAGCCACCAAGGTTTCAAAGCTGCAAAGCTGCACGCATGGACAGCTGCCAACAGCCCCACACTTCCTCTTCCTTTTGAGCATGAAGCCGTGCATCTCCCTTCTACCTTCTGTAACACAGAGTTCAGAGCACTGAGCACCCCCAGTGTGCCTGCTGGGCTCTGACAGTACCATGCCACACAGAGACCGCGCGTGTTGGGGAGCATGCAGGGAAGGAGGCAGAGGCAGGAGAAGCAGCTGAAGCGCATTAAGCACTGATAGCAATCTCTGGTTACAGACAGAAATTAGCAGAGTGAAAACTAAAAGAGGCTTGCCTCCCTCTAAACTCAACACAACACAACCACTCAACATAAACACATTATCAAAAAGAGACAGCTCAGTTTAAATTGCGGAGCTGGCAGTGCCGATGAGACTTTGGCTTTTACAAGTGAACAACGGGTGTGCCTTCTCTATCTAAACTAGCTTCAGTGCCATCCTTCGTGAACAGAGCTGGCATTTCTGGGCTCCCAGCCACACATGAACTACAACAGATTGGGTTAGGTCCAACCCTGAGCCCATACAATGTGCTAATGTGGAAAATATTACGCTCTCTTTCCCAGAAAACAAATGCTGGATTCAGTTTTCAGAACCTATTACTTGTATTCCCATTTGGCAATGCCAGCAGTGTTACCTATTTATCATATACTCTTATAACATGGAGTTACTCAACATGACCAACCGTGGAGTTTGTGTGATCTTCTTTACCAGGGAGGACTATTTTACCTTCCATATTGAAACCGGAGAGCAGAGACAGAGAAAGCAAATAAATAAAGCCACAAGTTGACGCTTAAAGGGCATGATCCTCAAATTCCTCACACATAACACCAAAGCCACAGGCATCCCAAGTTTCTGCTCGTGACGTTCTCACAGGCTGTGCCACCACAAATATCTGCTAACTGGGGTTTGGCCCTTCCTCACTGAACCCCATCAGCCAGCTCCTCAGGGAGACCTCCACCCACCCCTTGCCCCAGACAGAAAGCCAGAATTCATGTCCCCATGAGATGGGATGTCCATGTTAGAAGGCGTACTCCTGGCATCGCCATTTATTTTCAGCTTTATTAATTCTTAGCGGGCCAGAGAACACGTACATGACCTGTGGAGGAGTTTCCTGCTTTGATTTTGTTGTTCCAGAGCTATACATCAAAGTATGCCAGTATCTATCATACTGGTATCTCCTAAGCATATCTCTGAGACAATATTTAAGCTTCTTCTATAATAAGTGAGCAATTATTTGGCACAGATGATGATACTGGAAATCTGGCAACACACCAGAAAGAAAACATGCAGTCATGCATCTCCCGAAAGATAGAGTTTGGAGAAGTATTGAACATATTTTTTAAACAGAACATGGTATGAGTTTAAGGTTGTTAAAATCTGTTCAAATATTTTTAAATTAAAACTACAGCAATTCTGTAAACAAGGCAAGGCCATAAGGTAAAGACAGTGCATCCTGTTTTCCCATCAAGACACATTCTGCCTCCCAATTCTTCTAACTCTTTTCTGAAATACAATTGCCATATCAGGTATCCACTTATTCTATTATATTTGTGCAGAACCAGCAAAACAGGGTCTCTGACCTCCTGCACTTGGACTCCCATAATGGTCTACAGATAACCATGCATGTTTTGGGCTCAGGTATAGTAAAAACAGGAAAAAACTGTTAAAATTAGCAATACATATTGACAAAACTGTCTTCAGAACAGAGGTAATTTGCCAGCTATTATTAACGGTTGCTCTCCAAGCTTTTTGTTTTCTACCCTTCACTTGCTTTTTGGCTTGTGGTTGGCTTCTTTTTTTCCTTTACCTTTTCTTCTTTATTTAATTAGTTTGAACTGGAAACACAGACTTTGAAGACAAATATTTTACTTATGCTGCAGTACTTAAAGAACTCAGTAACAATCTGTCTCTCAGTGCTTACTTTGTTCAGGGTCTCACCACAAGCATTACTCACCACGTTTTAACTACCCTGTTGGTGAGTAAGCGTTTCACATAAACATATGCTAGCATGTACATGGATCATTGACACATGTACATTGATGAAAACATCATGTTTTCGTCAGCATGATGAAATGCTGTTACAGAGCTAAGAAAACCTAGTTCACCAGATCTGTTGCTCACTACCTAAAAAAAGTGAATTTTCCCTCCAGAAACAAAGATTGGATATAATCAGTTTATATAACAAATATTGGCAATTTCAAAGAAATAGCAGCGAAAAATAATTACTAGTTTCAGATATTTATTTAGCCAGGCTTGCTTTTTCTCCCAGCTACTTCTTTCCCTCCATGATCTCACAGTTATTTGCAGCCTTCCTTTCCAGTGCATTAGGGCAAGAAAGGTTATCTGGATATTTTCCATGCACACATGTATACTCAGTGCATCACATAAGACTAAGAGCTTTTAACAATGCAATTCTCCTTAGTTTAGCACAATATAATTTATCCTAAGCGTTGCTTATGTAACATATCATAAAAGCATACAGAGAGCAATCTCAGAATATTTGGAACTGCATCTTTTCAACAATGCTAGAGACAGAGAGGAAGAAAAATGCATATTCCTCACTGGAGCTGAAAGAAAGGTTTTAGAAGTGCAACTGAGGTTTGGAGCTTCACTTGTTTTTTACAGGATGGTTGGAGCAGAGGCAAACCCACAACAGGAGCAGGAAGGGGAGAACAAGTGGGAGGAACATAGCATGTAGCGATAGATGGGTACGTGGGAAGCTGTAAGGCAGTGAGTCAACACGCGGTTTTGAAAGTAGGAGGGCAGTTCTAGGCCAGACACTTAGTAAGTCAGCATGATATCCAGGGACAGATTTAGCTTGGACAAGCTTTAATTTAAGAAGCAGAAACATAATAGTTCAATATTTGCAACTTGACGTAAGGATGGACTGGAGAAAGAACTGGTTTCAGTTTTGATGTCTGACTAAAGATTTTGTTCTCTGTATTTCTTCTTTACTTGATACCAAATACATTAGAAAAGCATACTCCTAGGAGCACACGATACAAGTACCGCTAAAGCCAACAGAGGTTCAAAAGGCACACGTGGCACCAAAGGATGCTAACAAATCACATCAGCAGAGCCAGTGGAGTCAGTACCTCCCCAGCTGCTCCTGAGCAGCCCCTTCCACCGCAGGGGAATGCCATAGACACACTGAGACTAGAAATGACCACAACTCCCTCACACAGCAAGAAGCCCCAGCAGTGCAGGGCAGTACCACCACACTGAACAGGACAACCACTGCCTCTTCAGGATGTATCAAAGCAGGTACATCCTTCCCTGACTTGTCAATGCAGCTCTGCAATGTACATAAGCTGCCTCTCTGGATCCTCTGCCATAACAGTGACAAGCTAACTTAATTAATACTGAGAACAGTTTGGTTGTCTGCACAACAGGTTGCCAAAAAAATGAAACAAGGAAAAAAAACAAAAACAACTTGGATTACTAACAACATTTGCTGCGTAATGTAATTCAAATCTATCTGTAAGATCAATACAAGCCATGTTTATTAATGCCACACATTATGTCTTAATTTGAAACATAATTGAAAGCTTGTTTCTGTACTGCTTTACTGTTAATGATAAAAGTATACTACATAACTGGTTTATTTTTGTAAGATCAGTATTAAATATACAACATCGATTTCCTCTCCAATCTTCTTACTCAGATTAAAACACAATAAAATGAAAAAAAATACTGCATATATTTGCACCAGGGACTGGCAAGAGATAGTAATATATCCTCCTTTGTTATAATTTCTGTTAACAGCATCACAAAATACATACCACAAAACACAAATAAGTGTAACCACAAGGCTTTTACACCATGTCTTAAAGGGTTGGATAGGTTAGATTTTTACCATTGTTGTTATTATTGAAAGCACCAGACAACAAAACTACTCTGCATTGGTGTGGTTTCACCTGCACTGGGTCCAGGTTTGGGTACCACAATATAAAGATACAAAAATATTAGAGACTGTCCAAAGGACGACTACCAAGATGGTGATGAGTCAAAAGGGAAAGGCGTATGAGGAGCAGCTGAGAACCCTGTGTGCGCTCAGCACAGAGCAGAGGAGCTGAGGGGAGGCCTGATGGCGGCTGCAGCTCCTCACAGGGAGCGGAGGGGCAGCGCTGAGCTCTGCTGTGTGTGACAGCGACAGGGCCCGAGGGAACGGCGTGGAGCTGCGTCGGGGGTCAGGGACAGGGTCTGCACAGGGGGCGGTGGGCATGGAACGGGCTGCACAGGGCAGTGGGCACGGCATTGAGTGCTGGAGTTCAGGGAGCGTTTGGACACTGCTCTCAGACATAGGGTTGGGACTTTGAGTAGTCCTGTACAGAGCCCAGAGATGGACTCAATAACCCTTGCTGGTTCCTTCAACTGAGGATACTCTGTGATTTTAAGATTCTATGAAATTATGAAGAAAAAACAGGCAGACAAAGCAAGGAGCTTAAATTTTTGAGCAGGCAACAAGAATGTCCTTTGTATACAAAATTAAGTCTACAAAGCAATCAAGGTGTTTTTGTTTTAATGGGAAAGCATCACCTGAACACAGGTTTTATTTCATTACAAACAGTAAACGACTGCAGCTTGGACCCACTAAAGCACTGCAGTAACACAGCAAGTCCAATGCCCCTGAAGAGGAGGTGTGTGCTAAGAGACAGAGGTTTGAACTATGAGCAGGCCACCACCACCAGCTGGATGTTTACCAGTGCTCAAGGAAATGGCTCTTTCTGAATGTTCCAGATAAAATCACATTGGAAACAGCTCAGCTAACCACAATGACGCTACCTCTGCTGCTGGTGGATAACAAAGGTCAGGAGCCCAACTACAACTGAATGTCTGCTTCGCTCCTTGATAGAAGCAAGTGCAACTGCCAGACATCCAGCATATGATGATGTATAAATAAAAAAAGAAACACTGCTACTGTTTTCTGGCAATGTTATTCTATACTTCTTACTTCAGCTCCCTAGGGAGCTGTTTTGAAGATGTGATTATCAAACAAACAATTTCACACACAGCCACCAACAGTGAATGTTTTATCCCAAAATGAGTTGTTTTTCTAAACATCAGTTCTATGGAAAGTGTAAACATACATTTGCTTGGGAATGTTTTGAACAAGATGTCTCAACTCATTTCACCCACTTCCACTGCATGGCGGAACAGCAAAGGACTATAGGACGTACTTTTCACTGGGATCAGTCAAAACATAAGTTTGTGTTTCACCCAAAGCTTCCACCTGTCTTACCAAAGATAGTACCTGTGCTGTTCACTGAACAGGTCTAAAGCATCTTGGTAGATGTGGCAGGCTTAGCATAGCATCAACAGCAAGAGTTTCTACAGCAGAACTTAAAAGAAAGGCAGCTGCAAAATCATGGAACTTCCTACTTAATGAGCTTGTCTTGTGCACTTGAGGAACAGCAACTAGTTCTTACTGTCACAGGAAAACTGTAGAATGGTCATGTGGTATGTGTTAAAAATACCGAAGACACTGACTTGCAAGCTTGCAAGACGTATGCATTCACTGCGCTTTCCATATGGAAGCAACAGTATGGTGCAGAATGCCTGCAATGTATATTCTGTGCATGGTCAACCACTAGGCCAAATACACTGCTTGGAAAGACTAGCAACTAACCAAAATAACAAGTACTTCATGCAGAATCTTGTGTATCTAACAACACTACTGTTCTCACATTTTTCCAAAACTATCAAGGAGTAAAAGGGATGAGTTGGATGTATTCAGTTTATATTCAGCAGACTGCTGAAACCACAGAAAGATGTGGTTCTGTTTCAAATAAAATCATAGAGTCACAGAATGGTTTGGGTTGGAAGGGACCTTTAAGATCACCTAGTTCCAACCCCCTGCTATAGACAGGGATACCTCCCTCCAGACCAGGTTGCTTAAAGCCCCATCCAGCCTGGCTTTGAATGCTTGCATGGAGGAAGCATCCACAACCTCACTGAGCAGCCTGTTCCAGGGTCTCACCACCCTGACAGTAAAGAATTTATTCCTAATATCCAGTCTAAATCCACCCTCCTCCAGTTTAAAACCATTTCCCCTCATCCTATTGCTACACGCCCTTATAAAAAGTACCTCCCAAGCTTTCCTGTAGGACCCCTTCAGATACTGTAAACTCTGCAAGGTACCTGGGTACCTTCTCTCTTCTCCAGGCTTAAGAGCCCCAACTCTCAGCCTCTCCCCATTGGGGACATGCATATATGCATACATACATATCCTAATCATGTTGAAATATCAGTACTTTGGTTAAGTGCTCCAGCCTTTCACACTCCTGTTATCACAAAAACTCTACTAGTAGCAGGTAAAACAAGTACCAGATGCATATAAAATCTCTATATAAAAGGAATCAGAAAAATATTTGGTACAGAAATTAATGAAAGTCACCTTAAAAATAACCTTTCATCTATGCAAACCAAAGATACTCTTTATGTACAGAATAAAATCAGTAGGGTGAAATAAGCTTTACAATAGAGTAGTAATCACAGGAATATGAACAAAGTACCAAAAAAGCCTTGTACATAATGAAAGTACATTACTGTAAGTATAGAAAGGTCACATTTTTTATCTAATTTTTTTAATGTGTAAAATTAATGTTATCATGGAGATGAGGCTAGAGGAGTTAAACAGAACTTTCTAAAAATATTTGAAAAATAATTATCAGTGTTAGAACTTCTCTCAGAAAGGCAACTCCATGTCCTTCCTGACCTGAATGATACAGTACTGAAGATCATATGTTAGCCAGAATACCTTAACTTTATAGCTTTTAAATAAAATTGCAGCTACAGTTATGCTTCTACACAACCACATGCACGGGAACCCATTCTTGCACGTCTCACAGACAGACAAGTTAAAAACCACATATCCATTGACTTTTTTCTTTTTCTCAGCACAGATGGCATTTCAACAGGAATTTTTTTTGCTCCACAGCTAACACAAACCACAAAGAAATTACCCTTACTGAATATTGCCTGCTGTTTAAGAGTGTTTTGAAATTATACTCCATTTTTTAGGGAACTGAAGAGCTGAGAACAAGATGTCCATTCACAGTGGTAGCTAGCAGATAGAGCAGCAATGACTGCTGAATGCAGCTCCTCAAGAACCAGTGCCCAGTGCTCGTTGTAGATTAAGGACACATTTTTCCTATGTGTCACATTAGAAGAATTCATTGAAATCTGCTTGATAATGAGATCACTGTCCATTGGCAACTTTTGGTCGCACAGATGAAATAATTCAGCCCTTTGTCTTGAATACCAGTGAAATAAGGTTTTAAAGACATTTCTACGGATGGAGACAACTATTCATTTCTTTGAAAATAGAATTTTCTAGAGAGACTGAAATACACATATGCATGTACATACACATATAGTAAACGTGTGTGGATAGATGCATCAGGACACAAGCAAAATCTTTTTGGTCTCCTTATGAAAACAGTGATCACCTAAAATAATACCGACTCCAATAACAGGCAGCGGGAAAGCTTAACATGACCATCACTAACTGCACAAACAATTCAACCTGCGTTTAGTTTTTACCAAAATAAAATAAAAGGGATAATAACACTGGCCAAAATCCCAAGTGGCTAAATTCCTCTCCTAATGAGAGTACTGTTGCATCCTTCAGAAGAAAAGGTGCACCAATTACATTTTAGAGACAGAGGAACAACAAAGAAGTCTATGGGATGACTTGCTGCTACAAAAAAACCCACCAACCAGAAAGGAATGTATTCCTGAGAAGTAGCTTTATTTCACTTTCTTGCTTGTTTGATCAGTTGCAAATAACATTCTGCTCTCACAGGATCAAGTACAGCAAAACAGGCTGAGATACCACAAACATACATACCTGGCATTATACCAAGTTGTGTAAAATTCACTACCCAATGCAGAAGATCTTTAGTAAAGAACAGAAAAAGCAGTCTGATTTATTCATGAGATTAATATTCACTGTGATTTAGACATTACTGAAAAAAACAAATCTCAGAGTAATTTAATCTCCTCTAAAACTCACACTTTAGCAAGAATAAATTCTGCTAGAAAGGCTAGCTAGCATATATCTAAGATTGGTCACGAAGGTCAACTGCACTAGTCACATAACCAGTTTCATTACCAGCTGAAACCATTACCATTATAGTCATAAAGCCATGTACAGGAGATCTTGGAGCTGTTGGATGGATATACATGCAATACAACACAACAAAACAGGACTGACAAAAATATCCAATGGAAGGGAAAAGTAGAGATATGTTATGTACACAGAGTAAACTCTTCTTCAGCAATGGATAATACATGTAAGTAATTTTTTCAGCAAACTATCCTCCCTAACATATGGCAGTGAGGACTTATGAATTTTGACACGTGAGTGTGTCAACAGTATTGGTAACAAGCTCAGCCACCCCAGGTTCAGCCACCCTTTGAATGGGATAGTCCTCCTGATCATGTCCTCTGCTCCTCAGGGTCACTGAGACCTGACACACCTCATCACATAACAGGTCAGATTTCCACAGCTCAAATGCAGTCACAAATACATCAATGGACATTTTCCCCTTTACTGTTTCAGCATCACAAGCAGCTGCTTCATCTATCATGGCAATGAACACCGAGGCAAGGGATCTGGAAGATCTCAGTTAAATGAGTAAGGTAACTTTGGGAGTTACAGTTTGGCTCTGTTCTAACTGTAGTAAGCACTTACAGAGTTTTTACTTGCAATTTAATCTATATTTTTCAATTCAACTTCTGCTACATTCTGTTACACGTGCATTTTCAAAGGCCCCTAGAGTTTAATATACACATACAGTGCTACAGTAAGATAAAGAAAATCTAGTACTGGAAAGCAGCATCAAGAAGCACATGAAGAACACGACTGCTTTTTGTCTAAACATCTTTTCCCCCTTAACAATGGGATCCTAGAAGGCACGTCTTTTTTGCAGCAGACCATGACAAGCAGTACACCATCAATATTAAACATAATCAAGCTCTAATGACTGCTTGGGTGAAATCCAATCAAGCTGCACACAAATTTAACTAAAGAAGCCTAGCAAAACAAAGCAACAATTTAATACTTCAATAATTAGCTGGTGCGGATATTTGGAGAAGCTGATTTTAAACACATGGTATTGCCAACTACCAACATTATTACAGAAGCTCTGAAACATGGGAATTACTTCGGGTGTAATTTTCATTACATGAAAAACAATGGGTTTCAAAGTTTCCAACTATGATGAATGCACAAAAAATAGAACTTAAAGAGATGAGAACATTCAGTCCAAAGGGTAGTTGGAAAAAAAAAAAATTGAAAAATGTCTAAATGAAGCGATTTTGAGCTGGAAGGAAGTTTGCAGAAGCTTACAATAAATCTGCAGCACAGCCTGGTTTCTTGGCCTTCTGTTTTCAGCCATTTGCCTGAAAAGCACCATTGGCCAACAAATAGTTGACTCCCTCTGAAATTGCATGATCGATCTGTTCTGCCAACATTACATAGCAAATAAAAAAGGAGCTCTTCACAGTGAAGCTGGGCTCTTCTAAACGAATGTGAAGACTGCATCTGAATAAACATCTCTGGGCAAACAAAACAGCACACAATGTGATCACTGGGCTCTTCCTCCTGCAAGTACATCACAAAGTCCTCCTCCTGAGGATATCAGAGTTATGCAGATACTGCTTTTGATCTCAAAAGTCAGGCTCCTGGAGAGGTTTGGCTTGGAAAACATGCAGATGTTCCCATTGAAATGCATGCTGCATCACCAGCCATGCCCAGCAGGCCGCAGGGATCAACAGCAAACCCCCTGACCAGAAGGTTGCCCAAAGCTACGTTCCTGGAGATACCAGGCAAGAAAAGCATTCTGGGACAAAAACACAGCACTGCCTAAGCTGTCTCCTTACAATGATGGCTAGAAAACACAGCTACCATTTATTTTCCTGTAGTTTTCCATGCCTCTATTAGAAGTGCATAAAATGGCAATGAGGGAAAGAATTCCTAAAGACATTTCATTTACTTTACTTCAATTTCTATCACATATTTTTCCAATAAATTATGAACTAATTAGCAGATAATGTATAGCTACATGAATAAAAATTCATTTTGTAACAACAGTGCAACTCTTTCTTAAAAAAAAAAAAAAAACAAAAAAAAAGAAACACAAGATAGGAAGATCCAGCATATATGATTGTCACTGTAAATGGCACTACTTAACAGTGAACAAGAAAGGCCAAGGAACTAGAGGTTTTTATTGCACAATAGCTATTTTCTCACTATCGTAAGTACTTACACAACTGAGGTTTAGCTCTGGCTTTTCCATTAAGAGCACAAACAATGTAAAGAAAATTCAGCAGTTGGAAAATTCGGGTTTCTTCCCTTTTGTTTTTTCCAGAGGAGATATGGTACTGGAGGGATTGGGTGAAGGATATGGAAGGGGATAATACATATTTCATAATATTTTTGACATCATTTAGTAAGAAGTTAACAAAATTACTAAAACACTGCCACCCTCCAGAAGGGTAGGAGTGATGCCTGTTCATTTCCTTCCTTGATTCTCCACCCCTTTTGGACATTTCAAGTTGCTCCCTTCCATCACACCAGAAAAGACAGAATCACAGAATCACCAAGGTTGGAAAAGACCTATAAGATCATCCAGTCCAACTATCACCAACAGTTCTCACTAAACCATGTCCCTCAACACAATGTCCAAACGTTCCTTGAACACCTCCAGGCTCAGTGACTACACCACCTCCCTGGGCAGCCCATTCCAGTGCCTTACTCTTTCAGAGAAGTAGTAATTCCTAACGTCCAGCCCGAATCTCCCCTGGCACACCTTGAAGCCATTCCCTCCAGCTCTATCTCCAGTTACATGAGAGAAGAGGCCGATCCCCAGCTCACTACAGGTAATTACAGAGAGCAGTAAGGCCTCCCCTGAGCCTCCTCTTCTCCAGACTGAACAATGCCAGCTCCTTCAGCTGCTCCTCATAAGCCCTGTGTTCCAGACCCCTCACCAGCTTTGTCGCCCTCCTTTGAACCCGCTCCAGGGCCTCAATATCTTTCTTGCAGTGAGGTGCCCAAAACTGGACACAGCACTCGAGGTGCAGCCTCACTAGAGCTGAGTACTTGAGGACAATCACTGCCTTGCTCCTGCTGGCAACACTGTTTCTGATACAAACCAGGATGCCACTGACCTTCTTGGCCACCTGGGCACACTGCTGGCTCATGTTCAGCCGAGCATCAATCATTCACCCCAGGTCCATTTCCTCTACACAGTCTTCCAGCCACTCTGCCCCAAGCCTGTTGTTGCTGGCTAAGGTGCAGGACCCGGCATTTGGCCTTGTTGAACCTCATCCCACTGGTTTCAGCACAGCTATCCAGCCTGTCCAGATCCCTTTGTAGGGCCTCGCTACCCCTCAGCAGACCAACACTTCCAGCCAACTTGGTGTCATCTGCAAACTTAGTGAGGGTGCACTCGATGCCCTCATCCAGGTCATCAATAAAGATATTGAAGAGGACAGGCCCCAGCACCGACCCCTGGGGAACACCACTCATGACAGGTCACCAGCTGGATTTAACTCCGTTCACCTCCACTCTCTGGGCCCAGCCTTCCAGCCAGTTTCTTACCCAGCCAAGAGTGTACCTGTCCAAGCCAAGCTTCTGCAGAAGAATACCGTGGGAGATGGTGTCAAAAGCTTTGACATTACCTTTGCAGGAAATGCAGAGATGTTATGAAGGGCTTCCAGATGCAGCTGGTCAAATCACATCTGTTTAAATGAAGTTTTAACCCCAACACTACTTCTACATGTTTACCCTTACGTTTCACGTGAAAGTAGGAAACTTTACCCCTTGCTGTGTGCTGCTCACCTTCTAGTCAATCCCTGCAGCACATGCAGCCTCTACAGAACTGAGCAGCAGTCACTGTCCAGGCCCCAACTCCTCCCAGCTGTGCTGCCACTGGTCCAGGCTGCTTCTCTTTCTTGCAGACTTGCTTTGGGATTAAGTGTGGATTCTGGTGCATAACTGATGAAAATACAAATGAGTGAAAAGGCTCCGCTAACTTCTACACTGCTGCCTGCTGGGGACATCATCTTTGATTGCAGCTGACCTCTGCAGATACAGCTGCTGAGAACACCAGCAGAGCTGGGCTTCCTTCTGCCTACAATGAAACACTATTATTCCCTGCGTGGCACCACTCTTATTACAAAATGACCTTTCACTACTCAGATCCCAGGGATCTGTTCTATGTTTGATCGCTTGTAGTCGAACTGCAGGTCAACAAAAATGCTCTGCTCTGTAGACAAAATCTCAATTCTCAGGAGATAACTGCAGTTTGTAGTGGAGTTGTCAGACCGTCTTCTCCAAGACCAGTACTCTAAGCACTAAAACTGATGATAAATTTAAACTTTGAAAAGTGATAAGGAAATTTGAGTTCCTTGCTTTATATTAAACAGCTAATTTGCTAAGCTAACAGTTTTACTGGACTCATCTGAGTTTGAAAAATTAGTGCTATACACCTTGTGTAGTATTTCTGTACAACGACAGAATGAAGAGATCTGAAAAAGGAAAGACTTCATGCTTTTAAGTTCATATCTCATTTTTGTATTCCAACATTTTAAAAAATAGCTTTTATTTTTTAAAATCTTCTACTTTAATCTAGCAGAAACTTCCAATAGAGCAGAAGAAAGAGGCAGAAAGGTCTGCATGTATAATGCAAGATGAAACAGAAAATGTAAACAATCATCTTTAAAAGCTAATGTGTATTTCAGTATTAAAATTTTCCAGTATGTAATAAAATATTGGTACATTTAGCCTGACACTATTACTTTAAAGATCTGCCCCATGCAGCACTTAGAGTATGCCAGGAATGCAATGTTCAGGACACCTCCCTGGATGAGTCCATGGCACTGCTCCAAACACAACAGAAGAGCCTGAACCCACATCTTCCATCCTCCAGAAAACTACTGCTGGGCTGCTAAATACTATGGATCTACCAGTCCTCAAAAACCAAAATTCTACTGTCCACATTCTTCACTGGATTCCCATTTTCCATACATAGTGACCCAGATGTTTCCCCTCTGTATTTCCATCTACAGTAATTTCAGCGCACCTTAAAATGAAGCACCTGAAATGCCAGAGACCACGATAAAATATTTTCACATGCTTCTAAGACTGTAGTCTGTGAGCAATAATCAGAGCACTGCAGCACTACTGCAGCTGAGTCTGAGAAGCAGCATTTATCACAGCAACTTTTTTGAGCAGTCCGATATTTGGATACAGAGTCTCACAAAGATTTTCATTCACATTCTCTAGTATCCTTAAGAACAGATGAGATGGGATGGACTTTGTTTCATTAAGTGGTCAAAGTGAAGGATACCTTTCCATGTTACCAATCCTCTTGCAGACAATGTTCCATAGATCTTATGAGGACACTCACACGTTCCTGCTAATGAAGATTTTGCAGTTGGATAAACTTGTCTCTAAACCACTTTGATATTGCTCAGGGTTTAGTAAAGTTCAACCTTCCTCTTCAATTCGGCATTATCAGCAAAGCTGATAATCTCCTCAGCTCCATCAAAATTTTAGAACAGAATAGAGAGTGAACTGCATTTTCATAGCACTTCAAAACACTAGCTAAGTTTTAGCTAGTGTTAGGTGTTCTCAAGATGGTGATACAGCCACATGAAACTGAAGATTATATTCACCTCCTGACTTCTCCCACACTTTTGTAAATATCATATTATTGTAAAGAGCTAGGAGAATGTCAAATGCCTGGCCTTACATTCTTTTGTACCCCAGACAACATGACTTGTACAGATTCAACAGTCCCTACCAAAGTGGGATTGGGCATTCCCCTCATTACAACAAGTATTTAGTAAGATCTCCAAGCAAAGGTTTTTGCACACTTCCTGTGTGTTGTTGACAAACAGGACAAAAAGCCATCTCCCATTCCAATGGAAAATCAAACGTGCAGCAGGAGTGACCAAGATACTTATCACTACTGAATTTAGATTCTAGATCTGTTACCTGCTTTCTTCCTTAAGTCTCCTAATACAGCAGCTTCACTTGCACATATGAAAACATGCAAAAAATTCTCAGATATGTGCATACAACAAAATACAGGAACGATGAACAATTTTACAGGACACTTTTGCAAACAAATATGCTTCTTATCATCCTAGTATCCTGTGCTCACAACTAGTGCCACAATTAGTTTTAAGGGGGTATTAAAGATGCTTATTCATTCTCTTTTCCGTATTGCTGGGGAAGAAACGTTCATCCCTCAGAAGAAAGATGATCTCGAAGTTACAGGAAAGAGGAGCTTGACTCTTTGAGATGGATTATCTCAATCAAGTCAAATAAAAATCTCCTAAAGCCCGAACCTTTATTTTGCACATTTTAAAATGGATGTGCTAACATATGCT
Organism: Tympanuchus pallidicinctus; assembly: GCF_026119805.1. Lineage (NCBI taxonomy): Eukaryota > Metazoa > Chordata > Aves > Galliformes > Phasianidae > Tympanuchus > Tympanuchus pallidicinctus. Next base: position 48,731,001 of record NW_026294769.1, read on the forward strand.
TTGAGCAGGGCACTGCTCCAGGTCACTTCCTACGGTGCCTTTTGACCTGAATCTTCTGATCATTACATTTGTTCTGAGATATGTGGGCACTCAGTCATTATTACAGGGCTGATTATGAGTGAAAAAAAATAAGTAAGCATCCTATTTAAGGCATAGCTGTTTACTAGATATGTGCCTAGTAAATGCCTTGTAAATGCCTAGTAAATGTGACTAGCATGTTCCTTTGACAGTTCTGTCAAAGTGGTTGTGAACTTAGTGGTTTTCACAATTGTCATCCATGAGAGCCAGAAGAGTAAGATGATTCTCTTCTGAGTGACATGACAAAACATGCAGCTTTATGTTTGTTTTTAGAAAGCAATCAAAAAACCAACAAAACGTACAGTTTGACTACTTAATAAGTGACATTCTAGAAAATAAACATGCTAGGAACTTCACTGTATATCATATGCAAGTGTATTTACTAGGAATATTAAAAAAACTCTCATGCACTTGTTATCTTGCAAGACAGAACACCCAATTTGGTATCAGTTTTTCACCACTGTTTCAAGAGAATCTGTTCAGAGTTACTGGATATTTTTCTTTCTCTAGCCCTTGCCTAGAGGAGTCATTCCTTTTCTCCAAGAAGAGAATTCCTTCCCAAAAAGTTCAAAGTTCTACACGCTGTTTTTCTATCCCCTTCTCTTTAATCGTTAGCTAGTACAAAATTCTTTGTTTCTTTTTCTCTTACTATTATTGCACCTAAATGTCAGAAAAAAAATATATATATACATATATATATATAAATAAATCTTGAATTTTTTGCTGCTATATAGACAATGCATAACAAACATAAAAGAACAAATATTTTTTCTCAAAATATTTCCCTGTAAGTATTTTATAATTAGAAGTGTAGCGCTGCAGTCACAATAATTTATGTGTATCCACACGAAATCCAAGGAATAAGAATTAAAAAAGCAACAACAAAATCCCTAAATTCCCATTTCATACAGATTTGATTTTCCTGCACTGGCTTTTCCTCACCACTTTTTTTCTGTTAATTCATTTCATAGACCACATCATGACTCAGCTTAACCCCATGTAAGCAGATGGAGGAAAATATGATACTACAAATTCAATTTCTAGAATAAGTCACTGCACATTCCTGTGACTAATAGGTAGCTGTAGGTATGATACTATGTCACATTTAGAAGATTATTTATCAGGCAAAGCTGAAGATGGGTCAACAATCTCCCCCTGTTAAGGTACATCCTCTTCTGGGCTTATCTCAGTTGCAGCATGTGATAATAGCAAAATCACTGCAAGTCCTACATTTCTGGCAGTCTCAGCTCCTTCTACTGTTTGCTACTTTCCAGCAGATCTCTCAAGTAGAACAGTCAAGATCAACTTTGGGCTGCTTAAACATAAATACCAGTTTTAACAGTTCACAGTACACTTGGCAAAGCTGCCTTCAATATCCCACCAGGAAGAAAAAAATACACATGAAAAGCATAAAAAACTCCAACAATCAACAACAAAACCAAACCAAACCAAACTTCCCTTACCTTGCTGGAGGCACATCAATGTTTGAAGAAACAACCTTGCGCTTCTGTTCCAGAAGACAAACAGAACGAGTGTTTTCCTTTTCATATTCATGAACTCTGCTTGCTTTTTTGGTCTCTGCTGTTTTTAGATCTTCCTCCTTCGTGGTGAACAGGAGAAACTGTTGGTCTGGCAGTTTTTGACTGATGTCAGTTTTTACATCCTCCTGTTGAAATGCAGGGAAGGTCATTTCACGCTTGATGCTGGTTGCCTGCAAAATTAAGAGCAGTTATTAAATTTTTCTCTTATTTCTCTAAAAAGTGGTGGTGAGGACCCAATATCCACAGACATTTTAATTAGCTCTTTGAATCAGAGAATACTATTTCTTTGCTATTCATAAATTCTGGAACTGCTACTAATTTCTCCATAGTGTTAAAGACAGCCCAGGAAAATAAGCAATTATTGGCCATTTGGCAAAGCAATCCAGTAAGTCTTAATGTTAAATAAAAAAGGTATTGGACTTGAAACACCGTAAGCCACAGTACGCACAACTTATATTTAATGCGCACACATCTGTGCTGTGTAACTATTCAAAAGAAATTCTGACTGCTCTCATCCTAAAATCCCATTAAATGTCAGAATTTACACATATGTCTTTCTAAAAGGCAACCAAGAAATAAAGGAGCTTCTGAAGCCATTTATGTGCTTTTAACATCAGGAGTTTCAACCACTAGCTTGCCAGAAGTTCCAGGGCTAGTCCTGGGTGGCAGTCCCCTCCTCTGAAGCCAAATGGCCACCAGAAGACAGAACAACCTGGCTGGAATAGATGTACTTCCAAAGCACATGCATGGTGTCCAGAAGTCTTCAAGACTTGCAAAGTGGATTTTTAGACACCTGTTACTATTACTATGGATGTTACAGTGGTGAAATCCAGGATGCATTACCATCAGATACCAACAGCACAGATAAGCAGGAATCCTTTCCTCTGTAAACTCTGCCACCTTAAGCCTTCTTGTCATTGTTCAAAAAATGAATAAATATATATGTAATTAATACCTATGTATACAAATACATATATGTATCTCCTCCCCACAAATCTATTTATAGCTTTCAGATCTTGGCAGGTATAAAAAGGTGCAACCTATTTCCAGTTCACAAGGAAGAGTCTTGCCAAGGTAATTTTGTTTTGTTACGATGTGAAGTATATGTCATATTTGGGACCAGTGATTTAATGTGTCTCATTCTTGTGTTTCCATGGAAGGACTTCTGGCACTTGCTTCAAATACAAAACTGAAATTGTTACTTTGTGAATGTAAACAGTACAAAGAATTAGTCATTTTACACTTCACACACGAAAAAATGACACATTACCAAGAAAATTTGTCTGGAAGACAAAACAATCAGCATGCGATCACAGAATTAAAAGAAGACATATAAACAATATAAATCTAATTATGATCTAATACGTATTTTTGGAAAAGTTCTTAGATTTACAGAAACGTCTTTTCTGAGGGTCTGAATATTTTCAGATACTGAGTAACCTTCTGTTTTCAAGGAGATAGACCTGAAATAAGTGATGCACTGAAGACAAGAAATGACTGAGATCACCTAGGTTCCAATATCCAGCCTAGAGATTATGCAAAGCCAAATGAAGGTGTGTATAAAAATTTGAATTCTGCTGTTTTATCATCTTCCAAGGCAAAGGCAGACTCCTCCTTTCTCTACTCTCCAATTCCAGTCTGAACCACAGAATGGCTGAAGTTGGAAGTGAGCTCTGGAGGTCACTGGATCAACCTTCTGGCTCAAGCAAGGCACTAGAACGCATTACCCAGGATTGTGTCCAGGCAGCTTCTGAATATCTCCAGGGGAGGAGACTCCTCAATTCTGAGGAGTAATGAGGAGTCTGAGTAATCTATCCCAATGCTCTGTCACCCTCAAAGAAATGAAGGTTTTACTTGAATTCAGATGGAAATTCCTGTGTTTCAGTTTGTGCCCATTGCCTCTTGTCCTGTATCATTTGGGCACCACAGAGAAGAGTTTGATCCTATCCTGACACCTCCCTTCAGATACTTATACACATTGAGGAGATCCCCCATGTCCTCTCTCCTTCAGGCTGAACAGGTCCAGCTCTCCTCATGTGAGATGTCCCTTCAGTATTTTAGTAGCCCTTCCCTGGACATGCTCCAGGAACTCGAAGTCTCCTCTGTATTGGAAAGCCCAGGACTGGACACTACTCCAGGTGATGCCTCATTAGGGCTGACCAGAAGGGAAGAATCATTACCCTCTATCTGCTGGCAGTGCACTTCCTAAGGCAACCCAGGACACCGTTGGCCTTCTTGGCCAATAGTGCACAATGCTGGCTCACGTTCAACTTGTACTTCGCCAGGATCCCCTGGTCCTTCTCTGCTAAGTCCATAGGTCAGCCCCCAGCTTGTACCACTGCATAAGATTATTCTTCCACAGGTGCAGGACCTTCATTGAATTTCAAGAGGTTCTTCTCTGCCCATCTCTCCAGCCTGACAGGACCCTCCCAAAGGCTGTGGAGCACTCCAGGATATCAGCTACCCCTCCTGGTTTTATATCATAAGCCAATTTCCTGAGAAGGGCCCTGTATCCCTTCATCCAAGTCAGAGATACACAAGTTAAACAATACTAGATTCAGTACTGACACTGCTAGCTGCACACCTCCAAACAGACCATGTCCTTTATTACAAACCTCTAAGACATGGCACTGTCAGTTCTCAATCCACTTCACAGTCCATTTATCTAGCTCCCACCTAGTGAGTTTGATGGTATGATGGGAAACAGTGACAAAAGTCTTGTTGAAGTCCATGCAGACAACACCCACTGCTCTCCCCTCATCCATTCAGCCAGTCATCCCATAGAAGCTAAGCCGGTTGGTTAAGCATGATTTCCCATTCTTGAATCCATGCTGACTACTTCTAGCAACCTTCTTGTCTTCCACACGCTTAGAGATGGCCTCCAGGATGAGTTGCTCCACTACTTTTCAAGGGATGGAGATGAGGCTGAATGGCCTGCAGTTTCCCAGGCCCTCCTTGCCCTTTTGAAGACTGAGGTGACATCTGCTTACTTTCTCAATCATCCCTCCTGATCGCCATGACTTTTCAAAGATTATCAGGAATGGCCAAGCAGTGATGTTCAGCAGCTCCCTCAGCACTTGTGGGTGCATCCCAGAAGGGTCCATTGACTTGTGGGTGCCACATTTGCCAAAACCAATCTAACCCAGTCCTCCTCAAACAAGGAAAAGCCTTATTTTCCCCACACTTTCTCTCTGGTCTCCTGAGTCAGGGATTCCTGTGGGCTGGCCTTGGTAGTGAAGACTGAAGCAAAGAAGGCATTCAGTTTCTCTATTCACTCTATCCAACAGGATGATTTTGCTTTGTTTTTAGTTTTTTGTTGTTTTTTTTTTTTTTCTACCCAATATATTCATCATTTTACCAAAGAAGAAAATAATTTGTTCTCAATGGGACTATGACATTTTATTCATTTTCAACAAATATATTGTCACACATCATTAAATTTAGTCATAGTGATCACAAAAGGTTGCAGACATGACTAAATTAACGGTTAGACAAATAGAATCAAAAACATTAAGAACAGAATCACTTTTACTGTGATACAAACCAAACTGTTACGCATACAGCAGGAGGGTTGAAACTAGATGATCATTGTGGTCCTTCTCAATCCAGGCCATTCTATGATATGATATGATATGATATGATATTCACATTCAGCTCAAATACATTCAAATAATGGTTGGGTTTTCATATTTCAATATATCATCATTAATAGCGAGATCCAAGCAAGTGTGTGAAAGTGAAAAATGACCACAGATTCAAATGTTCAGAAGGTTGCAGAAGGTCCACCAGCAGATGAACAGATCAGGTCCATTGGTTAAATAGCCAGAAATGGCAGGAGACCACATCTAGTGCTTATTCTTTCTGCTTTCAACAGATAATTGGGGAAAAAAAAAAAAAAAAAAAAAAAAAAAAAAAAAAAGCATCTTTCTAAACTTCCCCCTCGTGATTTCTCATAAGGTATCTTTTCTCCTTTAAAAACAGGTGATGATAACAAGTCTGGACTTGAATTCAGTGGCTACTGTCTGGTAACTCCCCTCTGCTCTGCAGACAGCTTTTTTTCCTTTAATTCATCCACACCTACAAGAGCCAGTTCCACTTGAAACTTCTGCCCTTTGTGGAAGAGTACATGACCTTTTTATGGCAACCTAGTATGTATGTACGAGCAAGTTAATGTGAGAGCATCATCTGCCACAGTAATTTGATCAAATTTCTCACTGTTTGGTAAATCCATTGATAAACCATTGGGGCTACCCACTTTTCACGTTCTAATTCATGATCATTCATAGCTGTGAGATAGCATTACCAATTTCTAATGTATTTTTCCAAATAAGTTATCTGCTCTATCTTATCAGAAACTTTTTTCCCCGTGAATCCAGAAGCCTTTTAACCATTTCAAGGCTTTTGGCAGTTCTGTAAAGCTACAATACATTGCAGCAAAAACTTAGTGGAATGTCTAATGCAAGCAGGCAGTCTCACAGATAATACTTCTGATACTTAGCATTTCTCTCTCATTAGCTAGGAAGTGGTTAAAACTACATGATTATGGTGCCAGCTAATGGTTTGCTTTTTCTTGCCAACATACCTCAATACTTGCCACCTTACTGCCTCCAGTATCAACTGCTGATAAATACCTCCATAATTTTTTCCATACACAAGTAATTACCACACGTTCAAACCACTTTATGTTACAGTCATTGCTTTTCTATGCAACTCTTTGCATATTTTTCCCTTCAAGCCATCCGTAACCTTCAGCTTGCTTTGAGCCAAGTGCTTTGCAACCTGCCCTCAGGCAACTGACATTGCTTGGAAGTTCAGTTACAGAAATACAAGTTATAAAAGATCTGCAAATTTTCATCTACCCTTGTTTTCTATCGGCAGTTACCGTCACCTCCCTTTGACAATTTCCCTCCTACCACTATGGGCACATGAGACTTTTGATACACTTGGAAATGACAGTTGAATGTTACCTGTTCTCCTTCCTGGAGCTCAGATCTGGTACTTGCACCCACTTGGCTCTAACCCGATTCTACTCTTTCTGTTCCTTTTCAAGAAGTGCTGGCCCTCTCACACAGTCCTTCAAGTTTTCAACATCTAACAGCAGGAACATTTCCAGGAACTTCTTCAGAGACAATGACAGGGTTACAAAGTCTCTACCCTTGATTAATCTGAAGTATTCCCCTTCTCCAAGGTCTGCAATGGCGCTGTACTCTAGCTATGCTCAGGCAAACCAGAGGCAGGTGCTGCTTCAGCCAGAGTTTGGTAATCTTATGAAAACTGAAAGGAACTTTTTGCTTTGGTTTCTAGCCAGAACCTTTCCTAAACCAAAAGCAGAAAAAGTTTTACTTTCTGCTTTGAAGTTGCCAAGACCATGACACATATTTTGGTTAAAGTTCTTATTTCAAGCTTAAATTTCTTCTAAATTATTCTTTAACTCAAGTAATTTAATCCTACATTTAAATGATTACCACACTGTTAATATTTTTAGTGTTTCCATCAGCACATTACATTTTTTATTTTTTCAAAAGTCACCTTGGCCTGCCTATGGAAGCCTATGTTTGGTAGTACCTTGTCACCACCGAGTTGCCAGTCCTGAATTTCATGTGCCCTGATCAAGTTGATGCACTGCAATGGAAGTCCTGCCCAAATTCAAGCACACTCCATATCAGTCCTATTTTTGAGGAGTTTTAGATAACTTTTTCTCTATTCACTATAAAGGACATGCAGATTACAGTTTTTTCAATAGTTTATACCTTAACATATCTGCAGACCATTATTAATCTGCCCAAAGCCATATCCCTGATACTATGACCACAATGCATTCAAACTTCAGTCTCTTCCAATTTCAGTTCAATTTGACCTCGGATTTTTCCCTGAATAGCAATAAATGTGTTGATCAAACAGCTCGAGTATTGAACCACCTAGCCAAGGGATCTGCAAGCGCAGACATAAGAAGAGGTATACTTAGAATCAAACCGACAGCCTTAAATCTGACAGACTACAAATTCACATCCTGAGTACAATCTCAAGGGGCTTTTTAGCACCTTCCTTCGCTTCTGGTATATTGCTGATCAAAAACTGAAGATAGTTATTTTCAAATAAGTCACTAACATTTAAAAGGCATTAAGACCATAGAATCATAGAACGGTCTGGGTTGGAAGGGACCTTTAAGATCACCTAGTTCCAACTCCCTGCTATAGGGACACCTCCCTCTGACCAGGTTGCTCACAGCCCCATTCAGACTGGCCTTGATGCCTGTTCTATAAGCTGACAAGTATTAGCATCCCAAGAATATCACATGTGACTCAAATGTACAGAAATGGCCCTGTAAAGGTTGTAACTGACTCTCACACATGTCCTTGCAGATCCTGTTTTCTTGTGCCATACCTGTTGATTCAGGTGGGCATACCAGGAGCACAGATCTTATTTTTAATAGCCTTTCAAGGGTCTGCACAGGCTGACAGCAATAGAAAAACAATCAGAATTGCCAAGTCACGTAAGGCACATACTTTGCTGCCAATTCTACAAACAAACCAGGGGCCAATCTACCAACAAGGTGGGCATCAATGAGTGAGACGGAACAAAAAGAAAGTAGCTGCTCAGCACGCAGCATTGCTCATCCCAATCGCACAGCATTCAACCCACAGTGAAGCTGCACTGATCTGTGCCAGTGGAAGGTGACTGCATTTGCCCGACCTTCTGCCATTCTCCTCTTCTGGGAGACAACTGCCAACACCAACTTGTCCTCTTGGGTCTGCCGGGACTCCCCAAGAACCAAGACGCCTGAGCAAGATCCCTCTGTGCAAAGTTTGCATCCTAGAGGCTGGGGTAAATAAAATAGCCATGCACTATTGCCAATTTGTGCCATTTTGTGTTTACTTACTTTTTTCCCTACAGATGAGATAGTTCATATTATAACAAAATAAAATTGCCTCTAGAAAAACATTTTGAAATATTTTATGAGGATGAAGAGTGTACAAAAATTGACTTCATTCAAACCTCTGGATAAAAAAAAAAAAAAAAGCAAGTGGAAATGTGCTTTGGGAAAACAGCTGCTCAAATACAAAAAAAAAATCAGCATCACTATAACTTAATACTCTTGACACCATTATCATTTTCATACAAACTTCCTTTTCTCTCTCAACTCAAAGTTGCACTTGCAGTATTTCAACTACAGGCCACCATAGTCAGACTTGGCCCCAGTGCCACTTCATTCCAAAACAAAGATCCCTTGCAAGCCACCCTGTCTGCTTTGCAGAAAAGATGGGTGAGAAGTTCTTTTAAAAAAAGACACCAACCACATCAACACCACACATCAATGCTCACTGCTCCAATTCTGGATAAATTTGTATTGTCAACACATAAATGATTTCAACTTAATGTTGAGATCCTTGGTTTACATACAGTAGTAACACTGTATAGCTTCTAAAGAAAGCACGGTTCAAGATGGGGATTTTGGAATGCCATCTCATTGCCTATGAGACCAGTTGGTGTCATTCTACCAGAAAACCCTCTCCTGATTCCTAGGAAAAGCACTGATAGCCACAAGTTGGTTTAGTGCCACCAACCTGCCACACAGCTCTGTTGCATTTCACAAGCTATTTTTCTATTCCAGCTTTGTGGCCACCTCTTCCACATTCTGAAATAGACACAAGCATGCTATGTGTTATGGACCACCACTAAAGCTGCCATCTGGTGAAAAAACAAAAGTCACAGGATTTTTTTAAAACAAGGCTCTACCATTTCTGACTCACAACTGAACAAATACACAGCTCAACAGAGGAGAGAAAGAAGGAATCAATATATTTCAGCCTAACATGGAAGGTGTAAATGCATGCCAATTAGTAACAATGAAATGAATACATTTGACATGATACACGTTCATCTAAAATAAGAGATCAATACCTGCAAGACTATTTTCAAGCACAGCCTGAGCAGCAGGCTATGTTCTAGGGACAACAATAAGCCTATCCATTTTTCTGAACAAGAAAGAAATCAGCAGCAGAGTTGACAGCAAACAGAATAGCAGCAATGAGAAACACTGAACTTATTACCAAGATAACATCATACAAGTAAAAAATATTTAAATTGAATCCCTGTGAGGACAAAGGTTTAGGTTTATTCTTACTACTTCATACAGTATTTGCAGTTTGAGTTATTTTAGCAGCATTCTTTATGTAAGAAGGGTCTCATTTTTGCCATTCTGAGACTGCGTTCTCACCACAAGGGAAGAAAACGTTGTGCGGACTGAATTTTCATTTAGCCAGAAACCTCTATTCATACAGGAATACAAAGAGATAAGACATTCTTGTAATGATGCTTGGAACTAATCTGCCCTGAATTTCAATGTATCATTACATTTTGGAGCATACTTTGCATTTAATTACTTGCTTCACCAGCAGTTGCTCATTATACACAAACCGTGTTAATCTAATCACTCCAAGCATTTGTAAACCACTGCTCTCTAACACCTAAGATGTAGCATCTTAAGGTCACTGTACCTGTTCTCTCCAATATATCAATGTGATCGTAGTATTTGTTTTCAACCTAGCTAGAACAAAGTCCATATCTTCATCATTTGTCTGAATATAGAAAGTGTCCAAAGTACTTATTTTCTAAACATTAAAAATCGAATCTGAATATTTGCTGTACAGATGCACAGTATGGTGCTAGGCAGCAAGAACTGGAGTCACCAAGAAGTTTCCATCACTTCACTGTCACAGCAGACACACACACGTTATCTAGCTAAATCTAATTCATCTGCAAGTGTAGAACCCAATCTGAGATGTTCGTCCATCAGCAAACATCCAGATGAATGCCAGAAATTTTCACTTGCACGTGGGCTTAGACATGTACTTGTACACACTTACAAGCACATTCCACATTTAAAATCTAGCACTCACCCAGGCACCCGTTCTGTCCCATACAGAACAGGCAACAATTTGTGACATCTGAAATCCTGCAATAACTGACGCAGGAAGTGTGCTATTAAACTTGGAGAGAGGGATGTCAATAAGATTATAGGAGATTCTATGGAAAACAACCACGGCCCTTCCCATACACCACATCCAGTTCTAAACAAAAATTATTTAGAGATATTGGAGCCTTTTCCTCCTTGATCACAGGAACAAAGGGAAGGCCTCAGGTAGGAGGAAAGCAGAGGACTGTATTTGCAAAACAGGTTCACTTCTCATTCAGCAATCCTGCTACTTCACGTTACACTCTGCAAAACACGCCCACCATTGACCGCTCAGGTTTCCACCAGACACGAATTAAGAAGGAGCAGGTTGGCCCAAAATGGGAAGCCATAATTGCTTTTCCAATTATTGGTTTCCCAAACGGAGGGTTTAAAATTAACTAAGACAATTATCACGTTTCTCGAGGTGGCATACGTGCCTGGCCCTGCGAGTCGGAGGTCCCTGCGAGACACTATGAGCTTCAGGAAGAGGACAGGGGAGGGCAGCCGAGCAGAAAAGGAGAAGAGCAGGGCACACCCACGTCTGCCTGCCCAGCTCTGGGAAAGCCTGAAAAAACAGTTAAAAACAAGTGTGATAACACAAGGCAGCAGGTAAATTCATTAAACTACAGGCAATTTTGGCTGTTACTTCTTTTATATTGCTAACTGTAATCACAAGCTGCAATTATTGAGTGCCATCACATCAGGTGTTGATACTGCAGTGGCTGAAGCTTTGAAATCTCACATCAGGGTATTTTCTACAGTCTTCCTATGAACATGCATCTTCCCTGAAATTACCATTTTCTTCTGTTGTAGGAGATATAAAGAAGGTAACAGAAGCTAATGAAAAAGTATCCGCTGTCTTTGCTGACCCTCATTTTGATTCTGTCTACATTAAGATGCTGCACACTACAGCTCCAGGTTACTTTAATACAGCCTTGTGTATGGACTCTGTTATGGGCAGAAATATCCATTTTTTGTAAGTGTAAGTGAAAGACATATTAATAATCTATGTTAATGTTTTATCTTCTTGATTTCAACAACTTGAAGAACGCTACTGAAGATGTACAAGAAGGTTTGTTTCTTTCCATTTTCTCCTGGTTTGATATCAGTAAGAATGGCAGTGATTGCAAGCAGGATGGAGAAACACCATCACTTCTCCTATAATCTCATTCAGGGTTAAGCAAATAGAACTCCCAAAATCCAGGCATCTGAGAGGCAGCAGAGAACTTCCCACATGCAACACTAAGATGTTGGAAATGCCGCCTCACTGGCTCCTAAGTAAGAACACTCATCTGATCTGTCTGCATCTGAAAGCTCTTTGTGTGGACCAAGATGTATAGCAGTGTCTCTAATGAAAAAAGAAATCAGCTTTACTTTCAAGATCTCTTGCAGATCAGATACAAAGAGGTGTGAGGTTTCCAAGGCCAAAATCGACTGCTCGAGTTTGGGAGCAGCCAGCAGAAATAAGAGACTTGAGATTACAGATCTCTTAAAAGGGTGCAAAAATGTAATCCATTTGCCTAAGCATCACAGTGGAAAATAAGGACCTCTGCCTTTTTTTTAAATGTTGATGTTTTGGAGAAATCAGACAATGGTAGTTCACAGATGTATCCAATTTCTGAATGAAATCAGGCACTGAGGATAAAAGCTTCAAGGGTCAGAGCTGATCCCCAGAGCTTACAGCCTGGAGGACACATTCACATTATACACACATTCTTGTTTTCCCTAACTTGTTTCAAGTCAGGACGTGGACAGCACAGCCCTCCAGAGGAGATGAGCACATAAGGAGTGTTGCCACCAGTTCAGATGTTCTCCCAGAGCTATGTTTGGCTCCAGACAAAAACATTAACAGTTTTCCTGTTCAGAGTAGGAGAGGTGCCAGCAGAGCAGCTTATTTTTGGGTCTGACTACACAGCAAAGTGGTATCAGAGTTTCATCTCTGTACCCCTGCAGGCAAAGGAATAACACAAGTGAAAACATGCAGTGACCTCTGCTTCCTCAGTGTCTCTAGACACAAATCCTCTGGCAAATTGGATGGACTGAACATGCCTCATAGGAGAAGAGCCTTCACTAAGAACATGAAGAATGAATCCCGAAGTTCTGTGCAAAGATCAACCAGTCAAACTGATGTTGTTCCCAAAAGGAGGAAGGCTTGCTTCCTTCCCTCCCTTTCTTTTTCCTCCTTCATGTACTAGCTGGGACGTTATCACCTCTTCCCTCGCACTATCAGGATGCTGTACTGGTTGCCAGCTTTAGGCAAGCAGTTCAGGCAAGTTCCGGCAGCCCACTGCAGCATGCAACAAGTTCTATAATGAGTCCAGTGCATCACAGGGAGCTGGAAGAAGGAAGGCCAGAAGGAATAGGGATGCTTTACCCTTTTTCGTACTGATGAAACAGGTCAGCTTGACATGGCAAACTGTAGGTAAAACCCAGAGCCCCATCCCAAAGGAAGCATTGGGAAGAAAAAGGGCAGAAGAAGCCACTTCTCTCATGCCCTAAGAAGGACAGATGTCTACAACACCTGGCCACACATCCATAAGCAAATCCCTAGCAGCCTCAGTTTCACCATTATTTACAGTCCTACTTTTCCCCTCCAGCTCCGTGCCAGATGAGCCCTGTGCAGCAGCGAACCATGAGCTAGCAAGGCACCACTGCTCACCCGGATTGTCAGAGCAACAACTGCACCACAGCGGGCTGTAAAAAAGTTGGTTCTGTTTCTTTCTGTAGGTAGCACTTACATTAGACACAATTACATAAAGAAGAGACTTGTTATAAAATAGGTTTTCAAAAACATTTTCAATTCAAAGACTGTTCTGGCCATTTCAAAGGCGTAGGCATGTATGTATAAAGGATCAAGTTGGCTCAAATGTTTAGCTCACCAAATTCAAAAAGCCCAGTTCACTGAAGGTCTCCATACAACGTTCTTTCTGTCAGTATGATGCAGGCGTTTACCACTTGATCTGCTGAAGCAGAAAATTTCCTAAGTAACCAGCCCATCTCATGACTGCTTGTCATAATTGCATTGCCTATCTAAAGTACAAGTAAGCTTTTATCCACTCCGTTAAAAAATACATTCAAGATGGTAAAACGATGAGCTGTGTAATTTCACACTTCAGTATCCAATCACTGAGGCGTTTTACCTGCTCCGATTCTGTGTCCAGTGATGGTAAGTGCCTCTGGTAGATTGAAGCCGTACATAAAGATCAGTGGGACTGATGGAGAGAGGTTTTGAGAGACTAATGGATGCACACCCGTGGTTATGTAATTGGGCTCTAATTCCAAGTCTGTTTAAACTAGCGGGGTTTTTCCATCAGCTTCATCAGAGTCAGGGTTTTAGGGAAGTTTGACTCTTATCTTTGGCAAAAACAGCAATGAAAAGATGTGTATTTTTATCCCGAGTTCGAGCAACAGAAGTTGTTCAGTTTCCTGTCTTCGTTAGTTTTGTTGTCAAACAACAAATACCACCCACACATGTACTTTCTCATACAATGAGGAAAACGTCACCACAGCCACCACTTCAGACTAGAAAGTCTGGCAAGGTGCCCAAAAGGTGAAAGTGATCAAATTGCAGATTGTTCATCAGCACTGGCACCGCTCAATGCTTATATGCTCTGCTCTGCAACGCTCTGCAGTTAGATGTCACCACCAGACCAGGAACTCTAAGCTGGGCACCACAGAACGCAACACACACTCTTTATTCACACTCTTTTTATTCACTTTCTATTTCCTGTTCAGTCTTTACAAATAAATACAAACACTAATAACAGTTTCTCTTTTAGTCCTCAGTCTCCTTCTGGCTGACCTCAAGGAATAGTCAAGCTGCTTGCTATTTTTAGTTAAGTCATTCAATAAATCACTTGAAAGTATTATGAATACTCAAGGTTAATGAAGAGAAAGCTAGTGGGCACTTTCTTACTGCGGAGAAAAAGTAACAAACACCATCCATGCTCGACCCACAGCAATGCTTACAGAGGGCTGAGCAGTGCAGAAACTGCTCAGGTTGGAAAAGACCTTCGAGATCAAGTCCAACTGCAACCTAACCATACTACCCTATCACTAACAACCCTCTGCTAAATCATGTCCCTGAGCACCACATCCAAATGGTTTTTAAACACATCCAGGGATGGTGATCAGCCCCCTGCCAGGGGTGCCTATTCCAGTGCTTAACAACCCCTTCTGTAAAGAAGTGTTTCCTGATATCCAACCTAAACTTACCCTGGAGCAACTTCAGGCCATTTCCCCTCATCCTGCCACCTGACATCAGTGAGAAGAGACCAACTCCCTCTCGCTGTAAGCACCTTTCAGGTATTGGAAGAGAGCAATAAGGTCTCCCATCAGTTTCCTTTTTCCCAGACTGAACAGCCCCAGTTCCTTCAGTCTCTCCTCGTAGGGCATGTTCTCCAAGCCCTTCACAAGCCTTGTTGCCCTTCTTTGGATCTGCTCCAGCACCTCAATGTCCTTTCTGTATTGAGGTGCCCCAAACTGAACACAGTACTCCAGGTAAGGCCTCACCAGAGGTGAATATAGGCACAGGATTACTTCCCTAGTCCTGCTCACCACACCATTCCTGATACAAGCCAGGATGCCATTGGCCTTCTTGGCCACCTGGGCCTTCTTGGCCACCTTCTAGGCCATACTAAAACTCATACAGTTTATCCTGGCCCATTGATCCAGTCCATCCAGGGCCCTCTGGTAGGGCATAAGTCTATGCAGCCATACTTCTCATGGGATGCGTTACACATACTGAGGACCACATCACGAAAAGCACTTTTTCAGTATTGAGTTTGCAGACACAAAGAGCAAGCAGCACACATCCACCAGCAGTAAACGCTGTGTCCCTGACAGCAACTCATGGTCACTCAAACCAACCTCACTGGGGGCTGAGAATGGTCCCACAAACATGGATTAGAGCTGCCAGTGGCTCCAGCACACCTCATTCATCACACATAGTTACACTTTGCTCACACAATTCCTTCTAAGGGCAAAGCGATTACCCTTGGTCAGTGTCCAAGAAACAACAAAAAAACGAACCGCACCAAAAATTCCCAGCAAATTGCTCCCGTTCATTCTTCATTGTGGGAGACTGAGGAAAAAGAATACCACCTTACAATTGCACCACTCTCATCCCTCCACTAATCCATACTACACACAAGCTTTTCTATTTGTAATAAAGAGGAAAAAGCCAAGTCTACCTGGGCAGTTTCCACCCAGTCACCAGCCAGGCTTTCAGTCAAAGTCTATATTTAGAAAAACACAATGGAGCTGCTGGTGTTAATAAATCTGTATTGTCTTAATTTGCTTATCCTCCACAGCCTATCAGTACCCATTTTTTTCTCTCTTCAACCCCACAGCAGCAAACAGAGCAGCACTGTGCTTGCCCTGCACAGCCCAGCATAGCAGGAGCCTGCTCCCAGGCCACGATGTGAGTTCTGTATTACACAGATATTTCTACAGAAGCAATTGTTCCTACCAATACTAGTCCCAGAGAAAACTGTTCATTCTTAGGTTAGCATGCAAGCTCCCAAAGTGCTT
This sequence comes from Tympanuchus pallidicinctus, assembly GCF_026119805.1. Taxonomy (NCBI): domain Eukaryota; kingdom Metazoa; phylum Chordata; class Aves; order Galliformes; family Phasianidae; genus Tympanuchus; species Tympanuchus pallidicinctus. Next base: position 48,747,108 of record NW_026294769.1, read on the forward strand.
TTGAGACCTCTCCACCAGAAAGTGAAGTCACTATTTAATGACAAATTGCTTTTTGTAAATTGCCAGTTCAAATACGTTGGCATGCACACAGGAAAGCTAAATTAAATAGCACTCGACTAATCAAGCAACAAGTAGGTTTGTTCTGCCTGAGGTGAGCCTATAATCTGTTTAAAGAGTAAACGTGGACATTTGATTTAAAGGATGACAATGAATTCACACCTGGCTTTAGAAAGATGGTAGAGAAAAGAAGGTGAGAGAATTCAATGAAATAAAACAAAGCATGTAAATAAGGGGCAACTAACTTCTTCCAAAGTTAGAAGACTTTTCTTTCTCATCTAATCTCAAAAGGCTGGAGATCTAGATGCAGCCAAGGCACAAAACATGGATTACATAGTTTCACATACAAGATGAACTGGTGCAGACGGCACCTTGGTCTTGCTTGTTTTCTGACCCACATGAATGAATTGGTTCTGGCAGGATCAGCAATCTTGGCAATTTTGACACGGCCCTACAGGCTCAGAAGGTTTCCTGGGCTGTCCTCCTGCCAGCCACCGCTGGCCTGGTAAAGCATGCTCACACCTCTCCCAGCATCATGCTGGAGCAGCAGGGAAACAGGAAAGGAGAAAAAAGGGAGCCCTCTCCAGTGCCCAGCCTCTTCCCCTTGTGGCTACGCTGACATAAAGAAGCAATCTCTCCCTCCCCTTATTCCCTCTCTCTCATTTATTGTCTCTTTCCAGGACAGCAGAAATCCAAGATCAGTCTTTAGAAGCTGACCTCCAAAGGTCAACTCAGGAGGCAGACACCCCTCACCCTATGCCAGCTCTCCATTTGCCAGGGACCCAACTCTGTCTAACTGTGGGTGTGTCATGCCAGGCCATTACCCTCTCACAGTCCCATGATCAGTTCCCTGCGTTCACTTCTGGTCTGCTTCTCCCACTTTTAATCTGTCACTCCAAACTTCCTTGCAAGACCCTGAGTTTTATGCACGCCTATCCTATCAATCCCTAAAGAAATGCGTGGAAATAAAGACAACTTAATTTCTTTACCTGTTATTGTATTTTTCTTAGTTTACAGTACTTAGAAGTGTAAGTGCTGAAAGAAGAAATGAAGTGGGTCAGGAGAGGTAGAAATACTCTTCCAAAGCCGTAAGTGAGTGCATACCTAACTTAGGGAGCCACACAGCACTGCCAAGGACCTCAGAGTTTGTTGTGTATACCAACAGCAGCAATCTCATCTATGAAGCGGATTAACTTTCCAGGGAGGTAAATACACACAAGTATAACATTCTTGTACGAACATACAGACTGAATTAAGCGAGACAAATATCAGCTGCCTTAATGTATACTGATAGACAGATACTAACAGTGTGCTGTGGACTGGCAAAGGGAACCATGCATGCAGCCAGCCCAAGCTGCCCTCCCCAAACACTCTCCAGCACTAAGGGCCATGGCAGCCAAGAGCCCTGGTAAGCAGCAGCACGCCGCATGCGTGCCATCGTGCCTGGCTACCAAGTGAAGCGCTGAGGGCTCCGCAGCACTGAGCAGCCCAGAGGCCGGGATCACACCCATCACTGTGCGGCACTGGCTCATGGAACCCGGGCAGTCACTGTGTCTGGCTGTACCTATCCTGCTAGGACCGTGTGGCAGCCGTTCCTCTCCTTAGCTGTGCTTCTCCTGTGGGTATAGGGGAGACCACAGGATAATACAGCACAGCCACTCTGTCGCTCCTCCCCTCCTACTAAGTAAGACACTCTATAGAGAATTTTGAAAAAATAAAAATTCAGATGGATACAGCTTCAACTCTCAAGCACAATTATTTGTGATCCTCCCTGCATTCCTACCACGTGAATCCTCTACAAACCTGCACATGGACCTAACTGTTCTACCCTGCGTTATCCCAAGAGAAAACCCCCCCACAGCAAAGCACTCCTAACAAAATACCTGAACCAAAGCCCGCGGGATCCCAGCGTGAGGGCGTTCAGCAGGGCGCTCCCCATACAGCCCGACCGCGTACACCGGGACCGGCTGTGAACGGGGCCTGCGCTGCCCTCCGGCCCGCCCAACTTTTCGTTATTCCCCTCCCGAAGTCCCAGCCGGCTCCGACCCCCAGCGCCGCACACCGGGCAGCCCACACGCGCGGCGGCAACCCTCCGCCGGGAGCAGCACAGCACTCGGCCGGGCTCAGCCCCCTCCGCCGCCGCCCTCCCGCCGCGTTCCCTCCCAGGGACGCCCGCACCCCGTCGCCCTTCCGGCCCCGCTCCGGGAGCCCACGCACCGCTGCCGCTTTGTGCGGGACTTGTTGAGCGCCGGACGCGGGCGGAGGGGCCGCTCCCGCCGCATCCCGCCCCGGGGCACGGGCCCTGCCCGCCCCACGGCCGCCGCCGCCTCCTCCCACCGCCCTCCCGCCCGCCGGCAGCGGGGAGCGCGCGCTCCGGCCCGGCCCGCCCGGACGCACCTTGAGGCTCGCCCGGAGGGGGCCCTTGCCGTGGGCGCTCAGCGCCGGTGGTGGGCTCCCCAAGCCGCCTTCCTCCTCCTCCTCCTCTTCCTCCACCTCCACCACCACGTCCTCGTCTTCGTCCTCCTCCTCCACCGCGGCGGCCGAACCTTCCCGCCGGGGCGGCCTCCAGGCGCTCTCGGGCTTGGGGGGCCGAGCCCCGTCCGCCTGCGCGGCCGCCGGCCACGCGCTCAGCCGCCGGCTGCCCATGCTGGAGCGCTTGGCCAGGCGCCGCGCCTGCATCGTGCCCCGCCCGGCCCGGCCCGCTCAGCGCAGGCTGCGGGCGGCGGCCCCGCCGCGGGCGCGCAGCGGCAGCGCAGAGCCGAAGGGGCGGCGGCGGCGGCGCTCACCGGGGGGCGGCGGTGGGTGTGTGCGGCGGGTGCGCCGCGGCCATGGGGGCCCGGGGCGCGGCGAGGCGGGCCCGGAGCCGGCGCGGCTGCCCCGCAGCTCGCCCACCTGCTCCCGCCCGCCGCCCTGCCCTGCCCTGCCCTGCCCGGCCGGCCCGGCTGTCGGGCGCGGTGCGGGCTCCGCTCCCGCCGGCCCTTCCTCGCCGCCGCCGGTCCCCGGCACCAAAACCCGGACTGGATTCCCGCCGTCCGCGGGGCCGCGCTGCCCGGAGCCGCGGGCGGGTTCCCGTGCGTAGCGCCGCAGCCGCCCGCCGCCCACCTGCTGCGGCCCGGCCCGGCCCCGGCACCGCCCGCAGCCGGGGGGAGCGGCAGCCCTCGGTGTGTGGGACGGAGCTGGGGCGGCTCGGGCCTGGGCGGCGGTGACGGGAGCGCACCTCTCCTCGCGCGCGTCTGAAATGCAGGAACTGAACCTTGGGACACGAAAGACTTTAGAAAGAAATGTTTCAAAACGGAGAGTTTCGTGACATTGCAGTAACTACTGACGTTTCCTACAGGCTTCTCTACCACTTACTGACGTACCCTATTAAATTATAATTAGAATTGTTTCATCCTTTTCCTCACCATTTCTTCTTGGACTAAGTTTTGAGTCTTATTTGCTTGCTATTTCTGAGCCACATATATCTACATATATATATTCTCTCCCATTTACAAGCAAATCACAGTAATTCCATTTGCTGTGTTTAGTACCCGTCCCCACATGCATTTTGCTGTACAGAAACATTCACGTGCCACATGCACAAATAATGTACCAGCATGGAACCCAGCCTCCACGACTACTTTTGACAGTGACAAATTAACACAATGATTTTTATTCACTTTGGAATACGACACACAGTGCAGGCAGGAAATTATAGATAATACAATTACCATTCTTACAGAAATAATGAAAATGCTTTTCCTGTCTAACTAGGGAAGTTGTTTCAATTTTCTCCACCTGGCTTCACAAAACAGCCTCTTTCCCAGGTTTTCAGAGACAACGTATTTCTGGACAAGATCTGTAACAGATTCACTAGCAAATCCTACTGTACCTGGTTTTCCCATAGCATTTCCCCACACTTCTGGGCTTTCCAACCTTATTGGCTGCGCAGTGCTGGCTCAGTCGACCTTGCTGCAGAACAGCACACAGCTGTGGTGTGCTGCCACCAGCCCAGTGGCAATTCGTCCTCCTGAAGCTTCACGTGTGGCTGCAGCTGTCACAGCAGACGTGGCACCTGTTGAGAGGGTCCGCCCTGGTTTTATGAGGGTAACGATGGAAGGACAGAATTGTGGAGAAAAAAAAAAAACAGGGCAAACACTTCAGAGCTTTATTTCTGTGTTGAAGATACGATGAAAATTACACTTAAGGTTTGCCTTAAATTGTGGATTCCACCATGATTTTAAATGGCACTCTCAGTGCCTTCATGCTTGTGCCTCAAAGGCATAGGTCTCTAGAGACAGAATCATTCCATCACCTCACAGTATTCAAAGTATTTCATAGATCCTCAAATCATTTGAATAGCACCACAATCTAACTTTGATCTTCTGCAGTGGCCTATGTCCAGTTATCTAAACTATTACTGTGTTACTGAAGGTCTTGTTCCTACCTGGTATGTACTAGGGTGGATCCTGAAAGACTTCACTGAGTTTTTCCAAGGTCTGTATCTTTTAATTGTAGCAAAAGCAGAATAAAAAATAAGATGATAGACAAACCAAATGCATTATCTCAAAATTGGATGACATGTGCTAGCAGGAACACCCCAAGTAATAGCACAGAGCCCATAGAATCTCATGTAAAAAGCAGTGATTATATAGCTAGGCTTGCACAAACATCTTTGTTAACTTCAGTGAAACCTCACAGTCAGCCTGTATGTGCACTTTGCACTCAGACCTCTGGTCAGCTTACTTCCAAGGCACGGCTGACCTGATGCCTCTCGCTGAGATGTTTCAGTGCATGAGCACAAAGGATTGTTAACCAACAATCAGCCTTTCAGTTGTTTGTTCTGCAACAGTTGTTTCTACAGTTACTAACCAGGTTCTGTTTTGGGAGCATAGTGGCAGAAGAGAGAAAAGTCCTTAGGGATACACAGCAAAGACCAGGCCTGCCTGCCTGCCTGCCAGATGTGGTGTTTCTCCTTGTGCAGAGGTTGCTCCATCATCCAGCGCACCACCTCCTCCTCTCAGGACTCCATAGGCGATGGTCCTGCAGCTCTCTCAAGGCACAGCAGGAATGCAGACAAACCCTGGAAACACTGGGCAGGGTAAAGGGGAAGAGTGTCACCAAATCCCCGTGGGGGAAGAGGAGGCAAAATACTTTAGGGATTAGGAGGGAAAAGGAAGTCCAGAGTTCACTGGGCAGACAGGCAGGGCAATCCCAAGAAGGGGCTCAAAGAACACTGACTTTTGATCAGTCAGCTGAGCTGCTAATGCTTTTTACTCCTGCTGGGTTAGCACATGAGACAAGAAGCCAGTGTTGACAACTCTGTAACAGATCGGTTAAAAGACTTCTAGCACTTCCCAGGCGTGCCAGGTTGGAGCGGTAGTAATAACTTCTCTTACAGTACTTGATACAAACGATAGAAATGACTGAAATGTTCAATTTCTTCCAGTCTGTCTGACTTGCAGCATGAATAGAGCTGCAACTGAACCTGAATTGCCCTTTCAGCACTTCCCACAGGAGTTAACTTCTGAAGAAAGTTTTTCAAAGAACAGCGAGCCCTAGATACGGGACTCTGCAATATCTTTACCCTGCTACGTTCACAGACAGGAAAGAGGCAAACACAAACCATAATCCGCTATTGCCCATTACATTTTTTTCCCTTCAGACTCAGTCTTAGCACTTGAGATGAACTGCTGAACAATTCTGGCCCATAGCCACATCCTGCCACCTAGTAAAATCCTTGTGATACACAGGATAGTATGGTAACACTCAACTAAATAGTAATCTGCTGACTGGACTACAGCATAATACGCCTCTGACAGAACTGCAGGCTCTGGCCGTGGCAGTAACTGTTTACACGTCAATGATTTCCTAGCTTATTAAAAGTTAATGTGCACGTTGACACTCTCTTCATGTATACAGCTTTCCAAAACAGAAGAAATGTTTCAGGTGCTTCTGTGCGTCAAATCTTAGCAATCAGTTCACATTTCCAACGGAAGTAGTGAGTATCTCACCACAGAAAGCCATGAAAAACAGTTCCATCAACAGGTATCTTTCCTCCAGAAGTTATTCTAGAATTATCTGCAGAAGTCAATTACAAGCGTCAGCTTTCAGGCTGTACTGAATAATAGTCATTTAATTTCTTCCAGTAAATCCAGTGGGCAGCCCTATGCACCAGGCACAGGAAAATTCTGATTTTCCCTGGCACCGACACAAGTAGTCTACACTGATCAAAGTCCGGTGGAGTTTTCTTATTATATATACTTTTAACTTACATTTTATAGAGTCCACCTTTTACCTAAGTATTCTTCTTATATAATTATTTACTAAAATATTTGACATTTTGCTTTATTCAGCTTCTGCTACTTTATACCCTGATCGTGACTGCAAGCAAAGCTTGCCTGACACAAAGCTGGGGAGTCTATTCTGCTTGGAAAACCACAAGTTCCTCCTCAAGGCTTCAGGAAGGCACTGTTCTGTGACCACCTCATCTGCTGGTCCCAGACCTGTTACCATCAGGGCCATCAGTCAGCAGTGCAAGCTGCTAGCAGCACCAACCACTACTTGCTGCACACAGGCACTGGTAAGGGTGTGCTTGAGCAGGGCTGACAGCAGCAGTGTGCAGACATTCCACAGTGTATTTTGCTGGACTGCCTGTAATCCTCACCTTGGCATTCTGATTTCTTCTTCTTCCGCCCTCCCCCTGCTGCCCCCCTCTCCCACCCCCCCCCCCAAACCGTAAAGAAAGAATGCATTTCTTGGTTTATTTTCTTTAGTCTCTGAATAGTTTTGTCTGTTAATGCCAGCTTTTTCTTATCACTAGAGGCAAGATCCCCTCTGCTCCCACCTCCTCCCCAGACCAATGCTATGCTTCACTCCCTGGCCTTTAAAAAAGCCTAGCACCAATTGGTGCTAAGAAGCTCTCAATTTTCTGCTCACTTAATCACATTTTTCAAAACACAACCTGCTCAAGTAGTCACTTCTCATTTTTTAGTGTGCAACAAATCTATTTGTTTGAGCCTTAGTATTCAGACCAGCACGTGCACTAATCACGTGCATTCCACTTCTCTCATAATCCCAGGCATTTGAGACCCTGCCAACTTCTTTCTTTGGGAACCTGCCTTCTCCACACCCCCTTTCTAAACTTTGCATTTGTTTTGCTTTATAGTGATCACTGAAGTTCTCACTCCAGCTGGGAGGACAGTCAGGCACCTTCAAGAACAAGGGAATGATTGACAATATTAGGCGGAAAATTTTCTACCAGATGCTGCTTGAAAGGAGAGGTGGCAACCTTCTGACCCCCTTTTCAATGAGCACAATCATCGCTTCTGCGACATCCCTCTGCCCCAATCATCAATTGAGTGGGGAGCACAAGGTCACTTCTGTGTCTGGCTGTTGTGCAGTAAAATTCCACCCCGCAGACAGGGCTATGCTTTTTGCTTGAAGGAGGTTCCAATGCCAGCCATGTATTGGAATGAAGCAGCAAAATCCATCAGCTATTAAGCATCGCTCCTCTCGGTTACTGCTCTGAAACATTTATGAGTTCTGAATAAATCTTACCGGTCTGGAGAGGAATTCTGGATGTTCCATCCTTGGACTGTGAGGGAATGAATATTGATGAGAAAGGTATGGCTTCTTTAAACCCCCTCACCAATGTTTTTGTAATTAACCATTCCAACAAGTAATTTCACAAAACTTACACTTTTATATCTCTCAAAAGGCTTTGTTTCCCAGAAAAAAAAAACAAACAAAAAACAAAACAACCAAAAAAAACAGGGCAGCCACCAAGCTGAAAAAAAATTATAAGACTAATGTTTTCCTTCTTAACTAGTCCAGAGAGACCATCAAAGGAAAGGAAAAAAAAAAAAAAAACAACAAAAAAAAACCAACACTTTTTCTTAACAAAATCAGCACAGGACAAAAGCAACAAAAAAAACCTATCCACAATGAGAACAGAAACATGGAAAATACAGGCCTTGCATGCAAATGTCTGTGACATACAAGAAAGAAATGTCTCTATCTGGATATGCATTTTACACAAAAATCTTTTGGGGGAGTTTAAAGTGGTCTGTGCTCACCCAAGCACAACAGCAGTGTGTGAATGATGATTCCTAAAATTGCACCAGAATATAAAGGATGCATATAGAAAAGGAATGATGGTAGTATTCAAATGTTATTTTAAGTAAGTGTTGTCATTGTCATAATCTAGTTGGAACTTCACTGGTAGGTTAAATTAAACATGTTAAAAATTGCAAGATTGGGACGTCAACTTCCTCTTTCTCAGTGAAGTGTCAAAGAAGTTAGCTTGATCCTCAGTCAACGCTGAATTTGCAGAGGTAGCAATTACAAAGAAAATAACTAGCTGCTCCTTTCAGAATGAACAAATGAGATCGAGCACTCATGAAAACATGACTAGAATCATAGAATTGCTCAGATTGGAAAAGATCTTCAAGATCATCAAGTCCAGCCACAACCTAACCATACCTAACTCTAACAACCCTCTGCTAAATCATGTCCCTGAGCACCATCCAAATGGTTTTTAAACACATCCAGGGATGGTGACTCAACTACCTCCCTGGAGAGCCTATTCCAGTGCTTAACAACTCCTTCTGTAAAGAAGTTTTCCCTGATATCCAACCTAAAATATTACAGGACGGCCCAAAGCAGCACTTACAGACTCACTTTTTACATGGAAACTCCACAGTGAATCTGGTGGAACCAAGGAGAGTATGTCATTATACAGCTGTCACTCGATGTCACCAGTGAAAATACTCCACCCCACACATTAAGCAACAGACACATTTTAATTTTGATCGCATTGCTTACTATATTAAGATAGTATCGTTTTATTCACATCAATGTTTAATTTTTGAAGACGGACCCTTTTCTTTGATAGCAGCACTCCAGATTTTTGGCTTTGGATTTCCCTGCCCCTCTCCTCCATTCAAAACCCACCCACCCCCCCTCACGGGGCTGCGAGGCGCGGACGCAGCCACCTCGCTCGGCCATCAGCCCGCAGCCTCCCGCCGCCGCACGCTCCGCGTCGAGGCGCGGCCTTTCCCACGCGTGTCCCCTCCCCGCCGCCCGTACCGCTGTCCCTGGCCGCCCGACGGCCCGGCGAGCCCCCGCAGCCCTCGATCCATGCTCCCGCCCGCGATCCTGTTCGGCTTTTGCCTCAGATTCCTCCTCCCGCCGGCAGAGCGCGGCCCGTCAACTTGTGCGGCCCTGTCAGCGCGCTCCGCCATTCCCGCCCGCCGCGCGCGCTGTGTGGGACGCGCTGAGGGCAGGCGGCGGCGCCGCGGGATGGCGGCGGCTGCCGGGCAGACCCCTGCCGCGGGCAGAGGCGGCTGCCGGGCATCCGGAGCGGGTGTACCCGCCTTGGAGCCGGGCCCTGGGCTCCCTCAGAGGCGGCTGTGCCCGCCCTACCCCCCTTCCTCGGTGCAGGCCCCCGCGACATATCTGCGCATTTCCTACGCTATGGCGGCGGTGAGGGCCGAGATGCGCCCTGGCCCCAACGCACCGCGCCTCGGCGAACCGCTGCTCAGTTGTTGGCCGGAGTCGGTTTTATAATTGGTTATAAATAAACATCTGAAAGCCCCAGTTAATGGAGCCAGGGTTGTGTAAGACTTTCAGCTTCCTTCAGTAAACCACCCAAATAGAACCTTTGTAACCCTTCTCTGCGAGGAAAAAAAAAAAAAAAAAACAGAAAAGTTTGGGAAGTCGATATAAACAAACAGTTCAGCAGTCAGCAAATACAAACAATGACCAAAGCTTGGCTCGCGCACGTCTTGTGATTTTCAAGCTAAAACTGGGAAGCTCAGCTTACGATCTCATTTAGATTGGGGCAGTTTGTAGCCTCGTAGTGAGGTGCTTTACGGACATAACACGCATGTAAACACATGACATGGAACATGCTGCGGGTTTGGGGGAGATACACTTCCCGAGGGCACGGCATGGCCACAGCTGTGGCAAGTTCAGCTCCCACAGTGCTGCAGTCCAACACAGCCGTGCTGCGTCTCACTGATTTCCCTGGCTGCTGGGGGCTTTGGCTTAGTCCTGGGAGGGTCAATCTCATACAATGAAAACATTGAATTCTGAAGCATTTGTGTAGAGTTTTTCTGATTACATTTTCAAGTGCAACATTCTGTTTAGAAGCATCAGAAGGATCCTGCTTTGCTGGCTTCCTCTGTTAGTGGTGTGTTGCATTGTAATGAGTGATTTGTGTGGGCAAGAAGGAAACCTTGCGGGTACGGAAAGTGTTATAGATACAAAGAGTTCTTTTTCAGTGTTTACAGTACAAACTTATTTGTGTATAAACTTTTTTTTTTTTTTGTTAGAATTTGAATGAGCTGCTGCTGCAGGCTCTGCTGTGGGAGGCACAGAGGGAGGCAGGGCTGGAGGAAAGGCTGTGCCCAGCAGCCCCGCAGGCCACCTGCCTCTGGTGGGTCAGAAAGTGGAAACAAGTCTGATGTAGATGGAGAGATAATGAGTCTTTCTTGAGCTACAACTTAATGAAGCATCTACTGCTTTGGCTGAGTTAATCATTTGGAACATGTTACTGAGATAAACAATCTCAAAGCAGAAAAAAAGAATAAAATACAATGTAGAGACGGAGGACACAGAAAGGAAAGATGTCTGTCTATAGTCACAGAGGAAGGACAGCAAAAGAGGAAGCCTCAGAGGAGGCTAAGAGGGGTCAAGCATTGGAAAGAGAGGAGCTGTAAGGCACTTAGGGAAAGCAGAGCTGATGAAACAAAAAATTTCGTTTCTAATGTTTATTTTCTGCTATATTTTTCCCTTGAACACAACTCTTTGGTAGAGTTTACTGGGACAGAGGAGAAGTAGGTAACCAAATGGGCATCATACCCCTCAATGGGAGGCCGCAAGTTACTCATGACATAGCTAAATATCCTGAAGATGTCTGGATACAGCTTCCGATAAAATATTTGGATCCTTTTTATTCTGTACTTCTACGTCTGTGGTCACACCGCCCTTCTGCTCGGAGATTTGGTTGGCTGCAAACCCAGACTTTAATGTTTGGGATCTAGATTACCTCTTCTTTACAGTATCAGAAAGTTCACCTTGCAGAAAAAGATATTTTGCTTTTGGCAGAGAATTAACCTCTTCTACCACAGAGCATTAGGTGCCATATGAATTATTATTTGAGTATTTTAAGTTTAATGACAAAAGCGCTGCACAGTTGTTTAAAAAAGATTAGTTAACCAACACCATCTATCCCTACTAGTTTTCTGCAACTAGATTACAGAGAATGATACTGCATTTGCACATGCATTTTGCAAACTTACTCCTCTGTTGTATTCTTTATTTTGCAAATTGCAGGCATTGAGATGAAGGGTCTATAATTTCCTAGCTTGCCTTTCTCTTGGAACACTGGTGTTGCACTGGCACGCATCCACTTTGCTGTAACTTCATTTGAATACAGCAAATTCTTTATTATGATTAACAAAGGGTTGCTCTCTGGTTTGCTTTGAATCTCAGGCTGTTCATGGAGATTAGTAGGTTTTGAGCAGTGCCAACTCACTAAATATCTTCGCTTCACTGATCTCAAAGACATTTGTGACAATGGATTTAGTAGTCATTTTCATGCACGTTCTTGCCTTTGAATGGATAATACCTTGGTAGTTCTGCTTTCCATTGCTTCCTGATTCTCCATCCCTTTCAAAAATATTTTAATTCAAAAGTCTTCCTTCATATGTTGCTTCTTTGAGATACACAAACACATTTGTTCATGTGTTTAATCCTTGAATGCAGCTTTCCTTTACCTCTTTGATTTTCTTTTAGGCAAATAACATTGCAAATATCTGTATGTTACCTCCCTCTTCTGGGTAGAAGCAAATTGAGCTTTCTTTCTCGAGGAATGACTGACAGAAGTTGTTCTTTGATTGAACAGGAGGAGGCAAGTGGTATTAAAAGAGGAACATCCCAGTTACGTGCCCTGTTGTAGCCATATCTCCCATTTGGTTTCAGTGCTTAAGATGTATCAGATCAGCCACACCATTTATTTTTTCAAACCAATTTTTCAATTAACCTCTTCAGCTTCTGGCAGGCAACACTCACAGACCTCACCGAGCTGTTAAGTCTGACTGACGTATGTGTGACAAGAACGCTTTCTCAACTTGGATCATTTCTCTTCAAATCATTTTTTCAGTATTGTTTTTTGTAAAGGTTTCTCTCAATTCTGCTGTAACATAAAAAAAAGTGCGTTTCTGCTTACCCCTGCCATGTAGCTCAACATTTTGTGAGCTACTCAGAGGGATAACTGAAGGAGATAACCGAAGGAGATGGGAATTTATTTGTGATGATGTAATCACAAAGAACATTCAGTGAAATCTATAAACAGAGCAGCCATCATCATAATTTCTAATTTTCCAGTTACAGTCATGGGTATGAACAACAGCAGATGCTGCCACTTCCAGCAACTTTTGTTTATACCTCTCGTCTCTGATGTTCTCCAGAAGCTCTTGACCATAGGAACATCTGGGTTTTAAAGCTCTCCTTGTCCCCAGTTCTAGAATGTATTTCTTTTTTGACATGAAGATACTTTAAAGTGCTGGTCTGTAGTTAGAGCTCAGTGGTTCTGGATGGCTTGCATTTAAAAATAAAGCAGTGACAGGTAAACTCATCCCAACTTTAAACTATTTGTTGCAAAACACTCATACACGTAAGGTTTTCTAATGGGTAGCAATGGTGCAGGTCAGTGTATTTTGCATTTGTGCATTTCCCTTTCTCCAGCTGGAGCAGGGCACCACTCTTACCATCTACTTTATGAGGACAGTTTTCTTTGTGGAAAGTCTTTATGTTGCTCATTTATTTCCATCGAAGAGATCTAGAAAATTTAGAAGAAAATTTAGAGATGTAGAACCAGGAATAATGCTTTTTCAGAGAGGGAATATTTGCAATTTCAGGTTTATTTTCATTTCTGCTAGTAAGAAATACCATGTGGCTTCACAATATCTTGTATTTAGGTTTATCACGAGTTCTGTCAATGATTGAACACAAATCTCTGTAATAAAACAGGATTCTGGCAAGAAAAATTTAAATTTTCTCTACGAAAGGTGATCAGCATCTTTCTCCTTCCCAAAATTCCCTAAGACAAGGTGTATTATTTTATCTCAAAGTTTTAGAGAGAAAATTGTAAACCTCTCAAAAACACTCAGATCTCTGTAAACAGGCAGACCTCTGAAGCCTTGTGCTCCTGCCAGGTGGAACTGTTGGCTTCTTTTTTGATTGCTCCAGGAGAACAGCAGTCTGTGGATTCAGAAAATGAATGAGCACAGTGAATCCTATATTAAAGTAACAAAGTGAACTAAAATAACTTGCTCAGAAACTAAAAGCAGAAGTGTTCAGAGCTCTTAGTTCACAGAAAACCTAGATCCACCGAAACAAATATAAGAGAAGTTATTAAGTCATGCTGAGGAAAAAAATAAAATAAGTGTTCATAGTTTTCTAGAGGGAAATTGTTCAGGATTTGGCTGCTTTACTCCCAGTCAATACAGGGCAAAGGATATAATTTATTCATGGCATTTCAGACCCTTCTTTGAGGCAAATCTTTGTAGATCTACTCACTATCTTTACCTGCATTCCCAAGGCCAGCTGGGCAGCCTGGTCTAATATTAGATATGGAGCCATTCTATGATTCTAGACATGCACCAAAGGGCTGGACTTGTTGAAATTATTCTGTTGATTTAATTCCATACAGAACTACAATGAGGGATGAGGCACAAAACATTTTACTGGTAATGCCACATTGAAAAACCTGTCATTGCAACTTGATAGCACTAGATGAAGGCAGAAGGATCGTTACAGAGTCTGCCTGAAATTCTCACTGTTGAGGAAGAGTAAGATGATTGAGTAAGAGGTTTTCCAGTTTGCCTGTCAGCAATTAGAAGGAAAAGGAGATAATGAGGAAGAAACTAATGGCATTATTTTGGGGAAGGCGGAAAAAAAAAAAGCACTTGGTTCATCACAGGGCTAATACTGTATAATAATTGATGTAATACTGTATAATAATTGATGATTCTGTAATCAGAGCCCACATGGAGAGACACAAGCTGTAAATTAAATGATGGAATATTTCATAAATGGCTCAGAATTGTAATGCGATGATCAAGAATTTACAGAGAAGGACTTTTCTGCCCCTTTCTTAACAAGCTGCAGCGTTTCTAACAGAAATAATTAGGGTTCTGACAACATATTCATTTAAATGAAGGATTGAGTTTGACAGTAAAAAATAGCCTATAATCTGCACATCACATGCAGCTTTCTACTGACACCCAACCTCATGGTCTAGTGCACCAGCATTCACAGCAAATTAGTCTCGGTTCTACTGTATTCTTCGACCACCCCAAGTGTTAAGTACCTGGAGAAATAAAGTTCTTTTGCTATGTCACTGCTAGTTAAGCAGCTCTTACAGCTGAAAACACTGGAAAATGATTCAGTGACAGACCTTTAAAATCAACGTCTCACCGTGGTTAGAAATTTCTCTTTTTTAGACTTAGTAGTAAAGAAGAAAGAAGGAGAGGAATCTATTTCTCTTTCCCATTTGATATTGTCAGGTTGGTAAGCCAGTCGCTTCCTCGAGCAATTTACTGCAGTTCCCTCTTGGAAAGTTTCATCCTCTCTCAAAGCAAAGCATTTTCTTTAGCTTTGCATGGAAGTGGAAAATGTACGTGGAAAGTAAATCACAGCACAAATAGAAAGGGATATTCCTTTCTGTGACCACTTTCCTGATCACAGTTTACCAAAACGCCATTTGAGTTACTCCACCATTTTTAGGGCCAGCCAAAACGTTCCAGATTCAGATGGGAGGCCATTCTGGCAGCAGTGGCTTCCAAGCATTCAGCAACTGCTCTGGAAGAAGCCTGTGTGTCGATCCGAGGGGCAGCTCTTACCTTAAAGACAACGGTGTCTATCCCAATAGGAAACTTGCAAGCCACGTGAAAACCTTCATCCTCTAGAGCTGTAGTCATGGAACAGATAGAAAACAGAAGCTTAAGATGTGTATATCTACACGATATGCCCTGTTCAGTCCCTGGAGACCACCTGTGGGATACACAGGAGTTCCATCACCACAAGCAACTGCTTTACTGATGCCTGTGCTGGTAGCCCCGGCAGATTCTTATCTTCTGCACCTGCATTGTTCTCTTCTGTGGAACTGGGAAACCTTGTAGAAATGCACTTTCTTTTTTTCCTTCAGATAATGGTTCTTAAATCTTGTTTTTCTTGCAGAAGTGCTGTCAGATGAGGAGACCGCTGGGCCAGTGGGAGTGCCTGAGGTGTGTGATGGATTACACTGCTGAGGAGAGGCTCTGGTGCTGTGCTGTCTCCACCTATGGAGCCTTCACTGAGGATGACATAGGGCACTCCCCGTTACTTAGCTTTTCCCTTGTTTCTCTGGTGGAGCCCTGTCACCATGAGACAATGTGCCGCTTAATAATCTCCCACCGAAGTTCAACAAAAAAACATCAGCAAGTTCCAGGTGTACATCAAATGAGCCAGACAGACCATTTGTAGGGCACGTGAAAATACAGTGGAACAAAGCACTTCCATCCACTCTTGGTTCACAGATTTGACCAGAAAATCAATGTTTTTTGCTATTGCAACCAGTCTCCTTCGGCCCTACAGGCAGCACTCTTAGTCATCTCAGTGGCAGCAGCAGCTGTGACCACAGTGAGCTCAGCAGAGCCAGAGTGAAATCTGGCCAACCACCAGATCCTACCCAGCAACACTGAAATTAGATAAATCTTTTCAATTCCAGATTTTCTCCAATAACACAATAAATCTTTAAGCATCGAATGCCAGTAGATACTGAAGTTTTTGAATCCAACCTGAAGTTTGTTATGTTTCCTGTTCTCGTGATGGCATTAGAGCTAGAGATGAGACCTGAGGGGTACTGAGCCAACACTTTGCACACATGTTCCTTTTATTTACGTTGTGGCTTGTTTCTTTAAATTTGGCTGTAAAATTGTGCTTCATGGAAGAAAAGCCTGGCAATGCAAGGAAAATTGTTGTAAACAACCAGAGTGTGCTTTTCAGCCTGCATACAATAGATGTGCTAGAACTCAAAATAGCACCACAGAAGACAAACAAAAAAACCCACCACCAACAAAAAAAAAAACCCTCAAACTTCAACAAACAATCAGAACAGTGTTTATTTTTAACAGACACCGAGTGTTCTCACTTTCTAGATTAAGACCATCTCCAAAAAGCCTTTGTTATTGCCCAAACTAAATTCAAGTTGGGAAGCATGGTGAATACTTACTTCAATTATAAATATACCACCAAAAACCGAGGGATGGGAACACAAGAAGTTGTTCAAGGTTAAGAGCCTCATCTCCCTTTCGTTTGTCTCTGCTTTTCCAGGTGTAGGAATAGCAGCTTTAATAAACAGCAATAGAAACAAAGTTTCAAAGAGAAATTGAATGTGAAACTTACAGCTTTTGGCGGCAGTTCTTTCCCTGCTTTTTGAGTTCCTTAACCTTATGCCAAAGTCTTCCTCTTAACACTTGCCAAGGCTATTGAATACTGAAGTCAGTGTTCTGCACTTCATACCCAAACACCCAGAGCTCGGAGATGTGAAGAGTGCCCTGCCTATCTGCCAGAACACAGCAAGACTGAAGTTTTAATCATGGATTCAGCTCTAGAATCTTAGAAATAAGAATGAATCATGCCCATGTTCTGTTATCCTTCCTTTCTCCTCCCCTCCTAGCTTTTCATCCTATCAGGCACAAACAATAATGTCTTATACCCTGCAGCACCCACCTTCTTCCCCTTTGGGTCAGGAGACACGGCAGTCTCCCTGCATGGCCATGCTGGTCCAGAATTATCTCTGGGACTTGTGCTATCTCTTATGCTTGGTGGACTGAGGGGTACATCCCTGCAGCACAAATATTGCTCACAATAATACGGGTAGGACCATAAGTTGTTCACTAGCTCTATTACTAAATGAAAAGGTGCACAGGTGCATGTGGTGTAAACATAAAATACACTAAAGCCACCTAAACTCATGGCAGTTAATGAGTTAGCCATCTAAGCTACCTATCCAATATATGAGGAAAGCTACCTGGAGACCCTGAAACCAACATGACAAGGAAAATTCCACTTTCAGGGTGCGCTTGGGAAGAGCATCTGAAGGTCTGGACCCTGTGGAGGGCTTTTTAGAGCTAACCAAGCAGCTGCTAAGCAGCAGTAGATCTGGATTACACTTCCAAATTCTGTGTGATTTTCCGATATGCTGATAGTCCTTACTTTGCTTTAGCCTCCAGCCTGACATGGCCCAGATCTACCAAACTGGATCTCTCAAGCCAAGAGCAGGAGCAGTCAAGTTAGCAGCCCCACCCAGTATATGTGTGCTTAAGAAAACATAAATGAATACATACATAAAAATCAAGCAGATGTAGGGAAATTCTGGCTGAAGAAAATTCCTGTTGCTCACTCACCTGCCCCAAACTGTGATGAATCAGTGTAGCAGTAGCAAGAACCCCTGTGTGGTATGATAGCATCCTCATTCCTTTTCCTTTTTTGACAAGGTTTTCTACAGAGGAACAGGTGAATTAACTGCACTTCAGATGGCATTATTTGTCTTGCCTGGCTTTCAGTGCTATTCAAAGTGAAAGGTACATAAGGAGAGCTTTGAAAAGGAATGCTACATGATATCAAATGTGTGATTCTCTGGACTCTCCCCATTGACACACACACAAACACACACTTACATAAACAAATAAAACCACATAATTATCTCCTTTGTGTGTGGTAATTACCTAATTTGCGGCCTAACCACAGTGCTGGTCCAGAAACACACTAACTCATTCTGCACAGGCTTGCTTGGCTCCAAGGAAGTTTCCTGAGTGGGGCTTGGTGCTGGCCAAGGCTGGGGCAGCTCAGAGCACATTACGCTGTGTCAATGTCAACGTGTGGGAAAGGCAGGCTGAGCTAGGAGGCTCTGACACCAAATCCATTGGAAAGCCCTGTACATGAACCCAAGAAGACCTAGCTGATATTTGGAAACTGTGCAAACAAACCTTGGGCAATGTGCCATGAGAGACTTTTCCCACTCAATTGCCCAAAGAATATTTTAGTTGCAGATTACTAAGGATAGGATCCTTGTCTACCCCCTTTTCCATTTAGTGCTCTTTGCACTGTCCCCTAAAGACATGTCACAGACATGAGGCAATTACCATCTTCTAGTCATGTAGCAAACTTTTAAGTGGTATCTAGGCTGCAAAATTTGGAGGGAAAGACATCTCAGATTTACAGCTACCTTCACCTACTTCGTACCATTTCTTGCTATTTTTATGCTCAAAACTCACTGAATCTGTTTTTATGGAAAAACAAACAAACAAACAAACAAACAAACAAAGACAACCTAAAACTAAAACAAAAAATACCCCAATGAAACAAACAAACAAACTCAACAAACCTGATCATGCAATTAAGGACGCTGGCAGGAAAATCACAGTACTACTTTTCCACAGGAATCCCCTTATTTGGTGAGGTGGCTGAATGGGATCTGCCTGATAGATGCCATGGGATAAGGGCCTGCAGGGAAGACGGGTCTGAGAAAGCTGATTAGTGTTCTAGAATCACCTGCTCCAAGCTGTGCTTCCCAAGCACAAGAAATCAGGCAAAACTGCCAGGAGGCCTGCCTAGTGAACAAGGTGCTCCTGGCCAAACTCAAACACAAGAAGGAACCCCGCAGAAAGCGGAAGCAGAGACAGGTAGCCTGGTAGGGACACTGAGACATTGTGCATGCAGAGACAAAGCTCAACTGGAATTTAATCTAAATGACTCTAATGGAATCAATGGCAACAGGAACAGCTTCTGGCAGTTTAATTAGGGAAAAGACGGGCCTGCTGCTAAAGGTGACATGGCAAAAGCTGAGGTACCGGATGCCACCTTGGCTCAATCTTTGCCAATAAGAGTGTCCTTCAGAAATCACAGGACCTGGAGGCAGCTCCTTTCTATTTTGTCCTTTGCTGCTAGAAATAAGCTGCAGGCGAGAGAGGAAAAAGAGCTCTGAATGCTAGCTGGAGTGCTTGCCTTGGAGTGTGTGCTAGGGAAATCTTGGTGCTCTGCTGCTTGACTTGGGATACAAGGTACAAACTTCATGTCTCATCATTTCCCAGTATGGGAAATATGGCTTTTGCAGTTCAGACAAACCCTTACAGAATTTGTATGACAAGTGAAAAATACAATGCTAGCCGGAGGGCTTTGTCCTTGCCAGATTTCAAAGATTAGCTACATAAATGTGGAGCTTGTATGTGCGGCTCAAAGCAAATCACACAAACTTGTGCATAATAGAAATTGTCAAGCACTCTATACACACTGCTGCTAGATCTTTAATTTTTCTTCCTCTCATGGCATTCCTTTGATAATAATGCTCCTTACGATTGCTATGATCTTATTTTATCCTAATAATCCTAAATTACCTTAACTGTTAATGTGATTTGCATTCCACATCTGTCGCATCTGTAAATGCACAGGTCTCCACTACTTTGGTCAGTGAGCTCTTTAGCAGGACTACTTCAGAAGCATCTGTCGTGGCTCTGATACCCTTTCTGGCATTGCAACAGATGCGGAGTTCCCGGTTTCAGCCTGAACTGGCAGTTCTCTGTTCTTGTCTATCAGCCCTTCCACAAAGGCTGCGTGGAAATTCCAGTTGTGTGAGTTATAGTAAGGGTCAGCCCCTTTTGTGAAATAATCAGCTGAGAAGTAGTGATAAAGTACCTCGTCAGCTGAAGTGCTAGGAAGAACAGCCATTCAAGAAAGATCATGCTCCTGCAATTTTTGGCTTTTGAAACAAATCTGTCAGATGCTTTTTATATGAAGTAATGTCAAGTCACTCTTCAGCTCCAACGTTTTCTAGTTCAATACAGGAACACGGGGTGAACTATGAGTGTTTGAGTGTATCCAATTAAAAGCAAATTGACTGTCACACTTCACAGGGAATAATTCTATTTTAAACACCAGGTGTCACTGCAGTATACTCCTGCTTGGTTTCAGCAATGTCAAAGATGAGTGGAGAACAAAGACGGCTCCTACTTTCCTTTCCCAAATGTTTGCATAGCTACAGGGTTAGCTGGAATTGCTCAGCATTTAAACCAGACACATTTAAAGTTTTACACAGTTGTCTTCAAACCTGAAGCTAGCCATTGTAATGTAGCTATTTTATAGCTGAGAGCAATTGGAATTTATATATATGCACGTGTGTGTATACATATATGCACTCATACAGATATATATTATATATACATGTTAATTCTTGTCAAGAGAAATATATGTGTGTAATACAGTTCTCTTTACAGAATCATGTATGCATTCTTTAGGTATCAGGTGTTCAGCAAGTTATTTCATCAAAGGATTGCATCAGGTTATGTACTCTGCAGCTTCTTGGTTCATGAAAAAAACATTCACTGAAAAGCAACTTATTAAACTCTCAGATACTGGATTTTTCACATTTTCTCTTTTCACAAGTCTTCTATTTAACCTACAAGCTCGTATCTTTCAATATTAAGATATACCAACACAGGTTAAAGAACCATTACCTTGACAGTGATCAGACACTTTTCCTGTGTGAGTGCAATTTTTCAGCCTCCCATCTCAGTATAACTAACCACTGGCTGCACGGTGAATCTTCCTGGAGCTCCCTCATCGGTATTGGGTGGCATTAATTGGGTAAAGCTGCTCTTCTCTCATCTGTAATTGAAGATACTGAGGGTAAGGGCCCAACCCGTGGGGAGACATTGAGTCCAGCAGGCTGTGCACCACTTGAACCTCATTCTTGAGTGTATGAAGAAGCCTCGCTCCAGTGAAATACTTCAAAGAAGATACTTCCTTGTGTTGTTTAGGTGCAGAACACAGACTTGTGTTATGTATCCAGCTGCAGGCTTGGTTCAGCTGTCTCTGAAATGGTTCAGGATGCTCTGCAAGTATTTCTGCACAAAGGAGAGAGTACTGCTATTGATGGAGCAGCACTGCTAATGGCTGGAATGTTACCTGAGAGCATCTTCAGCCAAGAAAAAGGAACTGAAGGCCATAGCTAGTTCAGAAAATAACCCATTAAGCTGGTAATTGCTGCTCTTTAAAAATGCTGAGAGCTATGTAACTTTCACAGGCTCAAGACCAATGTTTTAACCTTCATTAAAGAGCACAGTACCACCTTATTCGAAGGAGCTTCTGCTTTATTCTAAAGGCAATTTAAAATTTGCACAGTGCCTGCTTGAATCTTGACAGGATTGTGGCTCTGGGGGCAGGACGGTGCTGCATAACACAAAGAACACTTAAAAGTTCTCCTGAGATAATGAAATCAGAACAAGCGACAGTCTATCAAATAATGCAGACTTTGGGAGGCAGAAAAGCAAGTGTCTGCAAGGACTAAATAAAGCATTTGTTAAGAAAACAGACAAACGAACAACAGCAAAAAAAGAGGCACAGAATAATAATAAAAAAAGACAAATCTTATTTATTGTGTTTTATTCCATCTGGTGACTGGATTTTTATATAGATTTCAGTCCAATCTGTTTTCCCAGGATTTTTTAATTCAGCTGATTTCACTGCAATGTAGCATTTCTTATTCAACATAATCGACACGGATTTCCAATCCATTCAGAAGGCATTTGTAAATACATTAACCGGAGAAAATAGCAGAGCCAATTTGAAATGCTTTCAGAGTACGCAGGCCAGAATCTTAAATTTCTTTTTCCCCCCATGTAAAGAAGCAAATATTAGGATACTGCTGTACATAAATGAAAGCTGCATTTTATATCATTGACCTATGTTCTGACTTTTAGATAACGGCCTCATACGTTTCAGTAACATATTTTTTTCTCCTGACATATTTACATAAAACTCATCTACGTTTACTGTAAATAACCATAATAACCTACTGTGCTTTCAGCAGCCAAAAGCTGGGTTGGCTAGAAGTATCAGATGAAGATTCTTTGAAGAAGGGTATGACTAAATTACATCAACTTGTGTGTACTCCTACAAAACATCGAAGGGAACGTCACGGCATTTATCACTTTACAAAATGCAACTTAGTGTTGGCTCTGAGCTGCTCTGACAGTAGCATAAGCCCTGCAATTACGGTCAAGCTGCAATTTATGGAGCACACATTCTGCAATACTACAGCATTTTGGTGTCTGCAGTGCAGTTAATAAAACCATATTGATTTCAAAAAGGTAGCAAGCCAAATAACCAATCGTGTAGCAAACAAGGCTCAGCAGTGCCAGCTTGGAAGTCTGCATGCACTGGCTCCAGGTTTATATATTACAGTCATTTCATTGAACTGCTCTTGCTGCCTTCAGAGCTGAACTGCACAGCTTATTTAACCGTATCCGCCCTGTGAGAGCCAGAGCCAGATCTAATCCTCTCTGTTCAGAAGGTCATGCTGGTTAGAGGATGTCTGAAGTTCTTCTTCAGTGACCAGAAAATCAAATAGCTGTCCTGAAAGCACAATCTGCTGCTAGAACTTTCCTTGAGAGAATATTGCTAGAAAACCACTCTGCTAATAAATACTTTTTCCATTATAAAAACAATGGTTAAAATAAACAAGTGCCTGTAATTGCAAATACTTATCCACTATCTTCTAAGTAGGCAATGTTCCATACATTGTGTGCTGAAGCTGCTATAGCACCCAATTTTAAGTGAATTCTACTGAGGCGGGCTTTTAGTAACAGCTATTGGAGATAAATACCTGCAGACCAAACTCTGTGTTTTCTGTTGTTCCTATGGAGGTCGTATCAGTCCACAAAGAAAATTCATTTCACTGAAAATACAAAGAAAAGTACCTAGCACCAAACCAAACATCTCCCAAACTTTTAGGTTCTAATCCTGCACCCTCATTTCATACAAATTATTTTTCAGTGAAATCATTCAGTTTTCACTTTTTTTTTTTTGGCTGAGAAAGCATCTGTGGAAGTCCAAATCTGCACATGGTTGATGGTACTTAGATGAGTGCCACCTACATTTGCCCTCTGGGGATTATCATGGGACAAAAGCACATGCATATACAGTTCATTTTCGTTTCGTTTATGCTGCCTGGAGGCTTGCTGAAAGATCAGGGGCACAGAAGACCTGACACTGCCTCTGAGTTGGGAGAATACCGAGAGAGCAATTCCACCCATCCCTTATGTGACTCTTGGCAACTTCACTGCAATCTCTTCTACTTTTATGAATAGGTTGTCTTCAAGATGGATGCAGCACAAATGACGCTCAGCTATTTTTCCTTTGACCTCTTCCAAGCTGCTACAGTAGGAAATACCTGCCCTGCCCTGCCCTGCCACTAAATGCTCTTCCCTGGGTTTGCAGGCTCACTCTGAGCACACGTTCAGCTCCAAGGCTCAGGCCTGTCAAGCCAAGGACCATTCCTCCTTGTCATCACCACAGAGTTGTCATCACTCCTCAGGTGTCGTCACCACAGGCCTACTGGAAAGCATGAAGGTGGTACATAGGGAGCCACAGGTGATCCAAATGCTCATTCACAGTCAGAAATAGCTGCTTGGAACTGCCTGCTGGTAGGATATCCAGAGGAGCTTTGTTCTGTGGCCATTCTCCAGTAGAGTCAGAGGTAAAGACCAAGTTATGTTGTCCTCACACAGGTGAGAAAGGAGGTTATTGTGCTCTTAGATGTTTTTTACTAATGCATTTAAATGCTGCAGTAATTCACCTCTTACTGTACATCTTTACCCGTCAGCTGAGTGCTTGCAAGCTGCACAAGTTTGGCTGAACTTGAAAGAAAGTGAAGACCTCCACAGAAGTCTGCAAAACAGGATGTGGTTGCCCCAAAATGCATGACTTCAGAGCGCGAGTCCAGGCTTCTACATCCCAGCAGCACATCAGGAAGATCCCACGCAGCACTGCGAAGCAACGCAGCCTCTGTGCCCACTGGACAGTGGCCAGGTACCATATTTCGTCAAGGACAAAAGAGAAAACTGGCAGAGACAGCTAAGCAAGGCAGGGAGGAGCAGTTATGTAAATAAAATGCAAACCATGCTGAAAGTTAAAATCAGAGCGTCTCTTCATAACATTCAGAAGGCTGAACACCAGTGCTAAAGTAACAAGATTTGTAAGCTTTTAAAACACTTCTCCAGTGTTAGGAGGTTAAAATTACAAAGTTGGTAACATTATCATGAAGTGAAAGGGAGACATTCTGAAATCCAAAACAAAGCATTTTAAAGTCACATCTTACTTATGTACTTTGTAAATACATTAAGCATGTTGATTCATTGTCATAAACTATAAGAAATTACACAGCTGCCTTTTAGACCGAACAAAGATCTCATTTTATATTCTGTATAACAAATATTCTAGTTAAAATTAGATGATGAAAGTCTATCAGACTGGTTTTATAACAATGAACAAACATTACAAATGAAAGCTGATATTTAGAAATGTGTGCAGCAAAGGAGTAGCACATATAGTTGACAAGCTGCTATGCAGTTAACAGTGAGCATGTTTACCTTTACACAAACATCTTTATTTTTCAGCACTTTGCTATCACAGAATGACAGAATGTTTGGTTTGGAAGGGCCCTTAAAGACCACCTCATTCCAAGCCCCTGCCGTGGGCAGAGACACCATCCATGAGAATAGGTTGCCCAAAGCTCCATTGTGTCACTGTCCTTCTGGCCAGTTTGAAACTGAAGACTTCCAGAAACCAAACCTCACAGCTTGGCAAATCAGAATGGTAAGATTTATGTCGTCCAAACATCAGGCAAGCTAATGGATACATAATATAGTGATAACTCATACCTTTGCTAAGCAAATTGCAGCGCTCAAGCTAGATATATGAGCAGGTCAAAGCAAGTGTAGACCCTGAAGATGTTGTAGTGATTCTGCCTACAACTAATCATATAGAGTTAGGTGAAATGTATCTACGCTGTGAAGACTCTCTCTTGCTGATCTATGGCTTACACATAAAGTAAGTTTAATCAAGTCAACTATAAGAACTTTGCATCAGAAAAAAGCTTTCATCCTTCTGTTGTCCCTATGGAAGAGCAGTGTAGGGTACATGATATCCTAATGCAATTGATGGGAAGTAGGCAACTGATTTGTTTAATGCTTTTTGTTGAGGGTATAAGAATGCTGAGCATGGGATCTTTCATATTCACTCAACAAAATGGGGCTCTCTCTCCTTGAAGAAAAGGAACTCACTGCTTTCATCTCTGTGATGCTCCATCCACAGCGCTTGTTCTCAGCATAATCCTCAACAAGTTGGTATCTGGCTGAGTAGCAAGGGATAGAAAAATGCTTTTCTGTTGTTTGTTTATTTGTTTTAATTTTTGAGGCTGAAATAATTTCTGGCATTGTCTTCAGCCTGGATCATCTCAGAAGATACGCTGCAAATCAACTTCAGCACAAGCGCATGAAGACATATTAATAGCAATTATGCACCCTGCTCCTGGGAAGAGATTTGCTTTTGGAAGTCTTCAGCATGCCACCCCAGAAGCAGCCATCAGATTGAATACCTTTCAGCATTCTAATTCTCCATAGGCTACACACTCACCAAGTTACTTGTGAAGCATACAGCAGCCTTATTAAGGCATGTCCCAACCTAAATAAATAACACTGTTCTGAAATACCTGCTATTAAGTACCAAAGAGCAGAAATCCCTGTTTGGCATTTGGTCCAAATTAAATTGATTGTTGCTGAAATAGAATTCTTATAGTTATTGTGCAAACAAATTTATATACACTGAGAGAATAAAGCCCTTCAGCTGGGATCCGTGTTGTTTCCAGCCTCACGCTGCACACTGCCACATATCTAACTGCTCTCAGGCCAAGGTGCTCCACCTGAGTGGCTGCTTTTGAACTCTACCACCCAACCTGGGCTTGCTATGCATGACAGTTCTGCGCAAGGTGAGCGAGAAACAGGGAAGCACTGACAGCCATTTGCACAGCAACACAGTTAACACTAAGTTCTGTGAAGTAGAAAATGCTAGAGAGAACACTCTGTGTCACAGCTTTACATGTCAGCTTTCAGAAAGCACATTGAACCTATTTATCCAGCATTGTATAAAAGCACCATTGAAAGGTTGAACAGAGAGCACCGTGTATACAGAATTTTGATCAAGACAAGCGAGAGGAGCTGTTCAGGGAGCCATGGAGAAGGACAGAGCCCAGAGGAATCCTGGCAAGATGGGTTCCCTGGAGGCACACTACACGAGGGCCTATGGAACAAGGCAGCTGACCCACAGCCAGCTGCTCTGTGGGATGGCCCAGCTTTGTGTGACTGATGGACCCGAGCCCCAGCACCCATTCCTCTCTGCAGTTCCCCCACCCTGCAAGGCCTGCTGCATACCAGCAAGCCTGTAACTGATGCCAGTACAAAGACTGAAGCTGCCAATTGTTCACAGTTGATATGGACACAGACCACATCTCCCTGAATACTTACTGTTGAACAACATTGCTTCTTCAAAAGAAGACTGATCATTCTTATTGCAAAGTTAGTTATCGTAGCTACATTGCTGGGCTTTCTAGAGGAAGTTTGTGAGAGGCTATTGCTAAACTGAGGCTAACTGAGGTCCAGTGCATTTGATGTGACTGTAAAGCTGTTTCCAACTGTTTCCAAAGCTGTTTCCCCCACAAAAAAAAAAAAAAGGAGGAAACACTCTTTTTGGTTTTGTGTCAGACACAGTGTGGAAAAAGAGTATGGAAGTACTTGGTAAAAAAGGCACTATAGCTGATCTAACTGCTGCAATTATGTTCGTGCCCGTGCACAGGTATCCTTAAACAAATGTTTCACTGTGACTGAGAAAGCGATTCTGAACTCGTCGTTGTAGAAAGGGACTGCTGGCTTCAGCGTGTGGCTGGAAGTCCCACAGGAGACAGGTTCAGGGAAGTTCATCCAAACTGCACGTCTTATTTCTACCTGTCCCCAGAAGGGAATCAGAAGTCATCTTTTCAGTAGTGTAAGTACACTGACATTGCGGCTTTACTTGGCTTTACTACAGAGAAGTTGAGTTTCTTGAACAGTTATGCTAACAAATGGAGGTAAAGAAATCACCTGTGAAGTTGTCCCAGAAAAGATCATCACGTAACAAATACTTCATTTGGCATGTTGACTTTATTTGGGAATATGATGAAAGTGAAACAAATGGCAATGAAGAGATAAGTAGAAGAAACTCCCCTTTCTTTCCAGTAAAATTCATGTACTTGAAGATTGCTGCTAGGAAAATCTTTCCATGCAGTATACTAGTGAAAAAGAAATATGGCAACAGCAGCCAAAGAGCAGATCTTAGTTCTGGCGAGAGGAAACTAAAACAACGTTTTTTTTTGTCAAGTGATGTAACTATTCATTTCAGAACCTTGAACTAAATTCTAAAATAATTTTTCTTTAGCATTAGACTACATAATGGAGATTGCAGGGATGTAAGTCCTTACTTGCCCTTGTTCAGGAGGTAATTCCCTTCATGGCTCATTGGATCTGGGGGTGAGGGCAGCCATGCATGCAGCAGCTCAGAGCGCGAGCCTGAGCGGGCTGAGGGTCTGCGGGGCTGTAAGCAAGTCCTCCTGTGGGGAGTTCAGAGGAAACTGGCCTGGCCAGAGCCTGAATCCTGATCACGAACAGATCAGGGATGGCAGCTGGGGCTGAATGCTGTAAGGAACAGTGGTTGTATTATCACGTCACCTGCCTGAAGTTGGAGGCCGAGTGGGGAAGCAGACGAAGCATTTCCCAACAGGGGAAAGAAAGGAAAGAACGGGCTGGGCCTCACTGCCCTTCTTCCCATCCAGCAGTCCTGATTCTGCTCTGAAAGAGAATGAATATGAGCAGGCAGGCCCTTTTTCCTTGGACTCACTGATATTGGTGAGGCTTACTTTAAGGGTGATGCTTTATTTTCTCTTTTGCAGCTTAAAATTCTGCAAGCAAGACCTCCAAGTTTTTCTTTGCTACCGTTAATTGCTATTATTTTTTTTATTTTTAAACTGCTGATGAAATTGCATCTGTGAACCTGACAAACCTCACGTTGCTACTATTTCTTCAAAAGCAGTAATCCATATAACAAGTACTATAGTCCTTAAAGGATAACTGCATCCTGAGATGTGTGTGGAAACCACAGAGTGGGGTATGGCTCCCACTATGCTGTAGGTGTCAGACTGAGGACAACATACAGAGAGCATGGAGCAAAGAGTAAACACGGAGCCAAGTCTCCAAAGAGTCTCCAAACTCGGCACAGATCTTCTGAAATATGAGGCATTTTCTCTTTAGCCTGAAACAATGTGAAGCAGAAGGACAGAACAGTCAAAGGTGAACTTCACAAATTCACATTCAAGGGAACACTGACAGGAAAGGAAGACCAAAGTCAGGTTTAAAAAGCACTGCAGTGAGGTGAAAGCAAAGGCTGCAGCTGTGGAAGCACAGCAGCACAACCAAGAACAAGTCAGATGCAGACTGGACTGCATGGCCTCACTCTAAAGAAAAGCCTGGCCCAGGTGTGTCACCTCACTGTGCGTGAGGATGGGCTCCATGATGTCCGTGTTTTTCTGTGGGCATCCAACTGCACTGCTCCTCAAAGCCATGCTCAGCACAGTCAGTGTTCATAAACCACTGCACCTCATCCAGCTGTAAGCTTACTTCTAGGAAGCGTGTGTACCTAGAGCTGTGTTCGCCCTTTATAGTACCAAGCACTGTGCACTGGCCAGTGGTCTGAGAAGGACTCAATCTCATGCATCAAACCTCAGTACCAACTGAACCCATGCTAAACACATGCTAGGCTGATACAGAATGAGACAATCCCTGTTTAAATACTGTTTATCTTGCATTAAAATAAACTACCCTTCAAGCACATGCCAATAGTACCTATGTGAAAGTTATGTGAAGGCTACCCAGTCTGGACCACAGTTTATGCCTGTTTACAAAGCACCTGTGTATGTGAGCATACACAGGGACGCACAAAAATGTACACATAACTGTGTACAGATGCATATAATATAATGTACATTCTCTACTGTTGGGCTATTCTTGTACTACTGTACCGTTCATTGTACTATTCTTGAAGGAAACAAGAGTATCAGTCCAGTACCTGCTTATTTCATCTCAGCACCGTACTTTGTTTTCAGCAGTTACAGAGAAACTTCATATCTCTGGAAAGACTGTGGCTTTCCAACTGCTTGTCAGAACCCCAAGAAGTTCTTGATCCCACCAGTTCTGACTCTCCTGCTCCTCCCAGTGAGGAACAAGGATGACCAGTGGCTAACCCACACAAAATACACTCTCCTGCCTTCTTTTTGGCCTTCTGTCAGTGTTCTTTTATACAGACTCCATTATTTTGAGCTTAAAAATAGCAAGGCGTGCTCCACAACCCTGCTTAAGAAGATGTAAAAAAAAAAATAACATAGGATTTTTTCTTTTACGTACTTCTAAAATAGGAAAAAGATATAAAGCAAAAAAAATAAAACCCAAAGAAAGGATTCCTCTCATTATATAAAGCAGTAATTTAACCTACAAAAGCTTTGAAGATGAAAATGTGCTGTAAAAATGAAGAACATCATCCACTCAACACTGTACAGAAATTTTCCTATATAATGCACTAGTCAAACATACTAAAATACTTTAAGTCTTTAAAAAAAGGGCAAAATTCTTCAAAAGATGAGTCAACACTATTAAGGTGAGACTAAACATTATGGTAATATTCATTTGTACAACCTTCTGCAACATGACCAATGCCTTGCATGTGTATGTGCACGTCCATGTTTGCATGTTGGGATAGAGCGAGAATGCTAAGGGTGCTGCTTCCCATTTTAAAACAGTATTTCACAAATAATTAAACAGGAAATCCTAAAAATACCAGTACACATCTCAAATACTGCAAGTACACTTTCTACAGCCCCTGGTGTGAAAAAAGGAAGGAAGGAAGGAAAGAAGGGAGGAAGGAAGGAAGGAAAGAAAGGAGGAAGGAAGGAAGGAAGGGAGGGAGGAAGGCAGGGAGGGGGAAAAAGTCTATGGAATTAATTCAAGTACATTTGCATTATGTCCCTTGTGACTTGGAGTAACTGTTGCTACTGTTACACTTTAGTTGCAATGACAATGGAATGGGAATTCTGACCCCACCTCAACCCTCAAGGTCCTACCAGGCTGAATTAGAGCTCCCCAAGAGATGCTGACACACCTTTCCCAGCCCTCAGAGTCCACCTGACTGAGGCATGGCGGTCTGCAAGTTGCTCAGTGGATTCCCGAACGCGGATGAAAAACGATTCTTGAAGAACACATTGAAGCGACTGACGCAAAATAAAATGAAAAGCTAGCTTTGCGTAAAGGCAGTCTTTGTGGTACGTAACCCTATCAGGATGACAAACACAGCGCCCCTTCCTGAATTCTGGCCGTCTAGGAACTAACAATAAAAAGCCAACAATAAAAATTAACCTTCCTGTAAGCTTCTGTCCACCGCCCAGAATCACCCACAGATAACACTCGCTGGCTTGAAACGTACACGGCTTCTTCACACCTGTTCTGCATTTAGCTTTGCTCCTCAAAATGAGAAGCACTTCCCTCTCCTTGTTTCGCATGCTCCTTTGAAACACCAGCAGACAACACAAAGGCTGAAACCCAGATGCCGGAGTAGTTAAAGTCTGGTGACATCCCTGTGGTGCTGCAAGTCCCCTATGCTCTCATAGTCATTCTCTCCCGACAGAGCAATGTGGTTTGTGTGAGGCACAGACAAGGTCCTGTCTTCGTCTTGGCTCACTGCCTGGATAGCTTCGTAGTCGGGCTCCAGCTCCCCGTTGGGCCTGCCCGCCGACTGAGGCACACTGGTAGTACTGAGGGTGTTCTCAAAGTCCTTCACGCTCGCATAGAGGCCGCTGCAAACAGACGGGGACCTCTGAGATGTGATTTCTTGAATACAGGTGTAAGGAGAATCCATTGCCCTGATGGCCTGTCCTGGCTTGCTCACCGAAGAGTACATGGCTGAGATCTGGGAAAAGGAGATGCCTGCTGAGTACTTACACGTTGTAAAACCTGTGTGTCAGTCTGACCCCTCCCACCACCAGCATGTTGACTATTTACTAGACCTGCCAATAGAAACATATCCTTTCTTACAAAACTGCTCGTCTCGCATGCATTTATGCAGCGATTCTTTCCTTCCAGAAATAAAGGCAAATCAGATCCAAGACGAAAAGGACCGGCTTTGTGAGCTCCTGAAAGCCCTCCTATGGTCCTAGAACCAACTTCGGCTAAATGAGGAGACAGCATCAGATGGGTGATCAGTGTTAGCTGCTGGAACGCAGAAGGATGCTCTCAGATCTTGCCTCTTGTATTTTATAGTAGCAGCTAGCTAACCAAACTCAAAACAGTATTTTTCTGCCCATTTGTATTTCATCCCCTTTTCAGCACTGAATGGCATGAAGCCAGAAGGAGCAGTGTGCTCATCCCTGTGTGGGAGTGCCTCCCCAGCAACAAGCACCAGATCACCCAGCTCACCGCCGGGGCCGTGTTTGCTTTATGTCCAGAGAACACACTTGTAAACTGTAAGGGAGCACTGGACATGATTACATACTATGCAATTTTTGTTTCATTTTTTCATCTTTGTTTCAATCTCTTCAATTAATTTGACCAATAAACACTTAATATATGTGCTTCAGAGCCCTGAACACTGCAGGAGAAAGGTGGGGCACATGTCAAACTCGGAATCCAAACCAAATTGCTGCCCTAACCATCAGCTAGTTGGGACTCCTATTATTTTCTGATTCTTTTTATCAACCTATTGGCCTGATAAAACCACATGCTATAATGCTTCTGATTTCAGGAATGTGGCAGTGTGAATTCTATACAGAAAAACTTAGGCTTCCATTTTCTATTTAGACAATTTTCACCACAGATTCTGCTTAATCATGCAGAGCTTATGCTAATTTCTGCCTGAAAAAAGGTCTGTAGCTCATTATTGAATTTTATACAAGAAACCTACTTCGTCTTCTGTAAGAGATGGATCTTCCTCTCGAGACTTATAAGACATCGAACTAAGCCTCTGTAAAAAAAAAGGAGAAAGAAAAAAAGGCTCATTACCAGTCAACAGTGTGATACCTACAATAAAACCCTCACACTACAATCAATACATTGTATTTTATGGTCATTTGCTCACTAGTTCCATTTCACGGAGCTAATTTCCAGTGTACATCTCTGGAGATAACAGCCCTGAGGTTAGTAGAGCTTTTTAATGTATCTGCTCTTACGCTGACCTGAAAAGAGCAAATATAATGTAATGCTTAAAACAAACTCTGCTGCGCTGTATCCCTGCCTTCAAACTTCCAATGAAGCAAGAAAGAGTCTGCAAAGGTTTCTGAGCAATTAAAAGTGAGCTACGGTACATCTTCAGGTACGTTCCCAGAATACAAAAGGACTACATGAACTGGTGCCTTCCTTGTGGTAAGTGCCCTTCCTTCAGTAGCTCTGGAAGCACCGCAAGGCAGTCGAATCCCTCCACCATGCAGCTGCTGCTCAGAGGTGCCCTCGGCCTCAGAGCCACACATGTGGACACAACCTGCTTCAACTCGGTTTGAAAGGGGAAGCTACATTCTCTGAGGTCTGCCTGGTCCAGCCCATGTGCCAAAGTGACCTAAGAACAGAGGCTTCGTGTAACTTCAAGAATCCAAAGTGGAATGCACAGGGAAAAAAAAGGAAGAAAGAAACAAAGAAACATGAAACACTGGAAAAACCATCTGACTATTACAAAACATGTCTGAGGACCTCTACCCTGGCCACCTTCCAGCAGATCTGAGATTCCTCCCCACCACAGCACACCTGGTGGACCTCCTGCTCATGGTGGCTGGGAGGGAGCCTTCAGCACTATTTGCAACAGGCCACGTTTTGGAGTTTTATGCACATCCTCCACCTTGAATATCAGACGTCTTCCAGTGCAGACCAAGACTTAGAAATAGAGTTCCACCATTTTAGCATGGTCACAGAAACATTGCTTCCAGAAATGTATATGAGTTACACAAAACTTTTTCCCTACACGTTCCTTACAGCAAATTCCTTCCTACTTCCACCTTTCTTGGTGCTTTTACTTTTAATCAATTCCAAGCTTCAAGCCCCAGAGATGGGTCTGATGAAGACTTTGAAGTCAACCCTGGGGCTCCTGGCTGCTGACCTGCTTGCTGGTGGACCTGCTCCTCAACCTGGGCTTTGTTTATTCACTGATAAAACAAAAAATAAAAGGAGAAGTTCAGATTCATTTTGGCATAGCCCCTTACTGGATCTGCTACACTACAGCAACTTGGCTTATTCTTTCTTACTTGTAGGATTTTTTCTGTCCAGAGGAGTAGCTGAATATTACCACTGTTATCCACTAAAACAAATGCGTGCGAGCAAAATTCTGCAGTGAAGTCATTTTTTTATTAGAGCATCTGTGGGCACTTCTGCAATTTCCCATCCAGTCCTGAGAAATACCCCCACGTGCTGACAGCCCCACACTTGTTTTCATACTAAGTAGCATTCTTTCCTCCAAGCACAGAACCCATGACACTGGTCTTGAAGGATATCACCATGTTGGAAACTGAAAAAAATACCCTCTCCTGAACAGTTTGTACCTAGCAATACTATAAATCACGTTTGAAACCTCAGTGCAAACACAAGACATCCTTGTTCTCCATCCCTTTTCCTTTAGTTCCTCGACAGCACTGGATTTTGTGTTTGTTGGCTTGGCTATGTTCCTGACTGAGGCACCAGAACAAGGACACCATTCTCCCGTGGTGCATTAGCACGAGATGCTTTGCCCATCCTCATGCTGTGCTGGTCTGAAATCAGACGGGCAGCAGCCAAACGCACACACAGAGCATTTCTACCACTCTTCCTGTATTTGCTCACTCTGGAGAGACTTGGGAGAAAAGAGAGATCTGTGCTGCTTTTTCTGATTAAAAAGAACTTTAGAAAAAGTACTCTGTCCCTCCAGTTTTAATAGAAGAACCACACCCAAGTTTTTCTAGTTTGCAGAGTCCTGTGAGAGGCACTGCGCTACTACATTTGCCTTTCTTCTCCAAAACCTTCCAATGGTATTGTCTGTGCCACAGCCAACAACCAACTCACAGAATGAATTGTCATTTGTTCCTCACCCAGCCCTGGCACTGATCTGTCATCCTGCAACCAACCACTGCCTGCCAGTCCCACACAGGAGAGCCCTGAGAAAGCACTGAGCTGTTTTGGGCCCCGGCAGGGCTGGATCATTTAGCACTATCAGGAGCACACCTCCTGGAAAAGGAAAAAGCACCACGGACTGCCATTTGCATGGGGCTCCTCTTCATGCAGATTATGAACATTATGCTGGAGTGGTCTCTGGTTTGGCACACTGAGTTCTCTCCCAAAGCAAGAAGCAAGAATCATCAAATCATGAAATCATTAAGGTTGGAAAAAACCACTAAGATCATCTAGGCCAGGCATGCCCGAGGATGGTGCAAAAATAAAGCCTCCTATGCAAAAATAATGGCCCACAATGTCAGAGGCGGATGCTGGTGGTGTGGCAGTAGATGATGAACCTTCCCACCAATATTCCATTACATGCAGTTGCCACGCAACTGATGGCAGCAGAGGGGCAGTCTGACACAATGGCATCTGCATGGAAGTATGAATTAAACAGAAGTGTGCCAATGAATACCTCCACGTGGAAAAAATCGCACTCACTGACATTCACTGATGCTTGCTGAATGTTTGTACAGACCAAACTGCGGATGTGAGCACAGTGAGGAAGTGAGTGGTTTCAGTAGTGGTGACAGTGGGTCACCTCTGCTGATTTTCACAATTACAGCATGCAGGCTCTTGTTCATCACTGGTGAAAATGGATAGCTAATGGTGGTGACTATGTGGAAAAAATAGTTTTGTAGATAAGAATCTGCTCTATCAAACACTGCTATTGTACTCTTTGTGGCTGTTGTAGTTTCCATGGAAATAAACAGGAGGCATTACTTTTGGAGCAATGCTTGTATACGTGGCCCAGTGCAATTCCTCTTCACTCGATGCAGACCAGGCAAACCAGAAGGTTGGATGCCTATGCTGTAGTCCAGTCATAAAGAAGACACAGCTGTGAAGTCCACCTAACTAAAGTAATTACAAACATAAAGCTTATTTCCATGAACATCTTGTTCCTGGTTGCCACATCAGAAAACACAGGCATTGCAGTGCATCGCTTGAAGAAGCAGAAGAGAGGGAAAAATTATCCCCACAACAGCAAAACACTCCTGCACCCACCTCCACATACAATGCCAACAATAATGACATTTATATATTCAATCAATTACCATTTCCAACTCTGCTGCAGCTGTAGCTCTCAAGGACAGGACAGGCACACGCCTCAATGCATAATGCATGCACCTAGCAGAGGGCTCACCAATGAGCTAATGCTGCCAAGGCTTAACTCAGGATGACATTAGCTCTGAATAAATTTTAATTAGACAAACACCTTTTTTCTGGCACTTAGGGAACTGTATGTGCCATCTCTTGATTAATCCTTCAAAATCTGAACCATTTTAATCAATTCCCAGTCATCACAGACACCGACATTGTATACACAGTGTGCTGGGAGCTCCTGAGCAGCAAACATGCCTCCTTTGTATCACTGATGGGGAAATACAACGATTTTCTGGAAACTTTTCACACCTAGAAAGGAAAATGTCACTGGTTCTGAGAGCTGTTTCTCTAAAAAAATTAATTAGAAATTGCATACGACCTGAATTCTGCAGAGGGGAGTGTTGGTGGATTATGAGCAACACACTGTATTAATTTACTACTTAACGAGCTTGTTATTTGTAAGAACGTGCACTGAAGAGCCTGAATGAACAATGTTCAGATCTTAAGTCTTCTCTGTATTCACACTGGCTCTCTGGGGTTCTATACACTATACGGTTAAACACAGAATCATAGAATGGTTTGGGTTGGAAAGGACCTTTAAGACCACATCGTTCCAACCCCCTGCTATAGGCAGGGACACCTCCCTCTGCACCAGGCTGCTCAAAGCCTCATCGACCCTCGTCTTGAATGCTTCCAGGGAGGGGGCATTCTAACATGTATTAAACATGTATTTTTCTGCCCTCTGCCTGCATTACTGAAGTATGTCGACCACATGGACAACGAGAAGCAAGTAATAACACCTCAGCTCTCCTATCATTTTTCAGGTAAATGTTTATGTTTAAATATCACATCAAATCTCAAGGATTTTTGGAAAGGTTCATCGATATCAGAATCCAGAACTATATTAATCTGCTAAAATAACTTTTTTAACAGTTACAAATTTCCTAAACCAGTCCTGAAAAATGCAAACTCAACAATTTGTGACAACTCTGTGATTATTTGAAAGGATTCTTAGCACTGATTCTGGTGAAAAAGGAAAATGGGTAAGATCACTGAAAACATCATCACTGTTTTTCAAGGGGTCTGCCATTAAGGCTGGGAGCAAGAATGAGCTCTAAGAGAACATAATGTTTGGCTGAGTTAAGAGTTATTATGTGTGACAAACAGAACTTGACAAGTACAAAATCTATGGGTTTAGAGAGTTTCTGCAGCCTTTATGGTTGGCTTAATGGGATTTTTAATTTAGCACTTCTCTCCTGTGATCCTTTGTACATAGGAATTGCTGAATAGCAGCTACAAGACTGAAAGCAGATTTTGCGTTTTACAAGTCTACTACTGCAGTTTCTCTTCGTCTCTTTTGCTGTCCCTATAATTTCATACAGAGGGAGAGCAGATGAGTGGCACTGAGTGGCACAGCAGTCACACAGCGAGGCTGATGTGGTCCAACACAAGAGGCACATCTAAAGCTACAGCATCTGCCAAAAATGTCTCAATCCCTCAATCCCCTTTTTGCAGATTTAGCTTCTACTAGAAAAAAAACCAACAAAAAATCAACACAAAACAAGGCTGAGAGTCTGAACAACATACAGCTGTTAACAAAGGCACCAGATACCTCCTGTAATAGTACCCACAAATATAATACCATTAAATAATGAAGCAGAGGCTTTCTACGTAATTTCTAGATAATATTTAGGAAAAGCTTTATGAAAA
Organism: Tympanuchus pallidicinctus; assembly: GCF_026119805.1. Taxonomy (NCBI): domain Eukaryota; kingdom Metazoa; phylum Chordata; class Aves; order Galliformes; family Phasianidae; genus Tympanuchus; species Tympanuchus pallidicinctus. The sequence continues at coordinate 48,784,145 of NW_026294769.1, forward strand.
GCATACTGCAAGAGTCCTGCTTATAGGTTCCTATAAAATAAACACATGCCTTTAATACAGAAGCTGTGCTTTGCATTTCCCCATTTTCCTATTTTAGTCTTGCCTCGTGTTAAGTATTTTTTTATTTCTTGGCATTTTTTGCTATTTAAAAAAAATTCCTCAGCCCTGCAAGTTCTCTAGCTATTGTCTAACAGTTGGACATGGTCAAGTGGTACTTACCTTCTCTGGTTTACTTGCTCCTTCTGTCCCTTCTCCTTCATCCACTTCGTTCTCTTGCACATTCTCATTTTCATCAAGAAGTTTCACGGGCACTGGAGGAGGAAGCTCATCCTCTACATCTGGTGTGCTGCCCAGAGGGCTTTCTGAATTAGCACTCTGGCGACTTTTTTTATTTCGGTCAACAGATGCATATTCTGCTGATTCAATTCTGCACTCAGGAATCTGATCCTGACCTTCGGTAAGCATCACTGAAGCCGCTGACTTTCTGTTGCAGCTTCTTTCCATGTTGGCTGCTGCTCCAACATCTTTGATTTCCTTCACGGTTTCATACAAACAGTCTTCAACTATGTTCTCTTGAGAGGAGCTGTCTTTCAAGACTTCATAAGGCCCTTCCATTCCAAGACCTTGATCATTTTCGGCGTTTCTAGCTGAGATGATGGTCTCCATGGTATTGTTAGGGGGAATACTGGGTAGTTCCCGGCTCTGGTGACATTTTAAGGATTTCCCATGACTATCCTGTTCTAGCAGATCAGAAATAGATGTTTGTACTTCTTCATAAGGCTGGATACAGGCAGTTGTACTGTCCTCTGAGAGCACTACAGAAAATGATTAAAGAAGTATTTAAAACAACTGCATGACTAAGAAAGGCAAATGTGGTTTGGTACTTTCCACATTACTTCAGTTTTATCTCTCATTAAAAAGGATAAATGATAGTAATGCCTGAAAAAGTTATCGTGTTTTTAGTTCACCACAAGTTTTAGTTTATGGAGATTTCTGCACTCCACTGTTAAAGCATTATTCTGACAACACCTTAAATGCTCTGTGCACCCTTCCATCACTTTACATAGCAGCGTTCACAGTAAGAATGGGTGGGTTGGCACAAGTATGTTCAGCTGGCTCGTACTTGGTTCTATTGAATGCTTAGACTGCTGAGTCATCTCCAAAGAGGAACACTGGCAGGAGGCCTCAAACCAATTGCATTTAAAATATCTTGAAGAGATTTTCCTCTTTCCACTTCCTTATTTTGCAGTCAACAAATACTTTTTTGCTGCCCTCTCCCTACCCAGCCTCACCTTGTTGACATGCTGGCCAAATTCTCATCTGATCCACACCTCAGTTAACCTTACTGAAGTCAGCCTCATGGCTCAAAACATTGAGAGCAAGTTATTGGAAGGCTGTGCCAAACTTCTTCTAGTCTTGCAGCACAGAATGTAGGCTGACAACCTACTAATGAGCCAGCCATATGCACAAGAGAAGATCAGACTTCACAGAGTAGTGTTGGTAGAATGTGTTTAAGTCACAGAATGGGCCACATGTCTCTGTCACAAACAGGGCACTGAGGACTGAAATTTAGGGACTTCTCATCTTACAGTGCTCACATAAGACATTTGCCTGTGTTCACAGATGTATACTTACACACGCACACACGAGCACATTCCAGATAGTACAGGGAATGCTACTGTACACTATTTCTTTCAAAGATCACTTCTGAATAGCTTTACAGTACAGTTCCTATGTCATTCTCTTGGAAAAATCAAACCAGTCTTCTTCACTCCTTTAGAGTGTTTGACATTATGACACCAAGTGTTACTGAAGCAATCAGTGCCATTGATTTGGTGGTTGATGAGTATACTTCTTTATTTTGTGCTCTGGGCATGCAGACTCACACAGCCAACTCCCCTGGGAGCCATAATCTGACAACAGAACCCGGGAAAAAACTTAAGGTGTGAGTAATTGCTACATGAATGGGAAATGTGAGACGAAAAGGAAAACAGCCTTCTCCATTCACCTGCCTCCTGTGCAGACCTGGGGAGGAGTAAGACACATGCAACGTGTCCAGTTCACTCCCCATGCTCCCTGCAAGCTTCCTGAGGAACAGCAGAAACCAGCCTGGAGAAAGTGGAGCTATTTTTCCCATCTGGCCCTTGGGGATACCTGTGCTCTGTAGAAGGGTTGGTAGATAAGGGTAGATAAGCATCACCAACACAGAGCTGGCAGGTTGGGCAAAATAAATAATGTGTTTGATGGTGCTCCTTCTGCTTCTCAAAAGGCACAAACAGCAAAAGAAAGAAATATTAACAGAAATGATACATAAAGCATAAATAATAAAATAAAGCAAATTGGTTCCTGTTATGTGAAAGGGTTGCTATACACATCGTAAGCTGAATGTTACCTAACAGTCTAGAATCTGCCTGACAGCTGACAGCACAACTCTTAGCGGTAGATTCCAACAGCTGAATGTGTGGTGATTGCTGGTAGGCAGGAATGCTTCCCTGCACAGGGCTCTGCTCTGCACAAAGAGTCACTGAGAGATGTAAACAAAGCAACAAGCCAGTGTATGGGAACTGCAGTGAAATGCAACGGCAATGTTTAGAAACTCCTTTGGTTATTTGTCTCGTGGGGTTAAAGATTTAATAGCTTACCCTCCAGCTTCACAGTGAGCTGCAAGTAAGGGACACAGCCCAGGTGCCACAGCAAGCCATTGGCTCTCACCAGTGCTGAACCAAGAGCACATTTATTTTTAGGCACAGCTGAGCAAAGTATTTTCCAGTGATATGTGACTTCCAATGAGTGTGAATTTTTTTGAGTGTTCAGCAAAACAAAGAATAAGACAAAAAAGAAACTGTACTTGTTTCCTAAAATACAAAAACACAAGTGACAGCCTCCTACAGCATGGGTCTATGACCCAAACCTGTAGTTCCTGAAGGAGGACCTGAAATATTTCCACAGGCATTAGGAGCACTTCTAAAGCACCAAGGTCCAGCCATACCTCTGGTTACATCCCAGCTCCACAGCTGGCTGAGATGGGAACCCAGCAGGTTTGTCTGGTGACCGGGCCTATCTGCACCTGTAGCTTCGCAGCAGCCGCGTTCGTGCCAGATCCCCCAGGGAGCCAAGGGGAAACAAAGGGTATTCAGGCAAACAACACGACTACACCCAAGGAAAGCAGGTGGCTGGAAACCTAAGACATGATTACAAATTGCAAAAGTTCTGGAGCGCGGCTGAGGCGGGAGCTCGCAGTGTGGCAGCGCACTTTGTAGCCATCCCGCCCGCCACAGCAGTGCTGCTCACCATCGCCGTTGCTGAGTGCGCCGTTCTGCTCACTGCTGGGCGGCGGCTCCGTGGCGGAGCTGGTGATGGAGTGGCTGAACACCTCCTTCTCGGAAGGCTGCAACACAAAGCAGGTAGGTTGCACTGATGTGCAGGAACACCCGTTTCCAAGAACAGATACATAATGAATTTCGTTCTCATCTCAGGAGTGCTGACTTGCATGTTTTATTGCCAGGAAGGTCAAATCTTGCACACTGTTCTCCAAGAGTTATTTATATGTTTACAGATGTTAAAACAAACCGATGCAAGTACGCCCAAGGTGATCTGCCTTCCAAACTCTGCGTGAACAGAAATCACCACCACTTAAACAGTTAGAAGACAGTGGCTGACAAATGGGTAAACCATACTTGCACTGCAACCTGAGCAAAAGGAAAGCAGGAGATCTGGAATAACAACAAAAAATTGAGATTGACTGAAGTTGTCCTCCTTTTATTGTTCCAAAACTTCTAAATTTCCCTTACTCAACAGCCTCCAAACTCCTGATCTGTTTTCCAATCTGCAGTATTTTGCAAAGAGCCTGATGCAAACCAACCCCAAGGAAAACATACGCTGCCAGAAACAAACACTTACCACACTCATCAGATTTTCGTGATCTCCATTCTGATGTTTGGACTTCTTTTCCCTTAGCGAAGAAATACAACACGTTACTACAGATTACATTGATCTTCAAAAGTCAGTCATTAATAGCTTTTACACAGCTGCAGGAAGCTGAACACAGCTGCTGATTCACAACATTGTTACAAATTAAATAACTAAAGATGATTACAGGGACAGGTATGGCTTCAACATTAGGTCATCAGCAAGACAGGGTGGTGGCAAACATATTCTGAGGAGGTACAGTGAACACACACAAACTTTTTTCTTGTTTAATGTAAGATCACATTGAAGAGTTGCTGATGGTAATCACAATATTATTATCATCAATTGAATTATATCTGAAACATTCAGAGATACATGATACATGTCCTTTGATAACAGATGACCTGTGAGGTTCCCTAAACTGCATGAGTAAAACATGCCTGTCTTCTAAAGAAGTAGAAGAAGCCCACAAAATTCATCCTACTTCTACTCAGGATGTCAGCTACAATTAATAAGCACGAGAGCATGAGCAGTTCAAGCAGCCTACAAATTGCATAGTAGCAGAGGCCTTGAACTTCACTTTTAGATGAATTCTGCTTCAACAGGAACTCTGCAGTACTCAAGGTCTGGATTGAGTTTCCAGTTTCTGTAACTTTGGAAACAGAACCATAGAATTCTTGGAGTTCGAAAGGTCCTTTAAAGGTCTTCTGGTTCAACTTCCCTGCAATGAACAGGGACACCTACAGCCAGATGAAGTGCTCAGAGCCCTGTCCAGCCTGACCTTGAATCCAGGGATGGGGCAGCCACCTGTTCCAGTGCCTCACCATCCTCACTCTAAAAATCCTCTTCCCTACATCCAACCTAAATTTTCCCTGTTTTCATTTGAAACCATTTCCCCTTGTTCTGTCACAACAGATCCTGATAAAGAGTCCACCCCCTTCTTTCTTATAGGTTCTTATTTTGAAATACTGTAAATAAATGATAAGCTTGATATAATAATGCTCCCTCCCTTAGGTGAAAAGGCAAGTAAAAAGGGGAGAAAATACTGATGAAATTAAATCTGTGATACTTTTAAGTGTACAATGTACCATACTTCCCACATTAGCAACAGTTAAAATTCTACCTGATTGTGAAATGAGAAAACAGAGCAAGGAAGTCTGCAGCCATGCCCAAATCATACAGACTATTGTTACAGTGTTTTTAAAGTTCTTTGGAAGTTTTCTGACTCTGACATTTTCGAATGAGAAGATTTTGTTTAGTTTTCCATGTCCTCAACCATTTTTAAAAAGTAAGCTAGGAAGAAATTTTACATAATTGCATTTATGCATAAACAACCTGCCCTACACAATGACCTGCAATAAAAGATACTGCGTGTAGACCTGCAACACAATCATTTATTAAAGAGCTTCTCCAGACAGTTTCTGACAATGAATCTGGGTAACTGCAAGGACACACTCAGTCACTCGACTTGGTTCGAAAAACATCTTTCTAGCAATGATTCAAGGTTTGGAGTGAAATCACACCTTCCAACTCTGTCTTTTTAGGGTGTCAAGCAGCTGTTGGTGATGACCACAACTGATTTTGCAGTGTGAGCATTAGAGAACTTCTCCTGTAAAGCAGCTTTACGTTGTGAACATACGTTACGCCAGAATAGGATTTTTCTATGGTTGTACAGCTTCCTGAAGCTACATTCAGCCTCAAGGCAGGCGCCTTCTAAGATAGGACAGACCCTGTAGGATCCAACCCTTCAGAGAGGCTGGACTCAGCACTGAACCCACCAGCCTCCAGGAACGGCCAAAGCAAAGCAGAAATACATAGAAATGACCTTCCTTTCCTCTTCACTTACACTTTTTCTGTTCAGTTCACCTCATTTTTTCAACTGGTAACAGGTTGTGGAAACTTTTACTTGCAGATCTCTCTGCGAAACCGCCTGTTCTCTCAAAAAACCTGGCAAGTCCAAAAGCCCAAACGATGAGTCAGGATAAGGGAGCTGTACGCTTGTGTGTTGGAGAGAGGAGAGATCTCTGAGAAGAGGGCATTGCCCAGCAGGACAGAGGGACTGATGGTGGCTGCTGACTTTTCCTCAGCAGGGACTAGTGCCAACATACTGCTCCTGTCCTGCAAAACCCAGAGGACTGCTGGATCTGAGCAGAAAACAACTTCTGCTGTCTGGCTTATCCTCCCAGGTCACACCGAGAAATGCAGCCTGTTTCCCTTTCACCTTCCCACATCAGCTCTGCCTCCTGGTTTGTAAAACGTCTTGACGTATTTGCACTATTTCAGCATAAAAAGCAAAACCTTTCTGCTTTTATTTCACCAGGAGATATCTTGCACTTCTCCAGCTAGGTGTAAAGAAATGTTTAATACTACTGTTGGTGTAAAGAAACAGTATAGAATAGATGGAAGTATCACAGAATCATAAAGGTTGGAAAAAACCTCTAAGATCATCAAGTCCAACAGTCAACCCATCCCTCCCATGCCAGCTAACCATGTATCTCAGTGCCACATTCACACATCTTTTGTATGCCTCCAGGGATGATGACTCCATCACCTCCCTGCTTCCCGTGTTTTACCACTTCCTCTGAGAAGAAATTTTTCCTAACATCCCACCTGAACCTCCTTTGGTAAAATGTGAGGCCATTGTCTCTCACCCTATCAAGGTTTTGACTTAAGCATTAACTTAAAAAATATTTTTAGATAGATCTTTCTGTGCGTTGTGTGAGCTGATATCCAGAAGAATGCAGAAAGCCAAGATATGCCAAGGGAATCTATAAGTGAGGCACAGGATAGATGGTACTTAGAGAAGGGCTAGTACTACCACTGCTCCCCTTCCCAGCACATCATTACAGTCAGTCTCCCCAGGGTATTAGAAAGCACCTAGCAAGCACTACAGCATTACTCCTTCACAATGAAAATACGTTTTTAGATTGCTCCTCTGCAGCAGAAAACAGTAAGAACTGCTCAAATTCAGATTTGCTCTGAAAACAAATATACTGTCAAGTACGAGCTCCCAGGTAAATTACCCCGAGGGTAAAACACTACGGGAAGCCAACCCACAGACATAGCTGTGGGCACATCATGGAAAAGGCAGGGTAGTGTGAATTAACTTAGCTCTCCAAAAATGCAAGTGACTACTTTGCATTAACTTACTACAATGTGATAATTCTGTTCTCAGTGTTTCTCACTAATTAGTTACCAGTGCAGCTATTTCAGTCCATGCAATTATTTGAGAAATGTTATTGCTTCCTAAGCTCCTGAGTCATACCTGTTGCAGCTAGAGCAGAGGAAGATGAGGAAGGTGAGAAATAAGAGTGTTGTTACAGCTGCCAAGCTTCCCCACAGGATGACGTGGACCCGTCCGCTGCTGAGGAAGCTGCTGTCTGGTCCCATGGTAGCAGCAGGAGCTGGTGTCACTGGGGATGAAGAGGCCACCTCTTGGAGAAGGCCGGCATCTGTGCCGAACACAGCTTCTGTGTCTGCAGAAAGAGAAACGATTCTGAAAGTTAACACAGATTTTGAGGATAATGAATCCGACAACTCCAAATCTGGCAGGAGAGATTTTCAGATGGAGATCTTAGAAAAAAAAAGTTCAGAGTGCAAGACAGCCAGACAAAGATTATCTTCAGCTACAGTTCTGATGGTGACATAGAACAAACCTTGTCAAATATTAATGCAGCCTTTTACATATCTACAATCTCAGCATGAATAAAATGTAGCACAATATCTCTGTACTATCTCTGTTCTTGTTCTTGAGGAAGAAAGCTTACAAATTCAGATACTGCCCTGCCTTATCTCTCTTCTAAAGCAAAACCAAGGTTACATGCACAATGAGTCACTGTCACATCACTGGCTACAAAGGTATAAGAGCTTCAGAGATGAGGAATCAGATTTAGTCAGCGACTGGTCAACAGCCTGATGTAATCCCATTTACTGTAACGCTTTGAGCCCAACCCATCAGCCAGCTGTTCACCCACTGCTTTATGTTTTTGTCTAGCTGTATGCTGGGCATTTTGTCCAGAAGGAAGCTGTAAGAAACAAAATTCAGAATTTTCTGAAACCCAACGAGATTACATCAACTGGCTTCTCTTGGTCAACCAGATGGGTGACTTTGTCATAAAAGGAGATTAAGTTCATCAAACAGGACTTTCTCCTCATGAACCCGCACTGGCTGTGACCAATGACTGCACTGTCTTTCAGATGTGTTTCAGTAACTCCCAGAATAATTTTATCCACAATTTTGCCAGGCATCAAAGTGAGACTGACAGGCTGTAATTACTGGCGTCTTCTTTCTCGCCCTTCTTGAAAACTGGGACAGCATTTTCCAGCTTCCAGTTGACTGAGTCCCTCCAGATTCCCAAGACCGTTGAAAAACAATTGGGACAGGTCTCCCAGTGAAGTCAGCCAGTTCTTTTGAGTACCCTGGAATGAATTCCATTGGACCCCATAGACTTCTATGCATCCAGATGGAACAGCAAATCCTGCACAAGTTTGAGGCTGGCCAAGAAACGTAAGACACAAGCCAGAAATGAGAAACTCCACCAGGCAGAAACCAAATGGAGAAAGTAAATGACCAAGGACAGAAAGCGTACTTGTTCTGCAGTGAAAGCAAGAATGCAGATACCAAAGCTTCAACTGTAAATTGAGAGAAAGTAGTCAGAAATAGTCAAGTGCTGTGGCATTTGAGCCAGGAAAGGTAACTGCTGGAGACAGCAGCCACTTGTGCAAGCAGAACAGCTCAGTAAGCTGGAAGAGCTTGACAAAGAAGGAAGCCCTAAGCAACAGAAGTGCGGCAGGCAAGGCGTGCCCCAGTGACTTCTGGCTCCTGCAGGAGCCTGGCATCAGTGCAAGAGCACCTACAAGCTGTGCAACAGTTGTGCTTTAAATGCAGAGCAGCAAGGTTGATGCATGGCTAATGTAATTGATTTGGAGCAGCCTCAAAGGCTAGCTTTAAAGAGAAATGTACGTGCAATCATGGCCACGGAACAACAAACAGCTAACATCAAAGACCTCAGACACCTGAAATGGTTAACTACTGCTTCTACAACAAAAAGCTATCCCGTGCTGCCCTCTGGTGAAGCTTTCTGTTAGGGGAAAGGTATGTGAGTGTTCTGTCCTCACGGCAGTGCTCTCGTGTTGGTGCTGCAGAGGTGAACGCAAAACCCTGCTGCCAAGGATGGAGCCTACACAGTGTGTAATCACCTGGCTCGACAAGATGTCCTGCTGCCACCTCTGAGACACTGCCAGACTGGAATGGCTTAACCTCGTGGAATAATCATTGGAACAGAGTAAGGAGCAGCTGTGCTTATTTGTTTTTTCCGTATGTGAAGCCCTTTGAAGATGAATTCTTTAGTTGCACTCTTTCCAGAGAAAGGCAATGGGACCTTGGTTCATAAATCTCCACGAGTTACCAGTGACACAAAACTCTAAAAGAGAGTAACAAAGTCAGACCTGGGATACCTGGATGAGGAGACTTGTTTCATCCACAGCAAAATGGCAGCACTGGTGGGATACATTCACCTTTCAAAACCACTGCCAGTCCAGAAAACTAATTCTTACACTACACTGAACAGAATTTCTCCTTCTTGTCGGAACTTTCTGTTGCCTTTTAGATATCAATATTTGCAATTAGTGGAACCTGGATGACAAATAACACCCATACCCACTTCCTCAAAATTGCACTTAACTGCACAGTTCTTTATGTGGGTTCAGAAAGACAGGCATTTCACTACATGACCTGCACTGTCCCTGAATAAGGTGTTATTTTTCCTTACAGGTGCTAGAAGGATAAGGCACAGCTCAGGCATTTCAATGTGATTCAGTGGGGACAGAAGGGTATAATGCAAAAGCATTTATTTGTTGATAAACTGAGAATAGAAAATACACCCAGGGTGAAGAGTTTTTAGAGTTAGACATACAAAAGAGTGTGAGGAAGCTGCAATTTTGGGGGGTGCAGGGAGTGAGGATTTTGGATAGTGAGGGCATGCTGCAAAAGCTCAGACCAACGCCTGAATTTCTTACAAGACTGGGAATGAATGGCCTGGAAAGGTTCAGTGCACACAGGACCCAGTGACCCAGGAGGTTCCACTCTTTTGGTTTTAATAATGAATTGTAGATACAGACTAGGCAAAGGAAGAAATTGTTCCAACAACCAAACAACTTCAGATCTGAGAACCCAAATGCAAAAGAACAAGATGAACACTGGGATCACAGCTCTCTCTTGTAAACTTTCAGAACAAGAGCTGTTCCTTCTCAGACCATAAGGTCTCCTACCAGCCCGCTACTTCCATTTCCAATACCTCCAGTGGGAGATGTGCTCAAGGTTAGGACCACAGCAGTAATTTTAACACAACTGGGATAACTGTCTTATATTGGAGCTAATTGGCATGGCACAGTCCAGGTTAAACTTCTCCATAAAATGGCATTTGCATCCCAGTTGTCCACCAGGAGTGGCCCCTGGCCTGAGATATAGCTCATGAGCTGTGCTTGGGAAAGAGCCATTTGACTGCAGCCAAAAGTATGGCTCTGGCTGCCCTCATGCATTAAAAGCAGATTGCTTTTATCTCAGACCAAGAATCTGGTGAAAGTGGGTCCTCTTGACCTCAGTCCCTCATGCTAGAATTCCTTCTCTCCTTTTGGTACTCCCTCACCACAGGATGTGCCCAGCTTTCCACGCAGCCCGTTCATCAGCTTCCGGCTCCCATTCCTCTCCTCAAGTTCTCACTTCTGTATGCTGCCAGAGGCAATCCCCTCCATTATATTTAACAAAAGCAATGGTAATACAGCAATAAACACACAAAATCATTATTCTTAAGTTGGTGCTGGGTACCTAAGAGTAATTGCACATCATTAAATGCTGCAGGAGTCAATATGTAACAGGACTGCTGTCTGCACTGAGGTCATGCTGGCAGAAACTCTCTTTACAGTGCTGTGACACCAGGATGAAGGCTGTAAGCCTTCTCCAAACACGCTGTAGGAAACCTATAAGACTGGATGGTGTTAATTTTTTTGCCTGTGTCTTGGTGTGTTCCAGCTTCTAGCTGATTATATGTAGAGCCAGCACTGAACTACGCAAGCACAAAGACCAAGATCACCTTTACCCATGTTTGTCTACTGCATTTCACTTTGGAGCTGGTGTGCACAAAATCAGGACAAATTCTTTCCCTTGACTGATTAATGTTGTTCTAGTACAGCTGCATTTTGAGCCTAGTTGGCTCAGCAGCACCCATGTAATGGGAACAGTTGAAGACAAAAAGACACGTCTTATTGCAGGCAGTCAAGAACTGCTACAGCAGACCAGCTGTGCACATAATTACTGGCTGGTCCTGAAAGCCCAATGCTGGAAGGAATTACTGACATGGAGTTCGCTGCTGTAGGCTGTCAGACAAGCCTTGCTGAGGGTGTGTGTGCCATAAACCTTCAAACAGCTCACATTTCTGCTCTGCAAAACAGCAGACTGATGAAGTCCTGATCTAATCCCCCCTGCCCGTATCTACTTTTACAGAAATCATGCTGGCTTATCAAAGGATCTGTGCGTGTTCTATACTGAAAAAACAGATCTAACACAAAACTGAGCAGTCCCAAACTACTGGTCACTTTTAACTCCTTTTAAATCTTAAGACTCTCTGTAAAGAAGCCAAGTCTCTCTAAAACCATCTACCTGTGCTATAAAGGTATTTAGGCACTGGAACAGATTGCCCAGAGAGGTGGTGGATATCCCATCCTTGGAAACATCCAAGGCCAGGCTGAACAGGGCTCTGAGCAACCTTACCGAGCTGTAGGTGTCCCTTTTCATTGCAGAGGAGTTGGTCTAGATGACCTCTAAGAGTTCCTTCCAACTCAAAGGATTCTATGCTTAAGAAAAAATAGAGAAGGCCTTTGCCTTTGTAAATGCTGATGCACATTGCAACTCGTACTCCTGCTCCATGCAACTCAACCTTGCCATGTCAGATCCTGTCACCGCAAGGTCCACACTTTCCAAGTTGAACTGACTTCTGCTTCTATGGTTTATTCTCTACTCCTAATAGAATTTAAGCAATTTGCAAACTCAGAGCCATCTTTGGGTACATAATCTTTCTGTATACCTTCCTTCCAATTCCACAGCATCCAAGCATAGACCAACATAAGATCACACTTCTGCGACTTGCACTTCTGCTGCACTACAGAGCATCCCAAACAACATCATGCTTTGCCTCCTTGATTCCCTCTGCTGGCTTTCCTTGTACTCACTCTGTCATAGCACTCCTCTCCTCTGCAGCTCCCATTTCTTGACCCTCCCTATGCTCCAGAGTTCCTAATTGCACATAACCCCACATGTAGGCATACTCAGAAAGACGTTTTGGAAAGTGGGAAAGATCAAGAAGGTCCTATGAACAATGAAGTCTGTGAATTCAAGAGTTTCCTTCAGGGATGCAGAATCTTTTCTACTAAAACAGTGGGGGATTTTAGAAAATAAGTGATGCCCCAGGAAGGTTTTCCAACAGACTGTAAAACTGGATTTCCAAAGCAGGGAGAGCACAATTGCATGTGAACACAACTATGTCCCAGCAAAGCACAGCCCACATCCAGGGCTTAATAAATGTGCATAATTACACACCCAACCTGTCCCGCAGCCAGCACGTTTATCTTGCCACATCCCCAGGGTCCTCCTGTGTACAAGCCAGGCACTCACACATCTCTACTGAAGGCACCTCGCACTAGAAATCATGACCTAAGCAAACCCAGTTTAAAACCAGCAGCTCAGAGCTCACGGATTGATGCCAGGGTGGGAGACCACGTCACCCCACGTCGCTGATGCAAGAACCCCGGCACAGGCATGGCTGGGGCAGCGCTGAGGACAGAGCTTCCCAGCACAGAGCATCAGTGGGGCCTGGGCAGCTGCCAGGGGATAAACTGATAATGAAGCCTCTGTGAAACAGCTCGCAGGAACTCCACCACATATTTTCCCCAGGCTTCGGCAGCCAAGTAATGACTGTCTGAAATGCTACAGCTGAAAAGCTTTATCTGATGAGTGACCATGCCAAAGATTACAGCTTAATTGTGGCCTATTATTCTCTTTCCCACACCCCCACAATATGCCATATTGCTTTCTGGCTGCAGTGAGGTAATTAGACCACGATTACTGCATACTTTACAGCATACAGAAATGAAAGCTGTCTTTGTGAAGTGTTTTTCAGCTCTGACACTAATATTCCTGATAGCTGTGCTTTTCCTGGAACTAGATGCCATTTCATACTAAGCACAGCCTGTTTATAACTACTCCTTGCTGGTTATAATTCTACCATGCCAAGTCCCCTTTTAGCTTTTGCAATGCAGTAACGTTCTATATAAAGTGGTTTGGTCAAACTCAGGTAATAATCATGGAAACAGAGAAATTCCCCCTAACCCAGAAAGCAGCCATACACACAGAGACTGCCTCTGCCATCTGACCTAAAAAACCTCCACAATCCAAGGCAATCCCACTCATTTTCAAACTGATGACTGAATCAGGCCCACAGAACACAGTGGATAGACAGTACTTTTCCATAGGCTACCTCTGACTTCCAAAAGACCCTGAACTTTCAAGGATTCAGAAGCTTGCAAAATATGCAGCAGCAAAACATAATGTTCTGATTGTCCGCGATGAAATGGTGCAAGAGAAGACTATAGAAGAACTTCTGTATGTTTAGATCTCTAAAAATAGGCTGCTGCTCACACAGACACTATCCAAAGAATCCCAGCTGAGAGGTCTCACCTCTGTGCTCATCACAGGAGAACACCAGGTGACTTCCACTGACTAGATACTTAACTTCCACAATGGCAGCGCTGCAGTACATATGCTGACACTACCTTAGCTGAGAATTTTAAAATGCCATCTATGTCTATATTAGAGCCTTTAATGCATCTTAACTGAGGTACCTCTAAAATGCAGCACATCAAAATTGTTCCAGTTCTGAAAAAGCAAAGCAAATTCTGAAAGAATTTTAAAAATAATAAACCCAGATTACTGAGTGACAACACTGGCATGTAGTTTATAAATACAGAAGCTGAAACGAAGGAAGACAAGGGAGGGTCCTTGGAGGTAAAGGACAAATTACATCATATCTGTTATATCTGAGATTAAATAATCTCAAAGAAGGAGGATTTAGTGAGAGTGGAGCCCTGTAATATCCTGCAACAAGAGGAGCAACAGTCAGTGATCTGGCTAATTCAAAAAAGCATTCACACTGTCATGCATTTTATAAAGCTGAGATTTCCTTTAGGCTCAAATTTCTTGTTATTCACTCCATTCAGTAAAGCCATTTTTCCACTTTGCATTTGTGTTTCATTAAAAATGCCATCTTAAAAAAAATTTCACATATGCATATAAGCAAGGTCTTCTGCATCACTACAGATCCTCAAGCACTTATGTTCTATATAGATAAGGACAATGCAGCACATTAGAGAATCTCCATATAAACAATATCTCATGAAAGAAGTCCAAGACAGAGAAGGCTTCAGTAGCTACTGAAGAGACGTTTGGGAGAGAAGAGAACTGAGAGGAGCTCCTTCAAGTTGGAAACACAACTTGGTGGTCCTTGAAGGGAGTTGTTGCCTTACTTAGCTTCATTCATTAGAAACTAGTCTAAACTGGTTGCCTGTATAGTCTGTGCAGTTGGTAGAGACTAACTTCTGCTTGCAGAGACGATACCTTTAGTCCTGATCAGACTCAGTGTCCTGTTACAGACCAGACCACAAGCTCTTTGACAGTTAGAATTAGGAGGTATCTATAAGGAGAAGCAGGAGAGACTGATGTTTTGTGATGTACCACAGATACCAATTTGAATTCCTGTCTTCAGACACATTCATTTGAGTTTACTTTCTTGGCTGACATGTCCAAATGGACACAATGACTGAGTATTTGCATGCTGCGAGCTGCACTCATAGATCTGATCTTCCATGGCCTTTTGCTGCTCTTCCATTTAATTGCAATTTCTCTCCAAGAAGAGCACCATGATATCACTCTGCTGCTCCAACTGGAAGTGGTGACCTGGGAAAGAGACGGGGCAATGCAAAAGACAAATTCCCGCACATCCTACAGCATCGCCTCCACATGGAAGAGGTAACAAGACATTGCCAATCAAACCCCTTCCTGTCCCCACAATGGCTTCCTGGCATTTTACCTGCTGCTTTCCTGCTGTGAAGAGGGAAACATAAAGCTCCAGCTTGATCCCAATGGACTGAGGCAGTAAAAGCTAATCTGTGGTCCTGTGGGAATGATCTATGAGCAGGGCTCCCTGCATGCACACCCAAACCCCCTCACTCCCTCCTCCACAACAAATATGATTATAACATCTAATGAGCTGCAACTAATGCAATTCTGAACGTCTTCACAGCTAATGAAAAACAGGTCTTCTCCTTTGAGGTTTAATTGAGATGTTTGCTTCGTGCACTGTAGAAAAGAAACTCTCCACAGAGCTGTGTATGAATATTGCATGTATACATCCAGCAAAGCCAGTTGCCTGACACATTCCTGGGCACTTTCTCCTGACTTCTGCATATTAGATGGAGATATCTACGCTGAAGAGCGCTGGCAGGAACACACCTGTGAAGGGAAATGGGCTTCATGAGTGAAGTATCTTCTTGTATCATTGCAATGAAGATCCCTAGTCTTAATATCCTGTACCACCACTTTGTAACCTGAGCTTGGAATAAACGGAGCGTTTCCTCGACAAGAATAATCATAATGCCTAATAAAAAAACCCACCTCTTTGCTTCTAAGCAAAAATGGGAAGACAGAATTGGGCTTTTAGCTGTAAACTTGAACTTACTCATCCACAATCAACTGATGAAAAAAAAAATTCTCTTTTTTTTCCCTTTGCTCTAGTTTGCTCATTTTGCTGCCTGTCAGCATCAATTTTTCTGCAGTGTAAGTATTGATGCTGTGAGACCTCCCCTGCCTCCCTGCTTTGCCCTGCTGCTATCGTTAGCACAACTTTAGCAGGGAGACCCACGATATGTGCTCCACTGCAGAGATAAATACAACACCCCTGCTGCAGAAAGTTTTACTACTGCTCTGAGAGAAGAACTGCCAAAGCATTATGACAGACAGCAATTGCTGTTAGGTGAGACATGCGGAGCATCACGTCGCTTCCCACAATCGATAACCGGTCTGCCTTTTCTTCCTTCATTTTTTGGTTTTGTGCTGACCCAGTCATTACTCTGTTTTCCCCACAGAAATCCATCTTGTTAAGTCTTTGAAGGCAAAGAATAAGATGGGAATTTTATGAAAAATGAGATCAGATGCAGGATAACCATTCTCGAGAGAGAGGAAAGCAAGTGAAAACAGAGCTGGTAAGAAGAGTAGTTTTACACTGGTGATATACGAGTGATATACGAGGGGAAAAGCAAACAGCAAGCTTGAAAGCTGTGCACAGCCAGTCAGCTGTAAACACCTCCTACTTACAGAGCCTGTTGGTTGTGCAGATGTGACCACCCCAGGGACACAGACCACGTAACAGCCATTGATTCCTCTCTGAAATGACGAGGAAGGCCCCACCTCTGTCATTTTGCCTCCCTCAGGTAAATTCACCTGCCCAGCCCTCCTGTCCTCACAGTGCCTCACTTCTCTTCACACATGCAGGCCTGGCTCTGCTGCCGCAGCTCCATCCATATTCAGCACTGCTCCATGAGCCCCCACCCACCCTCCACCCGCCCACAGGGCTCAGTGCTTACATCCAGCAGGGCACAGTTACCCCAAAGCTAGCTGAGTATTTCTCACCATGTTTGTTTTCACACCTCAAATATTTTTCTATATTGATGTATCAATCAAACATACTGGCATGAAGACCTTAGAGAATTACCAGTACTGATACCAATCACTGATCACTTTGCTTGTGGCTCATTCACATTCGGATACTCAAGTGGTGGGAAAAGGCAGGGCATATCAGAAACAAAAAGGGCAGACAACAAGAAATACATGAAGACACTCTCAGAAAGAGATGACTGAGATGAAATAATAGGCCAGCTTGCCTAAAATGTGACAAATAGCATCAAGTAACTCACAAGACACAAACATACATGTGATAACAAGAAATCAGCTCCAGACCATACATTGCTAGAAAAAACTCCCCAGTTTCAGCAGCTAGTTATGTTTTACAGTTCACCATTACATCACTTTCACAATACTCTGGTCAGGTCTGAATTTCCTTCACCAAGGAGCGTTTCATCTGCTGTATCTTTATGCTCTGAATCATTTGCCAGGCTCAGGCCTAATGTAACGCCCTCCTGAAAATGGCTCCTTTTAAGAGAGAACCCAACACTAACGATGAACAAACCTCTTCTCATTCTCTTCCACTGCTCAGCGAGACAGTTTTGTTGTAAAGTAATCAGATTCTGCAGGTGGAAAACAGTTTAATGGGACAGTTTTCTAAATAAAGCATTCACAAATCAAGAGGGTGACCGTTAGTTTCTGAAAACTGAAATGCTTACAGGTTAATTTGATGGCAGCAGCAGCAAGTTGATTTTTGCTTCTGTTGAAAGACTTTCTTGACTATGCCAGCTGGGTAACTGCCTGCAGAGCAGAGGTCATCCTGCCCTGAATTTCCTTAGATGCAGCATCTACTTGATGTGCTACCTTCAGAAAAACAGTCACGTTATCCTTTCAGACAATTCTTTCTGAGTTTCAGAAAGACCAGAAACCTGAGTTTGGAGCAGCTGATGAACTCCATGCCTTTTTGTTTCAACAAGAGAAACGCAAGCCTACGTTTGGTCGAAAGAAAGCAAAAACAAGAGAAAGACTCATCACACGCTTTATCCCAGTTTCACAGGCCTAAAAATAGCAGAAGGGAGCTCATAGACTTTATGTGGGCAAGAATGAGAACCCAGACCAGTGAGCGAGTCATTATTCTTAGCAAAATCCCCCGTTTCGGAATTGTTACACAAAGGCACGCACTGACCCAAATAAATCATGGCTCCTATCCTTCCCCAGTGCATTCAAACAGATAAAATGCTGATGAGCACCAAAAATGTTTTGGGAAAAAAGCAAGCATGAAAAAAGCAAGAGGCCACGCAGAAAAATCTGCATGGAAACTGCCCAAAAAAAAAAAAAAAAAAGAAAGAAAGAAAAAGCACAGCAGCTGGTACACAAATGCTAACAGGCAAAGACAGCACTGCTGGCAAAAGCCGGTGAAGCGAAGGCAAGGAAAAGGCAAAACGATAACTAAAAATTCAAAGGTCTGCCCAATGGGAGGAGGAAGCAAGCCAGTTACCATGGAGTGTCCATTGCTGTCTGGGAAAGAGCCTTGTGACCCACTTCAGGACGCCGATTTATCTCAGTGCACTGGTGCTACCCAGCGATGGAGCCACAGGGACACCAGATTTCTTGAGGCAGCTCTGTGATGCAGCTTGGCAGAGGTGTCAGTAGGGATGCACAACTCAATGCAGGAATGGCAGGAGATCTGTGCCCTGCTGGCACAGCAACTGGAGGCTGGCGGACACAACCAATGACACTGAAAAGGGCTCCCAGCACCCTGTCTTTAGGTCTTAGGCAGATGAAACCTTCCTCCAGAGATTCACCCTGGGGTGACCTCAAATGCCCCACAGACTCTGCTGCCTGCACTGACCTGTGGCATGCACAGAGTATTAAGTGTGACTGTGACTTTCTCAGGACATCCACAGCACCCGGACCTGGCTGGCAGACAGGGTACTGGACCTACAGGCTCACGCTTCCCAAAAAGCAATTTGAGACCAGTTGATGGAGGCCTTCATCTCCAATGACTGCAATAGGGCTGGAGGATGCCTGCAACCAAGACTCTTAATGTGCAGTTGAATCCCATGTTAGTAATGGCATGCATAAGTGCTACACAGATCCTTCTCTAAAATCATTTCCTATTCAAGGGCTGAATGCTGTTACCACCAAACCCTTATTAGAAAGCCTTAAGGATTTATTTAGGGATGAAATATTTTGGTCCAGTATCAAAAAACCTATTTTCTGCAAGCAGAACAATGCCAGAACATTGCACTCCTTTCCAGTTGGCATCACAGAAAGTGGATGACCAGATTTTCTGAAAGACTCAGTACCACAGAGCCTATAATGCTTAATTATCTGATGGTGCTTAGGAATACGGGTAGAAAAGAGGAGAAGCAGACAAATCCGGCCATCGTATGAATATTTAACACCATTCTGCAGAGCATCAGTGTGTGTGCTCATACCAACATCGTGTTCAACATCCCCATGCAGCTACAGAAGGCATGCATAAGCATAAAATTAACAAACTGTCTAAAGATTCAAAAACATGTTCTTCTCCCTTTACGAGCCTTTTAAAACAAAATATTCACTTCCCTGTACATTTTCCCCATTAAAATTTTATCTTACTGTAAAGAGATAGGTATGTAGGGAACTTCTGACCCCATTCTGTTCTCAATTGCTGTCATACTGAAAGCAGAATGTGGTCCCCTCTGTGGAATTACCTGCAACTCTAGGTTTCTTTTTAGTTAATGCACTATTAACATACACGTTTCTACATGCTAAAATATGAAAACTGCAATAGAAGAAATTATTTGCCCTATTAAGTTACATCTAAGTAAAGTAAATAATAAAGCCTCTTATTGTCCAGTTAGTGAGACCAGAAAAAAAAATAAAAATAATGTAGTACAAGAAAATACTGAGACCTTAGAATAAAATACAAAAATATTCTGCTGCAACAGAATTACAAAAATTTAAAGTCACGCCATGTATTTGTTTAGGCTGATCTCCTTTTGCCTTTATTACTGGTGTGCCACTATGAAAATATATCCAGGTACCCTGTGGTTAGTGCTAAGCATTAGTATCTTGTGAAAGTCAACTGACACTTAAATGTCAGCCTTCAGCTTAAGTCTGCTGAGATTTACTATCTTTTCAGAGTAAATCTATTATACTTTAGTAAATAGATAGGATATAAATAAAGTAGTAGCTCTGCAGAGTTTAAAATAGGAATTGCCACTATATTAACAGGCTTATGGCAATGTTACTTACAAGTGTTTGTTTTAAAGTCTCAGCAGGCTCATCCTGATGCCTATGGTGTAAAACCATCTGCTGAACAGACAGAATCGATCTCTGAGTGCGTCCTGCTCGGTTTGTAAATTTACCTACTGTGACTAAGTACATAACTCATTATTAAAAACAGTCAGACCTGATCTTTCCTGAGGGTAAACTAATGCTTCTCATCATCCTTTAAAAAAAAGCAAGCAAGAGATAAAGAATAGGTAAGGCATTTAAATAAGAAACATTATTTGAAAGGTTTACTCCCATGGCCTGACTCAACATGCCAACGTGGACTCTCAATCATCTTTGCAAGATAATTATAATTCATAATTGGCACTTCTAAAGCATTTTCACAGAGCTGTGTAAATATTGACTAATTAGCCATAGAAAAAGCCTGTGGGATACACTAACTTTTTTTTTGTATCTCAGCAATTTACTGGGGGAAAAAAGAGCCTTTCCTGCAGAAGGAGCTGAGCAGGAGGGGTAGATTTCCAGCACGATGCCCCCTTCCAGTCCACGCTGCTCTGACCTCTGATGTGTCAGCTGCTCCTCTGCTCTGAGAACTGGATCAAATCTGGAAACTGACCAAACCTCACCTAAATGTCCAAAGTTACTAGTTATTCAAATGTCCAAATAGAACCTGAGGATTTGATCTAAGTATATTCAGTACTTAATGGGGATGGTCACCTGTTCTGCTTGAGGAATGCTCAAACAATGATGTAGTGCACAATGAGGGCTTATTCCCAGAAAAAAAGCATGATGTGGATAGTTTAAACTAAATACTAGAAAAAGAGCTCTCCAAGGGTGGAATAAGGCACTCCTTTATTTAAAATTCAGTGAATTCTTACTGAAGTTCAAAAAGCCCAAGTGCAAGGTCTTGCACCTAAAGCGAGGCAATCCTACACACAAATATAGGCTGGAAGGAGAACGGATTGAGAGAAGCTCAGAGGAGAAAGGCTTTGGGGTCCTGGTGGACAAAAAGCTGGCCATGAGCCAGCAGTGCACATCTGCAGCCCAGAAGGCCAACTGTATCCTGGGCTGCCTCAACAGAAGGTGGCCAAGGGAGGTGATTGTCCCCCTTGTGAAGCCCCATCTGGAATCCTGCATTCAACTCTCAGATTCCCAGCACGAGAAGGACATGGAGCTGTCAAAGCGAGTCCACAGGAGGCAGCAAGAATAATCAGAGGGCTGGAGCACCTCTCCTATGAAGAAAGGCTGAGGGAGTTGGGTTTGTTCAGCCTGGAGAAGAGAAAGAGGCCCACAGAAAAGATGGAGAAGGACTCTTTATGCATAGTGACAGGACAAGGAGTAACAATTTTAAACTAAAAGAGGCTAGATTTGAGTTAGATATTACGAAGAAATTATTTAACTTGAGGATGCCGAAGCACTGGAACAGGTTGCCCAGAGAAGCTATGGCTGCCCCATCCCTAGAGGCATTCAAGGCCACGCTGGATGGGCAGCCTAATCCAGTGGGTGCCAACCCTGCCCTTAGATTACACAATATTCAAGATATTTCCAACCCAAACTATCCTCTGATTCTATGATTTTTTCTACTGCGTACCCACAATGAAGGGTAAAGAAAGCATGGAAGTCCTGCTGGAGCCTCCAAGAGGCCCTACTTTCATCGTGTAGGAAAACACTGAAGGTAAAGTCGACATCAGTAGCCTAGAGAAAAAGGCCAGAAGTGGAGCAAAGGTCCATGGGGGTCTACAAAGTCAAATATGTCACTAAAGACTCAAATCCAGCTCTCCATTATAGCTGCCCTTAGGAAAGGAATAATTAATTAGTAGCATCTAAGGTTTTCCAGTTTAAAGCAACAAAGACTAATGATGACTTTATTCCAGAGCTTGGTTAATAAACACCATGTTGAGGGGTGATAAACAGGTCTTTTCCAAATAATAGCATTATTACAAGCATATAATGTATACAATTATACACAATATAAATCACTTTTGTTTGGTGTAATCCTGCTTTGCCTATTGAAGCCATTATTGCGGTTATATGTTGTGTCTAATTTCAGCTACAATCTCTTTAGGGCAAAGATTGTGTCCCTGTGGTTTTGTAAAGCCTCATTCATAGTTAAAATGGCATACAGATTCATTAAATTAGGAGAAATCATAAACTGCAGGAATTTATTCTGGTTTATCAGGAATTCACAAATGAGGATGAAAACATTTTAAAATGGATTTTATTATGATACCATCTTCCAGTGATCTGGTTATCTTTTGTTGTTTAGGTATTGTGAGATGCCTTTTAGCTTATCTGTGGCAACTATCTGAATAAAAATAAGAACAGTGAGTTCATGTGGAGCCCAGATGAGTACTAAATCCAATGCTATCCACCCTGAAGTTCATCCTTAATGTAGAACTACTGGTAAAGAGCACAAACTTGATGGTATTTTAACTATGGTGTTAGTTACCTATCTGTGCAAGGCCAGACAAAACAAATGGTACGAACAGAGCAGGACTGGGAGCCCTACTGAGCAGAATTCATCAAGAAACTCCCAAACCAAAGAAGAAAAGATAAAGTGACTCAGGCTGCATTATAATCAAAGGGCAAAAAGGGTTTCTGTACTCAGTGGGTTTATGTTGGTAGAAAGAATGGAGAAGCAGTGAAATAAAAATTAACATTTTCTATGAAATTTAACTCCTTTCCTTTTAAAACCTGAGTAACTAAATGATTGTGTCACTGAATGAAGGCACTCCAAGTCACTTGTCCCTGATGTGCACCATCCCTTGGTTCGTGCCACCTCAGGGGCATGTGAGATGACTCACTGTGTGCCAAGGCTAGCCCCAGAAGGCCATGTCTCTGAAACAGAAAAGGTTCCTGAGCTATGTTGCTCTATGGTTACTCTACAGTCAGGGCCACTGCAAGGCTGGAAAAGGGGCAGGAGGAGCATGGCTACAGCCCATCAGTGGTAGTGTGGGTAGGGAGGTAAGCCAGGACACATTTCTGGAAGCTCCACATGGCATGCTCTTTTGTGCCATCTTTCACCTCTGGAGGACTTAGAATTAAAAAAAAAAGCAATTTTTATCTCTATGTAGAAATAAGCATGTGAAAGTAGGCATTCAGCCTGCTCTGAGGCTCAAAGGACCTCAGGTTACAGTTGAATATTCACCCTGCAGCTGGCAAGTCAATGAAAAGACAGGGCTACTTTGGTCTTCAAAAATAAAAGATGAAGACTAGGCTAAGTGCCTCTTTTCAGGTACACCAGTGTTCATCTGCAATACATAAAATCAGCAATAGTGGTAAAACGAGCTGATAAACTGTCCTGAGCAGCATTATGTCCTGACAGACAACTCCACGCACCTGTAACGTTTGAGGTCTGTTTCCTATGGCTGAAGCATTTAATTATGGATTCCCACCAAGGCCAAGAAGACACTTCAGACTCACTGGCTTTCCCACTGATGTTTTTCTTTTTGCTTAACAGTACTAAAACCTGTAAAGAAAACAGCAAGTGACATCAGCCCTGTGCAATAGGTTGGAAAATGCACCCATCTGCACAGAGTTAATAACACATCCTAAAACAGGCATTCACCCTCGAAAAGCATTAGCATTTAATAGCAGCTGCTCATCCTTTGAGTGCAGAAAAGTGTTGGAAAGAGGTGCTGAGAGAGGCTCTGTCTAGGATTACATGTCAGCACTTTAAACATGATGTGAGAAAATTATTTTAATTGCCTGTACCAGCCTGGGACTGAAATGGTCTTACTTGCTAGCTTGGTACAAATGGTCCAAACTTCTTTTTTAAGTCAGGGAGTTGTCAGAGAATATGTATGTACTTGAGCCTTACCATGAAGTAAAATGAAGTAAAACAGACCCAGTAAGGTAGCTTTGCAAAACACTAGCTAGTAATGATAAGTGTTTAACCACGAGACTTACATATGAAGACCTGATTTCTTACAAGTATTAGCATTGAAAGTGCACAAACTTATTTCTGAGATAAATGTTTCAGTTCAAATGTCACAGACCACAACAAAGGCATTCACAGTCAGTTCTGGGATTTAAAGTAGAAAAAAAAACAACACAGATTTAAACTGCATAGGAGTTGGTGGTGATCACAGTGCTAATGATCACAAGAAACATGGATTTCTTTTTGAGCATCATTTTCTAGTGGCCTTGAGTGCTAATCAAAACAAGGACTATAATAATGCCTGCTTTAATGGAGTTCGTCTCAGTAATGCTCCTAAATGGGATAAACTGCATTAAACCCAGACAAGCCATGAAAAGAGATAAATGACAAAACAATACACTGAAAACCTAAAGATTCTGTTAATGTACTATTAACTGAGTTACCATCCACGGCATTCACGTTAAATGTGGTTTTGAAATCCATTTGTTGAACTGAACAACTAGAACAGAAATGTTGCTGTTTTCCTGTTTCAAACAATGAATTAAATAAGACCCAAATTAACCTCCAGAACTGCTGGTTTGGCAAATACAGGACAGGTTGTGCATCTACCTTTTGACTTCTTTAACAACAAGGAAAGCAGCTCCCCGGGAGCTTTTTCTGAAAGTCAATGGAGGAAAAGTGCTCTCACCGAGGGAGCCCTGCACACAAGCTGAGCATTGGCACATCCCAGGAAGGATGCTCCAGCAGAATAAGGACCTCTGCACTCCCTCACAGGCCTCCGCCAGTCCCCACAGCTCTAGTGCCACAAAAACAGACACACACCAATCTCAGCAAGCTTTGGATTACCCTCTGAACATTTATGGCAAGGGACACTGAATGCAAGGAACACTGCTGTTATCATCATCTTTATCCTCCTTCTTGTTCTCTGGCCTCACTCATCTGTCCTCTGCACATGCTGGCCCAACACATAGCCATGCTTGCTTTCTTGACCTCAGTACCCTGAAAGATGAGTTACACGTGAACCACTCAGTTGGGACTTAATGGGCTTTCTAGCATATCAACTTTCTATACCTTTCACAGTGAGATGAGAGGATCCTCAATAGCTGAGAAGGAGTACAGACTATAGCATTTTTGGGAGATTTATTCTTACAGCAAAAGGTGACAATTTACAGATAAAATTAAAGTCAAGGTACTGGTACTGATACTTCTATGTTCATTTAGAGGCAAGACTGAATTGTTTCCAAGGGCCTAGTCTTGGGAAGATGGATTAGCTGTTTGTTCATGCTGTACACAAAATGTAGGGTCATGTCCCTTATCTTGATGAGAATCAGAGAATCGCAGAATGGTTTCAGTTGGAAGGGACCTTTAAGATCACCAAGTTCCAACCCCCTGCTATAGGCAGGGACACTTCCCTCCATACCAGGTTGCTCAAAGCCCCATCCAGCCTAGATTTGAATGTTTCCATGGAGGGGGCATCCACAAGCTCACTGGGCAACCTGTTCCAGGGTCTCACCACCTTCCTGATAAAGAATGAGGATCTTCAAAAACTGGAGCTGTAGCTTACAGAACATATAATTTATTCTATAATTAATGTGTCACTTCAGAATTACAGAGAAAAAAAATTCAGATGGTTTGCATTGCTGTTGTAAAATGGTTGCTCTTCTGCACTCAAGGGACTGCAAAAGGTCAGTGATGTTGAAAATACATGATTTATAAAGTACTATGAGATGAGATGTGCTGTGTAAATGTAAAATATTATTAGAGCATATTCTACTTAATTGACATACTCTGAAATGGAATTGGCTGCACCACAAGAACAGAGCAAAGAAACTAATTTAGCCTGAGGACAGTGGCTTGTCTATGGCTACTGACAGCCTATGGCAACATACGTATAAATCTGTCTCACAGTTACCTAGCACTGAAAGTTATTGCTGTTCACCAGGAATAGGTCACATGCAGATTTAAAGATCCTGTGATCCACAGAAATGGCAAAGCAGGCAAAGGCTGGAGACTGCTCAGCACCACAGTCAAAAAGCAGCTTCTGAAGCAGCTGCAGGCACAGGAGCTGCAGCACAGCCCAGCCACCTGCTGCAGAAATGCTGTCATGCCTAAGGCAGCTCCAGGTGTGTGCCAGGGATGCCTGGGATGCCATGGTCATTATGTGCCTGGGAGCTAGCCTCAAGTGGCACCTCCAGACTCAAAATATGCTCCTTACTCAACCCTGGTTTTCATGGGGGCATCCAAGCTCCCCTTGCAGGCCCAAACCTTGCAATTTACATCTATGCCCAGAAAGGCTTCCTGAAAAAATCTCATGTCTGAGTGAGTGAGCTGAACTGGATGAGTGCAGTGCTCTTCTCACTCACAGAGTTTCTGGTTTGGAAGGGGGACATAAATTACACTTCCATGCGCTTTTTGGGACTGATTCCAGCTCCTCTTTTTCTTTTGACCTGACGGTCTTCTATACTTTAACATTGCAATAAAAAATTTGTTTGAAGCAGATTTAAAAATGTTTGAACAGCCAATAACAGCCCAGTTTACCATAAATGGAGAAAGGTCCATTCCCCCTTCCCAAACAAAGACACAGAATGCAGATCATATTCTGAATTCTTAAACTCAGGCCAAAAGATCTCACCAGCACAATCTGTTCCCCTTCGCATTACTATTTCCATTCTCACAGATTCTTTTATCTAATTCCCTTTCTCCCTGAAGTTTACAGTGTCATTCCAAAGATTTTTCAGCTGCACTTTTGCTCCCTCCTCTTGAATTCTCTCAATGATCTAAAGTCCTTCTTCAAATAGTGCTACTTTCTGCCAGAAGTGCAATGCCATGAATTCTCTACAACAAACTAATCCGCTCCTACCTTTTCTCATGTGCTAAAATGAGCACGTTTTTCTTATTTCTTTTTTATTTTTCTAACAAAAATGTATGATTTTATGAGCTTTCCATTCCCAACAGGGAAAAAAGGAGTGCTTTCTTCTGAATGTATTCACACTTTCCCATGAAAATTAATACATTTGTCTGGGAGGTAAAGAACATTTGGATGATCTGCATTCGAGAGAACAGTCGTAAGAGGTGATTGCACAAAATGACTGATTTACCAGCAACAGAAATTTCATTCAAAGGTAGTGTCAAAATTATTCTCATCTAAACAGAACAATTTGCATCCACACAAAAAAATGGTCTATGCTGAAAATAATACTATTGTATTCTCTTCACTGATGGTTCAAGGTGTTTGGCTTCTACTTTGTTTAAATAGATAACTTTTAACAGATTGCTTTGGCTACAGCTGGCCTGCAGTAGCAATGGCAGGCGATGACTGTTTGGCTACACAGTGCATGATTAATCTGTGCTGCAACTGCAAGCATTTACCATGGGGGACTACTCTTCCCTTTTGTTTATTCCTACTATTTCCATCTCTCCTTCCCTAACAAGGAGATCAACAAAAATCAATACTGTTTTTTTTACCTAGGGAATGACATTTTTAGGCCTATGCGCAGACGTAAGTTTCCAGCTGTTAGAGGAAAGTAGCAGCAAACACAAGGCAGGTGAATAGATCTTTTTTTTTTTTTTTTTCCAACATAAGCAAAAATAAAAATATCCCTCAGCTACAAAAACAAAAACAAAGCTAACAAAAGTTTACTCGCTTGCTTGGACACATGGATACATGGACCTGTGCCTATAGGAATAGTATCTAATTAATTTTGCATGAGTGATGAAGTCTAGTCAAATCCTTTCTGTCATTCCATCCTTTTCTGGTATTCACAATCCACTCGCTAGAACACAGAGCCAAATTAATCACCTCCAGACAGTTCTGCTTAGGAGTTTGAGGAACGTTTTTACTTTGTAGGGTCTCTACTTCTCAACATTTACTGCATTAAAGCTGAGTGGTATCTGGAGGACTCTGTAAGCTCTGCTATAGCAGTATTTTTCTGGACCTTACTCAGCACTGGAAGTAAACCCCACATCTGGTTTCTATCAAATATCAGTTAACCACCTTGTCAATGAGACAGATAGAAGGCCACAGGACTGCTTATTTTATGCACTACAGCCTTCACATTCAGGCGATAGTACTAAGCATTTGTAGGTCCTTTTCCTGCTGTCCTTCAGTTTCTCCATGGCATGATCTTCAACGATGCTGGCATCTCACAAATGCTTACAACCACCTCTGTGATATGAACAGAACAGCCATCCTTAAAGCCCTATCTTCAAGAGCTAAGAACCCAGTGTAGGCAGAACAAATGAGCAATTCCCCTGCTTTCCTTTGAATCCACCCACACAACAGAGTGTGAATGAAATAAGGCACTTCTTACTGAGTCTACTATCTTTGCTGCTCCTACCATCTTTCAAACCTGTGGAAACTTCTGAATTTACAGTACTGGCACAGTAAAAACAGCAGATCCAGAGACAAGGACATAGGCAGCCCATACTTGTTTAGGCTCTCCTTCAGTCTTCAGCCTCCTGTAACACACATCAGCCCTCCCGTGACCTCAGATCCCCATGAATCACGAAGTCCTTCCCTCTCAAGTTAAAGCAGCAGCAACTTCCAATCATCTCGTGTCAGGCACATTTGTATTTGTAATTCATTTCACACTAAGCAATTCATTAAGAACTATTTTGATTACCATAATGCGCAAATGCAATTTTCTATCTTCTCCATACAGGGTCACTTTTATGCCAGCTCATTTTTTACTGCATCGGTCCTTTCCCATATAAAAGGGAATCAGTGTTTACATGTGGTTAGTTAAAATATTTACACTGCACATTCAAATGATGCGCTTTCCCAGTGACAGGGCTGTCTGTGGTATTTCCTCCTGTACCTACTCTGAAGCAGAAACAGATGATTCTACACAAGCAGATTAGGGCAAGAAGCTGCACAGCTATTCCATGCCATCATCACCGGATTCTGTAATATCCATGCAGGCTGTGTCATCTGACTAGCACTGCATGAAAGCATGCCTTATAAGACCCCAAATCAGCACAGCTACACATTCTCTAGTCACCTTACTTCAAAGAGATCCTCTATTACTCACTCAGTGCATGCCGTGGGCTGAATCATGATGTGTGTGTAGGTGCTGGGACAGGAGGCAAGAAGGCTGCCTGGCCACCAGTTTGTGGGCAGAGAGCACCCAGAGCATGGGCTGCCAACAAGCAAGGGTGCAATGTCCTGCTGCTTTTGTGTGTGGTGGCATGAAAGGCAGATGAATTCTCTCTGAACGGAGGAGAAAAAAGTCAGGGGACAGCAATTCTGGAGAGAGAAGGAAACCTGGAGCAGAAGTGAGTACAGAGTTGAGAAGAAAAGGTGATGCTGCAGCTGGTCAGGGAAGGGCACAACGTTGTCAGAAGACAAAGCTGACTCCCTTCTGTCAATTCAACACAAGCTGAACAAAGTACTGCAGTTGCTGCTGTTCAGAGATCGATGAACAAAAGGTGTACCAACAACCCTGAAGGGGCTGCCTGAAGCCAACAGGGTGAAAAAAGTGTGCAAGGCAGTGAACTTCAGTGTCATATAGAGTGCATTATCATCTACACAACAAACAGTTAATTTTCCTTCTGAAAGCAGAACAGATGCAGCATGAAGTAATTCCTCACATGGGAACTCAGTAGCAATGCAAAATGAGAAGGAAAAGCTTCAAATTCCCAAGCCTCAGCAGGCACACTGCTTACCTCCCAGCAGGTCTGTGTGTCGGCTGCCTGGCAAGGAGCAATGGCTCCTGGGCTGCCAAAAAGTGGAGACACTCAGGATGAGGAGTTACTGCATAGCTGTGCCTATGCTCACACTCACCACAAACTGCTGCATCTTCTTGTTTACGGGAACATATACAGTAGATGAAAGTTGAGTACGCAAGGAAGAGCTGCCTATTTTAAATGGACTCTGCCTTAGTGCTGCGTACTTGGGAGGAAATGGGCTGGAACAGTCGCTGTTTAACTGAGGCATGCAGCCTCAGCAAATAAACTTTAGACAGGACAGTGCTCTGTGTGGGAGACATAGTTGCTCCACTTTTCCCAACTATCAGCAAAAGCGATGATGTAGCTGTTTGCTAATGAAGGCACAGCAGTGAAAGTAAAGCTCTATACCTGCCTAAGCCAGTGTACTCATGCTAATAAACAACCAATGCTGATTAACAATTAGAACTGTAATTCTCCAAGTACATATTCATTTCCAGATACAAGAGCCTGTAGTAAAGCACCCTTTGGAGTATGGGTCTGAACTGCAACCAAACACCTCTAGGAGATGTAATAATGGTCTTTCAAGTGTCTAAAGGGGAGCTATAAGAAAGAAGGGGACGGACTTTTCAGAAGGGTCTGCTGTGATAGGACAAAGGAAAATGGTTTCAAACTAAAAGGAGGGTGACTTAGATTGGATATAAGGGAAGTATTTTACAATAAAAGTAGTGAAGCACTGAAACAGGTTGCCCAGAGAGGTGGTGGATACCCCATCCCTGGACACATTCAAGGCCAGGCTGGACCGGGCTCTGAGCAGCTCATCTAACTGTAGGCATCCATGTTCATTGAAGGGGAGGTGGACTAGATGACCTTTAAAGGTCCCTTCCAACCGAAATGATTCTATGATTCAATTATTCTGGTTCTACTTTTTGCAAAGAGCAAAGCCCTGTGGCACACCAACAGCACTCTCCCTCTGTTCCCCCTAAAAAAATATACCAAAAAAACACACAATCTCTCAAATGCTTCTGAAAGTGCTGCAAGTGCAGAGCTGTGTTAGGGACATGCAGTGCTCGTGTTCCTTCCTGCAGGCACATCCACCTGGGCAGCAGCTGCTGGTGGTCACAGCCATGGCCATGCTCACTTTTGGAATGGGCTGCCCAGAGTCACTGTCCCTGGGGGTGTTTGTGAAATGTGTATATGTAGCACTGAAGGACATGGTTTGTGAGTATGGTGGGGATGGGTGGACAGCTAGACTGGGTGATCATATGGTCTTAATGGCCTTAATGATTCTATGATTCACAGCTATACAAATTCCCAGAAACAGTTAACAACTGCAAGAGACAAATAGCAGCAAAAAGACCTGGGGAGTTGCTCATACAAAAAGCATCTTCACTTTAAAAACAGAAAAATAACACTAATTAAAAATTCCCAGATCACTAAAAACATCATTGAAGCGGTAAGGACACAGGGGAAATAGCAGCACAGCAGCATAAAATCTGTTTAGCACAGTCTTCATGTTCTCAGTAATTCCAAAGTAATTGCAAAACCCCCCACGTGTCTCTTTCTGCTGAGGTGTGCAGAACAAACATTCATGTTTTCCCATGGCACAGCACAGCCCACAGTACCTGCAGCGGTGAGGAGCTGTCTGTGGTAACAGGATGAAATATCTACCTTGCCCAGTGGCTGTATGGTAATGTATTTCTATTAGCAAAACCCATTTAATATTGCATATGCATAGTTGCTTTTGGCTTAGAAAGTAAGAAAGAAAGTGTGAGACTGTGATTGGAATGCAGTCTGATTTTCTCACCGATGGTGGTGATCACAAAACACCCCCAGCTGCAGCACACTGCTTGTGCTAATGCTGCTCTCCTGCAGAGCCAAGCAGACTGCAAACTTCTCCCCCCACCACACTGCACATGCTGCAACTCACACCCAAACAGCAGCAGGCACGCTGTGCTCCTGTAGGGACAAAGCCTTACCTTCCTCCTCCCGCCAGATGAGATGTCAGCAGCCCAGCTCTCCCAGCCCAGCAGCCCCCTCCTCGTGCCCTTGCAACTCTGCACACAAGGCACGGACCTCACCTTGGCACTGCCAGTGCACTGCAGCCCTGCAAAAAACAGTCTCTGTGCTTGGCTGCTGACGCGGCCACAAAGACGTTCTAATGCACAGCCGTGCACTTTCCCCCCTTCTTCTTTCCTTTATTTTTCTTCTTGCTTGGTCCGATGAGAAGCGAAGGGGGAAAAACGCGATGTGCTCCGGACCAGCAGTGTGAAGAGGAGTGCAACGCTGTCAGCGCATGCCGGCGGTGGGAGGGGAGATGGAGGCTTCCTGCCTCGCCTCGCACATTTTTGTTTGGACCGTGGGTGGCTGCGTGAGCAAAGCATCCCAAGCTTTGCTTTCCGAGAGGAGGAGTTACCCCGGGACTCCAAGCCTTGGCTGCCACTTGGAGCCCAGAAGTGAGCCCAGAAGTGAGGTGGCAGGATGGCAACACGGCAGCACGGGGGATCCAGCAGTGCTCCAACAGGGCTGCAACCCAGTGGCTGGCAGCCCAAAGTCCAGCCCTGTCCAGCATCCATTTGTAGCCATGTGGTGCTGTGTCCCTGCAGGGCTCTGTTACCCGCAGCTCCAGGCCAGGCTGGCCAGTTACCCTCTGCATATAAGGCTGCTGTGCTCACCATGGAAAAGGCAAATCCTCACCTCACCAAGCGACTGCACTGAGAAAACGGGTCCCACAGATGTTTGCAGCTGTCGGTGTGAAAGAAAGGTGGCAGCACTTTGAAAAAGCAAACCTTTTAAACTGATATGCCCATATCTATTTCCTCTTAAAAGACAGACTGCTGCGTGTGCATTTCATACATTTCACATAACAAAGTTTGTTGTTCCTCCTATCAGAAAATGAAAAGTTATTTTGCCCTGCTGGTGATGATCCCTGCTGTAACCAACTGGAATTTTGCAGTTTAACTCAAAGTTTCCCATGCTGAGCTAGAGGGTACACGATGGCTGTTGCACATTTCTTTACGTTAATTATAATTCAGGTCCCAAAATAGTGCCACTGATCACAGCAGTACACAATGAGTTTTCTTCTAGTAACAAACAGCAAGAGACACACAGTCCTCTGGGTTCAGCACAACCACCAACTCATTCCAGCTCCTGGATGAACCACTGCAGCATTACAGTGATTTCCCATGCAATTAGTGCTAATTGATGCCTTGCTAGCAATCCCTCACAGCCCCCCTCACCCTTTTAGCAGGCCCCATCAGGTCATCCTGAGAGCCATCAGCTTGCAGCACTGCAGGACCAGCTCCACGGGCTCCCTGCTGTTACATTTAGGGGGAACTGGCCAGGGCTGGTCACAGGTATGCCAGCCACTTCCAAGTTACTGCATGTGAATTTGCACCATGAGACATTTCTAAGTGGACGTTTTGGAACATTTCCTAAAAGCAACTTGATTGTTTGAAAGCATTTTGCTGAGGACAGAACTCCAGCATCTTTGTTCAGGAAAGCTGAGCGGTGGTGCCAGTAGATTCTAACAGCCCCTGTGCACCTTGTAATCAAAATTCAGCTGAGAAAAGAAAGTTGTAAATGAGCAACCACCTCTTCTAATTTTATTATTTAATAATACTTCTTAAGAAAAGCCTTTTCCTTTGATCTGTTAATGAGATTAAGTATTTGCCTTAGCATCTTGCCAAATGGACTCAAGGAAGATCAAGATTGCTTTGTACCAGCAGACCAGATGACTATGGCAATGAACAAAGTGAGATGCTCTTTGACAGAACATCATAAATATCTAGTATGTATTTCACAGTAGCACACACACTTAGATTCCAGATGAGTATCACAGCTGATGGATCTCAGATGAGATCTCTTTCCACACTGCAGAACTATGTATGTAATTTCAAAAAACCCATACAGTTTTACCTTTTACAACAAAGTGCTGAGGCAGTTGTTTAGAGTCAAAAAGATGCCCCAAAGCAAAGAACTGCCAGCCTACAGACACAATTCAATAAATATTAAAGGATATGATGCCTAATGCTAAAGCACATTAGGAAATGCTTGTTGCTAATGGCAAGCTAAACTACTTCAACTAAAATAATCAAGAGCAATATCTTGTAAATCAGCTTTATCTCCCCTCCATTTTCTGTTTCTCCTAAGTTTCTAGTCTACACAAATCAGCAGTCCTTGGCATTACTTTCACAGCATTTTCCTCCTTTACTGTGCAACATTTGGGAACCACAACCGGCGTCAACAGGCTGCCTGTCACCAAGTCTGTACGATGCGGTGTGCTTTGGCACAGAGGCAGCTGAGAACATTCGTGACAGTTACTTCTCTTGGAAAGCTGAGTCTGGAGCAGAAGAGAGTGCTACAGACTGCCTGTGCCACCTCATTCCACCTCTACCAATTCAGCTGTGTGCAGATCTAGTTTGCGAAGGGCTCACGTTGTTTTTAGTGTAGATAAATCTAGTTATTTAAATAGAAATGCATAGCATTTATGTTGGTAAGATAACATACCAATATTTATCATTTACATACATGTAAATTTACATACGTGACAGTTTATCAATTTTCACTTTTTAGATTCTTCTCTCTGGATCTTTGTGGTCCTTTTTGGCTATAATTTTTTAAAGGCTTTATGGTCTTCTTTCACCATATCTATGGCATGTGAAGACCCAGCCATTATATAAAATTAATACTTTCTGACTAATCTCACAGTTATTTTCAACTGCAGGAAACCTCATTTTCATTGATATAAATCCCTCATTTTCTTGTATTTTTGGATGTACACCATCCACTGGAGATCAGAATCCTTCTCATCTTTATCTCACACACACTTAGCTTTCAAAACATGAAGCTATTCAATAAAAACACAAAGATAACAGCACAAAGATATTGCTGAAGGCACTCTAGGCAACAAGAGTTTAGTCATTCAGTGGAGGAATTTATTAAGGAACTCTAGAAAGTTTCATAGAAGAACTTCTCTGTGAAAACATGCATGCTTTTGCTGGGACAATAAGGGGCATTAAAATCTGATTTGATCACAGTCTTTTACAGCACGCACACACACACACTTCCAATCTGCAACTAAGAGACAGAGGGCTACAACATACAGTTTTCAGAAAGCACAAAGCAGGAGTTCCCCTCTCCAATAACGTATGCTAAAATCCAGGTATAAACATTCTAATACTATGGTATCAAATTCATTCTTTACAAATATAGTGTAAACACCCTTAAGAAAATTATGAACATCTCTGCCCAAAGAGGTAAAAGTTACAATTGTAAGTTACTTCTCTAAATTGGTGTTACACCATATTTTCCTACAAAGATGTGCCTAGCTTGCAACA
Source organism: Tympanuchus pallidicinctus (assembly GCF_026119805.1). Classification (NCBI taxonomy): domain Eukaryota; kingdom Metazoa; phylum Chordata; class Aves; order Galliformes; family Phasianidae; genus Tympanuchus; species Tympanuchus pallidicinctus. The sequence continues at coordinate 48,818,886 of NW_026294769.1, forward strand.
GGTGCTAACAGAACCTGAGCCCTAGAGATAATAGAATCACAGAATGGTTTGGGTTGAAAGGGACCTTGAAGATGATCTAGTTCCAACTCCCCTACAATGGGCAAGGTTGCTACCCACTAGATTAGGAATCTTAGCTAAATTTGGAGTTTGCTGTTGATGAAAACCATGAGGATGAAGACACACATTCCCTGGACTGTGCTCTTGCTGAAGAGGGATGGACTTCACACTGAACTAATCTCATTGAGTTGTGTTATTTGACACACACCATTTGGGTCTATGGTCAGATACTCCACCGAAGGCTCACAACTAAGTCAGGTGAAGATATCACTTACACAAACTGCATAAAGACTTATGGCTGTGTGGATTTTAATTTGGGACTATGTCACAAGCCCCTTCTTCCAGAAGTCAAGTCAAGGCACTACAAAGATTTAAGTAATTCAGTCTGCTATGGTATAGATGGTTTCCCAGTGCCATTCATTAGGACACGGATGGCTACAAATGAGCCTCCTTCAGCTTGCCTTTTATTTTTCCTTGCAGCTTGTTCATTTTTATTAAAAATGAAGAAAAATTTTGCATCACTGATACTTTGTTTTCCACTCCTCTTAATCTTCAAATGTACCCCATTTATAAGGCCTAATTCTACAGGGGCACTCTAAACCACTTTATTTAGCAGTAGCAATGACCAGCAATTTTCTTTTTTTTTTTCCTTTCTTCTTCTTCTTCTTCTTTTTTTTGTTGTTGTTGTTGTTGTTAATCCTCTTCTGCATCCTCTCACTTTTCCTATTTTCCACTCTTTAATTTCATTTCCTGACAAAGCTCTTTCAGACTCCTGACATTCAGATCTTTATAGATTTCGTTAAAAACAGCGCAAATCCATTATCTAATATTGTCATAGCTAACAAGGAGAAATACTCCTAAATTATTTGAATATTTGGACAAGATCTGAACATCTAAATGAAATTGTTAAGCCATAAATGCACAAGGGAATCATATATTTATTTTTAAATGTCAAATCTGATTAAAGTGCACCAAATAATTGGCTAGACTACAGAGGACTATAGCAGACAGAGGTTTTGGAAATGGAAGTGATACCATGGTAACTGGCAAAACAGCCACCAGAAAATATAAATCTAGGTATCAATCAAGGATTTGAGATTCTAAATGCTAAAAAGAGATAAAGGATGATATCTTTCTGTCCTATGTTGACAAGTTGTGATAGAGAAAGAATACCTGTGTCATAACCTCATCACCAGCAGGTACCTGTCTCCCAGAGGTAACTTGTATTCCTGAGTCCTGATCCTGTCAGAATTATCCCAGTGTTGTTGCCAGAGGTAATGGCATCATACTCAGCAAAAGCATAACTGATAAAAATGTTTCCATTCAACAAATTTATTATTTATTAAAAAAATACGAAAATTAAAATCTCTGTAAGGAAAGTATTAACAGAAAGTATACAAGTCCCTCACCAGATCTACTGCTCTGCAAGAACTAATGGAAGCTTATTTAAGTACTGAATCAGTACTAAAGGTCTCTGTGGAATTTGTTTGTTCATAAAAGAGGGCATCAACCAGATACAAAGACAGAGGGAAATGGAGAGTGAGGAAGGGAAGGCAAGGCAAAGCAGAGAATCCATCTGTATAAACTTTGATTTAACCACAGTGAATTGCGATAACGTTTAATTTTGGAAGACTCATTTCAGGAAAAATGGAATAGAATATCACCAGCTCATAGCTTTTAGTCTCTTTGATTATTGTTCAAAAGAGAAAACTGTTTTAAAAAGCAGGAAAAAACAAGATGAACAACCTTAATCCACACCAAAGACACGTAAAAGGTTGCCTAATTATTCTTAACACTTCTTTATGCAACCAAGGCTGTCTACAGCATACTCTAAAGCATCCAGAGGACAAAGCAGAGCAAGCTGCCTTCCTGTGCACTGCCTCATGTGGCAGTGGCATGAAATAGTAGCAATACTGCAAGAGTTTGACCTGTGTTATGGTCATTAAAAAAATAGCCCAAAAAAGTGCAACAACTAAAATAAAACAAACAACAGCGCCAATTTCTCCCTTCTTATATCTGTTCATAAATGTTCTGTCCTGCTTTCCTCCCAGGACTCCTGTGCATGGGAGCTGGCAGACAGTGCAGATGGACAGACAGACAGACAGCACACAGCATCACTGCTCTGACCAGCACCTGCACAAGAAGAACAGCCTAAGATGCCTGTACATCTGTTTTTAGAAAGTAACCCTTTAAACCATTCCAACAGCAAACTGAGCAAGACACTTAAGAAACTCTGCAAGGCCATGTGGACTGCACGAATTTTTCGCTCCTTAAGTGTGGTTTCTGTCAGTTTTACAGAGAATCATAGAATATCCTGAGCTGGAAGGGACATATAAGGATCACTGGGTCCAGCTCCTAGCTCCACACAGAACCACCTATAAATCAGACCCTATATCTAACAGAACTGTACAAATGCTCCTTGAACTCCAGCTCAGTGCCATGACCACTACCCTGGGGTGTCTGATCCATGCCCACCACCTTCTCCTAACCCCCCACCTTTCCCCTCCTCTAACACAGCCAGTGCTGTTGCCTCAGGCCCTGTTGCTGCCCCTCCGCTCCCTGTGAGGAGCTGCAGCCGCCATAAGGCTTCCCCTCACCTCTTCTGCTCTGCACTGAGCAAAGCATGAGACCTCAGCCACCCCTCGTATGCCTTGCCCTCTAGAACCTTCACCACCTTTGTAGCCTTCCTTTGGACAGTTTCTAACAGTTTTATGTCCTTTTTGTACTGTGGTACCCAAAACAGCACACAGTACTCAAGGTGAGGCCACTAAGTTGCTAATGCACCACAGGGTTAGCTGAAATCTACTCCCCACTTCCAGACCCTGCACTGCACAAAATACACTGGACAAAACAGCAAACAATGATGAAATTTGTTTAAAGAAGCAAGCTTTCCCAGAACATGTAACTGCACATCACAGAGGATCATATTAGCCTGCCTATAAAACCCCCACACCTAACCAAATCCTGAAAATCCTGTTCAGTATTTGCATTAAACTCATGGGAACTGTACGGGTGTCACTAGGCCATCTCTCCCACACCAAAGTAGGTTGATAGGACAGATGGATAGGAGTCACGAAGCCTGGGTGGGGATGCAGATGTTACAAAGCCCTACATGCCTACACCTCTGCTCAGCCTGGCTGCACAGCTCCTGCCTTCCACCACAGATGGGCACAGGGACAGAGGTGACCCTCTGACAGCTCTGGAGCTGTCAGCTATCGTGGCACCAAAGGTGGTTTTGTGTAAATAGTTCAGTGATACTCAAATTCATCTTGCTGAGTTCACTGCCCTCCTCATGGTTTCTAATGGATTTCATCACAGTTTTTCTCCTTTTTCATTGCCTGGGGAGCGAAAAGACAAAATAAGAATTCTCCTTTACTATCACTTTTAAAGGCAGATGCTCAGTGTCTCTGTCAGCATCCTCTCTATATGAGACACCAGAAGTCACAGTGAGCCAAAGCCAAAATCTCTGCTCACATAAGTCTGCTTAGGAACAGCAGCTTGGCAGGCTTCCCTTGGCCCACCAATTCCTGTTTCTTCAATGGGAAACATCACTGCTCACAGTCCCATTCATATAGAATTCTGTTCCATGATAAATGGCTAATCAAGTCCAGAAAATTAATCTTTCTCTCTTATTTTCTTTCCAAACTTCAGAGGACAGCAAGAAAATAAACTCAGTGAAGGGCAGTTATCTCACGAGTGTAGAACCCTGATACCTAAGATGCAGACAAGTAGCTAAAGTTACATTTCCAGATGAAGTAGCCATCTATCATCCAGTGTAACAGTTGTTTTGTGCTTTCAGTTAACAGATCAGCAGGGATAAGTCTTCCTGTTAGTTGTGTCTCACCACCTCAGACTCCTTCTCCGTGTTCCCATTCCTTTCTTTAGCTCCCACCTTGCTGCAGTTGCATCCTTGTTCTTCCCCTCTCCAGCAGCTCTAGCTCCCTTCTGCCCAAACCCAAAGCACCACCAGCACTGATCTTCCATTCATCGCTGGATCTGTACAACATGAACATACAATCATTCTTCATCCACACTGCACAAGCATTACTTGGAACGAGCAGAAAACTGTTTCAGGTGACCCCAGCCTTGCTCTCTCTGCCCTGCTTGCTAGAAAGTGGTTAAAATGAATGGGGAAAGCACTGCAGATAACTTGAAATCACAAACCTTATTGTGTTTCGCACTTCAAATTCTATTCAGTGGTGCAACCCCAGGGTTCTGTGGACAAGTGGTGGCACTGGCACTGTCCCCAGGATGGGGACAGAGCAAGCCAGGACAGGCAGTGAACTGAAGGCAGAAGGTCTCTTCTGAACTTGCTTCCACAGGAAGGGCGTCAGCTTTTGACCCAAATCTTTTCTCTTTGATTTTTCAACCCCTGCCCCAAGCATCAGTACATTAAAACCTTCCAGCCTGAGCAGAACTGCATTGCATCAGTATTCATCTAGAAGATCCTGGAGAAAGTTCATTTATTCTTTTTCCAGCATTATTGCAGTTAATTGGAAACATCTGTTACAAATATCTGTATGCCAGAAGCATCCCAATCTACCCGGCAGTCTCTGCAGGAATACCCACTCTGTCCTTTCTGAATAGGTTTTGCCAACGGCATCTTCATTATCAAAGAAAAGACCCCATAAGAATAATCAGCCAAAAGCAGAGTTTAAATCATCTCCACTCGTATTCACACAAAGTAGTAACATATGTTGTGTTGTCACAGCTGTGAAAGGTATTTTCACATCCTTGTTTGGCTTGTAACTGCTTTTTTTGCAATGAAGCAGGTCAAGGAGTTTCGAGAACACGTGTTCCTCTGATGCCCCTATAGCATCCTTAGCCTGCTGTAAGACTGTTGTGAGAATATTCAAGTACATTAAATTAACATTTTGCATTTGAATTTATATTAGTGTCAATATATTACATTAACCTAAGCACATTATTTAATGTAATGTGAATTCTGAATATCTGCGTAACTATTAATGTAAATAAAGGATAATTATTTGAATGTGTGTTGGAGAAAAAATTCCTGTGGGGATAGAATACAGCTGAAGTATGAAGTTTTTGTAAATCCCAATGAACATATTCACTGAGACATACTGAAAATCCGGGTTTGAACTTGCAAACACAGGATTTCTAAACAAGTTGTCAAAGGTGATGGTAGAGCAGACTGGACCTTCTAAATATTATTAGCCCCCTGATTGTTGTAAATAATTTTTTTTTAATAGGCTGAAATATGAGACATGCCAATTTTTAATAGAAGGAATATTCAAAATTTCTTTCTAATGAAAGGAAATCACAATGTCAGACAATTATTTTTAGGGAAAAAGATGAACAAAGATATTCATATTAGGGAGTGAAGTGGGATTTTATCTAATCTTAATGAAGTCAGCCCAAACCAGAATGGTGTCTTCAGTGCAGCGCTTGTTCACAGCGGCTGGAAACTTCAGTGGCTCTAAGAGGCAGCACAATGGAAAAGCTTGTTTAAAAAGGTAAAGTGTCATAACTTACAGCTTCCAAATACATCTTTGCAGCAGATGCTCTTCCTTTAGATGCCAGACTAGGAAATTTTATTCAAGGAAAAAAAAAAAAAAAAGAAAGAAAGAAAAAATGCTGAGACTTTAAGCCAGATTTCTTCTTAAATAAATTACTATGGGTAAAATTTTCATGCAGATGGTCATTATGAATTCTTATCTCAAATGAGATTAGAAACAGATTTCACTTTACATGAAGATCAGAAGTCAATTTTATGTAATGTAATCTTCTTAGATCCTTCCCCCACCACATGGATAAGAATGGCTGCAGATTTATATTTTAACTATGTGGGAATGAACATTTCTTTGTTGATACCATTAAGAAGTTCCACATTATGGCAAAGCAACTTTCATCAATCAGAGAGAAGTGTTAAAAGCAGAGGACCAAGTAGTAGTATCTAGATATCGAACAGAATCATAATGCTGACTGTAATCATATCAAAATAATAAAATGGACTGATATGATTGTAAAAATATGTATTTCCTTGCTCCTGAAACAAAAAGAATAGTTTCCAAGCTACGTTATAATTACAGTAACATGAGAATTTCTGGACAGATCTTCTTCATCTCATGTAATAGGTTTTGGAGGGCCATCATCACTTCCATCTCTCACATTTGAGCACACTAAACTGAATCTCTTCCCGCTTTTCTTAAGAACAGGTAGTTATTTTATTCCCTGAGAAGAACACTTTCATTTTATCCCTGTGATTATCATTTGTGCTAATATCAAGAGATATTAAGTGAATAAATCCATGAACCTCAGTGTACAAGTTGAAGTTCAATACTGGTTAAGTAGTGCTCTTGAACTCTCACCATGCTGCCATATAAAAATTAATACAATTGCTCTCCAATTTTAAGGCATCATTAACCAGAAAATTATACAGTGAAGTGCATAGTTACAGCACACATTCATAGGTCTTTGTACCACGAAAAATAAAACTGCAGATACCTGCCTGTGAGCCTAACTCCCGCTCAGCTGAACTGTAAAGCAGATTTATTTCAAGGAAGTGATGATTTGGTTGACAGTGCCATGGTTTCCTCTGTCCCTTAAGGGAAAGCCCTGATTAAGCTTTTCCTATGTACTGTAGAAATGTGGAAGCTGTACTCATGCACAGGTGGAAGATTCTGTTGGTATAAAACAGAACTAGATGAAGGAATGAAACAAGAAAATTGCACACTCTTGTTTGTGGCATTGAGTCATTCTTGATTCTCACATTTGTTGGCTTGCCATGCTGCATGTCTGACACAAAAGACATCATTTCACTCTCAAAGCAGAGTACATCAGCATGTAAAATTCTTTGAAAAGCAACAGTGAAATACATCCAATGCCTTCCTAAAAATACATATTACACCTGCTTCAGCCATGAAATCTTAATTAATGTATTTAATATATTTGGAATAAATAGTCATGTTGGGGTAAACAATGTAAGCAGGGAAACTGGATGAGAATAATCTTAAAAGGGAAAAAAAAGAACCAGATGCTTTTGCTGCTTATGGATAGGATACAACCCAAGTAATGATAACCATTGTTATGGCTGATCCAAAAAGAAAGCTTTGCATGCTTGAAGTGGAATGAATTGTCATCCCTATTCTTCCCTTGCTTGTCAGTTAAAGAAACATGAGCATTAACATATGAATGGACAAAACAAATTGCTGGATTTCCTTTTGAATCTTAAGTTCTGGGTTGTTTTTTTTTTTTTTTTTTTCTCAAGTTTAAGGAGAACAGAAATCATGACACATGCTTTCTTCTAAAATCCACAGATCAGCACAAACCTCAAAGGACTACACACAGTAACAAGATGAACAGTGGCTGATATGGAGGGAAAATGGGCATCAGCCCTGATCTGAGTGCTTCAAGCATGGCCCTGGTCTGCTGGTAGGACTGCAGAACAACCCTAAGGCCACATAAGCAACCTACCACATCCTCCTTTCACACCCATGCTCTCAATTTCATATATCTCAGATCCTCCCCAGCATCAGTATGAAAACAGCACCAAGCCATTCTTTGGTCAGAGCACTGACAACACAACTAAATATGCAGCTCTGTTGTCAGCACAGTACTCACCTCCAGTATGACTGATGACCAAAGTTAATTTGTCCAGAGAATTGAATTAAGCCTGCCTTTTGGAAGGAACCATGTCAGCATGGCACATGGTATCTGCACTGCAAAACCAAGACTTGGCTCTCTATCATCTCCTGCATCTTCTGAGTTGCTCATCCTCACTCCAACTCCAAGCTTTCCTGTAGGTGCCAGATGCCATCCCATCTAATGTTCACCTGCGTGACTTCAAACCATTTCCACAGGAAGTTCCACAGTTGGTGGAATTTTTCTTCCTGTTGACTCTAACAAGCAGCCTGGCTATGGCCTAGGCAATCTGCTCTGGGTGTCCTCGCTTGGGCAGAAGTTTGTCTGGATGGCTCCAAATGTCCCTTCCTACCTCAGCCTTCTGGTGAGGCTATGAAACTGCTGAAATTTCCCTTGCAGCACAGACAGTCTCCCAAGAAGTAAAACTGTGTACTCTAGGAAGGGAGATTTTCTATTTCTCTGCAGGCAGATCAATATTTAGGCTGTGCTGCTGTGATTAGAAAATGCGAAAGAGACTCAGCACATTGCTACAAAAGCTTGGAAAAACAGATGTGGCTGGTAACTGCTCCTTTAGGAAATGCAGAAGCTGTGGTCTCTTGCATGCTTCCCTTTTCTGCTGTGTGGCTGCCCTGTGCCCAAGAACACATCTTCTTTTACACCGCCTACAGCATGCAGACACATTATACCATTGAGGAATGCTCCAAACATGCAGAAGCAACCAGTAATTTAATTAAAACATTCACACATGCACTCCGTGCACATGGACATCCCATTCCTCAAGAGAAGCAACTTAACTAAGTACAGGAGAACAGAAAATTCCCAAATCCCTTCTATAAACTGGAGAAACACCATCATAGAGATTATCTTTATTTTCATCTCCACTGCACCAGGGAAACGCTGATCACAAACCTTGGGGATTGCCAGTGACTGCCTTCTATTTCATGGCCCCGCTTCACTTCTTGTTCATTTACTTCCTCATATGTCGTCAATGTAATTTAACCTAAATAGCTTTTTCTTTTCCTGGTGTTTGCTGTACTGCTATACATTGAGTCTCTTGGAGACAACAGCATCTCAGCCCTCATTTTTTTAGCTGAACAAACCAAGCTTTCACAGTGCCTTTTGGTACAATACATGATCCATCATTTCCCCAATCGTCCTGAGAGCCCTTCTGCAAACCATCTTCAGTTAGAACTCACCATCTGTCTTTAATGTGCATGATACAAATTATTCTTTTCTCACACTGCTTTGTCAACATTTTAAAATATGTTGTTAATACTTTCCTATCTCTGCCAGAAATACCTCTATGTTTAATAAGATAAAAGTACTGCTCCAGTTATCTTTTTAACAGCAGCAGCATACTTGATCTTAGACAGAATCCTAGGCTTAAGATGCAGGACCTTGGTCTTGGATGACCTAATATAGCTGCATTTACTTTTGCATGGTTTTCAACTGATGAGGTTTTAGTTCTCAGGCTAAATTAAGATAGTTATTCCCCAATGAACGCGTGTATACACAATGACCTTGCACTTTACAGCATTACATTTCATCCCAAGTCCCATGCCTTTAAAGGTAAAATTTGATAACTTCTCCTGAAATACTCCTAATCTTTGGAGAAGAGGTGCTGCATATAAGAACTGTTGATTACTATGTTTTTCCAACGTTTACCTGAAACTGCATCACTCTTCTTAATGTTATACTGCACTATTTTTTTTTTACAGTTAAAATTGCAAATGGGGTTTTCTCCCCATACCTTAATCAGAAAGGTTAGAAAGACCACATTCTCTTCACTCTCTAAGAAGTTGTCCAGTTTCCTCAATAAGAAATGTAATTTCTCTCATCTGGAGCTAATGCGTATAATCCTACTGCACTTTGGAATTAAACCCACTTCCACTTTTTGCAGCTGCTGTTTTAAACATCAGCAGAGTTTGGAAATGAAGGAGTCTTGTCTCACTAACATATCCTTGCATAAACATTAACTTCAACAAATGAGTTTAAGCATTTTCTTAATTCAGCAGTCTCTCCCACTACACTCCAGCTCACAGCCTAATTAGCAGCACTGCAAATGTTCTAGGTATCTACTGCTGTAATGCCCACAGATGTAATTAGAAGAGTGAGTGTGTACACAGATAAGAAGAAAAGAGAGAACAAACGTACAACTCCAACTGGTACCTTTATTAACTCATTCTCAGTAGCAGTATCATATACAGGGTTAGTGTAAGGTTAATGTGTACCCCACACTGTGACCTTTCTTACTGAACTTAATTGCATCCTTACCAAGGATATAAAAAAAATGAAAAGGCACAGACTGATTGATTCTCTTGCTTGCAGACCACAAGAGCTCATTTCAACAAAACCTTGCCATTAAATTTACAACACTACTGAAAAAGCATTTCAGATGATGTACACCCTAATCTAATTTTTGAAGCAATTATACCAAAGACTCTCCACCGTAAGCCGCAAAATCTCCACTTTGCCTCTTCTGTAAACCCTCTCCACTGTGTATAGCATTATGTTTCAATTGTTATCGTGCTTAAAATATGTCTCACACCATCAGAGCATTGCTGCACACATTAAAGAGCTCTTTAAGCATTTTGCCCCTGGAATCTTCAGGGACTTCAGAAACTACAAGTCAAGGAAAAAAGTAAAAAGAAAAGACAGGACGTCAGGAATCTACGTGGGACATAATCTCATGGTAGACACTTCCACTACACATGTGAAACACATGTATTAACTACGATATGTTTTGTCATAATGGGGTTTATTCTAAGCTTTGTTCATTTTCTTTTAGGCCAAATTAGATTTCTTTGCTCACTTTCATTACTATTTAAAAACAACTTTTGTAATTTTTTCATATACTGAGTAGCGACACTATACTCTGCACTAATGGAAGATGGAACCCATCTTCCATTACCCATGGAAATCCCTGAGATATGCATTTGTTTAAAGCAGATTCCACTTGGAATGTATGAAAGTAACAGCTATCCACACCAGAATTTCAGTTTTTTTTAAAGGAGGTGATAGCAGACACGTTTTGTTATTAACGTATTGGGTTTTTAGCTGTTGCACTCATTGTGGCCAGAATGACTCATTTCCATTAACACACTGAGCAGCACTGTGCACAGCTGAACAATCAGCTGGATCAGTCGTGTTTAGAGGAATGGAAATTTGGATGAGTCCCAAATTACGGCAGACCCAAGGTCCCATTTGCCAGCAAATCATTTGTAACAGAAATGACTTTAAATGACAACACTAAAATTAAATTTGGCCCATGTTTAACATGCCCATTAAAAATAAGTCCTTAAATGCCAATCAGTGAGGCTCAGATGTGGATAGCCAAAATGACCATGTGGTTGGTCACAGTCCACCTCAGCAATATCCCAGACTTGGACAAGCTACAATGGCTGTGCAGAAAAGGCTGAACCCACCCACCCAAAAAAAGAGAAAATCACCATTATAGCTTCTCAATTCCCACACAACTCTGCTACAAAGGTACTGGGAGTGCCATCAGGAGGCTCAGAAAACCAAATGAGGACAGAAGTAACAGCAGGCTGGGATGGACCTGGGGCTAGAGGAGTTTCACAGATCTTTGAGCAAGAAGTCAGCTTTGAGAAAGCAGTTAAGAGACCACTGTAAATCTAAATTCATAATTTCTCATTTAATTAATCAAAATGCACGCTCACCGCACAACTCCATTAACGCAAAGTCAGAATTAGCCTCATCACACATGCAACAGCATATGTCTTTCAATATGCACTGCAAAACAGATACGGAATGGAAAACAGATGACTTTTAGCTTCCTATTCTGTCTACTGGTAAAGAAAACATTCAGAAAACCTTGCATATCTTCATGTAAATATCTTCATTGTAAATTACTCGGTGCAAAGATAAATATCAAAGTTACGCGTGATGCTAGATAAGTAGCCAAAAATATATTAAAAGAATGGAGAGGAAATAAAAACACCTACAAAATCTACAAAGAGAAAAAATACACAACAGTTCATCTGTGTTCCCAGGAAAGCCTAAAGCCAAACTTCAGCATTTTCTTTTGGAAGCAACTTTCTGTGCACTGAGAACAAACTTACATAAACTGCTGGCTTTTCTTCTTAGAATATTCAGGCAGTCTGCACATTTTTTTCTTCTTTAAGAAAATAAACATGAAAACCAATGCAGGAAGAACTCCACAAAGAAGAAGTACAGAAGAAATTCAAATAATTTGTTAAAATAATAAATGAGATCTTGGCCAAGCAGAAAGGCACACAAACTGCTGTCAGGTGGGAGTGTTTGCTAGCCATCCCCTCAGGAGTGCCAGGCACAGAAATTTACCCTTGCCATCTCCTCGGTGACCTCCCCACCCCTCATCAATTTTGTTTCACTCTTCGCTTTTGTTTTCAAACTTCTTTCTCAGTGCTCTTGTCCTACTCCCTGCCAGATCCCACAGCTTATCTTCTGCATCCCTTTAACTTCAGATGAGGGTTTGCTGGTATGTAGCATAAGATATTCTGGGGATCCAGGTTGCTTTCAGATGAAGTAACTCTTCCTAGCTAGTAAAGTCTAGAGGAAAGTACTGTTCTTTTCTTTCTAGATAGTAAACATTCCTCTTTCACTGGGCACACAAATTATCTTCTGCTGTTTGTGAAGACAGTCAACTAATTGTTTATTTCCATGAATGTCTTTATGTTATCCCTCGACTAGCTCAGGGGATTGCGCTGAAGTTGCTGCAGCTAACATATGGCAAACAGGACGGAAAGCCTGAACACTGGAGAGCAGCACACAGCCCTTTTACTTGAGAAACACAGAAACCATCACTCTGAAGTTTGATCTTCATCTATGAAAGCAGCAGCAAAATGGGTATCAAACAATAATTATCTTTGGTGAGCATCACTCACCAACTGAGAGGAAACATGGTTTTCTGCCTCCAGGGAAGGGTGCAACATGTGCTCATTAACAGCTGTTTATACAGATCAACACTACTGCTGTATTAATTTTTTTCCCCCTTAAATGAAGTATTTCATGATCAAAGTATTGAAATCAACACTGCCAAAGCAGCATTATTTGAGCAGTCAAGTGAAGTACACGCACATTTGAAAGATCAGATCTTAATGAGGTTTTTCAGTTGTTTTTTTGGCACGAATACAACAAACACTTCAACACAAATGTAGCTCTGCCCATGCAAAGTGAAGGGCTCTGCTCATATAATTAGCATTTACAAGCATGAGTATTTGTTTATAAGAAACGAACAAATCATTAAAAAAAAATATTAGACCATTTCATAAATAGGCTAATTAGTTCTGAAATTGCTGCTTTCTTAAACCAACGTGTAATGTGTTGCCCTTCATTTCTCAGCTTTCATTGCAACGAATCCTGTGAATCTGACACAACCTCATTAAAACCAACAGATCGTTGGTCAGACCTTTGCATGTGGTGAATGGAATGCAGCGCATCCAAATGAAAAGCAGTGTATTGCCTTTCCAGACAATAAGGCCTTAGACCAATCTGTATCTTTAATTTCCTCATGGCAACCTCAACTGACATCATAACCTCAGTGGGCATCAACATATATCTTAAAGAGCAAGACAGACTGCTAGCTCATAGCGTGCCTCTGAAAATGAGAACACATCCAGTGCTCACCTACATTAGTTTACATTACCAAAGCTGCCTCTAAATTTATCACGTTCATTTTGAAAATAGTGAAAATCTATGTGTTTTTCAGTAGTATGTCACCTTCAGAGAATTAAAAATATTTAAGTATTAAAAATATTTCCTGCTGTAGCTTAAGATTTGTGGGTGCAATTCAGGGTGCATCAAACATGCCTGGAAATCGGGTTCTTGGTGCCAAGAGGGAAGTGCCTGGACAAAATACACTTGGCTGCTCTGGGTTAATTTTTCTACTTTTTTCAAAAGGTCTGGTTTTGCTTTTGTGTGATAGAAAAGCAAGTTTCAAATTTAGTATTTTGCAGCAAAACAATTTTTGCTGATTTGTTTGTTTGTTTTGCACCAGTCATGGACAAAAACAAGCAAGTTTCCATGAGTCCTCTGAACTATAAATGCACAACAGAAAACCTAATATAAATTCTTAATAGCATCTATATAAAAGCTTGCCTAATTGTTACTTCAAATCCCTATCAGTATCTCCTTCTTTATGTCTTGGATTACTTCCTATTTTTTCTGTGCATTTTTTATGTTCAGAACCATTTAAACTTACTTGTGGCATCAATAAGCTATACGAGAAACGAGGAATCTTACGTGGCAAAACCAAGATGAGTATGAAAGATCTCAAATATATTCTGTAATATTGTCAGAATTGGGTAGAGGCCACGGAAGCACGATGGTAGTAATGGTAGTAATAAAGGCAATAAAATGAAGCTATATAAACCTCTATTTTTATTTTCAGGACACTTCCTGAAATTATGAAACCACTCTGGCTTTGTTTTTCACTCATCCTGTCAGAAAGCAGCGCAAAAACACCAGAATCAATATTCTACTGCTAGCAAAGACTAATAGAGCTAACCTAATTGCAACCATCTACATAGAATTACTTCTTAGTATTCCACCATAGGATTTTACTAAAGATAAATTCTGAACACACAGATAACGTAAAACTACATGATTTCTTTTAAAGAGAACTTACCTCAGAGCAGACTTTTGGCACGAAATGGAAAGGATTTGATTCTGCTGTCATGCAGCAGCTCCTTATCAAAGCAAGTGACCTCAGCTGGACTGAGAACAGGGATCACTCAGCTCTAAAAAGGCCTCTCAGGTCAGACATGCTTTTTCACCCTCTACTTTGAGGCCAGACTGCTAGCACCAAACCTCTGCAGCTCCAGCTAAGGGATAGGAGCTGTCAAAGGGTTCATGCTTAGCTGAGGGCAGGATATTGTATTATCTTCTCCCACCGAAAACCCACTGATGTAGATGGGGTGATAGTGAACTTCGTCTTGGTTCCACAAGGGATGACCGACATGAAATAACAGAAAATTAGCACAACAATCTCAGCTAGGCTGAAACTCTAAGCAGAGAGCTTTAGCCAGTGTATGTTCTTTTTGTGTCATTTGCAGTTTCTTTCAACAGCAACCCAGCTAGCATCAAGTTATGAATGGCTTGCTTGTCCTGTCTAAGTGCTTAGCTTAGATCATGGGACATAGCATAACAAGAAAAACCATTGAAAATGTGGCACCTATTGACATGTTTCAGTAGGCACTAACCTTTCCAATGCGTTATATTTGGCTTTGAAGTACAAGTACGTTGTTTCAGCTCTACGTATCAACAAGACCCTCATTATCTGAATTCCATCAAAATCTTTACACTTTTAAAGAATGCAGAGAAAACGATGTCACTGAAAAAGGACTGAATATTCAGTTCCACACAGACTTACATGCTGCTAGTGGGGTTAACTGTTCAAATCACAGTGCAGTAGCTTCGCCTGCTAAGTACAGCACAGAGACCAACAACTGACTTGGAGATGATTCCTGTTGGCAGCGATAGCAATATGTAGTGAAAGTGCAACAAATGCAGTATTCAAGGACAGAGCACAGAGAACGAGTCTTAAAATGGTAAGCACACGTGCAAACCAGAAATCATTTTCTGGTATGTGGATGTGCATGAAGAGTCTAAGTTAATTTGTTGCACAGAGTGCAAGACCCCATATTCTTCTTTGTATAAGTCACAGGAATCATAGAATCGCAGGGGTTGGAAGGGACCTCAAAAGATCATTGATTCCAATCCCCTGCTAAAGCAGGTACCCTACAGTAGGTCACACTGGTAGGCATTCAGACAGGTCTTGAATATCTCCATAGGAGACCATGCAACCTCTCTGGGCAACCAGTTCCAGTGCTCCATTACCTTTACCGTAAAGAAATTCTTCCGCATGTTTATACGGAACTTCCTATGTTCAAGTTTTAGTCCTTTACTCCTCGTCTTACTGCTACACACCACTGAGAAGAGCCCTGCCTCACCCATTTGCCTCCCTATAGTTATTTATAAGCATTTATCAGATCCCCTCTCACTCTCCTTTTTCCCAGGCTGAACAGACCCAGATTACTCAGCCTTTCCTCAAACAGGAGAAGCTCCAGACCCTTGATGATCTTTGTGGTCCTCCTCTGACTCCTTCTAGGATATCCCTGTCTTTTTTGAACTAGAGAGCCTAGAACTGGACACACTAGTCTAAATGTGAGGCCTCACCAGGGCAGAGTAGAGGGGAAGGATCACCTCCCTCGACCTGCTGGCCACTCTCTTTTTAATGCACCCCAGAATGCCATTGGCCCTCTTGGCCACAAGGGCACACTGCTGGCTCATGGACAACCTGTTGTCCACCAGGACACCCAGGTCCTTCTCCACAGAACTCCTTTCCAGCAGCTCATCCCTGTACTGATGCATGCAATTCACAAAGGTTATATATGTGAGGTTATAATGATTCATTTCATTTCTTTCAAACCTACAGATTTGCTTTCTTCCAGTTCCCCTCCTCCATTCACATTTGGTTAATATGCAAAGTTAATGCATTTTATTGAAGAAATGAGGAAGGTCTGCATTAAGTCACATCTGCTTCGGAACTCAGTTGACTCCCCACCAGCTGGAATCTATTACTTGATTAAAAATGCTGTTGAGCCAGCTGCCATGCAGCACGTTTCACTACCCTGATTCCTGGTGGATTTAAATCCATATTAAAAATGTAGTCTAGCATGAATCAGCCTGTTGTCAATGTTAATGCATACCTGGAAAACAAAAAAAGCAACTCAGCCTTCCTAGAACTGGCCACCTCAGCCTCTAGTGCAGAAAGAGCTTAGTGGGTGAGAACTTCAAATTTCAGATATCAGAAGGCAGTAGTTTCATAAGGCAGTGTCATAATTATACCCACAAGTTTGCTTTTCCTCTTATCATAAAACCGAACCAAACTCCCCTTCCAACAGAACCATACCTGAAATAAAAGTTTTAAGTTTTCTGAGTTTCAAGAATTAGAAAAAAAAACTCTCGTTATCTCACTGATGTAGTGAAGTATTTATTAGTGGAAGGTAATTATTAAAGAAGCTGCCCAGAGTAAAAAATAATTTATAGTTCAAGTCTATTATTGCTAATTTATTTAGAATGAAAGACAATGTCAGGCAAAAAAAACCATTTAATTTGAGGGGGATTTCTGCCTAACATGGATTGCAGGAATATTAGCCAAGAGTATATACCAATGAATAAGCACTGAAAATGTAGCTCAGCAGTGCAAGAATATTAAAAGCTTTAAGGTAATAATTTGCAAAGGTATGCTTAACAGGCCTCAAAATAGCAAATATAGTGATGATATATTGATAAGGACTGATTCTTCCCATCATCTTTTCCAGCTACCTCAAAGCAAGCTCCAGACTACAGCTTCATAAGCTCTAAAAAGTATCCATCAGTAGGCCTGAAGAAAGTTGATATAATGCTGTTTGCAGCTTGCTTTGTTCAATGGATGGCCGCAAAGTAAGTCAAGAAGTTTTGATGGCTTCAGAAAAGACAGAATCTCTTAATATACAGATAAAAGAAAATGCAGAGCTAAGGCTGAAAGCCCAAGCCCACACCAACTTCTGGTGGTGTCAAGGGTAGACAGTGCTAAACATTTTCCTTAGAAAAACTAGAGAAGAAACATATGGTTATTAAACTGATCAAACTCATCAACCATTAGTCAATCTAAAATCCCAAGTAATAGTTATGTAATGCATTAGACATAGGAAATTTTAGTCATAGAACTGAACATAACTAGGAGGTCAAGTCACTACAGAAAGGGTCGGTACAATCAGATGGTTGCTTGAATGGTCTGAGCCTGGCTGGGACCCACACCATTGTAATGGGCAGCTGTGCTGACAGCATCTGTAGAGAGGCAAATCCTCCAAGGTGGTGGGTGAGGATCCTCAAGGTGGAGTACTGCTGGCACTGAACTTCTCTTCAGCTCTCTATATATGTCCCAGATTCAGCCAGGGTGTTTCTTATGAAGGAAATATCACTTCATAGTGTCTAGTATGATGCTATGTTTAGGCTGTAGGAGAAAAACAATTCTGATAACACACTGATGTTTTAGTTGCTACTGAGCAGTGCTGTAAAGAGCCAAGGACACACTAATTTTTCAGATTCTTGTACTGTCCTGCCAGCAGAGGGTCTAGGGGGTACAAGGAGTTGGGGGAGGGGATAGAGCCAGGACAGCTGACCTATGCTGGCCAAAGGGATATTTCATACCACATGTCTGCATGTGAAAAAGTCTTTAAAAACGGTGGGGAGCTGGCCAGGCACGCAGCTGCTCCTTGGGGACTGGCTGGGCATTGCTCGGTGGGTGGTGAGCAATTGCTTGTGCATCACCTGTTTTATATACATAAATACAAAACCAAACATGTATACATTTATTTTTGTAGCTATGATGATGCACTTTCTCTTCCTTTTCTGTCTTAGTAGACAGTTTTTATCCCCATCCATGAGTTCTACTTCGTTTTTTTCCCCCAATTCTCTCCCCCACCCCACTGAGAAGGGAGGTGAGCAAATGACTGTGTGGTGCTTAGACATCTGCCATGTTAAACCACAAGAACATGAACGTCCAGTACAGATTCTCAAGAGGAAAAAGAATAAACTCTCTTTACTATGTCTTAGGGACCTTCTTTGAAGTTTATTTGAATTCAGTTTGGAAAAGCCTGAACTATGACTTCTAATTTCATGGTTTTAAATGATTTATATTTCTAGATCCATTGCATGACTTCCTCAACAAGCAAGAAATATATTACGTCATATATATTTTAGAGATAGAGCTTTCTATATCTTGAATTTTCACCCTTCAACCTCTTTCACTCCAGTAATGCGTTCTCACCTTTCAGGAGTAGCCCCATGTTTGTTTGCTCAAATGCCAATTAAAATTCATTACACACATACCTGCAGACAAAGCAGACATCCTGCACATTCAGAAGTCATGCAATGTGACAAACAGTGGACACATGGGAAGTAATGCTTATGTATTTCTCCTACTTACTAAGTTTCCTGGCAGCATATGCAAGCAACATGAATCCGCTATCACTCAGTGACTCAGCCTGTCACATTCCCGTTTTCTATCCTGAAAAGATGAGACATTCTAGATATCAAAAATTCAAAGTACCCAGAGCTAGAAGAGTACTTTCTTTACAGAGAGAAAGCAACAACTTGTCTGAAGACATCAGGAAGTGTGAACACTGCTGAAAAGGAACCTATCTCTTTGGGATAGCCTGCTCGTCTCAAAGTGTCACACAGTGACATTTAAGATGATGATGTTCAAGCACACCAAAAAATCCATACTTTTAGATTTAGCATGATTTCAAAAAAGGAAAAATAACACCACAAGATTCTGTATAACAAGAGGTCAACACAGATCTACCAACGAAAATAGGTTGAATGGTAACAACAATATTCCTACACTAAATGGTAACTACAATGTGATCCCCCACCCTGCACTGGCATGTACTGTGTGGGGGCTCTACATTTCAATAAAAGGAAACAAATGCTTTTAACAGCATAGTAGAGACTTTTATAGGATATGCAATCTACAGGAAGGCTATTGTCTCTCAATAAACATTTGTTGACTAAATGTGCTATTTCAATTAACATAACATTCATTGAAATGAAAAAAAAAAAAGAAGATATATATAGAAGTTAGATTTAAGTACTAAGGAGTAGCAGTAAGGTATTTTACATGATTTTTTTCTTTAATATTTTTGAATTATTGTTATTTGCCACCTCTCTATGTCTGGTGCACCCCAGTGCCCCCACCTGCTAGGCATATCTCCTGTCTATACTCAGCCCTCCTACTTCCCAAGCCCCTGATCTGCAGCAGCACTGAACACACATCTGCAAATGGAAGCAGTGTAGGATCTAACTTGTGAGATCTGATATTGAATACAGAAAAAAGCCGTAAGTCCTCCAGAAACAAACAAACAAACAAACAAACAAAAACAACCAAAAACTGTACTTCAGCTCAGACATACAAAATTTATAGAAATATTTTAGGAACATTCTTTATTAAGGACATATGTCTTCATTTGTCACATTTGCTGTATGATAACAGCATTCATTTTCCTCACATGGTGCTGTAAAAAAGCTCATGGAAGTTGTGAAGCACTGAGCCATCACAATTATTTTCTCTTCTTTAGGTTATAGTAGCCTCTAGGAGTCATGGGCCAGTACACAGGCACACTGGAAGCTGTGCTTACAAAGAAGAAAAAGATGGTTCTTGTCTCTGAGGGTCACATTCAAACATAAAGTGAAGGATAATAAATGGATATGGACGGTTGACAAAGAGACAGTGGTTATAACACAGCACTAACCAATTGTTTTTTTCTTTCCTCCAGGGATTATGGCAGAGGAGATATTAAGAAGGGAATTAAAAGGAGAAAATGAAGCTAAGTGCATTGATGTTTGCCCAGAGCTTATTCTTAACTTACTAACAACAAAGAGTAAAACATGGATGCTGGTTTGAATACTTGGTCAGTGCTGAAGCTAGTATGACAGGTGAACTGGAGGGATGCATGGATGGATGAGCCAGCTGAGCTCTGGATATTAAAACAGGCTGCCTCTTACTATCACTACTGTAAGAGAGAGTGATAAATATTACAGAAATGCTCACAAAAAAAATTAATTGTATTTTAAATCAGGTTTGAATAAGGTAAGAGCTACACAGGCTTTATGTGGGCCATGCTTGGCAGTGGAGTGAGGCATCATCTAATGACCACAGGCATCCCCATGGCTGACTCAAACATCTCAGCCCACTAGCATCTCTGGAGGAAGAAACATGCCTCAGTACCTTTCACAGTTGATTTTTTAAGCCTGGGATACCCTTAGCTATGTTGTTCATTTTTGTGAGTTTTCATCTTTTAATAACTCCTATAAGACCTGTTTGTAACAGCCAGAAACTGCTGTGCTCTAGGACTATTTTGGCCTTTGATAAATTTATTTGCATTTATACTACCTGCTATTTAATTCTGTTTGAAAATATTCCAGATGGAATTTTTTCTGTTGTCTCCTTAGCTCAGCCATCACACAAGTTAATAGAGCACTGGAATCTGAGATCAGTCTGAGCTGAATAATAAAACTGAGTCTTAAAACACTTTCGTCTTTCTTGACGTGACAATCTCAGCAGCAGTGCTGCCTTTTATGCAATTGACCTTTGAGATGGATGACCTCTGATGTGCTCTTACTAAACCTACCGAAACATCTGTTGGTTTGCTTGAAGCAATGTGTTTCAATAAAAACGTGTAGAGGTTCCATAAATTACTGTTCAGGAAAAAAGAAAAGATATAAATAGAAAAATGAAGAAGAAATCTTATTTCCATTTGGAAACTACTGTTAAAAAATTCATAAATCAAGCACTTCTCATCTGAAGTTCCAACAAAGCATCAGATGAAAGCCATCTTAGGAACACATCGTAAAACCAAGTGAACTCTTTTCACTGTACTGTAATCAGATAAACTTTACCAACAAAATGTGTTTAACATATGGATTACCTTTAATTTTTTTTGCTTAACACTCTTCTAAAATTTAGTAAGCATCAACACTGGAAGGAAAGTTGGTAGGTAACACTCTATAGTTTGCTAGCATACCATTGTACTGCATTTCTGAATGCTGGAAGAGCACACTGAGAACCATCACGACGATACCAAGAAAATCGTGCCTGGTCTGTCACCCATGCTGGGTGATGAAGCACAGCAGGCAACAGCAAATAGCTCAGGGAGAGGCATTGCTTTACAACTACACCAACTCAAAATGGGGATGCTGTGTTTCCACGAGGACCTGCCTGCTCATAAATAACTGAACGTGCCTGCCTCAGCCTGGCACTGAATTCCATCCCATAACTGGGTACCCAAGCTCCCCTTGGACTGCAGCACCTCGGAAGGTTCCTGTAGGATGCATCTTATTGTACAGTAAAATAAGCTTCCTAAATAGGTTAAATGAACCATGTCCTAAATGCCACTACTTCCTTTCACTGACAAGGGGGAGAGCTGGAGTGACCAGGTCTGGTGCAGACATCCTCCAGCTGAATGTCCTGAAGAGCACTCCAGGCTGGTGAAGCAGAAAATGTGTGCATTCATGTTGCAGTGCTTTATCTGGGGCTGTGCATTCTTCTGCTGTCAAAAGCAAAGAATTATGTTCCTGACAGCAGTAATGACAGAACTAAATTAAGAAAATAGAGTTCAGAGAGGCAGAGAGATGCACTGAGCATCAGATGAACAAACCTTATTAACTGACCGCCTCCCATTTATCTAAATAGATTAAAAGAATTATTATTACATCTCCAGCTTAACAGTTTGGAAAACTGACATTTAAAGTTGCTACTTAACATTCAGATATTCGTAACGCTGTGCAGTAAATTTGTTATTTGAAGTCTGCTTGTAAATACACAGTCAGTCTTGCAAGTTAACGGCAGCATTCAGAGGTACTGGCAAGAGTAAATCAACTGACTGTGCTTTCATCAGATAGCAACCATAAAAACTGTGTCCACTGCAGCATGTACAAGAGCCCACATAAATGTCATTTTCATCATGCTTTCTTCAGATCAAACCAAATGAAACAAGATTTTCAAATCCACAAAAGGATCACATGAAAACACTTCAGTGTTTTCCTGGTATTGTCTTCAAAGCTATGAAAGTTCAGCCATTTGACTTCCTAGAAGATACCTCAATGGTATTCTATTCTCATTCTTTCTTAAGGCCACATCACTTCCTGGAGAAAAACAAATAAGTGTGCACGCTTCAGGTACTTCCACATGCCCTGAGTGGACAGAGATTACGCCGTCCCAGTTGAATGATTTAAAATTGCATTTATTGTGATGCTTTGGGATTGAAGAGGTCAAAGCCTCCCCTACCACTATAAGGTGGTCTGCAAATCGATTTAAGGAACACATGTTAATTTCTTAGCTTCAGAATTTTAACTTGGTTTCAGTTTAAATAACACCACTTTTTTTTAATTAACCGAGACAGGAACTTTCATGCCCACTGAACGGAAAGGAGGGGCTTTTGTTGTTTTGTTGCCTCCAAATACACAAAGCAAATTTCAAAACTCCTAAATACATCGAGCTACATTCAGGTTCAAGGCCAAGTACCGGAAAGTCAAAGAACGTCAGAACAAATGAAACAGTTAAGCTCTCTTGTGCTTACATGTGATGATGAAATATTTAATTATATGATAACATGTTACTTTTTCTACTGAATTGTTTATGGTTTAAGTAAAAACAAGCAGATTCTAAAATGTCCTGATTTGACAAGATATTCAGACACCTATCTCACTTTAAATATACTACTTAAGAACCTCCTGAGCTTGATTTATTAGGTAGACAAACATTTTTTGAAAATACATTTTCTACCACCAAATACTACTCGTGCTGTGATCTAACTCTGAATGAACAAAATCAGAACAAATCTCCTTTTCCCTATTTTTTTCCAACAGGTCGATCCCAATGATCAGCTTAACCAAAATGTTTCAGCTGACATTACAAATAGACCAGTTATTCATTATTTTAATCTGCCGTATAGACATCAATTTAATATTCAATTAGAATAAGTGCTTATGAATCACACACGTTTTGGAAGTTCTGACTCTCCAAACAATGCTTGAGTTTAAAATCTGTATTGGCAACAGGATTCTACATACAAACATGCAAACTGGGAGAGCAGCAAGCCTGCTTTATGGCTTAGAGGTGTCTGGGCTTGGCTATCTGCCTTCTCCTTCCACCTTGGCTCGGGTAACTGGAATAAAGATGAATGAAAATTTAGGCCTGCAGTTTTAATAGTAACTATTTGTTATTCAAATTTCCTTTCCCGCACTGAAAGATTGTGAGAATGTGTGCTCAGAATTAAAAGGCTGCTTCTTCAGCATCAGCACATTGATTTCTTGGGGTCCTTGCAAAGCTTTGCACATTGTTTCTGGGCTAGAGATATACACCCTTCTAACTGCCTGTCAGACATCATTTCTGCTTTATGAATAAATAATACCATGCCCAGGGGAAACGTTGGTCTAAGACAAAAAAATCAATATGTGTCTAGCATGTGTTAGGCAGTTGTTGAGCTGAAATCTGTCTCAAATATGTAGAGTAATTTTAATAACAAAACAAATCCTCTGTAAACTGAGCTTAGAGAAGTGTCATTAAGAAACACTTTCTGATGCTATTTCACCGTGCATCCTATTTGAAGAAGAAGAATATTGCCCTCTTAAAATGCAAATAGATTCTCTGATTGCCAACTGTTTGGTTATTACTTATCTACAAATTTCTAATACTCATGTGGCAGAGATACAGCAGCAACTAATCTTTTACTCTGTTCCACTTGGAGCAGTTCTGGTATACATCTGTGTAATAAAGCTGTCTGCTACTATCGCTGCCTTAGTTTTATTTTTAAAATATCTTCTTTCACAAACACCTCACATTTTTGCAGCAGACCTGGGATCAAATGTGAAACTCATGCAGCTCTGTAATTGCACTGGCCATTCCTGTAATGCAAGCCTGTTTCCACACCCAGCTCAAGTTGTGGCTCTGGCATCCACCACCATAGCCCCAGTGATTCAAATCCCTTACAGGACATCTGGACCACTGTGCCTTTTCAATGCAGATCAAAAAAAGACAACCTTACATACCTACTGTCACAAGGCAGGGTCTTTAACTCCTTTACATACTCCACAGCTCAAAATAGCTCCAGAGGAAGAGAAGGAAGAAGTAGAGGCAAGACTCATGACCGACTTTTGAGACACTGACTCCAAGCCACTGAGGTCCAGCCCAGGGACATATCCTTCAAAAGGCATTTCTCCCCTGCCGATATGCAGAACCTTTAAATGCAGATCCTCCCCCTGAGAGCATGCTGACAAAGTGGCTCCTCCTGCTACATACACATAATGAAAAGCACAAACTTTACATATTGATGACCCTTTTAGGCCAAGGAGCTGCAGCTGGCCTGGGGCAGTTACTCATGCAGGAGAGCTGACCATCTGGAAATGCCATCTAAAGAAAGCAGAAGGAAGCCTGATTATCTTGGGGAAAGAAATGTACAGACATGCAGAAGCTGCAGCTGAGGTGTTCCGAGGCTCACACTGAACTCTAGCATGGGGGGAGCCCATCAGCATCAACACAGACACAGATCACCTGTTTTAACAAATCGGAAGAAGTGAAATGCTAAAGACATGGAGAGGAAGCTCTGATACGTGATTATATGTAAAATACAGCATGACATAAATTGTCCAAAAATGCTTTTATGACATATTGAATGAATAGTGATGCTTACTACAACTGACACGGTAATGTCAGTGGGAGATTACTGCCTGTAATCTCCCCAGCTTGGTGTGCCAGACACACAACCACCCAGGGGAAGAACACCAGCGAAATACCCAGACTGTTCCGCCCAGGCACTGAGGCACCTTGAGGCGTGCTTTCACACTGCGAGAGCTCCTCTGTGGAGTAAAGATTTGAAAGAAGTCCCCCGCTCACCCACCTCCTTTATCATTTGACTTCCTCACCTCCTGAACACCCTTCAGCCACCCTCCAAACCACAGCTGCCATGTGACTGGAGTTGGTTGGTTGGTTTTTACATAGTCAAAAATCCCCCGTGACCAGGGCGCAGTTTGCTGCTATTCCTCCAGCAGCAGCTTGCTGAAAGGATCCTGTCTTCACCGCTCAGCCTCACTCAAGGCCAAACAGCTGTTTCTGGGTGGTGTGAGAGAGAAATAAATCCAGATTTTTAAAAGACCCTTAATCTCACCAACATCAATCCTTCCTTTCAGCTCCGACATCCCCAACTTTTTTGCACTGAGGAAAAAGGAAAAAATATCACTGGACCTACAGCTCTGCACTGATTATGCCGTCTGGCTTTCTAATACTGATAGAGTATTACAGCACATGATAAGTTGCTCACAATTCCCAATTTCCTGTGCAAGCTCAGCATATCCAGGTCCTTTAGAAACATCAACCCACTCTTATTGCAAACAGAAATTTCCAAAATGATGAGTGATTCAATAGGAAACAGAAAGAAAACCCCCTCAACCTTGCAGAGGTGTTTCATTTCCAGGTTTGAGTATTGTTGAGAATAGAAATTCAGAACTATAAGGCTTCATCTTTGGCAGATTAAAGACAACTATCACAAACCTTTGGCTTCCAAAGGCACCAGAAGCATGTGTGATACTAAACTCATTTCATATGGATTTTATCTTTAAAAAAGATGTCTGGTGAAATTTGTTGAGTTCTATATTCTTTTTAAAGAAAGTTAATACCAAAAAGCAATGCCTCCATCAATTATATACCAATTATATTTATGTACTTCATGTGTGCACAAGATCTGGACTGAAGCATCTCTGCACTATGTGTGGATAGTAAAAAAAAGCGAGTATATTCATACGAACTCATTCACTGTAGCTTTGGAGGTATCTAGTCAGACAAGCTGTGGTAACTGAGTGTGCTCTCAGCTTCTGCTTTCCAAAATCAGTAGAGCCATTAATTTTTCTGAACAAATCACAGAATCATAGGAGTTGGATGGGACCTGTGGAGATCACCAAGTCTAAATCCCTTCCTAAAGCAAGTTGCCTATAGTAGGTTGCACAGGGCGGTGTCCAGGCAGATCTTGATTGTCTCCAGAGAAGGAGACTTCACAACCTCTCTGGGCAACCTGTTCCACTGCTCTGTCACCCCACAGTAAATTAGTTCTTCCTCACGTTCATATGGAACTTCCTGTATTCCACTTTGTTTATTGCCCCTTATCCTGTTGCTGCACAACTCTGAAAAGAGCCTGGCCTCATCCATTTTCCTGGAGAAGATGGCAGCCCGTGGCTTGGACAAATACACTGTTTGCTGAGTAATCAAGTGGCTGGAGAGCCAGGCCCAGAGTGTGTTGGTGAATGGAGTTAAATCCAGCTGAAGACCGGTGTTTGGTCCTCAGGGGTTGGTATTGGGGCCCAGTCTGTTTAATATCTTTATTGAGGATTTGCATGCAGGAATTGAGAGCACCCTAACTAAGTCTGCAGATTATATCAAGCTGGGGGGTGGTGTCAATGTCCTACCCTCAATGAGGGTAGGAAGGAGACCTGGGCAGATTGGATCAATGGGCTGAGGCTGACTGCATGGGACCAAGTGTTAGGTACTGCGCTTTGAGAGAGGCTTTTTTCCAGCCACTCTGCACCTACAGGCTTGAGGCAGAGTGGCTGGAAACTGTACGGAAGGGGTTCGTCAACGCCTGGCTGAACGCGAGCCTAGCAGCATGCCCAGGTGGCCAAAAAAGCCAGCAGCATCCTGGCTTGCATCAGAAATATCGTAGTCAGTAGGAGCAGGGAGGAGTTTCTCCCCAGCTCTGGCAAGGCTGCGCCTTGAGTACTGTGCAGTATTGGGCTCCTTGCTATAGTAAAGACACTGAGGCCCTGGAGCGTCTCCAGAGAAGGGCAATGAAGCTGTGAGGGGTCTGGAGCGCAAGTCTAATGAAGAGTGGCTGAAGGTGCTGCGGTCGCTTAGTCTGAAGAAGAGGCTCAGGGGAGACCTTATCACTCTTTACAACTGAAAGGAGGCAGTGGCAAGGTAGGGTTCAGCCTCTTCTTTCAGGCAACAGAGACAGGACAAGAGAAAATGGCCTCATCAGGGCTGCATCAGGGCATGTTCAGGTTGGACATTAGGAGAAATTTCTTTTCAGAAGGAGTGGTCGGCATTGGAACACGCTGCCTGAGGAGGTGGTAGAGTCGCCATCCCTAGAGAAGGGTAAATGTAGTACTTAAGGACACTGGTAATACTGATGGTAGGTGGACAGTTGGACTAGATGATTTTAGAGGTCTTTTCCAATGTTAATGATTCTATGACTTGATTCCTGCACTTCAGATGTTTATAACCATTGTGGTAACACCTCTCAGTCTTCTCCAGACTGAACTTTCTTTTAGGAAAAGCTAGGAACACACACACAGTCAGCCAGCACAGTATGATTACTTCTAAAGTTTTTCGCTTGCGATCTCATCAACATGCTGTAAGTGAGGAACACCTGCTTGGTATGCCTTAGAATAGAACTGATTCCCTTGAAAGTTTCAAGGTTACCATTGTGCTAAGAAAAGGACTTGCAGTGTACAAAGCAGTTCTGAACTGAGCCACAGAGTGTATTACATACAACTAAATAAACTGCACAAGTCAACAATTCACATACAGAAAGAACTGAATGCCCCTTCGTTACTGGTCTGCTCTAATACAACTGCTTGAGAAAAATCCCTCAAGTTGCAAATACGAGGGATCAGTCAGCTGACTGGCTGATAAAGTCAAAATAGCTAATGTCAGGATTTACAATCACTAGCTTAGAAAATGTCAACAACCCACCATCACCAAGAAAAGAGTTTTCTATGCAAAGAAGATAATTCACAGACAAATGATGAGTGCACAAGTCGCTAAGCAGCTGTCTGTCCTCTGCCCAAAATAAAATGTTTTTGTTTGCGCTGAATTCAGTTCAGCTCAAAAAAATAATAAGTAAAGAAATAAATAAATAATTGGGAAAGAGCAAATGATTGCCAAGGTGAGGAAAACAGCTAATACTCTGAAGATCTATTTGTGACCTTGTCATTATAAAGAATGAGAAGCAGAAGTTTAGCCCTACTGCCACTGGATGTATCTTTGGTCCAGTACCATAACAACTTCCTAGAAACAGCCACACAACAAGGTCTGAGATACCAAGAATAAAAAGCAACTATAGTTTTTGAAAAATTCAAATCTGCTAAGTGTTGGGAGTCCTTAATTATTTAAACTGCAATCCAGTATAAATGTGATGTTGCTCAAGTCTCATCAGACCTTCAGTAAATGAATGTAAAGCAGCACCAGCCTACATACTGAAGACCTGAACTCACTGCTCCCCATGCAAAGGTGCAAGATATGATCTGCAGATTGCCTTCCCAGGGCAACTTCATAACTATAGCACTCTTCTTCATATCCTCTGTAGTGGGATAGCTTTGCAAATTCAATTCAATAAATAAAAGAAAATACGACTCCCAGCTGTCTATTTTGTTATTTATTTTCTGTCCGTATCATGGAGACCTCATTAGATATGCTTTCAGAAAGGCTTTGAAACAAGCAAACACAATGTACAGATCTGCAGCATCTACAGTACTCACAGCAGCAGAAGCAGCTTTTAAGAACTTGGTAAAGTAAGCAAAGATGACAGACTCTGATAGGCAGCCATTGGTTTGCTCTTGCAAAAGAGACCTACCAACCAAATCACCCAGCACCAGGGCAGGAGATGAGAGATAAGGAAAGGCTTTTTAAATAAGCATATCAAAAACATATCCAGTTGATTTCAAGTCTTTTGGCTGAAAATGGTAATACTGCTTCTTAAGACGTAGAAACAACTGTATTTTCAGAATGTATCATGTCTTTATTTTATACACAAACACTCAGCAAATCATGGCTCATGAAACTATAAGCAAAGGCTTCTGTAAAATCAACGTGTAATATTGCTGCTACCCAATGTCAATCCTTAACATCACATTGTTCATAAATCGAGGGCATCGTCATAAAGCCGAACAAAAGCCAAGCTGACCACCACAGGGAACAAAAAGGAATCAGATAAATAATTACCTTAAGAGTCTCTGTAGAGCTTGATGTTCCAGTGATGGACAGTATCAACAAATGCTTCCTCCTAGGTTAAAAAAAAAAAAGAAGAAATTTTCACAACTCTGAACATAGCTCAATTATGCCATGCTATGAGAATATATCAGAGAATATACATTATCTCCTGTTACTTTGAATTTAAAATCAATTTCAAAGAAAATACTTTTAGAAAAAGTTTTTCCTTCTTTATTTGAAATACCCCAGACTAACTAATGTCGTTTTTAAACTCATTCTCATTATTTTTATTAAAATCTCTGGCTTTCAAAGTTCTTCCAAAGATGTTAGACTTAATTTTGAAATCCTTATTATCTTGTCTGTATAATGTCCACAGTAACATAGAATTCATAGACTAAACTAGTAATTAGTAGTTTATACCCATGCAGTGACAGTATCCTGCAGTGCTTTCTGCATTTTATTGTGCCCAGAAACTCACTGTTACTTAGTGACTGTACTGGTCTGGTATCTACAAAGAAAGAATTGAAGGCAGCGATGAGAGATCTGCTAAGCATAAAGAAAGGAGTGGAGGTTGCAGGTTTCCATCAGCACCAGCCTTTCAGATATGGGATAATGTGGTGGCCACGTGGCTGCCAAATTTAACTAATCCAAATTTAACTAATTTGGTTTGTAAATTGACTTAGGTAGAAGTAAATACCTTTCTTTTCCTGGATGCTTATTCCAGATGTAAAAAGTCTTCCACCTTTAACTCTGTAGGGAACTGTCTTGTAGTAGTATTGGAAGACTAGTTTAAAATGAAGTTAGAGCACACCTTCAGTGGTTGGTTGCAATAACTTACTTGAATGGCTTTCAAAACTAAATTAGTTAAAACTGCAGTCCAGTTTTCCAAGCAGAGGCTAGTTAAAACCAGTAGGATTGGGAAGTCTAATTACTGCCAAAGTAAACTGAAATGGATATAAAATAGGCTAGTTCTGGAGGAATATACCATCTCTTCTACAGCACTAGTTTTTAGAACAGACTTACGTTTCTAAAGCAGCTTAAGAAATGAGGGATACTGCCGGGCTAACTGCCTGCTCAGAAGGATATACTGATTCAATTACTTTCTTTTGACGTAAGACCAAATTACAATCATCATAAGCACGTATTACAACTCAAACCCCCTGCACAAAGAAATAATTTCCTTTTTTGTAAGCATTAACCAGCTGTTTTGCTGATTCAGGCCTCCCCATTACTGGCACGCTCTATAAAAAATCATGCAGTGCAAGTGACTACAGAACTGTTGCTTGGTTACATTCTCAATTATCACAATGCTGGCCTTACTCATTCAGTGTCAAGGTCAATGCAATTGTTTCTTTTCTTTAATGATGAAGTATCCTGTTTATAAAATTTGTATCTGCTTCCTACTTGGTAAAATATTGCCCATTTCAGTCAATCACTGCTGGTTACTCCCACAGAGAGACAAAGCGTGAGAAAATGACCCGCAGTGCTCATTTTTGCCCTTAACACACAGCTTTTTTCTCAACTCCACCCATAATGCCAGCTGCTTCACAGCGACACACAGACACCAGTTTTACCACAACGCTTCCTTCCTTCTTTGTCATAGCCTGTTAAATATGGTAGAAATACATTCGCTGTGTATTTATTCTTATTCTCTACCCATCTAATCACAAGTGCAAGAAAAGTGGCAACTTTTAATTAGCATGCATCTCCAGCCAGTGGTGCAGGGAAAGCAAAGGCAAAGCAGGATTTTTTACATCAGTTTTAAATCTGCAAAGGTTTTGGTTCCTCCCTGCCTTTGAGGGCAGGTGTCTGGTTGTGAGGACTGTGATGCACTTGAAGTACTCCACACTGCTGAATATTTCATAGCCCTTGAGAAGCATAGCTGTAATCAACGTGCAAATAATGAAATGGGCAGCGATAACGCAGCAGAGGTAAAGTGTGCCATTAGAAGGCATCATTGCTTTGGCTTCTAGGCAGGATAGCTGTAACAATTTATCACGCTATTTGATAAAATAATAATGCTATCGGATACAAAATCAAAATGAATGTTATGCCAAGAAAAAAATCAGAGAGCATCAAGGGGGACAACATGAACAGCAACGAAAAAATCAGAGATAAAGAGGCAAAGCCATCTATTAAGAGTCATAGAATTATAGAATGGCATAGATTGGAGAGGACCTTAAAGATCATCTAATTCCAACCCCTGTGCCATGGGCAGGGTTGCCAACCACTAGGTCATTGTCTGGGAATCAAGCCTGGCCTTGAATGCATCCAGGGATGGGTATCCACAGCTTCTCTGTGCAGCCTGTTACAGAGCCTCATCACCCTCTGAGTGAAGAATTTCTTCCTAACATCTAACCTAAAACTCCCCTCTTTCAGTTTAAATCCACTACCCCTTGTCTTATCAATATCTACCTGAGTAAAAAGTTGGTTTCCCTCCTGCTTGTAACCTCCTTTCAAGTATCAGAACACTGCAATGAGGTCTCCCCAGAACCTTCTCTTCTCCAAGCTAAACAAGCCAAACACTCTCAAACTTTCATCCCAGGAAAGGTGCTCCTCCCCTCTGCTCATCTTAGTGGCCCTCCTCTGGACTCTGCTCCACGTCCTTCTCATATGAGTCATATGGGCAGACATTTCTCATAAGTATTCCCATCACCAAAGATGATCTACATACATCTTTATTAACTTGGCTGGAGGTGTAGCTCAGACCACTCACTCTCGACTCCAAACTGCAGTGGTTTGGTATGGGTAAGCTGGGAAAGATATAATTTGTGTGTAGGAAGGAACTACCTCAGACAACTTCTCCTAACCTCCACCGGAGCAAGGAGAGTGATGACAGAGGCCAATACAGGCATAAAAGGGTAGAGGCTGTCTTCCCCAGCATATATCTTCTCAGACACCAGAGGAAATTCTGCTGAAGCACGGCTCCCATGGCTGCTTACTCTTTTCTATCTCCAAGCAAACACAGACACTCACAGACATCTTCTGACACTGAAGTGGTATGCAATTAACAGAAGGCTCCATTAATTATCTTTGGATACTCATAAGAATAAACTGAACGTTATTCTTAAAAACTACAGAATCAGAGAATTAAATTAGCTGGAAGAGACCTCGGAGATCATGTAGTTCAATCACCCTGCTAAAGCAGGTTCCCTACAGCAGGCTACAGAGGAAAGCATCCAGGAGGGTTTTAATTATCTCCAGAGAAGAAAACTCCTCAAACTTTGTACCTTATTCCAGTGTTATGTCACTCTCAAATAAGTTTTTCTTCATGTTCATAAGGAAGTTCTTATGTTTCAGTTTGTGCCCCTTGTTCTGTTGCTGGGGACCATTGCAAAAAGCCTGGTCCCCTCCACTTGACTTCCACCCAGTACATATTTACAGGCGTTGATAAGATCCCCTCTGAGTCTTCTCATCCCCAGAATGAGCAGTTCCAGGTCTCTCCTCCTTTCCCTACAAGGCCCTTATCATCTTTGCGGCCCTCCACTGGACTCTCTCTAGAAGTTTTGCTTCTTTTTTGAACTGTGGAGCCCAGAACTGGACACAGTACTCCAGATGTGGCCTCGCCAGGGCAGAGTAGATGGGGAAAGTAGCCCTTCCTCAGGTCTGGAAAGGTCTGAATGGAAGACTGCAGTAGGTTCATTCATCAACACTGCATGTTGCAAGGTGAAATTTGATGGACATGTGAGAATACTTAGTGGGATGTTGCAGACATGTGCAAGTAGAAAGCCAAAAGCAGTGGGGAAAAAAAACAGCTACGTTCTTGGAGAGAGAGCCTCTATGTTCAAAGAAAGACTTCAGTTAATGTCAGTCTAATCATCCTTTATGTATTTCAAAAAGTAGTTCACTGAAACTCCAAGAAACTAGGCACTTTTGTAAAAAAAAACCAAACACATATTGTTCTATATTAATGAAGGGGATAAATACATCCTCTTTGTATTCACTACGCTGTCTACACAGATACCTTGTATTTTCATTGCTTTTCTCACCAGCAAGAGACAAGCAAGGTGGATAGGTTTAATATTGCCAAAGAAAATCTGGCATACACATGTTCAGTGCAGCAGGGGGAAATCAGCTCTAACATCTCAGAAACATCACTTGTCACTCTGAAAGAAAGAGGTGTCTCAGGGTGATACTGCACTGGAGCCATTCCCATGCTTTGATAATCAAAGGACTCTTCCTAGTGTTACCTTCCATCTGCCGGAGAAGAGATCACACAGATAGACCTTCTAGCCAGATGGAGTCACCAGAAATTCTCTTCATCAGAAAGCTCAGACACAATTGAGATCTCATTTCTTTCTCTCATTCATATTCTCCTGCTCTGCCTCCTGCAAATACCCAAAGATAAATTACGCACACAAACTCAGACTTAGACTTTAAATGTCACAGACAAATCTTACGCAGCTCATTTTCTCTTCCATTTTTTTCCCAGCATGAAAGAATTATTTTTATTAACTCACTGGGGGTCATGACAGACCACAGACAATATAAGGTTGGTGGAACTGCTCTCTGAGTTTCCTCATTAAGCATCCCAAAAACTATTTCAACAGTTGCAAATGTTATGCAGCACTGCCAGCTGTCTTCTGGATATCAGCATTCCAATCTGACACCTCTGTAAAAGTGAAAGGCTAGGGTGATAAAGGCTCCTGTAATTTATGAGATGTCTTTATTTATACAGAACTAGTTTTGGAGCAAGGATTGTTTGTATGTGTATGCACATGCATACGTGCAGTCCTAACATCGAGGGACTCCCAAATAATGCCTACTTCCATAGTAAGGCTCTCACTCCCAAACATCCTCTTCCAAGATGCCAAGGCAGGCAGCAGTTTCCTACTCACCCAGCTCCTTCTCCTTGTATAACTGTCTTAATGAGAGCCTTGCAAAATTTGCAGTATCAATATGATATCAATATGATCTTCCAAGAGTATGTATTTGCCAACATGCTGAGAAAAAGCACTTGGAAGACAGTAATGGTATTTCCTGATGATGAGTAACAGGTGAGGCTGGCAGCAGCACTGCTTACTAAAGCTGTCTGGCACTTCGCTTTCTCAGAACCATTTTCAACTGTTTAAATATGCAGCCTTTTGCTAAATTTCATTTTCAGTACCTCCATTAATGCACTGCATATATTTCTGAAAATAAAGCCAAAGAAAAATGCCTATCCCTGCCCAAGTGAAAAGGTCTTGGCATTCTTTTTCTTTGAAAAGTTTTAGTACCTCTAATCTTTGAAACAGCCTTGACATGAAACAGGAAAGAGCTTTTTGGCAGAGATGCTTTTACTGAACCCCAAAATGGGAAAGGTGAATACTGTAAAAACAGGGAAGGAAAAAAAAATAAAAAAGAATAATGAAAAGGGGAAAATTGGGACTGAGACACGTGCAGGGAAGATGATGTGATGAATGGCAAGGAAATTTGGCTGCCAAGGCAGAGAGAAAAGCAGGGTGGTGGAGGGCAAAAAACTAGTGAGGAAGAAGGGTGGGAGTCAGCCAATCTAGGCAAAAGCTAGGAAGAAAAAATGGGTAAAAAAGAAGACTGGGAACCACACGGATGCAGAAGGACACAGAGCAAAGGTGGCAGCAACTGAGAACTGAGAGGATCTGGCAACAAGAGAGAGTCAAGTGAGTGACAGGAAGGCAACATAAGTCCATCTGGGGTAAAAGAGGAAATGCACAGATCACTAAAAGAGGAAGAGTGGCTACAGAGGGAAGTACAAACAGCTGTTCTGGAGACAATTGGTCTGGAACGTATTTTCTACTTTAACACATTTCTCAGCATAGCTGCCACCAAGAGCACAAAACAATAGAAAATATAATAGACTTGTTGTAATGTAGTAACATAATCTAATGGAGCTGTAGTATGGTTCTTCCAAATGATGACAAGCTAATGCACTGTTCCTTTTAACAATTCTATATCAATTTATATTAGCTGCATATCTTGTTCAAACCCTCTTATTTAGGCATGCCAGTGGCTTGAGGGTCCCCTGAGTCCTTTCTCCCCAAGAGACATCAGGCAGGCCTTGTCTCTATATGCTGTCCCTGCAGAAACCTCACTACGCTGGGGGGAAAGGCAGGAAGAAAGGGGGAAACGTGCCCCAGACTCATCCTGATGGGTCATGCATACAGCATGCCCAGATCTGAGTGCTCCTGGGTCTACTGGTACAAGTGTGCCCTTAATTATTGCCATGGCAACCAAGTAAGTACACAACCACCCCTCCTCATGCTGTATTCTCTTTGTGAATTTTAATTCATGGAACTGGCACACAGAGCCCAGGAAAAATGACTGAGATTTATTTCTTTATTGAAGAAGCGGAGGTAGCAGCACTGCTGATGGCTGCTGCTAGAGTTATAGATGCATCACAGTAAAATACTGCACTGGAAACCTTTCTCATGACCCAGCACAGAAGTAGTTTTTAAAGCAACTCAGCAATACAGTTAGATGTCAACAGCAGCCTCTTCAGCTTCTGGAGAAATGAAGAGGGGGGAGATCTCACAGCTCTGTGATGAAGTCATTCCAGTAAAGTCTAATTTCACATAATAAAACCTAATTTCATATAATTGGCCAGAGTCAATTCAAGAGGAGATCCTAGAGGGTGGGGGAAATTAGGGGAACAACAGGAAAGACAAGAAGAAAAGCAAAAGTATTCCAATTAGTCAAAAATATAAGAGCCGATTTCCTTGTGTCCCAGCACAATAGCAATGAAGACAAGAGACCAGAGCTCTCTGTGTCCCTCTACATAAATCTCCCACTGCATTTTAAAAGAAAATGTATACTGAAAAGAACCTCCATCGCAGGGGAGTTTTTAGGCTTCAAATTATTTCTCTATAGGTGAGATACAGTGAGGTGTAACAAACGAAATGGCCAGTGGCATCATACTCAGTGTGCTCTCCTGCCCATTATTCCAGATTCAATTGCAAGACATCAAGAGTATGCGGTACATTTAAGGATACCCATCACCCTTCTCTTTACCTTCCTCCCAGTGGCACAGCCCAGCCCAGAGCTGAGTTGTCTGTGGAATACAGAGCACAGCAGATGATCATCGCGTGCTAAGATCTCAGCAGACTTGCCTTTAATCAAGCAACACAATTCAGAGCCAGTTCAAAAAAAGCATCTCAGTAAGAAAACACCTTGCACCCCTGCCACCGGGAAGCTCTCCTTCAGGAAATGTGCAGACAGAGCTGAAAAATGTAGCAATTTAAGAGGAGCAAAATTGGACAGCAAGAACATTTACCTTTTATCTGAAAATGATTCATGAGACACCCCTATAAAGTGTCAGACAACAGCAAAGCAGTTCATCTGCTATTGATAACACAGCATTCCTAAGCCATCAATAACCATTTGAGCACTCTTGAAGTAGATTCAGCTTCATCTACATTATTTTCTGTATTGACAGACCAGGGATATGCTAATAGATCTTTATGGAATTGCAAGAAAGCAAAGTATTGCACGTTTTATCACACTATCAAAGCAGAATCTTGTTCAGATACAGTTAGTGTATAATTTCCGTCCCTCTTAAAAGTTGGAAGGCAATCATGAGCATGTTGGATCTGGCAAGCTCATATTATCTATCTGATAATTACTGAAAGATGGAGAAACCTTGAAAAAAAATTACTTGAAAATTTCTGCACTTTCTACATAGCTGACCAAAATGCTATCACCATTACTTAAATGAGCACATCTTTCCCATAAACTTTTACTCAGAACACATTAACATCAATATAAAATGCATCATAAATTATTAGAAGCTGTACAAAAATCAGAACTGTACAATCAGAGACTGGATGCAGGGAAACACTTGACAGTGATGAGTAGCTAAGGTTTCATGGTAATGTGCTGGGCAGTACAAGCCCACATGAACACTGCAATGCAGATCCAGCTTTTCAAAATATGTATACCATTAGCCAATTCTATTCATACTGGAGCAGAGTCAACATGCTAGATACAGACCAAAAGATAATCCCATCCTCCAGAGACTGCCATATAAAAAGACAGAAAGATGAGAGATGAGAGAGATACAAGAACATACATATGCATTCATATACAGAGTAATTGGGATGACTGGCCTGTGTCTCATTATCTCATTTATTCATGCTTCAGGTGAAGGAGAGACAAGGATGTAAGAGCAAGATCACAGAAGCTGGGGATGGACAGCTACACAAGGAACTAGAAGAACAGAAAGAAAACAAACTGAACATGGAAGGAGAAACCATGGATTAGGAGCTTCTGCCAAAACCAGTGATTGACATAAAAACAAACAAACAATAAATACAAAATAAAAAACCAACAATGCTCCACGCTATACAAAGGCAAGGCTAAAACCAGCAGGACCAGGGTAATACTGCCCAGTTTCTGGATTGCCCAGACTCAAAGGTGGTTACAGCAGGGCAGCACAATACAAATATAGGTCCTGCTCTTGCAAGACCATCTTTAGACCAGAGGCTTCAGGCAGAGCCACCTGCATTACTGTGGGAATAATGACACATGAACCAGGATCCATCCACCTTGGTATCAGGTCCAGCTCAGTTCCTTGGCTGAAAGCAGGCTGCATGAGCACCTCCACAGACAGACAAAACAGGCAAAGCTGAATTCAAACTGACCCTGTGCCAAACTACCAGGGTTTTGTCGTGCTGAGTTCCTCAGACAACCGTCATCTTCCTTCTGATCAACCTCTTCTCCTCTATCTGAACAGCAGAGAATCACAATCCTGCAATTTGGAACAGTGGAGAATCAGTGGGGTTGTGCTCAAGGTTAGGAAGAAGCTTTTATCTCAAACCAGGAAAAAGAAAAGGGACTCAATCCCCACTGAAGAGCACTTCCGCATAGTCACTCATGGCAGTTCCCAAGGCTGCCTGAGCAAGATCTGGCCAATCCATTCACCATGACTTTCATCATCACTGTACCTGCTCAGGACTTCTACCACCAGCTTTGCATTTAAAGATAGTTACTCCCAAAACATATGGCCACAGAATTCAGCTCAGAATCAACATATTATTCAATGCTTCCTTATCTCCTAGAGATTAAATGCAGCTTCCAGTGCTCTTCTTCTGCTGAAGGGCCCAATGTAACTGCTTAGATGACATGGACCCTTATCTCTCCAGCTTACACACACCTTTTTAATTGGACTGGGGCCAGCTGCCTGGTCAGGGCCAGTGGAGATAAGGCGAGGGGCAGCCCTCGAAGCCATTTGAGCAGGAGCCGGGGGCAGCTTCAGTGAGGATCCCTTCCCACCCCTGTCGTGTTTCACTCAAATGAAGTCTTAGGATGAGACAAAAATGAAAAGACTGCTGCAAAAACACCAAAGAGCACACATCCTGCTTGGTGCTAATTCTGAAAACTACAGCAACTAACAAATAGATTCAATTACTGAGGTAGATGCTAACCCAATTCAAGGGAATTGGTACATATGTTATAACAAGACACTGGAGCCTCGGCCTGATCACATTTACATGAAGAAATCATTTTATGCAAATCTCCTATCCACAAGTGAAGGCCATGCAGGAGAAAAGAAAGTGGTATGCAAAGATTTGTGATGCATGTCAGATGGGCAATTTAAGGTAAATCATAATATTCGGTTATACAAGACATATAATCTGGAGAGAAAAAGAGTGTAGCTTCAAAGTCATAAATTATTTATAAATAATACAGTTATCTCATGAAACACCCCAAAGGCAAACCACTGATTTTTTCCATTATTTTTTTTCCACTTTTGCAAATCCAGGAGAAGCTAAAGATGAACATTTATCAAGAAAGAGCTAATTTTTGGGAAGGGTGGACTGACACAGTAAAATTAGTTAAGGGCTTGTGAACAGCACTGCAGGATGGCTGTGCTCATCCCGCAAGAGGAAAGAAGGCAAAAGAAGTGAGCTGAGTGTGCTAAGGAGAGAAACTGCTCCCTGGGGAGCTCTCACCCTTTCAGGACCATCGCTGCTATTCAAAATCACTGCTTGCTTTCTGCCAGGTTCCATCTTCTTTTAAGTGAAATCCCCAAAAGGCAGCATGGAAATTCACAAGTCCCAGCAGCAGCACTATGGCATGCAGCACGCTCTCTGCCAGCAATGTCACCTCCTCAGAGCACGAGCTACACTCTGAGATGCACAGTGGCATCTCTGTACTCAGCTGTCTCAGCAGATGACACCTCCTCATCTTCATCACTCAGTGAAGCACCTGTCCATATTCTCCTAAAATACATAACTTTTTCTTTTTTTTTAAACGTGCTTTCGGCTGCCCTACACGTCAATCAGTGCTACCCACTTTCTGATATGCTTGCAGTTTATCCTTTAGTTTTACATTGCACTCTCTGCTCTTCGAAGTCCTTTCAAGATCTTGGTATTCAGTTTGTGTGTGACCCAACACAGTTCAGTTGTTTTCTGTTGGATTCATTAGGGGCAGATATCCTTATGCTTTGTAGTCTGAATAACTCTTCTGTGCTTTTAGCAGATCACTCTTTCAGCCTGCTTATGTTCTGATGCAGATGCCTCACATGACTTACACAATGTGCCCAAGCAGCCTCCCATGTCAAGCCTGAGGATATTAATTTTCTCCCTCCCGACATCATTCCGTTTTCAACTAGTTTCTTTTTATTTGTGTGTGGAAAGGTATTTCAGTTTCTAAAAAGCCCTCAAAGCTAAAAGATGGATATGCAAGCACTGTATCTCAGACCTTTTCTGAGACTCTTTGAAGTGTTGGTGTGTATTTCCATTGTAGAACAAAAAGCAATTTTTCCTAAGGGTAACACAAGTGTAATTCTTGAGTTTGCTTCTCATACCATATGTGCAGTAACGAGGCAAATAAAACATAACAAAAAAAATCCGATTTATTTTCTTACTATCTTCAGATATCAGCATCACTTAACAATTCACAGCAATAAAGAGAGGGAAACATCATTAAACTTCTCAACTTTAGGAGTGTACCTTTTTTTAAATCACTGAAACTAAAACCAAACCTCATTCTTGTATAATAAAAAAGCAAATGTAGCACCAAATGTCATTTCACACAATCAGCCACCACTGCACACTGAGTTTATACGCATAATCCCTTTGAAGCCACAGCAGAGCATCAAAATGCAAATCCCAAAGTGTTAAGAAATCCACATTTTAGTTATCATGGAAATAAATATCCTCAACGGCTATTGCTCACGAATACTTTGGCTCGTCAACCTTTGCAGCTTTAAAACAAACAAACAAACAAAAAAACCCCAACCAATAAGATTACTTTCTTAACCATTCTAAACATGTTAAAATGACTTCAAATGCCATATAAGCTCCAATCCTGCTGAACATTACTTCTTCCTGCACCTCAGTCTGTAGGCACCAAAACCAAAGAACTATACCTATTTTCTTTAGGAAGAAAAGTCTGTCCCTCTGTTGGTTAAACTTGTTCCAACTCAAGTCCACATCCACTCTGCAGTTCAGATCTTGATGAGAAAAGAAATGTCTCCCACTTTGTCACTCATGAGGGTCTAAGCCACCAGGTTACAATATGCAGTTGTTACTCTTTCAAAGTCTCTGGTATTACAAGTACATCCAGAACTGAAATAATTCTTGTGCAAGCATTTAATTTGAAGAGAACTCAGTAAAGGCTTAAATTACATCCTTTTCTAAAATGGCAACTCTCCTTCTCCTTCAGGAAAATCAAACACCTCATGTTAAGACTGTGCCTCTTCTACCTCAAACAACTTTATCCCTGACCTGCAAAGCCTTCCACAGTCACCAAGGATCACGCTTGAACAATCCTATTTACACTGAGAAGACAGCACTGATATATCCAAGATCAGTCTCTTTGCAAACTTTGACAATTCCAATTTAGGAAATAAATTAATATGAAAAAAAATATGCTTCAGTCTTCATTCTGCAGGAGGACAGTCAGAGGATTAAAACAAATTGGAAATCAATAGTTAAAGGGAAACTCCACTGCTGCTGCCCTACTGACAAAGATTAAAGCTGTGCCTGAAATTAATATAAAATTAGCTTGCAAAACAAGATGAGAAAGCTAAGGTCACCGATAACGGTTCCATTGCTTCCACTTGCATAAAAAGCTGCGCATTTCGAGTGTTTTGTTTCCAGGCTGCCGTTAGCTCTGTCAGAACGAAGAAACAAACTCAGTGGCACACCTTTGTGTTTTACAACAAAAACACTCTCCGTAGGCCTGTATTGATAAAAGCCTCCTGCCTTGCATCTTGGCTATGATACTGCTTACGGGCTATCAGCATGACAGCCAAGCTCACCACCTAGTTTGTCATTCCATGGAAACAAATGTGACATGATGCTGGCTGCACAAATACAGCTACTATGAACTGGGCTTTAAAGAAAAAAGAAATCCGTAGAAAAAGCCATACAAGTGAATTGCACAATAAACATTATTTGTCTAACATTCAGAGACTCGAGTCACTGCTAAGAATGAGATTTCTGCTTATTTTTTCACATCTGTGGTCATAGCAGAATGAAAAAATTCTTTTGTATACATCCTGCAGGAACAGGAGAAAATGACAAACAGCTCTCCTGCTGAACAAACCAGTGTACATAAGCAAGAGTTTCTGTTTTAAAAATGGAGGCTGAAAAAGCAGAACTGAACTGAGAAGCAGACATGAGGTACCCAGAATGTACTGATAACCTTCTCTGAGCAAGTGGAGAACTATCTTCAAGTTCTTGAAAGGACAAAACAGGGAACTGTTATTTAAGATCAGGCTCTCTTTAAAAATGTTCTGTCTGCATGGAAGATGGCATGGAGGTGGTCCTGCCACTCATCCAGCACAGCTGCTTTCAAGTGCTGTTGGTCTGGTCACACGATCACAGGATGGATGAAGGTAGCAGGGTCTCTGGGTCCCTCTGGCTCAACCCCAGCTCAAGCAGGGACACCCAGCATAGGGGGCCCATGGCCACGTCCACACAGCTAATAAAGACCTCCAAGGAGACTCCACAGCCTCTCTATACCAGTCTCCCATACAGTAAAGAAGTGCTTCAAGGTGGTCAGAGAGAGCCTCCTGTGTTCCAGTTTGTGCCCACTGCCTCTTGTCCTGGCACTGGGTACCACTGAACAGAGCCTGGCTGCATCCTCTTGGCACCCTCCCTTCAGGAGTGTCTTTTTAGGACTCTGATGAGATCCCTGATGAGCCTTCTCCAAGATGAACAGGTCTGGTTCTCCCAGCCTCCCCTCACAGGAGGGGTGCTCCCCAGACCCTTAATCATCTTCACAGCCTTTCACTAGACTCTTTCTCCCCAGCATATTCAGATCTCTCTTGTATTGGGGAGCTCAGAACTGACACAGTACTCCAGGGTGTGGCCTCATGAGAGCTGAGCAGAAGGGAAGCCTTGACCTGTTCACAACACTTGGTAGAATGCAGCCAGGATACCAATTCTTAATCTCTAGGACACACTGCAGGCTCATGTTCAGTACAGTGTTCACCAGAACTCCCAGGTCTTCTTCTGCAAAACTGCTTTCCAGCTGGTGCCTGGGGCTGTTCCTCTCCAGATACAGAACTCTGAACCTTCCCTTGTTGCCAAGTCATTCCCACTTGTTTAAATGTTGGATGTGTGACAACACCTGGCTACTCTCCATAACACAGCCAAAGCCGATGTCCTGTGGACACCGTGATGACCAGCTGGGGCCAGCCGCAGACTCACCAGAAGCCAGGCTTCTCTCTCCCAGTATAAACTACCTATAGTCCTAAATCCCATGTTAACTACATCCACCTGCAAGATCAACTTGCAACATCAACATCCCCTAATTCAAAGTTCAGTAGACAACAAATCACTGGGCCATGCTTTTGGAGGCTAACCTCTTCCTTCATCAGATCCCCTCTGCTGCCAGGGTTAAGTGAAAAAAATCCATAAGAGGTGATTTGAAAGAGTGAGGAAAAGGCAAGTTTAAATATGCAGTGCACATCTTCAGCATCTCTCTGCATCCAGACTGAAACACCAGTTGCAAGGAGAGAAAGCAACACTGCAATTCTCTCTTCCATGGTAGTCCCACCCTTAGTATACAATTGACTTATGGGTTCCTACCCATATAAAATCAGGATGATGCAGACACACACGAGGGTGCAGTAGCGAGGTGTTTAAGTATGAATCTCTTACTTCTCATCATTTATCTACACCAATCTTCACATTTATTTTTCTGAAGTCAATCTTTGTAAGCTACTGACAAACTGCAGGGTGCGTTATTTTTATTCAACGAACATTTCAGAGTTAGACCTCAGAAAACTGATTACTCTACTGACAGATAGCTTAAGCACAGACACTAATGAGTGTTTGGTTTTTGTCTCTATTACTCCAGATTTCAGTGAAAGGAAGCCTTTTCTGTTTGAAGCTGATACTTTTTTTGGAGCATTAGTGTAATTAAATACACAGGCTAATATACAATATAGAAAATACTACTGCTCAGTGGAACATGAGCATGCCTCTTGCAGTGTGGAACACAGAAACTGCAAAGCCTTGGAAGTTCTCACTCTGTGGAATCACAGCGCTTCCAAATTTTAATTTCTGTCCTGTTCTGAAAACAAGTTTTCAGAAAATGTTTGTAACTGTCTACCCTGAATAAAATGTTCTTGATTGTTGATCAAAACTGATAACTGCTGCTAATTTTACCGCTGTCCAATTTCAGTAACTCCCACAACTGGGAGAAGCAAAGAGGTGACAAAAGCCAACCCAGCAATTCCAGGCTCCCAGACAACCAAGCATGAGGCCCATGACACCAAGGCTCACTAGTCCAGGCAATTCCAACCAGTTCCTCACACTGTGACAGCTCTGGTACTTCCAGGCCCTGCACTCCATGGCTGGCAACACAACTCCCAGGTCACTTCCCTCCAGAAATAAAAGCAGAGAGGATCGAGTTGCTGCATCTTTACCTTGCCAACATCTCTGGAGTTGCTGAAAGCCAGGCAGTTCTGGCAAGGCTACCCTTGTCTGCTGGTTGTCCAAACAAGAGCTTGAAGGCCCATCATGTGTTTCACAGGCTGGATCTCTCCTGCCAGCTCACCCCAGCTGTTTCTGGAAACTGTCAACTGAAACTGCTGATGCTAGTGTGTCCACGAATGAAATGCACCACACAGCTCATGTACCATGTCTGAATGCTGACGAAACACTGAGTTGTTGGCTATCTGCCTGCTGTAAACAATTTAGCTAATTTACTCACAATAACTACTTCTCATTTGGAAGGGAAAAATCAATCTTCCGCTTGTAGGCTGGTTTGCTTTCTCCAGCACTTCTCTAGGACTGTGTCGCCAGACTTGCTCAGGAAGATGCCACCAGTCATCTGGAAACCAACATCCATCAGCTCATACTAACTGATTAAAGCTCACACTAACACACTC
This sequence comes from Tympanuchus pallidicinctus, assembly GCF_026119805.1. Classification (NCBI taxonomy): domain Eukaryota; kingdom Metazoa; phylum Chordata; class Aves; order Galliformes; family Phasianidae; genus Tympanuchus; species Tympanuchus pallidicinctus. Next base: position 48,863,375 of record NW_026294769.1, read on the forward strand.
TCATGACCAGATACAGACATCCCTTTTTCCAATACAAGTTATCTGTTAATACAAATCAGCTCCTCAGGTACAGGCTGCTCAGAAATGAGACAGACTTGCTACACAAATTAAAGGTGGACTCTCAAGTGAGGAAGGGCTTCAGGGTTAACTCACACAAATCAAAATATACAACTAATACTGAAATATAAATCAAGTGTATGAAGTGAAATCTTAATGTTGAGAATGGAAAGAAAAATTAATTCGTGCTTTCACTTCAGTCAATAAAATTGATTGGAACAGCAATTTAAAAGATTGGACAGACTGTCCACTAAGATACTCTTGAAGACTGATTTGCCATACTGCTGTGCCATACCTCCACATAATTAGTGCAAAACCCTTTCCCAGTATATTGGCAAATTCCATATCCTTAATTGCTAGTTGTATCTTGCTCCAAACCAGCTACATGGGCAACACTAAAAGATGTTGCTAGGTATGCATGCCATTTGAATACCACAGACACAGCAGAGAGAAAAAACAAATAGGAATGAAAATCACATGAAAAAAAAATAATACATTGCATTAATAGATAACATTTAAGTACAGATTCATTACAGGTGGTCTATACTGTTTACCTAAGCTCCCATGCATGATGTTACATGCCACTACTCCCCAGTGCAATTAATTAATCACCACAGGAAAGCTCTGTGACAAGCACATCACTAGAGTCATGAAATGGAGGTCACTGTACCAGCCAATAAATGACACATTAAAAAAGAAAAAAAAGGTAGAAAATATTCTTTATATTTTCCACTTAAATCTGAACATGAGGGATTTATTTTACTAATCTGTGGCTGGCAGTGTTGGGGCTATGTGGAGCCGCAGAGACAAATGTTTAATTTCCATCCCCCCCCTCCAGCCACATCAAGGTAGGAAAGAAGAGAGCTTCTGTCACTTCTGAGCTGATTACTGCAACACAGCCATTATTTTCCTGCCATAACTAGGACAGCCAATTAAGATGGCCAAGATGGTACAAACCATATCTTTTTACAGCATTCTCATCTGTATTTTATATTTTGCCTGCCCTTTTATAATTCTACATTTCTATCCCAGCAGCGCATTGAGGAGGGCAAAGGAACTGCACAAGTCACTCTGTCTGTCCAAATCTCAGCCTACCCAGACTGACTAAGCACTAAGTCACAATTAGATATTCTGGGGCAAGTGCTCTTTCTTACAAAAACGTACTAAAAATGAGGCAATAGTTTGACAGTATCTCAAAGTGCGAAACAGAATACACAGATTCAGTTTGGCCTTTATCTATATTCCTCTCCTTTTTCCTCAGGCAAGCAAATCTATAAAGCTTCTCATCTAATGCGTTAGATTAATAAATGATGAAGCTACAAACAGCAGAGTCCCAACCTCCTATGATGTGAGCTCAATTATTTTGCCTTTAATAAGAATAAAGGAAAATGAAATTAATTTAATCTCTTTAATTCCATGCTAAATGACACAATCTCGCCTATTATAACAGATAAAAACAATATATTTACATTGACCAAATATCATCATAAGAAATCCAATTTAACTCTGAACAATATTCTATGATGTATTAGGTACCATCCTTGGGAACGTACGTGCCAAATGCTGCAGCAGAAGACAGGGCAAGCCATGCTTTCATCCAATACTTGGCTTTGGATCAGAGCTACTTTTTAACTACGCTCAGTGTTCAAAAGGAAAGCAAAATTATAATTAGAAATGTGCTTCACGGACATTCTTAATTAAAGTAGTGTGGAGCTATGTGTTTTCTTAGAGTTCCAATAGTAATAGCATTGGTCCGTGCACTCTACCAGAAGGAAAAGCAGCAATTGTTTATTAAAGGAAGAATCTTTTCCAGGCTGTGTAATTTGTTAGGACACCGGCAGTGTGCCACTCCCTCGGGCTCATCTCTCAAACCAATGCGCCCAGGTGGCAGCAAGGTACAGGCACCACTGCTTCCACGCAGCCCTCAATTCCAGATCTGTTTTTCTCCCTGCTGCTTTAACCAAATCCTGCACATCAGACCTCCTCAAACCATGGCCCTATTTCACATTAATTCTCCCCCACAACGGCACAATCTGCAGGACTTTAGGTCACCTTCTCTTTCATTTTGAAACAATTTTTCTTAAAGGTGAATAAGAAGGACAGTCAGCAGTATCCCAAACAAGATTTCTCCACAGCCCTGCCCCATGTCCTTTCGTGCAAGTCTGGAAAAAGCTTGCCTGAAGCAACCTAGGACTTTGCTTTGCCATTCCTGGTGGCTGCAACGCAGTGGTGACTCACAGCCATGTGACAACAAGCATATCCAGCTCTTTCTCTCCTTCAGTCACTTCCAAACGATGAGCCCCTAATCCCTTTGGCTTCAGCTGTAAAATTCCCATTGATCGATAATTGATTTTCCACTGATGTAGAATCAGGCAACTTTTACTACATCACTATGAATTAACAGAAGAGAGCTCTGCTAATCCTTTATAAGCAAGCTTAATCTTTCGGTTTATAGAAGGAGCAAAGGCCGCCTTTTCTCCAATATCAGGAAGAATTTTTTTCTTATTTTATTTGACCAAAACCAGTACTTTTCAGAAGTCACCAGTCTGGATAGCACCACAGATGCACATTTCTGCCAGGTGAAAATGGAAGAACCTGAGCTATTAATTCTGAAGTCAAAAGCTGGTATCAACTCTCTGGGACTTTAGTCTAGTCCATAAAACGTGTTTTCATTCAGAAACAGCAGGACTGACAAAGCCTTTACAGCATTCAACTTTCAATTAAACACGAGTAACATCTGAAAGCTCACATTAAAACAGCTGTAAGATTTGTTAGGGTTCTCTTACTTACATTATTTGAACATTTCTTGTACATTAGCTATAGTTAGGGCTATTGAACTGCAAGCAAATAGCTCCTACCAAGACTGCTACAGAACTTGGCTAGTATCTCTAAAGCAATAAAGTCATCAAAAAGATGAATTCATCTTACAACAGGATACCTTTTTCATTAAAATGAGATTTTCTTAGATAGTAACCAAATGTGCTTTATCAAGTCTATGGCTAGCAGAAAGGCTTTCCTTTTTATCACAGAAAAGTGAACTCATCATTATGCTTCAATGCCTGGTAAACAAGAGCTCAGTCAAGTAAACCCCTATTCCACTGAGAGGCCACCACTCACAAAGACTTGTTCCACTGCAGTCTGTGCAAGGACACTCAAAAACACTAAAATCTTGACATATCAAGCCCAAATATAACAGTTGTAATTGGTACTGCACATCAAATAGCCCTTAATTTGACACCCTGCAGGGCACTAGATGCAAACATTTCACTGATTCAGCGATTCATCATAAGCACTGCTCCTACAATGGGATGAAAACAAGTCTTAAATAGAACAGCTAAGTGGTTCCTCTAAAATACTGAAATGCCACCTTCCTCCATAGGACAATAAAATGTTTCTCTACTGTCATGTATTTCATTCCCCTGCTCAGGTGGGTGACCTTTTGAAAGAAGCATTGGAAGCTGACACACACCTTCATTAAAGCCTGCCTCTGTCTTCCCCTGTGTCTACAAGAACAATGAGCACGTGAGGGATGAAGTGAGAAATCCGAGGAGTAATTAAGAGATTTTGTTTCAGGGAGTTATCAATTATTTATGAGTAAATTCCCAGATGAACACATCCAAAGATGAACAGTTTTTAATACATTTCACTTCTGTACACATGGCACAACGCAATCAGACATGAGCTAAATTGAATGTCTGTTTGCAGGGTCAAATGGTGAGCAAATCTGGGCATCAGTATATACTGTTATGTATTTAAAGTACAAGAGTCTGCTAAATGTAAAGATCTTTCACAACATTCCTCCAACTCACAAATAAATCACTCTTTATATTATCTCTTATTCATCAAGACTGCAACAGAGAAAAAGCTCATACTGAAAATCTTCTGTACTTACGCTAACAGTTCTCTAAATAGCCTAATTTTCAAAATCTTATGAACATATCAGCCAGCTTTGAATGGAATTTTATTCCACAATGGAATGAAATGAACCTGAACTGTTATCATTAAGAAAATACCAAGCTATGGTCTTTTTCTCCAAAACAGGGTTTAATCCTTTTCAAAACAAAACGTTTCACTTTTCTGTTTGTCAACTGTCCTTTTTAAACAGAAGATCCAAAGACTCTTTGTGATATGGGAAATACAAATGTATATATAAAATACCTCTCCCTGTGGTAGGAGGATTGGAACTTGATGATCCTTGGGATCCCTTCCAACCCAACACATTTTATGATTCTGTAATAATGATGGTCTTTCTCATGAAGCAAGTAGAATGGAACCAAATCATTGCACGCTCTAAAAATGCTTTCCACAGCGAGTTGGTGATCTATTTAAACATGCTGTCACTGCAAACACTCATCCTGGAAGTCTAGAAATGAAAAACGAACTTGCTGTCGCACCTTCAGGTTTGCAGAACTGTTCTTTCAACTGTTCTTTCAACTCCTCCTTCGCGGACATTCCAACCAACACAATGCTGACAGTGTCACCAAGGCTGCTGCAGTCATCATTCAGTGCACACAGCAGATGTCAAGATGGCTTCAGGGCCACCTTTCGCACAGAATTCAAGTCCTTCATGAAACAAGGCTTCAGGCACAGCCAGACGTGCCCTGCAGAATGAGCCTCCCCAGCATCACGCCACTGCATGCCACGTGTAGCTGCCTCACAAGCAGCAGCCCTGCAGACACTGAGCGGAGAGGCCTCACGCAAGTCACACCAAGTGGGGACAGGGCTCTTGTGGTGCAACCTGGTTTCAGGCTCTGAGCCGTGTGGCCACTGAGGGGGAGGCATGCAGGAACACTGCAGGTTCTTCAACCCAAGAGTCATCTGCAAGCTGCCTTCCAAGGGGATGACTGTGGGAACAAGCTCATCAGAAACACACTCTAGAGCAAGTATTTTCTTACTCTTTCACAGAACTGCAGACGAGATAGGTCTACCAAGTGCTCTCCACCTCTCCTGTTTACATCAGCACTTCAACAATTCCAGGAGTAACGTCCACTCGTCCTACTCTAGCTAGACTAAACTTGTCCAGTACCAAGAAGAAAACCACTTAGAAATTCGTTTTAGGTTTGTTTGCAGTAGATTGGAGTGTTTGTTATGTATTTGGATGAAAGGAGCACATTAAGTACATCTATATTTACTTCAGTACAGTGTAGCTCTTGAAGTTAGATGAAAAGATTTATACTGGCCAAGCTAGTTTATTTATCAACATAAGCTATGTTCTCAAAGGTTCATCTTCATCATGTTTACATGAAAGTAGACAGAATTTTTCAAGGGTTGTATCGCATTCTGAGAACTGGAAAGGGACAAAAGAAACTTCTGTGAGAACTGTAACATCAATGAGCAGTGTAAGAACAGTTCCTACCATTTCCAGTTATTTATGGTGGGTGAGAAAAATCTTTCCCACATGGAGCAATTCCTCCCCACTCTGCAGACTTATCAACAGCCAGAAGATTCAGTGGATGATCAACCACCATGCACCTAAGCTTAGATAATGGTGACTTTCATTCTTACACTGTAACACCAAAAACTAAAAGTTAATCACACCTGAAAAACAAGAGTTTATGCAAATATAGTTTCCCAAGTATCTAAAAAACAAAATTAAAAACCCCTTTTCTTAAATAAGAACAATTAAGGGCTTTCCATACTGAAGAAGAGCACTTGGTTACTGTTAGAATCACAGAATCACAAGGTTGGAAACAACCTACAAGATCATCTAGTCCAACTGTCTTCTCATTACCATTGCTACCACAAGCTACTGAACCATATCTCACAGCTCCTCATCCAAACAAGCGAAGCATTCGGAAGCACAGAAGAAATCGGTGCACTAACCACAACCAAACCCAGCTGTCTAAGTCCCAGTTATTGCCAACAGGACCCCAAACATGACTCTGTATTTTAATACAGAAATTTTATCCCTGAGTTATGTAAATATTTAAATGACATTTATGGACAGTATCATTCCTCACGAGTTTATACTTTCCCACGGAAGACTTCGATCGCAATTAACAATGCTGATCTTTATCCTCCACACTGACTGTTCATTCATCCTTTCTAAAACGAACACTGCTTACATACGACCCAAGAGGGCTGTAACAAGGCAGTATTTATCTGCCCTAACAATCTACCATCACTGTTTTAATTAAACCTTGGTTACACCACACTCACAAAATGAAAAAATGCCTCCTCCCCCTCATTTTCACCTGGCTACTTGGTAGCCTGATGCAGGAGCTGCTATGAGGACTTCATGTAACCAGCTGCCCCTAAACTGTGCCACTTTATTGGGCCATAGGAAACTGTGTTCCTTCTCAAAGAGGGGTACCCTCCTTGTCAAATTTGACTGATGCTCTTGGCTTGGGCACCACGGTTTGCTCAAGTAACTGTGGAGACAGTGCTGTAAAAAAATGCTTTCCCACTAAAGAAAAGCACAGTCAAACTGTGTGGGGGGTTTGCAGCATATGCTCTAAAGCACGGCACTGAGCACCTGGAAGTTCCTGCTGATCGGAGTCCATGAGCAGCTCGTAAAATGCAGTGCTGCCTGCCCAGCACACAGGGTTCTGGGAGGCCCAGGGATGTGTCACGTGTGCTCATGGGAGACCTGCACAGAGCCCCTGGCATGGCACAGCCACTCAGTGAGAGACACTACTAGGATGGAGATGGACAACAGTAACTGAAGATATCTGCAGTAACTGCACCGGACTCTTAAGGCTGCAGCTGCTGTATCCATGCACTTCTACAGGGCTTCCACAAGTCCTCATGAGCAGAGTGGTTTCCAAGCCTAGAACTCACTGCTGGTTGCATTACACAAATGAGCATGCAGTGCTCCCCATTCCACATGTTGGCCATTGTAAGAAATAGCTGATTGCGGTGCTCACTGAAAGTACCAGACCATTCAACTCCTCACAGCCTCACCTTGAGCATTGGGTGCAGGTTTGGGTGCCACAACATAACACATAAAACTATTAAGAGACTGTCCAAAGGAGGGCTACAAAGATGGTGATGAGTCAAAAGAGAAAGGCGTATGAGGAGCAGCTGAGGTTCCTGTGTGTGCTCAGCACAGAGCAGAGGAGCTGAGGGGAGGCCTGATGGCGGCTGCAGCTCCTCACAGGGAGCAGAGGGGCAGCGCTGAGCTCTGCTCTGTGTGGCAGCGACAGGGCCCGAGGGAACGGCATGGAGCTGCGTCGGGGGTCAGGGACAGGGTCTGCACAGGGGGCGGTGGGCATGGAACGGGCTGCACGGGGCAGTGGGCACGGCATTGAGTGCTGGAGTTCAGGGAGCGTTTGGACACTGCTCTCAGACATAGGGTTGGGATTTTTAGTGGTGCTGTGTGGAGTTGGGAATTGGACTCAGTGACCCTTGAGCTCAAGAGTCTACAACTCTATGATATAAACATTTAGAAACCTGTGGTCTTGCCAGAAGAAGAAGCTGCCCTGAACTTCCTCCCTGACCACAGCAGTTGTTTGTAGCACTACCATGCACATAAAGACTGCAACGGAAGGCACTAAGACAGCCCTTGCATGCTCAGGACATGAGGACGAGCATCAAGCAGCCATAGCCTTGTGACCAATCTCATTTAGCAGGGCCACCGCCATTCATCCCACAAACATTTCCACTTGAGGGGAGCCACAGGTTGGTGACCCACAGATCAGTGATGGCTCCTGACCACAGTGGGGCTCAGGGGCACTGAGGATGAGCTGCCGGCCCCTCAGCACTGCACATCCCAGTAATGAAATCTGCAGGGTTCTCAACACCTGGAAGCAGAAGCATCACTGCAGAAGCCTGGATAATGCTGTTTGAGTGATTTATGGTTTCAATTAAATGTTAAACAATGTCTTTGAGCCTAGTTGGTCTATTAATCTTATTCTTGCATTGCATTTTGCTGTTACAAATGATAGTGTTGGAACTACTTTGAAAAAGCCCTTCCATTTTCCATTCTCCTTCCGTACTGGAAAGAGGAGGGCTATGTCCTGTTTCACCCACTGAGCTCTCCAGCACTTTACCAGCACCATCAACGAGCTTATAAACAGATTTAACTCCATTGTGTGCCAGTGAAGTCAGCCTCGGGAAAGAGCCTTCATTAACGAAATGCCACTGCACAGCCAGCAAAGAAAACTCAATGTGTTTCCTGTGGATTCCTCGGCATAGTGCTTCTTAAAATGCAAATTAGGTTGAGGCTATTGAGCATTCCTTATTTCGGACTTGAAATCCAGTTGCCACTTTCTGATCAATGTAACTTTAATAGTAGGATAATTTTAGAGAGTAGTTCTGGAGTAGCAGTCATTTGCATAGAATGCATGACCTAAAGGCAAGTTCAAGAGCCTGGCAATGAGGGTTTTAAGGCAGCGCCTTAAAATCTGTTCCTCACTATGTGACATTTCACACAAGGAACTTAGTAAGAGATAGGTGTGCTTGTGGAGGGCCACATCCCACAACCTTTACTCACTGTGCTGCCTTAAGACCAGTTTCTCTTTCAGAAGTTGCAGATCCTCATTGCTGACCTGAATATTGATTTTATGTTAATAAAATGCTGTGTTGAAATACTGGTTAAAGATAAAGCCGCTTCTGTATTTTTGGCCTGCAAAAAGCTGCACATACTGTGCTCACTATTGTTTTTCAACAGGAGCAAAAGACTCTCCCCTTACACAAGATGCTCTACAGGCTGCGGAATGTGGCCCTTGTTAAAGAAGCTCACAGCTGAATGAATCCCTTTCCCAGTGAAAGGGGGCACTTTTGCTACAACTTAGCTGCACATCTAACATACAGGGATACTCATCAGGATACAATTTTAAAGATGCAGAATAAGAAACCCAGCAATTTGATATTTCTGCTTCTGCACTGTCTATGGGAAACAGACACAACAACGAAGTACTTCCAAATACATGATATCTTCAGCAGTGCTTCTGCACAGCCCCTGAATGAACGCAGCTCCAATCATGACTTATCTACAGCAGAGGCAGATTTCAAGAGGACTTGCTGCTGGTTTAACACAGCACTTTTTTTTTTCTTCTTCTTTTTAGCTTAATATAATAAAATAAGAACTCCAGATAAAAGTTAATAGAGCCTGTCTGCTAGGAGGAGGAAAAAAATCTTTCCTGCCTGAATGTTATCTCTGCTCTTTCTCTCACACACTTTTTCTGCATTTGTTGCTTAATGGCTCGGTATTATTTCAAAGCCCATTCCTTTTACAAATGTAATCAACTCAAGTACTCAGCACCACAGATGATGTATCACTCTGCTTAAAACCAAATCTCTGAGGGACAGATTAGAAAGAAAGGTTAAAGAGCTGTATCGTTCAGAGCATTACAGCTCAGACACCTATAAATCACTGGGTTTGTTTATTTAGATAATCGGGTCCATCAGCGCGCGTAACGCTGCACAACTTTCCGCCACGACCGCGCGCCGGGCTCTTCTGTCAGAAGCACTGAGGAAAAGAGATGCTCTAAGCGGCAGCCAGGGCGATCCGCTCGGACCCGCTGCCGCTCGCAGCACTCTCCCACGCTCTGAACGGCAGCCCCTGCCGTTCTCATCCTCTCCAAGAGTTCCCAAGACGAGAAGCAGATGCCACCGCGCAACAAACTACACTGTCACCACGTAACGGGATGTGAATGGAAACGCAGCTCGGGGCCGGCTGGCAGCAGCCCCAGCCCGCCGAGCCGCAGCGCAGCCCGCGCCGCGCTCCTCCCGCAGCCCGCGCCGCGCTGCACCTGCGGCCGCCGCCGGACCGACCCCGGCACCAAATGGCCGCCGGGTGAGGGCAGATGGGGGAGCGCGGCCGGACCGGGACAGTCGGCTGTACGTCCCGAGCCCCGCAGCCACCAGCCGAGCCCAGCGGCCACCAGCCGAGCCCCGCGGCCGCGAAGCCCCGCGCAGCGCCCCGCGTACACACATACACACACGTAAACACACATACGTGCACATACACACACATTCACACAGGCAGACGCAGCAACTTCGCGCACCGCCCCCAACTCACCGGCAGGCGCCGGCCCCGCGGCGGGGCGCGCCCCGGCTGCCGCCTCCCGCCGAGCGCTGCCCGCCGAGCGCAGCCCGCAGGGGCCGGGCAGCGGCGAGGGAGGAGCAGCAGCAAGTTGCGGCGCGCGGCTCTCTCCTCCCTCCTCCTTCTCTCCTCCTCCTTCGCCCGGGGGAGGCGGAGGAGAAGCGCCGAGCGATGTCCGCGGAGAGTGCGCATGTCCCCGGGCCCCTGCGCGCCGCGCACCGCAGCGCTGCTCTGCGGAGGCTGCGCGGGGCACGGCCCCCTGCGGGGCCGGGGGCGCGGGCACGGCAGCTCCGGGCTGTCAGAGCTGCCTCCGGGCTGCCCCGCTGCTCCGCGGTGTGGCTGAGGGGGCTCCAGGGGCCGGTTTGGAAAAGGAGGGCAAGGAGGAATGCACGCTGCCTGTCCTCCTTCATTTCCTTTTCTTCTTTTTTTAATTCCAGCGTGACTAATAAGGACAGGTACTATGATAAAAGGGACATCCGGATCGTTACGGGTGGCTTTTTGGTGTAACAAGGTCTTTAGGTGAAAGGGATAACCAGCTTCTCCATCACGCAGGGAAGCACGAGGGCCTTGAGTGAAAGGTACAGGAACAGCAAAGGCAGGAAAAGCTGCAAAGGCAAATGCCTAACTTAGATCTCTGGAGAATTTTTAGAGAAATTGCACAATTGCTGTATGTTACCACCCACATGGGAGGACTGGGCTGACACTCAGTGAGGTTCTTACTTCCTGAGAACACACTCAAACCCCATTCTCTGTTTTGCAGTAACATGTACGTATGTCACGTCTGTGGTCTGCTCCAGGTCTGACATTTGATGCTTACCTATGCAGGAAGGTGGTTTCTGGTTGGTCACTTTTGGTTTGCTTTTTAAAAAATAATTAAAACAATACCAATACAGCAGCACCATCAGCATTTTCATCATGATTTTTGACAAGGTTATGTCTCAGTGTATCGTCTCCATGTACATCCACACAATGAATCCTCTGGGCTCATCCTTTCTCCACGTCATTTTTCAGTGTTACCAGCTGGTGGGTCCCTTGCTAATTTGATTGCTTATTTTTCCCAAGCCTGCTTTAAGCTTTTTGCCCGACAACTCCTGTCCACACAAGGCAATGCTGTCTGTGTCTAGCAGAGTCCAACCCATCTCATTTGTCCACATGGCCCCTGTCACAAACTACGCGTTATCCTATCTGTAATTGTTGGCTCTTGTAGTACTGGGCTGGTTATTAGCATTTTATCACTCTGTTGGTATTTTTTTTTCTCTGTTCCTCACATGCCACATTAGTAGCCAAGGCCCTGTAGCTGACCTCATGGTGGTTTTCTCTGACTTTGTTTGTTTTCCTTTGCCTGCCATTCTTGAGTTCCCATCCAATCCACACTTTGCAAAACCCCCTGCATCTGCACCCGTATCCCTCACAGTGACTTTGCAACGAAACCAACTGTAAGGATGACTTTACCACCCAACTGTGTTGGTCTCTTGTCATTGCAGTCAATGAAGATTTGCACGTGTGGGATCAACCACTTCACTGAGCACTTGTGTTCTACCTCTGTCCTCCCGCATTCCATCTCTGCCTAAGAATCTCTGGTGTTCCTTCAAATCCTGTAGGGTCATCATGGCCATTTGGTGCTTTTGTAAGGTTTTCAGTTTAGAATGTGAAACTGAATTTTGGTTTGTAGAAAATTGTGTAGGAAAACAATAGCGTGTCGTTTCAAAAAGAATGAAACCAAAGTTCTAGCTGCTTTCCTCTTCAGCAGTTTTTCTCAAGCCTTCACAAATGATGTACAAAGCATGCCAGCATGCTGAAGCCAGTAGGAACTTTACAGCTCCCTCCACCCGATGTGAAAGCTCCCAGTCCCCTAGCTGCTTCTTTCACTTAGATTAAATTAGTTCAGAAACCTCCCTGCTAAATAAAAACTATATACTTGCTGTTAGACAAGGGTCACCACATAGACTATTAGCAGAGGTATTACCACAATAATCTATATTTGCACCTTAACCTGTAATATCGTTCAAATGTAAACAAAACAAACACAGTTCCAAAGGAGAATGGTACAGGGTAGGATGAGACAGGATGAGATAGACAGGGTAGAATCATAGAATCCACCACATCACTGGGCAACCTGTTCCACTGTCTCACCACCCTCACTGTAGAAGACTTTCTCCTTGCATCTAACCTATATCTACCATCTTTAAACTTGAAATCAGTTCCCCTTGTTCTATCACAACAGACCCTGCTAAAGAGTCTGGGATAGCATAGGATAGGATAGGATAGGATAGGATAGGATAGGATAGGATAGGATAGGATAGGATAGGATAGGATAGGATAGGATAGGATAGGATAGGATAGGATAGAATAGGACAGGATAGGATAGGATACAGTAGGATAGTTCAGTTGAAAGGGACCTACAGATATCATCATGTCCAAAGGCAGCTCTCGTTTGCTTTTTCCTTTTTTCCCTCCCACCCCCTTGTCCCCTTTGTGCTCCAGCCTCAAATGCCATTTTGTTTAATTTATCATCTTTCCCTGTATTTAGGGATAAAAGAGTTAATATAAGTTTTTCTTTAAAACAAAAATCAGAGAGATTGAGATTTGCTCATTAACTAACCATTATTTGCAGACCTATTCAGCACATCAGCTGGACAAAAGGACAGGAGAGATGCAGAGAATGAAGAAGTGGTCCAGTGGTCTCTTGGCACGTGGGAAAGACCAGCAGTTACAGCAGTATGCACATATGTGTGTAAAGGCAATGCAGGGAAAGGACCCACACAGGCAAGAGGAAGTGATGGAGTCCTTCAAAGAGGCTAGCAAAAATCAAGCACTCTGAAGCATGATTAATTCTGCACTCCACAAGAGTGAAACTATTCCCTCTCGTCATTTCTGTGACAGGTGCTCCCAAAGGCCCCAGTCACTGTTAGAGCTCCATTATGTGAGGCATTGCACTGGTGCATAAGTGATGTGGTCCCTGCCACAAGGGCCTTATAGTTTAGCATGTACCAGAGTGCAACAAAAGAATGTAAAATATAGCATAAGGGAGCATAAAAAATAGAGCATAAGGGAGAGGAAGGGCAGCTGAAAGCCTTCATTCTAACCTGTATTATACAGCTTCACACGTGTGAATAACATATGAATAATGTACATACATCTCAGCCACTTCTGCTTGGTTTTTGTTTTTGTTTTTTTTTTCCCCATTGAAGAATCAGGAAAAATAGAGTGCTCAATTTAACCTTCAGCCCAAAGGCTGTTGTTGGTAGCAATTAGTCATGCTGGGCTAACCCAAGAAGCAAAGGTGTAAGAACTGATGAAAGTCCCAGCCTTTGTCTGGTCTCATTTTGGATAGCAGCAGCAACGTGCAGCTGGACATGTGCCACCTTCATCTCATACCCTGGAGAAGCCCATTTGATGCCTTGTTTTGCCCTCTGCTGTCCCACATTGTTCCTATGTGACTCTTTTTAAGTGAGCTGGAGGAAGAGGTTATTTTTCGTCTGGATTCGTTCCCGGTCCAGCTCAAAGTGAAAGCATGCCAACACTGTGCTGATGGGGCTGGCAGAGAAGCAGCAGGTCTTGTGAGGCAGCCGTGTCATGTTCTATCTAGGTGCATGGCCTCAGCTGCACTGGAGGAAAGCAAGTGCTTTTACTGAACTGCTTTTTGGATGCTTACAGTGGATTGAGGGGCTCAGACACCATAAGTTTCAGATGAGATGGTGTGCACTAAGCCATCAGTTCACCTCCACCAGGACAAGGAAGCACTGTTCCCAGCCAGCAGTCATATCATTTCCACTGTTTCAGCTCTGATGTCTGTGGATCAAAGAATTCCTTCTCTTAATGCTGGTTACTAACCAAGCAGAAACGTGACCCAGGAAGAAAGAGGTGCCAAGATTTCTGCTGGATCAGTGAGTTGAACCTGCCCATGGTTCCAGAGCCACCACAAGCAAGGAGGTAGGGCTCATGGCTGGAGGAGGTCTGAGTTACAGGAGAAGGTAAAGGAAGAGAAGGAACAAAATTTCTCCCTTATGGAAAAATGGCAAGCCATTGGATGCATTTAGGTGCTCCCTGATACAGCGCTAAGGACCAATTTATATGTTAACCCAACTCTGCACAAGCTCTGCTAGTGCAGGCAGCTCTCCAGGTGGCTGCAGTCGCTCATTTATTTCCTATTTTATGTAATATAAAGTGTGGTCCTAATTCCACATATTTTATTCATGCAGAAATACTCGTTAAAGAAGTTTTAATAAGTAATTGGGGAAAACTCTGAGTTCTCAGCCTGCAGGGTTCTGCGGTTTGGGGAAACTGAAATATCTTTTGAAGAAACATTGAGCTATTTTCCTAATTATCATTTGTGTGTAGTATAAGCAAACCTCTTATAACGAGCATGCAACATTCAACTCCACCAGTACAAATTTCCTGTGGGTGACTAATGCAGAGAAGTGGGTGACAGTGAGATTTCTGGTGTCCCTCAGCTGTGCCACTCAGTGTGACACTGTGGGCATGCTGTGCTCTGAGGATCATTCTCCAGCCTCTCTTACACTGACAAAAAAAACGTTGAATGGGTTGATGTGTGTTTCCTTCTTCACCTCTATCCTACCTCATGTCCAGCCTCTCACCCACCCACTCCATCTGATGTGGACTTTGGCATTAATTAGCAGAGCGTATTGTGCCCGGCCTGCCCACAGAGACAACAATTACCCCTCTGTATGTGCCTTGTTCACTTGAATTCCCAATGGTCTGAGCAGCTGTAATTCTTTAAGGAGAGAATAGACCTGAGTATACCATCACCTCTGGAAATCGAGCCACTATGGATAGGTGGACAAGGAGCTCTAAAGGCCTTTATGGGTATGTGTGGGGGCTGGTAGGACAGCATTGTTTCCATTCAAGGAGCACAACAGTAAGAAACTCCCATTGGCAAGAGGACATTAAATAATCTAATAGAAATTTCTTGCCGGCCAAGAATCCCTGTGAAAGCCTGGGTGTCTATGTGCTGCATCTTTGAAATCAATGACAAATCACATTATGGCTGAGGTGCATAAAATAGTTCTGTCAAAGGAATGGCCCCTGGCATGGCCGCTTTGTCTGAGGCAGTCAATGTTAGCTCTGCATCCTGGTTAATGCTCAGTCCTGTGGGCAAGTGAGCTATTTTCTGACAAAAGCATTGGTCTGAGGTTTTCTCCAAATGAGAGGAATTTATTAAAGTGACAAAGTAATTCCTCATGATGCCAGCACTGGGGAAGCCCACTTCCACACAGTTTGCTTTTTACAGTGATTACACGAGGAGAAGAATAAGATAGCTGCTGTCTGCCAAGCAGATCCAAAGATCAGACTTAGCAAATAAGCTCGTGTGCTCTGAAAGCTTGGTTGTGAATTTGAATGCTTTGCAGGGCTTTGCGTGTCTCAGTGCCCTGACCCCACCATAACTACTCTACAGTGCAGCTACAAGAGACCAGGGCAAGGCATATATATGCACAGTGGTTTTCCACAAACAGATTTCTACACGGGAATCCTATTGCCATGGGACATTAGAGTTTTGGGCTCATCAATTCTGCTGACACAATCCAGCAGTTTATTTTTACAGGGTGTGAGCAGGTGTCTGTGGCAGCACTTCAGCTGACAGTGCTTCAGTAGTGCTGTGCAGGAACAATTGGTTGTTCATTTTGTCTTGATTCAGTACTGAGAAATACTGTTATTTTTATGGATTTATTTATTTTTAGCATTGGGGATGGCCTGAATAGGACAAAAGAAAACATTTTTTTTCCCTTAAACTAAATTCTGTGTATCAATCTTTCAGTATGTTGATAGAAACTGAAGAGGTTGTATATTGATGCATCTCCAACATTGCTTGTAGGAGATGGTTTGGAAAGAGAACAAAAATAATAAATTAAAGCTAGTGGCCGTGACTGATTGAGGAAATGTTTTGGTTTTAAAAAAAATCACATCAGTGCTGTTTTTATCCCCACAAGTATTAGAAATCTATATGTGAACTATTCAGTCAGAAAACTCTTTATTAAAAATAAAGATACATATATGGTTCTTAACTACTTTTTTTTTTTCATGGCTACCTTAAATAAAATCTTGAAGAATGCACTGATGCAGTATTCCAACAAGACTTTTAAAACTGCTATTCAAGAATAAGTAGCATCATAGTGTTTGTTTTTGAGGAGAAAGAATAGAGCAAGTGAATTTGAGGAACCCCCATCTGAATTGAATTAGCAGGATGGCAGGCTGACTTCTAATGGCAGTGACAAACATCATGCCTGAATCTACAGATAGCTTTGTGTAAAGAGCTTTCTCTCTTTGTAATGAAAATGTGATAATTTCTCCATTTTGGTTTGCTGCGGCAAAGTTCTGGACATGCTGCTGGTGTTCAGTATCAACAAAGTTGTGTTGCATCATGTGTAGGAAGCTGAAGTAATCCTTGAAAACACGAAAATACACATCAAGAAATCCAGGCCATTGCCATAGCAGAGCCCATTATGAACGTCTGGCCAGAACATGGAGGGAGCATTTGGAAGCAAATCAAAACCTGCCTGAGGAACTGAGTAAAAAACATTTTCTGAATTCACTAATGCACATTTCAATTAATAGCCCGCCTGCCGAGTGTAATGAACCTGAACACACGGTGGCCATTAACGCTCAAAAGAAGCTTTTTGCCAAAAAAAAAAGAAAAAAAAAGAAAGAAACAGAAAAAAAAAAAAAAGGAAAGGAGCAAATGGAAGAAAAATTACCGAAAGCAAAAACAGTATACTATTGCCACTTTGTCTCACATCGAGGTGAACAGTTGATTCCCCTGCCTTAGGGCCAGCGCACAGCGGACGAGGTACCGCAACCACCGTCAGTGCCAAGAGCTCCAGGGCCTGCCTCCCTCCGCAGGCATTCATGGCCCAGGTGCGGGTCCCCAGTGCAGGGGAGCTGAGGCTGAGCAAACGCTCAGTTTGAATGACAAGTACTCCACCGCATGAATTCTTTTCACGGCTGGCTGCACTGAGGAAGAGGTTTGAAGGATTGCAGCCTAAAGCAGTTGACCTTTCTGACCTCCTTCACCAGGAAGCTGGAGGTCAACTGAAAGGATCAGAGTGAAACTGTCAGTGAGAGGCCGTGGCTGAAGGGCGGGCTTGTGGAGCGGGCAGTGCTGCCTTGGGGCTGTGGGCAGCATGAGTGGCCACGGGGACACAGCAGGGCCATAGGGACACAGCAGGGCCATAGGGACACAGCAGCTGCAGAGGAGTGGGCTGTGGTGCCTGGGACTCCCCATCCCCATGTGCAGCCATGGCACCTGAGGGCCGGCTCCCCTGTGCTCCTCTCACTTCTACCTCTGTCATTAAGGATTCTGCAGATGGCATTGGAGTTCTCACGCCATCAGAAGAGAAGCCAGGAACACCTGAAAGACATTTAATAAATGTGATTTAGACCTCGAGAATGATTTATATAGCTATGAGTATCTATGCTCTCCGTTGGTATCTCACAAGTAAGAAAAAAGGATTTTACAAATAACCTTGAAGTTCAGTTTTAATACAGCCATCGTAATTAATTAAAACTACAGAAATTAATTCTGAGCTAAATGCATACTCCAGGTGCCCTGAGACAGGGATGTGTTTAAAATGAGGGGCAAACAAAATCCATTACAGAGAAAAATTACAGGCAGAATGAAATTAAAGAAAGTCATTATTTGAAATGCAAAAATGTAATATGTTTTAAAATAAATTCCATGAAAGATTTTTCTGCTTTCTTTTCCCACCTTCTCAAATCCTAGGGAAGGAAACGTGCCTTGGGCAAACGGAGGCAATATTTCCTTTTTGATAAAAAGGTCTCTCTGTTTCAAAGGATATCTGCTCGGTTATATAGGCAAATCTATTTCAAATTCAGGGAGTGTAATGCTTTTGATTTAGCACAGTGTTAATGTTAGGAAAGATATTTAATCCACAGTTTTCTGAACTCTCTTTAAACTCCTGGCAGCCACTACCCTGTGTCACTATGCAACATTCACTCACTGAGGTGTCTGCTACTTCTTTTGTTGTAACAAGACAAATACGAAAGGAAGTAAGCCGAATGAATGTCTGGATTGGAAATACTAATTCACTTCCAAGGGACCTGTTAGATGGTCAGCTGTACCGCTGGGTCACAAAATGTTTATATCATGGGATACAAACACTTTTTAGACATTATCATATTCTTTGGTGTCCATATTTTACAAGCCTTAGGCTGCTCAGTTGCCTCCTGCCTTTGCAGTCTTGCTGTGAGTTGCGTCCTGTGGTAGCTCTGTGGTACACTGGATGTGTGAGAGCTGGTTTCCCTGCCCCTAACATACATGGTAGGGCAGCAGAGAGCATATTCTCTCTGCTCATAAAATCAGGGCTTTGGGTTGGCACCTGGTAGGGGTGTCTCTCTGCCTGGCACCACTCCTCTGCCAGCAGATGACTTCCCCAGCCTGGACAGGGCCTGGGCATGGGAGTCCTCTGGGGCAGAAGTCCTTACCAACCTCATGGTTCCAACCATGGCAGTGGAGATGCACAGATGGAACCTTCCTTCCAGCAGCAGCTGGAAAACCTGCCCAGCAGCCCCAATTCATAGCATTGCAGAGCCACTCAGCTCCCTCACTCTGCATACTGCTGTTGTGATCGCTTTTTGACCTATTATATCATTTATATAAATTTTCCTCCAGCATTGTTTATAGAAATACAGATGACTTTAAATATTTTTTCAATGCTGTGAACTGGTGACCAGGTCTGAGAAAGATGAGGAAGAAATAATATGCATATCCTACAGGCTAAGAGTGACATAAATTTGCTGACTTTGTCCTTTTTTCCTTCACCAGTTCCTTTTTCTTGCCTTCCCCACTGGCTATACATGTTAACCCTACCACAGAGATACCAATGTAATTACTGGGCAAGACAAATCAATGTGGATTTTCAGCTGCCTGGGAGTCATGTACATGCCCTCTTTTGTAGGGCAGCCCTTGTATGGCCAGGGCTGGAAAGCAAAAACATGCTCTCTAATAACCCTACTGGAGCCTCCAAAGGACTAAAGGGTGCAGCAGCTCATTTTACCATCGCAGCATTGGTAATACAGCAGATTCGTATCTACCAGAGCTCCTGCTGTACAACTGCATACTTTAGGAGTTTGTAACATCACTGAAGAAAACATTGCTCCACTTTCCACTGAGGCCAACACAATCAAATCAGAAGCAAATCCCCAAAGAACTTAAGATAATAATCTGGTAGATTTAAATTTATGAGAAGTCTTCCTTGTGTTTAGGAGAGTGATTAAGGATTTGTTCCCCATAAGCTCATGGTTTTCTGCCTGATGGCACCAGATGTGGCCCTTTGTCTTTCAGGATGCAAATGCCACATGTCAAAAGCTTGCCATGCTGAGCAGCTTTTGCTTTCCCCATGCTCAGCTCCAGGAATATGAATGTCAGCAGCAGCAAAGGAGAGCGACATGTCAGACCCAGGCTCTCAGCACTCGCTCCCAGGCAGAGTACCACTCCTACATGTTTGTCTTGCAGGGACTGTGCTGGCAGTGCATGGGGACTATGGAGAAAGCTGGTGCTGTCTCAGCCTCAAGAAGCATAGTATTCAAATGAGATAGATGGTGCTGTGTAGCATAATTCTGCATAAACATAAATCTGGTTTTTAGTTACTAAAACCTACTCTTTTGCACGAAGGAAAAGAAAAAAAGGTAAAAGAAAATTCCACAGAATCTACCTGTAACTTTCTTATAAAAAAGAGAAAAGCAGAAGAGTAAAGGCATCAGAGATGATAAGATCTCTGGGGACATGATCTGCCCTTGGAGACAAACTCCTGAAGGGCATTTTAGTAAAGACCTTCAGTGCCAGCTGCTGTTTGTTTGTTCGTGTTACAGAAACTAGAATTGTTTTCCCAGCGGTGAGTTTCTGTGTTCAGTTGTGTGACTTACCTTTGTACTATGTGCAGTCTCAGGAAGATGCTCTATTCCAGCAAAACATTACTATTTTATGGCACTGAAATGCCAGAAGGATTTGGAGTGACTTTCACCAAGCCACCTGAAAAGTAGGTCAGTGGTGATACATTTTAGTGAGAACTGCAGTGCTGCGAGAGGAGCCGAGTTAATCCTGATGTGTATGATGAATGTACCCCTAACCCCCTGGCCTCGCTGCAGGGAGCAGTCTGAACATACATATATCTTCACTAATCTTTCTGCAGCTGCTTATTTCGAAAGGCCGAGATCTTCTGGCATTTTCTTTTTCATTAAATACCGTGGGGCAAAATTGGTTGACTTTGTTTGTTTGAACGATGGCATCTAAATCCAGATTTAACCTGTAAACTCTGAGGATGAAAGAGAGAGACTTCATAGAAACACAAGACTACATAATAAAACTTACTAATTTGGTTCTGGAATTCCTCCTCTCAAAGTAAGTCTGCACGTAGCTATTTTCACACACAAGACAGACCTCTCAGTGATGGCTCAGCTAATAACATGCGTGGGTTTAGGTCCATACAGCTACACAGTCTCCCTGCAGGAATTCCAACTAACTGTGTTTCCCCAGAACAGCTCTTCCCTGCTGTATTTCATTTCAGCCTTGGTTTATGCCTTTAAATAGCTATTTTTAAAATTCTGAAATCTCTTTTTAGGCTGGCAGGCAGAAAATGTAGGCAGCAGACAGAGGGATGCGTGGGGAAAAGGAGGAAAGGAGGTAAAGCAAATCTGAAGTATGTCAGAACAAGTTTAAACATCACTTTTTAAAACAATATTGAAACCCTTTCGTACGGAGCAGGCACCAGAAAACAGAACAGAGATAAATGTGCTAACTAGACTTACAAATATTGCATGGAAGAGCTCTCAGAATAATTGCACTGAATTATAAACCCCTGGACTAATGTGATAAAAGAAGACACGTTGTTTAACAATAACGAAAAACAGGATTCCAAGTGACTATACCTTGTCTAACTGGGGATTTCTGGGAGATCAGGTGTTGTGCAAAGGTTTTAGGTGGCCTCTTGTGTGATGGGTGACCACGAGCTCCCTGTTGGACACATGGGGACAGAGAGCTGTTGGGACTCTTGGTGAAGCAGGAAATTACCAAGAAGAAATACAGCAGTACTGGGGCCATTACATGAACTGCATCCCAGTTTTGGAAGCTGCACTCTAGAAAGGTGATGGAAAAATAGAAGCAGCAGTCAGTACTGGTGCCAGTTGGGTGATCACTAGAACAGGCAGGGCAGAGGGCAGTGATGCTCTGATAGATGTCAGGGCATTTTGTCTTTATGAGGAAGGAACCACACAGCTTCCATGCAAATCTGAAGACTCTGCTGTGAGGCAGTGGCACAAGCATGAGGATGAGGGCTTTCCTTTTGGTGAGAGAGAGAAGAACGTTTATAGAACAATCTAATTAATCTGTAAATGAGGAGGTTCTGAGATGATCAGTCATGGTTTATAAATAACACAGTTCAGAAAACAAAGACTGATAAATTTAGCAGACGTGAGGGCTGTTCTGAAAGTAATGCCTCCATGTCTCCTATGTTATTCTGTTGACCCACAATTTCAGAGGTGGATATTGGTGGTTGGCAGCAGAGGCTGAACCTTCCTACCAGTATTGTACTACATGTTGTTGCTGTGTAACAGATGGCAGCAGAGGGGCAGTCTGACACAATGGTGACTGACATGGAAGAGCGGATGAAGCAAAGGTGTGGCACTGAATTTCTCCATGCAGAAAAAATGACACCCACTGACATTCTTTGATGCTTGCTGAATGTTTATGGAGACCAAGCAATGGCTGGGAGCACAGTGAGGTGGCAGGTGATCCATTTCAGCAGTGGTGACAGAGACAGCAGATACCTCCATTGGTGCAGATTTTTACAAGTGCAGCATGCAGGTTCTTGTTCATCAGTGGTGAAAACACACAGCCAGTGGTGGTGACTAGTTGAAAAATAGTAATTTATAGCTGATAATTTTCTCTATTAAATAGTTTTCTATGAAATAGTTTCCCTATGAAATAGTTTTATTGTGCTCTTTCTATCTGTAATGGTTTCCATGGAAATAAACTGGAGGCATTACTTTTGGAGCAACTCATGTAGAAGCCGGGGCTGGAAAAGTTCAAGCTAAAAATAAATTGTAGATCTTGACCAGTGAAACAGCTTATGACAGGATGCAGTTACTCGCGTTAAGTCTTTAAATCAGGATTAGATTTCCTTAAAAAAAGCTCCGTTCAGTCAGCTGATAAGCATCCAGCAGGCATTCCCAGGGTAAAGGGTAAAATCATAGGGACTTATGCAGTAGCTTGCAATGATGCACCCTGGAATTAAAATCTGTGCCTGTGAAGTAACCACCCTTGGGCAATATGCGATTACAAGGGCTGAAAATGTGCATTAATTAATAGTGAAAATCTATTCAAAGTCGGTTGGTAAATCACACAACCATAAAGGACAAAAAATAGAGAAACATGCTAAGTTTCAGTGCAAGGAAAATAGGTAGGAAACAAAAGTGTTTCCAGAAAGCAACGTTTCTCCTTCAGAACAGCACTGTGTAGAATGATTAATTCATTGCAAGCTTTTGCATATTTAAATGTCCCTCAGTAATGCTGAGGTGCATCAGCTCCTGAAGGTCTATGTAGTGTAGGACTGCGTGGGATTACAGAGTGGAGATGGGATGCAGGTCCTCAGCCTGCACAGCAAGATGATTTCTGAGCAGTGGATGTCTGCCTCCGTGGGACACAGCTGAGCAGCTCCTGCTCTGCCCAGCTGGGAGAGGCTCAGATGAACTTGCTGTAGAAAGGTAAACCTAGGCACCATGAAGATGCTTGTGAAATTCTTTCAGGATTTCACCCCTAGTGTCTTAATGCATCTGGTTAATTGTCAAGTGCCAAGTCTACATTCATCAATTAAATGAGAATCATTACAAACTGTCTCACCCATTGTCACAGAGGCAAAGGTTCCTTTCAACTCCAATAAATTAAATTAAATTGGCTCTAACCCTTCAACCACAGACAGATTGGCTCTGTGTTGAGAGGCATTACTTTGATTGACACCTGTCTGGCTGATTGGGAATGGTTACCAGAATGGACAGAACAGACAAAGGGTTTTTTTGTGTTATGGGGGATTTCGTGTGTACAGTCACACATCAGCTGTAGGATGCAGAGAAGCGCAGAAGCAGCCAGAGTTACAGAGCTCTTGGGTTTAGGCTAGGTTGGCTTTAGGTTAGAATATGGGAGTCTGCTCACTGATAAATTCGTGGCTATATACGTGCAAACATTATCTCTGGTTTTGTTTCATTTGCCTCTGTTTGAGATATCAGGCAGGAAACAGCGTGCATCTGCATATCACTGCTGTTCAGACAGAAAGTGTGCCAAATATGTGATTATTCTCCACATTTCTTGCAGGTTAGCAAACATTCCAGTGACTCCAGCTGATCTTTACTGTGTCTTTGTGCTTTAAAAAGCTTTTGTTGTCTTTTATTATTTTTTTTCAGCTGTAACAGTTGCTTGCCCACCAGCACAGATGTGGTGCCCAAATTTCCTGTTTTACAACAGTTTCATCAGATCTCTGTGTAAATGCAAACCATTACACGGTGTCACTGGTGATTCACCTCTCCTAAACCTCATCTGTGCCAAATATATTCTGAGCTACTGCTGCAAACTTGCATTCAGCATGAGGAAGCTCTATTGCCACACCAACCATCACATGATTATGCCCTGGCACCAGAGCCTGAATGTGAAATAGCTGTTGGCTTCTAGCAGCTCAGGGTAGGCACCAGCATGATGGATTCCCAGCCAGTGTAAATGGAGGTTGTTTTCCTTCCACCTGAGGATCTGGTACATGGGATTTCTAAGAAGAAAGGATAAAGCTTGGAAGAAGATGTACCATTCCCCCCCCGCTCCCCTCCAGTTTACTGAACTATTTTAAAGTTGCTCTTTTCTAACATGTCGTGTATTTGAATTGCACAGCTGCAGCTCCTTCAAAATGCAGTTAAACAGGCTGCAATTTTACAAACATTTAAAATTGAGAATAAATAGCAAGAGAACTGGATGGCTGTGTCTAAATGCAAATCACTATCCTAGCTGTACAAGAAGGGCTTAATATTCTGACTTGCTCTTATGAATTTTAGTACAAAAGAATTCAAAGTGGTAAGACCAAAAATGGATTACTGAGGAGGAATATACCAGTAATTTCATCACATAAATGTAACTGATTGTCAGCTCAGCTTTAGTTCTGAGTTTCCTGGGCTAGGTCTTGCTGGATCCCTCATCCTGAGGAATGTTCAGTTGAATTTAATTGCGGCACTGTGTTCTGATCTCTGTTACTAGAATCCCCAGACCAGAAGTAGCCGTGCAGCCTCTGTCTTCCTTCCTCTTCCTGATTTTAGCATGATTGTCACAGCAGAAGCACAGGTGGGTGTAACCACCAACAAACCTCTCTGGTGAAGCAGCACAAGCAGTCTGCACAGGTGCTTTCACCAAGCCTGGTGGCAGACGGAGGGGGCAGCTGATAATCTTTCACTTCAGAGAATGGTACTCAGAAAGACTCTTCCTGTTCCTTTTTCCTTTCTCCTCTCAGTCATTTGAATACAGCAGATTTTTGTGATTAGCTGGTTATTTCTCCATGCTCTATAAGCTGTTTGTATTAGCAAGTCACTTCAGTCGGTGAAGTGATTTGTGTAGCAAAGCAGTGGGTGATGAAGACCCACCATCCACACCCCTTGAGGAAGCTGTAGCTTTACGAAGTTTATGATTCAATTCTGTAGGAGTCAGAAGTTGCCATCTTTCAGGGAGTGTTTCTGGATTAGTTCTGGTCTGGTCCTACGGTTTGTATACCCATTTGTGCTTGAGGTACATTAGGTGTGTTCTAGTTTTGACTTATCTAAAAGGAGTTCATCTCATGCTGTCAAAGATCATTCTAGGATGAAGATGAAACATGGCCAGTAGAGTACTATCAGAGATTCACTTCATAAGCAGACTGCTGACCTGACCTGAGATGCTAATGTAGAAATACAGAGAGCATCATTTCTAAAATGCAGATTTCTAAAATGCAGAAGGTTATTTCTAAAAGACTGAAAAAAAAAGTAATTAATCTGAGTCTAAAAACTATAAGGTTGTGGAGCTGAAAAATGTATAGTACTTGATCTATTAATGAAAACACAATTGTAAATCTAGCAAGTGTAATACCTCAATCCACAGCTCCTGGTGCTCTTTCTTACAAGATGGTACCAGCCTCCTTCTTGCTTGTAAAGGGAGAGCAGGCAGACAGTATTTCTTGCTTCACCTAGATTTAAGATAGAATTCAGTGAGCTAAAAGTAACTGAAGTGCTGCACCAAAATCTTTCTCACAAAGCAGAGAAATACTGTGACCCAGCCTGATCCTGGGTCTTTAAGATGCTGTCACATCTAGGAGGTGTGCTTGAAGCCCTCAGCTGCCACTGCCTTCAATGCATGTCCCCTCCAGCACCTCACCCACAGGTTGAGCACCAGAAGGAAGTGATGTGAATTGGACCCAGGCTGAATGCAGTAGTGTGCATACCAGTGTCACTCTGATGATGGGACTGATGATTCTGATGAAGGCTGTGTGCTTGTTAGAGCTGTACAGAAATCCTATGAAAGTGACCTGACTGCTATCTCTGCAAACATTCCTGCACACATCTACAATAAACCTGGAAATGGCACTCTGAGAAATGGCCATTCATAGTTCAGTGAGATATCTAGGTATCTAGATCACTTCTTTACAATCAGTTTTGACAGCTGTTCCATCAGTCATGCAGGAGATCCCAAAGGAAAGTCACAGATGCTCATTGTTTAGAGGGAATTCAAGTGAATGGTCCTGTTTGACCTGTGGGGGAGGTTACATAGGAGATCAAAAAACGTGATTTCATAGAAGTTGTTATAAAGAACAGAATCAGTGTATGTATCAAGAATTTAACACGCTAAGAGTGAACACTGCTTTGAAGAAAGCATGTAGTATCTCCAAAATGTACTAAAGTTTGAGGAGTTGGCAAATGTGAACAGCTCGTTCTGTTGACATATTTTACATGGACTTCAAAAAGCTGTTTGAAAGAGTTTTCAACCAAAGCTCCTAAAAACAATTCTATTATGATATGTAAAAGTTTGGTTCTCACCTCCATGACAATTAAAAGAGAAAAAATGAAGGGTAGAAAGAAAAAGTTTATTTTCACAGAAGGGAGATGTTACTCCAGGGAAATAGCCCTGAAGAGATCTGCATAGGAGATTGCACTGTTTGACACATTCGTCACAGATCTGAGGGCACTGAAGAAGTGCAAGGTAGCACTGTGTGATGATCCTAAGGTATTTATGTAGAAAAGAACAACTCTGAACAGATACAGACAGATTTCACAAATCTAAGTGAGCTGGGTAATGAAGTGGGAGAATAAATTTGACTGTAAAGTAAAGAATGTGGGGGAAAAAAATCTAACTTTATATTTACAATTATGGTTTCTGACCAACTTGAACCACATAAAATGAAACTTTAGAATAATTATCTAAAATTATCAGCTTAATACATGGCAATGGTAAAAAAAAAGCAAATCTAATGTTAGGAATTACACAGGGAAATGAATAAAGAACAAATCCAAAATTACTTGTATGCAGAATTTTGAATGTAATATGCAGCTCTGGTCTCCCTATCTCAATATGTATGAGTTAGAACTGAAATAGGTATACCAAGGGAGAAAAAAGATAAAAAGAAGAAAGAAAAAAAACACAACTGTGAGGAAACAGTGGAGTTTTCAGAATCAAGAGTGACGTGCAGAAAATGAATAGGGAATGATCATTCCTTGTCTCTCTTAATATAAGAAGAGTCTACAAATGCAACTAATACACAGCAAACTGAAGGCTACAAAATAAAACAGTTTTCTTACAGGGCAGTTTGAACTATGAAATGCTTTGCCACAGGGTATGTTGGATGCTAAAAATTTCCATGGGTTAAAAAACTAATTGGGATAAATTAATGGAAGAATAATCTATTGAGTGCTATTAAATACATGCTATGTATTAAGTACCTAGCGTTGAGTGGATTTAATAGGCTATTAAATACCACCTGCAGCTAAGGAATTCCCTGAGCCACAACTCACTGGAAGCTGGGAGAAACTATCATGGAAATATCATTATGTACTTGTCCTTTTCTCATGTCCTTCCTTTGACATTTGCTACCAATGCCAGCTGGAGAGAAGTAACTGGGTTACACAAATCGACCTTTGATCTGACCCACCATGGTACTCTTATGTCCCGAGTGATATCTGGAAGATGCTACAATCACATTTTCCTTTCCAGGCTGAAAAATGGCAAACCCAAGAAAGACAGAAGTGGCCTGGGTCCAACGTATGCTTCACCAAGGAGAGGCCATACTCTACTGAAGTGAGATTTTGTATGGGCAGAGCATGGCTATTCTGACAAAGATGTGTATTCTGGCATCTCGGGGGTATGAATTCTTTTTTTTTTCTGGGATAGCTCACAGACAGCTACTGTCATTTTCAGCTTCACAAATGACACCACAAATAGAAACACTGGAAGACAGTCTTCTCTAATAATTATGTTAGCTAAGCTATGGCTGTCCCACAGATTAAATTGTGTAATGACATATTAATTAATTTCTCACATATTCACTTGGAGCCTTCACAGATGAAAGAATAGCTCCTGAAAGTACCACCAACCTATGTGCAAAGAGATTATAAAAAATATTTTTTTGATTTCTGGTACATGCATGCTCAACATAGTACTGAATTGCTATTCAGTACTATGTTCCAGCTGTCATTCATGAATTACTTCAGCTATATTCCCTTTAATGATAGGAGCACACTCCTTAACAAAAGCTGGCTGTCAAAATAGTGTATTCCATTTCAAATCAATTAATTTTATGTGTACATCTAGACCCATTATAAAATATATGTGGAATAATTGTCAGCTGGAGTAGACTTTATGCTTAACACCCAAAGTAATTAAAACTACATGAGGACAATTTTGGCAGTGTACTTTATCACTGAGACTTATTTTCCTATCATACCCTCCAGAGGGCCATTTGATGGCCATGTAAACAATTAATCACGTATGAATGAACAATGAAAGCTTTTTCAGCAGTCCACAGATTTCATTTTCTTAGCAAGCACATTGGTACATAGCAACAGCAGCATTAGTGCCATCAGTGTGGTGTAGGAGGCTCTGGTTGGCAGAGGAGCAGAGGAATTTTACTCCCCTTGCTCTCCAGAGAGCTCCAGCCTTCTCTGCTCCGATCATCTGAACTGAGGACCAAAAGTGATGAGTTATATCATGCAACACATGTTGCCACCAGACACCCATGTTCTCAAGATATGTTTTTAATTGTGATCTGATTACCACAATTATTCAATGCCATGAACACTTGGAGTAGCTGATATGAGACACCAGCCTTAAGGTGACTCCACCAAGGTAACTAGATGGAATTCTACTCCTCATTGCCCTTCTGCCAGCTCCAGTCCTATGTTGCATGCTGTGCACCTAATGCTGTAATGGGATACCAACCTCCTCCCCTGAATGCTGTGGATTTTTTCACAAAAAGATGTGAAAATATTCTTCATGTTTTCATCTGTTATAAGCGATGGCTGCTCCCAGAAGGACATCTCTCAAGATCATATGTAATGGGAAGGAAAGGAAGAGGACAAACTAATCAAAGCGGGTGCCACATGCAGACCAGAACTCTGCTGATCACATCCTGAAGAGATCCATGTTTGTAGGATCAACATAGCGGTGTTCTGTATCTACACGGATGTCAGGGAGACACCAAATACATTAAAGATCAATGGATACAAGTCAGGACATCAATGCAATGTGGATGGAAGTTGTATTGCATGTCCTGTAACACAGCTGCAGCATCGTGTAGTGTTGGTGAAAGAATTTCAGCACGCAATAAATCCGTCAGAGCTCCATAAATCTGCATGCAGAAACCTGACCCCTAATAGAATTTGAGTGATAGCACAGGGGCCCTCCCACTGCAATAAAGGAAGCTGCTGGTATTGCAGCCAGAACACAAATACTTTTGTTCTGGATTGTCTTACCTTGACCAAAGCTTGTCCTGGATTTGGAGTAGCAAATCACTGTTTCCTCACTCAAGCTTATCCCATTCCTGTCACTGTTAGCAAAGCATTACAGAGAGTAAAACAGGGAGCAGGTCCCTACACGGCTCCAATAAGCATAGCCATAACAACTGAGAAAAAGTCCTTGAAAAGGAGTTGTGCACAAATTCATACCATCCTTGAAGGTGAACACTGTATACTGTTGAGTACTGTGAGAAGAAAGAGAAAGATTGGTGACCTTTGTTTTATTTCAAGAAAAGTTGAGTGAAGATATACAGAAAGATAGTCATTGTCACGAGAATTCAATTACCCAGTGTATTATCTTTTAAAAAATACAAGTATAGGTAGAATGGGCAATTAATTTTTTAAAAGTGGATGCCTGAATTCATATATGTAAATAAATGAATGGTTCTCAGAATGCCTGGGTGCACAGCTCTTCAGACTGGCAGAGCATAGACCTTCACTTTTAAAAGTTTTGTCTAATTGCACTCCAGATAACTTAAAAATAATAATAATGTAAAAGAAGCCTCAGCCAACCAATCAAAAAAACCAGCAGAGCTATGCAGAAATCTGCTGAGTGCTGAAGTAGCCTTTGCCACAGGGCTTTTTTTGCTGTTACAGCAGCAGTTAGTAGCAACGTAACCCTGTCTGGCAGTGCTTCTAAGAACAGTGACTGCATTGCAGTCATATTCAGACAGGAACAGCAGAGGAAGGAGTGGATGTGCATGATGAAGAGGAGTTAGGGTCTACACCATGTGCCAGGGAATTGCTGTGATGGCAGGCTTAACAAACAGTGTTTTCTGAGGTGTCTTGCAAAAACGTTCCTCAGTTTAAGTGCTGCAGGCGGTTGGATTTTCTGTCCCTTTGTGAGCTGGGGAGCAGCAGAGTGCTCAGACTGGGTACAGCCAGCTACATCTGATACAGCTTGGAGGGAGGCCAAGCTGAAGTGATAACTGAGGGCGAGGCAGCTGGGGTGGACAGAGTGCCACGAGTTGAGAAGGCAGATTTGTGTGTCTGGCCAGAGCTCTGCAGGTTTCACTGCTGTTTTTAATTGGCTGTGTAAAGGAGTGTCGCTTTTGGAAAGGATTGAAGGAGACCTAAGGTGGTCTCAGGCTGTCCTGTGAAGATATTCAATGAGTTTGAAGTGCCTGCCTAGTAAACCAGCGTAAATGAACAAAGCAGAATAGGAAAGCAAAGCCCTTCCTTCCCATCCCTGCTGATGAGGGCACAGAGGTCAGAAAACAACTGCTTGTCTGTGAAAGAGAAATGGACCGGACAGAGGCCTCCAAGGGTTTTTATGTGTATGAAAAACCCCACACCGATTTGTATTGTTGAAATTCTGATGCTCACAAATGTAAGTTCAGGGTGCTCTCTGGTTTTGAAGGCTTTTTGTATCTCTTACATCAAAACACATTAAATTTGTTTAGAAAAATAAAACAGAAAAGCAAGGAAGATCTGAGTGATTCTGTGATTCTATGATCTAGGAATTAATTATTTCTTTATGTGTATTTGTTAATTAATTCCTAAGTAAGTGCAGTACAAGAGTTTGCTCTGTAACTCATCGTTTGTTTTGAATAGAATTGCTGAGGTTGGAAAAGACTTTAAAAATCATCAAGTCCAGCCACAACCTAACCATATTACCCTAACTCTTACAACTCTAACTCTGATAAATCATGTTCCTGAGCACCACATCCAAACGGTTTTTAAATACATCCAGGGATGGTGACTCAACCACCTCCCTGGGGAGCTCATTCCAGAGCTTAACCACACTTTCTGTAATAGAATCATAGAATTACTGAGGTTGGAAAAGACTGTCAAGACCACACTACTGGAGGCTGTTGGAATAGTTAAACATGGTAAAGCAAAACCATCTGTATAGTCACTATATTTTATAACTCCTAATGTTTTGCATACCTAGACTGGTAAGACCACTGTAACATCCAAAAAAAAAGTTGTTTATCATCTCTTGGGAGATGGAGCTTCCTTTCCTTTAAAGAGAACGTTTCTGAGAAGCATTGCATTATATAAAAGCCTGCTTTTCCTGCATAGATTCTTGTATACAGATGCAAACGTAGCCTTTGGACCATGCTCTATTAGATGTATGAGGTAAATATTCTGAAAGGACATTGCTGATTTCTGCAATATTCAATTTTTATAATACGAGTTAGAAAGACAGCCTTGCAACAGTTCAGCTTGTCTCATGGTGTTATGGGCATTTCAATCCATTTCTCGATGTCTTCTTTTGAATTTACTTGCGTGTGCCACTGAGTCCCTTGAATGGACAAATCCACAAATGTCTGTAGTAGAGGCATACTATTCACTTTGTGTAGATGTCTTTGATTCATAGCAGAAATTAATTTCTGAGTTATTTGGAATTGTAAAGCTCAGTCTCTACGCCAGTTAATTGCTACACTAGCTTATGCTTCACACCATACGGAAACACCATTTTAAATATGCAAAGAAAAAAAGCTAAGAATAAATCACAGCTGCTGTTAGATGGGGGTCTAAAGATACAGCCAACGCAGGGAAGAAAAAAAAAAAAAGGAAAAAGAAAAAAGGAAGAAAAAAAAAAAGAAAAAAGGAACTGTCTTGGTTTAAATACAGCTAAACTGCTTTTAATATTGAGAAATTCTTTTTCTGTTCTCCAAATCAATTTTCATGAACAGTATCCAGAAAAGAGAACTCTGAATATAAAGCACTGAGATAACAGCAATAATTACAACTTACAGTTTCATAGCAGTAATATTTTCCTACTTTCTGTTGCATGATTGCTAATTATTATATTAATAATAACATTATATTATTAGTAATAATTCGTATTTGGCTTACAAGGCCAATTCTTACAGGTATGTTCAATTTAAGCCCAAACCAATATCTTAATTTTAAAAAAACATAAAGTTTCTGAAGGTGGAAATGACTTTTATCTTTGCAGCAGTAATTGCTCCTGATCAGCAATGGCAGTTTGACCTCACCCACATATAAGGAGATCAAGTGTGTATATCAAGCCTTGACACGTTATCATGATTTCTCACAACCAGCCAATCTGAGAAACACTCTATTATATGTGTCCAGAAGACATCTGTGATGGAAATCTCATTTATTGCACAGTTCCAGTTAATCTATGTAACAACTAACTCACCAGAAAAGTAATTTTTTGTGTGCCAGACTGTCTTTTGGTTGGTACAGGCAGCACAGACATGTCAGTGAGCATGGAGAAAGTAAACATAGGAGCTAAGGAGGGGCGGCAGCAATCTTCAGATTAAAGAAAAATGCATGCAAATTTATCACTGGGCCAAATGAGAAATAATAGCACAGATTGCTATGTAAATACCTCTGTATTTGTTCATGCTATGTAAATGATCTGGCTCTTCCCTAGGTTGATAGCAAAACTTAGATTAGTAGCTCCCTAGCCCATAAAATTATGCTGCTACATTGAAGTAAATTGAAATGTCAAAGCCTCCAGTTCTACACTAGTTTAAGATTTTTGTGTGTTGGGAGAAGTCTTTGAAGTAAAAATGTCTGATTCCAGCAGAAAGAAGTGAGTAATTGAACCACATTGTGCTGCAGATAGGCTAATCTGGCCAACTAGTTGGCTTTCAGACCCAAAAGACCTGCAAAAAACAGCAGGTGTGTCACTGAAATGATGAAAGATTGGAAGGTGCTAAAGAGTGCATGACTGATTGTCAAGAGTGGAAGCTGGAGTAGGAGCGCATGAACAACTGCTGTCCTCTGTGTCAGGCCAGCCTGGTGCTGAGGAGCAGGATGAGGTGCTTGGCCAGGTTTTCTTCCCTGGAAGAAGGCACGCACCTACAATGAAACTGCTACCTCAAAAACTTTGTGTTTTCAGCCAGGCTGCAATGAATGAATGTTCAGGCTATCCTCTGTCCTGCATCCCTCCTTTCCTATTGAGTACTCATCTCTTGGCTGGAGGAATGGGGTTAATTTAGATTATTGCATCCCCTGTTGCAGAAGTTGGTCTCATGTCACCCCATATCACTTCACTCCTTGGTTCTAAGTCCCTTAATAATTCCTGTCCCGAAACAGGGCTGCAGGCAGGTACTGGCCTGGAGGTGGGAACTCCATCCTCAAAAATGCTGAAAGTAACTCCTGCTCAGGCTGTTTCCTTCTTCTAAGCTAGAACTTCTCCCTCTGACAAAAGACACAATGCTTTACCTGTGGGACAGCTGAATTCTTGATCATTTTGGGTTGCTTCTGCTGGGGCCTGGATCTGGTCTGTTGTTGCTGTCATTGACTGTGCCCTCTAAGCTCACTAGATATAGGACAGCATGCTGTCTGTGTGGCACTGCCTGCAATCCCCTCCATCAGCACCACTCTGGTTCCCTGGCTGAGCCCTTCCCTCCGTTCTTGGCAGTTCCAGTGTTGCCATCCACTTGAGTCAGTTTCAATAAAAGCAACACCAATGCTATTGCTAAAGCTCTTCGCATCCTTCCCAGCCAGAACTGGCATCAGCTACCAACTGTGATGGTTGCTCATTTAAGATCCATACTAGTACCAGAAAATGAACGATAAAAGCCTTGCTCTGGCAGACATCAAGCAGAGCCAGAAAGCATATGTGCAGTTTGTTCCGGAGACTCCTCCACAACTACAGCAAATGGTTTCACACAACTACAGCAAATGCTTTTCTCTCTTTAAGGATTTTCTTCATCCAAGGCACTGCGCAAGCCATGACAAATGAATCACCCCTTAAAAATTTGTATCAATCAACAACTCTTTATACTGACCAGCCTCAGGACTTCACCAGTTGTGTGATGTTTCTCCCTTATGCCTCCAAATATATCAGTCTTTTCTGATAGGGGAGAGAGAACCTCTGGGACAGATGTTTTTCCCACTTGCATTCTCCTTGCTTTTATCTCTTTCCAACAGTACTAGTCACATCTTCAGTAACACGAGGCTTCAAATTGAATATTCTCAATTATGCAAATGCAATATGCAAATGAAGGATGGAACTTGGGATCTTCAGAGGACAGCAGCAGAGGGGGCAGGCCGTGAGACCATCCAGAGGGAGTGTGGGAGACAGCTGATGAGGCAGCAGCCTCTCTGGTCATAGTCAGTGCCACCCTGCTCTCAAGCACAAGGACATACATAAGCACAGACATCTGTTTCTTCCCTGTAGGACAAAAGGGCTGTAGTAGAAATGTCAGACCTTGGTCTCTGCCTTTGTAAAGGCAAACACCTCTTGCAATTCTTTTTATGGACTTAATGAGCATTGCCTGAAAATCTCTTCATTTATGCTATCCTTGAACAGTTGTTCTAGAGAGCACTATTTGGAAAAAGAGGGACATGCAATTCCCAGTGTAACTGTACTTTTATCTAGCATACAAACACTGGTTTGTGCCTACACTGTTCTTCCTCTGGAATGTTCCTATGTCCTGTCCTTGGTATAGATATAGAAAACAAGAGTATTCTCCCTCTTACTCTTCCTCACTTGGATGATCAAGAGCTGCCAGCTCTCTCATTACACAGAGTAACCCTTCCCTGCCCTCTCCTGCCTGTTTCATGATCTCTGTTAACATGAGTGATGGGTCCAGTAGACAAGAATCTTCATAAGGCCTCATCTCTTCAAATGCTTTCTAGAATCTCATTTTCATGTGATTGCCTCCTCTAGTCACTCTTTGGTCAGTTGGCAAACACATGCCTCCCTCTCTGGTTAACAACAATAAGGCCCTTGTTTTCATTTGATTTTTGTTATCTTCCAACATACAGTCTTTCGTTTTAGCAGAATTTATCGCATCTCTGTTGCAATACTGAAGTTCATCTGGTAATTCCAATGCGATACCCAAGCCTGCTCTCTTTTCATGATACTGAACAGCTTCATGGCACTGGCAAATTGCATCAACACTGCTCTTACTTATTGTTCTGAAATCACTGATGGAATTATTAAAGATGAATCTTAAGACAGAGGAATTTCCACTACTGTCATATTGCTGGTTTCATATTTTGCAATTATCATCACCCCTTTACTCTGCAGACCCGAAATGACAAGAACTGACAGAAGAGCTTGTGCATGCAGCATAGTATCTTTGTAGAGTTCTGCAAAGAAAGTAGACCACAGCTGAGATCTGGCTAGTGGTGGCTTTTGTTACAAGCCAGTGTCAAATCAATCCAAAGCCAACCAGCACATCACTTATACAGAATAATAGACAATCAGAAAGGAAAACCAGTTACCACATATGGAATCATAGAATGGTTTGGGTTGGAAGAGCCCCTAAAGACCATCTAGTTCTAACCCCACTGTCATGGGGAAGGACACATTCCATTACACAAGGTTGCCCAAAGCTGCATCCAGTCTGGCTTTGACCACTTCCTGGATTGGCTTGTTTACCCCTGGATACCCCACACACGGGTGATGGAAGTTTACGTGGTCATTACCAATGGCTTGTGGCTACAAAACATGATGTTCCTGTTGCCTTTGAAGTGAAAGCCAGCTTGAGGAGAGCACAGTTCCAAAGTGCTGGTGGAATCCATAAATGTTCCTTTCCCATAATCATTACAGAGACTCTGGAGACACATCAGTGTGAAAGAATAATACAGAACTATCGAAGATGCTTTAGTTTTCAAGGAGGGCAAACTTGGCTGCTCCCATGCTAGCAGATTCAAGTGTGCCCAGCATGTTTACAAGTATCTATTCTAGTAAAATGTTAGATTATTCTGTGACAGCATGCCTGGCCCATCACAGCTAGCGTGCTTCCTGAGTAATTCCTGGGCATAGTTAGAGATGTGTAGGTGGTTTGCATGCAGCAGCCTTGTTTTGGAGGATGAGACAATTTATTATCATAGATGCAAGCTATTCAGTGCCAGTTGGCCCTAGCACCAGGGAATGTTCCTAGGCACATCTAATTTATTATTGTAGACACAGCCTTTGTGAACACCACTGTGGGAAACCTTGGCGGTGTGCATGGTGCTATGCGGCCCAAATCAATTTGAATATGAAAGCATCTTTTCTCCTTTAAAAAGCATGAGTATGTGCTGTTACTTCAGGAGAGTTCAGTGTATCCTCTGATGCCTGGCTGATGAGGCAATCTCCTGCTATGAAAGCACCTGGCAGGAGATGGTTCAGTTGTGCACTGAGCTGCTGCTTAATGGAAGTAAGACCAGTTTCAGGCAAACTGAAAGCAAAATGGCACTGTCTGTAAGCCAGCTGAGATGCCAGGCAGCCTGGTGTTCTTCAAAGTCATGGGGTGGGAGGTAAACGGCACAACAATTACACAGGTAATGCAAAGTGCCTTTGCTGGCGTGGGCTCAGGACACCACCGGTTTGCAGGTCTGGCACAGGCAACTGAAAAGCTCATCTGTCATCACTGGGAGCAGTCCAAAAGAGGTGGGCATGGAAAGGGCTTTGTGTGCCTGCATCTTTGTGTGGCAAGTGGCAACGCACAGGGAAACAGGGTTTGGAAATGCAGAGTCATTACATTGTCATGTCTGTGCCAACTGGTGACTGCCTTGTGTAATTTTGAAATCCATTACAATTTTTGATGAGTCTTTCTGTTCCTTGAGTTTTGTTAAGTACTTTTCCACCAGCGAGTTGTGAATCTAAAGTATTTATTAGACCAGGTAATGGATATTAAAAAATAATAAAAATAGCTTTGCTAAGAGCCAAGTGGGGAGTACATGAAGTTTCCAAATGGCAGCAAAATCCCTTCCACTCTCTGTGTAGGGAGGATCCCAACCCCACACTATGTCACTTCTCCAGTGATGGAGTTGCAAGCTTCTTGTATCTTTGCTTCTCTCCCCAGCGCTGTGGTGGGGCAGAGGATGGAGGGAGGAGCCCCAACCTGTGCGGTGCTGATGTCATGACTGACTCATGCCCATGGCATCATTTCCTGAGTGCTACAAGACCAAAACAGTGCTGGAGCTGGGGATATGCAGAGATCTACTGCCCAGTCCCATTTGCTCCGTACCCTTTTCTCGTTGTTCAGCTGCACCTGTGGCACTCTAGTATCTCCTTACCCTCTCTGGCCATCACCAACCTGTCCCTGACTCCTTTAGCTCCTTGCTTTTGGTGGCATCCAAGCTGAGATTCAGCCTGTGCATCTTTGCAGTTCCTTTCTCTTCCTCCTCTCACCTCGTGTCTAAAATTCCCTTCTCCAAAGCCCTTCCCACTCGCTGCAGTCTGCAAAAAGTTCAAGTCTTGGCACGTAACAATGAGTGAATCACAGTATTTTCCAAGGAATGTAATGGAAGAAAATACCTTTTCATATTCTTTACCATAGCAAGGTCACAGCTGGATGCCTCTGACAGTTCTCTAAGCCTTTGTTTCTTCTGTCAGTGTATGGCTACAAGGAGTCTTTGCCTCCTACGTTATTAGCTTGCAGAAACAAAAGCAATGATTTCAGTTACTTTTGTAAAAATCAAGAAAATAATTTTTATCTTGGCAGATGATCAAGGCAAACTTCAAACATGACCTTTCTTACTACTTCTGTTCTTTATATCGTAGTCTTTCCATGTTAATTTATTGCAGGAGCAGAACTGGAAAAGGCAGTATTTTCTTAGCTCTTACATAAAACTGTTTCTGTGCTAAAAAGCTTTTTGTCACTTGGAAGTGGAGCAGCAAATCAATGGGTGAAGAACTGTGAGTCACAGGAGGGAGTAAGAATTGCGGTGACTCCTTTGAGTTCAAAATTTCAAGGCCTCATCAGCCAAGACTGATAAGATGTAGGCAAAAAAACAGGATCTGAGTTCTGATACAGAAGCCTCTTCACAGCTAACCATCTTATCATTTCATCCCTGCTCAGTGAGCACACACAGAGACCCAGTTATGTCTCCAGCTGCTTTTCCAGGCAACACAGCCAGCTGAATTCATAGCAGAGACCTCCTAGGACACTGTCTTCATGCCAGTATGTTTTTTAAAATCAGTATACAATGTATAGATAGATGGAATATACATACATACAGTCACTTCTATTGTCTGCCATTTTAAACACGTTCAATGCAGTATTCAGCTAAAGGCTAGCAGAAAAAGTCCCTAGCTGCAGGCTTTGATGATAGCTCTCCTTCATCTGGGATTGCACACGATAGTGATGGCAGAAAGACATGTTGCTTCTTCTCTAGACTGATATAAAAGTAATCCCATAGCAAATAATATCTACCAAAATAATTGCAATCACCTGTCATGATATTACATTACATATACATTATTTCTCCAGGCAGCATCAGCTTGAGTGAAGCTGACTCTAGTGCTGATGATGCTCCTTCTCTAGTTTGTTCTTGAGCTTTCCCCAAATGGTCCTACAAATGCTTGCTTGTACATGTGCTTCCAGAGTCTTCATCAGGGTTGGATTTCAGTCCTGCCTCTTCTGCTCTCAGAACTTTCTCCATGACTGCTGCCAGTCTCATCCTGATTTAAAAAATGCATTTGATAAACCATAATAGCCATTAAATACAGCTGTAGGCTCATCCTGGGTGAATTCCTTGCCAAACTTGTATTCCAATAACTATCATTAATGTCTTAACTTGCAACTAGGGTCCAAAACACCATCCTCAAACAAAGGTTGTGTTTAAGGACACTTGCTGTAGTGCAGTGTAGCTAAAAGCCAAACAAAAGCCTGTGTTAATACAACCAATAATGCAATGTGGATACAGAAGTCAAAACTCTTTCGTAAGGATTTTAGGTCTCCTTTCCCATATAGAATCCTTATGCATTGCAGCCCTTCTAGCCCTGCTACACCTGTGCAGTAAGTTGCAGGGCTATGAGGAAACCTTGTGCTATGTGGAATAGAAGACATCTGCAAAGCTCCTTACATCATCTATGTGCACAATTCTCACTTCCCAGCAGGCTGTTTCTCCATGAAGAGAGGAGAGAAAGGTCTTACTTAGACTTCCATAAGAATATCAAGAAATCATGGGGTCTCTTTCTCAATGCAACATCAGGAGTGCTCCACAGCAGTGAATCCTAGTTTTAAGAACCTGGTATGACATGTGGTAGCATACAGGAGCATCAAGCAGCGTGTTTTGTCCTTACATGCCTATCAGGGCAAGGTGAGCCGTGTAACATCATAGCAACGCCACTCATTCTTAAGGGTTTTCATTAAAATAAGGTTGTGATGGTTTTACCCAAATGAACACAATGCTCCCTCACTGCACATCCTCAAAGGAAGAGAGGAAGAAAATACGAAAAAAAAAAAAAGTGCTCAAGGTTCAAGATAAGGACAGAAAGATTTCTCACCAATTACCATTATGGGCAAAACAGACTCAGAGTAGGAAGATCAATACAATTTATTAACTATTACGAATGAATAGAGCAGTGAGAAAAGTAAAAGCAACTAAAAAAATCTAAAACCTAAAAACTAAAAATACCTTCCTCACAATCCCTTTCCTAAATCATCACTCATGGCTCTGCTGTGTCAGTGGCAGGTCCCTTTTGGAGAAGCTGGAGCTGTCTCTGATCTAACAGGGCAGCTTCTTCTGCTTGGGAGCTCTTCTCACACAGGCCATCCCGACAGCCCCCATACTACCCAAAACTTTGCTGCCAAATCCAATACAAGGGGAGAAATTAACTGTTAATGTGTGTAACTTGTGGGTCTGGTTCTCCTCTCCCTAGCTAAAGCAGGATTGCACTGGTAGGTGTGAGAGCTGAAGAATCACTTGACTTCATGCCAAGCTGGTTGTGGTTGGTAGTACATGGGTATATGTGTGATGGTTGTGAGCTGGTACATAAGCAGAGACCATATTAGCATTTCAAGCATGAGGACAGATGTGTTTCTTGTGTATAGGTGAGCGAGCTTCTTCAAACCAGGATTTCTCAATTTGCCTAATAGAACTTCAACATTTCCATTGCAACCAGCATGTGCCATTACAAGGCTGTAAGAACATCAGCGTGGATCAGTGTGACTTAACATTTCAGAGTAAAATTGGCTTTGTTGGTATGAAATTAGTGTACTCTGTGGATTGATTTACACCTAAGCATGGAAAGCCAAGAAAGGTGGTAATGCTAGTCTTTCTCTGCCTGTTTGTAGCTAATGCCTTCTCTGATTTTAACTTGTGGCCTGGTAGGAATGGTTGCCATTGAACAGTAAGGGGAAGAGAGGAAAAATAAAGAACAGCTGGGCTTAATGAGCTGTAACAGCTGCGGGTATTAAAGCAGTGTGTACACTTGTCATTCAAAGAGTTTCTACATATATATAGATGACAAGCTCTTTAAATCAAGACTTTTGTTACAGAGGCCACAACAGACATACTGCTATTAAAGGTTCAGAACTTGGTATCTTAAATTATGTTATTTGCCACAAACAAGTCCAAACCAACATAATTTATGGAGGCAGGAACAATCAATCTGTATTTTAATATATGATGGGCCTTTCATT
This sequence comes from Tympanuchus pallidicinctus, assembly GCF_026119805.1. Lineage (NCBI taxonomy): Eukaryota > Metazoa > Chordata > Aves > Galliformes > Phasianidae > Tympanuchus > Tympanuchus pallidicinctus. The sequence continues at coordinate 48,903,752 of NW_026294769.1, forward strand.
CTGGACTACGTCACTGGCTTCCTACTACAGTTGTCCTTCCCTCTCACATTGTACATTAGGCTGTATGAGTGTTTCCAAGGCAAGTTCCTATAAAGCTGGTCGAGGAATCATTTATTCGTCTGAAGACTGTTCCAAAGGTGATGCATCAATGGTTTCAAACCTTTGTGCAGTGCTCAAGTGTAGCTGGAAATGAAGAAGCTGAACTCCACTGAAGGGAAATATGATCATTTTATAATTCCACTGAAAGCATTAAAAATAAATCATATGTTAAGAGGATATCTGGACTTCTACACCAACAAAATCTTAAATGACAGGATCTGGTATTGGAAACATAGAATTTTCTCCATGGGATTAAAGATGTCAATTCATCCTTCTGCAGATAAATTTAACTGCTTAATTTTAGACTGAGATTAACTATTTTTCATGATGGTAGCTTGACAGTTTTCAGTATCTAAACGAGACCAGGGTGAAATTGTGATGAAAAAACTTTTCATATCAGTAATTTATTCTTTAAACCAATGCTAATAGTTAGTCCTAGGGCTAGAAATTTAATAATGACATAACAATTATTGAAGATTGCTTAGAGGAAATTAAATGCCCCCAAAAGGTGTTGCTCTTACCATAACGACAATATCTGTGCTTAAAATTCAAATCAGCTTTTCCTAATTACCCATGAAAAATTACTATTTCACTTTTATGGATTCAACCCACAGAAGTCTTCTTCCTTCAAACAGCTACCTGGAGATATGAGGTCAGCAAACAGCGCTGCAGCTGTCCCCAGGTCTGTGAACTCCGCGTCTCTGAAGGCGACTCAGCTGTGAGGAGTCAAATGTGCCGCTTTGCCAAGGGGCTGGTGCTTGGCAGACTTTTGTAACGCGTCTCCTGCCAAGAGCTCTTTCCAGCAGACGGTAACAGCTGGGTTGTGACTGACTTCGAAAAGTGCAGGAGGAGTCCTTATGAAGGGCCCATTGTACTATCCCAGTGATTTTTTCTTGTGAGTGGGTTTTTGCTATACCGCGGCATCATGTATTCAGGCAGTTGGGGAGGATGTGCATTAAGACAGCTGGTGCGGTAAAGCAGAGTGCTGAGTTACAGAAGTCCCAGTGACTTGAATGGGATTTCTCCTTTTTGTGTATGAAATATAGAGCTTACAGGAGAAGGGGCTCTTCTTACTGCTGATGTTTGAAAATACTTGTGATACTGAATGTTTTTATTACTGTAAGAGTGGCTATTCAGACACTGTAAAGGCAATTTAGGAAAAAGCAGAAGAGTGCCTCGATCTCTATAGCAATCTTTTTACTAATGGATAGATCCGTGTCACACAGTACTCTGAACAACAAATGACTATGTAAACCAATTTTCTCATTCTAAATGTATATTATGAATAAACAGTTTATGTCAAAATTGTACCAAAAATGTGTGTTTTGTGTATCAATAAATCTTGTTTCACTGCTCTGTTGTTCTAGAAATAGTTTTATTTTACTCATATTATGCTGTCAAATCATTCTTTAGGCTGCTCTGGAGAAACCAGAAGTCTAATTAGCAGGCCTGTAACGGCTCAGCAATCTGTATTTTCAAATCCTGGTTGACATCCAATACTCAAGAATCCAAATTTCATTCAAAGATATTTTTTTTTTTTCTGATTGTACCTCCAGCACATGTCAAAGCTGTAATGCATGCCAGCTTCCATACAGCTTAAGCAATGCCAGTAAAAGCTTTTCCCCTTCATTCAGATACAAATTACTGTGCACTAAATCATTGTTTTTAAAGCAGATAAGGAAGGGGAAGATTCTGCAGACATGAAGTTTTATGGCATCTCTCATTAACATCAACATGGGAAGTGTCTGGCCTGTGGTCACATCTTGAAATTTTTGTGGTAGCTCTTGTGCTTACATACAATAGCCAACTGAAGTTCTTATTTGGTGACATTTTCAACTTGCCATCATTTGGAAGCAGGGTTCTGTTGCTCCTGTTGTCTTCATGTGGAGTCTGTCAGACAGTAATTCCCCATCTTTTCATTTTGAATACTTAGAATTATAGAATCACAGAATGGCCTGGGTTGAAAAAGACCTGAAAGATCTTTAGCTACATGCAGGGTCACCAACCACCAGACCAGGCTGCCCAGAGCCACATCCAGACTGGCCTTGAATGCCTCCAGGGATAGAGCATCCACAACCTCCTTGGGCAACCTGTTCCAGTGTGTCACCACCCTCTGTGTGAAAAACTTCCTCCTAAAGAATCATGGAATCATTTAGGTTTGAGAATACTACTGAGATCATTAAGTTCAATCATCACCTAATACTACCAAGTACACTACTAACCCTTATCCCTAATCCATACGTCTCTTAAATAGCCCCAGAGATGGCAAAACTACCATCTCCCCGGGCAGTCTGTTGCAGTGCCTACTCACCCCGTCTGTGAAGTTCTCTCTGACACTTGATCTAAATCTCTCCTGTGTCCAATGTGCAGCTGATGGAAAGCTAGTGGCTTAAATCTGAGTAAGTTTCATGGAAAGAAATGGGCAGCTCTTAACCTTCCTACAGGAATGACAGAAACATGAAGAGTATGACTAATGCTACATCAGAGAGCCCATGCAAAGAATCATAGTACCATAGAATTGCCCAAGTTGGAAAAGGCCTTAAAGATCATCGAGTCCAACCATGACCTAACCATACTACCCTAACTCTAAATCATGTCCCTGTCACAGTGTAGAACATACTTGGGTAGATATTTTTATATCTTCTTGAGCGTAGGGGAATCCCTGGAAATCAATACCATTAGCCTTGCTCCTTGAAGGACTACTAACAAAAAAATCACCTATCCAATCTGTCAAAAACTGAGGCAAATCTGTGTTGCTTGGTTCTCATGCTGATGGCAATAAAATACCAGGCAAAGATCTAAAGCCAAGACCTTCGGGTGCCATGATGGGGCCTGATTGTCACTATTCAGACTGTGAACAATATTGTTAACATCTCACAAATGGATGGATTTCTTCAGCACTAAGTCACTTGCTCAAAACCTCAAATCAAGTCCAAAATGCATCAGATAACCAGAGGGAAAAGAGAGTAGGTTTTGCTGTAATCCATACTACTGTAAATCAGGAGGAATTCCTTTAATACATACAGGATTAAGGTAGATTTACAAGAATGTGGCCAAGAGAATAGAGCCATGGAGTTCTGAACTGCCCTGACACAGGGATTTATTTAGTTTTGGGCATTTTCTCCAGATAATTGCACAGTAGAAAGGCTGTATCTGTACAGAGGAATAACAAAATCATCTTTACTTTATTACTGTTGCTCTAATGCTAACATCTGCCAATTAGTGTTGTGCTATTGTCCAGATCACATGTGGATTCTGCCCTTTGCAGCCCCCATGGTCCCAGCAGGGCCCTAATTCAGCCCCACTAAAAAGCTCCTGCAAAAGAAGATACTGGGTATGTGCTTAAAGCCTGGCACAGAAGTACTGCAAGCCCTCCTAATTGTGCTTTTGTGTTGTTTTTATCTCCTGTTGTTTGAATCTCCCTGCATCTTGTTTTTGTCTGTCCAGAAGACAATACATATGTTACTCTGAAAGTAATACCGCTTATTTATTTCCACGGAAACTACAACAGATACAAAGAGCACAATAACACTGTTTGACAGAGCAAATTCTCAGCAACTAAACACTATTTTTCAACACAGTCACCATCATTAGCTATGCATTTTCACCAGCGATGAACAAAAGCCTGCATTCTGCGCTCATAAAAATTTGCACCATTAGAGTTGTTTCACAGCTGCTATGACAGCATTGTTGCTAGGAAAGCGTTGCCCGTACAGTCCTTCTTTCATCGTCCCAAACAGATGGAAGTCAGAAGGTGCCAAATCTGGACTGTACAATGAGTGCGGTAGGACACTACAGCCAAGATTGGCAATGTGCTCCACAGTCTTCAAACTGGCATGAGGCCTGGTGTTACCATGCTGCACGAGCAAGGTTGTCTTCTTCTCTGGCCTGACTCTGGAAGTTTGGGCCTTTGGCTCAATCAGCATTGTGATGCAGCGGTCAGAGTTGATGGTTTGTCCAGGTTCCATGAAATCCAGAAGGCTCACCCCTTGTCTTTCACGTCACTGTCACCACTGCTGAAGCACCACCCATCACTTCACAGTTCTCATATCCACTGTTTGGGCTGCATAAGCATTCAGCAAGCATCAGTGAATACCAATGGGTGCAATTTTTTTCCACACAGATGAACTCAGTGACACACATTTGCTTCATTCATTCATGTCAGACCTCGTTGTCAGAGTGCCCCTCTGCTGCCATCTGGTACAACATGGAATGGAATATCGGTGGGAAGGTTCAACCCCTACTGCTACACCACCAACATCTGCCTCTAATGGTGTGGGCCAACAGAATAAAATAGGGGGCATTACTTTTGGATATAAGGGAGTAGGAGAAAGAAACAACCAGTACTGAGGGACTGCTTTCCTGAACTATGTTCTTGTAGTCAAAGGCTGAGGGAACTAAAATGCAGCAGAGCTGCTGTACTTAACGGCACATGATAAAACTGTGATTTTTTCTAATCCTGTTTTTAAACCATTTATACCTTTAAGCCTGCTTTTATGTTTTCTTCCTGTGAGGCTTTCAACAAAGCCCCAGCAACATCTGTCAGGCTGACAGTGAGGTTCAGAGGGTGCATTTCAAAGCTGTTGGGAAAAGCGTAGATGTAAAAGAAATTTTGCAGTTATACATAGTCATTCGGCCAGGGAATGCCTTAGGACAAATCTGATCAGTTACAACAAAATCTTACCACTTAAATTTCAACTGTTCAGTATTAAAATCCTTGTCACATAAATTTAAGGAATTATGTACATTCTGTGAACAGAAAATAGACAATTACATCCAGCTCAAGCCACTTGGGCTCCTTCAAATGGCTTCTACCTGCACAGATCAATCTGTTAATGTTTTTATTATGGGACCTGGAAAGATTAAAATCATGTATTTTACCTCTGTCTAGAGGAAATTCTCTTTTCTTCTCCCCTGGCAGTACTGATACACCATCACAGGCCACTCTAATTCTAGAGACTGATGAAGAACCAGTGAAAACTTTCTCTTCTGTGTGTCCCTTGCAACATGGCTTTTTATTTCATATAAAGTCCTCCAAATTTGTTTCAGTGTTTAACCCTTACTTTTATGCTGAACCTTACCAGCCAGTCTGTGAGTGCAAGAAATGGTAATCAACAATAGTTTCAAGTGTAGAATATATTTTTTTTGGAGGAAAGCAAACCTGATGTTATTTTTCCTGTCTTTGTGAGGCCATTGCACAACGCTTCCAAACAGCTGGAGTAGTCATTGAAATGATCCAAATTTAAGTACCCTGAGAGTGATGCCTGTAATTATCTAAGGAACATTCATTTGAGCATATTAATGTTAAAAATCCCCTGACAAAAAATTATTTTTCTTGCAGTGCACTGTACAGTGGGAAAAACATAATTTTTCTGCTTCGAGTGCTTTATAGAATTATCTGATAGTTCAGCTCAATCCAAAGAGCACAAAAGCCCCTTTGTTATAACCACAAAAACCTGCTAGATAATTGCTGAATGAAGGAGGCTGTGCAAACTGCATAAGCTGCAAATATGGCCACATGCTTTAGCAATGGAGTTTTTCCACTCTGGTTTAAAGCTGCCACCCCAGGGCAGGGCTGCACTTCCCAGACACGTGAGAGCATTTCAGCACCTTTGATCCAAAATTTTGGCTTTTCTTTTTGGACAACCAGCAATACCAAATTTTTTTCTGGGAGCAGCCCAAGCCAAAAAGATGGAATTCTTCTCCCCGTGCTCCACAAGCCTGTCCGCTACTATTATTGCAATAGGCAACATCAGATCTGTTGTGTTCCTAAGAAAAGCACACAGAATTCATCCAGTTAGGCAAGAAAGAACTAACAGATTATCTGTTCAATAGGGAAGGCATGGCAGGTGAGCTACATGGGAAACTAAGGTCATTTGCTGGCATGGCTGACACTGTGTTCAGCTATCCTGACCTCATCTCACAGCTAAGATGAAGGAAATTAGCAGTGAGGTTGACTTGTCAGTGACTATTTTCACTGATATCTCACAGGCTGCTGCCATTTGTTTACTTTCATTCTCCTTGATAGCTTGGGGCAGGAAGAAGAAAATTGCATTGCCCGAAAATCCTCCAAATCTAGCTGCATTCTTCAATTGAAATTTTTTATCACTGACCTTTCTTTCTCCTATCAAGGAGAATATGTCACAAGCAAACTATCAGTTCTTTCCTGACTTGTCATAACAACACTAATACATGTTCTCCTCCCCTTTTTTTTATCATTGTGTGTGCTGATCTTTACTCATGAAACAATTGTATGCTCAAAAAAAAAGATGGAAAAATTACATAAAAAATTATAAATATTATCTCATTTCCTCTTTTGTAGCTCTTGGCAGACAGAAATGTAAGGAGACTGAATTCTGATTGGCTTCCTCAGACCAGAATCTTATGTTGTACAAACCTTACAGAAGAGAGATGCAATTCTTGCGAGATCAGTCAAAATTTACTCTCACCTCCCATTAAATTATAATATTTGCTATTCTTTCAGAATCCTGTAATGTAAGAGCACTTCATCCTTTGGAGGCACTTTGGGATATCCAGGTCATCTACATGGGCTGGCAGACGCAACAGGGTACCTATGGGAAGATCCACACCTTCCTATAAGGTAGATGGTTCTAGACCAGGCAGGATGAACTGTGTCTAAAATAACACTAAACTCCCATGTACAGACAGCTGAATCCTGGACAGGAGTGGAGCTCTTTGACACTTCTTTTTTTTTTTCTATTGGGTCCTTTTGAATTTGCTCAAATTAAGCAGAAAGAGACAACGCGTTCTTTAAAAACAAAGGCAGAGTGGTGGATGTTGCTGTGGCCAACAAGTTTTCTCCCATGATCGTTCCTCGTCTTCCACCAAAGAAACTTTAGGTCAGCAGAGCAGCCAGTAATGCTTCCAGACCACCCAGAGCTGCAAAGCACAGGGAAGGCAGGAGGTAGCAGGGAAGTCCTAGGCTCTCTTAAGTACATAGAACTGGCCATAATGAGCATGCCACACTTATAAGTCACCAAAGACTCTGTGGAGGACAATGTTCTCCAAAAGAAAAAAAAAAACAACAAAACAACCCACATCCAGGAAAAACAGCAGAAAGGCATCAAAAATGTAGTGGGGTGTCTTTTACCTTACATTCGCTTAAATTCATCAGACATGTTTACGACAGTGAGAAAAGAAATCAGGGTAACACAAGTCTTGCAGGCAGGATGATAATATAGAAAAAACAAACTTGGATGGACAGGGCCAATTAGACCATCTTTACCTGCCAGGGAAGACATAGCTTCGCCACAGTAATCACTGCAAGAAAAGCACACAAAAGACTGATTCTTTCTTCTTCAAATGCAAATAAGATTTGGAGTACATCGTGCCATGTGGCACACATGTCAGGGAAATGAAAGGCATCTGATATTTGCTTAGCTTCCAACAAGAGAGTAGCATTTTGGCACAGCTCAAGCGGCAAAGAAAAGCAGGTGTGAGGTATGAATTTCACATTACCTGCTTTTATTGCCAGCATTACATGCTCTGCTACTTCAATTGGAATCTCACATTTTTAGGGGGCAGAAAAATGCCATTGTGAAATATCCAAGAAAAAAAATTACACAATCTCTGGTTGTTCAGCTGTAGTTTGAGAAAATGCTTTCTGGGAAAATCCATTAAAGAAAATCTCATCTGACTTGTCTATCTGAAAGTGTGAGTGAGCTCCACATAATGTTGGCACAATTAGGCACTGCCATTATTTCTTTGACATTTTTTGAGGAATTCATGCTAATTTGGTATTAGTTAGATTGCTACCCTTGCTTTAAAGAGCTTTTATTTAGTTGTATTCAGAAGTTGCAACAAAACTTTGGAAGCAGTGTCACCTGGATAAATGTAATGCCAGCTAATTATTGACTCCAAATGAGCACAGGCCTTATACCCCAACAGTGCCATCCTTTCCTATGCTAATATTACCTTTACCATTAACCAGCAGTTTCCAAGCAACTTACTTCTACCTTTTGATAGTGCAACTGATGCAGTACTTAAAGGCTTTAAAGAATATTTAATTGAGACATCTCTTCACTGAATGTCATCTTAAAAAAATGTGCTGTTTTTTTTTTCCCCCAGCTCAATACATCTGGTATTTCCTCTGTGTGAAAGTAGATCAAGGCAAAGTGACCATCAGCCTTTTCAGCTGGGTTTTCAAGGGGAGGCCAAGCAGTGCTGCATGGACCACATCAGGCTCCCAAAGGGGCAGAGCAATCTCTGATGCATTGACAGTGAGAAAGGAGTTGATAGCACATCACATCTAAACAGCTTGTATTCATGCATACTTTTGTGCTGGTTAAGTCCTATGGAAAACTGCACCTATGAAAGCAGGCTAAAACTGCTTCAAATTTGACTACTTTTCCTAATGGAAGATTTTTGTAAATACATGAACGACCTTGTCATTGCCATGGAACTTCTCTTCAGATGGCTTCCTCATTTTGCTCCTATAAATTGATCATTCTAGGGGATGGGAAGCCAGTTACACATAGATTTAAATCTCAGGTTGACAGAAAGAGCTATTTTATGGCCTGCAAGGGTGTGTGGTATCACTCAAAAATCAGCAGTTTCAGTAAATTTGTTGGTGGCTTCAGCAAGTTTCTGATGAGGATCAGAATCCTGATCAACCATCTCTCTTCGTAAAATGAAATTTTAGCAACAAGGAGAAAGAATAATGGTTTAGATTAGCATCTCCCTGACAACAACTTCTTTCAGGACCCATCTGCTTTTGTGAAGCTCCTTTCAGCTTGCAGTCCCCACATTTCTAGAGAGGGCAGCAGCTGGGTAACTGTTCCTTCACATGTATTTTTATTTTGTGACTCCTTTAGACCTTCTGCAGGTGATCTAAGAGGGAGAAAGAGGATGAGTCATAACCTGAGTTTGTGAAGGACCATATAATTAGAGAGAAATAAAAATGCATTATTGATATAAGCATGGTGAAAAAAATGTGTATATGTGAAAGCAATATAAAGAATATCAAGCATCTTTGAGAAGAAAGGCTTTATGATTCATTGCACTATTGCAGTGAGAATATAAACAGTGGAGAACACTGACTGGGATAAGGAAGGTACGTAACATAAAGCAAAAATGCCATGTATGTCATGTGACAGATGTGATTACGCTCCCCAGGGGCTCCCAACACATAGGTGAGTCAACACTGATATTAAAGGTCAGAAATGGTGGACACAAATCATAAAAGGGAATAAAGAAATCTCCACCCGTGAAGTACTTTAATGAGGTGAAACTTCCTGTCACAACTGTAAAGTTTATCTGTATTGATGATGTCCTGAAAGCCCCAGGAGAGGGTGAGGCAGAAGAAGCTTATTAAGAAAATGAGCAGCATGGAGGATTTAGAACTTACATATATCACTCCCAAACAGCCCACATCAATAACTGAAGTAGTCTATACACATTTCTATGAGACTGGGAGATTAAATTCTACCTCGGAGCTGAACTTCTCTGCTTAATTACAAATACATAAAAGCCAAACAAAAGGAGTCACAGGCAATGTGATGGAGACCTGGCTTACCACAAGCATTCCACAGGAGCTGTCTGCTGCCATAAATGTATCTTGGGAGACCCCACGGGCAGTTTCCTTTCTGCTGTGCACTACCACTGTTCTCCCACGGTGTGCTCATTTCAGATTAAGCAAGGCAACAGCATCATTCCGATCAGTTTGGACAGCAGAGAACCTGCACAAAACCTTCATGAGCTCACTAGAAATCCTGCACAGATCACTAAGGGTGCAAAGGTGGAAAACCACTACTTTAACAAATGATGTTTGCTTTATTTATTTATTAACTGGCAAAACACACTTAAACAAAATTTGCCAGTTTTACTATTAATGTGGCATTCCATATTACTAATTTCATCTGTTTAGTATTATTTCCCAGGGGAATACCTATCTAAATTGTCACCTGCTGCCTACTGTTTATACAGTATACTTTCTCTATCTGTAACAACTCCTGCGTTATTTGTTCTTTTCTATCTCCTGATGTGCTTACTTCATTTAGTACAGAATAATGTGATTATCACACTATTATTGTAATCACCTGACAAATACACTGAAATGGCTCAGATCTGTATCCTACTAATTGCTGCACTGTCTGTGCCTATCACTGACTGCACTGCATCTCAAATTCTTGTGTGAAACCAACAGAATCATACTTTTCCTGTGCTATGCAGGTTTTTAGCCACACATACATGTCTATTATTCTAATCCAATATCAGACAATATATTCATGATCCAGTTGCTAAGGGGGTTTGTTTCAGTTTCTTCATAAGCGAACACAAAACTGCAAAGACAGAATGAGCTTCACGTGAAGGATTTAATTCAGAAAATTGCTGTATTTAGATTTAACATACAGCATATGTTTATTATGGGAAACTACATTATGGAAATTCCACTACATGGAATTACATTATTGAATTTAGTAGCTTATTGCGCAGTTGATATGTAATAAGTAATAAGTAATATGGTCTTCTAATCACATAGGTGGAAAGAATTCTCTGGAGTGACTCCTTGAGAGATCTCATAGCAATTACTAGATAAAATAAAATGAAACTGGTTACAGAAAATTGTTAGATAAAAATGCTTTATTTTTTTATCTACTTCCCTTATATCTGCTAACTAAGCACTTAATGCTTGAAATTCTATCTGTGTTAAGAGAGTATTCTATACTGTAATCTATAGTTCTTGTGGGTAATGTCTAGTTATCTTCCTGAAGTCTATAGAAATAGAGGTAAAAACCGATGCACAAATAATCTCAAGAATATCAGATGGAAGTTCCTGCCATGGAAAGAATTGAAGTATATGAAAAGAGTCTTTTGGCTAGTCACCAGGTTCAAGTGAGCATATTGGTAGAGTTTGCTGACAATACTAATAGCCTTAGACTTCAAACTACAGGCACAGCTATTCTTAGCAGAACACAGGGAAAACAAACTGCTTCGCTTACAGTATTCAGAACAGTGCAGCATACCCTTAGAAGAGAGGTCCAAATGTCAATTCTGCTGAGCTCCACACAGTTTGTAATAAGTTATCCAAAGAACAGGCAAACTTTCAGGAAGCACTTGAAAACATAGGTCAAAATTCACGTAACTGCTTCTCCAAATTTTGCAGCGAGGACCCTTCTGTAAGCTTTTCTCTCTTAAATTACAACAAGGTTTCTGTTAAAAGAATGTCTCTCAAATGAGAATGTGTCTGTGGGTCACTTCTGTGTATGGACCTTTACAGTCAAAATATGCACGTCATCCACCTGGAGTTCCATGCAGTTCCAGACCTCAAGGACTCGAGTGCTAACCTTGGGTGTTTGCCGCTCATCTCAGCTCATCTCTGTGCCTTGCGCTATTATGATAATGAGTTTTATTTGCAGGAAGCAACTGCATATTTTAAATCAGCATAAAAATCCAAATGATAGTGCATGAAGTCAATGTAGTATTTATTAGACAGAGAAGAAAAACAGATGAAGTAAAGCTTTTGTTCTGTCTCATATGAAGATGTAGCTATTATCAAGAAATTAAGTTACAAAAGCCAGGAACCAGCACAGTATGTTCTTGGCCTGATAAATACTGCATATTATTTCAGCAAACATTTCTGCTGGCAATTGGTAGCCTCAGGCAATAGAAATGCATGTTTGCAGAGGAGTAAAGAGCAACTAGGGAATCTGTTTATTCATTCCCGTAAAAGCTTTCCTAAACTGATACGCAGAGTTACTATTTCAGAATGAACTATAAACCAAGCTCATCATAAGCAGCATTTTTGCAAGTTGAGTTTATTTCTGAAAACGACATTAACAGCATTCAACTGTTAGTTGCTTTATAAATGGTATATAAATTCAGTAGTATTATTAGTACAGAACTATGTTTAACTTCCACAGTTTTCAGAGGTATAAAGTACCTCTGTGAGTTCTTTTCTTTGGGGAAAAATAAGAGTAAATGGCAAGTAAGAATATTTGGTTTGAAGGAAGAAACAAACCAAGACAGAAAACACAGTCTGGTTTATATTCTTATGACTCAATACAATAAGCAGTGCTGCTCCAGTACACCAGGGGATTTATCCCAATGTCCTTCAGCACGGCACTACTATTTTATAATGACTTCCTGCAAACCCTCTGTGATCTTGACCTTCTCTGCCTGTAGCTCTTGCAAGGATACTCTTCATGATGCCAGAGTGTTTTTCTGCTTCCAGAGAGAGCTCATTTTTACTGTCAGCACCAGTACATTGTCCTCCTCAAAGAGCTTCTGCTGGTTGGCCATGCGGAAGCATCACCTCCGTACAGAAAAGGCACGTTGCCAGATACGTGTTGGCTCACCTCTCCTTAGCAGTGGCTACTGCTCTAAAGGCAGGATTACATTTTACTCCTAGACTATACAATGTTATAGTTAGATGTGTGGACATGAACTGTTGATTGCTAAGTACCACATCTATCAGTATTTGTGACAAGACTCAGTGAAAAGAAAAAAGGATAAAGTTGCAAAGGAAGGAATCAGCTGAGAGTAAGCATAGATAATGGACTCCAGAACCAATAAGCGCATGGTGGTATAATGCCATACCTGCAATGAAGTCTTGAGAACCCCCCGTCATGCAATGCTTTGGATGAGAATCTGAAAGACTACCAGATTTTAAGGGAAGAAATAAACTGAAGAGCAATCAAAAGCCCTCATCAAGATGCTAAAAAACAGACGTACCCTAACTATAGAGACATTAGACATTAGACTCCAGGACATCTGAAATGTTAACCTTTCTATAGTCACAAAACATTGCAGAAAAGGGAAGTGGTAAGTAAAGAATCCTCCCTGAATCTAAAGAAGCTGCGAAGATTAATGAGAAAACATGAAAACTGACCAACTGTAATTAATATGATAACCTTTTCCTGAACATCTTCATAATTAAAATGTAAAAGGTAGCTGCATTTTTTCCTTGCTATATATTGTGCCTATGTGTAAATCATCTACGGACTCATGACTACACTTCTGTGAAACTAACCACATGAAAGCCTGTAGACTTGGGATGAGGCAGCATTTTTAATAAAAAAGATCAACCTAGTGAAAGGAATACTAAATTAGTGATAATATATTTTATCCCTCTTCATGTTACTCTGCTTTGGGAATGTGTATGATTATCGCTGGGTACCGGAATCATGAATCAATCAGTTTCCAAAGCACATCCCTGGAGACCAGTCTCAAATGTGGGCATTTGAGAATTCCCAGATTACTTGCTTGAGATGGATATACTAATCCAAGGTCTTTCAGGGGATAAATCATCAGTTTTTCTGAAAAGGCATAAAAATGTTTTGCTGCAGAGATCAGCTCAAATTACAGTGCTGTAAATTGAGGGTAGTCAGACATACCTGTGTTTAGTACCACCTGGGCTTAAAGGCAGATGAAGAAATTGTGGTCTTTTTAATAGTTGTGTCACCTTGCAAGCTATCTATCTGATTTAGCACTCCTTCAGCAGAATTACCATAAGCGAAAATTACTGCTTCTAGACTGTATGGAGAAATCATGCTTGTCAACATGTAAGGAAGGATCCATAGCCCCTTGGTTTCTATGCACAGACATATTCTATTCTCTGAAGAAAACAATACAAAGCCTTTCAGTTCCCAAGTACCTGTTCTTTCATGATTAAGCCAATCTCTCAGTCTTAAAAAAATTAAAAACTGGTCTAAAAATCATAGAATCATAGAATGGCTTGGGTTGGAACAGACCTTACAGATCATTAAATTTCAGTTCCCTGCTAATGCGGTTCAATAAGGCCAAATGCAAGGTGCTGCACTTGGGTCAGGGCAATCCCAAGCATTTATAAAAACTGGGGGAAGATCTCTTTGAGAGCAGCCCTGCAGAGAAGGATTTCAGGGTCCTGATGGATGAGAAGCTGGACATGAGCCAGCAGTGTGTGCTTGCAGCCTGGAAGTGTGTTCTGGGCTGCATTAAAAAAGGGGTGGCCAGCAGGGAGAGGAAGGTGATTGTCCCCCTCTATTCAGCTTTTGTGAGGCCCCATCTGCAGTACTGCATCCAGGCCTGGATCCAGGAAGGACATGGAGCTCTTGGAGCGGGTCCAGAGAAGGACCAGTAAGATGGTCAGAGGGCTGGAGCACCTCTACTATGAGGAAAGGTTGAGGGAACTGGGCTTGTTTAGCTTGGAGAAAAGAAGGCTGTAGGGAGACCTCATTGTGGACTTCCAGTACTTGAAGGGAGCATATAAACAGGAGGGGGAATGACTGTTTATGAGGTGTATAGTGATAGGACAAGGCAGAATGGTTTTAAACTGAGACAGGGGAGATTTAGGTTAGATATTAGGAGAAAGTTTTTCACACAGAGGGTGGTGACACACTGGAACAGGTTGCCCAAAGAGGTTGTGGATGCCCTATCCCTGGAGGCATTCAAGGCCAGGCTGGATGTGGCTCTGGGCAGCCTGGTCTGCTGGTTGGTGACTCTGCACATAGCAGGGGGTTGAAAACTAGATGATCATTGTGGTCCTTTTCAACCCAGGAAGAAATATAAAATATTTTTTCATGTCTATTTTGAAGGCATTAAGTGTCACAGTAGAACCAATGAGTAGAGTGGGATCCTTAGAAAAAACAGTGATCATTTTCTCACACTCATTACTTTGCTGTTTTTATTTTTTCAGTGCTGTCACAGAAGCTGATGGAAATTTTGCTACAGATTTTTAAATTGAATAAATCAAGCTCTTTGTGTTACGATAAACAAACATATATTGAGATTTTGTAATTTACTTTTGCCTCCTAAGTATAAACTATTCAATTTACCTGGTCCTAAATCTGATACCTTACTCAGGAAAAATTCTATTTACATCAGCCACTTACTGGTTACAGAGGATTCTTTCAAAAGACATCTCACAGAAATGTATTGTTTTTCACAGTGGAAAGAATAATGTATTTGGGGGGAGGGAAGGGTGTATGTGGAAGAGAAAAAAAACATTAAAACTGTATCAACACTTCTAAGTTTAGTTTTGCTATTTAATTTCTATTGAATAAATATCAGTGAAGAGAACGGTTTTTCTTAGTAACTGTATGATTAAAAAATATTTAACGGAGGATGTTCAAAAAACAAAGATAAGCTCTATGAATAGGTTACCCTTTACAAAGGATGCCAGATGTTTAACGCACATTGGAAACATAAGTCTGTAGTGAATACTAAACACAAATTCTCAACGTGCTCAAATGCCATTACTACTGTGCTCCTTCCATCCTATCCCTAATCCTTAGTAAACTCCATAGTGCTGAGCTGAACAAAGTGACAGATCGTTGTAACCATTTATCAAGGAGGTTTCTGCCATCTAGCGGAAAATATATTGCTTGCAGCAGCCACACGACAAACCGAAAACCTTTGTTCAAGGATTGGGTATGCAACTGCTGAACCCAACCCGCTTTATCAAATGTGCTCCCTTTCAGTAGCATTGCCTTTTACAGCAAGCCTCTGTTTGGGTTGATACATTGAAAAATACTGCCTCTAAATGATCCTTGGTCACACTGGCTGCCCCTTATACTTATCCTCACTCATATCCTTACTATCCCTTATACTTACTCTCCTTCATATCCTCATTTTTTCAGTCATCGAAGAATCACAGAAAGGCTCGGGCTGGAAGGGACCTCAAGAATCAAGATGCTCCAACCTCCCTGCCGCATCCATGGCCGCATCCATATCTAATACTAGACCAGGCTGCCCAGAGCCCTGTCCAACCTCTCATGGGGACAGAATTAAGATGAAGACAGCCAAACGCGGACTTGCTCAGCAGCCCAGCTCCTCACGTTAGGGGTGAGATACCACTGCTTCCGGACAGCTTCATTCCATACCCCGTGACACAGCAGCACAAGGGCCAGAGATCTTTTCTGGGCATTTTATGTCCAAAGATTTTTATTTTTATTTTTCCCTAACTGCAGCTACTATTCAAACAAAGAACATTACCTCTTTCTGCGTACCTTTTTTCCTTTTTTTAATTTTTTTTAAATTTTTTCCCCATTTTTCTCTTTTCAGTATCCTCAGAGGATCACAGCTATGACAGCGATGACACCAAGACACCAACTCCAACCGAGAAGCTCCAAACAAGGAATATTACCAGAACAAACGCAACCACAATTAAAGCATAATTGCACAGAGGCAGAGCAGCCGGCTGCTATGTGGAACACGTAAAACCAAACGCTGTTTAGCAGCAGCTCGTTACAAACGCTGGCACCGCAGCCCGGCGCCGACAGCATGGCCGCCGTCCCTCGCGGACTCCATTTCCCAGGCGGCTCCGAGGCACGCGGCCGCCAGCGCCGGCCCGCCGCTGCGAGGGGCTGCCGGGACTCGCAGTGCCGGGGCGGAAAGAAGATGGCGTCCCGGATCCATGTGGTGCTGCGGCCCGTGAAGAGTATCGTAGTCCGCTTCTGTCCCTTCGAGTCCAACGTGAAGAGCACCAGGTGAGGGGCATCGGCCCAGCCGCGGGGCTGCGAGCCGAGCGGTGCTCGGCCTGGAGCGCGACTCGGTGCTGCGTGTTACCGCCGGCACGAGGGGCTTGGAGCCACATGACCTTTAGGGTCCCTTCCGACCCAACCCCGCTGTGGTTCTATGATGTGGTTCTACGAAGGCCGCGGAGCAGCGCTGGCTGCCGCCCTAACAGCCAACGCAGCGCTGCTGCTGCCTGAGGAAAAAGTAGTGAGGCCCGCAGTGTCGGGCAGGTGGCAGCGCTTTCTGCTCGCTCTTTGAGGAGTCTGCCCTTCTTAGACTTCCACAGCTGCTCTGCTGCTGTGATCGTAATCTTTGGAGGCTCGCATTTATCAGGCTTCATCTTAACTGTAGTCCAGACAGAGCCGTAACATTCTGGGGTGATGGAGAAGACAGTGCATTTATCTAAAGGGTTTTCCTGGTAACTGTCACCAGGATCACAGAATCAGAGTTATAGGGGCTGGAAGGGACCTCCAGAAATCATCGAGTCCAACCCTCCTGCAGAGCAGGCTTCCTACAGCAGGCTGCACAGGTAGGCATCCAAGCAGTTCTTGAATATCTCCAGAGAAGGAGAGTCCACAACCTCCCATACTGTCAAGATGTTTTTTCACATATTGATGTAGAACTTTCTGTGCTTCGGTTTGTGGCCATTTCTCCTTGTCTTGTCCCCACAGACCACTGAAAAGAGGTTGGCCATGTTCCTTTGACTCCCACACTTAAGATATTTACGGACACTCAGATCTCCTCTGAGATCAGATCTCCTCTCAGTCTTCTTTTCTCAAGGCTGACCAGACCCAGGTCGCTCACCTTGATAAGAGAGGTGCTCCAGGCCCTTTTACCATCTTCATGGCCCTCCACTGGACTCTTTCCAGGAGATCCCTGTCTTTTTTATAGCGGGGAGGATGTGTTTGTTTTGTGTAGTTCTGTAGAGGACCTCAGGGTCTCCATGTAAACTTCAGTGTGTAGAACCAGGAGTTAGACTCAGTGGTGCCCTTCTGGCTTGAAGTATTCTGTATAAGCATGAGCATCTGGCTTTACCAGCAGTCCCTGGAGATGTACCTCTTAGAGCTGCTGAGCCCACAGATGAGAAGCTGCAGTTCCTCATCCGAGTGGTGATAGTGGGAGGCAGTATTCCTGGTAATTGTCTGTTGAGGAAATCTAAGTGATTATGCTTCTTGAGGGATGTAAGCTCTGCGCCAGAGGATTGTAAAGTGCCATTTTGCAATAGATTTTCAGACATGTCTACTTTTGAAATGCACTATTATCACAGCTTAGCTTGGAATGTCTTTGAACTGCCAGAATGTGAGCCGAATGGTATGTTTTTCACATATCCACAGAAGATGTACTAAAGATGTATAAATAAATGCTGCCTCAAACTCAAACAACAAAACAGTGGTAAGCAAGCAGTGTATAAAGAAAAATGTAAGTTGCCTTGCTGACTCTTATTATTAACTCTTCAGAGAAATTCAGAAAGTGTATGTGCTTGCTGAAATTCTTTGTTATACTTTTTATGTGTTAGCATATAAGAAGTCCACTAGCATGTAAGTAATCATCTGGATTGCTGCCTGATAAGAAGTGCATGTCTGACGTTACTGAATATAAATCCTATTCTATTTATACTTTTGTCACCCAGCAATGTCAAACTATTCAAATGTTTTTCATGCACCTGTCATATATTTACTGTAATTTACTGTAATACTGTAAAATATTCAGTGTATTTTAAAATACATTTTCAGAACATTTCTCCAATGTATAAACCATAAGAGAATCCAAGCCACTAACAGGAACTGTGAAGTGTCTGCAGATGTGAGACACGACGGATCTGAACCACTTGTAGATGTTATGTTTGGTAAGAGTTCATTTCTAATCTTCACAAGAAGTCCTTGCAGGTTTGTGGTTTTACACTGTTTCCTCTGATAATTTTTGCTGTGATTAATTTTTTTTTTAATTATTTTTAATTCTCTTCCACATCTGGATGTTGCCCAGGTCAGAGAGAAAAAGGAAGTCACTAACACTAACATGTACATATACAAGTCTTCACTAGACCTAACTGTTGTATAGAGTTGAGTCTACTTTAGCAATGGGATACTTGTGTAACCTTGCAGTCAAGGTCAGTTCCAGGAAAATAAGAGTAGCTCTGCTTTGATGTAAGAATCTGTTCATGTTCTGTATTTTTGTTTGTTTGTTTTCTATGGTAGAGATATCTGTCTTGAGATTAGACAAGTTTAATACTTGTAGTTCATTATTCAACTGAATAACTTGCTATGTAGCTGGAAGGAACTGCTCATGTAAGACCATACATGTGCAGGACTTACAGAATGAGGTCAACTGATGTACAGCAAATTTCTTAGTTTCCTTTGGAGACCCAGCAAGTATGCAGGGAATTGATAGGGGAAGTTTCATCAGTCGTGGAAGCAGCCCAGATTCAAGGCTGTGAACAGATGGCTGTAATCTGATTTTGTCCTTTTCTCGGGCTGTATCTTCTTTCCTGCTGTGCTGTAGTGGCCCAGTATGGCACATAGCCCATTAAAGTTTTCATTATATTTTTTCCTGTTAACCACTTTTCTTTAAGCTTTTCTATGTTTAATGAATCAGTAGAAATGTTGAGAGTGCTGAATGTACTTGTTTTGCTGAGGAAAGCCAAATTATTTCAGTGTTGACAGAGGTTTCTCCCTCTCTCATGCCTCTTCTTTTCCCATCCTTGACTGTATCTGTGATGTATTAAGACTTAAGCAGTAAAGCTTAGTGTTTTTCACAGTAAAGCAGTACAATTTATTTCACTAATGCCAAGAGCCACAGCTCTGAACTCCACTTTCTAAGAGCTGATTAATTTCCAAGGGAAGAATTTGCAGCCCTTCCATTTGGCAAGTGTGGTTGGAACATGGATGCCATGCATAGTACTGCATTAAATGGATTTGAGTACATCTTTTATATTTACAAGTCTTGCAAAAATCAAAAAGTAACTTAGGTACCATCCTGAATTTCTAATGCTCCCTCTCTGTTTTAAAGTGCTTTATTATCCCCAAGAATTTACAAATCCAAGTATTGTCTACTTTTTAATGTTACAACCACCAGATTGTGTAAACCATTTCACTGTTTTGGCTAAAGAAGTGAGTTAAATGGACTGTATATGACATGTTGCTAAAACTCTGAGCCATGTGTGGAAATTATGCCTACCAGTGCCTTCTGTTAAATGACTTTGATGGCATAGTGTGAGCTATTCTTATCAACGATATGCTCTTACCATTCATACATCTTGAGAATTGTTTCTTATTTTTGGATAATGCAGTACAGAAATTAAGATTAGATGTTAATAGTTACAATTTAATATATTTGTTTGTTCCATAATAGGATTTCTTGCTAAGTGGACTACTTTCTAATCAGATAAGATGAGCCGGGTATTTGGATATATAAATGCAAGCCAGAACTGCATACAAAAGTAATTGTGACTTAAAACATTTGTAAGTTCTTAAAATTTCCTTTCCAGCTGATGGAGAGCGACTGATAATGAAAGGAGCCAACCTGACAACAATTGAAATGTTAACAGCATTGAGGTCCAGATGTAATGCAAAAGAGCTTGCTGCAGAACAGAAAAGCAAGAAGAATCCCTGAGGAACAGAACAACTGCGTTGCATTTGCATCTGTTATAACAAGAGGCTGCAAAGAGAGATTTTCTCCAATGCAACAAATTCTGGGAGGTGGCCAAAAACTGACCAGTTTAATGTGGAGCAGAATCAACTATTGAAGTTCTTCACCGTCTTCCCTGAAAAGAAAACACAGTGTATCAACAAATTGTATGGCAGCAGAGGATTGAAATGACTTAAGATACGTGAATGCAGCTGCCTCTTATCTGCATGTTGGACCAATGTCACATTTTTGCATATAAATACGAATACTGCACATTGGTTATTAAATTAATTAGTGCTAAAGAGAAGACAGGTGTCTCTAGACATTATTTCCAATGAATTTTAAAGTACTCATCACTGACGAAGCTGAGAAACAACAGCCTGCAAATACAGAGTAGATTTTCAGATACTCAATTTATACTCTGTCTGTTGCTAAGTCCCTGCCATTTTCTTCCTCTGTTATTCAAGAAAGTGTGATATTTGCCAAATGTAAATTTAGCTCAGCAATTAAAGTAACAAGGTAATGGGATTGTGAATACACAGTAGAGGTACTCATTGGGCATAAAAGTAGCAAAATTTAGCTCAAAGGGAAACATAAGCTAGTGTTTTTGGTAATTGGAGAAAAGAGCTATCTTTGAAGTTCAGTTCTGAAATATTTTTGTCACTCACATTTGGGAGATTTCATTAAACGTTTCATAAAGATCAAAGGAGAGCTTTATTTGGTGTTTATAGTCCTGTGTCTTACCCTGTTATTTGCTTAGGTGTCTCATCTGTATTGCAGAGAGCTTTGGGTTTGGGAGGGCTGATCTGTCCTCAGGCTGTGCTGGTGAAAGTGTCAACTGCACATGTATTTCACGTGCATCTGTTCTAGTTCTTAATGAAAGAGTCATTACATTTCAGTTCTGAAAGATTGCAGGTGCAGTCCTGTTGGGAGGTATTCTACACATTGTTAATCAAGTGCTTGAATTTTTATAAAATTCTAGTACATGTATTTCCAACATGAATTTGTCAACAGACTTAAGGCAAAAATCTGTATCTAAAACTAATGTTACTTTACTTTTGCCAGGATTCATGAACAGACACTGTCCTTTCTGAAGGTGCTGTCAAGGTCTGTCTTCACAGCTTCTTCCTCACATTGTTGAAATTGGAGCATGGTGCTCATGGCTATGTCCAGGTGGCTTTTGAGATCTTCAAGGAGGAGACTCCACAGCCTTTGGGCAACATGTGCCAGTGCTTTGTTACCAGAAAAACATCTTGGTATCAGCTTGTGCCTGTCGCCTCTTGTCCTATCACTGTGGCCCCATCCCTGTAAATGATGATTACTAAGTATGGTATATTTTATGCTTAAAAATATAATTCTCTATAATTGAAATATGTAATGTAAAAATGTACAGGATAGAAAAACAAAGCTAAAAATGTACATTCTCAAGACTGCAAGATACTGAAGTGATAAAAATGAGCACTCTGGGGAAGGGATTACTCCTCTGATGATGATTGTGTTAATATGTAGAAAATTCCTTTCCCTGTACCATGTAGATAAGGGTGCAAATGGAATTTTCAAGTATCTTAAAGATAATCTTTAATGAATTTATTCTTTAAGCATTTAGATAATTTTACCATAAGCTCTTCATACAGTATCAGATTCTGCTTCTCTGCAGCTGAATCCTGGTCCAGTGGCCTGCTGTTCTGATGTTTCATTGGCAGGTGTGCTCTAGGCGTTGTGTATACAGAGGGTATTAAGATTGATCATATCAAACAAAGAAGGGTTGGATAAGCAACTTAGCATGTTGTTATTCCCTGACCCACGAATCTTGATCATAATTCCTCAGCAAAAATGTAGCCACTTGCCTAAACATAAAAAGAATTTGAGCAGGTCCTTAAGATGCTCGGATTAACTTAATAGAAACACCACACCGTGTAGGATGAGCAGGGTGTCTGGTAGCAGGAGATGACATCAAAATGTCTAGACCTTTAATACCTGGAGATTTAAAACAATTATTAGAATAATCTCAGACCTGTTTGTCAGCGTATAGAGAAAATAGTACTAAAACACATGAACATGCTGTTTAGATAACAGCTTCTCCTTCTGACTTAAGAGTCTCTTTCTGTACTATTTGATCTCATCTGCTCTTGTCTTTTCCCTCTGGGAGGCCTGAGTCAGTCATCTCTGAGCCTTCCTTACTGTCTGCTAGGAACCTGCAGTAGCTTCATAGAATCACCAAAGTTGGAAAAGACCTCTTAAGTCCAACCGTCCACCCATCAGCAGTATTTCCCACTAAACCACGTCCCTCAGTACAACATCTGAACATTCCTTGCACACCTCCAAGGGCAGTGACTCCACCATCTCCCTGGGCAGCCCGTTCCAGCACCTGACCACTCTCTCAGAGAAGCTTTGCTCCTGGTAGACTGCTGCTTGTTCTCTTTTTTCTTCCTCGGCTTCACTCTCAGAGATGCCGAGTATGCTGAGATGTGGAGACTTGACTGGGCCATTTTATTCTCTGTTCTCTGTCTAAGAGTGTCACCTTACACTGAGCTGATAATCTGAGAATTTACAAAATTAAGGCTGTGTTCAGAGTAGGGAATGTGAAGACAAAAGGGTTCCCATGTTATGTGTTTTGATCATGTTTTCTTGTTTTAAGTTTCAGTGGTATTTGAAAACAGAGTTAACATGAACTCAGAGACTGTGCAGCTTTAAACACTGTTATTTACTGGCAGCCTTGCAAGCTGGCATTTCAGTGAAAGTGGCTGCACTGGGCTTCCCTGGGAGAGGGAAGCTGGACATACTTACATATGAAAAGAGTTTTCTTTTAAGGCAAAACAGCTAGAAAAGCGGGCAGGCAGACTTGTTCGTGAAGGGAATGCTTGGTCAGTAGGAGCAAAGCCTGGGAAAGGCCAAGTCCTTGGTGGAGATGCTTTCATGCCTCAGACTGACAATCCCTACAGAACATCAGAGGGCAGGCAGGAGGCAAAGCAGCGTGTTCCTTCCTCATCCCGTTACTACTTCTCTGTTTCTTCTGACCCCTATGCTCCTTTCCAGCAGGGAGTGAAACAGCTTGTCTGTAAAAATAGTGTGGTCAGCATGCAAAGCCAGCAAATTATTTGTCACCTCAGACAATTCTTCCTTAAACTGCCTTCTCATTACCAGTACATCTGTGCGGTTGTTTCTTTTAAAGTCTATTTTTGTATATGCGACTTAAGAGAACTTCTCTTCAAAATCCTCTTCTTGAATGTATCCCAAGGTACCTTCTGGAAATGGCAGATTTATGAATTGTATGGTTACTTCTCCCTTCATACAGCTCAGCCCCAAGTGAGACTTCTCCGTATGTGCATACAAGAAAAAGTATAGAAACAGTACCAGAAGCTATCTAATGGCAGAAGCATAGGAAAGAAAATCAGGAAGAGGCAATTACATTTCTCACCTCCTTACAGATTTTTCTCTGGTCTAGATATGTAAGATTATGTCTTGAGAAGGAATTGAGGATGTAAACTCAAATAAAATGAGGCTTTTCAGGCCTAGAAGAGCAAACTGGAAAACACCTGTCTATTCTGCACAGTTGCTTGAGAGGGAAGGATTTTCTTACATCTGTTAGATACAAGGCACGTAGTTAACACACTTGGAAACTTAGCGTGTTGGCAGTTGGAGCAGGATAGTAGTAAAAAATAGTGTTTGCTTCCAAGTGTTTTTCCTAAGTTCCTTCTGCAGTCAATGAAAGAGAAAATCCTTCCTGAACCTGATGCTGGAATTACCCCCCAGGAGCCCATCCTGGACACAGCTACGAGGAGACTTGCTTCTGGCAAATATAAGCCCTCACAATTGGTGCCCTGGGCATCTCACACCCATGCTCCTTCCAGTGCTCAAACTATGGACAATGGACAGCCATTTGTAACCATCCTAATCTTTTTCAGTATTGTAACGACTACGCTAATTATGAAATTCTGAAAAGAACTATTTATATGAATGTGCAGATGCCCTTCAGGGTACATCCTGCTACTGAACAAAGGATTTTTCAAAGCTTTCCCAGTCAGATGCAGGCTCTGATTCTGAAGTCACCATGAGGTGAACTGGAACTGCATCAGGTCATTTTTATCTGAAATGAGGAGAACGAAACCAGAAGCTGATCCTTTTGGTCACTTCAGGTCCTGGTGCTCTCTCTTTTGTCACTTAAGCAGGGTACCAGTGATGAGCCATCAGAGCACCGAACTTTACCACTGTTGTAAGCATTTCTCTTTAAGTTTGCTTTGAGCATGCTGATGACGATCTGCAGACCACAGGCTGATGCTGACAGCGTGCTAATTGCATTACAGTAATACCTTGCAGCATCAGCAGCCATCGGAGCTCCCATTGGCTTGGCACAGAAGACAGAATATGTGTGAGACAGCCCACCCCCAACAGTGGCCACTGAGAGGCAGGGCCACATCCAAGGCAAGGGATCTGCAGGCCCGCGCCCCTTAGATGAAGCTGTGTTGGCAAGTAAATGGCTTTGTTTTGTTTTGACGTGGAGGTGGATGGATTGCACAAAGCCCATTGATAAAACACAGGCTATGTCCGGCTCATTTAGCTCAAAGGTGATGCAATGCCCCTACACTAGAAGATCTTGATTGTATTGACATATAGATGAAAACATGTAGGTTCATGTGTTGCTTCATAATCCCTGGCCGAGTGTTGCCCAAGCTTCTGAGCTGGAGGAAAGCTCACCTATGCCAGCTATGCAACTGCAGCATGCGTTTCATCATGTCTACCCCTGATGACATGGCTGGGAAGGGAAAACCACGCTTGTACAACAAGGAAGCAGAAATAAAGCTGTGCCACCTATGCAATTTCTCTCATCCATGCCTTGGGGGTGAGTAACCATTATTCATGCAGTGGTTTAATTTTTTTTTCACAGCTAGCTGTAGGATGAAGAGTAAAATTTGGACTGCGCTGGCAATCTTTTTAAGACTTTCTTAAGGGGTAGACTTGTCTAGAAGAAGATGCCTATGGGAAGGTGATTATATATATGTGAAATGTGTGTACACTGGAAGGGAAGCAAGATCCCTTCTAAACAATCTGGCAAAGCTCAGTGCGATCAGATTGGGTTCCTTCCAGGTTAAACAGAAGGGCATTTTAATGAGGAAAAGTCTAAGGAAAAAGTTGCACCTCCTATGCAAGCTCACCAGTGATGTGTTGCAGATGAGAGAGGTGGTGCTCTGCCCTGCCCAAGCAGCAGGTATTATGACTTTCAGAGTCATACTATGGCTTGGCATACATGCAATAGCCAAAGTAATGGCTACGTGAAGAGAAACCTCAGGCCGTGCCAGCCACAGCTTCCTGCCTTCATGTCAGATGAAGCATGAAGGTCTCTCTGCACTCTTCCTTTGGCCCTTTCCTTCACGTAATAAGAACTGTAATATCCTCCCCTCCTATAAGATGTAGGGCTTGACTACCTTGGAAAAACATCCTCTCTGGCAGGCCTAAACTGCCCAAACTGTGGTTGCTTCTGACTCTGGCTACGTGCCTTCCGTGCCACTAGTATTCATGGAAAATTTTACACTTCTCAGTGTTAATTTGATCCTCTCGGATGATGTATATAGTCTAACATAGAAGAAGAGCACAACTACTTTCAGAGAACTTTCACTGTAAGCACTGAAATAGTAATATCTGGCATAGGAATTGAACACTTTTGGTTGTGAATGTATACATTTGCTGCTTCTGTTTGAGTATATGCAGAGAGAAGAGAATATTACATCAAAACGCACCTGATCTTGATCTTAGCATTAAATCAGGCAGGATTTATAGAGCTTTGGGATTTACAGAGACAGATGGCTGAGGCCCAAGCATCTCTGAATATTCAACCATTTCATTTTGGCTCTCAAAATAAGGAGCTGCCTTCCATCACCTTTGAAATGTTTGGTCAACATATATGTAATATTTTAAATATTGTAAATAGTAAAAAAATAAAGTATATTTGGTAGTCTGCTCCACTTGTACCCCACCCAAAAGGACACATCTGGTCCTTCTAGTTAATTTATTTACTTGAGATACCACAAATTTCAGCACTCTCCTGTTTCAAAGGATTTTTGAGATGTGGCACTGACAGTATCACCGTCAGTAATCTAAATCACTGGATTAAACTTGCAGAACACTTGATTTTGGTAAGAACTGAAAGAGTTGTCACTGAATCCTAGCAGTCTGCTTTTCAGAAAAGAGAGATAAGACTCTCTCATCTTGTTGATGCTGCGTATGAACTTACATGCCTAGACCTGAACATTTTCTAAGGAGAGTAAATCAAAACAAATGACTTGTGGGAGGATTAAAAATACAGGTGCCTTCCATACAGGTAGATAAGTGATCTCCATATACTTCAGATCCAGGAATACTGTCTCACCACTAGATGGAAATAGTGGATTTTACATCTTCTGTTGCATTAGCAGCACTTACACCTGTGTGTTTGCATATCATAAACCATCTGCAGGCAGTGCTGCAGAAATGTGGATCAGAAATTCTTTGCTAGCAGAGGTGAACGAAAGCCAAGATTTCTATTTCTAGAAATCATCCCTGTTTTACAAGACTAAATATTTCCTAAGACCTAAGTGAGAGATGATTAATTCATCCTTTCTGAAAGGAACTGCACAACAGACAGAATTTTGCTTCTGCTAACATGAATTAGTGAACATCAGCCTAATTTAAAATTTACTCTGATGACTCTTGCACAAGACAGAAAGCAACCAACCACACAGCCAACCAACCAAAAAACCCCACAGAGACAAAAGTGGAAGGAAGCTGAAAGTCTTGTGTTTCAGTGTAGCTGCTTAATGATGAAAAAGCAATGTGGGATGCTGCCTTATGACAGACGCTACAGCATTGTTTGCATATTAAAAGAAAACATCTTGCCAGAGAGGCTGAAGGTAATTAAAGGCAGCTCACTAGGGAAGGTTAGTTAAATAGAAGGGCTTAAAATTTCCCAGCTGAAAAAGGAGCTGATGGTGTAGTGTGTGATAAATCTGACCTTTTCTAGAAGGTATTAAACCTTTAAACTGATTCGTTTAGCTCTGCTGCACTGCATCACTGCTATGTGCAAATGGAAGCACCAAACACCCGAATTCACAGCACCATCTCTGGAACCAGCACAGAGACTTCACTGTCTTACCCACTTTTGACACCTCAGACTCTAGCTCTTCCACAAAGGTACTAACATGGAGCCACCACTAGTCCACCAAACCCTCACGGGTACCAGGCACAGATTCAGATTTTAGTTTGCTGGTCAAGAGGTGGTGGTTCTGAGTTTCATCCATTTGGGTGCAAGGTTAAAGGGACAATGACTGGCATAGTCCTGCTGCTGGAAATCTCACTTTGGGATACACTGGAGTCAGGATTTCTGTTGTGACTCGGAAATAGCAGCGTTCTCACAAAATAAGACAGTAGGTCTCCCAGTGCACTGACAGAATCTGACAGAAGATTGGCCTCACAGAGCAAGTAACTTCATGGATGTTACATGATGGTGCCAGTTTGCAGCAATGGCGACTGCAGTGCTTTCCTGTCAGAAGTAGGAATTAGGGTACTGCAGATGCACTAAGATCAAATCCACATTTTCCCTGTGCAAAAGCATGAGGTTGCACGAATGCTTTGTTTTCTTCCTATCTACAGCAATCATGGTTTGAATTTTGAGTGGTCCTGTGTGGAGCCAGGAGTTGAACTCAATGGTAGTTACAGGTCCCTTCCAACTCAGGGTATTCTGCAATTCTACGATTGTGTGATAAGCATATGTGTAAATTCTGTGCTTAGGTAAATTGTGTTTACTGCCCATTGATGTGTGTGAGTAACAGGTATGCTGGATCTGCAGTGAGCCCCACACTGCTGCAGTGTGGTATGATGTGACGTGGCAAGCGATACGGGGGCTTGATGGGAAGGGCCAATAAGCAGTTTTGGAATGCTGAGTATTTATGGTCTGATTTTTGGGTGACCTTGTTTGGAGCCAGGAATTGGATTTGATGTCTGTAATGGAGCTCTTCCAACTTGGGACATCCTGAGTCTATGATTTATTGCTCTGTTTCCGTGCCCCATGTTCTGTCCTACCTGAAATACCCATAAAAATAGCACAACCATTACTATGATTTGTAACAAATGGTGCAGTTTAGGATCCAGCGCTCCAGAATTCCAAAGCCTCCTTGCAGCCCAAATCCCAGCAGCCACTTTTGGATCCATTTGCAGCAGGAGGCGCCGGGTGGATTTTTTCTTCTTCATCCGAAGAAGCGTGAAGGCTGAGACATCCCCAGCAGTGCCCACCCCCCCCCGTGCCCGAGGGTTGCTGGTACCCGGGCTGTGGGACTGCAGGTGTGAGGGCAGGGAGGTGCGTGCGTGTGCGTGTGCGTATGTGTGTGTGTGTGTGTGTGTGCGCGTGGCTGCAGGAGGAGGAGGAAGAAGGGCAGCACTACGTGCCCGCTCTTGTCGCCGCCGCCGCGGGCGGGACTCAGCGGGCGGGGGCTCGGCGGGGAAGGGGCCGGGGCGCGGCGGGAGCCCCATTGGCTCTCCCCGGCGGCACATGTCCCCGGCCCCACTATAAAGGAGGCTGCGGCCCCACTGCTGTCCGTCCTTCTGCCTCCCAGCGTCACCGGGTACGCCGCTACAGCCGCCGCCATCGCCATGGCCATCGACGCGTTTTTAGGCAAATGGTGCCTGGTCTCCAGCGAGGGCTTTGAGGAGTACATGAAGGAGCTGGGTAAGGAGACGGGGGCTCTCCGCCTCGGGCAGGGAGCCCGGCACCCCGCGGTTCGGCCCGGAGCCGCCGCCGAGGCTCTGTCCAAGGTCCGCGGGGGGAATCCTCGGCTGCTCCGGGTTGCGGCATCGCGGGCTCCGCGTTCCGATCCCGGCACGGCCACCTCCTCCTCGTCGTACAGTGTGGGAAATCTCGTCTTAAAATTATTCTTTTCCTTATTTCTTTCGCACCGCTGGCAGATGCCGGTGCCCGCAGGCACATCCCCGCCGCTCCCCCTCCCGCCGGCTGCCGAGCCCGGATTACTGCCTGGCGCGGTGCCGCGGACGGAGAGGGCCGGCTCGGCGCGGGGGATGCGGGGCCGCGGGTCGAGGTGGCGCCGCCCGGAGCCGGGCAGAGCGCGGAACCGGGCCTCCTCTAGCCGGGCGGGTGCGACCCGAAGCGGATCAGCTGCACGTGGTGCCCGGGGCTGGCTGCGCTCCGCGGGCTGCTCTACGCGCGCAGCGCACGGCGCGCTGTCCGCAGCCTTGGGCTGCTGTACATTCTGCAGCACGGCGGTGCTGAATCGAGAGCAGTTTCCTGCATCCCCGTGAGCATCCCAGCTGACAGGTGATAGACGTTGCAGTGGCTGTGTACTCAGAAGCTGTTGTTCTCTGCGTTTATTCAGTGCTGAAGGCTGGGATGCTTTTTCAAGAAGGGGGAAGTTTTGCTTTGAGCCTCTTTGGAGGAGGAGAGGAAGGAATTTAGGTCAGGCGTTCTTCTTGTAAAATACAAAAGGCAGCGCTACAGTTACGGTGTGCAAGAGATGGCGGCTGTGATCACATTTATGATGCCTGTCGGTGTGTGCTGGGTGTGAAAAAAAAACCTTTTGGGCTGAGCCTCTCGGAAGACTGTGATGGAGGAGATTCAGACATTTGAGCTGGGATCCACTCAGCTGTGTTTAAGGATGCCAGGGTGCTAAGCAGGAGCTGCAGCTTCACAGTAGAAATGAAGTGGGGTGACTCACAGAGCTCCTGTGTGTAGGCAGCGAGCAGTCAGCTTGCTTCTAGATCGCAATCTTAAGCCGGTCGCTTTTCTTTGTTACAACTGCAATTCGGGCAGATTGCTGACTGCTTAGCAAGCTCTGCCCGTGATCCAGCTGAGATGTGCTGTGATTCTGCACATTCTGCTCAGTCAGTGTAGAAGACAATTCCCAGGATAAGAACGTTTTCATTTCACTGCTTGCTGCATGGAAAGAATAACTCTGCCCACCTCTGTAGCTGGATTTCAAGATGTAGCTGATCAGTAACTCACCATGGACTGGACAACAGCAAAGGGATGGGGGGGGTCATCTTGACAGTACCTTGCAGTTTCACCAGACCACCCGAACACAAGAGGACCAGCTTGTGCTCTGCAGGTTCGTGCTCATGGCTCACTGCTGGAATCTTGTCTGATTTTGGAGAAGCAATGGCTGGAAATTTCTTTCTTAAATTTGCACCTCCTAAGGAAACCGTAATCTTTGTTTCATGGACTCAGCCCTCACCCAAGCATCCTGTGCACTGCAGCATGGGGCTGAGCTGGACGCGACAGCACTTTTAACTACACACCCACTTGGTGGCACTTCTTGATCCATTTGGTTGCTTATCTGCACTTGGTGCAGATCTGTACTTTCCCATTCCATGGAGTCCAGTTTGTTGCTTGAATATCCTCTTATTTCTATCTTCATCCTTCAGATCAAAAAGACTCAAGCAAAGCACACACAGAGGCTGAGATGGGGAATCTTTTAGGTGCTGGAGCATTTTGAGGACTACAAGTCTCCAGTTGATACCCATAATGTG